>NC_137774.1:42092889-43483889 GCF_963455305.1 Plecotus auritus
AGAGGCAACCTGTTAAGGGCTGGCTTGCAGTCACTGCAAATGAAGTGGCAGGAGACGCATGTCTGCCTCCTATGCCCATCTGGTGCCTCTACTCAGCACGCTGTCCCAACCAAACCCTTGAAAGCAAAAAGTCAAAGCACCAAAGAGAGGTCCAGAGGGTCTGGGCTCAGAATAGGATGCTCTGAGCAACCGTAGTGGATCACACCTGCTCATAAGCTCAATGATCCCACCCCAAGCTGTTCTCATCTGCTGTTGATAAATGTCTTCTTAGCTCAGTAGACCCTGTAGGAGAAGGTGGAGGAAAATTCTTTGTTGGGAATTCCTTTGTAGACTAAAGAGCCATTTGAGGGTCCTGGGGGGCATCTCACTGCTCCAAACCTACTAGCAGGGCCTGGAATTTAATGTTCCTGCAACTGCAGCTGTGGAGGCCTGGGTAGCCCTTCAGAGGTCACCAACTGCAAATGTTTTCCGCATTCAATAATGCTGAGTTAAAGAAACAGCATTGCTTAACTTGGGATTATTTGCTTCTCGCGGTCAAAAAGATGCAGGTGGGTTTTGCAGGGGGAAGCATCTCGGATAGAATGTGGCCATCCTGGCCACACTGACTGGGTCACAGAACCATGCCCTCCTATGAGCCTATGGGGGAGAAGAGAGAGAGGGAAGGAAATATTTTACTGATCATGTACAGTGACCCAGGCACTGAGGTGAGCATTTCAGAGTTGGGCATCGTGATAAGGGCACAAGGTTAATGGCCAGAAAAACAGGGCTCTGAGTCCCAGCTCTTAAACTGACTAGCTCTGTGACCCTGGGCAAATTCTTTAACCTATTTGCATCAGTTATCTACTAATGGTTTCCAAACTACCTCAGAAGTTAAGAGCTTAAAACAGTAACAGTTTAGCTTATGAATCTACAGTCAGGGCAGGGCTCAGTGGGGCGGCTCATCTCCGCTTCATGTGGATGAAGGGTGGAGAATCAGCTTTCAGAACGGCTCACTCTTGTGGCTGGCATATGGTTGCAGGCTAATGAGTGGGAGTGCAGCTGAGGCTATAGGCTGGGGGCTCTGATGCTGTCCCTGGGAGCCTTTGTGTGAGTTTCTTGGATTTCCTGCTGGCAAAGGATGAACAATCCTAAGAAAACAAGAAGGGAATGTATGGCATTTTTATGACGTAGTCTCTAAAAGTCACAAACATCACCTGTGCCATCCTCTGTTGGTTGAGGCAGTCACAAAGAGACATTATCAGGGGTGGCCCTGACATAATTTGGGAAGCCCTTCAAAAGGTGGTCAAAACGTCAGAAACGCTAACTCTTGCTAGTCTTGAAGAAGCAAGCACCATGAGGTCCACAGATGCAAGGACATAGATTCTGCCATCGACTCCATGAACTTGGAAGAGGACCCTGGCCTCAGAGGAGCCCACAACCCCAGCTGACACCTTGATCAAAGCCTTGAGAGACCGGAATCCAGGACCCAGGAAAGCCATGCTCAGACTCCTGACCCATGGAAGCTGTGAGATAATAAGCACATGTTGTTTTATGCTGCTACATGACGCTCACTCACTTATCACGCAGCAATAGAACCCTTGAATGCCTGGATTATTGCAATGGTCATCTAACTCCCATTATCCTGCTATGCTCTTGCCCTTCTTGAGGTTACTGTCAACTCATGAGTGGTCCAAATTCAGCATCTCTCCAAGCTGTGCCACAGAAGCTCCCTATTCCTGACCCTGCTCCAACCCCATAGCCTCCATCCCGTCACTCTTATTTTTCATGCTATATGAAATTATCCCCGGCCAGAAATGTGACCAAAGGAACAAACCTGTTGATGACCAGCAATGGGGCTGGAAGAACCTGTGGAGCTGCCCCTCAGTGGTCTTAAGGACCAGCCCCTCAGCAGCCCTCCTCAGAGCATCTGTCAACCCCTCTCCAGCCTGAGGGGAGGTGACTGCTTTCTGCAGTTTCTAATCTCTGGGCCAACTCAGTTACCTCCTGTTTGCTCTTTCATTCTTCCCATATCCAGACAACCAGTTCCCTACATCAAATCCCCTCTGTTTACAATACCAATGAGCCTTCTGTGTTCCTGCCCTACTCATTGCTCTTCCTCAGTCAGCCCGAGTCTGACTCTAACATCGAGGTGTGTGACTTACCCACAGATACTAATAGATGCAGCAGAGATTTGAATCGGGGTCCTCTCATTGCAAGACCAGCACTCCCCTATAGTTTGGGAATAATGCAGACCCCTCCAAAATAAGTTTGTAACATGGATGAATGAAGATGCTAACAACCACAAGCACTGTGTACTCTGACCCTCTTCCCTTGGGCAAAAAAATGGATTAACGCTTTGTTGCCTGAAAGCCTTTAAATTACCTTTCCTTCAGCAAAACACCCAGAGACTAGGCTCTTGTCCAAACTCCTCTCACATCTCAGTCTGCAATTTCCTCTGAACAAAGTGATTGCACTATCCTTTTACGGGGAAGATTAGTCTTCTCAGCTGGGTGACAGGTGCCAAATGGGAGGTGAAGCGTTCTGCCTTCTCTCCACCATCTGTTAACATAACCCCCAGCTACCCTCAGTTCCGGGCTGTCCCTGCTTGGCTTGCTCTGAACGGGGCTGCCAATGCCTTGATTGCTTTTCTCCTGGTGTGTGCACTCTGAGTGCACCCTGTATCCCCGCTTCCTTCTCCCGCCTCTGCAGAAGAAGCATCCGATGGGATGTGCATCTGCTGGCTGAGCACAGACCACAGATCTAGGAAGGATGGGGTGATGGCAGATAAGCGGAATCAGCATCAGGGATGGGTTTTGCACATTCAGGCCACTTGGTTTTTTATTGCCGTGTGGACTTCTGTTCACATGTTATTCTCAGCCTGGGTCATTTATACAGAGCCATTTGGGGCCGAGTTGAATTCAACATGACCCGTTATTGCTGCAAAAATAAGACCTGACAAATTCAACGTACGACTGTTGAAACTCAGGAGAGACCCATATCCAATTGTGGACTAGGGTCCAACATGCAAGCCAAAGGCTTTCCTCTGGGTCTGCTTAGGAGAAAATGAGGGAGGGGACAGAGACCCACCCCTGCCCGTGACACCTGCACCATTTTATTTATGCATTTCCTGATAAAGGTGAAGCAGACATCACTGCCCAGGGCAATTACATCTTTTCAAGTCATCTAATACCACCGACATGACAAGAGCCAATAGAGGCAGGAAATTCAATCCCTTTTGATGTCTGCACAGAAGATTAACCACCTCAAAGAAATTAGGAAAGTGTCTTCATAACAGAGACTTAAAGACGTTGCTATTCAGTGTGTTAATGAAAAATCCATTGATATTTGGCATTTATCAAGTGTCAAAAATTACATTTAGCTGTCCTGTGTCTTTAATTAGTGTTAACCCAGTTAAGCCAGGAAGACACCTTCATCTGCATATCTTTTCATTGGCTGACATGCAGGGAAGGGGAGGGTGGCGTGGAAAAGCTTTATGAGAAGGTGGTATTTGAACCAGACTTTGAAGGAGTTTGACAACTCAAAGGAGAGAAGCTCGTGCCGGGAAGAATGAAAAGTATGTGCAAAGGGTAGAGGCTTAAAAGAACAAGGCCCATTCTCAGAATAGCAAATAGTCCAGTTTGCCTAGAGAGTGATAAGGAGAGGGGAGGGATAGGCAGATAGGAGCCCGGTTGTGAATGGTCTCAAAGCTAGAGAAGAAATCATCTTGTAGAAATGGGGAGTGATGAAAAGCTTTGGGGGGAAATGTGACTTGATAATATTTGAGTTTTAGAAAGAGCACTCTGGGATCTGTGTAGTGGGCTGACTGAAGGGTAGAAGACTGCGTGGGAGGATTCAGGAAATATTCCAGGGGCTTCTTGCAGTCAGAACATCACAAGGTCGGGGAGATGAGAGAGAACTTTTGTGCCATCTCTGCAATAGGTGTATAAAGAATGATCAGATCACTAGCTCATTATGGTACTGAAGGTAAGGGTTTGACAGCGGTTTGACAGTACAAGCAGAAGTAGGTGTCACGGCTTCTGTGATTTTGGGACATAGCGTCAGAGGCCAGAGCAGGAAAGGGTGGTTCTAAAGGGCTACTAGTAAGTGTGCAGTCTTCACAGAGCCTCCACAGCCCGAGGGAGGGAAACAGAACTTCTTGAGGAGCAGGATGTGTGTGGGAGGGAGGGACGAGGTGGGAGGGGTAGGGGGAGATAGTAAACAGTTTGCATGTTCTCCTGAGAACAACATAGCATCTTTGAAAAAAGTAAAGGCTCTAGAGTCAATCTGCATGCAAGGTGGTTTTAAAATATGGTCATGAGCCCTGGCTGGGTGGTTTAGTTGGTTGGAGCATCATTCCATACAGCAAAAGGTGGTGGGTTCAATTCCACATCAGGAGACATACCTAGGTTGTGGGTTTGGTCCCTGGTCAGGGTGCATACAGGAGGCAACTGATGGATTGATGTTTCTCTCTCTCTCTCTCTCTTTCTCTCTCTCTCTTTCTCTCTATCTCTCTCTCTCTCTCTCTCTCTCTCTCTCTCTCTCTCTCTCTCCCTCCCTCCCCCTGCCCCTCCCTCCCTTTTTCTCTCTTTAAAATCAATAAAAACATCTCTTTGAGTGAGGATTAAAATAAATAAATAAATAAATAAATAAATAAATAAAGTTTAAAATACATCTAGTCACAAATTCTTCAATACTTCTCCCTTCAAAAGGTAGCCTAAATTCCTTCCCCTTAAGTGTGGATTGGACATGATGGAATACTTACATGGACATGAATAGAATATACTAGTATTACTTTCAAAAATATGTTACAAGCGGCATCTTCCTTGCTCTGTTTCTCAAATCCCTCAAGCTAGAGGAAGCCAGCTGCCATTTCATAGGGACATTCACACAGTCTTACGACAAGGAACTGAGCTCTCCGACTAACAGCCATTGGAGGAGCTGAGGCCTCCACGGTCCAGCCAACAGCCATGTGAGTGCACCATCTAGGAAATGGCTCCTCCAGCCCTCGTCAAGTCTTCAGACCATGCAGCCCAGCTGACATCTTGAGTAAAACCTCATGACTGACCCTGAGCCACAACCCAACCAAGCCACTCCTGAATTCCTGGCCATAGAAACTAAGATAACAAATGTTTGTTGTTTTAAGCTAATAAGTTTTGGGGCAATGGATGAATAATACATCCTGGGTTTAAATGTAAACTTCATTATACCATACACAAATCAAATGATTTTAAGCCTCAGTTTCCTAAACTGTAACATAAGGATAATGTGACACACATCTCATGGTTGATAAGAGGATCGTATGAGGTGAAATCTCTATAAAGTTGAAGTATCCCTGTACCACCTGCCAGGTAATGCTGATGTTCAAAAACACTGGCCAGGTATGAACACAGTAAGTGATTACCAAGTGCAGGTGACCACTGACACTTACTTCACCTGAAAACCAGGAGCGCTGCTTTGGAAGTAGACTGGATATGAGAAGTGCAGCAGTTACTGAGGTCCATATCTGGCCTCCAGGCTGACTATGGTTTCTCTGGAGGCCTGGGAACATGTCATAGAAACAAAGGTCTCAGCACCTGTTGTTGACTTCAGAGCGGTCCTCACCATCATGGAAGGAGGCAACATGATGTCCTAAGACCAGCTCAAAGCTTGACAGAGCTTTGGACGCCAGTCCTCTCACAGTTTCCTCCTGCTTTAATCTCTGTTAACCACCCTAACAACATATCCCATAAGCAGATGGGAGGAGTGTCGATATGAAATTTTACCTAGTGATTTTATCTTCTTCTTATGGCCTCTTGGGGCCTCTCCCCATGAGTACTGGGACGAGGATGTGAACACACCTAGCATCTTGGCTCCAACCTTCTCAAAGGACTTAGAAGCACTAACATAACTTAAATCCTACAAATACAATCTAATTTGCCAAAAAAAAAAGGATGGAAGATGTCAGCAGGCAGTGAATTAATCATCACAAAGTCATAAGTTAAATGGTAACTTGAGCTCTGCGCACTGTCAACTGTATCTACAAAGCTGGGAACATAACAGGATTCATCCCCATTCCCTTTGACTATCCCCCTTTAAAACATGCCCCCACTGAGCACATGGCAGATGCCAAGTTGAGCAATGTCAGGATTTTATCCATATGATAGGGAGGTAAGCGGAGGCTGATCCCAGATGCTGAGGGAGGAATGTGATCTGGGGACAGCCTGAGATCTTCAAAGTGAGCGCCAGCCTGCCCAGGTGGCTGAGGTGGGAGGCTAAGTTTGCCCTTGAGCATCGCTGAGGATAAGAAAGCCAGGCAGGTAGCCCAGTGGATGGCTTGGTCACCACAGGACACCCAGCTAGGCCACCACCTGATATGGGCAGGGCAATACCTGGTATTTCCACACTTGGGCACAGAACAGAATGACTATTTAGAAATTGGTTGATGTGCCAGAGAATCAGAAAGCCATTTGAAAGATAAACATCAGGAACCTCATATTTCTAGAGTCCAGAATCTAGACCTTTGTTATAGACTGAATGTGTCTCTCCACCCTCCTCACCACCGCCCCCCCACAACACACACACATACACACACACCAATTCAAATGTTTAAACCTAATCTCCAACCTAATTGTGTTAGGAGGCAGGGCCTTTGGGAGGTTACTAGGTCATGAGGGGAGCCCTTATGAATGAGATTAGTGCCCTTATAAAAAAGACCCCAGAGAGCACCCTTACCCTTTTTGCCATGTGAGAACACAACAAAAAGGCTGCTGTAAACCAGGAACTGGGTTCGCACCAGACACTTAACATGCCAGCACCTTGAGCTTGGACTTCCCAACCTCCACAACTGTGAGAAATAACTATCTGTTGTTTAAAAGCCACCCATCTATGGTGTTTTTATTATAGTGGCCCAAATAGACTAAGACACATTCCTCCACCAGCCTCCTTATGAGTACAACCTAGACATTGCCCTTCACCAAGTAGGTTTCTTTAATGACTTCAGTCAATAAAATACCAGACGTGGGTTGCTGCATATGTCTCTTTGATATCCCTGTTGTCATATTACTTCTGCTGCTACCAAAGTGAGAGGCAACAAAAGTTCCCAATTTCCAACCCTGTCTGAGGTCAATGCACAGCAGATTTTATTGCTTCCTCCTTGCTTGCTAAACCATGAGGAAGTCACTTTGATACATGCCTGGGCAAGTGGGAGTGGGGTGGGAATGGGGTGAAGCAACCATTTTCTGTGATAACAGCCATTTTTACAAGAATTGCGACCCGAGAGTAAACTAAATAAAATAAAAAGAAGCAAATAAATGACTTTGTAGGCATATCCAGGAGAAAGGCTCGCATCTCCGCACAAAGAAGCACAGAGGAGGTTTACTGTGTATTATTTATAAAAGCGATAAATGGAAGCGACATAAATGTCTACCAGTAAGAAAACAGTTAAATAGGCTATTTGATGTTCGTAGTCTAGGATACTATGCAGGATTTTTTTTTAAAGAGGTGAATATATATGTACTGACATAATCCTAAGAAAAACAGAGTAAGTTATAAAACTATAGGTTAGTATAATCCTATTTATGAAAAAGTCAAAGGCTATAGAATATATAAATTTTCAAAATATATATTTATATAGGTAACTACATGGAAAATGGATGGGGCAAAAGGACCCTTACTTAGCTGTATTATTAGAATTTTTTTATCATGCAAACAAATCAGTGGTTCTCAACCTTTCTAATGCCGCGACCCTTTAATACAGTTCCTCATGTTGTGGTGACCCCCAACCATAAAATTATTTTCGTTGCTACTTCATAACTGTAATTTTGCTACTGTTAATGAATCGTAATGTAAATATCTGTGTTTTCCGATGGTCTTAGGCGATCCTGCTAGCGATTCTCAACCTGTGGGTCATGACCCACAGGTTGAGAACCGCTGCTATAGAGCCTAAAACCATCGGAAAACACAGATATTTTGCTACTGTAATGAATCGTAATGTAAATATCTGTGTTTTCCGATGGTCTTAGGCGATCCTGCTAGCGATTCTCAACCTGTGGGTCATGACCCACAGGTTGAGAACCGCTGCTATAGAGCCTAAAACCATCGGAAAACACAGATATTTACATTACAATTCATTACAGTAGCAAAATTACAGTTATGAAGTAGCAACGAAAATAATCTTATGGTTGGGGGTCACCACAACATGAGGAACTGTATTAAAGGGTTGCGGCATTAGAAAGGTTGAGAACCACTGGAATAAATGAATGTATCACTTGTGCAATTAAAATAAATTTCAAATAATTTCATACAATTTTAAACCAAGGTATTAAGACCACAGATTTACCCAGCTCTGCACAAATGTACTAAGGAAACAGAGCTTATATTACTTTCTTTACAAGTGATCTAATCTTCCTCACCATCCCTCTGGCTAACAAAAGTGTGGGAGCAGGGGAAATGGACAAACATTTAACTTTCCAGTCAATAAGATCTTGGTCTCTGACAGTTTGATGGTCTTTGCTGAATAACTCAGTCCTTTTCCGATACAATCTCCATCTCTCAGCTTCCTTCCCTCTGCCTCTGCCTCTCTCTGAGAGGGTGTCTGCATGTTTGGGGACTTCCGTGTCCTCATGGCTGAGAGGAAAAGGGGGCTTCAAGCCTAAAAGGGTCCACTGGGTCATCCTGGCCAACATACCATCTGATCTTTGGGGGAGTCATGCTGGCACCTCCCTGGAATCCAGGGTCCCAGCCATATGCACTTTATGGACCTGCATCCTCATGTCTTCTCCATCTCCAGAACTTCTGGCTCCCTGCACAGCATGCACAGGTCATGGAGACCAGGAGTGCCACCTGGACTCACCTGTTGGGCATCACCTCAGCCAAGGTGGTGTTTCCCTCCTGTTTCATGGTGTTTTGTCTCCTGTAGAACTAGAGCCCCACTCTGGCTGTGCCCAGGGGACTGGTCCATGCCCTTCACTGATTCAAGCTCCCCAGAACCTCTATAGATCTTTCCTCAGCATTGCTGGATTGGGTGCCTGTGATTGAAGGCATGGGGAGAGGCACAAGGACCCTGGCATCTAATTTCCTTGCTCCTCCTCCATCTCTCTCTTCCAGAATGGAAGCGGGGAGCTCCAGCTTCCATTCCTCACTACAAAGACTCCCCTTATATCACATCTCCTCTTCCCAGGACCACCGGCCTTCATGCAGAAGGGAATTCCCTTTGTTACAAACTGAACCATGTCCCCCAAAATCATACGTGAAAGTCCTAACCCCCAGTACCTCCTAATGTGACTGCATTTAGAGAGAGAGCCTTTAAAGAAGTGATTAAGATAAAATGAGGTTGGAGCGGGGCATAATCCAATATGAATGGTGTCCTTAGAAGAAGATGAGGTTAGGACATAGACACACACAGAGGGAAGACCATGGGAAGACACGGAGAGAAGGTGGCCATCTGCAAGCTGAGGAGAGAGGCCTCAGAAGAAACCAACCCTATGGATACCTTGGACCTTTGGCCTGCAAATTAGTGAGAATGTAGATTTCTGTTGTATAAGCCACTCAGTCATGGTCTTTTGTTATGCAGCTCTAGCAAACTAATACCCCCTCTATACGACCAAAGAAACTCTATGTGCTAAGCCACCAGGCCTGGATCTCTTCTAGGTGAACTCTGAGGCAACCCAAATTAGAAATTACTGGGATTAGGAATTACAAAATTAGGAATTATAAAAGCTCAATGGTTAATGATGAAAACTACTATCTTCATTACACAGATTCGGTAATGAATCATCCATTTGGGAGCCTAAGATCTGCATTTTCCATAACCAGCAGACACCTACCTGGTTGTACACCTACTTGGTTGTGTTATGAACCAATGGAGACTCACAGCAAATTGGATAATAGTAAGGAGAAAGTGTTTAGAAGCACAGGCAACTAGCCATCTGAAATGATCTGATTAGAGCTATCATCTTTTCTGTTGTAACTAAGTCCTTCCTAGTGTGTGTGTGTGTGTGTGTGTGTGTGTGTGTGTGTGTGTGTTTCCATGTGTCTTAGTGGCAACTTTATCTTTGTTTTTAGCAGCCCCAAAAGGATACAAATCCACATGCTCTGATGTAAGGGAGTGGGTTTTGAATAGTGATTTCTAATTAGGCTGAGTAGCACCCCCCAAAGGCTTTCTCAGTGCACACCACAAGCATCCATGTGCCCACTCCACCCCCCAGCCTGGCCCCAGCCTCTGACCAGCCCATAGAGCAACTTCCATTCTTTCTGCAACCTCACTGCTTCTCAGCCCAAGCAGCTTAAAGGGCAGTCTCTCAGAAAAGAGAAGGAGGAGGTTATGTTCCTCCAGGTCCCCTCCAATAATCTCTGTTATTTCAGCCCCCCAGTATTGCTCTCATTTCTATTCCATTGTGACCCCAGTCAGAGGGGCAATGGGTGGCCCCCACCAATCTCAATCTTCCTTGTACGTCCCAAGTCCAGCAGGCGGCTGGGGGCACTGCCCCCCTGCACTTTGGAAAAGCAATGGAATCACTCTTTGGCCTGAACGACAGCTGAATGGCAAGGGCCCAGTTTGAATATCAGCCTCCTACACTGAGACCCACCCAAGGTCAACACCGAGGACCGAGGCCCCGTTATCTCCCATCCTCTGAGCCTCTTCCTGGCTGCACTGTGAATATCCAGGAGGCGACAATGGGGACTTTGTTTGTTCAGCCATGTGCTGAGGGGGTGACCTGGGATAGCAACTGAGCAAGTGGGACCCTGCCTATGGCTTATTGTATAATTTCCCTGTTGTAATAGAGGCTCTTTTAGTCAAAACTAATTAATCTCTCCTTGAAGGGACAGGTGGTTGGCACTGTTTTTCACTTTCAGCAAACCCACACAAGGCACAAGAAACCCCATGCACAGAAGGAAGGAATTAGCCAAATGCAACAGTTGGGACCTACTTCCTTCACAGCCAGACAGAAATTAGGACAAGACACTCAGGCTTTTTGAAGAATCTCTTTTATGACTTCCAGAAAACATGCTTCAAATCAAGTCTATGGCTTTCACTTACTAGTACAAGTGACAGAAAACTCAAAATAAACTCATTAAGACAAAAAAAAGAAAAGAAAAGAAAAGAAAAGTGATGGCCATAGAACTGAAGAATCTGAGCAAGCATCAGACATGAGCTGATCCAGGGTTCAAATGATGGCACCCTACTCCTCACCCCAATTGCCAAAGTTTAATAAAAATCATCCATCCAGATCCTATGGGGCATCTGGCTCTCTGACGTCGCCCACTATCAGCTCTTGAGTTTCTACTTCCGCTTTAATAAATCTACTGTGCTTTGCTAAATCTTTCCTCCTCTCTCTGGAATTCTTTCTTGCGTGGTGACAAAAACCTGGGCCCCGGTATCAGTATTGAGTCAAGGCCTCCCCGGGTGCCACCCAGCATCACAGGCAGTGCGGTTATATGGCAATAAATCTGTGTTTGCTGATTTAATGAGTTTAGTCTGGGTTTTCTGTCACTCGAAATGGGAAGGATCATAATGGATGTAGCTATTACTATTAGCACACTGGTCTGCTTTCAGGTGAACTTTCACAGACTCTCTGAGAACTGAGCTCCTGCAGAGAGTGAACAGCCCATCTACTCCTGGAATCTCACATCACCAGGTCTGGATGCATCAGCAAGTTCAAACCCATCTTGAGAAATCATCATTTATTTTCAAAGTGAATGGCCTCCCCCCCCCCCCCCCCCCCCCCCCCCCCCGTCTCCAAATTCTTCCCCTTAATCACAGCAAAGACTGCTGTGGCTTCCCTTTGGGCGCTGAATCAGGAAACCTTTTATCTTATCTAAACCAGATACAGCCCCTCCAGGCAGCCATGGGGCATTGCCTGGCAAACATCCGCAGAGAATACCCAGCACTGACACCCAGCATCCATCTTCATGATGAGCTGACTGGGGTCACTGCAGGGAGCCAGAGAAGTCAATATGGGAGTGGAGATAAGCTTCCAGGTGAGTGGTGGGGACAAATGACCGCTAGCATGGCTGTTTCGAATGTCCAAAATCTCGCCAAGTAGAGAAGCGGGATCCCTGGATTCAGCAGTTCTGACTGCAGCTAAGACAGGAGCTCTGTCTTCCTGATGCCAGAGCTTCTGATTGCTCCTCGCAGCTCAGCATCCGGCACAGCTGTCATTGTGTTAACGAGAGTAGGAAGCTTTTCACTTGCACTGCGCTGGAATATATTCACTCCTTTCAGCTGATCACCTGCTTCACCCACTCCCTCCAAGATATTCTTCTTTTGGTGAATGCCTTTAGACAGGCAGCAAATACCATATACCAACATTTTGGTGTCCCCTCTCCTCTGATCAGTCTCTAAACCAGGGGTGGGGAACGTCCGGCCCATGGGCCATATAAAGCCTGCGAAATCATTTGGTCTGGCCCTGCCAAGGCATTAGGGGTGAGTTAATTAAATATTTGACCAAATATAGCAAGCGAATTTTTAAGGTGATAATTTTGTATGGCCCTCGAATGATGTTATAAATATCCAAACGGCCCTGGGCAGAAAAACAGGTTCCCCATGCCTGCAGCCACTTAGCTACACATTAAATTCCCTGTGAGTTCTGCTTTGTTTTTAATACATTTGCCTGGGCCCCATTCATCACTGGCAGGATAGTGTAAACTTTCCCCGATACATCTAAATATCTAAATGTCTGAGACAACACACAGCCTCGCCGTACGGGAGCTATCCTGATGTTTTCTATACTGTTCTTTGTTGTGAAGTGCTGGTCATGATCTGCTGAGAGCACATGTAGATTGGGAAACCCTTGTTTGAGATCTTCATTTGTGTAGTTGTCTCTGGATCTATTCCTCTTCCAGTTTCAGGCCCCTGTCTTGGTTCCATGTCTCTGGGGTATTTTTTGCAGGAGCAGAATGCAGACACTGCCTGACGTCAAAGCTTTTCCAGACTTTTGTAAACCCTGAACTCTCTAATGAGATTATGCTTGACAGCTTTGCGGGGGGGGGGGGGGGGGGGGCGGGGGGGGATGGAGGGGGCGTGGTGGGAGTGGGGAGAAATGGGTTGGGAGGGTGACAGAGGTTAGAAACTGATTCCCACCAGGAATAGGAGACATGCTAGGTGTCCTGGAGTTGCTTAGTGGTATCCCATTGCCTGGAAGGGGCAAGACCTCCAGGATGGGGTGGCTGCATGGCATCTCTGCCAGGCTGGACCCTGAAAGTTCCCAGTTGTGGCAAAAAACACCCATGCCCCCAAATGGCAAGGAATTGGAAGGCTGCTTTGCTGAGCAACGGCACTGGGAAATGAGGGACTCTGTAAGCATTCCCATAACCACCTAGAAACCAGATGCCAGCCCGTTTCCAGGTGCCCTCCGGCCTCTGAGAATTTCTGGGACCAGGATGAGGAGCCTATCTATACACGAGCCTGCGGTTCTCACCATCTTGGTGCAACTCGGACCCGTCAGACTTCAGTCAACTTAAAGTAGAACTGAGATACCATATTTCATTTATTGCTGAGATAGACTCATATTCATCACACCGGAATTCTGCTTCCACTGCTTCCTGCTCTGCATCCTTTCCCCCACCCCTGGCTCGCCCATTTCACAGGCAGAAAGATGAGGCCACAGTGGATTGGGCCTTGGTATGGTCACTCAGGGAGCTAATAGAGAGTTGGGCCTCCAAATCCAGCCCTCCGCATAGCCCACGGGATGGTGGGGGGAGGTTACCCTGGGGGTGAGAGGTTGCTGCTGCTCAGAGTGGCTCCCTGGGACTCCCAACAGTGCCCAGGTGGACCCAACAGGTCAGAGGGCAAGTGGTCTTCATTGCCCTCAGCGAGCCCTGGAGAGCAGAAGGCTTGGACTGCTGCCCTGTGAGACAGAATGGCACCATCACTCCTATAAAGACTCCCCTCAAACAGGTGTAGGAACCCCAGGCCTGTGGGTAGGCTGAAGGGCAGATCTCACACCAAAGGTCTGTTAAAAGGTAAACTGAGGCACAATAATTTTTTTTTTCTCTAGAGTTAATTTGAGCATGCATGAGTGGAATCAGGCAGCACCAAACCAAAAGTGGTTAAGGAGCTAGTGGTGTGGGTGGGGAGTGTTTATAGAGAAGACACAAAAACAAAGTAATTATTTGAGGGGTATAGCTTGAGCGGTTGCCTTATTGGCTGTTTGTGATTGGTTGCTCTTAAGGTTCATTGTCTCAGATCTGAGTGCATTGACTGGCTTAGGTTTTGGTTTGCTTATGTAGGTAGAGCCATATAGTCTAATGGCCTCCTTGTTGAAATACTCTAACAGGCCCCTGTTCGGGGTGGGTGATGATGGGGCATGGGGAGAGCAGATGTCCCAGTGTTCTCTGCAAAGATCTGCCTCTTCACACAGGATCAAATCTCAGGCCAGATTCTCAGAGCTCAGAAGGTGTTTGAAACTGACAGCATCATCAGTTTTAAAATCTTGTGTCAATTACAGTTTTCTAGAAAACTTATTCCTTGATACAGGTCCTTCCACTCTTTAAAAACTGTTCATCCATAGTGCTGTGGATCTTTAAATAAAACAAAGCTGCTTTTCTTATTGTTTTTACTTTAAATGTGGTGAAATACACATAAAATTAGTATCTTACTACTTTTTAAGTGTATAGTTCAGTGGCATTAAGCACAGTCACATTGTTGTGCAACCATCACCTTCATCCATCTCCAGAACTCTTTTCATTTTGCAAAACTGAAACTCTGTCCCCTTAAACACAAACTCCCATTTCTTCCTCCCACCCAACACTGACAACCACCACTCTGCTTTTTGTCTCTATGAATTGGACTTTTCTAGGAACCTCCTATAAGGTAAATCATGCAGTACTTACACTTTTGTGACTGGTTCATTTCACTTAGCATAATGTCTTCAAGGTTTATCCACATTGTAGCATGTGTCAGAATTTCCTTTTTCTGGCTGAATAGTATTCCAGTATATATATATATAAAATTTTCTTGATCCATGCATCTATTGACACATACTTGGTTTGCTTCCACCTTTTGGTTGCTGAGAATAATGCTGCTATGAACATGGATGTTCAAATATCTCTTGGATACCAGCTATTAATTCTTTGGGGTATTTGTACAAAAGTGGGATTACTGGATCATATGGCAATTCTACTTTTAACTTTTTGAGGGACCAACATACTGTTTTCCATAGTGGCTAAAACTGCATTTCAGGAGGAATTTTCCAACATTTTATAAAAAAATGTATTATTTTTTGTTGATTTCAGAGAGGAAGGGAGAGGAAGAGAGAGATAGACATTGGGTCAGAATATATTCTACATCCTGCTAGACAGTGTCCGAGCTCTTTAGCTGCCCACTGCAGCTGGTGACGCTAGCTAACTTCTCCATAGACCAGTGGTCAGCAAACTGTGGCTCGCGAGCCACATGCGGCTCGCGAGCCGCGGTTTGCCGCTCTGTTGACTAATGAGTTTGCTGACCACTGACCTAGACTCTCGATTCCAATAATTACAGGCTGTTGTTGTTCCTTGTGATTAAGCCCCTATCCCAGTGGTTGGCAAACTCATTAGTCAACAGAGCGGCAAACTGCAGCTCGCGAGCCGCATGTGGCCCGCAAGCCGCATGTGGCTCGCGAGCCGCAGTTTGCCAACAACTGCCATAGACCATTGGAATGTTTGTAAAGGCACCTAGCTGTTGAAATTGGGGTACAACATAAAACCAGTGACACTCACGGGCATCAGTCCATTGCTTCACTCTTTTTTGCTGTAACGTGACTTTCTTAATAGAAGGTGATGCTGTGCGGGAGGCCATGTGCTCTAAAGGCCATTCACAGGCCTGTGCTGGGTGGAGCAGGAGCAGGGAGCAAACTCACACTGCAAAACAGTGTCCTTCTTGGGAGGTCAGACAATGGAAGTAGCCCGAGATGTAATCAGATGGCCACTAAATCTTTATCACCTGCAGCCCAGCAGGCAGCACCAGCTCATGTTTGCATGGGTTCCCCTTAACCCCAAGTTCCATGGGTGATGCAGAGCGGCCAGGTGGATGCTACACATGCAGTGAGCTTGTGTCACAAGAAGGACACAAACTTAGAAGACTCCAGGTTTAATAATGGGCTCAACCTCTGCCCCAGAGGGAAACATTCCCATTATTATCCTAGAAAGCAATCAAATCTGCCCTCTGCCCTGGAGCCCAGCCCTCTATCTTCTAGATCAGGTGTGTGCTATACAGATATTCTTGAAGAGATTGTCCAGGACAAAAATCGTCATGCCTCTCTGCTCAGAAGACCTGCAGAAATGCGAGAGGCCCGTGGAGAATTGCCTCCCAACACTGGGACAGTAATAATAGTGGCATCTAATGCTTCCTAAATCTACTAGTGCCGGGCACTGTTCTTAGGGCTTTATAGCCAATAGCTCATTCATCCTTAGTAGGCTCTATTATTCCTGTTTTATGGGTGAGAAAAAAATGTAGGGTCAGAGAAACAGACCCACAAATGGCAGATCTGAGAGCTCCAGAGCCTGGGTTCTGTATCATACCATCCTCTGAGGAGGCCAGATAGCCACTTAGTGGCAGTCAGAATACGTATTGGTGATTTCCAGGACAGCCTTGATCCACAGTGTTGAACTCATCCATAGCCTCTATCCAGGCCTTCCTGGACCCCCGATCTAAGACCCATCAAAACCATTCTGCTCCCAAATATATCACTTCCCCTTAATTAAGATGGTATTGCTCTGGCCGGGTGGCTCAGTTGGTTGAAGCATTGTTCCATACACCAAAAGGTTGTCGGTTTGATTCCAGGTCAGGGCACATACCTAGGTTGTGGGTTCGATCCCTGTTCAGGGTGTTTATGGAAGGCAACCAACGATCTCTCTCTCTCTCTCTCTCTCTCTCTCTCTCTCTCTCTCTCTCTCTCTCTCTCTTTCTCCTTCCTCTCTCTAAAAATCAATAAACATATCCTGGGGAGAGGATTAAAAGAAAAGAAAGATTATCAGGGTGGGCCCAATACAATCACAAGGGTCCTTAAATACTGGTTTGAGGGAAGGGGAGGCAACAGTTGAGCATCAGGGTTCCTGAATATGCCTTGTTCTTGCTACCACCTGCATTCTCCCCTTTCATTATGACCTGATGTGGGAGCAGCCTTGTGGATAAATCTTGGGAAATCAGACAAAGGCTCAGAGCTCACCTTTCCCAAAAAGCCTCTCGCTCCCCAACTCAGATGGCTCCTTCCCTCTGCCTGCACCCTCCCCACTCCCACGGAGCCATGCAGCGGGCCTCCTAATGCCAGAGACATTGGGTCTATTGGTCAGAGAGCTACTTACTCCAGCCCAGCATCCTCCAAAACACAGGCAGCCTGGGGCAAGACTGGCCTCTAGTGCAGCCACCAGGAAACCCAAAGGCAGTCACCAAGGGACAATGAGGCAGAACTGGCCATGCATGCCGCAGCATCGGATTTGCTGCCCCAGCGTGGCTTCTGAGACACACATCTCAACCAAGTGCTGAGTAGTTCAACAAGCCAGAGTTCTTTCCCTCCTCCTCTCATGCAAGGCTCCCACAGCCCCTTGAGATATCAGGTTCATATCCGAGATGAGAAGGAGTTTCGGAAAGAAGGCACCTGCCCACAGTCACATGGCAAGTAGGTGGTGGAAATGGGATTTGAACCCTTGCCATGTGGTGGTGTCCGACTTCCTCCCACGGTCCACTCTGATGATGCAGGACATGTCCCTCTCTGCACCAGGGCAGGTTTCTTTGCACAGTGGGTTCCCACATCAGCCTGTGGCTCTCTCAAAGGTCCCCCTCTCTCCTGGGACTGAGAGCATCCCAGCACAGGTGCCAATCCCCCAGCAGAGACATTTACCAGCTGGGTATTAATTAGCAGGCACTTAACATCGAGGAGTCATTAACGCACCTTAAGTGGTTTGGCAGCAAATAGAGTCCTAACCTCCTGGCGGGAGCAGCCTCCTTGACTGCCCCCTCTCACCCTTTCTCATCCTTGCCCTCTGCACCCCCAAGACATCCAGAAGAAGTAGCACGTCTGTCTCCATCCTCCGGCTTTCATCTTCTTTGCCCAAGGCAGTTCTGCACTGGCCTGGGCTAAGCCTAAGGTTGATAGATCCTTTCCTGTGAAACTGACCCCCACTTGAGGCTGAGCCATGACCCTGGCCCCAGGCTGAAACTCCATGCTGCCACCCCAGTCTGTGCACATCAGGAATATGATGGCCAGTTAGATGGCGAAGAGGCAGCTCAGAGCCAGACATGAGCTTTCAAGAGCTCACGCCTCTCCTCTGCAGTGTGCCCCAGCCCAGCCCGGGAGAGCCTTGCCTCCTTCCCGATTCCTCCATCTTCACACTCTCTCCGAGGACTGCCAGGGCTCTGTGCTCAGCAGCACGTGGTCCCCATCAGGCTCCAGGGACTGGGGCAGGCAGAGCACAAAACCCCCTGAGCACTCGAGGGCAAAGCTAAAGGAGTGTTCTCAGGAGTTTCTGACTGCCTCAGCCACTCAGGTCTTCACTGGCTGTGCCAATCCAGCCATTGGGTATCACATTGAAAATATTTTGAGGCACTGCCTACTGCCTTTTTTTTTTAATGTAAAATTCACATAATATAAAAGTAACTATTTTAAATGTACAGTTTCATGACATTTAGTACATTTACAAAGTTGTGCAAGATCACCTCCATTAGTTCCAGAACATTTCCATGCCCCTAAAAAAGACCCCATACCCATAAGTAGTCACTCCCTATTCTCCCCCCTCCCCGCCTTTAGCAACTACTAATCTACATTCTGTCTATGGAGTCACCTATTCTGGATATTGTATGTAAATGGATTCAGACAATATGTGGACTTTTGTGTCTGGCTTCCTTGACATAAGTAATGTTTTGGTGGTTCACCCACATTGTAGCATCAAACAAACTTATTCTCCCTTGATTATAGCAGCGCTATTTACAGTAGCCCAAAGAAGGGCGACCAACCCAAATGTCCATCCATGGCTGAACAGATAAATGAAATGTAGTACATCCATACAATGGACTCAGCCCTAAAAATGAATGCAGTTTCACAGAGGCAGAAAGTAGAATGTGGTTGCCAAGGGCCAGGGGAAGGGGGGATGGGGAGTTTGTGTTCACTGTGTACAGGAAAGAAGAGAAAGTTCTGGAGTTGGATGGTGGTGATGGTTGCACAACAATGTGAATGTACGTAACGCCTTTGAACTGTAACTTAAACATGGTAAATTTTGATTTGTATCTTTTACCACAATAACAATAGGAATGGTGCACTGACAAATGATAAGGCATGAGTGAAGCTTGCAAACCTTATTCCTGCTCTTTTCCCCCCTGCTTCTGTCCCACATGTTGTTGTTACAGAGGGTAAGGCTTTAAAACAGCTTCCAGAAACATCTATAGGGGAATTTGATTTATTTACCTAATAAGCTGCATCCAAAGCAATATTGACACTTGAGTTCTTCAGATTCAAGTTAACGAACATTGAAAGAGCTCCTGCTCTGAACAGGTTCTGGCCTTGAACTCCACATTGGTTGCCCTATTTATTCTCACAAACATGTGAGGCAGGTGTTGTCATCATTATTCTCATTTATGTTTGAGGAACCTGAATGAATAAAATTTCCAGAACTGCAGTTTTGCAAGATGAAGAAAGTTCTGGAGATGAATGGTGATGATGGTTGCACAATGATATCAGTGTATTTAATGCCACTGAACTCTACACTTAAAAATGGTGAAGATGGTGAAGTTTATGTTTTGTGTATTTATTTTGCTGCAACTGGAACAAAAGAGGGTGGGAGGAATTTCATCAGTCAGTTTCACGAGGTTCCCCAGCTATCGAGTGGCAGGAATGGGCACTGAATCCCTCAGGATGGGAGACAGTCACGGTGGCCAGAGCCAGGGCCGAGCGATGGGAGAACACTGGCACGGGCCCAGGTACTGGGCTTGGGTGGGGGGAGGGAGGGGAGGGCTCTGCCAACTGCCCCTCAACATCATCCTGGGCAAGTCCTTTTCCCTGCTGGTTCTTGCAGGCCGATTCTGAGTGTGTGTCTGTGCCCACAGAACACCATCCCAGATGCCCAGAGCAGCTACACAGAGGGCAGAGGCAGCTCCCCCAGCCCTGGCTCAGCATCAGACCTGGAGCCCCAGCTACTAATTCAGGTGGAAGCGCCAGGTGTCAAGAGGTGCCCCAGGCACTCCCCGCCTGCAGAGACAATAATGGTTTATGACTCTGAACTCCCTGGAAGGTGAGCTAGGTCAGTGTGGGAACCAAGCATTTGTTTAAATTTCTGTCCAAGAATCTCTCCGTTGCGGCTGGAAGATAATGAGTTGTGAGCCACACCAGAGTTGGGCGCTCTGTGAGTCGGACACAATCTGCTCTTTGAAGAGAAATTCACGCATATTAATCACTAGAAAGAAAAAAAAAGAATAGCAAACCACCATCGTTCACTGGGCAAATGTTTACCAAGTACTGCTATGCATGAGACACAGTTCTGGGACCGGGGATAAACCAGAGGCAAATAAGAGACAAGTCCCTGGTCACCAGGAGTTTGCTGCTTCAGAAAGGGCAATTGTAGGGGGGTTGGGGGGGTGTCTCTTGCAGGAGGTGACATTTGAGCCAAAGCCTGCATGATACGTGGAACACCCATGCAAATAGCTGCAGAAAGAGCATTGGGAGCAGAGGGGCAAAGGAGGCAACACACCTGGGGATGGGGATGGGGATGGGGATGGGGATGCGCTTGCATCAGCGTATTCCCTTGCCAGCAGAGCAGGCATCTCCAGAGCGTACCAGAGGCCCTGTGCTGAGCGTGGGGGCCAACACCAGGGCTCCCGAGGAAACCATGGATGGGGCACTCCCTGAGCACAGAGGACCCGCTGCAGAGACCAGAGGACAGAGGAAGGCGGTGTGTGGCCCAGAGCAGCCTCATCAGAGAGACCATGACCCTGCTGGACTGTAAGAGTCTGGGGCATAGGGAGGTGTCCCGTTCACTCTGTATCCCTACACTGCCCAGAGTGAGTGACTCCAGGACCTTCCTTGAGCTGCCTGAGGGACCCAGTTTAGAGACCAGAGCCTCAGTGAGGTTGTGCAACCAGCCCAAAGATTTCACAGTGGGCCTCGGCCTTGTTGCACGTTTTTTGTTTTATCCAACACTGGCCCCTGATAAATAAGGATTAGGAATGAGCTGCCCCTCACCTCCCAAAGCCGCGCCGCTCACTTCCTCCAGCCTCGCCAGCCCATGCTTTAGTGCACCAAGCTCATTCCTACCTGGACCTCTGAGCGACGTTCCCTCTGCCTGGAGCGCTCTTTCCCCTGTTTTCCTTGTGTAGCTTAATCCCTCAGGTCGTCCCTGTCTCAGCTCAAATGCCTCCTCTTCAGGAGAGACCTCCCCAACCACCCAACCAGTGGCCCCCATCCCACATGAAAGTCATTCTTTAGGCCAAAACTCAACTCTCACAATGCTCGTTCCTCCCCATGACTACCCTGCTTTGTGTGGCTCTCAGTTACATTCTGTTTCTCCAGAAAGTGTGAGCTCCATGGCGTGAGGGCTTGTCTGGGACATCGCCTCTGTGCATACATATAAATCCTAGAACAGAATCTGCCACAGCAGTAAGCATTTGGGAAAGATCTGATGGATGGGAGGTTAAGATGAGGGGCATGGAGAGGAAGAGGAAGAAGAAGGGGGAAAGGGAGAGAGGGAAGGAGAAAGAGGGGGAGAGAGAGAGTGAGGGGGGGCACAGCCCCTATTCTCAAGGACCTTACAGACTCTGAAGGGAACAGATGTGCAAACAGTTCATCACAGTGAGGCACAGTATGTGCTAAAATGCACAGTAGGGAGGGCAGAAGGCTGGTGTCTGAGGCAAGTCGACGAGGACTTCAGAGAGCTGGTTTTGAAGGATGAATAGGAGTTCTCCAGGGAGACAAATTGAGGTGCCATTTCTAGAAAGAGACATCTACATTTGGAAAAGTCAGGGATTGTGAAACAACATGGGATTGGTGTGGAGCAAGCAATTGGGAGGACAGACAGAGAGGAATTGTCAGAGCAGCAGGGTCATGTCTGAAGACTTGAATGTTGGACCCAGGGGCTTGAAGGTGATGCTGTAGCGACCTGAGAGCAGCTGGAGAGTTTGGCACAGACAAGCAACCTGGGGTCAGATGAGAGTGGGAAAGACTGCTTGGGGGACAGTGTGAAGGGTGGTCTAGCAGAGGACCCTAGCCTAATGGGCAGGCTGCTTATACAATGGTCCAGGAAGGAGTTAGTGAGGGTGGACAGAACAGGGTGGACCTCAGAGATGTTTTTGGTGGGGGCCAAAGGACAGGGTTTGGTGATTAAATGTGGTGTGAGAAGGAGAAGGAATGTCTAGGAAAATTCCTGTGTTTCTGGCTAAAGGACCAGTTGGGGCCACCTCTGAGCTGAGAGTGTGGGAGCAGGACTGGGCTCAGGTATAGGGGACAAGCTCATGTGCACCCATTGAGTCGGAGGGTCTTTGGCAAATGGAGGAGGGGCGTCTGGGACACAGTGGATATTCAGGGAGACCGAGGACAAGGGTTCCAGTGCTGCTCAAGCTCCCAAACAGGGTGGCTGAATTAAGAAGAGTTGCCCTGGCCTGTGTGGCTCAGTGGTTGAGCATCTACCCATGAACCAGGAGTTCCCAGTTTGAGTCCAGGTCAGGGCACTTGCCTGGGTTGAGGGCTCAATCCCCAATGGGAGGAGGGGAGGATTGTGAGGGGCAGCTGATCAATGATTCTCTCTCATCATTGATGTTTCTCTCTCTCTTTCCCTTTCCCTTCCTCTCTGAAATCAATAAAAATACATTTTTTAGAAAATTAAAAAAAAAAAAACAAAAAACAACTTCTGACCTGAAAACCCATAGGACATACCGGGATGACAATTAGCCCCTCTGTTCCTGTCCAGCACGAGGAGAGCCACGGCGTACCTGCTCTGTCCCCCCTCTTCTTTGGTCAAGGGCTTCATAACCCTTTATCTGGAGGGTCTTACAGAGGACAGGTCCTTCCTCTGCCTCTGGAAAGACTCCTGCTTGTGACCCTAATCCTCCTACTGTTCGTTCCAGGGGTGGGCAAACTTTTTGACTCGAGGGCCACAATGGGTTCTTAAACTGGACCGAAGGGCCGGAACAAAAGCATGGATGGAGTGTTTGTGTGAACTAATATAAATTCAAAGTAAAGGAGCGGAGGGGAGAGCAAGAGAACCTTCTGCTCTTTCAGCTCCGCGGGCCGGATAGAACAGCCGAACGGGCCGGATCCGGCCCGCGGGCCGTAGTTTGCCCACGGCTGGTTTAGACCCACGTCCTCTTCCCTTTGAAGATGTAGGATTCTTCCTGATGCAATGCTCAGAGGTCCTGGAGAGAATCTGAGGCCCATCTGCTCATCTCCTCCCCTCTAGCAGGTATGGGAGCCTGGGTGCTGATGAGGGATGCGTCTCATGGTCCAGGCTCGCCACAGTGGGCCAAGTTTCCAGGTTCCTCCCCAACTTCAAGTTCTGCATCTTAGGGACATGTGAGCTTCTGACCAGCCCTGCCCAAGACCTCAATTCCATGAGAAACACGAGCTGCCAGAACACCAGCTCTTCTTCCCCTCTCCACTCCATCCACATAGCCTGCATTCACTGGGCCTGCCACTCACCTCCAGCCCTCCTCCCCTCATCTCTTAAATCCTGTCCATTTTCAGGACTCTTCTCCAGTGTCACTGCTTCCAGGAAGTTTTCCCAGATGCTCCAATGTTGGCATCTCTAATCACACTCTGACCTTGTGAGTCCGTGGGGGATTTGGGGGTTTATCTCATCGGCCCACCCCCAGAGCCCTGGGACTGTGGCTGGGTCATCAGGTGAGCGCTGGACCACCACAGACCCAGGCCCAGGGCAGCTGCAGAGCAGCCTTTAGAAAGGATCAGCTACCAACTGACCAAACCAGAGAGGACAGAGGGATCCATGAGCCCTGCCAGCTCCCTCCTATGTTTAACAGGTCTTATAAATCATAGCAATTTTATAAATCATATAAATTATGTGTATATGGAGCATGAAAATCACCTGTAAGACAGCACCTGTGGAGGTAGGCAACTCCCAGAGAGACCTCCGTTATTCTAAAACAGATGAGCAGTTGTGTGGACTCAGTGCCCCTTTTCCTGCCCAGGTAGCAGCACACTCCTCTCCAAAGGGAGAAAAACCAGCGACATTCACAGAGTAAAGGATCGGGCTTCAGAGGGGCAAGGTGCATTAAAAATCCAGGTCTGCCCCTCACGGGCTGCGATTTGGGACAAGACACCAAAAATCCCTGAACCTCAGCTTCGTCCTCCAGGAAATAGAGATAGTGTCACCTATGCCACAGGTCTGATGGAAACATTAAAAGAAAACATTATTTCCTCGATTCCCAGCTCTCTAGGGAAGCTCCTGGGAATTTGGACTGGTCTCAGCGAGGTTGCAGAATCACTGAGTTACTTATGAAAGCTCTTACCTGGTGAGGTAGGGAAGGAAAGGGAAAGGGAAAGGGAAGGAAAGAACCTGGACTTTGTGGCAGACTATCCTGGCTGCATGACCTGAGGCAGCTTTCCTGATCTTCCCAAGGCACCATGTCGTCCTCTATGGAAGGTGGAGAATCAGTAAAGGGTTAATGTGACCTGCACAGTGTATAGAAGTGTCCAACACAAATGTGCTCACAGAAGAAACCCAGAAATGATGAGTTCTTCTCTTCTTCCCATCATCAGCCTCCATTTCTATCAGTAAACTGAAAAGATTGGATGAGCTAGTCACGAAAATGTGGTTATCACCAACCTCTCAACCATGTGAGCTGGAATGAGGTAACAGACATAAGAGTGGTTCTTTTTCTCTCTTTTTTTTTTTTTTTTTTTTACTTTTTAGGGGAGGAGGGAATCAGATCCAAGAATGGTTTTTAGCTGGGAAGTGCCTTATGTACATACTAGAGACCTGGTGCATGAATTCGTGCATGGGTGGGGTCCCTCAGCTTGGCCAGTGATCGGGCCAATTGGGGCCCATCTCTTCCAGTCCCGATCAGGCTAATTGGGGCTGGGAGGTTGGCCAGCCAGCTGTGGGAGGTTGGCTGTGGGAGCTCACTGACCTCCAGGGGGCAGCTCCTGCATTAAGTGTCTGCCCCCTGGTGGTGAGTGTGTGTCATAGCAATCGGTCGATCGGTCATTTGGTTTTAACAGTCGCTTAGTCTTTTATACATATATAGATGAGGATGCTACAGACTATTTGTGTCCTCCCAAAACATATTTAAAAATATTTTGAGAGAGACAGAGAGAGAGAGGGATTCAAGTGAAGGGAATCAGGAGGCCACTCCCTCCTCCCACTGTCAGTAGTCAGCATGTCCAGGTCTCTCTCCCTACACAAAGAAATTCAGAGCCATGCGTGGACTGGCTTCCACTTTCCTGGAGGCAAGGGCACCCACTCATATAGACTTGAATTTGATCTGGGCTCTATCCACTGATGCTGTGCAGCTGTGAGCAGGTAACCAGCCTCCGAGCCCAGGATGCCACATCTGTAAAATAGCTCTGGTTGTTCTGAAGGCGGCAGAGCACAGCGGGGGAGCCCGCAGGCCCAGATCTGAGTACAGCTCCCCACTTAGGACTGTGTGACCTGAGCAAGTCACCTGAGCTCCTGGCCGTCCATGTCCCCTCA
Organism: Plecotus auritus; assembly: GCF_963455305.1. NCBI lineage: Eukaryota > Metazoa > Chordata > Mammalia > Chiroptera > Vespertilionidae > Plecotus > Plecotus auritus. The sequence goes on from NC_137774.1 coordinate 42,118,453, forward strand.
CAGAACAGGGAGGACAAAAATAACTGCTTCAGCGAACTGCTGTGTGGACGATTGAGCAATGCAGTAAGCCCTAGTACTGCCTGACACCTGGGCAAGGCTTCATAATTGCTAGCGACTCTGACTGTTACTTTTCTGATCCTTTATCTAAAAAATCCTCAGTGTGTAGGAAGGGCTGGGAGCCCACACCTTCCTGTCTCTCTCTGATTTAAGCCAGGGCTCAGCAAACCTTTCCCGTAAAGGGTCAGAAAGTAAGTATTTTAAGGTTTGAGGGCCATAACGCTCCTGTCACAACTACAGGCACTTGTCTTATTGCTCTTTGCTTTATCACGCTTCACAGACGTGCGTTTTTTACAAATTAAAGGCAAGACCCTCCACCGGCGAAAAGATTAGGACTCAATGTAAGGAGACGTCATCTTTTGGAACTGAACCGGCCGCAGCCCGGAGGTATGCAGGCGTATTTGTTCCATAGCACAAAAGCAGCCGTGTGCAATATTTAAATGCATGGCATGGCTATGTCACAAGACAACTACATTCACAAAAACAGGCAGAAGCCAGGTTTGACCTGGGCCAAGTGTGTTAGTCCCTGGTCTAGGCCTGTGCACCCTGTCTCCAGCAGACCTCCTCTTCTAGCTGTAGGTCCTTCTTCGCAGAATTAGAAATCAATTTTTTATAACATTGTGTTGTAAACACATGTGCATGTTAATCTCTTCTAATGGCTACTGAACATTCTATTCAGTGTATATGTGTAGGTGTGTAATGGTTAAATATAAACATATGTATTATAAATATGGCAACTAAATAAATAACACATATAATAGTTAAATATAAGTTGTGTATTATTTAGCCACTTTATTTTTTATCTGACAATATTAGCCTACTGTGTACCAGGCACCCTGCTAGGAACTGGGGGTCCAGCTGTGAGAGACGCACCAAGGTCCCTGCCCTCAGGGAGTACACATTCCCCCAAAATTGCTGTTCCCAGTTCAGCCATGGCCAGCCCTTGTCCCCAGATTTCTGACTCTGTGCTTCTTGCCGGCCCTCAGATGGAACAGGTTGGAGTGTGTGTCCCAACTTCTAGGGCCTCATGAGCATAAGGAACACTTTATGTCCACAGTCAGCAAACCTCCTTCTTCTTTCTGGCAATTTCCTTTAGATAAAATCCCAGGAGTGGGATCGCTGCACCAAAGGGTGTAAGCCTTTTCATGACTCTTGATGCATATTATCAATTTGCTTTCCAAAGGGGCTGCCCTCAGTTTACACTCCACCACCAGCGATGCATGGGCGCCAGGCTTATGCCTGTGTCAGTCCTGGGTGTGACAATTCTATTTCTTAATTTGTGCTAATTTAATAGGTGTAAAATTGAATCTCATTTTAATTTGCATTTCTTTGATCATTATGAAGGTTGAATGCTTTCTCTAATAAATATACACTTGGATTGCTTCACTCATTTATTCATTCATTTAAAGCATTAATCCTGCACTACACGCCAGACGCCAGATGCTAGATGAGTGCCAAGGACTCAGAGATACGGCAGACACAATCCCTACGTTCAGGGATTATGTACCCAGTGAGGAAAGCAAAGCAATCTGACAGTCCCAACTCAGCGGAATGGGTCATGAGCTAGAGAGAGGCCCAGAGAACTTGTATGTGTGTGTAGAGTGTGTGGGGCGGGCGGGGGGGGAGGAGGAGTGGGGAGGTTGAAAGGGTGCCTTGGCTGCTCTGGATCGACCTGTGATGGCAGCTGGACAAACAGAAGGGACTTCTCCTGCTTGGGTCTGTCCACTTGTTTCTTGCCCCGTCATGTCTCAGTGTGTGTATTGTTCTGTTTGTGTGCATCGGTCATCTACATGCACTTGACGTGGGGTGGTCCCGCCTATATAACATGTGCTATGCCTCCCAGTGTGGTCTCGAGGGCATGCCAGTGTGTGTCTCTATGTGCTGTGTACCAGGGTGTGGTAATGTGGGTTCTGCGGAGCCAGAGAGATGAGGCCAGGGGAGCCCAGCTTCCTGTGGGTGGAGGGATGGGTAATTTGCATGGGCTTCTGCTTGCTCAGAGGGGCCCAGCTACACTGAACCCTGTGGCCACTGGCCCTGCCCCAGCCAACTTCGGCTCCAGTCTCTGCTTCTATCTGCAGGATGTGGGGAGACATCCTGGCCTCTCTGGGTTTTCTCAGTCACTGCAGTCAGACGTTGCATCTTCTCCAACTTTTTAGTCTTGGTCAACTGAACCCCTGCTGAGCCCACCCACTTCCTTCCTGTCCCCCCTGGGACAGGGGAGCCCCAGAAAGGGGTAGGCTATACAGAGCTCACCTCCGCCTGGAGCCACTGGGGAGTCTGAGCATCTGCCACATCAGGGCAGGCCCCCTCCCAGAGTGCTGCCCACGCCTGGCCACCAGGAGCCAGCATGAGAAGTGGCATTTGCCCTGCCTGTATCCTGCCACATCTGGGCCTGGGATTGCCATGGAGGACTGACATTGGTCCCAGAGATGGAGAAGGGGCAGGACTGATGTCGCTGCTTGTCAGAAGGCTGGGTGTCCAGCAGCCCTCTGCTTAAACGCCTCCATTGAAGCCTGTTGATCGTCCTGTTTGCTACTTGACATAAATCACCAGGACAGGCAAGTGTTTCAGTCCCCCTCCTAACCCAGCACCCTTGATGCAAACACTCCTAGCTGTTTCTTAAGTTTATTGAGCTGTAATTCACGTGCCATACAGTACACCTATTTAAAAAGCATGTCTCAGTGTTTTTTAGTATATTCATGGAGTTATGCAACCGTCACCACAATCTAATTGCAGAACACTTTTATCACCCTAACATGAAACCCCGTGCCCATTAGCTGGCATTCTTCGTTCCTCCCTCTCCTCCTACCCCCGCCCTTGGCAACCCTAATCTAATTTCTGCCTTTATCGATTTTCTTATTCTGGACTTTTTTTATAAATGGAATCATACAATATGTGCTCCTTTGTGACTGGCTTCTTTGACTCAGCATAATGTTTTCAAAGCTCATCCACATTGTAGCATGAGTCAGTACTTCAATTCTATTTATTGCAAAGAGTATTATATTGCATAAGTACCACATTTTATTCATAGGCTCATCAGCTGATGGACATTTGGATTGTTTTCACTTGTTGGCTGTTGTCAGTGTTGCTGCAATGAGCATTCATATACAAGTTTCTGTGTGGTTGTATTTTCATTTTGCTTGGGTATATGCTGTTAAAGAGAAAACCACTGGTCTGAAACAGTGTCACTGAGTCCAAACCTAGATTTAACACCTGATCTAATTGCAGTTTCAACCTCTCCCAGAAACATAATCCTAATGAACCACTCTGGAATTTTCTGGTCACCTGGGCCTCTTTGTCCCCCACAAAGGGAAGAAGAGGCAATCTGCATGATAAAAAACCTTCCCATTCTCTTCCCCCCCCCCCAAAAAAAAAGGTCTTCCAGCCCCAAAATAGTCCTTTCTTGCCCCACTCTTCTTCCTATAGAAACCTTCCATCTGTACAACCCCTTGGAGCACCCTTCCAGTTGCTAGATGGGGTGCTGTCCAGTACTTGAATCACTTAATAGAGCCAATTAGATCTTCAAATGTACTCAGTTGGATTTTGATTTTTAACAATACCTGCAAGTGGAATTGCTGTGTAGCTTTCTGAGGAACCACCAACTGTGTCCCAAAACGGGGGCACCATTTTCCATTCCCACCAGCAGTTAATGAGGGTTCCCGATTTCTCCACAAGGCTTGTTACTTTCCTTTTTTTAAATAAGCATTGTAATGAGTATGAAGTGGTATCTAATTGTGGTTTTGATTTGCATTTCTTCAATGATGAATTGTTAGCAATTTTATGTGTATCATTCTTCCATATATTTTCATATGTTTAATTCATATTCATATAGTTAAAGTGTTGTTGTTTTTCAAATACATACATACATATGAGTTCATTGATATCTTCTGTTATCATAAAAAAACATTCAAACCTGTATAGAATTTTTGTGCGTTTATTTGACCCAAACTGTTGACAACTTCCGGGAAGCAATATCTCAATGGATTGGGATAGTGCTCTGGAAAACGGTGGGTTTCCTCTATTTTTAAGGACGGATGTAGGTGGGTTACATGAAATCCATTGGTGATAGACTAGAGAGGCAAGAGAAAGCAAAGTGGGGAAACCCCTGGGAATGAATAAAAAGTAAAATGATAGGTACATACTTAATGTGGGTGCAGGAACAATTAACATGATAACAATGAAGGAATTTGTGGTGTCTGTTCTGGCACCCAGGCACATTAGGTTGTGCTCCAAGGGGTCCGGAAAAAGAGAAGTTACAAGTTACCCAAACATTTCAAGGGTATGTTATTATACATGCAAAAAGACAGATAGGCTCAGTTAAGGTAAAGGTTGACCTTTGTCAGTGAAGATACCGGCCAAGGAGGTGACTACCCACCATAACTGCTTTTAGTTAAAGTTGAATTTCAGACCATCCTTTGTGGTTACTTTAGGTCTCTGAGTTTGCAAGACCACCATGCAGGCCTTCCCTGAGCTTATCAGGTTAGCATGTGGCCCCTTTCATCCACACTTATCTGCAACTTACTTCTTTCTTTAACATGTCTTAAAATTCTTCTACATCAGTACACACATCTGTGTCATAAGTTTTCAGGCAACCCTCCATGGGTAAGCATTTAACCTGCTTCAGATTTTCACTGTCACCAGCAATGCTTCAATGCAAACATCCTTCTATACGTATTTTTGCATACGAATCCTGCAGATGTCCTAGATGTTCCAATCCTTTGAATTGCTCATTCAAAGTATTAGAACATTTTAAACAGTGCTAAGACACTCCAGAGTGCTGTCCAAGGAGGCTGCAACAATTTACACAACTAATAATACTGTTTGAGAATGTGGACAGGCCATTCTAACCGCTAGATCTACACACAGTTGAATTAAGCTTCCCCTGGAGGTAGTGCCTTCCTTAGCCTGGGAATTGTATCAGCAGAGAGTGGTGATGCTCTGAAAATCAAGTTCAAATGGGGGAAGGGCTCACTGGACCATTTGTAAGATCTCTTTCCACTCCAAGGGCTCATGGGTCTCTGAATGCCTGAACTACATGCTGAAGGGTTTCCTAGCTCACATCTGCTGTCATTTCCACACAGCCCTGGCTTAGCCGGGGTCCCAGATGGACCAGTCTCTTCACAGAATCAATTTAAGGAATCTGTAGTCTGACAGAAAAATATAGCTGAAAGCAACTGCCATTTACACTCACCCTCTTGAGAGGCCTCAAAGGGGAGAGTGTGCGTGTTTTGGGGAGGTCGGGTAAATTCTCCACCCATCTCAAAATACCTTCAAAATTCTTTCTCTTCCATCTGTTACTTTCAATATTTGCATATCTAGCAGCTGTTCCTCAAATACCTTTTCCTTTCCTCCACTCTCATTTCCCATTTCAAATTCTCTCCATCACTGTCTCTTCCCACCCTCTATCTCGGTTCCCTTCATTCTTTTCTTCTGGGAACAACTCTCCTCTTTCCAATGCAAATCCCCACCTTCCCCTGGAAGGCCCAGCTTCTCCTAGCTGGTCCAATTCTGCTTGATAAAGCCTAGGAACTAGCAGGCAAAGGCAGGGCTCTGCTTGCAAGGCAGGGTTGCTGGGAAACCGAGTGGGCAAACTAGGGATCTCCAGCTCTAGAGGGAAGGGAGTGGGACAAGCTCCCACTGAGTCATCTTTGCCCCATTCAGAGACCTAGTTCTGCTGGGAGGTGGGGGAGGAAGGGCCTGGTTGAATTCAATCAAACAACGAGTGATTTTGGAAATAACCCATCATTATGTGTCATTACTGTGTTTGACTGAAGGCAGCCCAATTATTTCTTAGGTGGCTTTGTCTGAATTTATGTGCCACAAAATTTGAGAATCACTGAAGAAGTCCTTGAATAGAGAGGAAAATGGGGATCCTGAGACAAACAAAGATGTGCCCAACGTTGTACAGAAAGCAGCACAGAGCTGCCTCCAGAACCCAGGTTCCCTGCGCAGGGCCCAGTGCAAAATGCAACATGAGACTGTTTGTTTGCAAATGATTAAGATTTCAATTTGGCCCCGCTGGTGTGGCTCAGGGGTTGAGTGTTGACCTATGAACCAGGAGGTCATGGTTCAATTCCCAGTCAGGACACATGCCCAGGTTGCAGGCTCAACCCCCAGTAGGAGAGTACAGGAGGCAACCAATCAGTGATTCTCTCTCATCATTGATGTTTCTATCTCTCTCTCCCTCTCCCTTCCTCTCTAAAATCAGTAAAAATAAAAATAAAAATAAATTCAATTTGACTGCAACAGAGCATTAAACCATGCACTCCCCAGAGCACATGTTCATGAAGTCGGCCCTGCCCCAACCCTCAGCCCTGGGCTCTCTCCTTCCACCAGCAGAGCTCAGCTTTGCAAAAACCAGGGAAGGAAAGAGGATGAACATGAGTGGTAGCTTGCCCCAACCTAGTCACGGTCTAAATCAGTGATTCTCAAATGTTGTGGCACGATGGATTACCTGGGGAGCTTGTCAAAGTCCCAATGCTGAGACTGGCCCCGGACAAATTAAACCTCAGAGTACAACGCGAGCATCAGTATTTTCTCAAATGTCTCACATGATTCCAGTGTGCAGCCAGGCTCGAGAACCAGTGATCCCCAGAGGAGCAAACTAGAAGGACGAGCATCATGAGTGTGGGGACCACAGAGCTCTGGCAGCTGGTCCCCAATCGTCACCCTGGGGCAGAAGCTCAGTCCCAGCACCCCTATTTATTGTCTCTTCTCATTAATGGCAGCATCGCCTGCGCCCTGAAATGACTGAATACGTGAATAAATAGGTGTAGGCCCTTCTTAGCTTATGCAGGTTTCCCTGATAAGTATGTATTCAGGGACATGTCTAAGAAACCCAATATTGTGTCTCTTCAGATTGTTGTGTCTTTTGGGAAAATAAATATTGAAGAGGCGCATCAGATGTGTCCCACTTGCTTGGCTGTCAAGAAAGGTTTCGCTTCCCAGCCCTACCTCTGTTTTCTCAATGTTGAGGAAGAGACGTCAGAGAGAGAGGGAGCCCTCCCACCACTGCGCCCGCCTGACACCCACGCTGGGGAGGGTGGCCTCGGCCCCGGCCTGGGCACCTGTGTCCACTTCTAGCTGGTAGTCCCAGCTCCCAACTGCCCGGCTGGGCGACCTTGGGAAGATGCCTCTACTCTGGATCTTGGTGTCCGCTTCTCTTGGGGAGCCTAAGGCAGCCTGCTCCCTCTCCGGACAGTTCAGACTTTTAAATATTTCTGCTTGCCCTAACCAGTTTTGCTCAGTGGGTAGAGTGCTGGCCCGGGGACTGAAGGGTTATGGGTTCAATTCAAGTCAAGGGCATGGACCTCGGTTGCAGGCTTGATCCCAGGCCCCAGTCAGGGCATGTGCAGGAGGCAATCAATGAATGTGTCTCTCGCATCGATATTTCTCTCTATCTGTCTCTCCCCATCCCTTCCACTCTCTCTAAAAAAAATCAATGGGAAAAATACCCTCTGGTGAGGATTAACAAAATAATAAAAATAAGTAAAAATGTCTGCTTGACTGTGCTGGCTTTTGTCTGCTAGTTCTTCACCTCCTCATGGCCATCTACATAGCCCAGTGACATCTGCTTCCTCAATCCAGAGAGAGCCCTGGTGAGTTTCCAAATAGGTGTCTGAGTCCTCCACTCTTTCTCCTCTGGTTGAGTCCCTCTCCTCACAGAGAGGACGCCCCTCGGCCCCACTTGCTGCCTTCGAAGTTGGCGGAGCACAGTCTCTAAAAGCATCTTCTGTCGATGACCAAGGGAAAGTTTCAAAGCTCACATTTAGAGACACTGGCTGGAAAGCTTCAGCCACAGACTCTTCTAAACATGATTAGACAAACATAATTTGTATAAACATCATTTTATTTATTTATTTATTTATTTATTTATTTATTTATTTTGCCAATGGCATAATAAAGCAGGGAGCGGGCAATTAAGTGATCAAGGGAGAATGCTTCAGACATCACTGCCCATTTCCGTCTCGCCTTTTAAGTGAATCATTTGTTGCTAAACCTAATGAGGAACAAGAAAGCGGGGGGGGCGGGGGGGACAGTTTTGTGCAGTTTGGGGTTTGACAGCTAGCAAACTGTCTGCCCCGATGGACAGCCCGTTCCAGGCGCCACATTGACCATGGGACTGGATGTAGCCCCACCGACTCAGAAGCGCACAGTCCCAGGTTGGCCAGGAAGACGGGCAGCATATTGTTCCCTGGGCGGTGAGGCCATGGTGTGAGAAACCCCACCTAAGCTGACACAAGCTAAAGAAGGGGTCCCTCCAGGAATGGAGGCATCACTGCCTCATCCAGAGTCCCTCAGCCTCATCAAAGAAAAGCTAGGAGAGATGAAATCATTGTGTCTAAGTCTCTTCACTTTATAAATGGTGAGATGGAGGCCCTGTGCCCTGCCTGGGGTGGAGCAGGGATCCATGCTGAAGGCCTGATTTAAGTGCAGGCTCTGGCTACAGCTGGGGCGTGACTGTGGCCTGGGTGTGGACAGGAAGTACTTCCCCAGGACCCTAGTATCCGTTACCTATTGCTGCATACAGACCATCCCTACACTTGGTGGCTTAAAGCAACACCCATATGTTATTTCTCCTGATTCTGAGGGCAAGTGGGCTCAGCTGGGCCCTTCTGCTCCGTGTGGTTTGACTGAGGCCACTCGTGTGGCTGCATTCAGGAGAACTCATGTGGGGCTGGACTGTTTCAGGTGTGTTCCCACCTCCTCCATGTGGTCTCTCTGTGTTCATAGAGGCTGGCTTCAAAGAGGGCAAGAGCAGAAGTTGCCAGGCTTCATGAAAGCAAGTCTCAAACTAGGAAGCATCACTTCCAACACATTCCATTGGTAGAAGTCACATGGCCACACAGAGTCAGAGTGGGAGGGGTCTCTACCAGAACCTGCAAACCTGGAGGCAGGGTGCCCAGGGTAGAGTGCAGCAGCAGTCTACCTCAGCCCCTCCTGGGAAAGGCCCCACCCTGAGCTCAGCTGCATCCCAGGCACTGACCTGGTCACGCACTGACCACTGACCACAGACTGAGCCTAGGACTTGGCCGATCAGCCATGTCCTTGGGCTGCCACTGACATCTATTGTGCCCAGCTCATCAGGAGTAGGGTGAGGGTGAATAATCAGAATCCAAGAGGAGACAGGTGAAGTTTACCTGGTCAAGGACTTTGCCAAAGGTGGTCAGAGAGGAAGCAGGCCACCTCAGGAAGGAGTGCTGTTCTTGTCACTGGAGGTATGTAAGGAGCATTGGAAAGGCCACGCAGCAGAGTTCTATAAGTATGTGGGGGCGGGGAGAGCATGGGGACCTATAGATCCCTGCACAGATCCTGACAGGGCTGAGGAGCCCATAGCTCTAAAATTCCTTCCCTTGCCCTGAGTTCCAGGCCGGAAAACAATGGCCAGGGAGCCCCAAAGCCAGGGTTCTAGTAGCTGGGACACCAGGAAAAGAGCACTGGACCCATTCTCATTCAGACTCCACCCCTGAATCACTGTGACTCATTCATTGGTCTTCCAGTCAATTCCCCACAGAGCAATAATCAATTAACCACAATCAATTCCCCAAGCCAGAGTAACAATTTAAAAATGCAAATCGCTTGCTTAAAATCCTTCAATGGCTCCCATCTTCCCCACAGCAAATCTCAACCATATGAGCTCTTCCTGGACTGAGGTGGCACTGGCTCTATGGTCACTGCCCCTCAGCCCCTGGTCCCAACCACAGGAACAAAACTAGCATTTTCCAAACCTCAAAACCTCCCTGTATTGCAAGCATTAGATTCCAATTCTTAGGCTAGTCTTTTTCGCTTTTGAGGCAGCATAGGGTGTGCTGGAAAATGGGAAAAGCCATAGCAGGGGGTCAGACCCCCTCGGGGAATCAAGGGATGCTCCTAATCACGGTAACTCCTTTAACAGGTGCTTCCTATGTGCCAGACATTGTCCTAAGAACTTTACATGCAGTGTTTTATGCAATCCACCTAAAACCCTATGAGTTAGGAGCTAAATGAAGTAACTTATCACACACAAACAGAGCCACACACATCCCTTCTCACCTTTCTGTGTCCTTCACTCACATGCTTATATGACTGTGATGGACGACACTTTATATCTTCTCTCTCCTCACACCTACTACACACCCATCTTTACCTTCCCACTTAACTGAGTCTGCAATTTTCTTACCTCCATTTAGAAGATATTCATTCTTTTTTATTCATTCAAAAATAGTTGTGTATCTATTATGTTTTCTTGTGTGCAGGATCACTCCTGACTCATCCCTGACTTGCAGCATCAAAAGAGCTTGGTAGAAGTTTATTGGAAGCTGGGAAGATTGACAAATGCATGATAGATGGATAAATAGTTGGATAGTTAAATGGCTGCGTGGGTGGAAGGAAGAATGGGTAGGTGAATGGATGGATGAGTAGTGGGATAGATAAATGGCTGACTGGGTGGATGGGAGGATGGATTAATGGATGGGTAGATGGATGGGTGATGATTGGATAAAAGAATAGATGAATGCATGATGAATGGATGGATAAATGAATGTCTTTAGGAAACTCTAGTTTCTACTTACTCTGATTGAGAAACCAATCTTTAATGCCCAGGAGCCCCCAAGTAAGCCTTTCCCTACCCTTGGTAGTGCTTCCTCTGTTCCAAGAGTAAATGGGATCTTCCCTACCCATCGCCAAGTTCCACAGCGGCCATTTGTTTTAAGTGTCCAGGGCAGCTCTGTGGTGGTGCAATTAGTCCTCGTTAGCAGCCACTGTAACCGAACTGTAATTTCCAGGCTGTTGGACGGTAATTGCACATGAACAGCTCGGCGAGGCTCTGCACCTGTAATGACAAGCGGAGCCTCTTCGCCTCTCCATGCTGCTCCGAATGCCAGCAAGCAGGTGAGCTCCTGATGCCATATTAGCACACAGCGATTTTCATTACTAAATGACTCCAGGGCTGTCCAAATGAGGACAGCAATTAGGCTGATCAGGGGAAGACAAAGCATCCCTTGATGAGCATAATGATGACACAGGCAGGCGATGGCTCTGGCCTGAGGCAGAGTGTGAAATCACAGCCCAGGGCTTCACTGTGCTGCAAATCAGCCTGCTCTCTCAGATCAGCCCCTAGGCCCATCCTGGGCATCCATCACTGCCCCCAGGGAGTCTCAGCACCCACAGAGAAGAAACAATCAGTATTTCCATACAATTAGAAGAAATTGCATACCATTGCCCCCTTACTGAGATTAGCAGTTACGGGGTAGATTCTTTCCAAGAAAAATGTTAGTCATTGAAAAGGAGTAAAAATACAGCACCTCCCTTATCCAAAGGGATACTTTCCAAGACCCCAGTGGATGTCTGAAACTGTGGATAGTACTGAACCCTATATAGACTGGGGTTTTTCCTACATACCTAAGATAAAGTTCAATTTGTAAATTAGGCAGTTTCACAGATAGAAGATTTGTTCCTATTGTAGACGTTAGCAACCTCATCATATGATTTTTTTCTTTCCTTCTTAAGTTGAGAACTTGCACCTTTTCACTGAAAGAAGCACTTTACGGCTTCTCCTTGGCATATCTGAATTGCCAACATCACTACTCTTATGCTCTGGGGCCATTACTAAGTGAAATAAGGGAAACTTGAACACAAGCTTCGAGATACCATGACAATCAATCTGATAATGGAGACAGTGACTGACTACGGGTGGGCAGTGTATACAGCACAGATATGCTGGACAAAGGAATGATTCATATCCCAGCCAGATGGAGAGACAGCATGAGAATTCATAGTGCTGCTCAGAGCTGCATGCAATTTAAAACTTATGAATTGTTTATTTCAGGAATTTTCCATTTAATATCTTTGGAAGGCAGTTGGCTGCAGGTAACTGAAACTGTGATAAGGGGGCTACTCTAACTGAGAAAGGTTTGCTGGAGAGTCCCTGCTCCTTTGTGCGCAATTAAGATCTTCCTGATCTCATACCAGCCTCCTGCTCCAGCCATCCAACCCCACAGCTTCTCCAAGACACCATGCCCTGTCATGCCTGCAGGTGTTTGCACATGCTGTGCTATATGCCTGGGGTGCCCTGCCCCTCATCTGCTCAGGTGTCACCCGCTGACACTCAGCCTAACCATCAAAGTCCCTCAGACCCCCTTTGAAGTACTCCTCTAAACCATTCCTACCTTTCACACCACATTGTAAATTTGGGTTTCCATGCACGTTTTCCCTACTAGACGATGACATGTCTCTGTCTCTCTAGCACCCAGAAATCTGAGATGGACCAGAGTAAAAATCCCACCTACCCCTGCTTTTGCAAATAAAGTTTTATTGGGACACAGCCATACCTTTTGTTTATATCTGGCTACAGCTGCTTTCCCACAACAAAGGCAGACTTGAGCAATTGTAACAAGGACCGTGTGGCCTGCAAAGCCAAAAATATTTTTTATTGGCCCTTTATAGAAAAAGTTTGCCAACCCCCGGTCCAGGGTAAGAGATGCCAAACCCCTCACTGTACACATGGTCTTGAGAAATGTCATTCCCAAGGTCACACAGCCAGATTGAGGTCGAACTGGGGCCAAGCCCCATGTTCCTTGCCTCTTGGCCAGGGACACCTTTCCTTGGGCCCGGGGTTGAGCAGCACTCTGCCCCTCTGCAGGATCCTCCCCTCTGACCTGGGAATGAGAAACTTGAAGTTCTAGATCCTGGCACACATGGGAAGGGCCAGGCCTTGAACAAGGCTGAAACAGCCAGGACTAGAATCATGAGAATCTGGACTCTAGCTGACTAAAGACAAGTGACTTTAACCTAAGCCCCAATTTCCCCTTCTGTACAATGGGGATGAAAACAGCTATCTTATGGGATGAATGTGCAAGATTCTGGGGAGAAGGTTCGAGATGAGGCACATAAAGAACCCACACAGAGCCCTAGCTGGTTTAACTCAGCGGACAGAGCGTCGGCCTGAGGACCAAAGGTTCCCAGGCTGGATTCTGGTCAAGGGCAGTTATCTTGGTTGCAAGCTCCTCCCTGGCCCAGGCCCTGGTCAGGGAGCTGCAGGAGGCCACCAATCGATGTGTTTCTCTCACATCAATGTTTCTCTCTGTCTTTCCCTCTCTCTGAAAATCAATAGAAAAATATCTTTGGGTGGGGAAAAAAAAAAAGAGCCCACACGAAATGCTCAGGGCTTCTTCCTCTGTAGTGCTGAATTGAGATAGCTCACCCTGCCAACTGCTCTGAGCACTAGGACCTTCTGACCTACCCTGTAATGAACTTGTCCCAGGCGAGTCTGTCTGCCCCGCTTAAAGCCAGTGCCCTTCCAGGCTCATTGGCCCCCCACCTCTCTTGGGCTCAGGGCAGTCTTTTTTCAAAATTATGAGAGGGGAACAGTTGTGCTCTTTCTATTCTGGTGATGCAAATTTTCAGTTGCCATTTCTTTTCAGCCTAGAAAACACCCTTTAGCATGTCTTGTTGGGCAGGTCTACTGGCAATACATTTCCTCAGCCTTTGTTTGCCTAAAAATGTTTCTATTTTACCCTCAATTTTAAAGAGTGTTTTTTGCTGAATGTAGACAGTAAACTGCCTGGGCTGACAAGTTTGTTTTTCTTAATCACTTTAAAGATATCACTCCTTTGTATTTTGGCCCTCATTGTTTCCCTGGTAATTTTTCTTGTTGTTACCCATTGGCACCTCTCACGCCAATGCCAGGATGAGAGCCTTTCTCTATATGTCATGTGTCTCTCCCCACCCCGGCCACCCATCCCCGGCTTCTTTCAAGTTTTCCTCCATACAGGGTGGGGTAAAAGTAAGTTTGCAGTTCTTCATAGTAAAAGTAATATGATAATTAATAAAGAATAATACAAGAATAAACCCTGCGTTTCACATACTCATACCCGTAAACCTACTTTGCCCCACTCTCTGTTTAGTTTTCAGCAGTTTGACTATGATATGGGTAGGTGCAAATTTATTTTTCTTGGGGTTCTCTGAATTTTTTGGAATGGTAAGTCTATGTTTTTCTCTTTTTGAAAATCAAATTTAGGGAATTTCCAACTATGTATTTTTTTCAAATATTTCTGATCTGTTTTCCTTATGGTCTCCTTCTCAGGTACTTCAACTCCTGGAATGTTGGATTATTTGATATTGTTCCACACATTTCTGAGGCTCTGTTTACTTTTCTTCCATCTTTTTCCTGTCTGTTCCCCTCAAATTGAATCATTTCTAGTGATTTCTCTTCAAATCCACGTATTTGTTTTTTCTGTCACCTCTAATCTTCTATTAAGCCCATCCAGTGAATTGTTTATTTCAATTATTATCATTTTCAGTTCTAGAATTTCCATGTGGTCTTTTTTTAGTTTCCATTTCTCTGCTGAGATTCTCAGTCTGTTGACTCATTAAGACTATATTTTCCTTTAGTCTTTTGAAGATATTTATATAGCTGCTTTAACGATTTTGCTGGCTAAGTCTAATATCTGGTCTATTTAGGGTAAGTTTCTTTTTTTAAAATATATTTTTATTGATTTTTTTTTTTTTTTTTTTTAGAGAGGAAGGGAGAAGGAGAGAGATGGAAACATCAATGATGAGAGAGAATCATTAATTGGCTGCCTCCTGCACACCCCTCACTAGGGATTGAGCCGGAAACCTAGGCATGTGCCCTGGCCGGGAATTGAACTGTGACCTCCTTGTTGGTTCATAGTCTAATGCTCAACCATTGAGCCACGCTGCTGGGCAGGGTAAGTTTCTACTAACTGCATTTTTTTCCAGACTCTAGGTCCCAGGGTGCTGTTTCTTTATGAGTGAACTAGAGGCCCGGTCCACGAATTCATGCACAGGTGGGGTCCCTAAGCCTGGCCAATGGTCATCGGGCCAGGCATGGAAAAAATGGATGCCGATGCGGTTCCTTGCCTCCCCCCGCCCTCCTTCCCAGTGGTGGGTGGGCAGCAGGCCAATCAAAGCCTACCAGCTGGGGGGAGGGACAGGGCACAGGAGGTTGGCCACCAGCCCTGAGGAGGGAGTCGGCCTTCGGCCCCCCTGGGAAAGGGGCCGCATCCACTGCCACCCACCCCTGGTTCCCCATCCCAGCCCAGGGCCCAAAGGCCCCAGCGGGGTTGGGAGAGGCCCAAAAGGAACAGACACCAGACGCTGATGCCACCATTGGTGCCCCACCACTGTGTGGTTCCCTGCCTCCCCCCTCCTCCTTCTCTCACCACCATGCCACCACTGCGGGTGGGCGGTGGGCCAGTCGGGGCCTGCCAGCCCGGGGTGGGGGGGTAGGGATGGAAGGGAGGGACCATGGGAGGTTGGCCGGCCAGGGGAAGGACTGTGGGAGGTTGCCCAGCAGGGGGAGGTTGGCTGTGGGAGCGCACTGACCACCAGGAGGCAGCTCCTGCATTGAGCATCTGGCCCCCGGTGGTCAGTGCATGTCATAGCGACTGGTCGTTCCGGTCATTCAGTCAAAACGGTCGCTTAGGCTTTTATATATACAGATTCCTGGTCCTCAGGTCGGATCCAGTCTCAGTGCACAGAGGGTCTCAGAGTTCCAGCACCTGCCCACCAGTATCTCCTTTCATTTCTAGTCTATATAAATTATTACTTAGTTTTTTAACATGACCGGTCCTATCAAAAACAAGACCCATTCTATTTATACGGCATGGCCTTGTATTTGTTTTTGCTTGTGTCTGAGAAGTGGGGCAGGAAGGCTCCAGCACCTGCTCACGCCAATGCCAGGATGAGAGCCTTTCTCTATACTCACAGCGATGAGAGAACCGGAATGGGCTTTTGGAGTTGGTGAGTTGCTCTCACTGCAGGTGTTTAAGGGAAGCTTCTAGACCAGGGTTGGGCAAACTTTTTGACTTGAGGGCCACAATGGGTTCTTAAACTGGACTGGAGGGCCGGAACAAAAGCATGGATGGAGTGTTTGTGTGAACTAATATAAATTCAAAGTAAAGGAGCGGAGGGGAGAGCAAGAGAACCCTCCGCTCTTTCGGCTCCGCGGGCCAGGTAGAACAGCCGAATGGGCCGGATCCGGGCCGTAGTTTGCCCACGGCTGTTCTAGACTCATCTATTGGGGATGGTGTAAAGGGAATTCCTACCTGCTGAGGGACTGGAGCAGATGAACCCTACGGATTTGTTCAAACATAGAACCTATCCAACATAAAAGTGCGCAGCACAGAGATGGTGCAAGATGGATGCTTGCAAGTGGGTAATAACATACACCATTATCGTCCGCGCCAAGTGTGGCTCACCACAGCCGGGCGGCGTGGCTGTCCTCTGGGTGATATTTACCTATCTGCTACAAAGAGCTTCAGTCCCAGTGCCCAGGCCTGCAAATTGCTCCCTCCATCTCAGAATAGGAAAGAAAATTTTTCTCAGCTGAAAACCACATTTGCTGGTTATGAAAATGATTCAGAGCTTATTTATTTATTTATTTTTTTACATTTCTGTATTGATTCCCGGCCTTCTTGTTTTATTGTACAATAATGGGCCTTGGGATGGAGAATACATTACCGCATGATCACAGAGGAATCTCTTTCCAGGGAATTGCTCACATACCCAGTGCTGCGCCCGACGCGGGTCTCCAGGTTAGAACCAAGGCAGTCGGTGACCAAGCAAACGTCCAGGTGCTCCCTCTCTGTGGCCAGTGCACAGAAAGCCCACATGGACCACACCTGGGGTCTGCCTTCATTTCTCACCCCCCGGGGCCCCTGCCCTGGGGAGGAGCAGGTGGGCCTCCAGTCTGATTGGAGCCAGTGTGTTGGCATCATCACCACCACCTAAGGGCACTGCTGTGGGCCCCTCTGGCAGGCACCAGGAGGAAGGGGCCTAATTGTCTCCTCGTGAAACCTCACACCCCCCTCCCCCACCACCTCCCCACCCCCGGCACAACTAAATGACTGAGTAATGGCTCCATAAACGGCCATCTGATTAGCCTGATCCCAAGGGGAGGGGTACACAGACAGGCGGCGTGTGCTGGGTCCATGCGCAGGGATCCCATCCATCTCTGTCACCCAAGGTGGCCATGCTCATTTGTCAGGCCTGACAGGAGCCGCTTGGTGGTGGAGAGGGAGTACCAGTGGATCTTTGTTCTGTACACACGTGGAAGACCCATGCCCTCCCTTCACCTCCAGCAAGAGAAGTTAGTTCAGCAAAGCGGGGTGGGGGGGCTCTAGGTGGAGAAGTCCTCCAGTGAGAAGTCCTCCAGACCCTCATACACTCTGACTTAGGCTGCAGAGGGTACAATTGACGTCCTGGCTAGTGTGGCTCAGATGGCTGAGTATCGTATGGGTACCGAAAGTTCACAGGTTCCATTCCAGGTGAGGGCACACACTCAGGTTGCAGGTTGGGTCCTGGTCAGAGTGAGTATGGGAAACAACCAAGTGATCTCTCTCTCTCTCTCTCTCTCTCTCTCTCTCTCTCTCTCTCTCTCTCTTTCTCTCTCTCTTCTTTTCTTTCTAAAAGTCAACAAAAACATATTTTTTTAAAGGGTGTCATTACCTTTTTACATCCACCCAGTCAGCCCACGTCCCCTCCCTCAGCCACTAGAGCAAGGTGGGGGCAGGGAAGCTAAGAGGAAGAGTAAAGGGCAGGCAGATGCCCCCCACACCCCTTGCTCATTCTTCAAAGATGAGTACTATGGACCCAGAGCTTCCCCTTAACTGCCCCTCCTCCACACTCCTCAATAACCACCCTCCCAGCGCCCACTGCAGCGGCCAGCCCTGTGTGGATGCTGGCCTCACTGCCCCCTGGCGCAGCGATCTGATTTGCTGCTTTAATCAAGGATTATTCCTGTCCCTCTGGAAATCAGCAAAGCTGGCCTCCAGCCTCTGCCCCAGGCCTCTCTGGCCTGAGCCGCCTATGAATCGCCTTGAGGAAAGGATTTCCAGGCTGGCCCAGGCTGAGCAGAGACAAAGTCAGGCCCGATCACCTGCCTCTGCACCCAGCCTCCTGCCGGGGAGCACTCAAGCAAGAGAAGAGGTTTCTCCTGATCACCCAGGTTTGCTTTGCTGGGGTGGGGGGGGGGGAGCGGGAGGGGGGAGGGGAATTCTGATGAAATGGGACCCAGAAGCAAAGGGATAAAAACAACCTCCAAATCACAGGGGATAATACACAGACCCTGATGCAGAGAAGAACTGAGCCTCAGTTTTCCTCACCCATAAAATGGGGACAATAATTCTTACACCCACACTACTCTTCTCAGAATCTGGGGAGCTCACCTACGAATGTGCCAGCAAAGCCACTTGGGCCTGGAAAGGACCAGAAAGAGGCATGTTTCAGGCTGGAGACGGGCTTTCCTCCAGCAACTGGTCCAGGGTCTGGCGGGCTGGGTCACAAACGCAAGCCCCCATGTGCTTGGTTTGCTCAGAGGCGAACCCACAGATCAAAGGAGGCAGGGGACTGGCCGAACCCAGGAGCCCCTGAACTGACACAGGAACTGCGTGTCCCCTGGAAGCTGACAAGTCACAGCCCCATCCTGATAGAGCCCTGACCCGGCCACAGGCCAGGACCCAACCTTGGCCCTTCACAGTCAGAGCTCCGACCCTGCTCCCAGTCCTGACCTTAGACTGATACCTGACCTTGGCCACTGATGAGCCCTGATCCTTATTGCACACAGAATTCTGTGTCTTCCCGTTGGCCTCCCCAAACCTGCTCTGGCCCAAGGGGCCTAGATGAGCACGTGGACAATTCTGTGAAGCCCATTTCTTGTGATGGGGACAGAGGGGACAGACATACACATTTTAAGAACCTGGAAGTCCTTGACCCACATCCCCATGCCAGAAGTCAGAAGCCTCGGGCTCTGGTGCAGTCCCATTCCTCGTTCCTCACCTTGCAAATAATATCTCCTGATGCTCCCAGAGACTTCGGGGCCATGGAGGACCCTTCAGGCCACTCCAAGGAGGTGCCATCTGGCTGTGCTTCTCCACCAGTGCCTCCCACTTCCGCCCCACTCTGCACATGCGGGCTGACTCCATGTCTGTCTCCCTGCCCGGGAAAGTCTCTGTCTCTCTCCAGCTCCGCTGACCCAGTTCAGCATCCTAACCACTATCCCAGGGCAAGGCTGACTGAATCCTAGGCCTTCATGGTCTCATTCTCCAACCCAGACACCTGCCCCCGAGCTGGCTGGGCTGGTTCAAGTCCTCTTGGGGTGTGGGGGTGGAAGGAAATTCCTTTCCCATTGGTCCAAGTACAGTGAGGTCAAGTGGGGCCAAATGCAGGAACTCAAGGGACTGGAACCAAAGTTAAGTCCTGAAGCTAAGACTGGCAGCTGGACAGAAATAGAATTAGGTGAGCGCCCGCTGAGGACAAGAGGGGGGCCCAGGACATTGGCCCTTGTCACCAGAAATGCGGGAGCTCCAGCGTCAGCCTGGCCTCCGGTGATGCCTGTGCCCCTTCCAGACTTGGGAGTGACACGGCAACTGAACATCACACTCAGAAGCAAGGGGGCAGCGAGGCTCCCCTGCCCCAGCCCCCAGGCCTCCATTGCACTCAGAATCAAAGCCGAAGCCCGTGGTGGTCCACAGCCTCTATGGAGCCCAGGCCTACATGGCACATAGAACTCGCCTGCTTCCGTGGTCCCCTCCCTCATGCCTCACTAGCCACTCTGGCCTCCTTGCTGTTTCCCAGGCATAGCAAGCCCTCCCACAGTCGGACCTGGGTTTTCCTTCAGTCTGGCTCACTCCTCCCCCCGGTGTCCACATGGCTGATTCCTTCACCTTCTTTAAGACCTCGTTTCAATATCACTTCTCCAGGAAGGCTCTGCTGACCATCATACGTCAGTTGCAAGCCAAGAGCACCCTCCCCAACCCCTAGGCACTCCCAATCCCCTTTAGGCTGCTCCACTCTCTTTGTTCCCCAGAGCACCTGTCCTTCCAGAACACTGCATGATTGATTGATTGATTGATTAGCTTTATTAGTTGTCTAACTCCTCCAATAGAAGGTAAGCTCATGAGAGCAGGAAGCTTTTTCACTGACATATCCAAGTGCCTGGCACATGGCAGGCACTTCATAAATACGTGTTGAATGGATGAACCAGCATGGGCTCTGGAGTCCAACAAACTTAGGTTGAAATACTATCTCTGGTTTGTCCACTTCTTGCCTCCACACTTTACTAGTATTTTCCACCCGGGTTGTTGTGAGGATCCAGGGAGATGATGCATGGTAGCCCTTGTTGCTGTGATGGTTGCGTATTAGCACTCACAGTCAGCATGGCCTGCAGAAGCAGCCACCTCCACAGCCTCCAACCAGCTCTCCTCCGAGGAGGCCCAGGGGATCAGCTGGCTTCCCCGCCCAGAGGGGCATCTGTGGGGCCATGAAAGGCCTCCTGGAACGAAGAGGAATGTTGCGACATCACAGGCTGCAATTCCAGTGCAGAGTTAGATTCTCAGGCTGCTATTCAGGAGCACGGTTTCCACATGAGTGGACTCTTAACAGAGAGGAAATTATTTTAATCAGCTGGGGGAACAGGACGGCCATCCATCTCCCATTGTGTAAGGAAGAATTAATCTTGGGAGTGGGCCGATGAGGCTGCGGAGAGCGAAAGCCGGGGCAGATTTAAATGATAAAGAGAGAATGCTCCATAAAATAACTGAACAAGAGGGCATGCAAGCCCAGACAGCGCAGGTCTTAATAATTCTGTGTGTGCCCTTCTCGGCAGTTGGAACCAGAGTAATGGTAAAAATCTGACAGTGTTTACAGATTACAAAACACTTCCGTCCCCATTGTCTCATTCAATTCTCATATAAGCCGCCTGAGGTCGGCATTACTCACCTGGGCGTTGATGGAGAGACCAGACTCCCTCACGCCCTGCAGCCATGGCCTCCAAGGACAGGGCCGAAGGGCTTCTGTAGCTGGTACCCCACAGGCTTTATGTCTCTGTGCCTCTTTTTAACCTTTTTATTGATGAACAAGCTACAAGGAGAAACATGCCTGATGGGGCTCAGGACATGCCACCCCAAAATCTGTCATTTTGGCATATTTTCAGCTAAAGGAGCTCAGGCAAATGGCAGAAGCAGAAAGGTCACTCTGATCTCCTCACCCTCGACCTTCCCTGAAACAGGTCCTTAGACCCTCCTAGGAGAGATGCCTTCCCTACACCCAGAGGAGAGGTGTGCCCTCATCCTTGCAAAAGGTCACCAAGAAGAATCCGAACAAACAGCGTCACTCAGTTTCCCCATCACACCAACCTCATACCCAGAACCTACCACATTCTTCCACCGCTGTCCACTCTTCATCTCACCAGCATAGACCACTCCGGTCTGTTTCTTTGAGTCTCCCTTTCCTCATGAAGGCTCCCGTGTCACATAAAACTGATATTAAATACATTCGCATGCTTTTCTCCTGGGAATCTGTCTTTGTCAGTGTCATTTTCAGACCCAGCCAGAGACTCTAAGAGGGTTGAAGAGACCTTTTCCTCTCCTACATGCCCACATGTGTGATGGATTTGCACTAATGGAACACAGCCGCGTCAGGAAATAGAACATTGCCAGCAAACCCTCATATTTCTTCTTAACCACTCTCCTTTTTCCCCAGGGTAACCTGAGCCCTGTCATCATGGATTAGTTCTGCCTGTGTTTTATTGGTTTATAAACATAATCATTCAGGATGCATTCTCTTCCTCAACATTATGTTTGGTACATGTAGTTCGAGTTCATTCATTTCCATTACTGTATGTTCCATTGTCTGGATGTCACAAGATCAATCTGTCCTTTGCACTATTGATGGACATTTAAGCTGTTAAACTGGTTACACATCTAGGAGTGGGATTTCTGTGTCATGGCATGTGCACTATGTTTAAATGTACTTTTCCAAACAGTTTGGAAAGCAGCCTTCCACAGTGACTGTACACGTTTACACTCCAGCCAGAGAATAAGCGTTTTAGTTGCTCTGTCTTCACCAACACTTTGTATTGTCAGTTTCTTCAATTTTAGTCTTTCAGTCTTTTGGGTGGGTAGGTAAGAGCACCTCAGTGTGGTTTTTTGTTTTGTTTTAATATATTTTATTGATTTTTTTACAGAGAGGAAGGAAGAGAGATAGAGAGCTAGAAACATCAATGAGAGAGAAACATTGATCAGCTGCCTCCTGCACACCTCCTACTGGGGATGTGCCCGCAACCAAGGTACATGCCCTCGACCGGAATCGAACCCGGGACCCTTCAGTCGGCAGGCCGATGCTCCATCCACTGAGCCAAACTGGTTTCGGCCTCAGTGTGGTTTTGATATGCATTTCTCTGACTAATAAGGCAGCGTTTTTGCTTGGTTTTTCTCAGATGTTTATTGGCCATTGGGACAGCTTCTTTTGTCAAACAGGGGTTCAAATATTATGCCCATTTAAAAAAGGTTTTTATTTCCCTATTGATTTGCATGAGTTGTTTATATATTCTGAAAATGAATCTGTTGTTGGAAACATCAATTACAGAGAAGATTTAGAAGGTTTATTTTTTCTGCATGGTAAGAGAATTGTCTTACGAAATTCTACCTTTATCATAAACCAAATTCTCAGGTGTACTTGGGCCTATTTCCAGATTCTCTATTATTTTCATCCACCTGCCGACTTCTTTTCTGGTATCAAACTGCTTTAATTTCTGTGTTTCAGATGTTTTTAGTGTCTGATTAGGGTGGCCCCACTTCAGTAGTCTTTTTTTCTCAAAAAAAATTTATTTTTGTAGTTGTGTTTTTGTTTTTTTCAAGATAAACTTTGGTTTTATTCCATCAGATTAAAAAAAAATCTAAGCCGAAACCGGTTTGGCTCAGTGGATAGAGCATCGGCCTGCGGACTGAAGGGTCCCAGGTTCGATTCCGGTCAAGGGCACGTACCTTGGTTGCGGGCACATCCCCAGTAGGAGGTGTGCAGGAGGCAGCTGATCGATGTTTCTCTCTCATCGATGTTTCTAACTCTCTATCCCTCTCTCTCTCTTCCTCTCTGTAAAAAATCAATAAAATATATTTTTAAAAAAAAATCTAAATTTTCATTGGAATTTCATTTATCCATTCACTTTGAAATCATGCTCCTCTCTATGGTGAGGAATATTACTACCCAACACAAGGACTGGCTTCTCACTTGAAGCAGACTTCTGTGTGTCTCTCAATGGGGGTCAGAAGTCTTCTTCATAAAGGACACTGATCAGCTCAGGGTAAATTTTACTCCCATGTTTTGCACTTTTCTATATTTTCCATAACGTTTTCCAATGGGCTATTTTTAGCATAGAGCCAAACCCTGGGTCTTGAATCTTTATGTTGGAATCCACCACGTTACTGAATTCTCCCATTGCTTCTAACAGTTTTCCAGTCTGCGCGCTTACAATGCGCACCTATGTAGTCTCATCATTTGTGAATGACACTTGGCCTCCTCTTAGGAGTATTTTTGTCTCTTGCCTGATCTCATTGACTTGTGCTATGAGAACAATGTTAACTACACTTGGAGTTCACCCACAAGGCCTTGGGCAGAATTGTGGGCATAAATTAGTGAGACTGAAAGGATAAAGGTGGCGGGGGGGGGGGGGGGGCGGCTCTCAACTTCTGCATTATTGACTTCTTGAGCTAGATCATTCCTTATTGTGTGCTGGGGGTTCCCTGTACATTGTAAGATGTTTAGGAGCATCCCTGACCTTCACCTCAATTGTGACAACCATATATGTCTTCAAACATTGCCAGATGTCCCCTGGGAGGAAAATCATCATGAGTTGAGAAGCACTTGTTTGAGGGAGTGCAGCTGGATCCCCTGACTCTGGAGCTGATTGTGAGCTAATCTCTTGCAGGCATCTATCTGTTCTGGTCTCTTCAGAGTCCCAGGGCTGTCAGGCCCTCTCAACCTCATCTCTATTCCACCCCTCCTTGACCTCCTACTCCCAGAAATCCAGGATTTTTCCCAGGCTGTCTTTTGCAGGTTACAGTTTTCATATTGTATGCCTGGGTTTAATGAGAACGCTTCCACATTTTCACCACGAGTTTGATTTGAGTTCAACTTCTTAAATGATGTTAAGAAAATATCAGTCTGAATCAGTCAGAAAGTTTTCATTTCCAAGTCATAGAAAACCCATTCAAATTGTTTTAAGTAATAAAGAGAATGTATCAGCTGGCGTAAAAATAGCTCAGCGACTATAGGAGCTTCAGGTGCACCTGGTCAGGGCTCCAGTTTCACTTCTCTATGGCCCTCGGAGCTCCCCCCTCCCCACCCCACCCCCATCTGCACAATGGGTTTGTTGTCTGGCTGACACAGAGAGCTAGAGCCAGAGCCACCATGAGAAAGCAAAGCAGTCTGGCCACAAAGCAGACAGCTGCACCCAGAAAGCACAGCACTCCCATCAGATAAGGATGAAGGAGCCAGGGAGGTGGACAAAGAGGCTGTGCCCAAGAAACAAGAGTTGTAACAGAAGGACCCAGCAGAGGAGCCTGTTAAGAAATTGGGAAAGTGCTCATAAGGCATAGAGTTCACTTCCACTGCATCCCAGGCAAAAGACATCTCAGATAGGGCTAGTCAGGTACGATTTTCTCGCACCCAATTCCTTCTCCTTCCCCTCACGTTCAACCCAAGTTGGGCTGCAGGTGGGTACGAAGGAAGGTGTCAGAAACACTTTTAATTACTTAAGACTGGGTCTGTGCTCTGAAGTGATTACATACAATTTTAACTACCTGAGAGTTATCGGAAAAGTAATGAGTCTGCTTAAGTATTCATTGGGTATCAAAGAAAGACCAACCCAAAAAAGGAGATAATAGGAACTATAAAAAAAGGAAAGAAAGAAAGAAAGAAAGAAAGAAAGAAAGAAAGAAAGAAAGAAAGAAAGAAAGTGAAAGAAAGGTTCTAAGTAAATGAGTCCTTCTTGTTCAACACAACTGGTTGTACTTGTTTGGTTATGTAAGTGCTTTAAAAGTAAATTCTTCTCCAAACTGTATTTCTCAGCATTAACATGTAGTATTTTCATTCTCAGACATTTTTATGTTCCAGATATTCTTTAATTCCAGGTTTAATTTATTCTTTGACCCAGGAGTTTTCTGTGAGAGAGTTTTTCTTTAATTTCCAGCTGGTTGATTTGTGAGGGATGCTATTGTCTTTATTTTAAGTTTTATTGTGAAATGGATAATGTGAATTAGACAATGGGGGCATAATTTATATGAGGATTAGGTTTTAAGGATCGTGTGAGGGGAAAAATGACACAGTCTGATTCTCCTACATTTTTGCTTTGATGTACTTTGTTTCCTTTCCTCTGGAAACCTTGAATATCTTTTCTCTAAGTCTCATGATTTGAAATGTCACAATGTTCTGTGTTAATGTCAGCCTTTTGCCATTCATTATGCTGGTCCCTTAGATACCTTTGTCCCTCATTTCTGATGAATTTTCTTATATGGTATTTCTTTCATAAACTTCTCCCCCCTTTCTCTGTCCATCTGGAATTTATATTAGATACTGGACCACATGGATTGATCCCCTAGCACTGCTATTCTCTCATCTTTCTCTCACTTTGTCTTTGTGTTCTCCTTTCTTGGAGATTTATTTTTAATTTAGCCTCTTATCCTTCTACTCATTTGAAAAACAGACATCAGCAATTGGAAAACAGCATGCTAAGTGAAAGAAGCCGACTCAGAAAGGTGCATATTGTAAGATCCCATTTATATGAACTGTTCGGAATAGGAAAACTCACAGAAACAAAAAGCAGGTCAGTGGTCGTCAGGGTCTGTGGATGAGATGGGGGGTGCTGCTTAATGGGTACGGGGTCTCCTTTGAGGGTGATGACAATGTCTTGGAACTAGATAGAGGTTGTGGTTGTACAACATTTAAATGTACTAAGTGCCACTGAATTGTATGCTTTAAAATGGTTACTTTTATATTATGTGAATTTCACTGAAAATTTTTTGTTGTTGATTTCAGAGGTGAAGGAAGAGGGAGAGAGAGATAGAAACATCAAAGATGAGAGAGAATCATTGTTTGGCTGCCTGCACGCCCCCTACTGGGGATGGAGCCCCCAACCCCCCATATGTGCCCTCACCGGAAATCGAAACTGTGACCTCCTGGTTCATGGGTCAACTCTTAACCACTGACCCACACTGCCCAGGCCACCTAAATTTTGAAATATAAAGTAAATTTTTATAAAAAGCAAGTGAAGAAAAAAAGAAGAAAATCAGCAATCATGCTTTAATCGCCCGAATCTCTGATTCCCTTAATTTTGTTTTCTATAACATTCATTTCACTTTGTTTCATGAATGCAATATTCTCTCAAATACCTCAAAAGACACTCATTAAACTTTTATATTCCCTTTTTTGCCCGTATTACCTCAGTTTTCTCTAAAGTTATTTTTAGATATCTATTTATTTTTATCTCTTCTGTGGTAGTTTTAAAATATGCTCACAAATTATTCGATACTCCTTCCTTCAAGAAGTGAAGCCCAATTTCCTTCCCTATGAGTGTGGGCTGGACTCAGTGCCTGATTTCTAATGATAGGAGAAACTGGAAATGAAGGTTTCCTCCTTGCTCTCTCTCTTGGATCAATAAACTCAGGGAAGCCAGCTGCCATATTCATGAGAATGGATGTCCTGTAGAGATGTTCCTGTGGTCAGAACTGAGGCCTCCAGCCAACAGCCAGAGGGGAACTGAGGTCTCTTGCCTGCAGCCCTGAGAGCCAGGCATCTTGGAAGTAGGTTCTCCTGCCTTCAGACCTGCACTTCATAAGAGATCTTGAGTGAGTACCATCCAGCCAAGCCACTCTCGAATACCTGACCCATAAAAACTGGGAGAAAGCAATGATTGTTGCCTTACGCTGCTAATTTGGGGGGTCATTTGTTACTTGGCAACAGGTAATTCATACAGAGGGTTCCCTCAAATGTTTGGTTATACTTTGTGTGGAATTTTTCTCTCAAGAATGAGGACATTTACAGTTTCCAGAAGCTCTGAATATGTGGGCAGGGCTTATCCACTGGTGGGTGCTGCTTCAGCATGTTTAAGTAGGGAGGTAGCCATAACAATGGCAAGTTCCTTAATGATAGAAAAAGTAAGTGACCTTCTCTGAGGCCTCTCAATGTAATGACAAGGGGACACTGATCTGTTTCCCCAGAAAAGGGGCCAGGGGATATGTGGAGGGAAGAGGAGAAGGAGTTACCTGTGTGGATGTTGAATTGATCCCCGCTTTCAACCTGTTGTCTCAGTTACCTAGGGTTTCGGGATGCCAAGTCTCTCGGGTTCTAGAAGGAAAATGAGAGTCTTCTTCACCTGAATCCTCCTCCACCTTAGCTCTCCCTCGTGGTTTCCTCCTCCTGCACTGTCCATCTCTGTTTTTCTACTTAAAGGGGTTTGATGAGGTCTCCTCTCCACTGCCTTGGCTTCACCCACTCTCTGTGCCATGGTTGATTATGCTTTCTTTTTCTCTTGCTGTCATTTCAGTAGGTCTCTGGAGGAAGATAAGGTAATGTCTAGTCATTTTAACCACAAGTCCCTCCTTTTAACTCTTAATTTTTGCATCACTTAATTTTTAATCCATCTTTTATATACAATTTGCCCTGTTTATTTTATTTGAATAATAGATACTAGTATATCTGATCTTACTTTACACTCATTTTTGTTGCTTTAAATCCTTCATTGATGCCCATTATTTCCCACAAAGATTGTCCTGTTTGTTTTATTTGAGTCTGAGTTTTCCTTCTTGTGAATTGGAAATTCACACCAATTGTTAACAGACGCAAAGTCTGTCCTAATCATCTAGTAGTTGTTATTACTTTACTTGATCTGAAACAGGAGTCGCCAACTTTTTCTTACAAAGGGGCCGATAGTAAATATTTTAGGCTTTGCAGGCCATATGGTCTCTGTCACAACTCCTGGCTTCTGCTGTGATAGCATGAAAGCAGTCACAGACAATATGTAAATGAAGGAGTATGACTGTCTTCCAATAGAAATTTATTTACAAAAACAGGTGGTTAACAAAAAAAAAAAGAGCAGGTGGCAAGTTGAATCTGGCCCAGAGGCCTTCATTTGCCTACTTCTGCTCTAAAAGATGAGAAAATTGTCACATACTTTCCCCCATGTTTTCTTTGCCTTTTTCTCTCTACTAGAGGCCCTTTGCATGATATTCATGCAAGAATAGGCCTTCCTTCCCCTGGCTTCGCTCCCGGCCGCCCAGGAGCCTGCAAGTCCCCGCTCCACGGGCCACCCGGGAGCCATCAAGTCCCCACTCCCAGCTGCAGCACCGCTCCTGTAGCTCCCTCCACACCCCCTCCTCCTCATAGCAGGCGTCTGGCCCCGCCTGGCCACTCCATGCCTGCATATGCAAATTAATCCGCCATCTTTGTTGGGTTACTTTGCATACTCACTCCTGATTAGCTGTGGGCGTAGCGGAGGTATGGTCAATTTACATGTTTGTCTGTT
The DNA here is from genome assembly GCF_963455305.1 of Plecotus auritus. Lineage (NCBI taxonomy): Eukaryota > Metazoa > Chordata > Mammalia > Chiroptera > Vespertilionidae > Plecotus > Plecotus auritus. The sequence continues at coordinate 42,146,807 of NC_137774.1, forward strand.
ATTAGGTAAGATAGCTTTATTTTTTGGTGTTGTTGGAATTTTTTGGTGGTTTATTTTATAACATATAAAAATATAATGAACTGAAAAAGACAATGTCAAGTGAATGAGACAAGGTACAGGCTGGGAGAAGATACTTGCAAAGGACACATCTGATAAAGGACAGTTATCCAAAATATATGAAGAACTCTTAAGATTCAACAGTAAGAAAACAAACAACCTGATTGAAAAATGGGCCAAAGACCTTAACAGACACCTCACCAATGAAGATATACAGATGGCCAACAAACATGTGAAAAGATACTCCATAACGTGTGTCACCAAAGGGATGCGAGTTAAAGCAACAATGAGATAGAACTGCACACCTACTGGAATGGCCAAAATCTGAAACACTGACAACACCAAACGCTGGTGAGGATGAGAAGCAACAGGAACTCTCCTTCATTGCTGGTGGGGATGCAAAATGGTACAGCCACCTTGGAAGACAGTTTGGTGGTTTCTTACAAAACTAAACATACTCTTAGCAAACCTTTTGTGCTCCTTGGCATTTACCCAAAGGACTTGAAACTTACATCCATACAAAAACCTGCACGTGGATGTTTATAGAAGCTTTATTCTTACTTAGATTTTAGCTCAAAGATTCAGTCTCTGTGGGAAATAAACTGAAGGAGGACTCGGACAGAAGCAGAGAGACCAGTTAGGAGAGCGTTCAGTATTCCAGGAAAGAGGTGATGGTGGCTTGGACTGGGGATGGTAACAGTGGGGTGGTAGGAGTGGGCCAGAACTGGATTTATTTTGAAGATAGAGCCCACAAAACTTGCAAACGGGTTGGGGTATAGGGTGAGGAATAAAGGAGTGAAGGTCCTTTGGGAGAAAGTTAGCCTTACTCCGTGAGATGGCAGAGAGCAATGTGAAGAGTAAAGGGAAAAAACCTCTTTGTTCCACCTAAGAAAACACTGTCCAAGAGTAAAACCTCCTGATAATAGACTGAGCTATCTGTAAGGTAGGGAGAGCCCTGTCACTAGAGGTGTTCAAGCCAAAGTCAGAGCTGCAGTTGTCTGACATCAAGAAAGAAGTGGAGCCCTAGCTGGTCTGGCTCTGTGGATACAGCGTTGGCCAGTGGATGGAAGGATCCCAGTTAGATTCTGGTCAAGGGCATGTACCTCGGTTGCAAGCTCAGTCCCTGGTCCTGGTCAGGGCACATGCAGGAGGCAACCAGTCATTGTGTCTCCCTCCATCCCTTTCACTCTCTAAAAATCAATGGAAAAATATCCTTGGGTGAGGATTAATAATAAAAAAGAAGTTGGAAGAAGGTTGAAGAAAATCAAGATGTGGCAGAGACCGAATAAGTGGGTGACTGAAGAGGTCAGAGCCTCAGGGACTTCAGTTGCCTTTCTCAAAGTTCCTGCAGCCTAGGCTACCCCTCATGCTTTGGGGGTTTCACTGAAGGAAAGGGCATATGGAAAAATCCCACAAGCTGTCCAAATGCCATAGAACACGTGAGCCAGGGGACCCCAGGGGCCAGGTAAACCAGCATCCTCCTGTCGCCAGTGAGGAGATGGAGGTGCAGAGAGGGCCTGGGTGTGCTCAGGGCACACTGCAGGTTGTTTAGAGCTGACTCCAGGCCACCTCCTCAGCACAGCATCTCCCAGACCCCACCAGCCCTGCACCACCTGGCATTTCTGTTTTCCTCCAAATATGAAACAAACTCCGCAGGGCTGCCACCCTGCCTGGAGAAAGGGAGCAGCAACATCAAGAGTCAGAATAAAAAGGTGATTGCTATTTTAGTCTGGCTCTCTCTCCTTGCTCTTTGTATCACACACACACACACACACACACACACACACACACACACACACTCACACACCATCGCTTTTCAGGAAGAAATTAATGACTCCTGGGCTGCTCATTGTTCTTTTACTCTGGTGACAAAAAAGCACTCATGATCGCTCTAGTTTCGTAGAAAACCAATACTTGATTGAAGGTGGTATTTGTTTGGAAATCATGAAATGTCCGCCGGAGCCTGGGCGCCACCCTGGCCCGAGGTGAGAGCGGAATGCACCCCACTTCATATTTCACCCCAGGGAAATGCCCTCCTGTAATGAAAACAATCACGTCCGTCGCTGCGCAGAGGCAAGGGAGCCGAAGCATTTCCCGAGGAAACCCAGGGAAGAGCCGATCAATGAAATCCATCAGACTCACTTCATTCTCCAAGCGCTTTCTGTGCTCATTTATCCCGGGCCCGGGAGTGATTATGTCAGGGTCTTTTTCCCAAGGACTCTGGGAAAATAAAACAACTTTCCAGCCCAATTCTCTTTCAAGAAAGGTTTGGGTTCTTTAAATGAGAGGTTGCTGTTCATTTTGTCCTCGCGGCAGCCCAGGGGCCATTCAGGATGAGTTTATCACAGGCAACAGGTGTGTCTTAAGGCGGCAGAGGCTCATCGTCAGCTTCTGGCTGCGGGAAGCTGAGGGACAATCATCAGAGGAGGCTGCTACTCTGGCCTCTTGGAGAACCATGACCACGAGCTTGTTTCCTGTCTCCAAGTCCTGGAAGCAAATGCGTTGGCAAAAAAAAAAAAAAAAAAAATGGTTGTGTTTTTTTGTTTTGTTTTTTTTTTTTTAGATAAACGTAGACTCATATGCAGTTGTAAGAAATAACGCAGAGAGCCCTGTCCACTTTGCTCAGTTTTGCCCAATGATAACATTTTGCAAAACTATATTCTAACATTACAGCCAGGATATGGCCATGATGCAATCCACCAATCCTGTTCAGATTCCCTCAGTCTTGCTTGGACTCATTTCTTGTGTGTATTATGTTCCATATGATTTTATCACCTTGCAGGTCCATGTAGACAACTCTCCAGTCAAGATACTGACCAGCATCTTCCCTCTTATTCCCTTTTTCAAACCACACTCACCTCCTTCCACCCACCGAACCAGGCCCCGTGACTCTGCCTGGAAATGGCAGGGCCTCACCCAACTGGAGAGTAAGGGGCAGGTGGGGGACAGCTGGGCATCTCAACCCCACCCCTAACCCTTAACAACCACTAGTCTGTTCTCCACGTCTGTAATTTTGTCATTTTAGAAAAGGTCAGGTAAAGGAATCCATATGGTTTCTTTCAGGGAGTGGCTTTTCCCCTTCAGCATACTTCTCTGGCGATTCACCCGAGTTGTGGCGTGCATCATGCTCACTCCTTTTCGTTGCTGAGTAGTATTCCACGGTGGGGATGTGCCAGATGTTAAACCCTTCACCTGTTGAAGGACATCTGGGATGATTCCAGTGTTTGACTATGACAAAGAAAGCCGCCACGAACATGTATGCCCAGATTTTGTGTGAACATCAGTTTGCATTTCTCCAGGAGAAACTCTTAGGAGTGCAATTTGCTGAACTGTATGGCAGTTCCTAAGAAAATGCCAAACCATGTGTTTTTTTCACTCCCCAGCCCTGCACTGGGCACTTTTCCTTCCTCTACTCTCAGGTAGCACCAGCCTGGGACAGATGAAATAAGAAAGCCACAGAGAACCCCCAGGGCTGGTAACTTCTGTCAACCCTTCCAGTCTTCAGACTAATTTGGAGGACCACCAGGAGAGAATTTCTAAAAGGAAAGAGGGGCCCTAGTTGGTTTGGCTCAGTGGATAGAGCATCGGCCTGTGGACTGAAGTGTCCCAGGTTTGGTTCCGGTCAAGGGGCACATGCCCAGGTTGCAGGCTTGATCCCCAGTAGGGGGCGTGCAGGAGGCAGCCAATCGATGATTCTCTCTTATAATTGATATTTCTATCTCTCTCTCCCTCTCCCTTCCTTTCTGAAATCAATAAAAATATATTTAAAAAATAAAATAAAAGGAAAGAGGGAATACTGGGTTATTACTAGTAAAAGCTTCCTCTCCCTTGTAGGGCCAAGGAGCCTCTATCTCAACACAGAATAAGCCACGTGCCAGTGAACATTCCCAACAGTGATGTAGGCATGATCCAGTTCTCACCAGTGTTCTATGTTATCACTACTTTTCATTTTAGCCATTCTGATCGGCATGTGGTAATATCTCATGTGGTTTTCATTTCTCTAATCGCTGATGGTGTTGAACATTTTTTGTGTGGGTTTATCTCCTCCAATGAAATGTCTCTTCATGAGTTGAGCCCATTTTCTACTTGGAGTGTTTGCTTTTTTCACTCTTGCCCTCTGCTCTTTACACTCTGACTCCACAAGGTAAATGCCACAGTGAGCACAATCCACTGCGTGGGCTGTTGGGAGCGGGCGGCTCCTCGGCTTCCCCTTTCCCTCTGTTCCCTGTGCGTCAGGGTGGGGAATGCTGCCACGACCTCGTGGGAACAAGTGTGACCCCAGATCCGCCAAGACCTAGTGTGCAATCAGGGCCCTTTTGTCCCCTTTCTTTTCTGTCTGTAAATGAGGATGCTGGGCTTGATCTCTGGCATCCACATCTGTTTCCTCTCGTCCCTGTCTCTGGGTTTGGCACAGCACTGACACTTCTGCAAGAGGGAAGTCGCTGTTTGGATACTTGCTGTTTGGGGCTTCCCAGAATAATTCTCCCTTCTCACGGTTAATGATACCGTTTTTCAGGCAGTGTCCACTGTCCCCCACACCTCCTGAGTGTCTCAGAAAAAGCCAGCTCTACCCCTGCTCCCATTCCCTTCCCACCAGGGCCTTGTGGCCAGCCCTAAGCGAATCCATGTGCCCTCAGCCCCTTGGAGATTGTCACCTAAGTTGGCCCCACCAGCTGAAGGTTGTGGGCAAAAATATCCTCTTCCCCAGCAACGGGCAACCATGGGGAGCCTTTGTGATCCCAGGGTGGCAGGGACCTAGAAGGGAGAGTCTCCCATCCCAGGAGCCAGGGTTTTTAGCAGGAGCTGGAAAGAGCCTTCCACATGGGCTCCCTGTGGGAGCTGGAGCCACCAGGGGATCCAAGCCACAGAGGAGACGTGGTTGACAGCGATGCTTCAGAGGTGCGAAGTGAAGGCAGGTACCTGGCTTCTCTCCTCCTTCCACCCTGTCTCCCACCAATCACTGGTGAGAAGTGGCCAATGGCCAAATCGAACTGGAAGCCAGTTGGCTAGGGAGCCTGGAAAATACTGTTTGCAGACGCCAATCAACCCTGCACCCCACTCCACCCCATGATAAAGGAAAGGCAAGAGGAAGGACAGGGGATAAATGTGAAGGTAAACAGGTTTCCCCGACCAGATCCCTGATCAGAAAGACTAACCACTGGTCCTGCCACTAGTGTTAAAATCTCTGATTCGGATGATTATGATTCAAACCTATAGGAACATGTTTGTATTCGGACAATCCTCATGAAATTACCGAGTGTTTTTAGGTCAAACTGCCCAATAGGGCTCGAAGTTGTAAAGTCACAGGATCCCTTTGGGAGTAGACATTGGAAACTGTCGGGGACAATTGCCTCAGGGTGACAGGAGCCGGAGGAGGGAGTGACAGTCTCCACTCTGGCCCTTTTTGAGTTGTGCACCTCCATGTTCCCATTTGAAAAAAATAGAGCTATAGGTAAGTGAGGCCTACAGCCCAGAGCACTGATACAAAGAGTTTGCTTTTGAAGTCAGCCTCTAGTAGCTGTATGTGTGTATGTGTGTGTTGTCACATCTGAGGGCGGACATCATGTGACAGGTGCCCTGCACACCCCTCAGATCAGGGACACTCACGCTCAGCTCCCATCCCTTGGTGTGGGCTGATCCTTCTCCCCATCAACCCTCTAGTGCTTTCCACAGAGTCCATCGTCAGTATTACAACCAGGGTTCAGGAGAGAGGGCACTAGCTGACGTGGTGGGGAGGAAGTCAGGAGGGGAAAGAGGGGCAGCCGGGCCCAGCCCCGGCCTCTCTAGGCTTATCGCCATGGACAGTCAACTCCTGTGTCTGGGAGAAAAGGGGTGCCTTTGGGAGAGTCCAGCCAGACCCACCTGGGGGCTCACAGAGAGCTTCCACCAGATCCTTACTGCACATGAGCAGGAAGGGCTGAGGATCAGCACACTGGGCTCTAGCACGGACCCGCTGCTGGGAGGATGACCGTGAGCAGGGGCCTCCTCTCTCTGAGGTCCTTGTAAGATGAGGGGCCAAGCCAGGTACTGTGACTCTGCCTGGAAATGGCAGGGCCTCGCCCAAAGGAAGAGTAAGGGGCAGGTGGGGCACAGCTGGGCATCTCACAAGACGGAGCCTGGCCCCTGGGTTTGGTGAGGTCTCATTGGCAGGACAGGGTCTCCCCAACTTAGATTTTCAGGATTCACACCCGCAAGGTACATTGTGTCCCAGTAGTGGGCCCGCCATTCCACTCTGCTCCTGCCTCAGGGAAATAAGTGACCCTTGCACTTCCTCCTCCCTTGGAGAGACCACCTGGGTGATGGGTCTTGCCTGGCACAAGCACACAGTGGTCAGTCTACCCCAAGGACACTCAGGGCCAAGCCCGGGGCAGCTGCACCTGCTGGTCCTGCTGTCAATCCCAGGGTCCCCTGTCCCCCTCACCAGCAGCCTCCCCTGGTCTCCTAGCTGCTCTGTGTGGGCTTCCAGGGAAGACTATTTATGCCAAAGAAGAGAGAGCCCAAGAACTTTCACCTCAGGCAGCAGGAAGGATGAGGCCTAAAGAAGTGCCCCCTGGGGTCAAGGGCAGGAGAGGAGCTGGTGAGATCAGGTTCACCATCAACAGCAGATGTGGGTCAAGGTGGCATCCAGGTGGCTGAGGCAAGCCTTGGGGCTGTGGACAGTAGGTCTGGCAGGCAGAGTCTCCATACAGTGGCTCTTAATCAAGGGACACAACAGTTCACCTGGAAACCTCCTTCATCAGATCCCCAGGTCCAGACAGCTCTGGGTGGACCCGGGAATACCTGTTGCAAGGGCCTCTGTGGCGGGGACTCTGCTCCTGCCTCCATCCTGACCTCCAGAGAGGCCTGTGGCGGTGACTATGCACATGGCAAAGAACCTCTGTGACCTTCAAGTCTAGGTCCCACCTCAATGACTTCATGTAGCCTGAATTGCTTCCTTAGAAACCCCATTTCCAAATCCAGTCACACTGGTGTTAGGGCTTCAACATATTAATTGGAGGGGACACACATTTAGTCCACAGCACCTAGTTTGGGCTTGATGGTGAGATTAGCCAAATCCAGAAGGCCACCTGCCCCACCCCCGCACCTTCCCCAGAGATCATTCTGGAAAACAAGACATATCTTCTTCCTGCAGAGAGAGGCGCAATATTGAAATTGCTCCCCTAATCTTTATGCGATTGCCTTCTCCCTGATAGAAATATTGCCTCTTGCTGAGTATTTATTGTCTGCTTCTCTCCAAAGTATTGACTTTATGTAACAGTTTGATATACATCAAATCTTTTACGGATTTAATAAACTCCTCTGGTCAGCCTTCTGTTGTGAACACAATGAGATTTATGGTCGTCTTGGTGTAAAACCCTTTTTCCTTGAAATTTTCTACTTCCAGATATCAAAAGATAAGAAGGGAAGCATTTATCATCTTGGAAATCATACCCCATGTCTGCCTGCTGGGTATTAGTCAGGAATGACGAGTGGTTAAAGGACTAAAATATGACAAATGCCTGACTGTGGAACAGCTGAGGCTGGGAGAAAAGTGGGTTTTAAAAAAATTCCTCCTCTTTCCCTCAAAAAAGATTTTTTGTCACAATTAATCATGAGAGTATCTGGGGCAGAGAGCAGCCTAATTTGAGTTGGATACATAACTTCGGGTGGACTCATCTGAAAGGTTAACAAATTGATTCAAGTCAGGACACATTTAGCAGGTGCTTATTTCATGCCAGGTACATGCTGAGCACCTACAGACAGAGGCCACGGTGCTGGGAGGTGTGGGCGCAGGGGCGGGGGGCAGGAGGGCATGGGCCCAGGGGGGCAGGAGGGCAGCCAGGTGTGAATAGCTCTTCCTCCGGGTCTTCCTGCTCCTTTCATGTCCACCTCTGAGGCTCTTAACTCAGGTATATAATCACCTACTCCTCTCTCTCTTTCTCTTTCTTTCTCCTCTCCTCCCCCCACCCCTCTCTCTCAGACTGAATTGGAGCAGGAGACCAACAAACCACTTTGGTGCCTAGAGAAGGCAAGATCGAAGAAGTATTTGCCAAGTGAATAAACAAGTGAGTGAATGAATGAATAGGTAATGAATGAATGAATAGATAATGAATAAATGAATGGATAATGAATGAATGAATGAATGAATGAATCTGGCCTAGATTGTTTGGAAGAGGTAAAGACCAGAACAGGAAGACCATCCAGGAATTGACTGAACTATAAGGGAATTTAGAATTCTCCTTGATCTCCTAAGAAATTTCCTGAGGAAACCATAACCTTAACCTTATGAGGAGACTGAGAGGCTCAGGAGGGAGAAGCCTAAAAGGTCTGGGTGCTTCTCCGAAGAACTTATGGAAAGTGGAGAAGAAATAGGAAGGGGTTTATTGAGTCTCAGAGCCTCCCGTTACAATTAAATGCAGTGAGAAAGCGGGTTCCCATACTTAATTGTCTTTCTCACAGTAGCAGTGTCAGTCTTTTTTAAGAGCCTGTTAGTTCTGTAATTCAGTGCGACGAGCACAGAGGGATCCACAGAGCCAGCGTGGGGTTCTTCTGTCCGCATTGACTACCTGTCATCTGCCATGAGTGTTAGGGTGGCTTTCTGCTCGAACACTAGAAATACCCCCAAATTAAAAAGTTTTTGTAGTCACTTTAGTACATTAAAAAACTGCTTGCACATCAGTTAGCAAAAATGGGGTCTGTGACACTGTATGTTGTGATTTGAATTACAGCTAAAAATAAGTGGACTCTTCGGAAGGGCCCGCGGAAGCCAAGTCCTGGACAGAGAGATGGCTCGGGTGGCTCTGCTGAGCGGGTGCAGCTGCTCTCCGTACAGAGTGATTTATTAACGTGGCCCCAAATCCGCTGAGCAGTGCACCTGTGCACGGTGATAAATGGCCGGTTTGGCCTGCCCTAGCTTTCTCCCCGCTCAAAGGCATTCTGCAGACTCCATCGTGTCCTGTGTTTAATTAGGACCTCCAGCAGGACAGACTTTTAAAAATATATATATCCCTATTGATTTCAGAAAGGAAGGGACAGGGAGCGAGAGAAAGAAACATCAATGATGACAGAGAATCATAGATCGGCTGCCTCCTGCACAATCGAATTGAGCCTGTAACCCAGGCATGTGCCCTGGCCAGGAATCAAACCATGGCCTCCTGGTTCCTAGGTCGACGCTCAACCACTGAGCCACACCAGCCAGGCAGGACAGACTTTATAGAGAAGGGGTGCTCCGCAGCACAGGTGCTGGCAGGCAGGGCTTCTGAGTCATAAGTGGGATCCAAAGCAGGAAAGACACCAGGAACTTGTAGGGCCTGTTTTCTGCATCCAAAGGCCTCTCCTCTCTGTGTTCTTACCAGGTTTTCCTCACAAAAATTCTGGAGCTGCAGGAGCCTGATGTGGGGAAGGGCCCTGCCTCTGCCCCTGCCCCCGGGGTCTTCGGTCTGTCTCTGGCTGAAACCCTGGGGCTCAGCTTCACGAATTTGTTCATCTATGTGCTCATTCATCCACACACATTTATTAGGGCAACTGTGCTGAGTTCTTAGGACTGATGGTCAGTCAGGCCAGTGTCTGCTCTCCAGGGGTGTGACCTGGTGGGAAGGCAGCTTGGAAAGCATGGCCCCCCTACCCACCCCCCTCTACCTCCCCACCCCCGGTGGCAGGAAAAGCAGGTGCATTGAGCCCAGTCAATAAAGACTAGTTCACGTCCAGGGAATGCTGCGAGTTGCTTTGCCTTAATGTTCAGTGTCGGGGAGAGAGGCTGAGCCTGGAATCTAGGGAGGGCTGCAGATCCAGATCCCTCCCGGTTTTGAATGTCGTTCTATGGAACTGGGATGTTTTCTGAGGGTAATGAGGTGGCCACTGTCAGTCTATTGTGCAGTGTGTGGTTTGGGCTTTTTGTTTGGTTGTTTTGTTTTTGTTTTGCTTGGTTTGTTTATTTTTCTACTGTTTCTGTGTGGAACATATTTCTGTGTGAGTGCATATGTCGTATAAGCATTTCAAACACTGAATTATGCCCTAACAGGTTTGGCTCAGTAGATAGAGCGTCGGCCTGCAGACTCAAGGGTCTCAGGTTCGATTCCAGTCAGGGCATGTACCTTGGTTGTGGGCACATCCCCACTGGGGAGTGTGCAGGAGGCAGCTGATCGATGTTTCTCTCTCATCGATGTTTCTAACTCTCTATCCCTCTCCCTTCCTCTCTGTAAAAAAAAGTCAATAAAATATATTTTTAAAAAAAAACCCACTGAATTATTGCCCATTAGTACACATGTCCTTAAAAATGTTTACTTTCTAATTATGCTAACAATTATATTAGGAAAAATAAAAATGTACAAATATTTTAAAATACTCATAACCCCAATTACACTTTCTAAGTGTATTTCATCAAAATTAGAAATCTCTGCCACTGTCTCAGCACCATCCTCACCATCCGCTCCTCTACCTTCTACATCGCCGCGGCAACCATCTCTCAGGCGATGGTTTCAGCAGGGGGCTGAGTCAGAGCCCAGCCAGGCACTTTAAAAAATTGTGCAGATACTGCCAAGTTGCCCGGCAAATACTATATCCACTTACCAAGAGGTTCTGAGCCTGTCCATTCCGCTACATCCATACCAAGCCTTAGTAGCATCTTCCTTTTAAATTTTTCTCAGTGGTATAGATCAAAAGTATTTTATTCACATGTTTTAATGACTAGTGAGACAGATTGGAGTTTCCTGTTCGTTGGTGATGGCAGTTTTTCTTCTTCATCTTCTGTGGGGGGATGGCCTATTCATTTCCTTTGCCCCAAGGTGTTTGGTTTTTACTTATTAGGAGTCCCTCAGATATTAGGCATATTGACTTTTAAAACTTAAATAAATTATTCAACAGGTGTTAACACCTTTATACAATGTATAATATATATATTATAATTTTTCAGAAGAAAATGTAATTTGCGAGCATGTACCTATATGAGAAAACATTTACATTATATTAAGTAAAAGGAATTAGAAAAATAATGTGTATAGCGTAATCCAGTAATGGAAGCTCTGTGCATAAGAAAAAAAGCATAAGAAGGGGAAAAGTCTGAAACACTATATATTAAAATGGAAATAGTGGCCCTAAGTGGTAGCATTACAGGTGTCTTCTGTTTTTTCATGGAATAGTAACTTTTTAATTCATTACATATGTTGCAAATATTCTCACTCATTCTGGTGCTTGTCTTTGGATTATACTTGTGTATTTGCTACATCAAAGGTTTAAATGTTGATACAGTTAAGTGTATAAATTTCTTTCTTAATAGCTTTGAGGTTTTGTGTATGGCTTAGCACAGCATTTTCCACCCCAAGATTATAAAATCATCCTCCTAAATTTTATTCTAGTTCTATTGTGACATGTATTTTTCATTTATGTTTTTTAACCATTAGAGATTCATTTTTATGTGAGGAGTGAAATAGGAATCTAACATTAATTTTGTTCCGAATACATCACAAGTTTCCCCACACCAATTCATTGGCTAGCTCATCCTTTTTGCCCTTGATTTAGAACGCCTCCTTTATTGTCTAGAACATTTCCTAACAACTGGAGTCTGTCCCTAAATTCTCTGTTCCACTGATTTGTTGGTCTATTTATGTGCTAATGTGTTTTCATTATTTCTGTAGCTTCATAGCACAATTTTAAAGCACAATGTTATGGCACTTCCTTGAATAGAAAAATGGTGAAAAATAATGGTGGGAGGAAGCAAGAGAAAGATAAGCAGAAAGTACTGGAGTCGTCGCTGGGAGTAGGGGAGACAAGGAGATGGAATCAGGAAGGGGCAAAAGGAGCTTCCACAGCACTGGCCATGCTCTAATACTTAAGCAGGGCCCAGCTCACAGGTGTATGCACTCTTATTATTTACTAGAGGCCCGGTGCAGGAAATTCTCCCACAGGTATGGTCCCTAGGCCTGGCCTGCGATCAGGGCCACTTCCCCAGCTGCCCGAAGCCGGCCCCGCCCTCCGCCGCCACCCACCTCCAGTTCCCCGTTCGCCATCAGGAAATGGGAGCCTGCTGGCCAGGGAAAGGGACCGACGGGTGGCCAGTGCGCCTCATAGTGACTGGTTGAGCAGTCATTCTGGTCGTTCTGCCGTTAGGGTCCATTTGCATATTACCCTTTTAGTATATAGGATCATTATGCTTTATAGCCAATGCTATATATATACTCTTTACAAATATCAATTACTTCATTTTAACAAAAATAATTGTGAGAGAGAGTTTCTGGTTCAAGATGGTGGACTAAGACAACGCTAAAACCCCTACTTTCTGCTGCAAATGCCTAGTCTTGAGAAAAACTCACATACAGGCTCAAAAATAAGAATGAGATATCCTTGTAGTTTTTAAAGCCAAGCTCCTGAAAGAAACATGAGAATGTAAGGAGCAAAGTGGCAGGGAGTGGGGCTAAGACCATGCCGCCTGCCCGGGGGTTGCAGGCCAGAGCACACCTCCCAGGTGAGGCCTCGGATCAGAAACCTGCCTCCTCTCCACCCGGGACTGCACCGAGACCCCTGCATCTGGTCGCCAAGAGGACAGGACCTCGGGACGGGGCGGAGGCCAGCCTCACTCAGGACCCAGCAGGTGAACACAAAATCAGGAGGCACAAAGCGCTGAGGAAAATTGCCGCCATCCAGGACTAACAGACTCCACAAATGAAATCACTTCCATTTGAGGGGAAGGAGATCAGAGAGAGCCCTCCAGAAGGACGAGGGCTGTAACAAGCATGGTAATAGACGGAAAGAAGCCAAGAAGGGAGCTGTGACCGTGACACAAGAACTAAAACGATGAAATGAAAAGGAAATAGTGATGCAAAGGAACCAATTAGAGATCTTAGAAATGAAGTAGAGAGTTAATGAAATTTTAAAACTCAATCGAGAGACAGACCAGAATGCTGAACGCAGCTGAAGAGTGAAGAAGTGAGACCACAAAGATCAAACAGAACATAGCCAAGAGGAGATAAGAGATTTAAAAATATGAGAGGCATGAAAGGAGACTCCAAAAGCTTGAATATAGGTCTGATAGGAGTTCCAGGAGGATACACAGAGATAACAGAGAAGAAGGCTTTGAAGAGATAACCATGGAGAATTTCACAGAACTTAAATAAACCAAGAGGCCCCAGATCTGAAAACCCTGCCAAATGTTAAGCAGGATAAATAAACAATGCTATACATAGATCCTTGATGGTAAAACTCAGAACAAAGAGAAAATTCTTAAAGATACTGAGGAGAGAATTTACCAGAAAGGAGAGGGAGCCAGCCCTCCTTTGGAGATCACATAGCTGGATGTTGACTGCCCAAGGCCAAATCTCAGCTCCATTCCTTCCACCTGTGTGACCTGGAGCCTATTATTCTGCCTCAGTTTTCCCCTCTGTGAAAGAGGGATGCTACTAATGTCTCCCTTATAAAATTGCTATGAGGATTAAATGACTGAATCCATGTGAAGCCCTCAGAACAATTCTTGACACACTGTAAGAGATGGAGATACGTTTACTTTTATTAACTGCATTTATAGTATTGTACTTGTTAATGTCAAATGTCTCCTAAGCAACAGGGGGCTTAGTGCAGTCCACGTCTGCGGATGAGTGAGGTCTTCTCAGGGGACTGGGAAGAGGAGAAAACAAAATCTGTATTTTCAGATCACTCACCACATGTGAGGGGGTTTTCACATGTCACTTCATTAAATATTTGCAACACCTTGAGATGAGTCATAATATCGTCATCATTCAGAAGTGAAAACTGAGGAGCTGAGAGGCTAAGGGATTGGTCCATGGTCCCGAGCCAGGAAGTAGTGGAGCCAGTGGAGCCAGACTGCTGGCCCCAAAGCCCACACTTTTTTTTTTTTAATCTTCACCTAAGGATACTTTTTCCATTAATTTTTAGAGAGAGTGGAAGGGAGGGAGGAGAGGGGGAGAAAGAGAGAGGAGAGATGTGAGAGAGACACATTAGTTGATTGCCTCCTTAATGCACCCCAACCCGGGCCAGGGATGGAACCGTCAACAAAGGTACATGTCCTTGACCATGAATCAAACCCTTCAGTCTTCGGGCCAGTGTTCTAACCACTGAACCAAACCAGCCAGTGCAAAGCCCACACTCTTAACAGCCCCGGTGGAAAGAGTAGTGCTGGGGGACGCAGGGATCCTGGCCTTAGGTCTGGTCCTGAGCTCCTGTCTTTGGAAGCACCTCCTCTGACCTCAGAAAATGTAGCACGCCCTTAGATCAGGAAGAAAATAAACCGTCCTGATTCCTTACAGCAGCCTCAATAACCAACATGACATTGTGAAGGACGTGCCAATATTTGTAATCTCCCTTGGCAAGTTGTTAAGTATTTATAGAAACATTCTCTCCTGGCCCTGCCTAAGGAAAGTGCTGTATCTAATTTCCTCTGGACACATGTGCTGGGAGAAATCAGAAAGATAATCTGTCATCATAAATAGCAATAAATAGTCACCCTGAAAGACTTGCTTGTTTAGCAAACTTGCTTGAATATTAACAGATTTTCTTTTCATGGTGTCTTCGTGGAGATAAGCGCTGGGGGTCATGTGTTACGAAGGTCATGCGTTCCAGAAATGGGGGTGGGAAGGAGCTCAAGGCTGGAGGCAGTGCCCCATGAGCTCATGATACAGACACAGGAGCATCCAGGAAAGCGCGGACAATGGGAAGAACAGGTAATTTCCAGGGACAAAGCACTCTGATGACCACAGGGGCCAAAGACACATAGGGACCGTCAGCATTTGTCTTTCAGATAAAATGCAGTCTCCCTGAACTTGAGAACCATGAGAGCTGGGCTCCAATGTTTCCTTCCACTAGACGACGTTTGCCAAGCCTGTTCCCCTCCCAGGGACTTGGTTGTCCCCATGTGTAAAAGGGAATGAAAGGTTGAAGCAGATTATCTCTGGGGCTAAGTTTGCTCTGACATCCCCTAAGAAGGGCCCTGGAAGGAGATGACAGTAAATGGGGCCTTCGTTCTTGCCCAGAGGTTCAGAGCCAGCCCAAACCTTTCTCAATGGCTTACCTGATCCAGATGCTCCTACACAGAACCCGAGGGACTGAATGAAACACGCCCTCTCCCTCCCTGGCATATACCTGTGAGCGAACAGTCTTTCCAAAGGCATTTCAGAATCCAGCAGAAGCTTCCAACTGCTCATTGTGTGTGAATCAGGTCGTAACTGAAGAATAGAGTGCAACAAGGACCCTCATGATGGGGAGTGAACTGAAAGGCATGTGTTTAAATGAGCAGTTGTTCGCTCTGGGGCCATTTAACCTCGAGAGGAGAAGATGCAGATGAATGGATGACACATTCTATAAACTCTGTGGGATCAAACTGGCAGCCCCTGATGGAAACCAATCTCATCTCTGTAGATGGAATAATTTAATAGTCGTGGAGATGTCCAGAAATGGAATGAGCTGTTTTAGGTGGTAATGAGCTCTCCATCACTTGGGCTGTATAAGCAGAGGTTCACTGGCCACCTCTTAGGGATGATGGAGAAGAAGTTCCTAGTTTGGATGGAACTTCTCTAAGAAACCTTCTAGTGATAGAACTCTGATTTTATTGCTGGGCTTTCTGGTAACTTTTGGATCACTCTTAGAATATGGAAAAATAATTTTTGGTCCTCCAAGATCCTGACAAGTTGGAGGTAGTCCCACCCACAAGAGAAGCCAGCAGCAGCACCTAGAGGCCTCCCCTTCCCCATTCCACACACACACACACCCACCCCCCGCCCGCCCCAGGCTGCCTCTTTCACCCAAGACTTCCTCAAACCAAAAGTTCATTAAAAATCCCTTAGGGCAGCCAGACAGGCATGGCCTAGTGGTTGAGCGTTGACCTATGAACCAGGAAGTCAGGGTTTGATTCCTGTCAGGGCACATGTCCAGGTTTTGAGCTCGATCCCCAGTGGGAGGCATGCAGGAGGCAGCTGATCAATGATTCTCTCTCATCATTGATGTTTCTATCTCTCTCCCTCTCCCTTCCTTTCTGAAATCAATAAAAATATATATTTTTAAATCCCTTAGGGCAGTGGTCGGCAAACTCATTAGTCAACAGAGCCAAATATCAACAGTATAACAATTGAAATTTCTTTTGAGAGCCAAGTTTTTTAAACTTAAACTTCTTCTAACGCCACTTCTTCAAAATAGACTCACCCAGGCTGTGGTATTTTGTGGAAGAGCCACACTCAAGGGGCCAAAGAGCAGCATGTGGCTTGCGAGCTGCAGTTTGCCGACCACGGCCCTAGGGCATCATTTCCTGTGGCCAATAATGGGGCTGAAGCAATTCAGAAACAAACCAAAATGCCCAAGTGAAACCTATAACATATAAAGACCACAGCGAGAGTCTCTGAATGGGCCATCTGTCTTTTGATGTAGGGCCCACATGCCCTGCATTTTCCGCTGATGGCCAGGCCTGGACTTTTCCCACCAGCAGCATTAAGCGGACACAACAGAACCATGCACTTGGAAAGAAATCCACCAGCCTGTCCCAGGAAAGGGCATCAAGGGTGCTAAGTCCTACCCATCACCCAGGATCACCAAAGAGGCTCCCCCACTCTTAACACAGAATGTCCAGGAGCAGGACACAGATTGAGTTCTGCAAGCACTTCCTATTTTCCTCCTTCTCACCGAGCGCTGTGCTGCTTCTTCGTTGAACTTTCCTTGTCCTGGCTCCAGTGACTTCCTTTTGCTCTTTAGTTGCAACTTGACCTTCCTCCATGAAGTCAGTGGCTGGGCTGCATCAGCATCCCCCACTGAAAACCCCTTTCCAGATGTCGGTGACAGCACTGGGAACTTCGAGGGCTGACCTCTCCTCCACCCAGGGCCCTCCAAAGTCCATTCCCTTAATATGGAACTCAGGACCCAGGACAGCTCATAGATTTGTGTTTTTTTTTAATATGTTGTTATTTATTTCAGAGAGAGAGGAAGGGAGTGAGAGAGAGAAAGAAACATCAGTGTGATAGAGAAACATCGATCAGCTGCCTCCCACATGCACTGACTGGGGATGGAGCCCACATCCTGGGCATGTGCCCTGACTGGGAACTGAAATGGTGACCTCTTGGTGCACAGGATGAAGCTCAACCAACTGAGCCCGCTGACCAGGGCTATATTTGTTTCTTTTTTAAAATATATATATATTTTATTGATTTTTTACAGAGAGGAAGGGAGAGGGAGAGAGAGTTAGAAACATCGATCAGCTGCCTCCTGCACACCCACTACTGGGGATGTGCCCGCAACCAAGGTACATGCCCTTGACTGAAATCGAACCTGGGACCCTTGAGTCCTCAGGCCGACACTCTATCCACTGAGCCAAACCAGTTAGGGCTATATTTGTTTCTTGATGGCAAGGCTGTCAGGCTCCAGTTCATTGGCAGAGAGGAGGTTTATCACCTCAGAGCAGCATGTGCGGCCTCCAATGATGGTGTTGGAGATAAACCAGCACGAAGGGGCTCTTCCAGGACCTCGGTTTTCCTCAGAGCTCCTGTGCACATTCCTTTCATGCCACTTAGTATTTCCACCAGCACCTCAGCAAAAAGAAAAATAATAAAATAAAATAAACAAAAGACATCGGGGGGGGGGGAATCTTTCCCAGACAGTGAAATAAAACCAAAGGAAACATGAAAAATTGTCAGGGGAAATAAGCCTGCTACTCCTGGCAGAGGAATCTCACCCACACAGAACCGTGTGTCCTTCCTGAGATCACATGGCTCTGAGCCTCAGATCGCCAAGGTCAATAAAGGGCTCCACTAAAAATCCAGCTCTCCCTGGAATAACGACTCCCGGGGCTGGACAACAAGCAGGGCTGGCCATGGTGCATCTCAGCAAAGGGCTCTGGTCTTGGGTTTGTGAGTCTCATGGTCTTTGCAGCCCCAGCATTTAGCAAGAGTGCCTGGCACATTGTACACGCTTAATAAATGTTTGTCAAAAATACTTCCCAGGAATCCCATATGCTACTGACGGACACCTCCTTGTCTTGTGAGTAGAAAAAAGAAGGGGAGAAAAAACAACAACCCATCTTTCAGATTTAGCAACATATTATTTGTTTCATCGCTTCTATTAGAAAGCGAAAGTTAGGAATTGTGCAGAAAAGAGATCGCGTAGTAGGGCTGAGACTGCTGTCTTTGGAAAAGCCTGTGAAGTGGGCCCTCGGCTGGCATCTGGCAACTTGACCGGTGAACAGTTCCTTACACTGCTTTAAAACGTCCCCTGAAAGACAAGAGTGACTCCCTGTGCCTAAGTCGTTTGCACAAACAATATGGCTTACGATGAGCACCTGCTTCCCTTCTGGGAGGCTGGAATGTCGATACTTGCTACGCTGAGGGTTCTTCCAACCAAAACCGTGGGCACTGAATCGCTCATGAACTTCCCCGCAGACATTCCACACGTGTTGCCACAAGCCATTGCGGGAGGAATGAAAGGCATTCTGTACGATCCCGCTGGGAGATGACTTTGGGAAGCCTGAGCCTGGTTTCCTCCGGGCTTTGTCCATGTGACTTCTCCTTGGCTGACTTCTCTTCGTGTGCTTTTGCTGTGATGAACTGCAGCTGTGAGTATCCCTATCTGCTGACTCCTGTGAGTCTTCCTAGCAATTCAGACCTGGAGATGATTCTGTAGACCCCAACAGAGGTATCATATTTAACCTTCGTTACACAAACAGGCTAAAAACAACAAAACCCAAATTCAGCAAACGCCTTTCTCCTTATTTTAAATGATATGCAGCATCTCTTTTACTGCCACCCATACAGAAATTTATATCATTGACACTAATATCCAAAAGTTAATTTTTAAATTGATAAATCTCAGAAGAGAACATTACAGTGACAAATGGATTATATTCATTTCCATATTTACCTATTTTAGCATTCCAATCTGTGGCCGCACCATTTGTCCTATCTGTCTGGCGCATTGCTCTCAATCTGTGGACCACAGACCATTGGCAAGCCTTGAACTCACAGAGGTACTAAATATTCTCTGTGCATAGAAAAACTCATATATGTGGTAAATAAGATATATCTCAAATAACTTTTATATAGAGATACAACTATTTTTCAAATGTTTATGGATGCTTGAGGTCAATAAAAGATGAATTTATTTAAAAGTACAATTGCATCTGTACTAGTGAAGATCGCTATATACAGTTCTACAAAATGAATTTAAAGATTTTTTAAAATCTATAGTAGCCCAGGAAAACAATAGAAAGCGATCCTAGTATTTCAGAAATGGTGAGGAAATTTAAAAGAAAATAAATAGGATTCACTCTGACAAGAATCTAAATCAGAGGAAAACTGCTGAAGAAAAAGACCATTTTAAAGGAAGAAGCTGTTCCAGGGAACTTCAAACTCAAAGGTGTTCGACAGAAGAGAGTGGGAACCCTGTCACTCAGAGAGGGCTTATCTGGAGAGCAGCACTCAGGGCAGCCAGACTGGTCAGCCCTGCACCTGTCCCAAGGCAGACAGAAATGAAGCCAAGATTGTAAAGCTGTGTCCAGAGTATACGGTGAGGCCCCGGATGATCCAGAGCACCATGAAATCGGGAACCTACACACCCAGGAAAACACGCTCCCAGCTAATCCCTCCCTCCTGACAATTTCCCACCGCTCCTTCATAAGCACTGCGGGCAGGCCGGTATGTATTTCTGGAAGCAAGCAAACAGCAAAAATTCACCAAGTAGATATGAAAACCAACACTACGAAAGGCAGAAATCAAACTCTACAAATTCAAGAGTTCAATGGTACTCCAAACAAGCTTTCAAATAGAAATAAAGTATCTCTTTAAAATTAATTAAATGGCTTGAATTTAAATTTTGACCATCAAAATAAAAATTTCAAAAATAATATACTAAAACATCTTCTTTCTGGGCATAATAATAGCATGATATATGAAAGCAAAACCAAAACTGAACATTGTAGACTTAATCAGTAAAATCAAAACTGTCATTAAAATACCAATAAAATGTATAAATTTCCAGTTGCAATGAAGAAATAAGAGAAAGGGTAAAATAAATAGTATTTTAAATGAGAAACTAGTTACAGATCTGGGAAAGACTTTTAAAACTATAAGAGAACACTAATCACTTTAGTCAATAAATTTTAAAATCTAGATAAAATAAATAATTTTCTAGGAAAATCACCTAAATGTGCTCAAGCAGAGATAGAAATTCTGAAGGAACTAATTGTGGAAGAGATTGAAATAATAGTCAACAATCACCTCCCCAAAAGATATCTCCCCAGGTGGATTTGGGAGCCAGTTACATCAAAAGCTCGAACAAACAAAAAATATCTAACTATACCAAATATACCAGAGTAAACAGAAATCACCCCAGTTTGTTTCATAAGGTTTAGCATAACCATGATACCCAAACTGAATAAATATAATTCCCCCAAAATTCTGTAAACCATTCTCATTTAAGTGTTTAAATGCAAATTTTTAAAGGATATATTAGCATATCAAATACATCAATGTATTATAAGAGGATTACATTATCATAAAAAAGAAATTTTTCCCAGAATTGGAGGAACAATTTAATATTAGGAAATCTGTCATTGTAAGTCACCACATCAATTAAGTAAATGAATAAAGGCATAAAATTATTTCAATTGAGGGTAGAAAAGCATTTGGTCAAATTTAACATTCTTTTTTTGAGATAAATAATTGACATAGATGCTATGTTAGTTTCAGGTATGCAAAGTAATGATGCAATATCCTATCTAATAAAAGAGTAATATGCAAATTGACCGTACCTCTGCCACACCCACAAGCCATGCCCACCAGCCAATCAGGAGTGAATATGCAAATAAACCCAACCAAGATAGCTACGGCCACAGAGAGCAGGAGGGAGGCTTGGGTTTCCCCGAAAATGGAGGAAGCCAAGCTTTCCGCCTGCCCTTGCCAGCCTAGGCCTCCACTCAAGGCTACAAAGTTTCAATGATAGAAGATATATAAATCCAAACAGAAATGGCGGCAACCATGGAGCTGGAAAGAGCAGGAGGCTAGGGTTGCCCATGGCGATGGAGGAAGCCGAGCTTCTGCAGCCCTGGCCGGCCCAGGCCTCTGCTTAAGGCTACAAAGTTTCAATGATAGAAGTTACATAAATCCAAACAGAAGTGGCTGCTGCCTCGGAGCAAGCAGAAAGCGTGGCTCTGCTCCAGGCTACAAAGTTTCAATTGTAGAAGATAAATAAACCCCAGATACCAGTGCCTCCGCTTGGACTGCCAGGGGGCGTGGCTGGCCTGCAAACCACCACAGGCCCCTTGCCAAGGCCACCCCATGCCCCAAGGGAACCCCCACCCTGATTCAGGACACCCTTCAGGGCAAACCAGCTGGCCCCCACCTGTGCACCAGGCCTCTATCCTTTCTAATAAAAGAGTAATATGCAGATTGACCATCACTCCAACACACAAGATGGTTGCCCCCATGTGGTCAAAGATCCTGCCCACATGTGGACACAAGATGGCCACCACAAGATGGCCAGCAAGGGAGGGCAGTTGGGAGGGACCAGGCCTGCAAGGGAGGGCAGTTGTGGGCAATCAGGCCAGCAGGGGAGGGTAGTTGGGAGGGACCAGGCCTACAAGGGAGGGCAGTTGGGGGCTATCAAGCCTGTAGGGGAGGGCAGTTAGCGGTGACCAAGCTGGCAGAGGAGGGAAGTTGGGGGCGACCAGGCCTGCAGGGAAAGGCAGTTGGAAGGGACCCAGGCCTGCAGGGGAGAGCAGTTAGGGGTGACCAGGCCTGCAGGGGAGGGCAGTTAGGGGCAAACAGGCTGGCAGGGGAGCAGTTAGGCATCAATCAGGCTGGCAGGGGAGTGGTTAGGGGGTGATCAGGCTGGCAGGCAGAAGCAGTTAGGGGCAATCAGGAAGGCAGGCAGGCGAGCAGTTGGGAGCCAGCAGTCCTAGATTGTGATAGGGATGTCCGACTGCCCGTTTAGGGATCAGGCTTAAACGGGCAGTTGGACATCCCTCGAGGGGTCCCAGATTGGAGAGGGTGCAGGCTGGGCTGAGGAATACCCCCCCCCGTGCACAAATTTTGTGCACCGGGCCTCTAGTCCTATATAATAAAAGCCTAATATGCTGTGTCTGACCATTTGTTCGACCGTTCAACCAGTTGCTATGATGTGCACTGACCACCAGGGGGCAGATGCTCCGACCGGTAGGTTAGCTTGCTGCTGGGGTCCAATCCATCGAAACTGGGAGAGATGGGCTGGACACATCCTGGACCCTTCTTATGGCCCCTCCCCGGCCCCAATCGTGCACAGTGGGGTCCCTCAGCCTGGCCTGTGCCCTCTCACAATCTGGGACCCCTCGGGGGATGTCAGAGAGCTGGTTTCAGCCCGATCCCCACAGGCCAGGCCAATGGACCCCATTGGTGCACAAATCCGTGCACCGGATCTCTAGTATGTATATATTATGAAATTATCACCACAGTAAGTCTACTAGTAGTTAACATCCATCACCACACGGTTACATTTTTATCTTGTGATGATCATTTTTAAGACCTACTTTCTTAGCAACTTTCAAATATACAATACAATAGTGTTAATTATAGTCACCATGCTGTACATTACACCCTTGGAACTTACTAATTTTATAACTGAAAGTTTGTTCCTTTTGATCATCTTCACCTATACATTCATTCAACATTCTTAAAGCCCTCAGTAAGCTCAGAATGGAAGAAAACTTGCCTAATCTTACAAAACCCATCTGTCAATAACCTATGGAAAACATCACAATCAATGATGAAAACATCTGAAATATTTTGTTCAAAAAATAAATTTAAAATTCAAAGATGATTGCTATTACCATAATTATGCACATTGTACTTGAGATTCTAGTCAGTGTAAAGGACAAAAAAATTAAATGCAAAGTGGAATTATTGGGAAGGAAGAGGGGGATTTGTCAGCATTTGCAAACCATATAATCGTCTCTCTGGAAAATTCAGGCTATCAAATGAGAAGGCATTAGAACTAATTAGAGAATTTAAGTTTGATAACTATAAGATGAAAGATTTTAAAACAATAGTTTTAAAATGCACAGAAATAAACAATAATTTAGGTGTAATGGAATAGAGCAGAAGTTGGCACACAGGCCAAACTCAGCCCACAACCTGTTTTTATAAATAATGTTTTATTGTAACTCAGCTATGCTGATTTTTTTTACATATTGTCTGTGGCTGCTTTCACACTACGAAGGCAACATTTATTATTTAAACAGAAACCATATCACTATAAAGCCTAAAATATTTACTGTCTAACCTTTTACAGACAAAGATTGCCAAGTTATGGGGTAGATAGAACATCCCATTCTCATGAACTATTAAATCCATAAAGTATTTCAAAATTAATTATAAATAGGCAACTTATCTATTAACAAAAGTATAAAGTTTTTCTAAGGCATAAGAGAAATTCCCGAATGCAAACACTTAGTATTGTAAATATGCTTATTCTCCTCCAGTGAATCTATACATAGAAAGGAATCCCATTCAAAATTCCAATAGGAATTTGATAGAACTTGAAAAACTGCTTTCAAGATGCAAATAAAAGAGAAAATTGAGAACTCCCTCTTCCAATAATGGCAAACCATTTTTATTTAAACCAACCTTTCCATCCCCACCTCAAAGGTGGAAAACAAGCTGAGCTTAATGTTTGACAGCAGCTTTCTAAATGCATCCAAGAGTTAACAAGAGAGGGAGAAATTTGCACACCAAGACCTGAAAGAAGACAGAAATCTAAAGAGATGAGACTGGTGTTGGAGGTCACCTCAATTCCAAATACAGAAGAGGTGACTGATAAGCTAAGGAGCACATCTGAAAACTTCACAAGGCAAGGAGACAGAAGCTGGAGTCCAGGCCTTGGGCAGGGACGTTAGTGAACCACCCACACTAAAGGCTGCGAGCTCCATCCCGAGAGTAAGGGCGACCCAGACGTAAACCAACCTCACACAGACTGCCTCTCGGTTTCAAGTCCCAGGTGTTCCAGAATATTCCAAACCCTGAAATTGGATTAAGGTGATTCAAGATTGCTTACACCTGACAGAACCTAATGGAAACAAACTGGCATAATAACACAACATGTCAGAGCAGATTTGAAAAAGAACCATCTAAAAATCCTAGGGTCAAGACAATAGTAAATGGATAAAGCTGTTCTGAGGTCTTCATGGTACAGCAGGAAGTAACAGTACCAATCCCTATTTGCCTTTGACAAATCAATGGAGCATGTTGTAATCCAGAGAGATTATTAAAGATTAGTAGGGCAGTTTATAACTTCCAACCAACAGAAGAATAGAAGTGAAATCATGTATGTATGAATAGATCTAGGAAGATTCTGAAAACTAAAATGAGGGGAGATTTGTACAAAGAGGTGAGAAAAAATATTAAAGCCATATTTATTTAAATGATGTGTTGTAGGTGTAGGAATAGTGCTATGGTCTAAACGTGTGCCCCCACCCCAATATTCGTATGTTGCAACCTTAATTCCCAGTGTGATGGTACTTGGAGATGGGGTGTTTGGGGGGTAATTAGGTCATGAGGGTGAAACCCTCACAATGGGATTAGTGCCCTTATAAGAAGAACTTGCTTCCTCTCTGCTCTCCTCCTTGTGAGGACACAGCAAGAAGACAGCCAATCTGTGAACCAGAAAGAGGGTCTGCACTAGAACCCAACCATGCTGGCATCTTGATCTCAGACTTCCCAACTCCAGAGCTGTGAGAAGTGAATTTCTATTTTTAAGCTAACCAGTCTACGGTATTCTGTTCTAGAATCACAAACTGACTGAGACAGACAGATGAACAAATAAATTACAGGAATGAAATGGTTTTGTGTATACATGGCAATTTTCTCTATAATGAAAACGATAACATAGGAAGTAGGAACTGTTCAAAGTGTTCTACTTGAAATAATTTAATACATGCACTTATTATGAGTGATAAAATAGTATTTGCTATAAAGACAGCATTTTGAATCCCTAAGACAGAAGGAACTATTCAAGAAATAGTTTAAAGAAAATTGTATATCCGTTTGAAAAAAAAATTAAGTTAGATGGATAACTTGTACAATACAAAAAATAAATTCCAGTTAGATTAAAAAGCTAAATGTAAAAAAAAGAAAGAAACTATAAAAGAGTTGGAATAAAACTATAAAGTAATTGTTATAATTTGGTGTTGAAAAGACTTTTCTAAAACAAAGCACAAAACTCAGAAGCACATAATAAAAGATTAACACATTTAATCTCATAAAATTTTAAAACACTTTGTTGAAAAATGACACAATTACAAAGTTAAATTACAAGCAGCAAATTAGGAGACATTATATGAACACATTTAACACACAAAGAATTAATAGCCAATATACATCAAGATCTTATACAAATCAATAAAAAAGACACACAACACAATAAAAATTGGACAAATTATATGAATAGGCAATTCACAGAAGAAAAATACAAATGCCAATAATTGTGGGAGAAAATGCACAGCTTCTACTACCAGGGAAATGGAAATTAAAACAATAATGAGGTGTGATTTCACACTCATTATTGTGTCAAAAATAAAAAAGATTGATGGTAAAAAATATTAGCAAGAATAAGGGGGAACAGGTACTTTCAGATACCTGCTGGAAGCAGTGTGAACTTGAGAGGCCATTTGAAAGCCGTCAGGCATCATCAACCCACACTGAAATGTGCATTCCCACCCTAGCCAGTTTGGCTCAGTGGATAGAATGTCAGCCTGCTGACTGAAGGTCCCGGGTTTGATTCCAGTCAAGGGCATGTACCTCAGTTGCAGGCTCCTCCCCATCATCAAGTAAAATCAAATTGAAAACTATTTTATATAGTGTGATACCATTTATGTTTACACACACACACACACACACACACACACACACACACACACACACAAAGGACAAGAAAGACATTAGAAGAATGGACATCAAGGTGCTGACATAGGTTATCTGCAGGGAAGGGGGATGAGTAGTGAGCAAAGGAAGGGTGACTTTCATGTGTGAAAGCAATGTTTTGCCCAAACCAAGACTGAAGCAAACTGTGTGTTCAGCATCTTGAAGGCATGCTGGAGTCCCTTTCTGAGAGGTTTGAGGAAGGGCGGGGCCGTGAGCCTCGGAGAGCTGACACCCCTGGGGTGAATGGGCTCCTTGTCAAGGATGAAGCCCTGTTGCTCAGAACATCCAATTAATAGCCCCGATCGATTTGTTATCCTCTACTTCGCAGAAATATGACTTGGTATTTGTGATTAATGAGTCATGTCTGATGGTGGCTCCAAATTACTCATGCCACGTGTCCTGCTCAGCTCAGGAGCAGATAAACCCAGCACCGAGAGCAATAGGATTGCTTTAATGACCACATCAAACAGCACCCTGTACCCAGCTCGGTGGCCTGAGATGAGAAAGAGGCCTGCGTCCTGCTCCCAGGCCATTTGGAATGGCTCTCTCCCTTGGCCATCTGCATTTGATCCTCATTAATAAGCAACCAGCCTTAACTTGGGTCTGGAAACTTTAATTTACTGTGGTTTGCTCTCTAATGTTTAAATCTTGTAAAAGTGAGAACATATTAACATAATACCCATGAAATATGTAATTATATAAATAAGTGTCCCCAAAGTATCGCTTCTTATTAGATATCCTCTGAGTCAGTGGATATTAAACAACTCACCTGGAAGTTCAGAAAACATTTTGATGTTAAAAATAGGCTCCTGCATTCAGAAAGGTATTCTGGGCCGGTCCACGTGGTGTTCACTGCTCTTCTAATGAGGTAAGGGAGGGAGGTGGGAGAGGATGGTGTGGAAATAAATGAATTTTCAGTTGTGGGTTGTTAACCCAAAAAAGGAAAGGGCCATCATCAAAGCCAAGTTCACCTTGTAACATAGACACCGTGCTGCCTTGGGTCCCCACCACCATCCTGATTCCACCCGCCTGCAGATCATGTCTCCCTTGCAGGGACCCCACACCTTGGCCACTCCCTGGGCTGTGCTCTCCTGCCAAAACCCCAGGCTGGCTAAACCCATCTGTCTCCCTGCTATCCACCAGCACCAGGGCAGCTAAACATTGCCAGAGAAAGCTATTCTAAATGAACTGATTGGTTGCACTTTAAAGTCATGCTTCTGACAAAATCCAAACAGGAGAGGGAAGGAGGTGGGAGCCCTGCAGAAAGTTGTTCTCTACATTTTCTCCCCTTTAACCTCCTCCACCCTCATTCTGGCCCTCGAGGGCACCTCATTTTTCATGGAGGAATAAAAGAAAACCATTCACAGAACTTTCTCCTTTTCCACGTGCCAAACCGGCCAGGTGCCCACAGCAGGGCCCTCACTCCTGTCTCCATGAAGTCGTGTCCGGCTCCTCGCAGAGGCCAGTGCCCTGGACTTCATTCTTCCTCACCTTCTCCAGGGGTTCCCTCCTCTCCTGCACATTACATTGGATGTTCTGAGCAACAGGATTAAGCGCATTTCACTCCTCTGCTTAAAAGCTTCCCTGACTCCCCTTGCACTTAGAAGAACCTCCAAAGTCCTCCCAGTGGCTGGCTGGGGAGTGGGATCTAGCTCACTCTGAGGTTGCATCTGCAGCTGAGACAGACAGTTCCTGCTCACTCCTTCTAGAAGGGCCTGGGTCTCTCTGCTTCTCCACCTAAGGGCCCCTCTGCCCCAGAGAAGGTGCCCAGAGCCACCAGGCATGACCCAACCCAGGGGCATGGAGAAGTTAGCACCCTTGGCACCAGCCCCCAATCCATGGGAGATGGGTGGGAGTGGATGAACACCCAGTTCCTGTCTCTAAGTGGAACATCGCTGTTTCTCAGTGTCCCCGCTGGACTGAGTCCCAGGTGCCTATAGTGCACCCCTTCAGTAATACTCACGTGTTGGCTTTCTCCTCCCGCCTCAGTTTCCCTGCCTCCTAGGTTTGCTTCTTGAGCAACAACCAGCACCCACATCCTTGTTGTAGGGCCAAACTAGGAAGCTTCCACAATCCGAAAAGATGTTTCCTTGTATGTTTTCCATGTCTTTCTACCAGACTGGGCTGGGGCCTTGTCTGTCTTGTTCATCATTGTGTCAACAGTGTCTGCACAGCCTCAGTGCTCAAAATACAATCAGCAGAAGAATGAAGCAGCTAAAATGGCTGCTCACATTCCCACCAGCACAATGCCTGTGTACACATGTACACACACATGCATGCACGAATGCACACCTGCACATACATGCACACCTGCACGTGCATGCACACCTGCACATGCATGCACACTGCATATGCACGCACACACATGTGCAGGCTTTTCCCCAGTTCTGCAGAACCAGACATCCACTCTTTATCTTAACAGGTAACAACAATTCTAGGACACCCACTCTTAGTTATGATCTGTGTTAAGGTTCCCAGAGGCCTCCCTGTCCAGGGGCCATCTTTCCCTCTAGATAAAGGCAAGCCTTTAAGAGGGGAAAAAAATTACTTGTGATTAACACTAGAACATTCCCCCCTAGTCCTTATCTCCTGAGTCTTTGGTAAAGTCTTTTCCCCCATGGGACTGCAGTCTGTTTCCCCAAAAGTCTTTGATCTTTTCCTAAAATGCTCCGTTCAAGGCTGTCTGGTGCTCTTGAATTATTTCTATGTCCTGGACTCTAGTTTTACTCTGCTTGTATTCTTCATATAAATTTGGTCTTACTGAACAAAACTCAATTTTGGGCCAACTCCACACCTCCCTTTGCTCCAAGCAGTAGGGAGGTTATGCTCACCACCACCCCCAAACAATGACAATAAATATTCATTGAATAAAAAATATATTCCTTTATAGTAAAACCCCTTCTGGTTGACACATACTTTTGGCAGTTAAATTTTTATATGCCTAAGCATGGTGGTTTTTGTTTTTTTTTCTTATTTATTTTGCATTGAATGTACTGAAATGACTGAATCTGTAAATATATGTCCTTACACCAAATTTTGGGAGGTTTGGCCATTGTCTATTCAAGTAGTATTTGTTCCATTTTCTCCCCTTCAGCTTCTGGGACTCCAAGTATTCACATGTTAGAGACTGTGGGATTGCCCGATCAGTCCCTGAAGCTCTGGGTTTGTTGTTGTTTTTTCCAGCCTTTGTTCTCTTCAGTCTTTAGAATTAGTCATTTCTATTGGTCAGTCTTCAATTTCACTGACTCTTGCTACCTCCACTGTATTGTTCAGTCTACACAGTGAGGTTTTAATTTTAGATATTTACTTTTTGGATCTAGAATTTGCATTTGGTTCTTTTTTATAGCTTCTGCATCCTGCTGAGATTTTCTGTTGTTGTGTTTTCATTCATTTTAAGCATGTTTCCCATTATTACAATACCTGCTTAAATGCCTGTGTTCGGTAATTTCAACTCCTAGATCATCTGGATTTGGCTACATGGATTGTCTTTTCCCTTGAGGATTGTCCCATTTTCCTGGTTTTTCAAATGTCAAAGAACTTTGCATTGCATCTAAATATTGTGGCTTATGTTGCAGAGACTCTGGATTGTTTATATTACTCTGAAGAGTTCATGTCTTTGCTCAACAGGCATCTAACTTGGTTATGATACTGTTGTAATTAGCTAGTTATTCATAACAGGAAGGGAGCAAAGGGAAGGCCATACATTATAGGCATGTTTCCTGCAAAACACTTGGGGGGAGAGGGCTGGACAAAGGGAAGACAGACGCATGCAGTAAAGTAGGAGTGACAGGAAAGATACTTGCCTGTCAGTCACACCTGGGAACAAAGGTCATTGACTAGAATGGCCACTTTGGGTGCGTAGAAATTTGGGACACTTAATTCCCTAAACAAAGGAGCTCCGTCTCTTGTGCTCTTGGCTCCTCTTGGCTTAGCTCATGGCTCACACTTGGCTTCCTGGTATTCTCCCATGTGGCCCATGGCCATGCGGACCCCCACACACAAGGGACTGATGGACTGCACTAGACTGATGCTGTACTGGACCCGGCTCCAACACGGAAAGGAAACTCTGGACACTGGTTTGGCCAGCTACACATCTGCTCTGACTGGACTAAGGAAAATGGGACTTTAGAAACACAGACATTTAATTCCACGCAAATGAAAATCACTCCTCCTGGGCGAGTCTCAGAAGATTCTTTTTCTCGGGGTATTCTAAGAAGCCCACCCCCAGCAGCACCGCATGAGGAAGGGGACCTGCCATTTCGTCCAATATCAGTTAGATTCAAACTACAAACGCCTCGTCTGCAATAGACAGCAGATCAAATTCCATTCCAGTTTTTGGTCTTAGCTGCAAGCCACTTGGAGTCTGAACCATGCCAGACTTGGGCGGGATCAGCTGGAGACTTGGGTAGAGTTTATCCCCAGAATTTGCGGCTCCCCTCTCTGATTCTCTCCTTTCCAGAATACCTCTCACCCCCCCCCCACCCCTGCCCTGGCTCTGTCTTCTAGGTCTTCAGGCTGCAAAGATGGTGCTTTCTCTCAGAGCTTTTGTGAGCTGTGCTGTATCATGGCTTCCGTTGCTTTCAAGTCTCAAATACCCTACAAAATCAGCCTGCTTTTGGTCACTCCTCATAGCCTTCGGGTTTTAATATTTTATCTAGACTTCCAGGTTATTGTCTGAAGGAGGGGCAGTCCGTCAGGTGCTTACTCCACCAGAGTGGACAAGAAACCCAACTTTAGGCTGGATTTAGACTAATATTCAACATATTGGTTCGTTTATGCACATACTTATACTGCAGACTCAAATGTCAGAAAAACAAGAGTTTTTAAAAACTAATTGGGAACTAAGAAATAAAGGCATGTGGGTAGAGGAAAGGTATATTAAGAAACCTCCAGCCAAGGGAAGCTATAACAATTGAAAGAAATTATAGATTTCTTTGTAGCCAAGGAAACAAGGGAAATTATATGAATTTCATGTGTTTTGGAGGCCAGACATGGGAAACTACATGCTTTCCTGGCTGTGAACTCAGTGGAGTGGCATGGCTTCTCCTGTCAGTAGTGACACTCGGGTACACAAAGTTACTCCTGGTATTTAAAGAGCAAATGAAATAATTCAGGTAAAGATTTTCCCCTTAGGGAGTGATGATGATGATGTAATGTGGTGGTGGTGGTGGTGGTAAGATAAATTCTACCTCTATCTTGTCTTTGGAAGGGAGAACCACTTCTACCTACTGACAGATTTAACCCAATACATCAGTAACTTCTTTTTTAAATCCTGAGATCAGATGAGGATTTTAAAAAAAAAAAAAATTTTTAATGATTTTAGAGAGAGGAAGGGGGAGAGAGAGAGAGAGAGAGAGATGAATATTAGTTGGTTGTCTCCCATAAGCACTCCAGCTGGGATTGAACCCATAACCTGGATATGTGCCTGACCGGGAATCAAACCCACAACCTTTTGGTGTATGTGACAACACTCCAACCAGCTGAGCCGCCCTGCCAGGGCTACATCAGTAACTCTAAGTCAGTATGTCAAATGTCACTGAAGCCATCTCCCAAGAACAAGCAAACCCATCATCCCTAAGGCATAATGTTAGCTGCTTTCTGCCGAGGTCTGGGAATTGGCCTCCTGATGCCTCAGACACTCCGTAGGCAAGCACTCAGAAAAGGCCTGGGGAGCGGCCTGGGAAGGCCTCTGGGATCGCCCAGGCAGTCTCCGCATAAGTGCCGCACTTTGTTCTGAGGAGTTCATCAGAGAGGCAATGATCTGGAGAAGGCTCTTGGGGCAGGAGAGAAACACAATGCACCGTAATCAGCCTTGAGTGTGAGGCTGGGGCAGGGCCTGGAAAGCCACTCACAGCCCCTGATTCCTGACCCCCCTCCCTGGCCCCACCAGAGACCACCAAGGGGACATGTGACTCTCATCCAGGTCTCTGGTGGTGGGGGAGGACCCTGCCCAGGGTCACCACATTCCCTGCCTCATTCCCCTGGATGTGAGAGTCAGCTGGCCGTGCTGGGCTTCTGGCTGGGGCTATGCTGGAGAAGGATCAAAGGCAAGAGTCAGTCTGTGTTTGAGGTCAGTGTTAGAGAATAGAAATTTTTGAGCATGCTTCCTCCTAGTCGGCTTAGCCTTGAATCCCAGCTGCACCTCACAAAATAGCCTTGCAAGATAGAACACTGCCAGCTTTCTGAAGAACAGGATGACCCTGTAAATAACATGGTCATCAATAACATGACCCTGACATTAAGAACTGTTTTGTCTTAAATTGCTTGTTCTGCAAGAACAAGATGTGGTAAATGTGCTTAAAAGTGGTCCTGCACAAAGGGTCAGGGCTGCTCTCTGGATTCCCTGTGTGGAGAAAGGCAGAGCAGTCACTGGCCGGCTAATAAAGGCTCCCTAAATTTTATTTTGGTCTGGACTCCAGTGGTCGTTCACTCGCGCTCACTCCACAACATTTGGAGGCCCCCAGTGAGATCACCAGCCTTTGCTGGTCCTGTGACCAGAGCCCACCAGGGTCCCCGGACTCTCCGACCCAGGGAGAGACGTTCCTCAGCCCCGGGACTGGTAGAGGTCGGAGATCCTACCTACTAAATTTCCTGATTGACTCTGATCGGAGCCGCCTGGATCTGGTTCTTACCGGTAAGAAACTTATTTCTGGTTTTGTGGGTGCCCATCTGGGGTCTCTGGAAGGCTGGACGCAGCGCTACTTCTGAGACCAGATCCCGGCGCACTGCCCGGCGATCCTCAGTTGGTTGTCATTGTCTTTGTTATTCTGTGTTATTGTGGTCTAATTGTCTATCATTAGAATGGGTCAGTCTGCTTCATGTTCTGTCTGTACTCCCTTGCACTGTTTTTTGAAAAATTTTCAGGAATTCAAGTGGCGAGCGGATGACTACGGAGCCTCCGTTAACGCTTTTGATTTACAGAAATTTTGTCAAAAACTCAGACTGTCTGGTGTATAAATGTGAGTGTGAGAGTCTGTGTGAAAGACAGTGCAAACCCTGCTTTAGAGGGAAGACAGTAGAGAACTTTTAATTGCTTTTCCTTGATTTTTAATTTTGCTGTGTTAGTTTAAAATTTTGGAATTCTACAGTTAATTTAAGGGTATAAAATTTGTGGGGGTTGCCAATCCAGAGAAGTTTAAACAAAGGCTTGTTGGGTTAAGATTAGTCATAATTAACTGCTTTGTAGGCTGCCTTTTTCAGCCCTGCTAGCAAACAGAGAATCATGTAGTCCCGAGAACTGTGACCTACCTGCCCTTCCTGATAGATTTACAGTGGGTCTCTGGGGGAGGAAAAGAGCTGAAGACTGCTCCGGAGCAGGTGTGAGAAAGGGTAGAGGCGGTGGAATTCACTCTCAGCCTGCTGAGATAGAGAAGCCCTAGGTTGGGGGACAGAGGGATGGTAGGAGATATCAGAAGTGGTGAAGGTTGAAATCTTCTGGGGCCTTGGAGTAAAGAAGGAAAATCTGGGAGGGAGAGCAGCTGTTCCTTAAGTGTAAAAAGCCTGGTTATACAGGATCTCAGACCGCTTGCCTTATTTCCCCTGCTAAGGACAGAGTAAATGGTTAATGCAGAAAAGGGGGGGTGTCGGCGGGGAGAGCAGGAAGAGATAGGTTTTTGTTGATTTTGCTGGCTACAACCCGCTCTGCTGGCACCCTTGGTTTCTTGCTTATCTGAACTATGATAGGCTCAAGGCTTTCTACAAAACACAGTGGATCTTCCTCTGCACCGTTTTCTTCTTTTTAACCCTTCCAATACACATAAAGAAAATCTCATTGTCCGAGCCTGGCAGGGCGGGATTACTGGGTACTTCTTGGGCGGTGGTGGAATATTCAGCAAAGGAACTTTAAGTATTAAAACTGAAAGGTTTTCTTTCCCTTCCACCAGACCATTTGTTACAGTTTGTCTCCGCCAGGTCACAAGCCCAGCTCCTTCTGTGCCCAGGCCTCATTGTCCCTCTGACAGACAGCAAGGATCTCTTGGCTCTGAGAGAAACTTCTGACCCGCCTCAGCAGGAAGTAGCTAGAAGAGCCCACCGATGTCCATTTTCCCTAAAAGAATTCAGAGCCAGGATCCTTGAGGTAATATATTAGGCAGTTAGACAGACATGAGCAGAGCAAGGACGATGGGCCAACTAGCACTACCAGATGTAATTAAGTCTTTCCATCTCTACCTATGTAAGACAAGGGGACTCCCCAGAAGCAAGAGGGAACGAGGCTGAAGATGAAGCAGCCTGGGAGGCTGCCCTAAAACCAGTGGGGCCTCTACAGATTCTAGTGACTCTTCCAAACCCTGACCTACCCACCTCACCAGCTTACATGGAAACACAATCTAGAAAAGCTGAAATCCATAACCAACGTTTAATCAAGTTCTTACAGGCTTTACAGTCTACACAGAAAGCAGTCCAGAAGCATGTCCAAGGTACTCTTCTGATCTGGTCCATCCTTCCACCCTGGTAACTCTGTTTGGATAAAGAAATTTGCCACACAAGGACTGACCTGGAAAGGACCACCTCCACAGCAGTCAAGGCCGACAGGATCCCAACGTGGCTTCATCACACCTGGCTTAAGACAGCCCAGGCAAAATAGAGTCCAGGACTCTTCGGAACCTCTAAAGATTAGTCCTGGCCCTCATTCCAGGTCCTTATCTTATAAACAGGCCCACTGACTTTATTCAGCAGAGAATTAATTCTATCAAGCTTATAGTCCTCATGGGTCAATATAACTCCCTCACCAACAATGACCCAAAAGAGTCAATGATTTGACTCATGTTCATAAAACCAATGGGGAATGTTAGAGAGTAGAAATTTTTGAGCATGCTTCCTCCTAGTCGACTTAGCCTTGAATCCCAGCTGCACCTCACAAAATAGCCTTGCAAGATAGAACACTGCCAGCTTTCTGAAGAACAGGATGACTCTGTAAATAACATGGTCATCAATAACATGACTCTGACATTAAGAACTGTTTTATCTTAAATTGCCTGCTCTGCAAAAACAGGATGTGGTAAATGTGCTTAAAAGCGGTCCTGCACAAAGGGTCGGGGCTGCTCTCTGGACTTCCTGCGTGGAGAAAGGCAGAGCAGTTGCCGGCCGGCTAATAAAGGCTCCCTAAATTTTAATTTGGTTTGGACTCCAGTGGTCGTTCACTCGCATTCGCTCCACAACAGTCAGGACTTCATTAGTCAGGATTTAGGCTGAGGTCATGGGCCGAGGTCAGTATGAGGTAAGGATTAACAATCAGTATAGGGCAAGGATCAGAGCTCAGCCTGTGGCTCATTCAGAATAAAGACTCAGTGTATGTTCCTTGTCATGGGTTAGCTGAGATCAGAGCCAGGATACTGGGAACCCCGATTAGAAGCCTGGCCCCTCTGTTCCCTCACCAAGGAGGAGGTCAGCGCTGGCGGGAACTCAGGTGCGTTCCTCTCAGAACCTGCCTGGGCCGTGTCTCCCATGTGACTGCCTTCTACAGAAACTGCATCAGAATTACTCAGGGATGTTGGGTTAAAATGCAGATGCTGCAGCCCCACCCAATAACCCACTGAACCTGGGAAGCTGCATTTCAGAGATTCCCCATGCAATTCTGATGCACGCTGAGCGATGAGACTCTGCTTTGGATACGCCAAGGCTTTCCTTCCAGTTCACCAAAGCCACATTTCTCACGGCCTAGGGCAGCTACATGCCATCCCCATCTCCTTCCCCCTGAGAACTCCAAGCTTCGGCAGATGCAGCCTTCACGAGGTCATGGAACTGTAGGTGAACCTCAGAAGTGGGCTTTTTCCTACTTAAACAATAGGGAATGGTGGTGTCTTCAGATTTGCCTGTGCGCACTCCTGGCTCGCTTTCCCCAGCCACAACAGCAGGTCTTCTGTGACAGTAACAGCAGTAATGGTGGCAGCGGCTCGCATTTACAGAGTGTGGAATATCTGCCAGGCACCTGGTAATACACGAGCTATGTGTATTAGCTCATTTAATCCCCCACAACAGCCTTTGAGGTGGGTGTTATCACTGTTCCCATTTCACAGATGAGGAAACTGAGGCCCAGAGAGACTCAGAGACCTGACCAGGGCCACATGAGTAAAGAAAGGAAGAGCCAGGACTGAGCCCAAACAGTCTTATTACTGAGCATGCTCTTACTCGTGACGCTCTAGGCCACAGCAAACAGTCTACAACATTGTTCCCTAAAAATGAGCTACTTATTAAAATGCACATTATACTTAGAAGTACTATCCCTTTTTCTTTATTGCTTGATCAAACTCTAGGTATATGTTACCCTTGTAAACAAGAGCCCATGCTTTTTCTTCATCTGAATTTCTCAAAGGCGTGGGGAAAATTCAGTCTTTGCGGCCAGTTTCTGGATATGGAAAGAGGTGTTTGAGCACCTTCCTCACACATCTCTGATGGCTGTCAGCCCTCCCTGCCTCAAAGACCCTGCTCTTTGTCACAGGCCTTTCCAGCGGCAGGAGAGGGAGGAATATAAACCACACCCCAACCATCCTTGCTCTCCTCACATGCAGGCCTGGAAGGGTTTCCTTGTCTGACTTGGCATTTTATACCCAGCATACATCTCTCCCAGAAATGGCTTCCTAAAGAAAGGTTGCTCTCAAAAAGAAAAAAGAGTGGGGGGAAATGGTTGCTCTTTTTTCTCTCTGAATAATTGAAGGCATTTGAACATAATTGAAACCCCTTTGGAGGGGTTTCTCTCAAAGTCGAGGCCACCTAAATGTGTACCTGAGGTCACCCCTCCAAGGCTCATGAGCAAACGATTGGAATCTGGCTTTCTGCCCTCTGGTAAGGGGTTTCTGGAGGGGGGGAAGAAATGCCACTGTTTCAAGTGTTAAATATATGTGTTAAAGTCAAGTTCATATATACACACTCCTAAAAACTCAAGCAACTCAGGTGGGCCTGTGATGAGAAGCTGGCACCTGAGAATAGCAGGGCCCGTGCTCCAGGAGGGCTCTTTTGAGGGGTGCCTTGTGTATACCTGCCGAGGATCCCACCTGCAGGACAACTGCCTCTAGAGGTACAATCAGTTGGAAGCTCCCCAAAGCAGTCTGCGCAGGTGTCCACTGGTCATGTTAGGGCACCTGACCTGGTATCTGTACAAGAGAACATTCACTCTGCTGCAGCTCGATGGAGGCTGGTTGGTTGCAAGGGTGATTTTGCAGGGTTTGGCTCCATGGCTTTGCAGCTTTTGATCTATGCCTTCTTATCAGGATTGCAGGATGGCCTCAAACCAGAGCCCCAGGTGTGTGTCTCTGTGAGGCAAGCTGAGGTCCTGCACCGCATGGCTTGGGGAGGGAGAGGTTGAGTGCCAGGCTGGCAAGTCCCTGAAGGTGACCTAGTCTGATAAGTGATGCCATGACTGACTCATGGCTTTGAGATCCCTCCTAGGAGCTAAGATCTGCTAGCATGCCTCCAGGGACAGGGTTCTCACCACCATCCAAGCACCTCATTCAGATTGAGACAAATCCTTCATGTTGAGCTGAAATCTATCTTTCTTGGAAAGAGTTAATGAGACCATCACTAGACTCTCCTTGTTGCGCATTGCCCTTCCCCACTCTGCCCAGAGCATTAATTCCATTTTCAAATGGTCGGCCCTGGGGAATGAACTTTAAAAGGCTTAAAGCAAGGTAGGTTAATTAAAATCTCTGATCAAAGCCCCATAAACAACATAAAACTTCTCTCTCTTAATTATCCTAGATGGTCTCGCAAGCATTGAAGCCAAAGGCTAGATGATGAAGAGGCTGGGAGGTGGGATGGGAGGTGAGGCCCTGGGAGGGGAATTTCCAAAAAGTAACAGCCATCCGGATGGAGCCACCACATTGATGCGCCCACCCGCTCCCCATGCCAGGGAATACTAGGGGAGCAGAGAAACCGACCCTGGCTTATGTGACAATGTCTCACCCTGCACCTCCTATGCCACTTGCTCCACTGGGTGCTGGGGACATGTGAAGAAAGACCCAGACCCTGGCACTGAGGAGGGCCAGGGTCTCATGGGGAGACTGAGAGTGGACATTTGCAATACGATGTGATGAGCACCACTGAACGCAGCTGGCAGGAGGGGGCTGCAGGAGCTCCTCACACAGCCTGGGAAGGACAAGGAGTGCTTCCCGAGATGGTGACATTGACCTGGGACAAGAAGGTTGTGGTGGAGATAGTCAGAAGAACGTCAAGAGCAAGTTCCAGGCCAAGTAGTGAGGCCTGGAGGTGAGAACCTGCCAAACTTGGTAAGAGTGGGCAGCGGTGAGAGGTGAGACCAGGGGGCTGAGCACCATCCTGAGAACCCGTTCATGAGGCACGTTGTGTTAAGAACAGTTTCTGAGGTCAGGAGGCAATCATCATTTGGGGAAAGTTTAGCTATTCAGTGGGAGAAGGGGCTGGAGTGGGTGAGGCAGGACACAGGAAGTCCAGATGGCTGATGTTGTCCAGGCAAGAGAAAGGGCTGTCCAGTCTCGGGCAATGGCAGGGGAGGATGATGGAGAAAAGTGGATGGACTCAAAAAATGTTGGGGACAAGACAGAGTCCAGGTGACAGCTAGGCTTCCTGATTAGGTGAATGGTGATGACACTCACTGAACTGGTGGACACGGGGTGGGGGGGCGGGGGGATCAGGTTGAGGACCAGCTTGACCATATTTGGTTTGAGATTATGAGTTTAGTTTTAGACTCTTTGAGTATGGTGAGCCAAGGTCTCATCACATCCCTCTCCACCAACTGAACTCTGATGACTTCCCACATGTCTTAGGACAAAACCCCAAGTGCTAGGAGGGCCTTCAAGGACATGCTTGGCCCGGCCAGGAATCTCCCTGTAGCCAAATCCTGTGTACTCTTTTTCACCAGCTGCTCTCCAGCCACAGGGACTTCTATCTGATCTGCATGTGTCCCAGGCTCCTTCCTGCCTCACGGCCCTTGCACATTATGTTCCCCATCTCTGGAGTGCTCCTTCTCTCATGCTTTCCCTAACTCATTCTTCAGGTATCACTTTCATCGTCTCTTCCACAGGGAAACCTTTCCTGCCCCAACTCGAGCCAGGACGAGGGAGATGGTTACATGCACAGGCTGCACCACTCCACCCCATGCCCAGATTCTGGCTCAGCAGTCGATGGGGGCCAAGAATCTGCATTTTCAGCAAACATGGCAGGTGGTTTTAAAACACATAGTCCATGGACCAAGATCTGGGAAACCTTGCACTGCAACATGTCATCACTCCCAGCAGTAACTCTCAACCATTAAGCGGCATGTGATGGCACCAGAGGGCGGCTGTAGAGGCCTTAACTGCACCCCCACTCTCCACACGCCTGGTTCCACTATTAACATACATGTCAGTTATTACCAGAATAGTATGTGTTGATGGTAATAACAATTTTTGATGTGGAAAATTCATGCTTTGGTAATCTTATGTAAAATGTAAATAAGAGCATCCTTAGAAAACCCTGCCATTTTTACAGATCTTTATTAATTATAATCTAAGTAAAAACAATGTGCTTTCTAAGGAACTGTGACTTCAAGGCGATATCCTGGCCCTCACCCCTTCCAGCCAGGTTGTTCCCCTTTAGCCTCCTGTGCACAGACATGTTGGCATGATGCTGCTGACATGTACCTGAGCCCTGTGCTCTGGGAAGCAGAGTGGTTAAGAACCCAACCCCAACCCCAGCCCCATTTTTGGGAAAACAAAGAGCTTACTACAAAGACCCACCTTTTCCCATGCGACACAATAAAACTTGCAGATGATCTCCCTGTTCACCTATGACTGGTCAGACACAGACCCTCCAAATCCCCATTCTTCATCTCATACATGATTAGCCGAAGTGTGTGTCCTCCTGGCACTAGTTAGACACAGAGATAAACGCTTACTGTTCAGTTGCCTGACGGAGACGCCCCGGCTGCAGACACAATCCTGACGGCAATGTCCCTGCCCACAGCCTGCCTGCCGCTCCCTGCAGGAGTCTTAGGAGAAGTCACTGCTGACAGCTTCGTCATCGGAGCTGGGGAGCTCTCCCTATTTGTATCAAGTTGGTTTTGCCTTTGACATGCACCACCACTGTTAGTTACTATCTTCTGGTAGCTGACTGGCTGCCAAAGTCAGAACAGGTACTGGAGACAAGGTTACAACGTGCCTTCTAATTGGACCGCTGGTTATGGCCCAGAGTGGGGTTTCTGTGTCCAAGGGCCAGGGGTTATGTGGGCCCTTCTCTGAGCAGGGACAGTTGAGAGGGTGTGGTATAGCAGAGAATCATGGGAGGAAAGGGTCACCAGACCCAGAAAAGCAGGGGCCAGGCAGGCCCATCTCCAGAACCCTGCAGCCTGGGAGGAAGCTGAGTGTCCAGCCCCTTGGCACAATGGGAAGTCAAAGCTTTCCTGAATCAACATCTCCTGCCTCACATCCCACGTTGCTTCTAAATGTAGAGGACCACCGTGTTAAAAGATAAACGGAGGCATATTTAAATTTTAAGAGTTTATTTGAGCAAAAATCTATTCGAATTAGGCAACATCAAACCAGAAATGGCTAGGAACCCTCCACTGCCAGGCGCCAGGGGACAAACTTTTTATAGAGAAGACACGGAAGCCAGACAAGGAAATCTTTGATTGGCTAGAGCTTCGACAGTGGCCGTATTAGGGAGAGCCTAGTTAGTTATTTGTGATTGATTGCCCTTAAGTTTCAATTCCTTCATTTTGAGGCATGACAGGCTTAGGTTCTGGTTTGCTTACCTACGCTGCCAAGGCATTCGATCCACTTCAGGCTAATGGCCTCTTTGTTTAGTTAGTTTAAGAGCCATCCATGGAGGTTTTGGTGAATGATACTTCTTCTGGTCTGTGCTCATGCTGCTTCCTCTGCTTCAGATAGGCTTGCTCCATTCTCTACAGGTCTTGCTCACCCTTCTAGGACTGATCTGAATAACCCCCTCTTCCAGGAAGCCCTCCTAAGTGTTCCCCCAGCTGAAATCTAGGGAGCACTCTTTCTCCAGCGCTCAGCTCTCCTGCTGTGCTACAGCCTAGCCTTTACCAACATCATGGAGTTCTGTGCAGGACACTGCAGGGTGGGAAACCAGCAGGTCTTAGAATCAAAATGTAGGTTCAGTTCCCATTTAACTTCTGGTTACCCCGTGGTCTCCTGCAAGTTGCCCAATTCCCACTGAGCCTCTGTTTTCTTTTAAAAAATATGTTTTTATCCATTTTTAGAGAGAGAGGAAGGGAGAGGGATAGAGAGATAGAAACATCAATGAGAAACATCACTATCAGCTGCATCCTGCATGCCCCCTACTGGGGATCGAGTCCTAAACCCGGGCATGTGCCCTGACTGGGAATCCAACTGGTGACCTTTGATTTATGGGTCGATGCTCAATCACTGAGCCACGCCAGCTGGGTGCCTCTGTTTTCTTGTCTGTAAAATGGTGATAATAGTCCCCTAGGAGCCCCATGGGGATCTGGTTAGAACACAGATTCAGACTGAGTGGGTCTGGGTGAGCCTGATAGTCTGTATTTCTAACACGGTCTCAGGTGATGCTATTGCTACTGGTCCTAGACCATACTTCCAATAGCAGGACACAGTCATTTTGATTCCTGTGAGGAATACAGAGATTATCCTAAGGGGCTGGACCACACCAGGAGCTCAATAAGTGGGAGGCTTTGCTAATACTAGTATTATCTCTATCACCGGTGCCCAACACGCAGCAGGTGCTGGAAAGAATGGTAGCTGGTATCATTATGTGTTATCTCCCCTGCTACCTCCCCAGTGTCCTGAGGGCAGGGGATGTGCCTAATTCCTCCTTCAAAATGCCTTGCACATAGAAAGCAAAGGCACACAGCTGTGAAAGAAATGAGGCTGAGGGGGCTCTGCTCAGGGAAATCCTGCTCTCCTGGGTTCGGAGCTTACATGCACAAACATCGTGGCCTAGGAGAGGTCCCAGTGCCTGTCTGCCCCACGCCAACGACCTTGTCCTGGGACAGGAGTGCTCGGTTCCCCCAGGAGCCTCCCTCCTCCGAAGTCCTTTTTGATGGAAAAGGGCTCCCTGCCTTAGCACATCTGTAAGCTGAAGGAAACAGTTGGCTTCATAACCTTGGGGGGTGAGGGGGAAGACAAATAGAGGGATCTCGAGAGGTTTATCAGAGACCCCCAGGAAGCCGTAAAACATATGTCAGAACATATTGGTCCTTGACAGGCTCCAGCCACTGAGGAAGCCCATTCCCTGATGCCCTGGCTGAGGCCTAGGTAATGAGGACCTGCTGTTCCTCCTGCCTGGAGGGCAGAGTCAGCCTCCCCTCCCCCGCAGGGGTCCATCTGCAGAGCCACAATCTTAGGCTTCTCAACCCAGCAGAGGAGGACTCCCCACCTCAAGAGTCTCCTCTGCTTCCAGGGCACCCTGAGATGCAGGTGTGAGTCCCAGGTGTTGACAGCACCTCCTTCCAGGGGCAGAGCACACCTTTGTCCTCCGGGGGCCTGGAGCCCTTCTACCTTCAAGGACAGGGAGGTTAAGTCCATTGCTCCAGGGATGGGGAGGGCAGCCGGGGCCTGGGACAGTAGTTCTCTGCCTTAGCTACATATTAGAATCACCTGGAGCGGGGAGGGGTTTTAAAAATATACAGGGGCCTGGGACATCCTTCCAGGGATCTGGGTTCCGGGCTGCTGCCGAGGCATCAGGATTTTTAAAAGCTCCCCAGGTGATCCAAAGGAGCATCCAAGGGTGAGAAGCATTGGTTTAGAAAAAGTTATTGCCCAGGCTTAACTCTCAAAACACAGCTTTTAAAAACACCTTCCCCCACTCCCTTCCATGTAACAATAGTCAGAACATTTTTTATTTGCAAGAGAAACAGTTTTTCTTTTAAAAAAATATATTTTATTGATTTTTTGCAGAGAGGAAGGGAGAGGGATAGAGAGTTAGAAACATCAATGAAAGAGAAACATCGATCAGCTGCCTCCTGCACATCCCCTACTGGGGATGTGCCTGCAACCAAGGTACATGGCCTTGACTGGAATCAAACCTGGGACCCTTCAGTCCGCAGACCAATGCTCTATCCACTCAGCCAAACCGGTCAGGGCGTTTTTCTTTTTAAATGACACACACAAGAAGATCAAAGTTTGAAAGGCCAATATCATAGGGTTGGAAGGATGCTGGACAGGAGGTGAGAGCAGTTTTCCTCTCCAAAGGAAATTAAATTATCTTAGGAGAGAGCAATTGGAAAGGAGATCAAGTGAGGGAGACCCTCGCCCCCAGATCAGCAGGCTCTTTTATAGGTTTCGCCCCTGGAACCCGGGCAACCACCTGGAGCAGTGGGGGGACAATGTCAGTGGGATAGAGGTGGAGGCAGAGAGCCCTCCTCTGAGTTGTTCTCACCTCCATGTGGCTCATAACCTGTCCCAAGCCTGGAATCTAAAGGCTATTATTGCACACAAACTTTGTGTGCTTCTGCGGCTTCTGTGCCAACTGGGGCGGGGCCTGGACCACAGGAAATGCCAGCGGTAGGCACAGAGGCTGCTCCCCAAGGACCAAGGTGCCTAAGGGTGGTAAAGAAAACAACCACCCTTCTCACAATTGAATGGGAGGGAACTGTCTTCACCTGAAAATGACTGAACAGGAAATTACTTTGAATAAAAAGTCAGTTTGTTTCTGCTGAATGAACATGGGGGACCTCAGGAATGAGTTAAGCTTAGTTATAGAAATTAAGAAAGTTCCATTTCTGCACATCTGAGGTAACCAGGAATCTTAAACCCAATGGGAGGTCTATTCAGAATACAAGAAATACATCTCACCGATGCATAGGAAGCGTCGCTCAGTGTCCGCAGTAATTAAAGAAACACAGACCGGGACACCAGTAGTTCACCAATTGAGCCCCTCTATGGCAGGTATCTTAAAATCAAATACCCATCTGGGCAAAAGCAAAGAAACCAGCCTCTGCTATTGATGATGAAGTGCATGCCATCTTTCAGAGGCATATCTGGGTAATGAGGATTAAAATAATTATCATTTAAGTACAGTAAGTCCTCACTAACATCATTGATAGGTTCTGCAACTGTTAACAGAGCAACAGATAACGAAATCCATTTTACCATAGGCTAATTGTTATAAACAAGCATTAAGTTCCTACGGCAATTTATCAACATTATAAGAAAACAATATTGAATGAAACCATGTAATTTGATGACCTGCTGTACACTTTTGGTGCAATCATTCTAGAAATTTACTCTAAAGAAATAATCAGGTATTACAGAATTCTTTGGGAATAGGATTGTTCATTAGAGTTTTTATTATAATCCTAAAAAATTGGTAGACAAAACCCAAGTGTCCAATAATAGAGAAGTGGGCAAAAAATATATACTACGTTATGAAGTATTTCATGAAATAATATGAACCATTAAAACAATTTTAGAAATATATTTAGTGACTTGGAAAGATGTTCACCATAAAGTATTCAGTGAGGAAACAGATTAAAATATGTTGATTGGTTCTCAATTGTTGTGTACATATATCATATATTTATATGTAATTTATATGTATGAAATAATGGAAAGATCTACCTCCATAATACTAACAATGATTTTCCCAGGGTAAGAGCATTGTTACTGTAATTATAATTTCTTCTTATTTTTCTTAACTACATATTGTCTAGTTTTTCTACAGTAAACATGTATCATTTGTTATTTTAAAAAGAGGCTTCCCATTTAAAATGGTGGGTTTAAACACATAGATACTTAGTTCTGATCCCTCTCAACAATAGCATTTCTTTTAAAGGCTAATGCCTAAGGTGTTTTGTTTTGTTT
Source organism: Plecotus auritus (assembly GCF_963455305.1). Taxonomy (NCBI): domain Eukaryota; kingdom Metazoa; phylum Chordata; class Mammalia; order Chiroptera; family Vespertilionidae; genus Plecotus; species Plecotus auritus. Next base: position 42,191,460 of record NC_137774.1, read on the forward strand.
TTAAGTGAAAGGATATAATTGCAACAATATTTTGGAGGCTGGAAAGCAGCTGGAGGAGTTGTAACTAAGAAATCTAAATTCTCAGTTAAGAGTAAGGAAAGCCAAGGTGCAATCTGATTTACCTCTCAGACCACCCACCACCACTGCTGCAAATGGGGGTTAAACTGTTACCAAAACAATGCCATTGGTTGACAGCCTATTTAAGTGGTAGTTAGGTTCTAGGTCCCCTTCCTCATTCCATAGAGGGCCGAAGGCTTAACCTCCGAAAGCTCTATTCTCAGGGAAACGAAAAACGTAGGGGTTGTAGACCACCAGGAACAGCTGAGAGCGGGGTGATTAGTGAAGCTCGCATGTTCAATGTCCAACCACCTAGCCTTCACCCCTCCCACAACTCTGAGATGCCAACCAGGACAGGGGCACCTTCTCAACAATCCCAAAGGGAAACACCTAGAGATACCAATATGGGGATCCCCCAAAGACCTACAGTGAAGCCCACAAGCAACCAGTTACCCCCATAAGAACAGCTTCCAGTAAGCTTCTAAATGTGAGCGCAACTCGGGCCTCTCAAACTGAGGAAAACATTAATGTGAAAAACAAAAACTTAAACATGGGGAGAGCAACTTGGAGGAAGCAGAGACAAGGAAAAAATAACTTAAAAAAGGAAAAAAGCTATCAATCATAGTGGGGAGGAGAGGATTGTAGTCCAAATAGGAATGGAACAACAAAATTATCAAAGAGTTCTTAAAAACTAAAATTATGCAGAAATTTAAAAATCAACAGGCAATTAGAAGATAAAGTTGAGAGAGATCTCCCAGAACGCAGAACAAAAGACAAAGAGATGAAAAAAGGGAGAAAAAATATGATATTTGAGATATAGTCCAGAAGGTCCAACACACAAACAATTGGAGGTGCAGAAATACAGAACTGAGAAAACAAAGGAGAGAAAATCATGAAAGAAAAAACGGAACAAAAGTTCTCAAAACTGTAGGGCTCAAGTTGATAGGGGCCACCAGGTGCCCAGCACAGTGCATGGAAATAACACCATGGCTAAGACACAAGGCCCCGAACAGTACTGGGAACAAAAGGAAGATTTCACAAGGTTCTGGATTTCAAACACAGGATCAAGAAGCAGAATAGCTTAACACTTAGCAACAACACTGGAAAACTTGAGAACAGTGAAGCAATGCCATTAATATCCTGAGGGAAAAGCATTTCCAACTTGGAAGTCTTTCTCCAGCCAAGTGATCAGTTATGTGTAAAGATTAAATAAAAACCTTTTCAGACATACAATATGCCAAAAAATCTACCTCCCAGGCACTGTTTCTCATGGAAACACAAGAGGAGTGTCCCAGCCCACAAGGGGAGTAAAACAGAGAGAGAGAGAAGCATGAGATGGAGAAGCAGGAATCCCACAGGGGAGAGAGGCAGAGGGAATCCCCAGGGTGGTGTGGCCCAGGGCCTAGGTATCAACTTCACAGCAGGCTGAAAGGACACGTAGCTCACAGTATCAATATGTCAAACACCTCGAGGACAGATTTAGACAGTTAGCAGACAGTTTGCCATTGGGTTGGTGAAAAGTCCATAGAAAACCAATGAAATGAAAAACCTAAGACAATTATTCACTGTGTGGAAGACAGAGGTCAGGCAAGAAAGGAAAAAGAGGCACAGAGCATGTCATGATCCTGCTGCGGGTCCTTACAGAGGTCTCATGGTGGGACAGTGTGGAGCGCTCACACCAAAATCACACCATCCACAGGCAGGAGAGGGAACGGGGCTGCCGTGGGGAAGGTGGCCAAGCTAAACACTTGTCTTCCACTGTGGGAAAACAGGAGATAGCGCCTGAAATGGAAAAATCAAGGATTAGCTGCAAGCTCTCTATTTGAAGATGAGATAAATACCAAACAATGGACTGAAGAGTTGAAAGGTGTAGCCATGGGGATGGAAGACAAGAGAGGAGGGCTGTTTCTAACACACCCACTGGGCTCTTTAAATTATGTGTAACTTTGATTTAAAACACTTAAATTATACTTTTTTTTTTAACTTGGGTGGATTTCTGAAGGCATTTTCAGCTATCACAGTCTGCGACTCCAAGTTATCTTTTTAGGAATCACCATAGGCACCTTTCTTGAACTTGGAGGCCATTCAGCATTATTTGTCAATTGTGAAATGACTCCAGTAGATCAGATTCTCCTTCCCTCTGTGCACTTGGTTTGGGTCCATTTGGCACGTCACTGCCCCTGAGTTACAAGATTTTGTGATAAAGCATAGGACCAATGAGATGGAGGCAGACCTGCTCTCCGCAGACCCCTGGCAGCTCTGGCCCCTGCATGGGTCTCCTCCCCCACAGCCTCCCTGAGCACCTTCACGAAACTGCTGTGTATGTTCTCTGAGATGGCATAGACCCAGCTCAATCAGGCACCACTCTTGCCATCATGTCTCCACCACCAGTCATGCAGTTGTGCCCACTTCATACCCGCAGTGTGTGCTGGGAACACAGCCCTGGGCTGAGTCCCTGCTGGGAAAGCAGGCAGCAGCTTCCAGCCAGGGAGCAGGCGGCACCGGCAGCCGCCCAGCTTGGCCACCCGTGAACGCAGCAGCGGGTTTTCTCCACCGTTGAGTTAGCATTTATTATTCTTAAAATCAAGTGATGCCATGCAGCATTAATTCAGGAGAAGAAGCTACAAATTCTAGGCCCTTTTCTGAAAGCTTGTTTTCACAATGAATTACTGGGCCCTAATTTAACCCTACATCAACAAACTGGGCTGCTGAAGGAATTTCAAGTAGCTGCTTTCTGCACGGGTCCTGGCCCCTGGCTGCTACCGCATGACCACAGCCACCGTGCTCATCACGGAGCAAAGTATTAGCAGAAAGCACTGATACTTATCGAGTGCTTACTATGTGCCAAGCGCTGTGCTAGGTGCTTCACCTACACTGTTGCATTTCATCTTCAGTCAACACTGCTACTATCTTCATCTTACAGAAGAGAGGACCAGCTTATGATGAAGTTGCTTAGATCACATGGGTAGGAAGTGATGGAGCCCTTGGTGAAAGTCTACAGAAAAAAAAAACACCTCTTTTAGGGAACCAGGTGCCCTACATTCATTACTCTGTAACCAGGTATTTTCCCTTTGCTAGCAGACTGTCTTCCAAGTTAGATGAAATGTACCAGCCTTCAATATAAAACAGATGATGTAACTTGATTAAAATGCAGCTGCTTGAAGCTAGAAGCAAAGACTCTGCCTGAAATATAAAATAAATGCAACTGAAAAGGACTGCTGGGCTCCTTACAGCAAAACAGCCCCACCACTGGCTGCCTGGCTGTTCTCAGGAAGAGTTAGGACCTGTCCAGCTCTCTGGGGCAGATTGGCTGGCACCATGACCTGGCCATGACCTAGCCATTACCTTCAGGCAGGGTTGCTGTCCCACCTGACTGGAAAAGTAACCATGCTTGCTCAGTGACCTGCAGCTGCCAGTGTCCCCCTCCCCTGCCTTTCCCAGGTACCGGTGGGTCTCCCAGGATAAATGAGAGTTTGGGACCCTTTACTCACCACTGGGGTTGTGAATCCCTGCCTTTCCTCTTGCTGGACGTAGGCAGGAGGGAAGCAAAGCTGGCCGGTCTGATTTCCATGTCAGGACCCTTTTGTTTGAAGCAAAGAGGAGCTAGCTGCTCTTAGATCCAGCTCAGAACTGGAAATTTTGCTGTGTAATGAGCTAATACTCCCTGTGCCCATATTCTTAGCTCTTACTAGATGCTCCTTCCCTTCCCTGCCCTAGAACCTGATGGACTCAGCCACATATCTTCTAGCCTTTTGCATGTGGTGGACTGTATTTGAGACCCTGGGAACATAGAGGTGAATCAGGCACAGCCCTGTCTAAAGTAATCACAAGCCAATGGGAGAGCCGATCACATGCTCTCCTGTCCCCAGTAGAAGTGGGACAGTGGCCAATGCAACAGGCACAGCAAAGGTCTCCAGAGAAGGGGACCACTAATCCCCTGTGTCTACAAGTTTCAGAGAAACATTAACATGGTATCTGGCCTCGAAAGATGAGTAGGACATCAATCAGGCAGGGATGGGGGAGAGGAAGCACTCCCGGGCAGCAGAACAGGGCAGATGCCAAGGCAGGGAGTGCATGACACCTTCAAAGCATAGAATGTCTGAGAAAGAGGGACAAGAAGTTCAAGGGGACAAGGAAGAGGAATACTGAGAGATGAAGCTAAGGACAGCTCCACCTTGAATGCCAAGAATGTGGAGCTTTGTTCTGTGGGTACTAGGGAGCCATACATGCATTTGAGCTGGAAAGCAATATGATCTGGGCTTTATAGAAAGAGCCCGCCTGCATCAGTTTAGAGTATCCAGCCTTGGGCAAACTACGGCCCGCGGGCCGGATCCGGCTGTTCTATCCGGTTCTTTTGCTCTCCCCTCCACTCCTTTACTTTGAATTTATATTAGTTCACACAAACACTCCACCCATGCTTTTGTTCCGGCCCTCCAGTCCAGTTTAAGAACCCATTGTGGCCCTCGAGTCAAAAAGTTTGCCCACCCCTGGATAGACGATGGATTGTAGGGGAGGGGAGTGGATGCAGAAAAAGATCTGTAACTCAAAAAAACAACCTCAGGCAACATCATTTTGGCAACATCTCAATGGCAAAGAAGCATTTGGTCACAGATCTTCTACTTTCTCCCACAAAGAGCACCCCAAACACTCTTCCAGTGTGTGATCATAGACAGGAAGCTCTCTGAATGCCGGCGCATGGCCAAACTGCAGCATCCATCTTCTCATGAAGAAACTCGAAAGACAAAGCTGTGATTTGCATTTATTGTACTTTTTAAAAACCAGCTGATCCAGTCTTAAGTTGGTCAGTTGAGTATGCACATGTACCTCACCTCCCTGTCCAAGCTCATTAAAATGACAGAAGAAAAAGATAAGGATAAATGCATGGCTACATTGGAAAATAAGGAAGAATACCACTGATAAAAGGTAACAGTTATGACCTCATACACCAAAAGTCATACTATGTAAAGAAAAAAAAATCCTTCAGAAAAACAAGACAAAACTTCTAGCATAATGGGGTACAGTAACATATGTCTCATAAATTATATCACAAAGTATGCCAAAAAAATACAGAGAAACCAATTATAATTGTAATTAACAAAGAAGATTCAATAGATATGTATGAGACTTCATACCCTACAAACAAAGCATTGTACACTTACAAATATGGACCAGGACTAGACAACAAAGGAAAGTTTGGTAAATTCCAAAAATTATTGCAATAGCAGGGTATATTCACTGACTGCAATATAATGAAAAAAGAAATATTTAACAAAACAGAAATATTAAAAACTAATCACAAAAAATTCAAAAGCACTGTTCAAAGGTAAATAAAAATCCTTCTTCCAGAAAATTTAATGATAAAGACAGGAAGGCCACTATATATAAAACCCGTGGGATGAGTGCCTAAGCCCAACTCAGAGAAACACAGATCACCCAAAATACGTTTATTATGAAACAAGAAAAAAATGGAAACAAACCAGCTTTCAATTTAATAAGTTAGATGATAAGCCACAGGATTTTTAAAGGCAGAATGAAAGATTTAATCTTTGCAATTTAAAGCAAAAATAAAAGAATGAATTATGAAGAAAATTTTATAGAACTGAACAAACTGAAAGCTGATTATTTTTAAATTCTCATAAAATGGGCAAACATCAGGCAAGCCTGCAGAGAATAAAAAGGAGAAAACACAAATACTCATTATTTTTAAAAAGTGAATAGAGATATAAAAAACATTGAAGATGATTAGAGAGTACTAGACACCATGTTGTCAATACATTTGAGATAATGATTTTCTTAGAAAATAAAAATTTCAAACTCGACTCAGGTGACTGAAGAATCTGAGATTAGGAAGCCAAGGAGAAACTGATTAGATTGTTGAAAAACCACCCTCAAAAAAAGGCACCAAGGTCAATGGCTATATAGGGAATGTCAAGGAATGAATGCACTGTGTGTCATTTAAACTGTTCTGTTGCATAAGAGAAAAGTGGAGAGCCTCTCAAACCATTCAAGAAGGTAAGCAAAATCCGGAAAATGACAGCACGCAAACATACTACGTCTGCCTGCACACACACACCCGAAGCATCTATGAATAAATTCACTTATGAATGCAGATGCAGTGATTCTAAATAAAATGTTAGCAAATTAAATTTAGTTAGTGTATTAAAAGAAAGCTTCAGCATGTACAGTTAGGATTGACTCGAGCAATACAAGGATTGCTCAACACTAGCAAAAACAATAACATAATTTACTGCAATAAGAAGTATATACAGGGCATCCCAAAAGTGTATATACACTTTAATAGCTGATATCTCAATTTTGGAAATGAAATGTATTTTAACAAACACTGCCTTTAAATTATTCAAAGTATGTGTATACATTTATGGGGACACCCTATATAATGTATCTATAATGTAATACCTACAGAACCACAATAAAACTATACAAAGAGATAGACTATAGAGAAATAAAAGTGGAATTCTAAAAAGTGTTCAGGTAACCCATGGGAAGATAGAAGAACAGAGAAATGAAAAACAGAGAAAACATAAAGCAACAGACTTAAGCCCTAAGGTATCAATTACATCAAATGTAAATAGTCTAAGTATACCAATTATAAGACAGAGATTGGCAAAGTAGACTTTAACACAAGACTTAACTCTATGCTGTCTACAAGAAACTCACTTCAAACTTAACAATATAGGCAGGTGAAATGAAAGGGTGAAAAAAGATATATTATGTAAACATCCTATCTAATAAAAGAGTAATATGCAAATTGACCGTACCTCTGATACGCCCACCAGCCATGCCCACCAGTCAATCTGGAGCGAGTATGCAAATTAACCCAACCAAGATGTCTCCGGCCATGGAACTAGCAGGAGGCTTGGGTTTCCCCAGCAATAGAGGAAGCCAAGCTTACCGCACACCCGGGCCAGCCCTGGACTCCACTCAAGGCTACAGAGTTTCAATTATAGAAGATAAATAAATCCCAACAAAAATGGCTGCAGCCACAGAGCAAGAAAGAGGCTTGGCTCCACTCAAGGCTACAAAGTTTCAATTATAGAAGATAAATAAATCCCAGATACCAGGGCCTCCACTTGGATTGCCGGGGGCGGGGGGGTGGGGGAAGAGGCATGGCTGGCCTGCAAACCACCACAGGCCCCTCGCCCAGACTTCCCCACACCCCAAGGGAAGCCCCACCCTGATCCAGGACACCCTTCAGGGCAAACCAGCTGGCCCCCACCCGTGCACTAGGCCTCTATCCTATCTAATAAAAGAGTAATATGCAGATTGACCATCACTCCAACACACAAGATGGCTGCCCCCATGTGGTCAAAGATCCTGCCCCCATGTGGACACAAGATGGCCACCACAAGATGGCCAGCAGGGGAGGGCAGTTGGGAGGGACCAGGTCTGCAAGGGAGGGCAGTTGTGGGTGATAAGGTCAGCAGGGGAGGGCAGTTGGGAGGGAACAGGCCTGCAGGGGAGGGCAGTTAGGGGTGACCAGGCCAGCAGAGGAGGGAAGTTGGGGGTGACTGGGACTGCAGGGAAGGGCAGTTGTGGGGGACCCAGGCCTGCAGGGGAGAGCAGTTGGGGGGGACCAGGCCTGCACGGGAGGGCAGTTAGGGGTGACCAGGCCTGTAGGGGAGGGCAGTTAGGGGTGACCAGGCCTGTAGGGGAGGGCAGTTAAAGGTAAACAGGCTGACAGGGGAGCAGTTAGGCATCAATCAGGCTGGCAGGGGAGTGGGTAGGGGGTGATCAGGCTGGCAGGCAGAAGCGGTTAGGGGCAATCAGGAAGGCAGGCAGGCGAGCATTTGGGAGCCAGCAGTCCTGGATTGTAAGAGGGATGTCCGACTGCCCGTTTAGGCCTGATCCTGGTAGGGGTCCCAGATTGAAGAGGGTGCAGGCTTGGCTGAGGTACACACACCCCCATGCACAAACTTCATGCACTGGGCTGGGCCTCTAGTTAATCAATAAAAAGCAAGAGTGACTCTATAATATCATGTGAAGTGACTTCAGAGCAAAGAAAATTGTGAGAGAGAGGAACATTATGTAATGATGAAAAGGTCAATCACAAATACGTAAGCACCAAACATTAGAGCTGCAAAACATGTGAAGCAAATACTGCTAAACTGAAAGAAGAAATAGACAAGTACAAGTATTTGGAGATTTGAACACTATTCTTTCAACAATTGATAGAACACCTAGACAGAAAAAAATCAAGAGAACTATAGAACATCAACCAATAAGATCTAATCAAAATTTTTAAAACATTCCACCTCAAAACAACAAAATTTATCTTTCAAGGGTTCCCCCAGAACATGTACCAAGATAGCCTATATTCTGGGTCATGAAGCAAACCTCAACAAATTTAAAAGAATTGAAATCACATAGAGTGTGTTCTCTAATTATAATGAAATCAAACTAGAAATCAATAACACAATAACAGGAAATCTCTAAACACTAGGAAGCTAAACAACACACTTCTAAGTAACACATGGTTAAAGAAACTCTGGGGGAGGATAAAAATATACACTGATCTAAACAAAGAAGAAAATACAACATATCAAATTTTGTGGGACACAGTTCAAGGAGGGCTGAGAGGGAAAGTTATATAACTAAATGGGAGGGAATGTCTCAAATCAATATTCTAAGTCTCCATCCTGAATCAAGAAAAAGAATAGTAAAAGAAACACAAACCATGCAGTAGGAAGGAAGTAATAAATATAAAAACAGAAATCAATGAATTGAAAACAGAAAAACAAGGGAGAAAACCAATAAAACAAAGAGCTGGTTCTACAAAAAACTCAGCAAAATTGACAAATCTCTAGCATCATTAACAAAATTAGGGAAGACACAAATTAACATACAGACATCAAAAAATAATAAGAGAATACAATGAACAATTGTGTACAAATAAATTTGACAGCATAGATGAAACAAACCAAGTATTTACAAATAAATAAGAAAATAAAAAACTGGGCAAACGACACTGAGGTAGTCTATAGGGAAAAACAAATACATATGGCCTATAAGTATGTAAAAATGTGTCTGTCTCACTCATAATTTTAAATTGTAAGGAAGATATTATTTTCATCTATAAAACTGCCAAAGTTCTAAGACTTTGATAATGTAAGTTTTGGCAAGAGTGAAAAGAAACATGGTCTCACATTCACTACTGGTGGTGAGCATGAGTTAGCTCAACCTCGTTAGAAGGAAAGTTGTTGATGTCTTTCAATTTTTGTTAATTTTTTTATTGATTTCAGAGAGGAAGGGAGAGGGAGAGAGAGAGAGAAACATCAATGATGTGAGAGAATCATTGATGGGCTGCCTCTCGCATACTGCACACTGGGGATTGAGCCCACAACCCAGGCATGTGCCCTGACCGGGAATCAAACCGTGACCTCCTGGTTCATAGTCAATGAGAACAAATTTTTAAATGTGACATGCAGTGCTGCTTCTAGAAATTCATCTGGTAGATATGTTCACAGATTTTTGCAGGGACATTCATGCAGAAATATTCAGTGATAATAGGAGAAGATCAGACACAACTTGAATGGCCATAAAGGACTGATTAAATCAGGGGAGTGCTGTGCACCCATGTAAAAGAACAGGGTACAGAACAACATCCAAGCACAGTGACCAAATGAAATACGTAAGATGTACCGAATTGCATAGAAAGTTTATAGCGAGATGGATATGGAGAATAGCTGCTGCTGAGAAGACCAAGTGGGGATTTGTGCCCTTCCGTATCTGGATTCCCAAGAACAGAGAGGACTCATACCTATATGAGAATTTAAGTCTTTATAATGATGGCAAAATGTTCCCCTTTGTTAGATTTTGTTACTTCTCTACATGTTGATTGCAATAAGCCAAAAAAAATGCAGACCTGCCTTTAAAAAAAGTCTATAATCTTTTCCCCCATCCATCAATTTTGCACCTCCTCCATCAACGTTACTGATGTTAACAGTTTGCTATGCACCTTTGCACACTTTTCCCTGTGCTCATATGCATACACACAATGATAGGGTAGATGTTTTGCTTAATTTGTTTTGTTTACAAAAATGTTATTATACTACCCACCCTACTCAGTGAAGTGCTACACTTAACTGTCTATTAGAGCCATTTCATAGAACTCTAACTCACTCTTTGTAAAGCTGCATAATATTCCATTACATGGATGTGCCATAATTTAGTCCTCTGCACTCTTATTCATGGCCATCTCAGAATGTGCCACCTCAAATATCAAAGGAAAACAGTTCTTGTTCTACTATCCTGAAGTACTGGCATTTTCACTTGATCGGAGAGTACCAAAAAGAGGATGCTGAGTCAAAAGTGTCTTTTTCTGGTAACATGGGAAAAATCAGTGAGTTTAATTCTTAATTTTTAAGACGTGTCTATTTTGGAGCTGCATCCGGAAGTATGAGTGGAGGAGAAAGAGAATCTTGGGCAGGTTGGCAGCGGCATGGCAGGCAGAGTCCCAAAGTCCCAGGCACATGAGCTGGGCCTGAGAGAGGAGCGGGTGTTACCTGATGACCAGTGGAGAGAGGGAGGCCTGGGAGAGAAGAGAACGAGGCCAGTGACTCCCAGGACAGGGACAGCCTATGCAGAGGCCTGGAAGCTTCAGAAGACTGTCACTGCTGCAAAGGGGGGACGGGTTGACCAGCAGACCAGAGGCAGGTGCTTCAATCAGAGGGAAGAGCCTGCACCGGAGGAGCTAAACAAGAGCATTCCTATGTTAAAGCACATAGAGCTCGTGTGTGTGTGTGTGTGTGTGTGTGTGTGTGAGTATGTCCATGAGTGAGTTCATGAGTGTAGGTATGTGTGATATGTGTGTGGGTGTGTGAATGTGTCTAAGTGCATGAGTGTGTATTATGAATGTCGGGGGGGGGCAAGTGTGTGAGTGTATTGTGTGAGTGTGTATGTCTGAATATATGTGTGTGTGTGATTGTATGTGTATTGTGTGAGTGTGTGTGTCTGTGTGTGTGAGCATGTGTGTGATTGTATGTGTATTGTGTGAGTGTGTATGTTTGTATATATGTGTGAGTGTGTATGTGTGCGCGTGTGCATGTTGGGATGGAGGACAGGGTGGCACGGAGAGCAATGATAAAGAGATCTGATTTATTCTAAATCTAGCTGAGATTCATTCAGAAAATGACATGTTCAAACCTATTTTAGAAAAATCACTTGAGGGAAGAATATCATCAGCAGAGAATTCTGGGGGCTGTGCTCTTCAATACAGGATACATTTACAAGGGCGTGTGAGCCCCTGCAAGGCAGTTCCCAGTGGGAGAGCTAGGAAGCTGGGTCAATATTGGGCGGTAAGGACCAGCTGCTCAGTGTAAATGTTCCCATGCCTCCACCAGCAAGCTCCAGAGTCCACAAGCCCATGGTGTCCAGAGAAGCTGTGGACAAACAGCGCTCGCTAATGCCAAATGTGCTTATTCATCTGGGTCAAGGTCACCTCGGAGATCACACCCTGCAGCCTTCACTGACCGCTCAACCAGCACTCTGGCAGCCCCTCTGAGCACCCGGCCTCTGACTCCAGACGTTCTTAACGATGCCCACACTGCACTGCCCACCTTCACAGACGCTGCTCCCAAGCAGGGCCCCTTGTGGCCACCGAGCGCCGTGTAGAGTGGCACGTGGGCTCAAGCCCGCAGATGGTAGTCCACAGGTGTGACGAGCTCACTGGCTGCTGCTGACTGATGATTACTCAAGTTGCCTGGGGTTCAAAGGTTTCAAAATTAAAGGGGCTGTTTTTCCCCTTCATTCTCCTCCTTTGCAGAAACTTTCCTGAAAGTAAAATCAAAATGCCAGGTCTGCTCACCTCCCATCTTGAGAAGAAAACATTCTTAGCCTCTTCCCAATACCTTGTCTTTCACATATAGAGACAACCCCCCTAACCTGTCTCTGTTCTCAAGATGGGGGCCACAGACCACACAAAGCCATGCGTGACATGCACACTTGTTGCAGCTCATGGGAGTGTGGTTCAGAGCTCTCTGTCCCGGTATAAATCAGGACCCCTTCAACGGCCAGAGTCCAAGTCCAGATCAAGGCTGGGGTCGGAGTTCAGCCTGTGGCTGGATGCAACCACTTAAACCTCACAGGCATCCTGTGACAGCCTGGCATCCTGGGACAGCCTGGCATCCTGGGCCCCAGAACCTCACCGCAGACTGAGGAGGCCCAGGCCAGCTCCTCCAGATCCAGGCCCTCTGTGTCCCCGCCCCTCAGTGGTCAATGAGCAGGACAGCCCTGCCTGGCGCTGGAGCAGAGAGGCCTGGCCTGACACCTCCCCCTAGAAGCAGTGTGTGTCCTGCCCTGGGACCTCCTCTGAGGGAGGTTATCTGAGTGTGTGATGGGATAGCAGTGTCCCATGTCAGCATCACAGGGACTCGACAGCCCAGACATTGCCACTGGGTGGTCTGTCTCTCTGTCTGAGCCCATGGGTTGCTGCTTTTCACAATGAACGAGAATTAAGGAAAAGGGGAAACGTCACTTGCTGGCTTGTTTCCCACAGAGGACTTCTGAGACCAGCTGCCTGGGAGTCCATTTAGGAGAGACCGGGGGTACCCCCTCATCCAGCCAGAGCCCAGCCCTGTCATGAATCATCACCCTGCTGGTCAGGACTGGAGTAGAAAGTGGGTGCTGAGCAGATGAGCAGAACAAGGGAGAGGGCCTGGTCCCCTGGGAATGAGGAAAATGTGCCCCTGTTTTGACCAAAGATAGAACAAGTAGCAGCCTTTGGCTGTGCTAAGGATGCATTCATTCTGCAACTAGGCATAAGCGTCATCCTGTGGCCTGTGACCAGAGAAGCAGGGCCATCCTCCTGGTAAGCCAGCACGTCTTGTACTAACCGTGTCCCGTCACGGCGATCTCCCCGGCTTTTGGAAATCACGCTGGACAGCATTTCCGTGTAGCCCTGTGGACAGGAGCAGAGCCTCCGGGGAAGGGTAAACAGGCTGCTGCTTGCAACGTAGGAATAGGAACCTGGGGCCCTCAAACCTGTGAGCTAAGAAAGCGTTACATTTTTACTTTATTTTTTAATTTATCTTTATTGTTGAAAGTATTACAGATGTCCCCCATTTTCCCCATTGACTAACCACCCCCCCCCACACACACACACCTCGCACCCAGCCCTAGAAATTTTTACATTTTTAAAGGGTTGATTGGGTGGGGGGGAAGAGAAAAAAGAAAAACATGTGTCACCATTATGAGGCCCTCAAAGCCTAAAACATTTACTCTGCCCTCTTTAGGGAAAAAGTTTACTGACCGCTGGTCTAGAGCAAAGGGCTAGAATTTCAATCACAGTCCACAAATTTAAGTATGAAGAAATATGTAACTTAACTTTTGTCATTTTACTTTATTTCAAGCTCTCTTTCTGCCAGAGTGGCATGAACCATTCTGCTAAGTTAGGGGCCCCTACCTCTCCCTGGGTCATGGCCATGTTCCTGCACAGTCCAAGGCAGTCGGGTGAGCCCGGGTCAGCCAGCCACACAAACACCCCGAGATGCCCCCCATCCTCTCTGCTCCTCACAAGCTCCACCTCCCATGCATTCCACTTTTTCAGGTCTTCCAGCTCCCCCATAGCTCTGTGGCGTGTCCGAAAATCCAGGAGCCATTCAGCCACTTCAGGGGCAGGAATGTCATCCTAGCTGGGTCTTCTTTCCCTGTGCTTCCCTGGGGCACCCAGAGAACAGGGTCAGCTCTCTGCTCCTAGATCCCAGGAGGTAGGGACCAGGAGTTTCACCTGGGACACACAGGCAGCTAATGCCTTTACCCTTTTCTCCACCATTTGGTGCCGGGAGCTGGGGGGATTAGTTGTTGTTTAAATATATTTTTATTGCCGAAACCGGTTTGGCTCAGTGGATAGAGTGTCAGCCTGCGGACTGAAAGGTCCCAGGTTCGATTCCGGTCAAGGGCACGTACCTTGGTTGCGGGCACATCCCCAGTAAGAGGTGTGCAGGAGGCAGCTGATCGATGTTTCTCTCTCATCGATGTTTCTAACTCTCTATCCCTCTTCCTTCGTCTCTGTAAAAAAATCAATAAAAAATATATTAAAAAATATATATATATATATTTTTTTTTATTGACTTCAGAGAGGAAGGTAGAGGGAGAGAGAGAGAAAAACATTAATGATGAGAGAGAATCATTGATCGGCTGCCTCCTGCACACCCCACACTGGGGATCGACCCCGCAACCCGGGCATGTGCCCTGACCAGGAATCGAATTGCGACTTTCTGGTTCATGGGTCGATGATCAACTAATGAGCCATGTTGGCCGGACCAATTTTGGGTTTGTTTTTTTTTCTTCCCCCAGTGTTTGGAATTTATTCTGTTTCCGAGACCAGATGGCGGCTACTTCTCTCAGCCTCCTAGGCTTAAACATTTGGGTCTCAATGTCCAAAAGCACTTTCTGTTCCCTCTAATAGCATTATTTTAGAACATGAAATCCAGGAAGGGAACTCACAACTATTTCCTTCCCCCCACATCCGTCCTTTCTCTGAGGTATTGTGCACAGAAGGATGGGGGCTGTTTAGAATTGAAGGGAAGGTCATACTGAAGAAGGAAAGGAAAGATCTGTAATGTTTCACTTTACTAGTGTTTCAAGCTCTCTTCCTGGCATGCTAAGCTCTTCCTTTGTTAACTGATTGATTTACTATGTAGTTGCACACTACAGCAACTCATACTGGCTCTCAAGAGCCAATTCTTCAGTTCTCAGGAAATTCACAAGCTGATTGTTAGCCTATTCATAACTTGCTGTGGTTCCATACGACCCCCTCTGATGATCACCTGCTGTCCTAAGAGAGAGATCAGCCTGTTGGGAGCTGTGGCTCATTCCTCTCATGTTCTACTCACTCCCCTTCCCCTTACTCCTGCTTCCTGAGGTTGCACTTCCCAAGAACACAGAAGCTTTTGTCTCCGGTGCTGTCTCCTGGAGAATATGGGCTTAGGCACTTGATAATCAGATTCCACCTCGAGAACTTGAGGGAACAGACCCGGAGGAGTGCTGGCACGTGGAGGGGAGGCTGCAGCTGCCAGTGCCTGCAGTGCTGGGCTGAAGAGTCACGTAGGGTGAAGTCCGGGGTCGGGGGAGTGGGGGCGGCAGGAGCCCTGACTGAGCACAGTAGAGTAAGTCTGCAAAGAAAAGGAAGCGAAGGGAAGCACACCGGCTGCGAGAGTGAGAGCAGGAGTGAGAGAACAGGGGTCCTCTGCCATCCTCTCTGGAAATCCCCTTTCCTCGGCTCAGCTTCAGTGGGTCTCCATTGCTTACCACAACAGAAAAGCCCCAACCGGGACATTTGGAAAGAACCTAGCTTCCCACAGGAAAGAGGCTGGTTATAGGCCATTTCAGTGGGTCACAGCTCAACTAAAGGGAGCGCATTTTTACAGTTAGAGTGGTTCTCCCCTGGGATGGGAAGACACAGAAAGGACACAGGAGTTCCCCTTGGTCATTCCACAAGGCCTCACACCGGAAACACAGTGCTCACACCTGATTATGATTCTGGGAAGCCACCTGGGTGGCCTCCACTTCCCTTCCCTTCCCATTCATGTTATGCTTTTGAAGAATTTGAAAAACGTTATGTTCACATGAGGGATGTGAGAATTAGGAGCCCAAGCAATACTAGCAGGTAAAATCATAAGGGAAGTCATGAAGAACAACGTAAGGCCAACATTTGAGTTCAGAAACCTGGCTGTATTAGCACAGGATGCAAAGAACATGACTTTGCATCAACATGTATAGAAAACACCTGGGCGGGGGGGGAGTTACTTTAGCCCTAGCTGGTTTGGCTTAGTGGATAGACTGTGTGGGAGGCAATCAATTGATGTGTCTGTCTCACATTGACACTCTCTCTCTCTGTCTCTCCCCATCCCTTCCACTCTCTCTAAAGATCAATGGAGAAATATCCTTGGGTGAGGATCAACAACAACAAAAAATAGTTACTTTAATTTCATTGCATCAGTAGTGTGATATAGCTGTCAAGGATTACATGTCATCTGGGCCACATCAATAGAAGCATGCTGTCCAAAATATGGGAGGTGGCTATGTGACTCTCCTTTACATACTCCAGACTCATCTGAGGTACTGAGTCCCCACACCCTCGCAGGCACATGGATAAACTGGACTTGACCAAATGAGGATGGCGTAAGGCAAATCAAGGACCAGAATCCACTGCATTTGAAAACATGTGGAGGAGCTGAGGGTGCCCTCCTGAAGAAGGGAAGATAAAGAACAGGAACACCAGCTTGGAGGTTCAGAAAGGCTGTCATTGGTCAGAATAAATAGGCTTTGGTTGTGTGGCCCCATTGTCCAGACCTGGTTCAAGGAATACAAGTAGGTGGCAGCTACTGAGAGATCCATTACCACTAAATCCAAGTCTGGGTTGCCCATACTTGTGTCTGCCTTAGAAGTGAGGGGGCTGGTGCATTCTGCAGGGCCTGGATTGAAGCACTTCTCATCATTATAACAGCTACCACTTGTTGAGTGCTTTCTGCATGATGAATACCGAAATAAACACTCTACACATATTTTATCTTTACAGCAACTCTGGGAGGCAGGACTGCCCTCCTCCGATTTACAGGGAAGGAGATTGAAGTTTGATCATGTTAAACAGGAGATCTGGGAATTAAGACCCTACCCTCTAACTCCAAGGTATGTGCTTAAATGATACTGAACTTGGCAGAGATGCTGCGGACAAGATCGAAGCCTCAGCGCAGAGCAGATTAATAGCAGCCAATGCTTGAGTGGCACGTAAGGTGGGCTGGGCCCAGTTCTGCGTGTTTTACATATATCACCATCCCTATCACAGCAACCCTTGGAGACAGTGACTGTTATCATTCCCACCCGTAGGCGGGGTAACTGAAGCACAGAGAATTTAAGTAACTGTCCAAGGTCACTGGTTAGGAGGTGGTAGAACTGGAGTGCGAGTAGCTCCTGCATTGTCCTGCTCCCCACGTGAACTAGGCCTGGAAGGTCTCTGGCCACGTGGCTTCATGGATCCAGCATCTGTTATTCCCCACCTAGGAGTCCTGCAGACAAGCTCTTTCCCCACAACACACCACACATTCTTGCCAAAATCACAATTTGCTAGGGGGTGCCCTTAGTACCTGGGTTTTATGCCTTCCCAGCTCCAGTTCCAGGTGACGGCCACACTGCTGCCCTGGGACACAGACACCCGCCACCCTGGCCAGCCTCTCCCAGAACCCCAGCCTCTGACGCCTAGCTCTGCCTCCCCACCACTGCGCTCCAGTCTCAGACAAGGGCAGCTATTTTGGGTGAGAAATGGGGCAGGCAGAAAAAAATTCACTCAAGCAATTAAAGAATCACTGCATTTTTCATGATTAACTTCATGCTCACAGATTGAATGCAAAAAGCTGTTAGCAGAGTGTTTCCATTCCTGTACCTGACATGAGCAATGGGAATATTTGTTCTGCCCGGGAGGATTACACCTTCCATTAATCTTCGTTTTATTGAAAGTTTAACTAACAGACAGACACAATGTGATCAATTAGCAGTGTAATTCCGAGGAGATGTCACAGGAAAATGAAATCCTGAGCACATTCGCGGCGAAGATGCCTGCAAGTTCTCTCCAGTCTCCCTTCACCATCTCAGTGTGTATATTTTAATTGAAAGTTTATTCTGCTGTGTGCCTCGTCTACTAAATTTTAATTTAACATTGTAATGAGAAGGGTGTTTCTAAGGAGCTCTTCACACACAAGTTGAGGAGGTTTCACAAATTAAGAGAACAAGTGGATTTGCTGCACTTCGAGGCAGCTATGGGAGGAGAGGAAACCGCCCCTCCCCCAATCTTTTGGAGAGGATCCCAGAGCCTGCAGAACCAGCCTTGGGGACCTTTAGCACCTGTGGCAGGTGGGCCAAGAGGTGACTACCCCAGAAAAGCAGCAAATGTCCCAAGAGGCTGAGATCTCAGGCCAGGCCACTTACAGGAGCAGCAAGCAAAATAGAAAGGCTCCTGTCTCTTCTCCCTAATTCTGCCTTCTGATATCCCTCTAGTACCCCCTATTGGCAAAACCCCATAGGAAACCAATTGGCCAAGTGAAATGTGGTTTGCAGAGTCTCAGCCACAGCTTTGCAGAGTTCAGAAGGACAGGAGGTGAAAGGCAGTAGCTTAGCAACCAATATAATACTTTTGGAGACATCACTTTGCCTCTCTGAGCCTTAGCTTCCTCAACTGTAAAATGGGGACAATAATACCCACTTCTCAAGGTTGTGAGAATTGTGAGGTGGGGATTGGGAGGGTGGTTTGGAAGGTACAATACAAAAGTGGGAAGGATTGTTCTTTTCTACTGCTCTTCAGAAAAAAATGCAAGAGAGCTTTTCCAGAAGAGTGACCTCAACCCAGAAAGTGATGCTATGTAGCTGAGGTTGCAGAAAGGCCGTGACTTAACTGAGAGGTGGTCTGAGGTTTAGGCTGAGGAAGGAGGAAGATTAGGAACAGGATATTCATTGTCCTCAAGAGCATAACAAAAGTAGAATGAGCACCAGCCTGGTCTGTCCCATCAAAGCAGGAGGTCAATCATCGCAAGGGTCACTTCATTGGAACCTTGAGTTTCAACTCCACCAGACTGTGTCTAACCTACTGTTGTAGCCCAGCAACCAATGCAGTGTCTGGCCTCAGGCACACTCAATAAATGCCTGTGGCTTTGAAGTGGAGGGAATGAGCGAACTAAAAGCATTGGGTGCACTAGCGGCAACTCCTGGTGACAGGTGGTATTGCAGCCCAGCTCTATTAGACCACATACAGGGTGGGGCAAAAGTAGGTTTACAATTGTTCATATGGGAAATAATACAATAATTAATCAATAATAATACAAAAATAAACTCTGAGTTTTGTGTACTCACAAATGTAAATCTACTTTTGGTCCACTTGTATGTGCCCAGAAGTAAGAAAACCTCCAGAATCAAGGGTTCCTAGAGAAAGGGGGGGTGGGAATGTTAATATTCAGGACTTAAAGCATTCAATGGCAAAAGGGGAGGAAAGAGATGTAGTCTCTCTAACTTTGTTGCCTCCCACTCCACTACAACCACACTGCCTTCCTGTCTTTCCTCAAACACACCATGCAGGCCCCTTGTCCTTGCTGTTTCCTTGGCCCCAAATGTTCTCTCAGGTATTCTCATGACTTGCTTCATGGTCCCTCCTCAAATGTCACCTCCTCAGATGAGACTTCTCTGACCACTGAATCTAAAATAGCAACAATTTCTGTGACTCTTGCTTCACTTTTCTTCACTGCACTTATTACCTGCCATTATATATCTATTCAGTCATTTCCATGTGTGTCTCCAGAATATAAATCCCCTGAGGGTAGATGTCTTTATTGTTCTCTGTTATAACCCCAGAACCTAGTACAATATGATATAATAGCCACTCAAAAATAATGTGTTGCATTATTAGAGAAAAGGGAATGTGATGTGACTTAATGACAGTACTCTGAAGGTAATTCCTACGCTAATAGATTTTGTATAAGTTGTGCTGTGAAGGCATTTTTCAAGTAGGACTTGGCAAGGGTCCTTGTGAGAAAGAAGCCCCATAATCTGGAAATCTGGAATCCATCAGGATAATTGGTTCTGCCATTGCCCTTCCCTAAGTGTCTCTTTTGGTCCTCACTGGTGAAGTGTGCCCCACATCCCAGAAAAGAATCCACACCTGTGGTAGAGGGAGTGTCTTGCTCTCTGGTTGGTGGCCGCAGTCCCGGGAATTCAGGGACAGTCTGTGGAGCATCCATCAGTACCCCACACTCATCACATTGTTACCCTCTCTGTGTGTCCACACAGTGAACAGTCATTAAATCCTCATAATAATACATCTCTGACTTAATAATAGAAGATAATGGGGGAGGATTCACTTTACAGAAATTTGTTTTGCCACAAACTTGGCTAAAATAGAACTTATTCTACAAAGCAACAACCATCTGAATTTGCTGTCATCAAGCCCAGTCAGTTCTAGGTCTTCCACACAGTTAACAAATATTTGGTAAGTAGGTAACATAAAAGATTTTTTTAACAATTAAGTCTGGAATGTATTTGGAGGACAACACATTTTCCTCTTGAATATGGTTGACATTGTGTTCATCAGACATAAGAAAAATGCTAAAGAATGCAGTACCTCCTTTTAGGAACTCCAGTCCAAGTTGACAAAATGGAGGCCAAGTTTGTCATGCCCATCAGATTCTGGGCTGGATCTCCCCATGGAACCTGCAGCATTATTGTCTGCAGCTGGATCAAGTACCCCTGTGCCTGGCCATACTAGTTAAGAGGGGGGGTAGGAGGAGGGAGAGACAGATTCCTTCATTCCTGGCTTCCTCAAGCAGGTGCTGTCACACCTCACATGTGACACACCTCCCATCCTCTGGCACACGAACTTTCTGGATCTTGGATTCATTTCGACTCCACATGAATCTCTTCCCAGAATTTTCATTCAGGGAAGGACAGTTTGCTCCCCAGTTGTACTCCCAACCATGCCACCCCACAGGCAAACCACTTTACAGGCCTCACAAACCTACCATTTCTCCATTTCAGCCTTAATTGCTTGTATTGTGCTTCTGGCCTCAAGAGAAATGGTTCCCACATCAAAATTCTTCAATGGGTCTCTGAGTTTCTTATCAGAAATGTCACCCTGACATTGTAAATACCAATTGTGCCTTTCCCAGGAGGTTGCTTTGATCTGGGCCTTCCTCCTTCAAAAGGATCTTCAGTTATGACAACCAGGCTTGCCAAAAACAGGGCACCACACAGCCTCCTCTTGAGAAGTGCTCTGGAGATCCACTGGGCCTGGCCCTGCGGACTGGCCCAAGGCTCCTCCCTTCAGCTCTCCTCCATCAGCCTCTCTATCCCCACACAGCCTCCACCCAAACCCTTCATTGTGCCAAGGATTTCCTTAAGGTCAGAGCAAGTCTGACCCAGTTCATCATGTGAGGAACGAAGCCATAGCCAAGATGAGGAGGCCCAGGGAACAGGAGCAAGGCTCAGCCAGGTCTCAGTGGTCACAGAAAACAGCTGAGATAATGCAAAGGAAGAGGACCAACCGAAGGGACTTCCCAGTGCTGTGGCTGGGAACATAAGGCACCAAAGTCTAGCAGCAGTGGAAGGCATCACCACCCATGAGCCTAAACTGGCGGAGGGAGAAAATAGATTACTGGAGCCCAGTGAGGGCTGGAGCCATTGAAGAGGCCCATCAGACAGGACATGAAAGGATCCAGCAACTTCCAGAAATATTGCCCAAAGCAGGGAGGGTCTGAGGAAGGCATACACTGTCTTCTCTCTCTTGCCAATCTTCTATTGGCACCTCACTGACCAATGAACCCTTGGGTGGTGTCCTCCATATGGGTCAGCCTCCTGAGGCACAGAACAGGTCAGAGAAGGGCAGAGCATGGATCTAGAGCATAGGGCTGGGTGCAGTGGTGGGCACAGAGAATAAAAAACATGAGCAAATACCTACTCTCCTGGTCCACCTCACCCTCCCCTGAGTCTGTGTGCCCACCCAGGGCCACAATCCCTATCCATCCGTCCTAGCTTAAGTCTGCAGGGACACTGGCAAACCTGAGTATGCAGAATGTCCTGCTTTCTCTCCTTCTTGCAAATTCCTTTCTATTCTCTTTTGACAAAAATTCCTCTCATTCTTTTTGCCTAAGTTATTGGTCCAAGGCAACTTTATGGGGCCTGGAGGCACTTCAGTGGTGTCAGCAAAGAATCAGAAAGGAAACACATGAAATCCTCTCCTAAAATTTGAGATCTAGGAGCCCAGATAGGCACAAGGGTCCACATGTCCGCTCTGCCAGAGAGCCCAGAGCAT
This sequence comes from Plecotus auritus, assembly GCF_963455305.1. Taxonomy (NCBI): domain Eukaryota; kingdom Metazoa; phylum Chordata; class Mammalia; order Chiroptera; family Vespertilionidae; genus Plecotus; species Plecotus auritus. Next base: position 42,213,322 of record NC_137774.1, read on the forward strand.
GGAAGCGCAGGCTTTCTCCCTGGGCAGCAGACGAGCTGGGCGCTAATCCACACAGCCGCCAGCTGCCCTCTGGTGGGGTCATTCCCCCCATGCTACGTACTGCTCAGTGAACCTCCTTCTAAAACACAGGCAGGCACTGGAAGAAGCTGTCACTGTTCCCAGTGATAACTGAGTTGGCGGCAAACCCAACACTGAAGCACAGACATCAGCAAATGTGCGGGAACCTCACTGAGCTCCATGGACACCCCAGGGGTGAGACCTCCATGCTGTCACATGCCCCATTCCTGGACCCAAATTCCTCTCTCCTCCTCACAATCCAGCACATTGGGTTGTGGGGGGTCCCTTCATGGGGTGTTCACGTGGTTGACTGTGAGAAAAGAGCCTCATCGGCCATTCCATAAATCCCCAGCCTTGCCTGACAGCTAATGAGCTCCGTGGCCAGGGAGCGCAACCCAGTGAAGGCCCAATTACGGCAGAGGAGAGCCTCCTACAAAGGGCTTAAATGCGCTAACAAGCCATTTCAGAAGGGCAGGGAGCCCCTAATGGCCCGCCTGCTGTCAGAGAGGCAGCAGAAGGCTGGAAGGGAACCACGGCTCTGGCTGCAGCCTGAGGATTTGTCATGAATCCCTCCACTCCAGATTCAGTCTTGTTGACACAAAAAGGTGGGGGTGGGAGAGAGGAAACATCACAAGACGAGGAGAGAAGCACAGCCATCAGGCAATTTGTGTAAAGCACAGCTCTGGATGCCTTCCCTTCTGCTCCTCGAATATCTTCAGTGGTTCCCCATTGTCCACAGAATAAAGTACTAACGATGGTCAGAAAAGTCCACTGCCCTATCGCTGGGTTTCTCAGAGGGCAGTCTGTGGGTCATGGGCATCAGAATTGCCCGGGCACTTGCTTAAAAGGCAGATTTGTATGCCCCCTTCCAAGTTCCTGTGTTAGAATCTTGGGGTGGGGTAAGGTAGGAGGTGGATTCTGATGATGTTTAACCATCTTCCCTAGGTGATTGTCAGCACATTCATTCATTTGCTCATTCATTCAATCGATGAGTATTCAGTGAGTAGTTACCCTATGTGAGGCACTGTGCTGGGTGCTGGGGAGAAGAGATGAGCAAAAGGCACTCTCTCTCTGTTCCCCCGCGGAGCTCCTGGGGTAGGCATGAATGGAGTCAGCACACACATGAATGCACGAAATCACTGACTTGGGATGCAGCCGGAGAGCAAGCCCAGTGCCTGTCATGACAGCATCAGGTGGGGTTGAAGGCCCGACTTTGGAGCCAAATCTGGGTCTCTCTCAGCTTCGCCTCTGACCCTGAGCATGTCCGTGCACTTCTCCAAGTCTCAGTTTCTTCCTCTGTAAAATGGGACTAATTGTGCATACCTCCTACTTTTTTAAAATTTTTATTTGACTTTATTTGAGCCAAACTTACAACACGTTGGGAAGCAAGATCTTAAATGCTCTCGATACCTCCTATTTCTGAGAAGAGCGTGAGATGATCCGAGTGAAGTACTCAGCACCCTGACTGGAGCTCCATAAGTGCATGACCAACGCTGGCACTGAGGGACCGGGAGTTGGCAGTGGGGGTCAGACAGTGTTTGTTATAAAGCATCATGGCCTCAACTGGTGCTCAGTTGAAGTTCAGTGGAGTTGATCAAATTTTACAATTTCTCCTGGTGACACTTACTATCATACTGATGACTGGGAGAGAATTTCACTTGGTTCTCATAGTCACTTCCTTCCTTCCTTTGGAGGCAGCCCCTTTAAACCTAAGCAAGGACCACGTCTACCCCTCAAGTCTTCGGTGGGTTAAGGCTTTGTCTCATGACCATGACCAAGTCACTGGCCCTCTAATCAGGGCCTCTTCACACAGAGAATGAGTAAACTGGACTAAGTGGTGTCCAAGACCCTCCATGTGGCTACCAGCTTCTTGTTTGGCCAGATAGGACATTTTTAACATCTACAATTATTAATATTTCATTTAAGAATGACATGCGGCACTAAAAGAGTAAGTAGGACATTATATGTTTTTGAAAAGCTAACCTTTCAAAAATTATACACATATCACATGAACATTCGGTCCTTACTTTGACGAGCTGGTGAGAGTGTCCCTCGCAGCCCCAGTCCTGAGAACCCCATTTGGTACTAATGACCTGGTCTGCTGATGAGGATGACCACGGCGGTGATGTAGACACCTACAGTGGACAGGTAGATAGCTCTCCACTAGGTACCCACATCGTTCTAAGCACGTTACATAGATTAACTCATGTAACCCTCACTATAATCCCATGAAGTAGATTTAATATTGGGCCCATTTTGCAGAAAAAGGAACTTTCCAAAGATCTGATGCTAGAGAGCAGCCAGCTGGACTCTGACCCAGGGCCATTTGGCCTCAGAGTCCATACCCTTCACCGCTGCACTCCACAGACAGGGATACAGGTCCGAGGGGGTGAGGGGACAAGGAAGTGCTCACGGTCATGAAGCAACACAGAACTGATGCTAGAACTCCTACCTCTCTCTGACCGTCCCCCGAACCACCACGAGGTGACTTGCTCCTTCCCTGAGGCCACACCCAGCTCTCCCCAGGCCCCGCGATGAACTTCCGGAAGGAGTCAAAATGATTTTTTAAAAAGAGTCAGCCCATCATTTGGATGAGTTGACAGGTTTTTGTTTTTGTTTTGCTGCCAGAATATTCCATCCAGCAGACCATGTTGCCTACTCGAGGCAGTCAGCTGCTAGTCAGTTCTGCCAGCCCTCTGCTTTGCCACCAGGCTGGGGAAGCTGTGATGAGATGGGCTGAGGCTGCAACGCCCCAGACGGGGAAGAACAATGTCCAATTAATCACCTCGAAGCCGTTGCCAAGCACCCAGCCATCTGGCATCGCCACAAAACGCTGCAACGAGGCTGCATCTCAACCGCACCTGCAAGTCAGGTTGGGCCTGGGGTGCTGAAGGGAAAGGCAATGTTTCCTTTCCTCTACTCTTGTCTCTGCCTCTTTAGCCAGCTTCTGCTGTGTGTCAGGGGTCCCCAAGAGACATCGGAGCCAGGCCTGGAGCTGCTCACAGCTTGGAAGGAGAAACAGATAAATACACAAGTAACTCTGTGTCACAGCCAACAGGTGAGCAAACACCATGGCAGCCTAGAGGAGGATGCATCCTCGTGGCCGGGGAGGCTTTGGTGAGGATTATTCCTCCTGAAACCTGAAGGATGAGTGGCTGCTTCGGGCAAGGTGAGGCCATTAAACTGTCCCCTGCTGAGGCCACAGAGCCTGCTGAGCCATGCCACTGTCCAAAAAGTACACACCTATTACATGTACATTCGGAAAATGTTCCAACTTCAGAAGCAGGTGGGGAGCCCCCTCCCATCCCGTGGGGGACCAGCCTCTCCTCCTGTCCCAGATGAAAGATGAACGTTGCCCGGCGGGGCCACACCAGGCCACCACTGGAGGGGGCTTAATGGTGGGGAACGGTAAGGAGGCGCAGCTGCTGGCACGGGACCTGCTGCTCCAGCCCAGAGTGTTCGTGTATTGTACTTGGATTCACAGAAGCATAAAACAGGCAATTTGGATCTGACCTTTGAGGTTACTCTTCTAGGCTAGGAAGTAGCAATCTGGCCCAGTAGAAGTAACAATCCTTTAAATTTGCCTAACATTATACAGTTACACTTCATTTCCTTTGGCAGGTATCTACAGATGTAATCAGTGTTCACACTCACCCCTGCCATTGCCCAAACTAATCCTGTGTGGGACGTGGGGTAAACCACACATCCAACCACCAGCCAGGACTTGTCGCCCTGATCTTATGGTGCCCATGTGGCCCAGGCCTCTGCACTTGAGGCGGGGGGATGCCAAGACTGTGGTCCTTCTGCAGGAGAATAAACTGTCCTGAGCCACTGAAGGAAATCGGAGATAATAGGTGGTCGTAATGAGCAGCTCACACTTGCCCAGCTCAGCAGTGCACAGCGGAGCTGACAGGAAACGTCTCATCTCTGAACACAAATGCAGTGTCCAGCCAAAAGCAGGCAGCACGGGGGACACGCTTGACTGGGAAGGAGAAAAACAACTGTGACTGCAGGAAAAAGCCCAGTTACCCTGAACTTGGCTATTGATCCTTCTTGCTCAAATGGAACCCTGGCCAGGCCTGGGGACCAAGGAATGTCTAGGGAGAGGGAGAGGGGCAGCTAATGAAAGGGGCTTCAAGACTATCTGCTTCACATCCCTGTGTAACTTGGGGACACAGTGGATTGGTGTCTGACTCGTGTCTAAATAATCTAAAGGGGAAAAGGTCGGCTGAAGTGGCCGGTGGTGGCAATGCAGAGAGCCTAAGTGAAATGGCTCAGAGTGGTCTTAAAGGGACTTTCCCCGAGATAGCTGCCTGTAGGGACAATGGGACCCCAATGACAGTCTGTGAGAACAAAGATTAGCCGGAATCAGAGGCCAAGGGCGTGCCATAACTGCCCACCAGAGAGGGACTGGTAGGAGAGACGGCAGAACTGACATGAGAGAGATACATTGAATTATATGTAGGTCCCAAGTACTCACTCCTTTGGAATAGATGACACAGTAGCCCCTGGCTATGGGCTCATGGTGAACAGACTTGACGGTCAGACCCCTCCCTCGACGTTGAGCCGGCCAGTGACGCACTATGGCCCAAGGTGTACTACCAAAGCAGGGACCACAAATGCACTTGCTCGGCTAGACTTCCTCCCTTGCCCTTCAGTGATCCGCTGAGGAAAGAACAGGCCTGAGTGACCACTGAACCTGGACCTGGGCCCCAGGATAACTATGGAGGCACCAGGAACCACACTCACACCCTGGAACTGACCCACCAGCAAGGAACTCTCTGTGTTAGCAGATCACAGTCTACCTGCAGACCTGTGACCAACTATGACAATAAATGCAGGTGGTTAAGCCATTGCTTTGGAGCCATTTGTTGTGCACATTATCCAGCAAAGCTTCATGGCGCCAGCCTTCCAAAATCTCTTCAAAGCACTGGGGCAGGAGGGGCAGCTAGAACAGCAGCAAGCCCAGGGGGAAATAATTGCCAGAGCCCCACCCGAGTCATGAAGACCATTCCTGCCCTCTGACCTCTCCTTTTTCCCAGCCCACACTTGCTGGCCCCACCCAGGTGCCTCATTAGCTAGTCGGACAAGGAGGGGAGAGTGAGAGAGTGTGGTGGTCAGGTTAAGGGGTCATCTTGGCTAGGCTACAATCCCCAGTTAAACAAGTACTGATGGAGGAGTTGCCATGGTTCAAGTCCATAATTAGTAGACTTTAAGGAAGACTGTGCTAGATAATCTGACTGGGCCTGAGTCCATCAGCCAAAAGCCTCAAGGGCAGTGCTGAGACTTCCCTAAAGAAGAAACTCCATGTCCAGAGAGCAGAGAGCTCGTGCCGGCCAGTTCTGGCCTGCTGTACACATCTTGGCCTTGCCCACCCAGCCCCACAATCATATAAGCCAGGGGTAGAGAATGAGCAGTCCTAGAGATGTATAAGGCCCGAGAAATCATTTGATCGGACCCTGCCAAGGAACTAGGGGTGAGTTAACTAAATGTCTGACCAAATATAGCAGGCTAATTTTTAAGTTGATAATTTTGTTTGGCCCTCGAATGATGTTATAAATATCCCAATGGCCCTGGGCAGAAAAAAGGCTCCCCACCGTTGATTCTGAGCCACAGGCCTCTTAATATGGATCTACTATTGGTCCTGTTTCTCTGGTAGAACTGTGTCTGATACAGATTTTGGTACCTTGAAGTGGGATACTGCTGTCAGAAATACCCCAAAACTTGTCAGGAGCTCTGGAACTGGACAGTGGGCAAAGGATGGAAGAATACTGAGAGACATGGAAGAAAGAGGCAAGATTGTCCTGAACACACTGTTAGAAGAATATGGATGTTAGAGACTCTGCCAGAGAGGGTCTAGAAGGAAGTGAGGAGTAGGGTAAGAAAACCTGTGTCTCGGAGGACACTTAAATCACCGCAAGCAGACTTGGCAGAAATGTGAGTTAAAGATGCTTGTGGCGAGGGCTCAGAGAGAAAGGAGGAGCGGGCCATTGGAAACGAAGAAAGGGGGTCTTTGCCGTATGGTGGCTGACAGCGTAGCTGATGGTGTCCTCCATTTGTGTGCAAAGCAGTGCTTGTAAGCGATGAACTTGCATGTGTAGCTGAGATTCCCAAGCATATTGTTGAAGATACAGCCTTCTTCTTGCTGCTCATAGTAACATGAGAGAGAAAAGAATTGTTGAGAGAAATGATTTAGAAAAATCTCAGTCTATTCACATTGCAAAGGCTGCTAAAATTAGGAATCACTGCTAGGAAAGCCTGCACTGGCGAGAAAGGGATGTGACATGGAAGGTCGGAGTGACATGGGGCCACAATCCAAGGAATGTGGGCAGCCTCGAACTGGAGAAGGCAAGGAGTTAGATCCTTCCTAGAGCCTCCACCAGGAATGCAGTCATGCCAGCCCATGTTAGACTTCTGAACTGGGAGATGGTAATGCTGTGCTGTTTTAAGCCACTGTGTTGGCGATAATTTGTTACAGCAGCAACTGAAACTGATACAGAGAGCAAAGAGAGAGAAATCTCTCCCAGGTCCCTTTTCTAATTGTGATCTTTAAATGCAGTTTGGAGTTTTGGGTATTCCCCCGATGGGACATTCTGATTCCTGAACTGAGACTGTCTGGGGGTGAAGGTGACTGACTGGAGGTTATTTTAGGACCCACGTTGAGCAGAGAAGAGTGGGGCCACCTGGGTTTCATCAGGAGCAGGGAAACCAGCCCACAGAGTGGATTTAAAGAGGGAAAGCTGAAGTTGCTCATGAAGGCACCCAAGACTCCCACTCGGTCCAGAAAATGGTGGCACTTGGATACATCAATGAAGGAGAAGATGTGTGAATTTGATCCCAATATGGGGAGGCCATGGGGTAGTGGAAAGGCTCCGGGACCCACAGCCAGAGCTCCACATTGCTTAGGGTGGAATGCCATCACCGTGCCATGCAGGGTCAGTCTCTCTATCGGAGAGGAAGACGGACCCTCCTTCCGGACCCAGTCACCTGGCCCTTTATTCCGTAAACTGTCCCCATCTGTCCTCTGGATCCGGCCCTTTATCTCCCTCCCTGAGCCTTCAGAGCTGTGTCCCCATGGAGGGGGGAGCCACACAAAACCCCTCTTGTCCCGGAGCACTGGGGAAATAATTAGCTAGGGCTCCCCATTCAGCCCAGGGCTATGTTGCTGAACATGAAAAAGGGACATTGCAGGGCGCCACCAGGATCGGTTTATGTAATCGGACAGGACTGAACCACATCCAAACTGCCAACTCCCAGGTGTGTGTCTTAAACAAGAGACTAAACTTCTCTGGACCTCGGTTTCCTTGTTATGAGAATCATAACTCCCTCACCTCGGGGCTTTCATGCAGGTTAAAGGGGAGACACTGGTGAGTAGTAAATGCTCAATAAACAGTAGCTGTAATAATAATAATAATTATTATTGTTATTAATGTTATGATTAGCTGAGTCCACCCCATCTGCACCTGCAATGCCATCGCTGCATCTGTCACCTCCACTCTGACCACCCCCAGCCCAGCCCCACTGCCCAACTTTCCCAAGGACCCCCCTCCTGCAACCCCTGGCCACAAACAGTTAATGCGATTATTGCATTTAGCCCAGATTTGCAATAGCTTCCTCTCTTTAATCACTTTGAAAGTCTTTCAAATTCCTTTCCTACGTGACTGAAATCAGAGTGGCACCTGTGCAGGCAGAAAGCCTGGCTGCCAGTGTGAGGTGGAGATGTAAAACAGTCAGGCTCTGCCGGGGAGAAATTACGCTTTCTTAATTCCTTTTACCCTATAATTACCAGGCACGACCACGTGGGGAACGGCAAAAATAACTCGCACATAGAGACGTTGTCTATATAGCATCCTGATATGGAGGACCCTCCGGGGAAGCGCCAGTGCAGTCCCCACCCAGGCGTTTGCACAGTGCCACAGCCCGCCTTCCTCACCAGCTCTCCAAGGTCACAGACCCCAGCCAGCCATGGGCAATCGGGAGGCGTCCGCTCTGCCGCACCCTCCTCCACTCTCTGCAGCTTTTGACTGCAATCGTCTTCTTCTTTCATTCTGACCTGACATCTCCTCCACCTCATGCACCTGCACCTCACTGGCCTCCACCCTCAGTCTCCTCCGCACATCTCCCTCCTCCTCCCGTTGACCAGGCTCCCTGAGGTCCTCGCAGCATCTCTCTCCTCTCTTCCCTTCCTCACTCTTCGCTCCCTTTGTTTCAGAGATCAGGTTGACATTGAGGATTCTCACCCCACAGCCCCACGTGTAGCCTCCAGGCGCCAAGACCCCAAAGTCCGGAGTGTCCCGCTGCCGACTTAGTGTTTCCACTGGGACGCCTCCACCACCAGGGCTTAAACCTCAGCAGCTCCTCCACCTCCTCTTCCCCCTGGCATCCAGCTGCCCTCTGACAGGCCCAGGGGAGAGAGCTCTGGGGCAGATGGACCTGAGTTCAGATCCTGCTGTGAACCAGGTCCCATGACTTGGGCCAAGTTACTTACTTTAATGTCCTTATCTATGAAATGGCAACAATAATTTATACCTCCAACTGTGGTTTTCAAGAACGAATTACATAATATGTGCATATGACTAACACACTGTCCCCCTCTGCCCTCCGTCAGGCATCATTTTTTACCGAATCTGCCTCCAGATACTCGGCTTCCCATTCATCAGGCACCCCAGGCCAGAAACGTCTTGTTAGAACTCATTTCCGACCATGTTGCCCTGATCAGAGCACTTTGGTGGTTGCCTGTGGCTCATAGGTTCGAATCCAGAGCAAAACAGCATGAATGGGAAACAGCAAACACCGACTGTGGACTCATCCAGACCAATTTTAAGTATCATTCCCCAACCAATTAACAGTGTAGAGTTTGGGCCTCAGTTTCAAAGGTTTTACAAGGCTAGTATTTCCTAACTCGCAAGAAAGTTGTGGGAATTAAGTGACTGAGCTAAGAAAAGCACCTAGTAGGTGTTTCAGCTCATAATAGGTGTTTAACAGATGCTGATACTCTTTTTTCGTTCCCCTCTCTCCTTCCCCAAACTCTTCCTTCTTAACTTTGATCAGATAATCTACACTCTTTCAGGCTTCTGAGTCTGGATTTCCTCATCTCTCATATGATTGGGTTTCTGTGAGGATTAATTGAAACCCTGATTGGGTTTCTGTGAGGATTAATTGAAATAAAGAGGTTGACACACAGTAGGTGCAATAAATAGCAATATCCTCAGGAATGCTTAATTATTGTTAAGCATATGGACTCTGGAGCCACATTATCTGAGTTCAAACCTCAGTGGTGCCATTTTCTAGCTGGATGATCTTAGGCACAGGACTTAATATCTGAACTTCAGTTTCCTCATCTATAGGATAGGAGGATGCTAACAGTAGTACCTAGCTCATAGGATTGTTGTGAGAATTTAGGGAATTAATATATGGAAAATGCTTAGAGCTATATCTAGCATAGTCTTTTTTTTTTAATACTAGTATTTCTTTATTGACTTCAGAGAGTAAGGGAAAGGGAGAGAGATATATAAACATCAATGATGAAAGAGAATCATTGATCAGCTGCCTCCTGCATGGCCCCACTGGGAATCGAGCCCACAACTGGGGCATGTGCCCTGACTGGAATCAAACCATGACCTCCTGGGTCATAGGCCAATGCTCAACCACTGAGCCAAGCTGGCAGGGCAAATCAGGCATAGTGTTAAATATTATCCATGTGGTGTTTTTTCAGTTTCAAGAGCCCATTCCTACACCCCATCTGTTTGACCTTTACCAGGTCAGGTACAGAGGTGAGGAAATATTCCAGAAGGTTTTCCAGGTGACTCATCCAAGGTCAGAGAACTAGAAAATAACAGAGGAAATATTCAAACTCAGGTCTGGGTGTCCAAGTCCAGATTGGTCAATATAATTCAACCACCACTCACTATGGCTGGTGGGAGTCTGTGACCTTGGAGAGCTGGTGAGGAAGATGGACTGTAGCACTGTGCAAATACCTGGGGAGGGGACCACACCAGAGCTTCCCCAGAGGGTCCACCATGAGTTCTCCGAAGCTATGACAATGGATAAGACCTTTCCACACCCTCACGTCTTCTTGGGAAGGCAGACACACACAAAGTTACAGTGTGATGTGGGCTGTCCAGAGGGTGGGCAGAGCTACTAGCTCTGCTGGGCACATCCTGGGAAGCACGGAGGAGGATCCCCTGATCTGGATCTTAAATTATGAGCAGGTTTGGCCCATGTGCTTTTGAGGGGAAGGCACATCATGCACAGAGTGTGTGTGGAGGGGGGACCGGTTTCCTAGGGGATGGCAACCCAGCTTCCTAGGGATGGCAATGCCCAAGACCCCAGCCAGGGCCTCAGGCATCCACGATTTTGCATCAGCACCTGCTAGCAAAGCCATGGATGCCATCGTGCCCTTGGAGATGCCCTTCCCAGCCTTACTTGGAGAAGAAAAAAGTGGGGGAACAAGTAAGTTGGTTCTCTTTCCATTCCCTCCTATTCCACCTTAGCCTATCCCATCCCAGAACCTGACGTTGGTCAACCCCACCTTCTTCCAGGTTCTCAAAGCCAGTATCTGGGGCACGACAAGGAAGGTCTAAATGAGTTGGCAGTTGAACCCCAAATCCACAAACATTACAGGATTAGTGGGTGCTCAAAGGTCACCTGGTCTGATTTGACTCTGGGCAATGGCGAGAGGTGGAGGGTGGGGGTGGGAGTGGCCCAACCACAGGTGTGAAAGACCCATGCCCTCCCTCCCCACAGTGGCAAGCGGAACACAACCTGTCCCCCTTTGAGACAGGCTCTTGCCCAGACCTTTTGGCGTTTGGATCTGGGCAGCCCCGCAGCCCCAGGAATGAGCTGCCTGAGCACTGCTGAGCGGACACCTTTGTCTGCTCCGTGAGTCCTTACCGAACTCAAGATAAATCATGCTTCTCGACGAGCATGCGGCCTCTGGGAAAAATCCATCCCGGCTCTTGAATTCCCATTTCTAATGATCCTGTGGAAATTATTGAGGAAATCAAAATACTCTGTGTCTAAGTGCTCTTCAAAACTCACCACAGTTCAAGCGGTTTCCATAAATCCAGTACACAAAAGGCATCTTTCAAAGGTTTACTGTTCCCCAAATGACAATAGTGCCATATTGACTGACTTTCCCGAGAGCTCTGGGAGTTTGGAAAAACCAGTCAAGCAAGCAAGATCTTTAACTTAAAAAAAAAGATAAGTTGGTGAACTTGACAGTTTGGTTTTTTTGTGTGCTTTTTTTTTTTTTTTTTTTTTTTAAGTTCACAGCATTTTCCCATTTGACAGCATGTTTGCAGGTCCTGAAGCCTCTGGTGCCGGCTGACACCATGCCTGGTTCTCAGGGCCCAGCCCTTAGCACACCCGCCAGAGCAACCTTTCTAAAACACAAGTCAAATGCTACAGCCCAGCTTCTGTCATATTTGTCTTGAATGAGACCATGTGGGTCCTCCAGCCTCCAGAGTCTCCCCCACCCAGCCTCAGCCAGAGGAGAGCAAACTCTGGGAACAGAGGGGCTGACACTAGTGCACCTTTCGTGCATCCATCTGACAAGCATTTATGAAGTAGTTCTTATACACCAAACCACGATGACTCCGTAGGTAGAAAAGAAAGCCAGACAAAAATCCATGACCTCATGGAGTTCATCTTCTACAGAGAGAGGCAGACAAGGCAGATGATTAAGTAAAATAGATTGTACATTAGATAGCGATGTGCCAAACACCCATTTCTGGGTGGTGGAAGCAAAGCCACACCCACCTGGGCCCAAGATACAGAAGCAGAAAGGAGTTCATCCCTCCTCCTCCTCGACACCCACTGTGCCCCGGAGCAGACAGGGCGTCCTGCCGAGTGTGGGCTCCGTTAGGCCCTCGTTCATGTGTCTTACATCTGGAGCTCTCTCATCCTCCTTACATGTCTTCCCCCCAAATAGCCCTCTTCTTCCCAAGGCCAACAAATTCCTGGTTCCGGGAATGAATCTCTCACCTCTTTCTCTGCTCAAGGCAACCTGCAACCTGACATAATGGAAGTCTTGGGAAAAGAATGGGAGAGGGGGTGACAGTGGGTTTCCTAATAATACGCAGGAGCCCCCCAGAGGGAAGCAGGAGGCATGGGTACTCCCAGGAGCACAATCTCAATGACACCTTCTGGGAGATCCTGGGACCCTGGAATCTGCCAGCCACACGGCAGCTCCCAGGAGTCTGGCCGAGGAGGGAAAGGGATGTGCCTGTGGCTGCACAGCTGTTAAGCAGCAGAACTGATATTCGAATGCAGGTCTTCTGGGGAGCATTGGAGTATAGGGGTTAAGAGCTTGGGCTTTGGAGGCATAGAAACCTAAGTTCAAAACGTCATTCTGCCTTTTGCCAGCTGTGTGGCCCGGCAGGTGTTAGCTAATAGTTCTGAGCCTCGGGTTCCCTGCCTGGAGAATGGGAATGCTCATGGTGCCTGTGTCCCAGGGAGGCTGTGAGTGTTAAAGGAGGCAATGCCTGAGGTGCTCCTGTTACTGCATCAGGCACGTGGTGGGCACTCAGTGAGGTCCGTTCTTGTCATTGTTATGCCAGACAGACTCAGTCACTGTCTGTTTCTTTCTGTCGCTCTTTGTCTCTCTAGCACTGCCTCTGTGTGTCTCCCCCTCTTTCTGTGTAACTTGTATTTTCTGGGTCTCTGTACGTTGGGTGATTCTCTCTCTCTCTCTCTCTCTCTCTCTCTCTCTCTCTCTCTCTCTCTCTCAATGTGTTTCTCTCTGTACATCTCTGTATGCCCATCTCTGACTATGACTTTGATGTATGAATGTCTGTTTCCAAATCGTTTTGTCTCTATGTTTGTTTGTGCCTCTGCCTTTTTCTCTGTATCTCCTCCTTCCTCTGTGTCTGTTTGTCCCCCTCTTTCTTTTTCTCTTTGCCTCTCTCTCAGTCTCTCCATGTATCTCTGTCTGTCTTAGTCTCTCTCACTTGCTCTTCTCCTCAAAACCAGGAATGACCCAAAAGACTCTCACAGTTCATTACAGAGAAAACATTGAACAATCATTCTTTGCTCGTGCAAGGAGCCCAACAGCTGGAGCAAACAATGAGAAATTCAGAATTAATTGGGTGCTGATTATTTGCCAGGGCGGGGAAATGGTGAAATATATATGAAACAAAAGACAACCTAGCAACAGTGGAAACCTCAGCACGTAGCAACAAAAGCAATCCTAATGAAGCATGACAAGGCCAGCAAGGAGCCGGCAGACAGCCACTGCACACTGTGAGGAAGAAAATAAATGTTAGTGCTGCTCTAGGGCACCCCGGGTCCGCAAAAGCCCAGCCACAGCCTCCCAGACTCTCTGTGTTGAACACTCCAGGAATCTCAACCCTGTGCCCCACACATGAACCCCCATTTACTCATTCTTCATGAAAAAAATTTACAAGCACCTGCCTGCAGCACTAGGGAAGTGAACTTGATACAGACAGGATCCCTATGTGCAAAGAATACCCTGTGTCAGTTGAAGGAGGGAGAACAAACCTAGCGTGCAAGAAGAACGGCCTGTGGGAAGGCACAGAGAAGTGAAAGGGGACAGTGGGTCTAAACAACATCAAGAACCACAGCCAAGCCCTAACCAGTTTGGCTCAGTGGATAGAGCATTGGCCTGCAGACTGAAAAGTCCCAGGTTCAATTCTGGTCAAGGGCATGTACCTTGGTTGCGGGCACATCCCCAGTAGGGGATGTGCAGGAGACAGCTGATTGATGTTTCTCTCTCACTGATGTTTCTAACTCTCTATCCCTCTCCCTTCCTCTCTGTAAAAAATCAATAAAATATTTTTTAATTTAAAAAAAATGAAGAAGAACCACAGCCAAGGTGGTTCCTCAAAACAAAGAAGTAGTGTATGACCAAGCAATTCCACTCCTAGGTATATGCCCCAAAATAACTAAAAACAGAAAATCAAACAAATCCTTATACACAGATGCTCTAGCAACACTGCTCATAACAACCAAAAGATGGGCCCAAGTCTCCATCAATGGATGAATTAATTAACAGAATGTAGTATGCACATATGATGGAATATTATTCCACTACAAAAAATAAACAAAGTGTTAACTTATGCTACAACATGAATCAACCTCCAAAACATTATGCTGTGTAAAGAAGCCAGACACAAAAGGTCACATGTCATATGATTCATTTTATATGAAACTAGAGGCCCAGCACACACAAAATTGTGCGTGAGTAGCTCGATTCTGCTTGCCTCAACTGGCCTCCCAGCCCATTGCGGCTCGTAGCTCGCGCCCCGCCCTCATAGCTCTCTGCCCCGCCTGCAGCGAGAGCCGCTGCTCGTTTGGTCGTGATGGCATTACAGTGTGACGACCACGGGCCTTTTATGATATAGATTGTTGTCAGTAGATATTAAGCTCTTCACAGATCATGAGGAAAGAATTCCATGGACACACACCTGGGAGATTGTGGTATGGAAAAGTTTATTCGTGATGCAAAATCAAAGGAGTCCCCCTCCTGCGTTCCCAATGTCCCGTCTCATCCACCCCACCATGGAAAAAGTCCAACCGTGTCTTCAGCAAGGCCAAAACAAAGGTCCAGAGTTTCTGTTTCATGTTAAAGCTTAGTTCTTTGGAGCCCACATAGTCGCATGTTCCCGGGCAAGAGAGTGAAAACAAATAGGCCAGTGTGTGACCAGGGTGGGAGAGAGAGATAGAGAGATAGAGAGAAATCTTTGTTCCCCTGGGGTTTTAACCAGGAGCTTTTTCAAAATAACTAATCAGCTTCCCAAGCTTTCGAGGGTTTCTGATGGGTACACTCCCTAGCCAGCAATCCCTTTCCCAGGTTAGACTGACAGGCCTCTGCAGTCAAGCACCTCCCCCTGTGCCATTTTTACTTCTATGGCACATGTGCTTACCCTCCCCTGCTCTGATTTGTTCCATCCCTTCCCCCAGTCATCTGGGGGGTTTCAGACTGGTGGTTCCCAAGGGTGGGGGGTGAAGCTGTGGCTTCCTGGTGAAGCAAACAGGCTCACATTCCCCACTTGACCATGCTTAACAGAGTCTGGCTCCCCTTCCTCTCGTCCCATTAATAGTGAGCTAATCAAGGTAACAGAGGCAGCAAGACTCATCAGGAGGCTGTTGTCCGATGGGAGCATTTTAATGGGGAGTCAAAGAGGTGGGCGGTAATGGGCACATTTGAGAGATGGCCACTGACTGCTTCATGGGAATGTGGGCTTGGACCTAGAAAAACCCCTCAGAAGCCTTGGGAACACAAGACCCCTGAGCTGCCTGCTTCATGGGAGGAGGGTATTACACACTGTGCACTGTCTCCCAAAAGCCCTGGTTCTGGGTTCTGAGGGAGAGAAGATTAGGCATGTCTCCAGCTTTGACCACAAGTCTAGAGCTGCTAGAGGTGTCATAGGGTAGGCCAGATTTGAGGACCAGAAACCAGTCAGACCTACCAGCACACCCTAGGTACCTGAATGGAGGCACCAGACAAAGGCACAGGCAGGTGGGCAGGGGCCTGGGTTGGGCTGGCTGTGGAGAGATGCTAGGGCAATTCATTGGAGTATGACAGAGAAGGATGCCCGGGCTGCAAGCTGAGCTCATCATTGCCATCCACCACTGTATGCATCCATCACTTTATGTATCCGTCACTGCATCACCCCATTGTGGGGAAGACCCTAATGGGAAGTGATACACGAGGTCAGAACTGGACTGCAAAGAGCACCCTAACCCTGCTTCCCAGAACAGAGGACAAAAGCTTTAAAACTCCAGTGGTTGGGCCCAGGATTGACCCTGGAACCCTCAGAGGGGCTGAGCCTGCAGGTGAAATGAGGTTTGAGCCTCAGATGAGAGATCAAGGCTTCAGGACAAGACAGAAGCAGGGACTTAGGCTAAGAGGCCCAAGACTTGGGGCACCTTCCAGCTTAAGCTGCGGACAACCCTGAGCTTTGTCCTCTGGCCAGGTACCAGCTCTGCCATATGTTCTGCCCATAGACCTCATCTTACACTAAAGGCGGGGTCAACATAAAGCTTTGCTCAGGGTCTCAGCCTCAGTTTACTCAAGATTCAATAAGTCAAAAATCAAGGAGGACCCAGGCAGGTCCTTGCTGATCTAAATCTGTTATTGACCTCAATATCCAAAGGGAAATTTCCTTTTGAAGTGATGTGATGGTTAGAAGAAGTGGGGAGGGTGATTCCCCAAGTTCCTATGTATGATCCAAGTTGTGCTCAGAGTTCACAGCAACTTGCCCGAGTATTTGGGAAGGAGACATAGTAACAAGCATCAGAGCCTCCCTGATGGAGCATCTAACGGGCAGGAACTGAGCTCAGAAGAATTGGGCCACAAGACCATCAGTCCATTGTCACCTTTGTATGTGTTTCCATGGTTCCCTGGATGCTCACCACCACCCAGGGAGGGAAGCAGAGCCATCACAGGAAAGGGAAGACGTGACTTATCCAAAGCCATTCAGTTATTAGTGACACAACCATGTGGAGACTCAGGTCTGCCAACTCCAACCTCACTGCTCTGACCACTGCATCCTGCCACCTCCTGGGGATAGATGTGGTTGGAGAGGCCAGGCAGAACTCCAGTTACTGGAAGGAAGTGAAGGAGAGCAGGGCTGGAGGGGTGTACATGAACCTACCTGTGGGCCACGAGCCAGTTGCAACCCTGCCCCAGGCTTGAGCAAGCCAGCAGCCTCCATCTGGATAGTAGATCTATTCAATCTACTAATGTAGAGATTTACCAATATTCCTTCTTTTGCTCCTCCATGAAGTCTATTCTTTCTTCTCAGGAATATTTGAGCTCCTTCTCTGTCTCCCAAATTCTCTCAAGACTAAGTACATAGTAGGCATTCAATACTCACCTGTGCATGTCACCTCTTGCATGATCTTTCAATTCAGTCATCAAACAGCACACTGGCAGGTGCACGCTTACTCTCTCCCCACTTAGCAACTGCAGCAGAAAGATAACTTTCCTTTCCTTTCCACTCAGTCTCATTAAACCTTACTTGGATGCCCTCCCCATTCCTGGGCCACTCGTGGTGGTCACAGTGGAGTGCAGACCATGACCCACAGGGGCTGAGCCCCAAGGCTGTCCCTGAATGTGGGAGAATGTGTCACCCTCACCACTGGACTGAGGGGCAGGATAAGATGCTGTGGCAGAAGAAAGTGGAGGGTATGCAGGTAAAACTACCAGCTCTGCCCCACAGACGGCACGGGCTTCAGGGTCCTAACTGAGCATCGGGAGCCTGGTAGGGCTGAGACTCCGGCATCCTGGTGTGGTTCTGATGGAGCCCCATGAGCTCTGGCCCCACTGGGTACAGCCGCCCCAGCAGTGGACTCAGATGCAACCTTGGGCTCGCTTAGGACCAAGAGGGATCAAGGCAGAGAGAAGAGAATTCCCAGTCCAGCCCCTGGGAGTCCTCTTCAAACAAAGTCTTAGGGCCCAAACAGGCCCCAGCTCACTCCCCACCAGCCGGGAGAGCTGGCCACTGCTGACAGCCAAGGGAAACAGCCCCACAATAAGCGGGTGCTGCAATTCAGAAAGTCTCAGCAAAGCGGTAGGAAAAGGTCACAGTGGAATAAATTAGAGATTAAAAGAAAGCCCAGATGTATGGAGGCTAGGCTTCCACTGCAACCCCTCAGTTTTCTCTTTCATCCTCAGTCTCTAATTCTGGGACATAAAATTACAAGTTCGTTGATAATAATCAGTGACTTCCTGGAAAATGTCCAACCTAATTAAGAGCAGGAGAAGCTGACACTGCTTTTCAACTTCCCACCATAATCCAGCCCAGACATTACCTGGTTCTGCAGAGCAGATAACAGCAGGGGGCACTCAGGGGTCCGGGCTACCTGATGAACGCACACTTGGCGGAATTCATATGCTTCGGGTGTTCGCAGTTTGCTGGTAATTGGGGCATTGACGGCCGCTGGTACACAAACACGGAGCTGCACTGTCTGCTCTTAACCAAGAGAGATTTGCAGGCAAGAGCCTCACACAACTCTCCTGGCAGCTGCCTAGAGGTCAGGGATCAAGGGTCAGTCTACAGTCAGAGACTCAGTATTAAACGACAGAGCTCAGGCCCGACCAGCATGGCTCAGGGTTGAGCATTGACCTGTGAATCAAGAGGTCACGGTTCAATTCCCAGTCAGGGCACATGCCCAGGTTGTGGGCTTGATCCCCAGTGTGGGATGTGCAGGAGGCAGCCAATTAGTGATTCTCTCTCATTGATGTTTCTAGCTCTCTCTCCCTGTCTCTTCCTCTCTGAAATCAATAAAAATATATTTTTTTAAAAAAACAGAGTTCAGTCAGTGTTTGGGGTGTGGTCAAGGTTAGAGGTCAGTGTGCGGCAAGGGAGAGGCGAGTC
The DNA here is from genome assembly GCF_963455305.1 of Plecotus auritus. Classification (NCBI taxonomy): domain Eukaryota; kingdom Metazoa; phylum Chordata; class Mammalia; order Chiroptera; family Vespertilionidae; genus Plecotus; species Plecotus auritus. Next base: position 42,231,723 of record NC_137774.1, read on the forward strand.
TATGTCCAGGATCAGGACCGAGTTGTCCTGTGCCTGCAGTGAGGGGCTGAGACTCTGTCTCTTTCTCCCTCTGATTTCCTGCATCTCCCTGCCTCCCTTCCCGTGCTCCCCGGCAGATCTCCTACGCGTTTCTCATCTCTTGCTGCATCTCTCTCTCTCTGACTCCAGATGCAATGCAGAGGAGTTTGAGATTGACCTTGCAGCCTTTGACTGTACAAAGAACCTCTTAAGAAACTTTGGGGCCAAGGCTTGAACCAAATGAGAGCTACTCGTCCTTCAGGCATGCTGTGACCCTCCTTGGAGTCATCACCTGGGAATGACAGCAGCAGGTTGTGTCGCTCACAATGGGGAACACACCCTCCTCTGACTCTGTAGCCCTGAGCACAGACTTCCAACAGGGCTCTTGCCCCCCGATGCTCTTCATCAAATCACCGATCAGATTAGCACAGGGGTGGGCAAACTTTTTGACTCGAGGGCCACAATGGGTTCTTAAACTGGACCGGAGGGCAGGAACAAAAGCATGGATGGAGTATTTGTGTGAACTAATATAAATTCAAAGTAAACATCATTACATAAAAGGGTACGGTCTTTTTTTTTTATTTCAATAGTTTTATTCATTTCAAACATTTTAACAAGAAGAATGTAAACACTAATTATTATAATTTGAAACTTCAAAAAATGGAGGAATCATAGCACAATAACATACCTTATATTGAAGATGGCAAAGGCAAAATAAAATTGCCTAACAAAGGAAAGGTACAAAAGCCTTTCAAATTAAACTTAAATATAATAAAATAATTTAAAACTAAAACAAATAGAAAAGAACAAAATGTGTAAACAGTAAATTAAACATTTTCTTTAGTGCAACTTCCAAATTATGCCCGGGACATAGATGTAGATGGCAATGTAGACTGGGTTGAAAGGTTTTTGGTCTTTAAAACATCAACTTCAGTGGGAACAGTGTTGTTGGTCTCCTTTTTAGCTAATGCTCTGATACTGTGCTCTCCAGGGGCGTGTCTCCCTACATCACCACGATAACGTGTCTACGCATTCCCAGGGTGATGTCGGGGGACGCGTCTGCGGGCATTACAAGGAGCCTCTGGAAGATTGAGAGGTTGTTCCTTCTACTGAATGGGCGGATATAAATCCGCCCACTCAGAAGAAGGAGCTGCGGCCGTGTTTCCCGACGTTGCCATGTTAACACTGCTGCTGGTGAAGGAGTGGAGGGGAGAGCAAGAGAACCCTCCGCTCTTTCGGCTCCGCGGGCCGGATAGAACAGCCGAACGGGCCGGATCCAGCCCGCGGGCCGTAGTTTGCCCACGGCTGGATTAGCAGATCAGCCATCTGATCACATTGGTGGTACTTAGATGATGGGCCCTTCCCATGCCACTCCCACGGGGGTCTTCCCAGGATGGCTCCAGGAATTCATTCTTTCCAGGAGGTGGGCATTGCCTGGGGCATACAGACAGATGCTCCCGATGCTCAGGAAGATGATGCTTTGCTCAGCATGGTCAACACAGTTTCTAGTGCGTTCTCCCTTGGTGCAACCAGCCTGGAAGTGAGCGGGCACCGCATGCATCCTGCCCTCCCAGTACAGTGACAAACCTTCCTGGGACTAAGGGGTTCCCAGGACACGGGATTTTAGTGGTAAAACTGGGAGAGTTCCAGGCAAATTGGGATGGGTTCCTGAGAACACTGGCTCATCTTGGCCTGGAAACTGGGGCTGTCCTGATCCTCTCAGCCCCAAGCCATAGATGGGGGGAAAGAAACACTGGCCAGGCAAAATGTTTAAAGTTGGGGAGTGGGGGAGATAGAGGGGCTTCATCTCCAAATGCAGTCACATTGGGGGTTAGGGCTCCAACATGTGAATTTCAGGGGGACATAAACATTCAGTCTGACACACACACACACCCCACCCACTTCGGAGATGAGTTAACTGAGTCTCAGATAGGTCATTACTAGCCTCATGTTAATCGTTTAAAAACATTTCCTTATTAGTTCTCAATCACCTTGTTTGTAAAACCAGTCAGGCCCTGTCCATCCCTCAGCACTCGCCTTCCTGAGGGATCAGCTCCCCCAGGTGCTGCCCTCAGTGTGGAGGGTGGGACCTGGAGGGTAAATCCACAGCTTCCTTGCTCTGATGCCCCGCTTTAAAAGCATGTTCTCCACAGCCTCCCAGAGCTGCCTGGCAAGACCACGCCGCCATTGCCCGCTGTGTAACTTGCCGGATAACACACTCAGGTTGCCTCCCTCAGTGCCCTGCCTCCCCTCCCACCCCCAGCTGACACCACCTCCCAGGTAAACTACTTGTACTCATTCTTTGTCTCAGCATCTGCTTCTAGGGAAACACAATCAAAGACAATGTTTCTGGATAAAATTTGGCAGTTATGAAAATTGTACTCAAGATAGATGATCTCTAACCTCATAAAGCTTATATCTAGAAAAAAATAAAAAATCTTTTGTATCTTACTAACTAGAAATAGCTGTTGTTACGTTTTCCCAGATACATAATTCCAACCTCACAATTTCATGCAATTATATACATATATAGTTACTAAGTCTGTATTGTGCCGCAGTTTTGAATTCATATTTTTGTTCTCATAACATTATGAGTATATTTTTATATCTCTAATTAGTCTTTAAAAACATGAGTTTCCATGGCTATAAAATATTCCTCATTTGTACCAGCATTTATTGAACTGTTCCCCAATTGTTTCCAATGTTCCATGATTACAGATAACACCATGATAAACCTCAAACAGGTTCTGGACATGCTGTGATATAATCACATTAGCATTTGAGAAAAATCACCCTGGCCGCTCTGTGGAGGCAGATTTGAGGGAAATGGAAGCAGGGAGACCAATCGGAACAGTCCAGGTCAGAGATGATGAAGGTGGTAGAGGAAGCGAGTGGGGAGGCGGGATTAGAAAGACAGCACTGAGCTTCTGAGCAGCTTCTCCACCTCCATGTACAGCTTCTTGTAATCAATTTAGAGCTTACATGTCTTTTGTCACCTTATGAGTCTTGACTCATCTATGTAATTGTCAGTCCTTCAGAGAGAAGCCTATCTTGTCCTCCGGAGTCCCCATAGGATTCTGGTACAGGTAGAAATTCATGTGACTGAGGTGAGACGCCTTTTTTCCTTTAATAGGCATAATTCTGGGGACATAGTTATGCTTCTTAAACTAGCCTCTGGGTGAAAGAAGTGATACAAAGTCCACCCGTGCATGTCCTTTATGAGTAGGGGTCATCCAAGGAAACCTGGTAAGGTTAAGCAGGAAAGGATTCGATTATTCTTTGGACCCAAGATATGCCAATCATCTCTGCTTCACCAATCATCCATGATCTGGAGGATGCAGTGGGAGTCAGCAATGGGGATTTGGAGAGGGATGCTCCTGAGGCTGCTATCATGCACCCTGACTCTGGGGTGGTGAAAATGGGCCAGGGCAAAAGCAGGCTTTCCAGGGCCTCCCTCCAGGGAGTCATGGAGAAGGCAAGGGAAGAAACTGCAGCTTAGGATTCATATATAAAACCCAGAGGGAGAAGAGATTTCCTCCCCTGGGGAGCACAGGGACCGAAGGGGTTTGCCAAGAGTGTGACGTAGCAGTAACATGAAAGCCCAGTGAGGTCCAGGACAGCCCCAGGAACACTATCCGTTTCCTGAGCACCGAGTGTGTGCCAGGCCCTGCGCTGGGTGCTGGAGACACAGTGATGAGCAATGAGGCATGATCCTGCCCTGGTGGAGTTTACAATCTGCTAGAAGCAGGCTACCATGGATGAGGGGGACTGGGTGCCAGATACCTCCTGGTAAATAATCTCACTTCACTCTCTCACACCATCCTATGAAACAGGTGCTGTGGTGGTTCCCACTTTACAGGTGTGCAAGTCTATGCTCAGAGAGTTTAGGTTAACTAGCCAGATTTCACAGCTGGTGGGTGAGATGGCCAGGGTTTGAACCAAGCCACACCTAACTCCAGAGATCTCCCTGCCTTTGGTGAGAACAGTGGTTCTGAACCAAAGGTGATAGCTTTCTTCAGCAGGCATTCTTGGTTGTCACCACTGGGGGAGGTATGCTACTGGCATCCAGTGGGTAGAGGCCAGGGATACTGTCAAGTATCCTACAATGCACAAGGCAGCCCCTCGCAACAAAGAGCTACCAGGCCCGAGATGTCGACAGTGCCGATGTTGATGGCCCTAGGTGAGCATGTGTGCCACAAACACCCATAAGTAGGGGTCAACTTCCCCTGGAAACTCTCAGGATCTGTCTGAATCTGCAACTCGTCTGGCCCGGGAAGACAGTTCCAGGCCCCAGGTGTGGGTGGTCCAGGTAGCCAGAGTGCCAGCCCCAAACACAGGGAGGACAGAGATGAATCAATACCCCGATGCCAGATAAACGACACCTGTAGGGGAACAAGCAGCCAGGAGGGGAGCTCCTGGAGCAGCTGCCCCTCTTCGCACCCACCCCTCAAGATGTTTGTCCTTGGAGGCACGTTCATCAGCTCCTTGAAGGATGCAAACACAAATAGTTCTTGGAGCAGCTTGCTCTCCCTGGACAGCGCTGGACTAATATTTGTTCTAGCAAATGGCTGAGCTGTTCATCTTCTCTGGCAAAGGGGATTTGTTTCCTCTCAGGAAATCACTGGGATTCTAAGTTGGAGAAGCCCACATCCCGAGGGCCAGCATCTCCTTCCAGACAATGTACAGGCAAGCATGCTCCATGCTGAAGAGACAGGAACAGAAGAAAGTGGAGGCAACATTAGCTGTGGTCCTACTTTGTGTCTCATTTTATATACATCTCATCACAAGTGCCCTGAGAGGTATGGGATTAATTTTAATTTGATCCCATTTTACAAAGAAGAAAACATAAAGAAGTTAGATAACTCGTCCAAGGCCACGCAGCTTGTGAGGGACACTGATGGGAAGTGAACATTCATGTGCATGTAATCCAAAGCCCCTACACATACAGGTGGATGCTGGGCCAGCAGCACAGCCTTGTCAGCAGAGCAGAATCCTGGCACCTCCTTGATGGGATAGAGGAGAGTCTTGCAGGGAGCGAGGCCTAGGGGACCAGTCATCAGAAAGCTCTATAGACCCTGATCCTGTCAGTAATCTTGATGCTGCAAGTAGAAACCCAATTCAAACTGGTCTAAAAATATAAAGATTTGTCCACTCTGAAGTTGGAAGTTCTTGAGGTTAAGCAGACTTCAGAGTTAGTTAGATACAGTAGCTAAGCAGTGTCATCAGGACCTGGTTCTTTTTTTCATTTCTTCTCTCTGCCTTCTTTAGTGTCAGTTTTCCTCATGGTGGCAAAATAGCTGCAGCAATTCCAGGTATCCCTTCTGCATCCCACCATCTGGAGAGAGGAGTGTTAGGCTTCAGTAGATCTCTCAGGGCAGTAATAAACCTTCTTTGTCGTAATCCCCACGGGAAGCATCTCCTCACACTTCAATGGCCCAGTTTGGGTCACATACCCATCCCTGAGCTAGTCTCTTTGGCCAGGGGAAGGCCTTGTGCTGCCTGGCTTAAGCCTGGACTCACTGAACAAGACACTGTGACAAGGGGGATGAGATTAGGGTAAAAAAGAAATCAGAATCCACTTTTGGAACTAGGTTTAGGTTGATTCTCTAAAGATAGCAGGGTCATTGCATAGCCGCTTCACTCATGGGTGAAGAATAGAGGAAATCTGGGGAAGGAAACTACCAGGTTTACCACAGGCACCAAGCAGGCCAGTTTCTGTTTGAAGTCAGCCTGGGGGTCAGGAGATTGGAAAACATGGCTCTGACATGAAGCCTGCTTAAGTGGGTCAGCTGGGTCAGCTGTACAGCTGTGTGTAGTGAGAGGTACAGTGAGGACAGGGATGGGCAGATGCCTTCAGATATGCAGCCAGCTCCAGGGAGGTCATTCCCTCCATGAGAGAGAGGCAAGACCCCTTTAAGATAAGGATATGGAATGGTCCAGCAGAGAGAGAGAGAGAATGATGGTCTGGATGCTGTGGTGTTTTTGTTGCTGTTTTGCTGTTTTGACAAAAGGCAGAGGACATTTGGGAATGGATGGCTCCTATCACACATATTATCTATTTCTATAAACCTGTCAGCTCTATGAGAGCAGGGACTGAGTTGTTCATCTCTGTCCCTGGAACCCAGTATACAGTTTACAGTTTGGCACATAGTAGGTACCCAGAAAATGTGTTGAATTAATTGACATAACCAAGAAGGTAGACTCTCTCTCTCTCTCTCTCTCTCTCTCTCTCTCTCTCTCTATATATATATATATATATATATATATATATATACTTTGATGAGAATGAATATGCTTTCTTCTCAGGAACACATAGAACATTCACAAAAATGGAGTATTTATTAGGTCAGAGAGAAAGCATCAGTAAGTTCCTTAAAGCAGAAATATTAACAACACTCTCTGATCCGTGTAAAAATTAGAATTTAAAATCAAATTTTTAAAAGATCTTTCCATCTAAATTTTTAAAACCTTCTTGTTAGTCATCTATTGCTACATGAAAAGTGTCCCAAAATGTGGCAGTTCAAAACAACAAACTTTTATTATCTCACAGCATACACATGATTCCTAGCTCTGTCTGCAGAAAGGGCATCGCAGAAATGACATCCCAGCATCGATAAGCACATCTAGAAACCAGATCTTGGCTTCTAACTACCATTCTCCATTAAATGAACCATGGCTCCTTTTCTTCTTCTTTTTCTTTTCAAGATACTAAAGGTTTTATTTTTTTTAAGATGTACACCATGAGGATCTTATATACTGATCCATTGTGAAATGACTACCACAATCATGTTAATTAGTATATATCACCTCACATAGTTACCATTTGTATATATGTGTAATGAGAACACTTAAGATTTATTCTCTTAGAAAAATGCCATTACTATTAACTATAGTTATTATACTGTATATTAGATTCTAAAACTTAGTTCATTTTATGACTGAAAATGTGTACCCTTTGACTAACATCTCCCCATTTCCCTTCCCACTCCCCAAGCCCCTAGCAACCACTGGTTCTATGAGTTTGACTTGAGATCATACAGTATTTGCCTTTCTATACCTGGCTTAGTTCACTTAGAATGATGTCCTCTAGGAAACCCAGGCTCTTTTAAAGAATGGCAGATTCTGAGGCTGGGCTGGGAAGTACAAGATATACCTGGGACATCTTGTGGTACTAGAAAGTAAGGGAATGCTCAAAAGCTGATGGGGCATTTATAGGACATAAGTGCTCACTTGTAGAGGCTCACAATGGTCAAATATAAGACAGTTTGAGTAACATAAATAATGATTGCAATATGTCCATGAGCCAGTACTAATATGAATAAAACATGAATGAACAAACGAATGAATGAATGAGTGAGTGAATGAATGAAAAGGGAAAGCCCTTTCTTGCAATGGAATCCCAATAAAAATAGGAGGAATGATGGAAATAGAAAATCACCATTTGGCAAACACCATAATAATAATTTTTCAGTCAAGAATCATTCATGGGTGCTAAAATTAGTGGGCAAAAACATGGCAAGAAGCACTATGTTTACATAGCCACAATGTATCCTCCCAAGGGGTACTTATTAAGCACCAGACGGAAAATCACCACTTCACATGAGAAACCCTAGATGCCTCCTGAGCCAAGGGTTAAAGTTGACATCTGATTGGACATCTCAACGTCACAGCCTCCTGAGTGGAAGCACCGAGAAGGACACAATATCACTTCTGTGATATTCTTGCCCAAAATACATAACCTGAGCTAATCATGAGACATCAGATAAACTCACATCAAGGGACACTGTACAAAGCAGCTCAGCAGCACTCTTCATCAAAGACAAAGGGAGACTAGTTAATAGAGACCAAGTAGACATGACAGTAAAATGCAGCATATGAATCTGGATCGGACCCTGGGCCACACCAAAGACATTAACGAACAATGGAAAAAATTGAATAAAGTTGATAGTTCAAGTAATAACACTGTATTAATGCTAATTACCTGATTTTTATCATTGTTCTGTGATCGTGTATGATGTTAACACAGGAAATCTGGGTAAATGTTTCATGGAACTATTTGTACTACTTTTGCAGTATTTTGTAATTTCAAAATGAAAAGCTTTAAAATTTTTTAAATAAACTTCCCCCACAAAACTCAGAAATGTCTAATATTCAAACTTAAGTAATTTGCTATTCAAGTTTGCAATTTAAGAATGCACCTCCACCCCTCCTAAACCTTTCATAAGATGCTGTGACACTCTGTTCCTGGGCTCCTGGGCTTTGGGGGAACCAAGTTTGGTCTGACTTGAATAGGAGTGAGAGTGAGAGTGAGAGTGAGAGTGAGAGTGAGAGTGAGAGTGAGAGTGAGAGTGAGAGTGAGAGTGAGAGTGAGAGTCAGGACAGGAGAAATGCAAGACTTTGGAAAACTCTTAGAGATCCAGGACCATGACATTGGATTTCCCACCATGCATAGGATGGAGGCTGAGCCCCCTTTTCTTACTAATGAAGGACAGAGCAGCCCCATGGGAATGTAGAACTGGGTAGACTCAGGTAGTGAGCACCTGGTAGCATAAGGAATTGGTAAGACAGGGCCGATGAGAAGCTGTGCCCAAGGTGGCTGAGCGGGGCTGATTTAGGCAGGACTGCCAACGGTCCTGCTAATTCAACTATTGTTGAACCTCTACTATGAGTCACTCACTTAAATATAGAGGGGGACATAGGAAATGTGTCATAAGAGGGGAGATGCCATCTATCCTAGGATTCAGCAGCAGGAGGAATTACTGCTAGGGCTGGGGCGGGCAGAGAGGGGAAAGGGGAACCAAGGAAGATTTGAAGAGAAAATCTCATTGATTCTAAGCCTTGATGAAGATTCTGACAGGTGAACGGAATTATTAAGGTGGTCCCTCCAGGCTCAAGAGAGAGAAAACACACAGAATATACCTAAGTACTCTCTCTCTCTCTCTCTCTCTCTCTCTCTCTCTCTTTCTCTCTTCCTCTCTCTCTCTCTCTATCCTTATCTATCTAGCTCTAGCTCTAGCTCTAGCTCTAGCTCTAGCTCTCTCTCTCTCTCCTACCCTGTCCCTTCTATCTCTTCCACCCAGGTGCTGTTCTTCCATCTCTTAAGGCCCTGAGAGATTTCAGGAGACTGTAACACAAGGGACTCTGAGCTGAGACTGGTCCTCAGATCAGATCAGGAACAGCTCATTGCCTTCCTCCAGATAATCCACTCAGACAGACAGTGACATCCTGAAAATAATCCCCAACTGCCCAGTGTCGGGAGAAAGGGAAGGAGGGCCAGGCAGGGAGGAGCCAGCTCATCTCCTCAGGTCCCTGGGATTCCCTGCTTGCAATACGCTCCAGCAGGGACAAAGCACAGGCCCTGCCTTCCAGGCATGTGGGCCCAGGTCCCCCCATGGCAGGTGTGGTGATGAGTGGTGGGGCCCCTACAGCTGGATCGGGGTGCCTGCTGACCTCACCTGCTCTCCCAGTGGGACCTGGTAGCTGGCTTCATGTCCTGACTTCCTTCTGCTACCAGCTTTCCCCACGCATTGCTGTCTAGCACTTACTATTTCTACATGAAAATGTATTAAAATTGATCTGACTTTGAGAATTATCTAGTAATTTCACAGCCCCTCTTGGGAACATTGGCCGTATCCCAGGGGGGCTGCAGACAGAATGGAAACCCTGCTGAGGCAGACAGGTGCCATCTGCCAGCTTCCGGGCTGCTGCCAATGCTGCCAGCAGTGGGTACAGGCCCTGGAATGGGAAGGGGCTCTGAGTGAGGACAAGCTGCCACCTGAGGTGAGAGCCAGCAGGCAGAGGGGCCAGGGTCAGGGCTCAGCCTGTGGCTGCAGCAGCTTTGTCTGTGGTCAATGTCATGGTCAGGCCGAGTCCACTCTCTAAGGCAACTCATGGAGTCACACCGATCCCTAGAAAAGACCTCTCCTGGCCCAGCCTCATCACCCCCCTGTTTTCCCACCAAGATGGCGCACAGGCCATTCCAGGTAAGGCTCACACCACAGGGGCCTAGAGGTTACAGGGGTGTGAGCAGGGCCTGTCACTTCTCAGTGACTGGGGAAGGAATTTGAGCATTCAATGGGGAGTTAGATGGACTCTGAGGTCCCACTCAGCCCAACTTTCGGTGAATCTGTGACAGAAGGATCACAGGCAAGGGGGCGGAAAGACACAGAGCAGACCATGAGTTCTCATAAAGCGGAGTCTTGGCACAACAACACACCTCCGTGGGTTTGGGTTTTAAAAAGGAGGCCCTCTGTGTGCAGTCTGGAAGCCCTGGACACCACAGAGACGTGGCCAACAGGCTCTGTGTGAACTAGTTGGGGAAATGGGGGAGGGGCTGGGGGGGGGTGAAGCCAGAGAGAAGGAAAGAAGGCAATGGAGCCCAATGAGACAAGAACGGCAGTGGAAGTGCCTTATGTCCAGGAATAACACAGAAACTTTGTGCATGAGGATTTTCTGTTTATACTGTTCTGCCCCTCAAAGGAACCGTTACCGTTGGCCCAACCCTGGAATAAGTTGTGGTTCAGACACAGCCTTGCCCTCTGCACTCTGAGAAACTATGGAAATGTCCAGTGAGGTGATGTGATCCCGGAGAGTCAACTCAGGGGTGAAAAGGGACAGAACATTCAGGAAGGCCATGGAGTGATCAAGAGCTCAGCGCAGGCAGAGGCTTTGGATCTGTTCCCAGGAAGCCGTGATGTGCCAGGAGAGATGCTGGTGTCCTGCCCACCATGGGATGAACTTCTGGTCTCAAGATGGTACTCAGGCTGCAGACCACCCCTTCCCTCAAATTCATAGAGATTATGTAGATGTGATTAGTTATGTAATAAAAATAGACTTGCTGTGCTTGTGTGGGGACACCCCCTTGTTTTCCGCTCAATTTTGTTGTGAACCTAAAACTGCTCTAGCCAATAAATTCTAGTTAAAGACAAGGAAAATAAAAGAGGAAAAGAAACACTTCCGTACATAGCTACACTTGAAAACTAGGGAGGGATTCGTTAGAGACCTGGGAACAAGCCGACCTTCTCCAAGAAGGAAAAGAAGGAGACAGGATCTTCATTTCCAAGATGAAGAGGCGACTGTAGGCTGCTGGGGTACGGGAGCACACAAGAAAAACGACAACATGAGAGGGACAGGGACGTGGAGAGACCACCTGTCACTGCAGTGGATGTGGGGACGTGGGGTGCAGACAGCAGTGCCCAGGGTAGTTGCTCGTACCTTATCCAGAAGACCAGCTACTGAGAAACCTGGCCTGGTGGCATGACCCTTCCAGCCATCCTCAGGATTCACCAAAAAGAGTTAACTCCCTACCCACCCATGTGGGCTGCACAGAGTCTACGAGGAAATCTCGACTCTAAAGATGAGTGCACAGGCTAAATTCACTGCACATGAGAAGGGACGGCACCCTTGAAGGACAGAACAACCTTGGACAGGCCGAGGGTTTGGGAACTTGTAGGAAACACCTCTGACTGGAAGTCCTTGAGGCTGATGAGACAGGTGGTCTGGGAGGAGAAAGGGTGGAGGGTGGACTGGGAGAAACCAGCCTCAGACACAGGAGTCAGGACACCTCATGGAATCTCTTCTCGCCTCTGACTGAGCTCCCGAAATGAGTCTTTCATTTTCAGAAAACTCGTGGCATCGCATTAGCACCCCCACTGACCCTCACACATGAAATGAAACCCTGGTGGTGAGTGGGCCCAACAGGAGAAGTGATGGCTTGCATGTTCTAGATATTGGTTTCTATTAGTTGTAAGCAGAGATCTATATTGCAAATGGGGTTTGTCCATAGGAGAGGACACTCAAGGCGGTTACATTGAAGTGCTGCTACGGACAGGGGCTTACAGACAATGTCCAGTCACTGCTGGAGCCCACACTGGACTCCTGCCCTGAGGTCAGCCTCACCGGTCAGCCAGGGAGAGGAAGTGGACGCCTCCTGGACTTGGCTCACTTGCTCATTAGCATGTAGTGGCTTCCAGCTTGTAGGCTGTGGCAATATTTTACCACAATTGTGTGCTCCAACCATTGTCTGCAACCTCAGGAAATTGTATGCTTACCTATCAATGCGCAATGATGCTCCTACTGGGCATAAATGCTTAAGCATCACTGAATTTATGGCGGCTTCTTTAACATTAAGTGTTTGCTTAATCAAGAATTACTACAAATATTGCTGCTAACGTGTGGGAATCTATAACATTTTTGACATGCAAAGGAGTCCCTGTATCCCCAAAGATGGTATCCAGTACTCTCCCCAGAGCACTTTGATTCATAAAAAAACACAAAGAATGGAGTCTGGGCAATTAGATAGGGTTGGCTATGAGCAGACACCATGGGTACAGTGGGTGGTAGAGGAGGGGTGTAGCTGATGCAGGAGTTAGGCCTGGGTGAGCAAGTTATGGGAGAAGTTATGGGTGGGTAACAACAGCTCATGTGTCCATGAGCAGACATGGGTGTGAGTGGGTGTGGGTGGGTGTGAGTATATATGAGTGAGTATGGAAGGGCTTGAGAGGATAAAGCCAGTGATGCTCCCTCATATTCCATCTACTCCCCCACCTCCAGCCACTTTTGTAATAAGGCAGGACCATCACAAATTGGCTGTGGGCAGCAGGGACGTGTGCCCCTTCTGAGCCAATGCATAGAAGAGCCAGGGTATGGCCCTCTAGCTGTCTCTCCCATTGCTGCAGTGACCAGCAAGGTTCCCGATGGCAGAACTTCATCACTTTGGGTCCCTGAATGACCATGTGGATCTGACCCCACTCCTGCCAACCATGGTTGGATGTGTAACACGAATGAGAAATTAACCTTTGTTATATTAACCACTGAGACTTCAGAGTTCATTTTTCTGCACCATGACCTAACCTGACCTGCCTAAGGCAGCCGCTTGGGGGAGGACGGATGTCTGAGTGGTGAGCATGTGCAGTGACACGTGAATATAGGGAGGAATTCAGTGATTCATCCCATTTTCCAACAGATTTTAGAGAGGCAGCTACTGGGATTCATTAGTGAACAAATGATAAACATGCTGGTCCTAAGGCACTCATATTCTAGTAGGAGAGACAAGCAATAAACATAAGCAATTAAATAAATAGTATATTGGAAGATGACGTGTTATTTAAAAAAAAAGAGAGAGAGATATCTTAACTGTAACCCTGGATAACAATTGTATGTTAGACCCTAACAGAAGGTGGGCTAAGGGGGCCCCAAGTCTGTGTTAAGGTCATGGCCTCTCTCCTAGCCTCCCTCCCAGTGTGAAACCCCAAGAAAAAAAAGAAGGAGGTTTCACAGGCCATCAGTGAGTTTTCCAGCTCTGGTTTATGAGAACAAGTCAGAAACCAGTGGGACAGCCGAGCCGTGTGGAACGTGAGCCAAGAGTGTCCAACAGGCGTGTGCCCAGTGCCTGGGACAGAAAGGTGAGCGATGAAAACGTGCTGACTTTGAACTGTGCTGATTTTCCCTCCTTACTTTCTTTCCATTCCTGGGTGTAGATCCCTGGGGAGGGGTGGGGTGTGAACCTGCTGTTCCTTCCCTATAGACAGGAGTTCCCCATTTCCAGACTTGCATTCATCCTCGCCTAGACAAAGATCTCTCAATGTGGCAAGCAGGAGCAGCGCTCCCTCCCTGCTCCGTCTCACCTCCCAGGACCCTATGTAAATCAGAGTATCACTGAGCCTGGCTTAGTAGGACAGGAGGAGGAGAGCAGGAGGGGCTTTGGAGGGCGAATTTGAAGCCATGTGTCGCCTGCAGCGGCGTACAGACTGTCTCAGACCCCTGGGAGGAAAATGTGGCATAGACAGGCACTTGTTTGTGTAGAAATTAAGTACAGTTCATTAAAGCACAATATTTAGGTGTAATAATTGTGTGGGAGCAGCTTTGAATAATTGAAGATGCATTTAATTTATTGTATTGTTCTGTTGTGAATACTAAAGTGAGACAATAGCAATTTTTAAAGTTGAGTAAGTATTGATTAATAAATTTTTGACATGGATGTTCTTTGCTGCCAGGCACATGGCTTAATTACTGGCCAGCACATGCATTAGAATATTTGGGGACTAAGTCTACTTTCAACTCTCTCATGCTCCCTTAATTACATACTCATCATGTGCACTAGTTTCTGCTCAACAAACACAGACTCTGATCCCTACTTCTTTTCAAGATAGATCCTGGAAGCTCACAGATGGGTATTATTCCCAGATAATTAGTTAAAATATCAACTTCATAGTAAAGATATTGATATTATGTTCAACACAAAAGGTTTATTACACACCTTAAAGTAAACATTCATATTTTCCCTAGACACTATGACAACCCTGTAAAATAACTACTCCACTTCTATTTCAGGAGAGGTGGGCTGGTCCTAGGCCTAATTCAACTCATCAATATCTTAGTGTTTGTACTAAATGAATGACAACTTACTGGCAACCTAAGAAATTCCAGTGTGGAAATAAGGGCATAGGTCAAAGGGTGAATAAAGAAAAGAGAAACACCAACTTACACCATACACAAAAATAAACTCAAAATGGGTACAGGACTTAAATATAAGATGGGAAACCATAAAAATACTGGAGGAATCCACAGGCAGCAAAATCTCAGACATATGCCCAAAGAACTTTTTCACTGATACTGCCCCTAGGGCAATGGAAGCCAAAGAGAAAATAAACAAATGGGACTACATCAAAATAAAAAGCTTTTTCACAGCAAAAGAAACCATCAACAAAACAACAAGAAACCCCACTGTATGGGAGAACATATTTGCAAATGTTATCACTGATAAAGGTTTAATCTCCAACATCTACAGGCAGCTTATACAACTTAATAAAAGGAAGATAAATGATCCAATAAAAAAATGGGCAACAGACCTAAATAGAATCTTTTCGAAAGAAGACAGAAGGAGGGCCAAGAGACACATGAAAACATGCTCAAAGTCACTAATTATCCGAGAGATGCAAATCAAAACGACAATGCGATACCATCTCACACCGGTCAGAATGGCTATCATCAACAAATCAACAAACGACAAGTGTTGGCGAGGATGCGGAGAAAAAGGAACCCTTGTGCACTGCTGGTGGGAATGCAGACTGGTGCAGCCACTGTGGAGAACAGTATGGAGTTTCCTCAAAAAACTGAAAATGGAACTCCCATTTGACCCAGTAATCCCACTCCTGGGAATATATCCTAAGAAACTAGAAACACCAATCAGAAAGGATATATGCACCCCTATGTTCATAGCAGCACAATTTACCATAGCTAAGATTTGGAAACAGCCTAAGTGCCCGTCAGCAGATGACTGGATCAGAAAACTATGGTACATCTACACAATGGAATACTATGCTGCCATAAAAAAGAAGGAATTACTACCATTTGTAGGCACCTGGATGGAATTAGAGAACATTATGCTAAGTGAAATAAGCCAGTCAATGAAAGAAAAATACCACATGATCTCACTCATTTGGGGATAATGAAAAACATTATAAACTGATGAACAAAAAGATAGATACAGAGGCAGTAAAGCATCAAACAGACTGTCAAATTACAGCAGTAAGGTTAGGGAGAGGTGGGGGAAATAAGAGATCAACTGAAGGACTTATATGCATGTATATAAGAGTAACCAACGGATGCAAAACATTGGGGGGTGAGGCATGTATGGGAGTGGGGTGGGCGGGGGGGCAATGGTAAGATATGTACACATATAATACCTTAATAAAAAAAAATTTAAAAAAAAAAAAGAAAAGAAAAGAGAAAACCATTCAGGGAAGATGTATGATGTCATAATGAGCCTGAAAAGGGGGGTGGGCTAAGTAAAAGCAATCTCCTGGGAAAAGTTCTGCGCTTAGGTGACCTGTGTTTGAAACTCAACTCTGTTACGTTCAGTGTGAGCTCAAGCACTCTACTGGGCACTTCTACATTAAATTAGTTACTATTTCTTTATCCTCTATTTCTGCTTTCACTGAAAAGTGTGACACATTATGATATAATTACATGGTGGTAAATTGTCATACAATTATATAATAAACTATACAATATAATAGATACAGACATAGGTATATAGCATAATTTGTGTGCACCAAAAGGATTTACAAAGCATTTGTCCATGAATTGTCTGACGAGATCTCAGCAAGTCTTTGATGGGTATTATCATCTAACCCTGCAGATGTGAAGGAAGAGTCTCAGCGAACATACCTGACTGCTCAGGGGTGGAGCTGGGCATCAGGTCAACCGAGTCCGACTCCAGAAGCCAGGTCAAGCCTAACCTAATGGCAACTCTGCAGCCTCCGCTCCCAGGAGAACCTGGTTACCTTTTTACATTCTTCTTCTGCCTTCCTAATTATAACAGGAAGCAAAAATAATGATTCAGGTACAAACAATCATTTGTCATTTCAATCATTACAGATAAAGTAAAGCGACCTTCCCTTGACTATGACCCCCTAATTCAAAACCCTTTCCCTAAAGGGACTATTGTTTCCAGTTTGGTGTCTATGCTTCCAGAACTGTGTGTGTGTAGGTGGATACAGATACGGACACGGATATAGGATATGGATATGGATATGGATATGGATATGGATATGGATATGGATATGGATTATAGGAATTCCAAAGTCTGGACCCAACCCTCAGAAATTCTGATTCAGGTGGACTGGGACACAATCTTAGCACTGGTGTTACTTTAAGACTCCCATAGACAACCTGGACTGGGAACCACTCAGGAGACTCAGATACATTAGGTAGTGGAGGCAATAGACCACATCCGCCTCTGGTTCCTGGCTTATTAGAAATCTCAGAAATATAGATATGATATTTTGTAGAGCTCTTAAAAATATCCTCTACCAAATGAATGACATTTTTTCTACTATATATAGTTTGAGGATTTTTTTTAAATAGGGAATCAAGTTTAATTTTGGATTTGTAGTTTATCTAGCTTCTTGGGCTGAAAGATTAATCTGATTTAAGCTCTCTTTCATTCCTATAAAAGCACTTATGGCTAAAAATTTTCCTAAGGATACCATTTTGTCTATAACTCACCCATTTTGCTCTGCAATATTCTTTTTATTGATACATAAAGATATTTTAGTTTCCGTTCTGATTTCTTCTTTTACCCAAGAAGAGTTCAAAATGTGTGTGTGATTTTCCAAAACTTTTAAGTATAGAAGATTCTTTGGTTATATTTTTGTTGTTAATATCTAATTCTATTGCATTTTGCATAGAAAATAGATTGGCCTATATGAAAATGGCCTGTTTCTGCCTTTGAGAATTTATTGAGATTTCCTTTGTGGCCCCACTGGGGTTGTTTTTTAATATAAAACATAACTACAAGTAATGTAATTGAAAAGACAACTATATTCTCTGTTAGGCACAGCACTAACAAAACCAAACTTTTAATTTTCTATTTGAATTCCCTATTACCTACTTTTTATCCATCTGCTATGTCAATGTATGAGTGAAGTATGAGGCTTTGTCCATTTTTCCTTGCTTTTCTCTTTTAGCTTTATATATAATTGTGGCTTTGTACATTCCTCCTTGTATTTCTTTTTTTTTAATATATTTTATTGATTTTTTTTACAGAGAGGAAGGGAGAGGGATAGAGAGTTAGAAACATCGATGAGAGAGAAACATCGATCAGCTGCCTCCTACACACTCTCTACTGGGCATGTGCCTGCAACCAAGGTACATGCTCTTGACCAGAATTGAACCTGGGACCCTTGAGTCCACAGGCCAATGCTCTATCCACTGAGCCAAACCGGTTAGGGCTCCTCCTTGTATTTCTATCTGGATTTGCTTTATATTTCAAATCTATATTGTTGGCACAAAATGCTTCATAATGGTGATCACTCTTTGATGGATTATTTCTTTTATCTGTAAACATTGCTTCAATTTGCCCTGTATCATACTTTTTCCATTAAATTCCATTCTGCCTGATATTAATATCACTGTTCCAGATTTACTTGCTAATATTTGTTTATATTTTTCATTTTTGTTTTTCATATTCCTTTGTCATTTTAAATATTTCTCATGTAAATAACATATATCTGGTTTGGAGTCTCTGTCATTTAATAAGTTGATTTAACACGTTGTTATGGTTACCTCGAGTCCCTCCTGCCAAGTGCTCTTGTTTTCCAGATGTTCTTATTCTTTTGTGTGTGTGTGTGTGTGTGTGTGTGTGTGTGTGTGTGTTTAATATTTTTATTGATTTCAGAGAGGGAGAGAGAGATAGAAACATCAATGATGAGAATCATTGATCGGCTGCCTCCTGCACGCCCCCTACTGGAGATCAAACCTGCAACCCAGGCATGTGCCCTTGACCGGAATCAAACCCGGTCCACAGGCCAACACTCTATCCACTGAGCCAAACCAGCTAGGGCACACATGTTCTTGTTCTTGTTTTTCCCTTTCTGGCTTTGTTAAATTGATCAAACCAGCTTTGTTTCATGTTTCTATCAAGTTTGGAATTTACATATTTAATTTACTCTCCCACTGGCCATTTTAGCTTTTTATCATATCTACTCAAACTTACATTTTTAAAATAATAATACTAATAGTAAAGTGGGTGAGAGAAAACTATAAGAAGTGATAGATACGATTTTGGCCTTGATGGTGGTAATGGTTTCACAGGTATATACTTACCCCCAAAATCATCAAGCTGTATACATTAAATATGTACAGTTTTTTATATGTCAATAATACCTCAATAAAGTGGGTTTTTAGAAACTTACATTTTTTCTAATGCTATCCAAAAGAAGAAAACGGAGGGTGAAAGATCCTTCACGTTGGTCTTGGCAATGATGTACTGGGAAAGACATGAAAAGCAAAGGCAACAAAAGCTCAAATAAACAAGTGGGACTACATCAAACTAAGTGCTTCTGCACAGCAAATATATAAAGAACTCACGCAAATGATTGGCTCTGTCTAAGGATGCAGCAAGACACAGGGACACAGAACCAGGATTAGGGGTCGAGTCTCAGGACGACTTTATGCCTAACCACATTCTTTATGCCTCAACATAGAAACTTCTGAGAACCATTTACACGTGCACTTTGTGGCAGCCCACCACCCTCTGAGGCTGGATATACACCACACCACAGGACAGTAGCACAGTGAGATGAAGAGTCAGACTCCAGCGTCAGACAGCCCTGATCTTGAATCAAGCTATACAGTTGTTAGACCTCATTGCATTTCTCACAGCCTCCATTTCCTTAGAAAATTGCAGACAATCATGCCTACCTCATAGAGAGTAAGTGAGGATTAATACACAAATGTATGGAAAGCACCAAGTAGGCACAGAGTGGATACTCAAACACTGATAGATTAGCCACCTGTCCTCCGGCCCCAGCAGCTTCCTCCTGCAGAGCACTTAGATGTCACTTCAGTCTTGCAATAGCTGCCATATAGACGTTCCTCAGTGCCTTCATTTTGCTGATGGGAAGCAGGAAGGCTGCAAACCACATGGCAAAAGAGTTGTCCTTAGAGAAGTAGCATGTTAAATGAGGAACATTTTTATCAGACCATTCTGAGTTCCAACATAGACTCTGACATCTGCCAGCTACAGGGTCTCAAGCCCATCATCCAACCAGTCTGAGCGTTAGTTTTCCCATCTGTAAATGGGAGTAATGGCCTTACCTCCCTTGCAGGACTGCTCTAGGACTGAATGAGATCCCTGATTCAAAACACCCACCACCATGGTCTGGCCTAGAGTGTGTGCACAGGAAGGGCTAGTTCCTGTAGCCTCCAGCCTTCTTTCTCTTCTTGGTGCACAGAACAGAGTCAGGAGTTACTTCTCCCCCATCTGGAAGTCCGAAGCACTATTCATCTCCTCCTAATGGGACTCTCACAGTCTGCCTCCCAGGACCTGTATTTCTGAGAAGATTCTTCCTGACTTCTAGACCGGGAGCTGCCTGGAAGACAGAGACAGTATCTGACCTGCCTTTTTCTTCCTCAGGCTGCCCAGTTCCCATTGGTTGCAGAGTAAATGTGCACTGAGTAAAGGGATGAATGAATAACTAAATGAATGACATTGCAGTTACAGCAGAAGCCATTAGTGAGAGAAAATTAATTTGCAGATGGAATTATTTCATTGTGTACCCAATCTTGCAAAACAATGAGGCACAGCTTGTAGGAGTTTCTAACACTTTTTCAGAAATTTAATTGCCAGTTAATTTTCCTGCGAAACTCAATAACCTCTATGAGCTAAAGGAAACAAAACACTGCTCTGAAAACCTCATTAGACTCTGCCTGGAATGGCAGTGGCTTTTTCTGAGTTAGAAACCCAAGAATGAAGCTGCCATAAAGGTCACGAACAGGATGCCTGCACCCTGTGTCTTTCAGGTCTCATGTCCCACCAGAGGGCATGGCTCCCACTTGCGGCCACAGAAGTGGGGGTGACTTGGGTTGAGCCATCCTCAGTCATTCTCTCGTTGAAGTCTCTTGTGATCAGAGCTCAGTCTGTGATGAGAGTTGAGGCTCAGTCTGTGACTATGATTGGAACAGTCTGGGCCAAGATTCATAGTCCCAGCTATGGTCATGTATCTGTACAGCTATAGCTGAAATTAGAGGTGGACCAATGGAATAGACATGACACAAACAAGTGAAATGTCTGCTACATAGCTCCATCAGTAATTAGTGAATTGAACTAAATAAATGCTATATACTTTCTCAGTCCCAAGGTGAGGTGGGACATGGGTTGGAGAGGGAGGAACGGGAAGGAGGATATCATCAGCCCTGATGAGAAAGGGCTCAGAACTCAGGCTCACCGGATAGAGTTCAATCTTGCCCTGACCCATTTTAAGTGTCTTCTTAGCCAATGAGCTGGCTTTGTCACCTTCTGCTGCACTGTAACCCATGCAAAGATCACAGAGCCCCAGGCAGCCCGCCTGGAGACATGTTCCCGGGGGCCAGATTCTGTCAGCTCCAGTAGCCGTCACCTGCCTGGTATCACAGCTAAGTGGGTCAGCATTTGCTGGCCACTCCGCTGATTAATAGTGTTGAAGTGGCTATCTCATGGTGGCTGGGGCACCGTGTCTCCAGCCTGGGAAATGCCGCTGTGCCAGCAATGAGCTCATTCCGTGAGCGGAAGCGGGGCTCTGAGAGTGTTAAATCTCAGTCACTACCTTTTTTGGTTGCTTATGAATTCTTTGCACCAGTTTGTCCCCTGCTCGGTCTCCCTTCTCTGCTTCCTCCAGTGTCCCACCTGAAGGACACCATTGAAATGAGGGATGAGACGTAATGAAGCTACATATAAAATTAATCAAGTGTGACACAAAAATTGATGGGGAATGCAATCTCGTTGGCATATTATTCACCTCCTCTGAGTGGAGTTCTTTGTTTACCATTGCAGAATTTGTGAAGGACTCTACCAAGGAGCAACACCAGGGATCATTTTTCAGAGTGAGAACTGGAGAGAAAGGAAACAATTACTGAGGAGAATGGAACCAATACTGAAGTGCTCTATGATTCTTGGAGGTTGATTTTTCTTGTTTTGATATAGTTATAAGTAATGTATATGTCTAAAGATGGCTTCAGGAAACTTCATTGCTTCAGGGAACTGCATTGGAGTAGAAATCATTCATTTATTTGTTCCTTTATTTATTCATTTGATGCTGTTTACTGAGCATCTACTCTGTGCCTGGTCCTATACTAGACACAGGAGCAATCAACAAAAATAATAGTAATTGTTGCAGTAATGCAGTAGGTGTTGTTAGCTAACATTGACTGAAGATTTACGATGTGCTGGACCTTGGGCTGAGCACTTTGTAAGCATTATCTTATTTAATTTCACATAACCTAAGAAGTAGCGACTATTAATGTCCTCATTGCAAGTTGAGGAAACTGAGCATGAAGCAATTAAAAAACTTGCTCATCCTTGACCAATGTGGCTCATTTGGTTGGAGAATCAGTTCATAAACCAAAAGGTCTTAGGTACAATTCCCAGTCAGGGCACGTACTTGGGTTGTAGGTTCAATCCCCGGTCAGGGTGCTTATGAAAGACAACCAGTTGATCTCTCTCTCTCTCTCTCTCTCTCTCTCTCTCTCTCTCTCTCTCTCCCCTTCTCTTTCTAAAATCAATTAACATACCCCACCTCCTCTTCTTGAACCTCTCCACTTCCCCATTGAATGGTAGGATCAATGTCCCTTCCCCCTTGAACCTGGCTAGCCCTCTCTAAGTGCCTCAGCCAACAGAGTATGGCAGTAACATTATGTGGCCTCCAAGGCTAGATCACAAAGTGCTGTGGTCTTTGCCTTGCTCTCTTGGGACACTTACTCTAGGAACCCAGTCACCAGGCTATGTGCAATTCCAAACCAGCCTTTAAGGAGAAACAACATGAGAAAGCCAAGTGTAGGTCCTCTGGCACACAGCCCAGGTGGCAGCCAGCATCAATCTCAGAGATGAGTGAAGACATCTCAAGATGATTTCTGCTCCAACCATCGGATGACAATCTCTCCTCCATCACCCACCTTCAAGTCTGCTCAGCTGAGATCCCAAACACTATGGAGCAGAGACTCTCTGTCCTTGATGGGTCCTGTCTCAACTCCTAACCCAAGAATCCGTAAGCATCATGAAAGGGTTGCATTACACCACTCAGTTTGCAGCAATAGCAACTGGAACTGATGGGTGTTTGGAAGAGAAGACCTTTAGGGTCATATCCAACCTGTAAACACTTAGTTTCGTCACTTCCCATAGGAAGTGCTCCCCACACCCATACATATACCAAGACAGGGTTGCTCGTGGCTAATGACCTTTCCACTCTTGGAGAGTGGAGCTTCTGAGACCATAACCTCTAGCCCAAAATCTGAAAAACTAAACCCACCTGCTCAGCAGACAACACATTTGTGAAGAAGTTTTGGTGTTGACTGGGGAAGAAGCACCACTGGGCAAATATTCCATTTAGAAACTAGAAGAACAAGAGGGGAATCATAAATCCCTCTGAAGGGTGCATCCTATTTGTCATTCAGGGAAGGACCATTTGTATCTAAAGAACATCAAACAAACCAGCCGAGCCTTCTTTATGGGCCAGGGAGAGATGGAGCAGGGGAAATAAACCTGGTATGCAAAAATGATAGCATCAGGAAGTGTTCTAGAGAGAAACAAAATGTCCTGAGCCAGCTGAGGATTTCATTAAAGGAAGTCTTTGGTAAGAGGAATGCTCTGTTCCTGTCACCACTGAAAATGGAACTGTGTTCACTCTGGGGACAAGGACAATCCAGACTCTCTCTGTCTCTGTTGTGCATGTGAGCATGCAGGCACGTGCATGACCCCATCCCCAGCTCTCTGTCATCCTGTCCCCTTCTTTGTGTTGTGGCAAGAAGGACAGCCTCCTGAGTCAGGGTGCCTGGGCTCAAATTCAGTGTGACCTCAAAAATTACTTACCCTCTGTAGGCCTCAATTTTCTCATCTGTAAAAAAAAGAAAAAAAATGAATCATGATAGCACCTATCTGGTAGGGTTGTTATGAGGTTTCATGAAATATTAGCTCAGAGAATTTCAATTTTATTTCTTATTTATTTTTATTATTGTATTATTATATGTTATTATTACATTTATCATTATGTATTATTATCATTATTACTGGGTGCTTTCCTGGGCCTGTGTAGGTATCTTGGTTGATAGGGCCTTTCATATCTGTGTATATATACATTTCTGAATCTGCATGACTCTCTTTACCTCCTTACCCACCCCATGGACACCCAACAGTTCCCTCTTCATCTGTGTCTGCAATGTGACCTTTCACTCTTCCCTGAATGAAGAGAGTTGGAAACCATTGAAGTGTCGTGGAAGAGGTAAGAAAAATATGAGTCCAACCATGGGAAAGGTTCACATCATTTCTGCCCACACTGCATTGGCCAGAACTCAGTGTCTGATCAACATGATTTTGCCTCAAAGAATAAATTATGACTCAGGTTGACAAAAAAAATGCCTGTCTGTCTATAAAAAACAGGATATGGCCTATTAGAACTCAGGCTCAGTGTATTTCCCATGCTGTTATTCCTGGGCTTGGGGGTGGTACAAAGACCTGTTCTCAGTTCATTCATTCCCTGCTCTCCATCCCACCTGATCCCAGGCCACCATCACCTCTTCCCAGGATTTCTGCAATTTCTGTCCCCATTCTTGCCTTCTTTTTTCCAGACTACAGAATGCATCTAGGTTGGTTGTTCTGAAATGAACATCATAATAATTGCTCTTAGAAATAGAGTCAAAACCCCTGAGCTTACAAGGCACTCCCCACCTCCCTCCCCAGTCTCACCTCTCTCTACTCTTCTCTTTGAACTCTGGGTTCTAATTTGACCTTCCCACAGTTCCTCAAATTCACCTTGTCATTCCCTTCTCTGAGCATCAGGTCCTGTTGCCCCACCTGAAACATATCTACTGCACCTCTGTTTCTTCCAGCTGTGTAACTCCTACCTAACATTCAAGTCCTCATTTGAAATTTACTCCTCACCCCCACAGTGGGTTAGGTCTCCTCTTCCTCACTCCCATAGCACCCTATCTTAAACTTCATCACTCTTCAGTGTTGTTATCTGAATTCCCTCTGAATTCCAGGCTCCAAAAAGGCAGGGATCATATCTATAGTCCGTTCACTGCTGTCTCCCCAGCAGCAACCACAGTGCCTCGCACATAGTGAATACCCAATAAATAGTTGCTGAGTTAACGAATCGCTCTATTAGAGCAATCAATCATATTCTCTTATACCCATCTGTTTACTTCCCCGACTTCCCCTATCTGATAAAAACTCCTCAAAGTCCCCTATGCATTTCTGGTTCCTAAACCAGGACTTTGCATGCAAGAGAGAAAAATGAGAGAATGATTCATATTGACAAAAAAATTATAACTAACATTTCTCATCTTCATCCATCAGCTTTGACAACATATGAAACCAGTTGGTGTATGAGCCAGAAGTTAGGCAGAGGTGACATTTGGGAGCCAGATTCCATGTGATTTGAGTGGTGGGATCCATTTCAGGCCTTGAAATCATCTGAGGCATCCCTGTGGACCATTGTCTCATTAAACAGACCCTAAGGCGAGTCAGGTATTTCCTTCTGAGATTTGACCCTCTGAGCTAGTTCAGTCGTAGCTTCCAGTAATTGGCTTTTCTCCTCAGGACAACATTATCAAACCTGAACCAAAGTTGCCTGCCCAGGAGTCAGCAGCAGATCCAAGCCCCCAGCATCTTTCTTGAGTTCCAGGGAGAGAGCCTGGGTGGGATAGAAGCCAAAAGCAGTGTTTCTTCAGATCACAGAGGGAAGAGAGGTTGTGATTTCACAGTGCATTTTCCTAAACATGAAGGGAAAGTAAGTCAGACAAAGCAATACTTTGGCAACAGATGGTGAACAAGATCAGTTGGGGAAATCTCGTTTGGGGTTGAAAGGAAAAACTGCAGAGATGCCTCTGTCAAGGGTAGAAGACTCCCACCTGCCTGGGATGTCTTTATTTTCTAGCCTAAAAAGCTTCATCCAAGGGAAGATCAAACGCAAAGAGCTGTCTCACACAGTCCATCTGAGCCAGCACGAGCATGTCTCAGAAAGCACTGGATAAAAGCTAAACAGAGCCTTATCCCAGGCACCATTCAGGACCATGTTCGAGAAGCAGGGGGTGGGTATGCGGATGCTGGTTTCCATAATGGCCACCATGGCGCTGGGCCATGAGTTATGACACTGGCAGAGGATCCTCAGCCTTCACATAGAGGCCGGGAGTGGGGAACTGTTGGCAGACATGAATCCACATCGCCAAAGCCACAGGCGTCTACAGAAGAGTTTCCCAAACTTCAGGCACACACGTGTAATACAATGAGTTGGACAAAACATCACTTCTGTGGTATTCATGAGAAAACATCAGACAGACCCAAATTGAGAGGCTTTCTATAAAATAACTGACCAGTGCCCTAGCTGGTTTGGCTCAGTGTATAGAGCATCGGCCTACAGACTGAAGGATTCCCGGTTCAATTCCGGTCAAGGGAAAATACCTTGGCTGCAGGCTCCTCCTGGGGGCTTGTGCAGGAGGCAACCGATCTCTGTGTTTCTCTCACATCAATGTTTCTCTCTGTCTTTCCCCTCTCTCTTCCACTCTCCCTAAAAATCAATAGGAAAATATCCTCTGGCGAGGAGGAAGGAGGGAAGGAAGGAAGGAAGGAAGGAAGGGAGGGAGGGAGGGAGGGAGGGAGGGAGGGAGGAAGGGAGGAAGGGAGGAAGGGAGGAAGGGAGGAAGGGAGGAAGAAAACTGACCAGTATTCTTCAAAAGGGTCAAGATCATGAAAGATAAAGACAGGGGAACTGTCACAGATTGGAGGAGATTAAATAGAACTACTGAATGCCACATGAGCTCCTGGACCAGAAAAGGGGTATTAGTGGGAAAAGTGGCAAAATTCGAATAAAATCTGTAGATTAGTCAATAGCATTGAATCAGCATTAATTTTCTGGTTTCAACAATGGTGCTATGGTTCTGTAAGATGTCAGCGTTGGAGGAAGCTAGGGGAAGGGTGTGTGAGAATACCCCATACTATCTTAACAAATAAGTGAAAGGAATCTGACCACATACTTTTTGTTTTTAACTGATATTTTTTTCCTGCTAGCACCTCACGGTTGCTGTGAAAATTAAGTGAGATACCATTGTAGAATACTCAGTATGGGGCTTGGTACAAGAGGAGGTGGCCTGTCATGTCCTGGTTATTTTTTAAATTCTGAGGCTGATACAGTGGACAGGGGACCCAAAGTGGGTCAATGCTTCCCAGGTGGTCCCTGCACTGGAGTTGGTGGGAGGGGGTGTGGGGAGGGTGTGTTCCTTTTGATTGAAAAGTCCCTTTATCACAGGGAACTTCAAGATACTGTTTTAGGAATGTGTTTTGTTGTATTATTCCTAAACGGTATAAGTTACATATACCCCTGTATGTAAGATATATTTTATGTCTTTTCAAAATTAGCTCTTTTCTTCATGAGATAAATTTTTATTTTTGTTTTTTCTGTTAATCCTCACCTGAGGATTTTTTTTCCAGTAATTTCTAGAGAGAGTGGAAGGGAGGGGGAGAGACAGAGAAACATCAATGTAAAAGAGACACATTGACGGGTTGCATCCCACAGGCTCCCCAACCAGGGCCAAGGATTGAATTTGCAACTCAGGTACACACCCTTGACTGGGAATCAAACCCGAGACCCTTTGGTACTCGGGCAGACACTCCCAACTACTGCACCACATCAGACAGGGCTAAATTTTTATTTTCAAAGGAAACTTGCTCTCATTACCCAAAATGAAAGACCAAAGTCATTAGCCATGAAAATAAAGTTAACTGGTTTAAAAAAAAAAAAAAAAAGAACACTGTGACAGCTAGGTACTGCTGCCCACACAAAGGCTCTGAGCTCAAGACCTCTTTCCTCTTTGTTAAGAAGGGAAATTAGCAACTGCTAGAGAAGTGTTGAAATATATCAGCATCCTGCTGGGACTTCCTCCCTGATGGAGTCGAGGAGTGGAAGAGATTTGAGAAGTAATTTTCCCTCTACGTGATTCAATATTAGTTAGTGTCTTGTCCATGCACCTTTTAAACTCATTTCTGCTACCACCTAAAATCATACACCACTTGGGGAAAACACTGCCTTTTTGAAACCTCATGATGAGGTTGGAAGACCATGGGCTGCAGAACGAGAGTCAGAAGGCTCACAGCTGGAGCGCAGAGCCTCCCTCACAGTGTGATTCCTGGGGTGGGAAATAGCAGTTGTCCTAGACGGATGGAGGGAGTGTAAATTGGTTCAACTTCTTTGAACATAAACTTTGATCTAGTAATTTCCCTTCCTGGGTTATTTGTCCTACAAATATAATTGTGGGTCATTACAGTATTTTTGGTAATAGGAAATGACAGGACCAACCAAAGTGTCCATCAATAAGAAACACACTACACAATAAAAGATTCTACAGCCATTAAAAAGAATGAGAGGCAGGTACATGTGCCAGTATAGATGTTTCCAACGTGTATTATTTTTATAATTTATATAATGTGAAGAAAGCAAGGTGCATAATAGCATACATAGTATGCTCCTGTTTCTTTTTTTTTTATATGTTGATTTTTTTATTGTTGACCCTATTACAGATGTCCCCCATTTTCACCCTATTTGCCCACCTCCATCCAGCCCCCGCACCCCCTTTCCCGGGCCTTCACCACTCTGTTGTCTGTGTCCATGGGTAGGCTGATGCTCTTCACCTTCTTTTATCCAGTCCCCTCACTCGCTCCCCTCTGACCTCTGTCAGTCAGCCTGATCCATGTATCCATGCCTGTGGTTCTATTTTGTTCGTCAGTTTACTTTGTTCATTAGATTCCACCTATAAGTGAGATCATATGGTATTTGTCTTTCTCTGATTGGCTTATTTTGCTTAGCATAATATCCTCCAGGTCTACCCATACTATCACAAAAGCTAACAGTTCCTTTTTTTTTAATCCTCACTCAATGATGTTTTTATTGATTTCTAAGAGAGAGGAAGGGAGAAAGAGAGAGAGCAACTGATCAATGTCTCTCTCACATCGATGTTTCTCTCTCTCCTTTCAGTTTTTTTTTAAGTGGATGAATACACTGTATCAGTCAGCTATTGCTGCATAACAAACAACCCCAAACCTCAGTGACATACAAAAATAAGCATTTATTATCCAGCTCAAAGGTGTGCACTCAGTTGAGGCAGCTCTACTTCCCCGGACTACAGAGAGGCTGTGCAGCTCTGATCCACATGTCTCTCATTTTTCTAAGACCAACCATCTACCTGGGGCACATTCCTCTCATGGTCATAGCAGAAGCAGGAGAGGAGAGCTCCACCAAGTCAGCATATTTCAAATCTTTGCTCATCTCACACCTACTAACATCCCATTAGCCTGAGAAAATCATGGCCAAGCCTAACATCAAAGGAAGAAATAAACATTTGCCAAACAACTATTCTTAAAAGCTCTAAATATCATCTATATATGAGAAATATACATGATATATATGTCACATTTCATATATATATTTGACATACAGAGACTCTCTAAGCAAAAGCACACATGACATTAATGATGGGTTGTGTCTAGGTGGGCAGAAGTGGGAGACCATGGTCAGGATGAGAGTGAAGTTTATCTCTCATCACCCTTTTGCCATGTTTGAATCTTGTACAATTTACATATATCATTTTCACAAAAGAAACAAACCTTTACATCTGTCTGATCCACAAGACATTTATTTTCATATTGATGGGCTTATTTGACTTGCATTAAATAGAGTGAGGCAGGCAGAAAAGGGATGATGACCCCACTTTGAGGATCAGAAGGGAACTGAGATCCAGCCATGCAAAGTGCTTGCCCAAGGCCAGACAGCTGAAAAAGAGCCAGCCCAGGGCTGAAAGCCAGATATGTCTCAGACTAGTATCATCCCACCATGCCACGCAGCTTGCCACGGTCCAGTGCCCACCAGTGCTGTCCCGTGCAGGATCCCCCCTGTGGACAGGCAAAGGGATCAACGCCTCCGTCCCATGCACACCACGTGGCAGAGAATGAATGTAGACAGCCCCTCAGAGAGCATCTTGTTCAATCTGGCCATTTTACAGATGAGCGAAGAGAGGCCCAGAATCACAGAACAGGTCTCTCTGTCTGTGTCTCAGGTGGGACCTTAATAACCACCTGACAGGCTGTTTGGGGGATCAAAGCAGACCATGCTTGAGCGGGTTTTGCACCCCAGGGAGCATGTGGCATGATTTGGGGACTCCCTTGCCCAGCATTCACTCATTCCCCACAGGAGAGCCAGGGGACCAGCCGGGAATCTATAACCTGACACAGACTGCAGTAGCGCAGTTCTCAGAGTGAGGGCAGCTGCTCACAAGAAAAGCACTAGGCCCTGAGCGCTGGGGAAGGGGGCAGGGGGCAGGGGGCAGGCTGCGCTGCGAGGGTGCGTGTTCTTTTTCTACAGCAAATATGTCCCAGCATTGTTCTGCAGCAGATTTGATGCCTAGCTGGGACTGGGTTTATGTCCTTAGCTTCTTCACAGCTCAGCACAGAAATCGTTCCCTTAGCAAAGCTCCGTCCCTGGAAGAGCCCTGGTGGCTGCAGTGCTAAGAGCTCTTTCCTTCC
The DNA here is from genome assembly GCF_963455305.1 of Plecotus auritus. Classification (NCBI taxonomy): domain Eukaryota; kingdom Metazoa; phylum Chordata; class Mammalia; order Chiroptera; family Vespertilionidae; genus Plecotus; species Plecotus auritus. The sequence continues at coordinate 42,261,787 of NC_137774.1, forward strand.
CCATCCCACCGGGGTGGGTTCCCCTCATGAGTCTCCTTCTGCACAGGCCCCAAAGGGCAGTATCCCCTCTCATTACAGTGTGCTCTGCTCCTGTCATCACCTCTCAGCAGGCAACACAGGAACGGGTGGGAGGGAGCAAGTGGAGGCACCAGATGCTGGGGAGCCAGCAAAAGCGAGGGGGGCCCCGTGGAGTCCCACTTAAGCCATTTTCAACTTTGCATCAAATGGAAATTTCTGTGAGCCTCGTTGAAAGCTCCTACAATGACTCATGTCACGAAGCGAGCTCTAGGAACAAATGGATGCTAATTATTTTGTGGAAGGAGAAACAAGTGGAGAATTTAAAAGAGTGTCCGGCTAAGCAGATGGTGGGAAATCTGAAGGCACCGAAAGGTAGGTGATAGCAGCATGGCATTCATGTAAGGGCTTATTGTGTGCTAGAGTCTATTTCTAAGCACTTTATATGGATTAAACCAGGTGTCCTCAAACTATGGCCCACGGGCCACATGCAGCCCGCCGAGGACATTTATCCGGCCCGCCGGGTGCCGCTGCCTGTCCTCCTTAGCAGCCGACTCGTCCTGGGCCCGCAGTGCGCATAGGAATTTGTTCATAGTTTTTTTTTTTAACTATAGTCCGGCCCTCCAACGGTCTGAGGGACAGTGAACTGGCCCCCTGTTTAAAAAGTTTGAGGACCCCTGGAAACTGATGTAATCCTCTCAACAGCCCTATGAGACCAGGAAGTATTGGCATGCATATTTTACAAGTAAGGAAACTGAGACACAGAACAGTCTTTTGTCCAAAGTCACACAGCAGAGACGGGATTTGAACCTTGCAGTGTGGCTGCAGTCTGTGCCCATGTGACTAAACTGGACATCCCTCTCTCCGACCCTGACACTGAACAAGGGCACTGTACTGAGCTAACTCCTTTGGAGTCCTTAGGAAACAAGAACTCTCAATCCAGAAGAGGATGCCCAGAGAGGAAATCAAATTTTGGGGAAAAGAACTAACCCAGGTGTGTTTTATGAATAGCACCCACTCATTCATCCCTGTGGGAAAAAATTATGTATCAGCTGTATCCATTATTTGCTATCACTAATCTATTGCCCTGTCCCTTTCAAGTAATTAAAACATGCTGGTTTTCCCAGCCAGTTGTAATAACTGATGCAAAGAAAGACCAGTGGACATTTGAAGGAAAAAGACCTGATTTCTGGTTCCAGCTCTGCTTCTCTACTGAGCTGTGTGACCCTGGACAACTTCCTATACCTCTCTGAGCCTGTGATCTCTCAGCAGTTCTGGGATAGAACATCTTTGCTCCAACAGCACTGAGCCAAATGTAGGCCAGCTCTGCTCCCAGGCCAGCAGAGGAGGGAGCAGAGAATAGAAGTCATTTCAGACCCACGCCAAAGTGGGACACAGACAGGAATGCCTGGACTATTGGGAGGGGATCGGGAAAGACGTGACGCTGAAGCACCCTAAGTGGAGACTTGGAAGATGAGGGGGGAGTCGCTGGGATAGAGAGGGGGTGTGGACAGGTGAAGCAGCTCAGCAAAGGCCAGCAAGAAGAGGCATGTTCAAAGGGCAAGTGGTTCTCTGTGGCTCAGGGTGAGGGGATGGGCTGGAGGGTAGGAGAGAGACAGGACTGTGAAAGTGCTTTGTACTATGACATTTGGCAAGGTCCTTAGCATCCACCTAGGGCTACTCACTCACGTGGCTTCAGGGCTCTGGCGGGTGATGTACCTAAGTGAAGAGGATATGAGACAGTAGGAGGGGTGGGGTTGGTGGACCTGCCTAAAGGTATCCATTTTTTTTGACCCCATGAAGTATGTTTGCACTTTGAACTTGCCTTTGTGACTCCTCTTCCATTCTGGACCTTTCAGCACACAGAGTGTCACAACCATTACAAAGACAGGCCGTGGTGGCTGGTGCTCTCTCACCAGCAGTCTTTGTGACACCCAGGTCCTCAGACCTCCCTCTTCTGGACACACAGTTCACAGCATCAAGCTCCCAGATCTCTCCCCAAGACCCCTCCCTCTGTCCTCCTCTCTCAGCCGCTCTGCACCTGGACCTGGTCTCCGGCTCATTGCCCTGCACTCCCATCCTCTGCCGGCGCCACTGAACAGACTGCTCCCCTGCCCCAGGCCCAGGCCCCCCTTTAGTGCCCATATGCTCTTAGCCACACTGCAGAGTAACTGAGACTCACCCCCTCCACTGATCCTCATGCACCCAGATGGGCCCACAGCTGGGCTGCTTGGGCCCCTAGGGGTGACGGCACTTTCTGACAATCACATCTTTCCACACAGGTTGCCATAGTGACTGGGTCAACAGGTTGGGGGAAGGGTGGGCTTTCAAGTAACAGCCACCACACAGCTCCTCAGAATAGCCTTTCTCTTGCTGAGTATTGTCCACTTGCTAGACTTCTCCTGGGGCCCTTTGCCGACTAGGAGGAGAGGAGGGTTTGGGGCCCCAGCCCAGGCTCACTAGATAAACCCACACCTGTCTGAAGGCCAAAGACACAGGCTGCCAGCCTCTAGGAGATCCTGAGAGGTAAACTGATACCTGAGAGAGCTTGTCGCTTACCTCCATCCATCAGAGATAGCCAACTCTCAGCTCCAGCCCAGCCGCAACCCCTGCTACATGTTCATAATCATTAAACACAGCAGAAGACCAGCATGGAACATTTGGGAAGGTGTTTAAAATTGCCCCAAATGCCTTCCTTTCAGAGAAAAACCACTGTCAACATTTGACATAGCTCCTTCTTACCCTTCTTCTAAGATTATGTAGAGATTGAAAAAGAGATGGAAAAGGAGATAAAAATATAAACAGTTAAAATATATGTGTAGATAGTTGCACGCCCTACTTTTTTCATTTCGCATTATATCATAAGCATTTCTCACATCGTTGTACTTCTTTACATCATTTTTAAATGACTCATAAAAATTTACCAAATGGATATGCCATGGTTTACCATTGTGCCTTAATGGCAGGGTATTAAGATGGAATCTAATTTAATGCAGCTATAAACATCTTTATCTCTATCTCTGATCGTTTTCTTAGGATCTATTGCTAGAAATGGATTTCCTGAGACAAAGAGTATAAATATCCTAAGGTTTTCATAGACACTTGCCAAATGTCCTCTGGAACATTATTCTTTCATCACCTATAGTATACCGTTTAAAAATGTTATGGATAGATGAGTAATTGCAAGGCTTGGAGTTGCAATTAACATAAATGAAAAGCTCTGATTTTCAATGCAGTTTAAATTAAAAGGCTGCTCTTCACCTAGACCTAGCCTTTCGGACAAACAGGCCTTACGTTTGAAGTGCTGGTCCACCCGGTGGCAGTGTCTGCCAGTACTGAGTGGGAGAGCCCCTAGCCTTCACCGCCCCCTGCTCTCCCTTACCCCCGCCCTGATGGCCCAGTCACTGCCTGGGAGGTGGATAAATGGCTCAGTTGGCTGCCCTTGTTCCCAGAACCCACTTCCTAGCAATGCAAGGGAGCCATTTGTCATTCTGCCACAGAGCCCGGCTCTGCCAGACATCTCATTCCACTTCCCCGACCAAGGACATGGCTCAGAAGGGCCGATTCCAATGTTGGGCTCTGCGGAGCAATGGACAGAGCACTGAACTGGAGCCGAGGCCAGGTGTCTGACTGGCAGTGTGACTCTGGGCCTGAGGGTCTTCGTGTCTAAAGACCCTACCATCTCCAAGGTCCCCACATCCTTCCCTGGGTCCCAAAGGCTATCCCAGTCCGGTCCTCTGACTGGCTGCCCAGAGCCATAAATGAACAGAGCTGACATAATATTTCCGGTCTTGCTGTGCCCTCGGGGCCCCTCCTTCTCTGTGCCTGGCTCCCTCAGGGCCCGGGGGCAGGATGGGTGGGTCCGTGTTCTTGGGGATTCTTCCAGTTCACACCCCCATGGTTCTCTTTGTTGTGTTTGTGATGCTTTGGGTCCTAAGCCTCTTGAGGGGATGGAAGGTTAGGGAAGTGGAGAGCCACCCCACATCTGGCTTCTTCTTAATGAGCCACCCACTCTCTCTGTGGGTGTGAGCAGCTGGGCCCCCTCTGGGCTGAGAGGCTGATACTGATCTGCTTTCCAGGCGCCAGTTCATCTCCTGGGAGCAGTGTGTCCCAAGTGCCGACTCTGTGCCAGTCTTCAGGGGGGAGGGGAGGAAATGGGGTGAAATGGGCCAGGCCCTTGTCCTTGAGGGACTCTAGTCGCTTTACACGTCAGGGCACTAACACAGTGTGGCCAGGCCCAGGGGACCATGTGATCCCAGCTGGGTTGGGGGGCCTTTGGGAGGAGGTAACCTGAATGGTGAAGGTCCAGTAAGAGGAAGTCAGGTGAGGGCGGCTCGGGGGCAGGAGACAACACTTTGGTCAGGTGGGTTAGGGAGATGGAAGCCCAGCCCACTCCTCCTCTGGTCTCAGGTCCTGGCCAGCCTGTCTTGCAAAACCGAACCCAGGTGTGTTCTGTGACCTCTTCTGGGCATTAAGGGCTTAAAAGAGGCATTATTCCCAGAGCTCTGAATGTCAGTGATGGGGCTCTCTGTGGGGCCTCTGGGGTTGCCCCCTCATCCCAGTCCCCTGGACTTCCCACTGCATGAAGGAGTTCTGTAAGCCTAGCACTGAGGTAACACCGACAGTGGCTCCCTGCCACCACCCCAAGGGCTGTTTCCATCAGCTGGAGATGAGAACAAAGCTCAGCCTGCTGACTTTTCCATGGAAACCTGTATTTCCAGATGTTCCCTGTGTGCTGAATATTTCCCAAGGAAAAGAAGTAGGAGAAAGATTGGGAGGATGGGCGTGGGGGGCCTGCAGATGAAAGAAATGGAACAGCTGGCTTCAGAGACTCCTGGAAAGAGAGAGGGAGCTTTGGGCCTGTCTTTTCCCTGGTGCTCCCGGCTTTAAATGAAAGTGCTGGCTGATTGATCTGTGGTGTCTCTTTAAAAGGACCAAAGCAAACAGGGTGCTTTCGAGCTGCGAGTGGGTGTGTCTCCACCCTCCTGCAATTCTATTTATTTCATTGCTTTCTGAAGCTGACTAGGGATTTGATTTTGTTCTAGTAAATTGCTACTTGCAAGAGCCTCCGGTGCCAATGCAATTCCTGGAAATGGGGGATAAGTGTGTGCAGAAGAGTCAAAAATAACCGGCCCTCCTCCGAGAGACCTGTCTCTGGGTGAGAGAGAAAGTTGTCGCTGGGTCCCGAGTGCAATTCCTGACCGGGGCTGATCACTGGGATGTAGGACTCTCCGCATGCCAGGCAGGAGAGGGGCGGCCGACAGGGCTGCTGTTCCGTCATCATGCCCTGCTTGAGGCCGACGTGGTACAAAAATAAATAATGCGGGAGTCCCCCAGCAAGAGGTGATAGGTAACATGTGGGCAGATCTCCAGGAGGTTAGCTGTGCCCAAACCACTGCTCTTGGCTGCCTAATGAGGATGCTCCCTGCCCCGCCCCATTCAGCCAGGAGGCCCCGCCCTGCCTCTGCTCACACTGCCTTCCTGTCCTTCCTTGCCTTGTGCCCCTGTATTTTACTGTGAGGGTCAGGCTACTGTTCTGAGGACTTAACAATCGTGGGGGGAAGAGGGGGGCTTCATGCTGGTGGAGACACGGGCCGAGGAATTTTCCACCAGGCAGCTGTTAAGCCAGGCCTTCCTGCTGTCCCCTTTCCACTTGGGTGTGTCCAGCCCCCTTTTTGCCCCCCAGGAGCTGACACCCCTCACTGCAGAAATATGTCAGCCCCGCCACTCCCATCCATCTCAGCTGGTGACTTTCAACTTTTGCAGCCTTAGAGCTTGAAGGTTGGTAGCCTATTTACATCACAAGGCAGTGAGTTCTCCCTGGAGGAAGCCAGGAAGCCTCAGCTGACCTCAGTACTTCAGCTCCTGGCCTCCCAGACTTCAGGCTGGGGTCCCACATCTGCAATGGCCCCCAAAGGCAGCCTGGTGTAACTCTGCCAGTGAGGAAGTGCATTCATTCAGCCCACAAATGTTTCCTGACTGCCTCCCATGTGCCGGGCACTGTGCTAAGAGCAGCGGAGACAGTGAGCAGAAAGAGAGATTGTTCCTACTCCCATTAGAGGTGGACATTAAACTAAATAATTATATGAATAATTACTACAGTGATGCTATTACACGGGAGAATAGAGTTCTACAAGAGTACGTAACACGAGGTCTAGCATTGCTTGGAGGATCTAGAAAGGTTTCCCTGAGGAAACGACACCTAAGCTGAAAACTGAAGGGTTGGTAGAGATTTACCAGAAAAAGGAGAGAAAAGTGTTCCAGAGGCAGAGGAAAGTGCATGTGCAAAGGCCCTGGGGCTGGCCGCAAGGACATGGTGCCTATGAGACCCGGTAGAAGGTTGGTGCAGATGGAACGCGGTGAGCGGGGGCTGAAGGGATGCGAGAGGAGTCTGTCATGGTAGGGCCACGTGAGCAGGGCTACAAAGGCTACATTAAGGATGTCTATCTTCCTTCTGAGGGTAACAAAGCAGAAATGAAAGGTGTTCAACAGTTGTCACTCACAAGGAATAACAATTTGATTCCTTATAATTTACAGCATTGGGCTTCAGTCTACCTTTGGGGCCACAGAACAGTGACAACCATTGAAAGTACTCACTGTATGTGCTGGCTGCCATCGCAAATGCTTTCACCCAGCAATCCTGGGAGATGGGCACTGTTGCTACTAGTATCTCCATGTTACAAGAGGGCCCTGAGAGATGGCATCTTGCAGCTAGTGTGCAGTGGGGCTGGGGTGTGAACCCAGGCTGCCAGGCGCCAGGGCCTGAGCTGCAGCCACCAGGCTGCAGGTGCAGGCAGCATCCTCTTTATTAGGATGGGGCTTCAAGCATCCAAAGGCAGCAATCTTGCCTCTTCTTCACCAGAGGGAGGAAGGGCGGAGGGAAGGGATGTTTCATGAACATCTGCTCTCATTAAGTAATTTGCCTAAGTTCCCACAGCTGGTCTGACTCCACAGCCCTTGCCCTCTCCAATACGTCAAACATTCTCAATTGTTTTGCACTCAATCCTCCCACTCAGTGTATTAATTGTCCCTCCCTCGTGGCATGGTGGCATCAAAGATAACCACAGCTCTGTGCCATGGGAGAGTGCCTGTATAAGAGGCCTATGGCAGGCATGCCCAGAGACCCCTGCCTTCAGCCATTAAATAGCCAAGGCTATTGATGTTCAACACACCATACTTCCCTTCACATTGGTAACTCTTCTCTCTGGTCCTCCAGGAGATCACCCAAATTGTCAAATGTTTTTTTAAAATCAAGATACACCATGCAGACCTGGCTGGGTGACTCAGTTAGTTAGAGCAACGTCCCATACACCAAAAGGTAGGTTCCATTCCCAGTCAAGCAATCCATGTCTGCATGTTTCTCTCTCTCCTCTCCTCTCCTCTCCTCTCCTCTCCTCTCCTCTCCTCTCCTCTCCTCTCCTCTCCTCTCCTCTCCTCTCCTCTCCTCTCCTCTCCTCTCCTCTCCTCTCCTCTCCTCTCCTCTTCTCTTCTCTTCTCTCTCTCTCTCTCTCTCTCTCTCTCTCTCTCTCTCTCTCTCTTTCTCTCAGTAAAAATAAAAAGATACACCATGCTGAGTTGTGGGAAGGATCCTGAGCAGAGAAAAAAGGGCTGAGTCTGGGTCCACATTCCATAACTTAGTTGTGTGAACCTAGTAAATCCCATTTCCTCTCTCCCTTTCCTCATCTATGAAATGGGCATGCTATACTTCTCTGCCTTTCCCAGAACTATAGGGCGCGAGGGGGGAGGGCCAGGGGATGGGGAGATCATAGTAAAGGAAAATGCCTTAAAAACTGGGAAGTAGCATGCAACTATAAAATTTTACACGTTTTCATGCTGAAATAGGCTACCAGTTCTCCCAGGAAAAGTCTTCGGCATGGTTTCTTTCCAGTCACGCATTGCTGTCTTCCAGGTCCCCCATTTTTTCTTACAACTCAGCTGTTTAGCTGGAGGTTGTCATCCAACTCACTAACCGATCATCTCTGTCTACATTTCCATTTGAATTCCCATTTAGAATTGTGGGGTTTCAGAATAGGAAGAGACCCCCCGCAGTGAGGTCCTCGGGTCTCCCAATGGGCCTCTGGTACTCACCCCCTCACCGGCCACACAGAATTCCTGCCATCTCCTGCTGACAATCTCATTGGGTCTCACATCCACCCCCTTGCAAGATGAGGGAGCACAGGTGTCAACCCCAGCTAAGCTCAGAGAGGCCAGGGAGCCCCACTGTGGGTACCAGACCAGGACGCTCCATCCCTTCTGGACAAAGGGCCCCGAGAGCACGTGGCTCAAACTGAGGCTGAGTGTTCCACAAGCCTGGGCAGATGCTTGGGTGTGGGTGTGGCCAGAAGGGAGCCATCATGTGCCCCACATGGGCCCATATCAGGACGCGAGGAGAGAGAACTGGTCTGGAGGGTGAGTGACCCAAGTCTAGCAGGTTTATCCTGACCAGGTGAGGGGCACACACAGGTGTCCTCCGGGAGATGAGAGAGCCTTGCGAGGAAGAGCCAGAGCTGAAATTCAGGCAGGGATGCCACACCACCAGTTTACCACAGCCCGGTACCCAGGTTCCAAATCACCCCACTCACGTCACTGGTGACTTAGAAATGTCCCTCAACCCGGTCTAAGTTGAGCCCACCTCGCCTTCTCTTGTCTGAGCCAAGCTTTTCAAAACTCGTCATGGGAAAATCTCTCCTCTGGGTCTCCTGACCCAGGCTTATTCCCAGGACAACTTTCCCCCAGGAGTAATGGACAGGAGGAGGAGGGAGCTGCCTCAGCTCTCGGCACTTGAACCCTGCCAGCGGAAACCTCTCTATACTTGACCAAATGTGTTTTAAAGTGTGGAGACTACAGAAACAGCCCACCACATAACAGCCCAGCAAACAGATGTGAAGGGAATAACCAAATCGGAGGCTGGCTCGCACCAGCTCTGCCCTCTCATGAAAGCCAGCAACCCTGCATCCTCCCACAACTATGGTCAATGGAGAAATTTGCCTGCTTCATAGGGCCGTGGGCCAGGGTGGTGATGAGCCTGCTGCTAAGGTCAGACTGAAGTAGGCCACCACTTAGCGGTCGTATGAAATTAGGAAAGCTAAGGTCTCTCTCCATTTCCTTGTCTGTAATAGGGGATCGCAATAGCACTGGGGTTGTTGTGAGGATTAAACTGAGTCAATCAACGTAATGTGCTTAGCACAGTGCCTGGCCCAGGGAGCTCCTCTGGAAGCGCTGACTACTACTGCACAAGTGTCTTACACGCACCTTGGAGTACAATTTGGTAGGCCCGTCGTTATCGACTCAGCCTTCATTCTGTCGAGACCAGCGGTACCAACCTTTTGGACCTCACGGACCACCAGTGGTCCGCGAACCAGTGGTTGGCAACCGCGGGTCTAGACTACACTTTGCCTGGCCTCACATTCCCAGGGATCCTGCTCCTGAGAACGGGCAGTGTGCTCGGCTCAGCTGGTTTCTTGCTCCCAGGGAGATCCAGCCCCAAGGCCAGCCATGCCACCCTCCTACCTACCCAGAGAGCAAAGGGAGTATGGATCACTGTTCGTTTCACAGTCAAGCTGAGTCAGAGAAGAGAAAACACATGTTTATTCTGAAACAGGAACAGACTTCAGTGAAGAGTCCAGCAGAGCCGGTAAACAAGAGTGATGTGTTAGGTGTTGGAGGAAGAGAAGAAAGGGATCCGGAGATTAAGTGCAGCAAAAGGCATTTTAATGCTCCCTGTAACTGATTTATAAATTCCGTGGATGGCTCCGCACATTTGCTTCTTTGCCTGAATACGGCATCTCCATTTTTCCACTTTATAGTCTTGGCGGGAAATGGCCTTTTTCAGAGCTGCCACTTAAGCATTTAACTGTGCCCAGGGGCATCTTGGGACAAGTCGGTGATAAGAGTGAGACCTTGGCCCCGGGGAGAGTCTGCCAGTGTCTGCTTAGCCAGGGCGGCCCCTTCTCCTGCTCCTCCCCTCCCTCCTCTTCACCTCCTCAGCTCTTCCCTCCCCACCCCCCTGCCCCCACACCTCAGGTCTGAAAACTGCTCCCCCACCAGCAGTCCTGGGCTTCTTGGGAATCCCTGAATAATCAGAATATTGTTCCCCTTTGCAGGGAAATAGTCTTTCAGGCTGTTTCAGTTCTTGTTTAAAGCAGGATAAACCCAAGCAAATGACAAGTTTGGTGGGTTTAAAAATTAATTTATTTCTGCCGTGATGGCAAATGAGCCGTGTTCCATAACCCTTTCCTGTAGGCTGTGCCTCCCTCAGCTTCTTCTCTGGGTGGAGTTAAGCTCTGAGGTCAGACAGGCCTGCCTCTGACATCAATGGTGCATATTTCCCCAAAACTCAGTTCCCTCGCCCGTAAAATGGAGATGAGATTAACATCTGCCTCATAAAGTGATTACTCATGACCTCTGTGTGGAAGGCAAGGCCAGCTCACAGTGCGGTTTCCATCATGGCTAGCCTGCCTGAGGCCAGCCAAGGAGCCCAGCCCTACTCTTGGCGAAGACCCAGCATCAGAGCTGGAGCTCAGCACTAAGTGGCTCAAGGTCAGGGCCGCAGTGCTCCTGGTTCCACCTGTCTCCTGCTGGGAACTGGGTCAGCAGCCTCAGAGCTGGAGCTCAGCACTAAGTGGCTCAAGGTCAGGGCAGCAGAGCTCCTGGGTCCATCACCCCCTGCTGGGAACTGGGTCAGCAGCTGTCCCCAGCCTGAGCCTGAGGAGGGCCCACTGCTCCCACCTGACTGCCAGCTGGTGGTGCAGGAAGCACATAGAATCTGTGCCAAAGAGACCCAGACTTTTAGGAAAAAAATAACAAAAACAACCAAAAAAGAAAAGAAGAGAGCCTGTCTCGCATTACTTACCTACCCTTTTTTTCCCCTCTCTCTCTCTCTCTCTCTCTTTCTCTCTCTCTCTCTCCTCACTCTAAAAGGGACATAGTGTTGTTGTGATAATCAAATCAGATAATGGTTATTCCGGGGCTCCGTCATCTGTAGAGCACTTTACAAATACTCACTTTTCTGGAAGAGTCCCTGAGGAACCGCGTGGGGTAGAGAGGCCTGGCTCCCTCCCAACTAGAAGAGCAAACCTCTCCCATTACTTCATCACATCAGGAAAGAAGACGGGCTGTGCAGCTGGAGCCCATTCCCAGCCACCACAGGGAGTCAGCTGGTCGCTGGGGTTGTCCCGTCCATTCAGACTTGGATGACATTGGCCCAGAGCAGAATCCCTGAGCTGTCAGCAGCCAAGCTCTCGCAGTGACTTTCAGCTCCACATGGCAGCTTCCAATTCCAGCTACGCTTGCTTCAAAAATAACAGCTAACATTTACTGAGCTCTGCAGAGCACTCTGTGCATCTTAGACCATATGCTCCTCGCAAGCCCCTATGAGGAGCACAAAGAGGTTAAATGACTTGCCCACGAACACAGCCAGCATCCTGAGGCGGTTATGCCCCAGAGCCCAAGCTCCTACCCTCTGGTGCTTCTCTGTCCTGCTTCCTCCCTTCTCCTCCGGCCTGACTCAGATGTGATCCCCAAACGATGCACTCAGAGCACAAGACTTGAGCACCTTTGCTGGCGGTAGAGAGCATTCATGTCCTGAAACCATGCAGCATAAGCGTGAACCCCTCTCTGCACATCACTGGCACGTGCACTGTTGGACGGGATGTAAAATGGAGCAGCCACTGTAGAAACAGTGTGGCGGGTCCTCAAAGAATTAACCACAGAATCACTAAAGGACCCAGAAATTCTGCTTCTGGGTGGACACTGAGTGGGAGAGAAACAAACCTTCCTCTCCTGTTCTGGTGTGGCCCCCTTCACTCTCACACTACTGCCACACTTACATGTCTGATGCCATGTGTGGCCTTTCTCCTTCACTCACTACTGCCACTTACACCTCCGATACCACATGCGGCCCCTTTCCCACACCAAGCTGTTCTCCTCAGCACCAGCTGGCTGTCCCACAGTTCAGTTCAATTCTGACAGGAGCCGGAGTTAGCGCAGGCCCCTCAAGTTAAGGGTTGCCCCCAGTTCAGCTGCCAATTGCAAGTAGGAGGGCCCCAGGTTACCCACAACTTCTGACTTGGCTACTAATTGGAGGTTCCCACGACACGACCCTTGAATTCAATGATTTGCTTGAATAACCTACAGAAATCAGGAAAACACACTTACTGGTTTATTACATAACTAGAGGTGCAGTGCACAAAATTCGTGCACAGGGGGAAGGAGTGTCCCTCAGCCCAGCCTGCACCCTCTCCAATCTGGGACCTCTTGAGGGATGTCCGACTGCCTGTTTAGGCCCGATTCTGGTAGGGTCGGGCCTAAACGGGCAGTTAGACATCCCTCTCACAACCCAGGACTGCTGGCTCCCAACTGCTCGCCTGCCTGCCTTCCTGATTGCCCTTAACCGCTTCTGCCTGCCAGCCTGATCACCTCCTAACCACTCCCCTGCCAGCCTGATTGATGTCTAACTGCCCCCCTGCCAGCCTGTTTGCCCCTAACTGCCCTCCCCTGCAGGCCTGGTCACCCCCAACTGCCCTCCCCGGCAGGCCTCGTCACCCCTAACTGCTCTCCCCTGCAGGCCTGGTCCCCCCCCAACTGCTCTCCCCTGCAGGCCTGGGTCCCCCCCAACTGCCCTTCCCTGCAGGCCCGGTCACCCCCAACTTCCCTCCTCTGCCAGCCTGGTCACCCCTAACTGCCCTCCCCTGCAGGCTTGATCACCCCCAACTGCCCTCCCTTGCAGACCTGGTCCCTCCCAACTGCCCTCCCCTGCTGGCCATCTTGTGGCAGCCATCTTGTGTCCACATAGGGGCAGTCATCTTTGACCACCTGGGGGCAGCCATCTTGTATGTTGGAGTGATGGTCAATTTGCATATTATTCTTTTATTAGATAGGATTAGATAGGATAGAGGCCTGGTGCACGGGTAGGGGCCGGCTGGTTTGCCGGATCAGGGTGGGGGTTCCCTTGGGGCATGGGGCGGCCTGGGCAAGGGGCCTGTGGTGGTTTGCAGGCTGGCCACCCCCCCTCCCCCGGTGACCCAAGCGGAGGCCCTGGTATCTGGGATTTATTTATCTTCTATAATTGAAACTTTGTAGCCTTGAGCGGAGCCAAGCCTCCTGCTCGCTCCGTGGCCACAGCCATTTTTGTTGGGATTTATTTATCTTCTATAATTGAAACTTTGTAGCCTTAAGCAGAGGCCAAGGCAGGCCAGGGCAGGCAGAAAACTTGGCTTCCTCCATTGCCAGGGAAACCCAAGCCTCCTGCTCTCTCCGTGGCTGCAGCCATCTTTTTTTTTTTTTAAATATATTTTATTGATTTTTTACAGAGAAGAAGGGAGAGGGATAGAGAGTTAAAAGCATTGATGAGAAAGAAACATTGATTAGCTGCCTCCTGCACACCACCTACTGGGGATATCTCCACAACCAAGGTACATGCCCTTGACTGGAATCAAACCCAGGACCCTTCAGTTCACAGGCCGATGCTCTATCCACTGAGCCAAACCGGTCACAGCAGCTGCAGCCATCTTGGTTGGGTTAATTTGCATACTCACTCCTGATTGGCTGGTGGGTGTGGCTTATGGGTGTAGCAAAGGTACGGTCAATTTGCATATTACTCTTTTATTAGATAGGATAAAAGATAAGATAAAGGATGAGCAGCCAGATGAAGAAAAACAAAGGGTGAGGGAGGTCTGGAAGGGTCCTGAGCCAGAACCCTCTGTCCCTGTGGGGTTGGGATGCATCACCCTCCCAGCACATAGATGTGTTCATTTGAGAAGCTCTTCAAACCCCTATTATTTGGATTTTTATGGAGGCTTCCTCAGTAGGAATCACTGATTATTAACTCTACTTCCAGCCCCTACCCCCTCTGGATAATGGGGGCAGGGCTGAAAATTCTAAACTTCTAATCATGGCCTGGTCTTCCTGGGGACCAGCCCTCATGCAGGAGCCACCCATGGTCACCTCCATAGAACAAAGGACACTGGTGTCACCCAGGAAATTCCAAGAGATTCAGGGACTCTGTGTTAGGAACCAGGGCCAAAGAGCAAATATTAGAACAAAAAGTGACCCCAGTACTCAATTTTTACTTAGGACATTTCAAGGGTCTGGGGAGTCCTGTGCCAGGACTCAGGGACAGAGACCAATATCTATTATTTTATTTTTTCACTAGAGGCCCAGTGCATGAAATTCTTCCCCGGGGGTTGGGGGTCCCTCAGCCCAGCCTGCACCCTCTCCAATCTGGGAACCCTCGGGGGATATCCAACTGCCCTCTCACAATCCAGGACCACTGGCTCCTAACTACTAGCCTGCCTGCCAGCCTGGTCACCCCCAACTGCCCTCCTGCCAGCCTGATCTTGCCCCTAACCCCCTGCCAGCCTTATCATGCCCCTAACTGCTCTCCCCTGCCAGCCTGATCTCACCCCTAACTGCCTCTGCCTCGGCCCCCACCACCATGACTTTGTCCAGAAGGAAGTTGGATGTCCAGAAGATGGCCAGTTGACCTGGTCTATTAGCATATTATCCTTTTATTAGTATAGATAATATCCAAAATAATTGCAAACAGGGACTCAGAGAGATATTTGCACAGCCATGTCTATAGCAGCATTATTCACAATAGCCAAAAGTATAAGCCACCCAAGTGTCCATCAATGGATGAACAGATAAACACAATGTGGTGCATTCATATAGTGGAATGTTATTGGTCTTAAAAACAGAAGATGCTGACACATGCTACAACATGAATGAACCTTGAGGACATTATGTGATGTGAAATAAGCCAGACACAAAAGAACAAATACCATATGATTCCACTCATATGAGGTTCCTAAAACAGTCAAATTCAGAGAGACAGAAAGGACAATGGCAGTGGCCAGGGCCTGGGAGGAGGGGGGATGGGGAGTTATTATTTAACTAGAGGCCTGGTGCATGAAATTCGTGCATGGGGGGATCCCCTCAGCCCAGCCTGCACCCTCTCCAATCCGGGACCACTAGCTCCTAAGTGCTCACCTGCCTGCCTGCCTGATTGCCCCTAGCTGCCCCCCCTGACAGCCTGATCACCCCTAACTGCCTCTGCCTGATGGCCTGATCGCCCCTAACTGCCCCCCTGCTGGCCTGGTTACCCTACGCAGCCTGCTGTTCAGTCATTTGGTCGTCCCTCACTAACCCCCCTGCTGGCCTGGTCACCCCACGCAGCCTGTTGTTCAGTCATTTGGTCATCCCTCACTAACCCCCCTGCTAACCTGGTCACCCCACGCAGCCTGCTGTTCGGTCATTACTGTGACAGTGTCCTGGACAATCTGCATATTCCTCTATTATTAGTATAGATGGAGACAGAGTTTCACTTTTACAGGGTGAATAGAGTTCTGGAGATTGGTTGCTCAACAATGTGAATGTAGGTAACATTGTGGGTTTTTTTGTGTGTGTTTTTTTGGTTTCTTTTTTTTTAATTTAATAAATCTTTATTGTTCAGATTATTACAATTGTTCCTCTTTTTTCCCCCATAGCTCCCCTCCACCCGGTTCCCACCCCACCCTCTGCCCTTACCCCCTGCCACACACACACACTGTCCTCATCCATAGGTGTACAATTTTTGTCCAGTCTCTTCCCGCACCCCCCACACCCCTTTCCCCCTGAGAATTGTCAGTTCACTCCCTTTCTATGGCCCTTATTCTATTCTATTCACCAGTTTATTCTGTTCATCAGATTTTTTATTCACTTGATTTTTAGATTCACTTGTTGATAGATATGTATTAGTTGTTCATAATTTTTATCTTTACCTTTTTCTTCTTCTTCCTCTTCTTAAAGAAACCTTTCAGCATTTCATATAATACTGGTTTGGTGGTGATGAACTCCTTTAGCATTTTCTTATCTGTGAAGCTCTTTATCTGACCTTCAATTCTGAATGATAGCTTTGCTGGGTAGAGTAATCTTGGTTGTAGGTTCTTGCTATTCATCACTTTGAATATTTCTTGCCACTCCTGTCTGGCCTGCATAGTTTCTGTTGAGAAATCATCTGACAGTCATATGGGTGCTCCCTTGTAGGTAACTAACTGCTTTTCTCTTGCTGCTTTTAATATTCTCTCTTTGTCTTTTGCTCTTGGCATTTTAATTATGATGTGTCTTGGTGTGGTGCTCTTGGATTCCTTTTGTTTGGGGTTCTGTGGGCTTCCTGGACTTGTAAGTCTATTTCTTTCACCAGGTGGGGGAAGTTTTCGGTCATTATTTCTTCAAATAGGCTTTCAGTATCTTGCTCTCTCTCTTCTGGCACCCCCATAATTTGGATGTTGGTATGCTTGAAGTTGTCCCAGAGGCTCCTTACACTACCTTCATATTTTTGGATTCTTTTTTCTTTTTGCTTTTCTGGTTGAGTGTTTTTTGCTTCTTTGTATTTCAAATCTTTGACTTGATTCTTGTGATCCTCTAGTCTGCTGTTAGATCTCTGTATAATATTTTATATTTCAGTCAGTGTATGTTTAATTTCTAGTTGGTCCTTTTTCATATCCTCGAGGGTCTTGCTAAATTTATTGGCCTTTTCTAGAAAATTCTTGAAAAACCTTATACCGTGGTTTTGAACTCTATATCCAGTCGTTTGCTTTCCTCTATTTCTTTCATTTGTGATCTGTTTCTTTGTCTCCGCATTTTGGCTGCTTCCCTGAGTTGATAGAGTGGCTTTGTGTGCTAGGTGTCCTATAGGGCCCAGTGGCTCAGCCTCCCCAGTTACCTGAGGTGGACACTCTTGGTACACACCTTTGTGGGCTGTGTGCACAGTCTTGTTGTAATTAAGCCTTGATTGTTGTTGGTATCACTGGGAGGAATTGAGCTCCAGGCCAATTGGCTGTGAGGATCAGCTGTGTCTACGCTGGGAGAACTTCTGTGCTGGAGACACCCTTATGAGACAAGACTTGCAAGAGCCTCTGTGCTCAGCTTGGATGGGGCGGAGTCTCAGGGCAGAGCAGACAGCATTGGTTTCCCATGAGCCCTGCCCTAATAAGCTCCTGTGTCTCAGTGTCCTGTGGTAATCGCTGCAAGCACCTCTGAAAGAAAGCCGCCCTCGAGTTCCGCCCGCTGCCAGACAGTCCAGTTTCTCCCCGAATGAGTCTGGGTCCCCAGAGTCTCGCCCAGAACTGGAGTTCAGTGCAGTCAGGAGCTTTTGTCTCCCTCCCGCTTGAGAAAGCCAGCCACGCACTCAGTTGCCAATCCTCACTGCACGCACGTCTCAGTACCTCTGCCTCCTGCAGCTCCTCTGAGTCTCAGTGTGCTTTTCTCTTTCCTTCTAGTTGTAGAATTTCCACTCAGTCATCCTTCCTGTGGTTCTGGATGATGTCCGTTTTGTCTTTTAGTTGTAGTTTTGAAATTGTTGTGCGAGGCAGCAGTTTAGGTGTTTACCTATGCCACCATCTTGGTTTCTGTAGGTAACATTGTTGAACTGTATACTTTAAAATGCTTAAATGGTCAATTTTATGTTATGTCTATTTTATCACAATTTTTTAAAGTTTTTTAAAAATATATTTTTATTGATTTCAGAGAGGAAGGGAGATAGAGAGAGAGCTAGAAACATCAATGATGAGAGAGAATCATTGATCCACTGCCTCCTGCACACCCTCTACTGGGGATTGAGCCCACAAACAGGGTGAGTGATCGTGACTGGAATCGAACCCAGAACCCTTCATTCCGCAGGCTGAATCTCTGTCCACTGAGCCAAACCAGCTAGGGCAGTGGTCGGCAAACTCATTAGTCAACAGAGCGGCAAACCGCGGCTCGTGAGCCGCATGTGGCTCACAAGCCGCAGTTTGCCGACCACTGAGCTAGGGCCACCACAAGTTTTTAAACTGTCATTGTGGGCCCTGCCCCTGGGGTTTTCCCTGGCCAGTAAGCCAGCTCCAGCTGGTGGTTAGCTCCTCCTCCCCCAAGACCCTCCACTCAGCAAAACTCATCTCAACCCCATCCCTGTCTGGATCCAGGCCTTGCCCTCGAGTCCAAAACTCAAAAGAGTGAGCCACTCTGGCTTCTGTGGGTTGTCATCCTCCAACACAGGGCCTGGCAGAGGCCTCAAAATTTCACTCTTCCTTCACCCCCTCCCTCCTCCACAGACCTGTCTCTTTAAATGGAAGATCTGGGATTTGTTTTCCCAATGATATTGATTGTGCCAACCCCCATTCCAAGGCCAAAGTTCCATTTTGGTGTTAAGTAACACATTTATTCACCCTGCAAAAAGATACCATTTCTGTCTATGAAACTGTCTCTGAATTGGATAAAATAAATGGGATATGAGCAACTCAAGAACTAATGCAGGAACAAAATATTAGAACATTCTATTTTTATATACAAATAAAAAATTTAACCCTTGCCAGGTGGTTCAGTTGGTTGGATTGTTGTCCCATACACCAAAAAAAAAGGGGGGGGGCTTGCCAGTTTGCTCTCCTGTTGGGCACAAATAGGAGACAACCGATCAATGTTTTTCTTTCACATCAGTATCTCTCTCTCTCTCTCTCTCTCTCTCTCTCTCTCTCTCTCTCCCTTATTCTTGCTCTAAAAATCAATAAAAATATCCTCAGTGAGGATAAAAAATAGCAAAATAAATAAAAATTAAACTGCATTAAACATACTAATATTTAAGTATGATACTAATATTTAGTCTGAAGATCGGTAGTAGTATGATTTATAAACGTTTATGCCTATATTGAGAGAGGATGCTAAAATATTCTTTACTAAGAGGGATGTTCAACCAAAATGCTTGGTGACCAAGAAACCAGGTGATAGAACCACTAGGTGGCCCTCCGGCTGGTAGGCAGACAATCCCAGAGGGAACAGACCGGCCTGAAGCCCAGTCCCTAGTGGTCTGTCACAGGCTCCATCTGTTGCCCCGAATTGTTTGGGAAAGCTGGTACTTTGGAGAATGTAGAAGTTAAATAGAAGCTGCATTAGCCTGTATTTTCTTGTCACATAATAACATCGTATCATCACCTACACATGCCAAACCCTCTGAGTCCTTCATTTTCTGCCACATGCAACGAAAACACCCACTCCTTTTGAAGAAGAATAAAAGGAAATACTCTAAAATACTAACCGTGCTTGTAGTTAAATGGTGTCTCTATGGGTAATTTTTCTCCTTTCCTCTATTTCCCATAGTTTCAGGATGTGGCTATATTGCTTTTACAAAGAGCAAATGCAGGTGTTCCTTTTGTCTTTCTGCTTCCTACCTCTCAGCACATCATGTCTTCATAGCTCGCCGAGACCCAGGCAGAGAACTGAGGCCACAGGCCGCTCGGCTGCTCCCTTGCTGGTGAAGAAACCAGCAGGAGTGGACAGCAGGCCATGGGTGGGAGGAGAGTGGATAGATCTCCCTTCCCATCCCAATCAGCAATCA
This sequence comes from Plecotus auritus, assembly GCF_963455305.1. NCBI lineage: Eukaryota > Metazoa > Chordata > Mammalia > Chiroptera > Vespertilionidae > Plecotus > Plecotus auritus. The sequence continues at coordinate 42,281,150 of NC_137774.1, forward strand.
ACCATGTGTTTCGCCCCACACCGATGCTATCCCAGCTTGGGTTGCCTGCCTGGAATATAGTATAATGGGTAGGACAGTGACTGTGGAAGCCATACTGCCTGGGTTCAAGTCCCAGGACCTGAGAAAGTTGCTAAACCACCACCCATCTACCTCCTCCCCTCTCACAATGCCACTCCTTCTGCCAGCATCACCTTCTTCACCCTCCTCACCTGGTTGTTTCCTCCAACGTCCTCAGCGAGGCCTCCCCACCACTTGCTGCTCGGTGTCCCCATGCCCTTGGCACTCAGCACTTGGCTGTGGATTGCAAACTGAGTGAAGGCAGGCACTGTGTCCTCCTATACGGCTCTGCACACCCAGCCCCTGACCCCGGCCTGACAGATACTCGGATATATGGAAATACGTAAGGAATGAGCCACTGAGTGAATGCGAGAAGGAGCCTGACTTTCTTTTCCGATTTGGAAGCCTCTCTCCTCTCCAGGACAAAGACTTCCCATTACTCATGGATATAAATCGGCAGTTTCAAAGGCTTAATCCTTCCACACTTACTGCAAAGCCATACACACATGGAAATAAATAAGTTTCTTTTTTAGGAGGAAAAAGACGGCTTTTCATGGCACCATAAAAACAACGCTTTATTTTTCATCTCAGAGAGCCTGTCTGGGCATAGTTATGCTCAGAAGCCCGAGAAAGACTTGAGGCTAACACTCCCGTGAAAAATTACCGTCCACACAGCTGCCCGAGGCTCATGCAAGAAGCAGAAATTTCTTTCTGTGTCCATCTGTGTGTGTCCAGCATCATCAATCTCCCCAGAATGGGGCCTGTGAGGGTAGGGTGGGTCTGCAGCTCTCAGTAAATGGCAAAGAGATTTGGTGAAAGGGAGAACATGTAGGCATGGGGGACTGTAAACGATGGAGAGCTAAAGAACTCTAGTACATTGTGACCATTTTCAAACCTATTATGAGGACCTGAAGAACCCAAGTGCCCTGACACTGGGCTGGTTTCAAGTCTACATGGTTCTTTTCAACAGCCTCCAAACTCAGGGGAGGATGCCAAACACTTCATTGATTCAATTCATCATCCATGCATTCACTCATCGTGTGATGGACATCAATGCTACTCAATAATATGTCCCTGTCTGTCTTCTGGGCCCATATAGGATGAACATCCTTGCAACCCTTGTACTTATTTGGGGCCATCTGTCAAATTCTGGCCAATGAGTGTGGGCCAGAATTAAGCTGAAAATGATAAATGTTGCCCTGACTGGTTTGGCTCAGTGGATAGAACGTCGGCCTGCAGGCTAAAGGATCCCGGGTTCGATTCTGGTTAAGAGCATGTACCTTGGTTGCGGGCACATCCCCAGGAGGGGGTGGGCAGGAGGCAGCTGATCACTGTTTCTCTCTCATTGATGTTTCTAACTCTCTATCCCTCTCCCTTTCTTTCTGTAAAAAATCAATAAAATATATTTTAAAAACAAAAATGATAAATGTCACTTATTCTGGGTTGAAGCATTTCATTGTTGGTCCAAGACCCTCTGGAATCCCAGCTGAGGATTCTGGCCACTCTGTCAGCTTGGATTCAGAGTGAAGGGACAAGAGCAACATCACCCTTCACCCACAGTATGAGCAAGAAAAGAAGCTTTTGTTTCCATAAACCATAGATCTGGGTGTTGTGGTTGTTACTACAGCTTAACCTAGTCTATCCAGACTAACATCATGCAATCAGCAGACCCAGAAGCCAGTGCCTTCAGCATCAGTCCTGGTTCTACAACTTACTGGTTAAGCAACTTTGGGCAAGACCCTGAGCCTGAGTCTTCTCTCCATCTGTAAAATGGGGACAATAGCAAAACCTGCCACTCTGAGCATCTTCATAAAATGGAAAAAGCTTCTGCCATCCCACTCCCTCACCTATTTCCCTGCCCTCTCCTTGCCTTTCTACTCTTGAGTGTCCAGGACAGGAGCGGTCCGCAGTCCTGGGTCATGAAACAAACAAAAAAGGAACACTGGGCTCCTCTCAAGCAGCAGCCCCAAGGCGCACACACACTGGTACAACCTATTTTCCACTGCAGGGGCCTGCACCCAGCCAAGTCCGTGAGTGAATGCTTGCCAAAGAGTTGATCTTCTAGAAATCTCCATTTTTTAGGGTGTGTGGTGTGTGTTTATGACGTTCTGCAAACAGACAGAGAGTAGCATGTCACCCTGCTGCTGTCTTCATCTGCTCAGTCTGCCTTTAACAAAGCGCCACAACAGAAATTTACATCCTCACAGTTCTGGAGGCTGGGAAGCCCAAGATCAAGGTGCCAGCTGATTAGGTTTCTGGTGAGAGCCCTCTTCCTGGCATGCAGACAGTTGTCTCCTCGCTGTGTCCTCGTGTGATAGGAGAAAGTTCCCCATGTCTCCTCTTATCAGGACACTAATCCCATCTGATCAGGGCTCCCCCTCATAAGCTCATCTAACTCTACTTACTTCCCAAAGGCTGCACCTCCAGATGCCATCTCATTTCGGGTTCAGGGCTTCAACATGTGAATAGATGGAGAAACAATTCCATCTCCAGCAAAAGCATAGCAAGACTCACACGATCTCTGAAGCAGTTACCATTTTGCAAGCACTTTACAGTTTACAATGCATATTCCCATACACACATTCGAGGTGCACAGTCAGCCCATGAAGAGGCCTGGTGGAGGAGGACACAGATCTAAGGGACTGGCTCACATGTACTCAGCAAAAGGCTAAGAACCCAGAATTCAAACCCAGTCCTTCTGCTTCCCAAGCCCATTCTCCCTCCTGAACCCCAAACTGCAAACGAAATGCAATCATTATTCTAATAACCTCGGGATGAGAAATGGAGTGTGACTTCAGGTTTGGGTGGGTAGGCCTGAGTTCTGGTCCTGGCCCAGGCAGACTCCTGTGTTACGACATGGGGAAGTCATCAATCTCTAAGCCTCAATCCTTGTCAGTGACATGCAGTTTATACTTGCTCTGCCTCACAGGGCTGATGTGGAGATTAAGTGAGATAATGGGTGCATTGAGCACAAGAAAGTAATTGTATCAGTTTCTTCAGGCTGCTGTAACAAAATACCACAGCCTGAGTGGATTAAACAACAGAAAAATGTTTTCTCACAGTTCTGGTGGCTGGAAGTCCAAGATCAAGGTGCCGGCAGGGTTTGGTTTCTCCTGAGCCCTTTCTCATTGCCACACAGATGGCCACCTTCTCACTGTCTTCATGTGGTCTCTCTTCTGGGCACATGCATACCCGGTGTCTCTGCAAGTCCTGATCACCTCTTCTTACAAGGACACCAACCGGATTGGAACAGGGCCCACCCCAATGGCCTCAGTTGAACTTAACTACCTCTTTAAAGACCTTACCTCCAAATATAGTCACATTCTGAGGAATTAGGGGTTAGGGTCTCAACATAGGAATCTGGGAGTCGGGGTCGTAATTGAGCCCATAACCTGAGGACAGATGGAGTGGACCTCTCTCTCACACACATTGGTGGTGCGAGTGCAGATTTGTCAGACCCCCTTGGGGCATTATTGGGCATCATCTCCTCAAGGTCACGTGAACATACCTCATGACCCAGCAAGTCTACCCCCACCAGAAATGTAACCCTCTGCTCACCCAACGACGGGCACCAGGTGTTCATGCAGCACTGTTCTTAATAGCTCCAGACTGGGAGCTGCCCAGCCACCCACCAACACCTGGGTGGATAAGTAACTTGTAGTGTGTTCACACAATGGACTGCTCCGCACTGCAGGGAGAATGAAGGGATGACAACCACACACAATAACTGGGGTGAAATGCACAAACATAATGTTGAGTTGATTCTATTTGTATAAGGTTTACAGATAGGCATCCTAAGTAATGGATGCACCTGGTGTCAGGAATCCAGTCAGTGTTGACCATGGGGGAATAAGGCTGAAGGATGGGAGGTACTAGAAGGGAGGGAGCATAGGGGGCCTTCAGGGTGCTAGGAATATTCAGTTTCTTGATCTGGGGGCTGATTATACCTGTGTACCATGGACTAAATTGTGTCCCCCCACAAATTCATATGTTGAAGCATTAACCCCCAGTGGTATTTGGGGTTGGGGACTTTAGGAGCTGATTAGATTTAGAAGAAGCCCTAATAATGGGCTAAGTGCCCTTATAAGAAGTGGTGGCTGGCTTTCAATAAATGGCTGGGAAAATTGGAAAGCTTCATGCAAAAGAATGAAACAAGACTCCTCTTTTTCACCATAAACAAAAATGAATTCAAAATGGATCACAGATGATGCATTATACTTGAAACTTATATAATCTTATTAACCAATGCACCCCAATAAACTTAATAACTTTTTTTAAGAGGCAGCTGGGAGCTATCTCTCTGTTTCTCTTCTGCCACAGGGAAAAGGCAGCCATCTGCAAGCCAGGAAGAGGAAGGCCCCTACTGGGACCTGACTGCTGGCACCATGATCTCAGACTTCCAGTCCCCAGAACTGTGAGAAATCAGTATCTGTTGTTGAAGCTGCCCTATCTGTGGTGTTCTGTAGCAGCCTGAGCGGACTACAGCTGCATGAACTGTAAAATCCATGAAGCTGTACCCTACTATACACTCATAGTTTGTGCATTTCTGTAAGTAACAGTGTGATTAGAAGTTTTCAGGGAGTGGGAGGTGGAAGGAGAATAATTCCTCCTGGGGGGAAAAACAGTCTGATTCTAGAAAGACTTTCTCAGCCAACATAGGTGAACTCAGTGTCTCTCCCCTCTTTAGCCTTCTGACCACCCCACCCCCCTGGCCTCTGCTCTGCCTCTTCCCACCCTGCCTTCTCTTCCCTGGGCATCTCCCAGCACCAAGTAACTTCCACTGCCCCACATTTACAAAAGCTCCTACTTCCAGCTCAACTCACTTGTTCTCACCTGCTTGAGCCTCCCCGGTTCTGAACAGGAGCGCCTCCCCTACCCCAAGCCCAGAGGCAGATGGTGTGCCTTGCTCCTCCTGACTTCCTTCCTAATTTGCTGGCCTGACACCTGCTCCTTGACCTCACTCCCTAGGCGGGGGAGGGGGGCTGCATTTCTGCTGACCTGGATTCTATGCCTTCGATGGTGAATAAGTAGTTGAACTTTGCCCCCAGAGATTGAAGCTCTGCAAAAATGCTGGCTCAGATCAGATGAGAAGCAGAAACAGACCAACTCGGGGGAGAGGGGCTGACCCTGGGAAGCCTCAGTGAGAACTGTAAGGACCCCCCAGCTCACCTTGTTCAGAGGTTTCAGGTGTTTTTCCTTTATTTTTTAAAGCGATATGGAGGTATAATTTACATACCGTCAAATTAGCCTATCTAAATATATGGTTCACTGATTATTAGTTTACTTACAGAGTTGGGCAGCCGTCACCACAAGCTAATGTTAGAACATTTCCATCCCTCCAAAGAGAAATGGCTGTGTGCATTAGCAGTGACCCCTACCCTTCCCCATCCTCCCTTCCAGCCCTAGGAGACCACTAATCTACTTTCTCTCTCTGTAGATTTGCCTGGTCTGAACATTTCATGTAAATGGCATCATACAATATGTGGGTTTTTCTGTCCAGCTTCTTTCACTTAGCAAAATGTGTCTCAGGTTCATGCATATTGCAGCATGTATCAGTACTTTATTCTTTTTTATAGTCACATGGTATCCTATTGTATGAATATGCCATATTTTGCGAATCCATTCACAAATGGATTGATGGACATTTGGGTTGTTTCCAGGCATTTGGCTACAATGAATAACACTGCTGTGAATATTTGCATATAAGCCTTTTTGAGGGTGTATGTTTTCATTTCTCTTGAGTAGATATGAATGAATGATTGGGGCAGTGTTTGCTACATGGAGGCACTCAAATAAATCCTTGTGAGGGAGTGAAGAGTTCTCAGAGCCCTCTACCTTTGCCCAGTCATAGAACGGATCACCCTGAACTGAAATGAACCATTAAGCTCTAGGCCCCAAGAAGGCCAAGACTCTCCATGAGGCTCAAAATATGTCTGAGGGTCACAGGCCAAGGCTGGAGGATGGACAGGCCCTAATCATAGTGATTGACTGAACGAAGGGGAGGACAGCTCAGCAAACAGATTTTGGAGTCAGATATGGGGGATCTGGTGATCAAGTTACGCTCCCTGCATCCCGGTTTCTTACCTGATAGGGTTATTTTATGAATTAAATGAGCCAGCAGATAGGAAATCCTTAACACAATGCCTGGCACAAAGCAATCACTCAGCAGATGCTGGTTACAATTATTAGGATCATCAGTCATCATCAGGAAGGGGTGCTCTGAGATGAGGAGCGCCAACCTTCTGTTGATGTTCTTGTTAAAGCGCAAGATTTCCTTCCTCCCCTTTTATGCAAAAAGACAGAGGCATGTTCGATTTCAGCTGCAGCACAGAGCTCCGTGTGAGACTGCAGGAAGGTGAAAATGACTTCATTTTCATCCATCTTCCCCGGGCTCCTTCAGCTGACACAGGCAACAGAGCTCTAAGCATTTCATATTGGCTTGTCCTGATTCATTACCCTGGCCTCACCCTGACATCCCTTTCCCCCCACCCCCTTCTCCCTCCTCACCCCCCCACCCCCCGCTGGCTGAGTGGCAAAGCTTGGCTCTGATCAGAACGTGAGGGCTCACTGGCAATGAAAGCACCTGGGCCACCTCTGCCCCTGCTCACCCTGCCTCGCCTTGCAGAGCCATGTCCTTGCCTGGGTTGCCTTTCCTTTCCCCCGCCCCCAAGAAACACTACCAACCCCTATGGTCGTGTGGAAATGACCTCCAGGTAATGGCTTTGAAAACACCAAATGGCATCAAGTACAAGGGCTGCGTCGAGTCCCATCTTCAGCAAGGCATTTCTCGTTTGGTTTGGACGTCCAGCGGGGCATCAGACAGCAGCTTCATCATTATTAGCGGTGCTGCACTGCGACTCTCTGGAGAAGCACTAACTGGAATAAAAAGGAACTGACATAATCAGTCTGACACAGTTCAGTGGGGAACTATTACACCAAAGGTAATGAGCTCCGATGATATGTTAATGTTATTGTAGGAAATTATGCCAGTGCAACAAAGTGGCTTCGAGTTGCGGGGAAAGACAAGTTTGGAATTTTCGCAGGCAGTAGGCTAATGGTAGTAAAATTGAGGCAGTTTGGAAAACCCCCTTTCCTCTGTCTCCCAGTTGCTTGTGGTCACTGGCGGCTGAGGATCTGTTATCAGTCCTGCAGGAGGCTGCAGGAGCCACATAGGCAACACTGCTGCTGTGGATATGCACAAGTGGCTAGGTATTTGCTCAACTAGTAAAAGAAAAAGCATCACTAAAAATTGGAGAGATAGTATAATGACAGTCCTGTACAGTTGTTCGATGCTGTGCAAGTGTATTTTCATGGTCCTAATGATAAACAGAGGGGTACAGTGAAAAAACAAGGATCTGCCACTTACCAAATTGTGACCCAAGTAACATCATCTGTGGGCCTGTTTCCTCATCTACAAAGTGTGAACAAGAATGCGTACCTTCAACGTTAAAATGTCCATGAAGCTACCATATATGGAAGACATGCAATGAAATGCAGTTAATAATGTGCCAATTGTCCTGGCTGTTGTAGCTCAGTGGTTAGTGTCAGCACCCTGCATGAAAGGGTCTCGGGTTCGATTCCTGGTCAAGAGCATGTATCTGGGTTGTAGGTTCGATCCCTAGGCCTGGTCAGGGCACATGTGGGAGGCAACCAATTGATATATCTGTCTCACATTGATATTTCTCTCCCCGCCCCCCGCCCCGCCTCCCTTCCACTCTAAAAAAAATCAGTGGAAAAGAATATCCTTGGGTGAGGATTAACAAAGCCAAAAATTTTTTCCACTTTGCACATGTCAGTGAAAACTGGACAAGAACAATGAATACCACTGATTTACAATCACAGTCTTCTCCTCTCCCCCATTACCTGGTCAGACCTGAAAAGCTGCATATGCTATGATTTCAGTTCCATTAAAACCCACAATAGGGAAATCCATGCAGACAGAAGGAGATCAGGGATTGTCAGGGGCTGTGGAGGGAGGATGAGCAGTGATGGAATACCAGGACCTGGGTTGGTCTGGATAAAAATGTGATGTGACGGTGGTCAAAAATTGTGAATGTGCTTAATGATGTTGGAATTGACACTTTGAAAGATCATAGAGTTAAATTTTATACCATTTAAATTAAATTTATTATAATAGTATTTTATTAAATTTTATTTAAAGTACATTTTATTTTACCCAATAGTATAAGAAAAATACACTAAAATTCTAAGCATATGTAAGATAAACACAAACATTTAAAAACTGCAATTATTGGAGAGGGGAAGCCCTCTCTGCCATGGCAGCTAACACACACTGAGGCCAGGACCTGGCACCACAGGCCTCGCAGGAGCTGAGGTGAGTTGCCCACAAGGTGCAGGTGATTCCACATCTGGATGTTCAGTGACAGCTGTGCCTGGAGCCTGCTCTGGCTCTGGAGAGGGCACCAGAGTTGGCGTTTCCTCTTTAGGTGTTTCTTCATCTTGCTCTGGAGCTGCTTCTGTAAATCCAGGAAGAGAACATGTTACCACCATGACTGACTTTTGTGCGCCTTCCAAGGAAGGGAACCTCCCATCTCCATCACTGAAGTCCCAGTTCAAGACCCCACCCCAGGAAGTCCTCCAGACTATAGGCCATGGGCACTGACCTGAGTGGCTCTGAGCTCCTGCCTAACCCCAGCCTCTGGGAGCTCTTCTCCGTGTGGCCCAGCCCCTTCCCACCCCTACTCACCCACACCACCCTCTCTGACTCTTCCTCCTCCTGTGTCTCTGCCTCAGTGGGCTCAGGTGCTCCAGCTGTGAGGGAGATACTGGGCCTGGTCTGGCAGGTCTGGGACTGGAAAGGTGAGCTCTGTGGAGGCCAAAAGCATGATCAGGCTGGGAAATTCTGGAGGCCGATAAAAATCTTGAGGATGCTGGTCCAGCCAGATGCCCAGGGTGCAGGAGATGGCCCTGGAGAGAGAGAGAGGTGGACAGCAGTGGGCCCTGGCCTTTCATTCCACACAGCCCTCCCAGAGCACCACTCAGAGAGCCTGGGGTCCTGTGCCTGCTTCTCCTGCCCATCCAGAAGCCAGACCTACTCCTTGTCCACCTTCAACCTGGCAGTCCTGGCAGAGATGCGCCTGGTCACCCAGGAGGGGTGCCAGAAAGCCCTCCTAACTGACAGCTCTGGATCAATGAGGGAACCACCTGTCCCCCTTCTTCAGGGGAACCTGACATGCTCTCTCAGTGTCCCTGTCCCCTCCCACTACCTTCTCCCCCACCCCCACCCCAAATGTCAACTCCATGAGGACAGGGAGGATGGTATTCATGGCACGCATTGGCGCACAGTAGGTGCTCCAGGAATAGGTGGCCAATGAACAAACAAACTTCATCTCCAGCTCTGGCTTCCCGTGGCCCACGTAACACCTCGAGCTTTGGCTCCTGCACCTACATGCTGCCTAATTCACTAGCTGTCCTGTGTGGTTCTCCTCCCCCTGACACTCAACTCCCACAGGGCACAGTACACCTGCCAAGTTGCCACTGAGGAGGTTCTACCAGATTAGTGAGCAGGGTCCCTGGATAGAGGTGCAGGCAGGGGTAGGGTTATGGATTTTCTGAGGGACTGACCCAGGACAGGGACACTTCACAGAATCTCCAGTCTCTTTATCTAAAGAGAAAAGAGATTAGCCCAAGGCCCTGAGGAAAGTCAGAAATGAGGCAGAGGCTTCAACAGAGAAAGAGAAAATGGCCAGTTAGCTCAACCACAGCCAGTCCAGCAGACCTCTCCACTGTCCAGGCACCCAGAGAGCACTTTCCAGGGAGGACCTCTCCCTCTGGCCCCTACAATAACCCTGGGCCTCGGTTCTCCCCATGTTCAGATGAACACACACTCAGAGAGATGCAGTGACCTGAAGACTCACAGCAAGCAGGTGGCTGAGTGACCACTGTGCTGTGGAGGGGCAGGGCTCACCTGGTACATGGTTGGTCCCACCCATGTTGGTTAGTAGCACATGTTCTGTATTAACACAGAAGGGTGAGGATGAAAGTGGGGTCACTGCTCAGTTTGTCCAGCTGGTGTGCCTGGTGGTCTGCACTATGTGGGTCCTTTTCTTTATTCCCTGTGAGTCTGGAGTTTTTTGGGAACCACGAGTGGGTGGTGCTGGGGCCACTGGGCTGGTTGGCAGCTGGGGCCCAGGGCTGGGCTGACTGGCCTCCGTGTTCTGCTCAGGATGCCCCCATTGGGAGGCCAGCCCTTGGCATCTGACCACCAGCTCTGAGTCCTGTGGGGGCAGAGTCCTGGCTTCCAGGAAGGGCAGGTGGAGAAGGTGAGAGCCCTTCTCGCTATGGGTCTTAGGGGTCCTGAAGCCAAAACTCACCTTCCTTGATTCTCCAGCCCAGCACTGCCCACTGACCTCCCACCACCAAAGAGTTCTGGTTAATAAGCAGAGCAGTTGGGGCTCCCACTGGGGGCACCACATTAGTTTCTGGGTTGTGAGCACATTCGCACTTAAGAAGGTTTCTCTTTGTGTTTCCAGGGTCGGTCTCTGTACTAAACTGAAACGTCCACAGAAAATCAGTTGGGCCCTCCTGTGTTTGGCATCAGCAGGGCCACAGGCAGGGCTGGAAGGTGGAGTCAGAGTGTCTGGAGTTGCAGATGGGGAAGTGCTGGATGTGGGAGGACCCTGGGCTGCCAGCTGGAAGAACTTCAGGTCATTCCACACCACACCTTTGATGAGGACCCGCAGCATGTTCTGCTGGTGCTGGCCCTGCAGACCAGGCAGCTTATGCCCTCCTGGCACTGGCTTTTTGACTCCATGACTTTGTCCTTGGTTTTCTTTGGCAAAAACAGCACTTTTTTCTTCTCCTTGGTGAGCCCTGTCATGCACATGGTGGGTGTTGCTGCAGCCTCTCCCCTGCTGTGCAGCCAGCTGACCTGGAGAGAGTGGAAGGTGCACTTGAGGATGTTGTTGGCTGTAGGCAGGTCTTTCTTCTTGAGTCTCTCTTCCTCTGAGGGCTGGGCTGCCATCCAGTAATCCACCTGCCGCTCCATCAGCTTGGCGCCATCGCCCTGGCTGGGGGAGGACACGCCCCACTCACTGACGGGGAGCAGAATAGGGTGACAAGGCCTCCTTGGCGACCAGAGGTGTGGACAGAGGGAAGGACGAAAGCATGCTGCAGCCCAAGGGGGCCCATAATCTGAGTCTCCTGACGTGTCTGAGGACTGTTCCACTATCCCAACTTTCACCCACTCACCCGAAGGGAATGAACTATAAGGACTCCTCATTGGAGCTCTTCTGCTTGTCGGAGAGCAGGGCTTCCTCGATGGGCAGCTGGTAGGCACAGTTGGCCCTGTGATGTACTGTGTGATTCTCGTCACGATGTCCAGTGTGTCCTGCATAACGCTCTGGGCCTCCAGCTTGTGGAACAGGTCCCGCCAGGCCAGGTCCTGGAAGAAGCTGTTGTAGAGGTAATGCACAGAACCCAGGTGCCTGGCCACGGGATGGGAACCCAGCGGGATGACCAGGAAGCTCATGTAGCCAGCCAGTCCAGCATCTTGTAGGACAGCAGCTCCAGGAAGATCCGCAGCACAGCGCTGAAGCAGTTGTGCCCCTGCCACCAGGATCTTCGCCGGCTTCGGGGGCTGGGAATTATAGTGACAGTATCTCTGTATCCGCCAGATGATGGAGCTGAAGGCTGCCTGGACGTCAGCTATGGAGCAGGTGCACAGCAAGGCAGCGTGTGCCCCTGCAGGGTGTCCGAGGGGAACTGGCTCTGCCAGTCGGAGATGTTGACGAGGATGATGTTCTCAGGCAGCTGGTCATCAGAGATGAGGATGTGGTTCAGCTGGTTGTACATGGTCTTACTGGGGATCTGCAGCTGGCTCCCTGGGTCCAGACAGCGCTCATTGTCAGGCTGTTGGCCGCTTGTTCTGTGGCTGTGCCATCTGCCGCTCCTTCAGGTATCTGCCCCGGCCATGGTGGCTGGGATGCTTCCCCTTGGCCTTGGTGGAGGGGATGATGAGAGCTTTGGTCTTGGTGATGCGCCCACTGGGCAGCAGCTTCTTGGTGAGCATGTCCAGGGCTGAGGTCTCTGCCTCTGGGCTATCCTTGGGCTGTGCTGGATGCTCCCTTGTGTGGGCATTCTGTGAGGCACTGAGTCCAAGACATCTCTTAGTTGCTTGCTGTCTGAGGCCCACATCTTCTTGGTTATGTAGGCCGGACTCGGAGGTTCCTCCTGGCTCCAGGCACTGTGATGCTCCTGTTTGAGCTGGAGTGTGAAAAGCTTTCAAAGTATGGCCTGAGCTTGGGCTTGGTGGTACTGAGAAGGCTGTCATCATCCTCCCTGTCTGGGCTACTGTCGCTGGTTCTCCAGCATGTTAGACAGAAGGTACAGGTTCTCCTCCACTCGGGGACATGATCTGCAGGGTCCTGCTCTGGGTCCAGGTCTTCCTCCGACACTTTGACCCTGCTCAGCCAAGCCACGACTTTCTCCTTGATGTACTGATGCCTGGTCATGGACATCATTCTTATAATCGATGGCCACTGCTTCTTGGGCTTCTCCACATTGATGTCGTCCTCGTCCAGCTCCTGTCCTTACACGGCATCATCCCTGGCCTCCTGCTCAGAGAAGTTCTCATGTTCCCCTTTGGAGTAATGAACCCTGGACTTGGCCTTGGAGCCAGACTGCATGGCGCTGTCCTTGTGTTCGATGGGATGACTGGACAGGGAGGAGATGCTGACCTCAGCCATGTTGGTGGAGGACCCCTTGATGCTGCTGCTGAGGCTCAGCATCTGGCCACCCTCGAGGGGTCGCTGCATCACCTCAGCCATGTCGATGGCACCCATAGCAAGTGAATTGTAGACCAGGATGGTCCCCTTGTTATTGCACTTCCTCTGCTCCAGCATGATCTGTAGCTTGTTGCCTTCCCTCTTTAGGAAGTGGGGGTACTGCAGGGAGAAGGTCAGTGCCAGGTCGGTCTCTACTTGTCCACTTGGGGGCAGCACAATCTCCCTGGACCAAAGGAAGCACCTGCAGCCCTGCATCTTCATGGAAATCACCATAGTGATGAACTCCTTCTCCAGCTCCTTGTAGATCAGCAGCTTCTTTAAAGTCGGGCTACACAATCTGGGCACGCAGCTGGGCCTGGAGCAGTCCACCTCCCAGGTAGAGAAGAGGTTCAAGGGCACCGGCATGCATAGGGTGGTGGGCATGCTGGCCAGGCCCATGGGCAGCCACAAAGCTGCAGCTGCAGGCACCATAGAGGTCTTATTACTATTCAGGGTTGATGGTTTCTCTTCCTGTGTTGGGACAGAGGAGGGACATGCCATCAGAGGCAGCTCATGAACTGCCAAGTGGGTTGGGGGCATCCCACACTGAACCCCTAAGCACTCTATGATTAGTGGCAAGAGGTGGGACATGAGTGATCCAAGGACAGTGTGTGCGAAAAGGGACCACATGCTCACTGACTAGCACAGGGAAGGCCTGCATGGTGTTCTTGCAAACTCAGAGACCTAAAGTTATTACAAATGATGTTCTGAAATGAAAACTTTTAACAAAAGCAATTTATGGTGGATAGTCACATCCTAGGCCAGCATCTTCCCTGACAAAGGTCAATCTTTACTGAGCCTGTCTATTGTCTTTTGGCATCTACGATAACATATCTTTGGGATGTCAGAGGAATTTCCCTTTAGTCAGACCCCTCAAAGCATGGTCACTACTCTACAGAGACCACACATCCCCTCATTGTTATTGAGTTTGTTGTTGACTGTTAACTACCCTGCACACCTAAGTGAAAGAAGTATGTATCTATCATTTTACTGTTCAACCAATCCCAGAGGTTCCCCTACTTTGCTTTCTCCTGGCTCCCTAATCTATCACCAATGGATTTTATGGAGCCCACATATGTATCCTCTTTTGATTGTAATGTCTAAAATAAGGTGCAAAACTGCCATTCTCCAGAGCATTATCTCCATCCATTAAGATTTGGCTTCCTGGCAATTGTCAGGTTTGAATGTTTCTTACGTTGAGAAGAGAAAGGGTTCTTGACAGGAAAAGTAGAATTGTAGGTGGGGACTGATGAAACACATTGGTATCTTAGTCATTTCTTAGCAGAGGACGGACAGCACCTCCCTGTGTTAACAAGGTCACCCTGGGATTTCTGACAGAACATCCCATTCTAAGATGGGAACACAGAGGCTTTTCCTGGGGTGGGAGGGTCTGGATATTAGGACAAGTGGGGTGTCCAGGGCAGCACTGTTGACATGGCAACAGAAGGGGATCACATCCAGGTCCCACAGCAGTGAAGAAATTGATCGCCAGCCCTGATAACAGGTCCCCCTCCTGGTATGTTGTGCAGCCCAGAGAGGCCCCAGCTCCTGACCGGGAGGGACCACGGAGATGTTGTCCTCAGGGCAGCAAATGGCAAAGCAACATACTTGGTACCTTGAGCCCCATGTCCTTTTGGGAAAAGCAACCTCACTAATTATGATGATGTGTAAAAGTGGGAGGTGTGTAAGGATTGGACACGGGTCTTAAAAGGGAAACTCTGTAGAAAAATGAAAAAATACTCTTGACTGAGCATGAAGTAAAATGGTACAAAGTCTCTCTTCTGATATTCCTAAAACTTTGTGGACAGTGACTTTGAACTCATCTGAAAGAGGATGAACAGTGAGAGTTGGTTGGGGGAGGAGACGAGGACCCAGATTCCTTTAGAAACTGGAACCCAGGAGGGATCTCAGGGGAGTAGCAGGGAGCCTTCCCAAACCCAAGGGCCCCTTTGACTACATGGGATCCTGGAGTCTGGGTTACCTCAGCACCTGCACTCACCCTGCAGCCATGCTGCACGCTGGAGGAGGAATGGGGCACCTGTGCCTCCTGCAGGGGCATGGAGTTGAGGACCCCATCTGTCAGATCCTCTCTGTTCTCCTGTGCGGAGCTTTATAAAGACAGTTCCCAGTCACCAGGGGAAAAGCCTCAGAGCCCTGTTTTGCTGGTTCTCTGCCCCTTGTGACCCTCCCTCCACTCCAGACACACACACACCATGGTCTGCTTAGACCCCCTAAGGGGAGGAAATGGGGTGATCACCTGAGGGCCTATGATTCCCATTGGCACAGATAAGAGACCGCTCTGGAAGCCCATCTGCCTCCATCTGCCTGCCCTGTCCTGGGGTGTGACCATGACAAGACTGCTATGTTACCTGCGACCCAGCAACCTCTTTCTGTCCCGGGGTATGTGGGCTGCACAGGGATGGCTCACAGAGGTGGCCTAGCCAGGACTGGTCTGACCCAGGCCACCTTGTGTCACCTGAGGCCATGTTCTTGAAAACAGCCAGATACGTCAGGGATGAGGGTTGAACCAATGTCTGCACCGTCTGGAAAAGCTCTCACTGCGGGGTCTTCAGAAGCAAGAGCACCAATCACTGGGAACACAGCAAGAGAACATCTTGCACTGGCAAATGCCTCTTGGCAAGTGAGCTGCCTGTGAGGCTAATGTGGGTGCCTGGTTACGGGGGTGCCAAGTTCTATTGGATAGTGACCTCAGTTCCTGGGATTGTCTTGCTGAATCCCCTCATCTTATGACAGCTATGCAAATAGTCCTGTGGGCTGCTGTCTGCAGACCCCTCTTCTCCATGAAACACCTTACCTGTACACAGTGGCACCAACACACCTCTAGCTCCCTAGAAGCTCTGGGTGCAGCCACGGTCCCAGAGTTGAGGAAACCGACCTGGGCTCAGACTCAACCCCTCATTCTTACCTCTTCTTGATCCTGGATAAGTCATTGTGCCTGTCAGGGCCAGTCTCTCTCCTGCCTGCACAATGGGTTATGCAGCAAGTGCTTCTTAGGGCTGTTCAGGATCCTGTGGGGGAGTAGCTGTAAAGTAAGAGGAGGACTGTCACATGTAGGTAGTGCCTCCAACCTCTTTTACCTTCCTGTTGTCACCTCCTCTGTGTCTGCTTTTCTTCTAATCCCACCCAAGGTCATTACATACATCTAGACCAGCCATGGGCAAACTACGGCCCGTGGGCCGGATCCGGCTGTTCTATCCGGTTCTCTTGCTCTCCCCTCCGCTCCTTTACTTTGAATTTATATTAGTTCACACAAACACTTCATCCATGCTTTTGTTCCGGCCCTCCGGTCCAGTTTAAGAACCCATTGTGGCCCTCGAGTCAAAAAGTTTGCCCACCCCTGATCTAGACTGTGTGTGTGTGCACCTGAGTTGGTGCAGGGCTGGCTCCTTCTGGTCCTGCTGCTGGGAAGACAAATGCCACCTCAGTACTCCCTTTCTGGATCCCAGAACAAAACGGCCCCCACATAGGGAAGAACAGGCAGGAGCTGCCCAGTATGTCAGGATTTCTAATTTCCAAACCAACTCTGTGGGGGAGGTGGGAGCCTTGGCCTGGAAGGTCTGAACATTCCTGAACTCTGGACTCTGAATGTTATGTACCCTGAACAGTCCCTGCCTGTCTATGGGCCTCAGTTTCCCAACTATCCAATGAGAGTGTGACTCAGGACTGTGTAAATGTGAGCCCAGCAGAAAGGGGGCCCAGATCTCTCCACCCTGGGTGGGTTGTGGACAGAGGTTCATTTCCGTGGTTCCAGATCTAGACTCCTTTTCAGATAAATACTGGCCAATGCCTGTCTAGGCCACTGAATGCTCACCTTCTCCCCATACCATCTCCAGTTCGGTACATGATTCCACCAGTACAGCCTTTTCCAGAGCCCCTGAGGAAACCTGGGTGCACCTAGGACCCCAACTTTGAGGACACACAGTTGGGTTTATATCAGGTTCTGCATTCTGACCGTCTGTGATCCTGGGCAAGGCATGGACCTCACAGGTCACCGGTTCTCTCCTCAGGCACTCCCTGTGGTCTTCACCTTTCTCTTGTGGTGTGAATGTGTGCCCTCCTCTTAAGTGTGGGTGTCAGTAGTGACTCTATAGAAGACGGCAAAGGGATCCAACATGACCTCCATGATTTGGTTCTAAAAGTCAGCACCTGCACACTTGCTCACACTGACCTGTGTTCTCTCTCTCTCTCTCTCTCTCTCTCTCTCTCTCTCTCTCTCTCTCTCTCAGGCCACACTGAGGAATAAGCTTCTGTGCTGTGAGCTGCTACCTGGAGAGACCTACATGGCCTAGCACTGAATGAGACCAACAGATGGAGAGGAAGTCAGGACTTCCATCCAAACTGAATGCCAAAGTCCCCCGCCCCCCCGAGTCAGCTCAGACCCTCAGTGACACAGATCCTGCCTCAGGTGAGGCCACAGTAGTCCCAGCTGAGCCATGCGGGATTCCTCGTCACACACGTGTGAGCTAATAAGGTGTGTTGGTTAAGTCTCTAATGTGGGGGAACTCTCAGCAATAGATCACTAGCACAGTCCTCCCACACCAGGCCCTGGGCCTGCCCTCCCTCCCTCCATTATCTCCTCCCAGTTCCCTCCAGCCACCCCGTCCATCTTTCTAACCTCCTCTCTATCCAGACACTTTCTGCCTCCAAGTGTCTGCACAGCTGTGCCTTCCGCCAGGCTAACTACACCTGAGTTGGTGCAGGGCTGGCTCCTTCTTGTCCTGCTGCTGGGAAGACAAATGCCACCTCAGTGCAGCCTTTCAGCCCCTCTCCCAGGAGCCTCCAGCCCTCCTCGCAGCACCTGCTCCCTTTGCACACAGCTCCTGCTCTTCCCTCTCACAGAACTGTGTCTGCCTGGTTGTGTCCACCTTCCCTGCAGCCTGTGAGTTCCTAGAGGGCGGGGCCTGTGGTTTCTCCACATGGACCCAGTGTGAGTGCTCAGGGCACAGTTGCTGAGGGAACAGAAAGGCAGATCCATCACTACAGATCAGCTCAGTTCTTAGAGCCAAATTAACTTCTCATTTTATTTCTTTACTAGAGGCCCGTTACACGGATTCATGCACTGGTGGGGTCCCTCAACCTGGCCTGTGACCTCTCACAATCCAGGACCCCTTGGAGGATGTCAGACTGCCCGTTTCGGCCCAATCCCCGCAGGCCCGGCCTATAGGCAAGACTGGCTTGCGGGGATCCGCCAAAACCGGCAGTCCGACTTCCCCCAAGGGATGTAGTAGTGCACGAAGCAGCAGGCAGCTGGCGAGGAGCCTGAGCCCAGGCAGGGCACCGCACTGCTCCCGCTCATCCTGGCCCAGCTGTGCCTGCCACCACCACCTGGTAGCGCTGCCGCAGAGGCAGGAGAGGCTCGCACCACCGCAGCTGCACTTGCCAGCCATGAGCCCAGTGTCTGGCACCCATCAGTCAGCTGAGGGATGCTCCTGCTGTGGGAGCACACTGGCCACCAAGGGGCAGCTCCTGCATTGAGCGTCTGCCCCCTGGTGGTCAGTGTGTATCATAGTGACATGTAGTTCGGTCACTTAGGCTTTTATATATATAAATTATTTTTTCTATACACCATTCAGCTCACATTTATGTTATATATACATACGGACTTACACAAACACAAACAGATATAGATAGATATAGATGTAGATGTAGATGTAGATGTAGATATAGATATAGATATAGATATATAGATATAGATATAGATATAGATATAGATATAGATATAGATATAGATATAGATATAGATATAGATATAGATATAGATAGATGTAGATGTAGATATAGATATATAGATATAGAGATAGAGATAGAGATAGAGATAGAGATAGAGATAGAGATAGAGATAGAGATAGATGTAGATGTAGATGTAGATGTAGATGTAGATATAGATATATAGATATAGATATAGATATAGATATAGATATAGATATAGATATAGATATAGATATAGATGGATATTTCTAATTGTTTTTATTTAAAATTTTTAAATTGCAGTTTACATTCAATGTTATTTTATGCTAGTTTCAGGGGCACAGTGTAGTGGTTAGACAATCATGCACTTTACATAGTGATGCCCCCAACATTTCCAGGATCCAACTGGCACCATACATAGTTATTGCAATATTATTTACTATGCTCCCTAGTCTGTGCTTTACATCCCTGTGACTGTTTTGTAACGACAAATCTGTACTTCTCAATCGCTTCACCTTTTCCACTCAGTAGCCCCACCCTCCCCACTCTGGCAACCATCAGTCTATGCTCTGTATCTATGAGCCAATCACAGCACAAGGAGCTCAGGCCCAACCTCGCTGCCTTGGGAGAAGGAAGCGAGATGCATTCAAGCCCCATCAGCACTCACTGAAGCAGCTAGGAAGGCAGACACAGGGACTCTGGGAGGTGCTGTCCGCATCCTTGAGTTATCCTGGGGTAATCTACACACATAGAGAATGCCAAGGTTCGTGGCCCCTCATTTCTGCTCACTCTTCCCAATCTGTGGCACGTGTAGCCCAGGCCCTGGGCCTTGGGCAGAAGTGGCCTTCAGCCCCACCCAAGCCACTTTGGCAGACACAGCACATGAATTCCTGCTCAAAACCGCTCTCCTGCATGGTTTTCAGTTGCCCACATATCAGGGCCTCCCCACACAGCTGCCATAGCCACAGGTGGGGCTGGGCCCTTGTCAGCAGGTGGAGGGCCACGGGGAAACCCCAGCCATGCCAACACCACCCTTGGGGGAACATCAAAGCCACCATCAGGGACCCTACCCAATATGCCTGTGCCAGAGCTAGAGCTTGGAGGGGTGCGTGCGCCCGCGCGCGCGCGCGCACACACACACACACACACACACACACACACACACACACACACACACGTCCCCCAGTGCTCTCTGGGTCAAGTGGCAATTGACACAGTAATTAGAAACTGGGGTGCCAGATTCAGATGAGCCCATGTCCCGGGCCCAGTCTTGCCATTCCTATCTGAACTCCGGGATGCTGCGTTCTCTGCATCCCCCTTTCCTCATGTTTTATGGGAATAATAAGAATACTTACTTCAGAGTCACCATGCATGACTCAATAAAAAGAGCAGACATGATTTTCTCGTTATTATTTTGTTTTTATTTGCGGGGCCACGGGAGAGGAGGGAAACCCAACTGGAAAGTTACAGGAAGAGAACCCTCCCTCCTAAAACAGCGTGACCTGCATCCTGACCTGTGTCTCAGTGGTGGAGACAGGCTGAGCTGAGCGAGCACACTCTCACCCAGGACCTGCATGGCCGAGGGGTCTGTCCATGGCAGGGGCTGATTTCCTGTGCAGGTGGTTCTGCTGCAGCCCCCAGAGCAGAGTCACCATCACCCTGGGTGCCTCGTGCTTCCTTAAAGGGCATAAAGAGCTGCTTGTGCCTAGGGTATGACCCACGCAGAGCCGGGCCAGGAGCCTTCAGGCACAGGGAGCCCACCCTGAATCCCAGGCTGGGTTTGGACAGCCAAGGATGCACCATGGACAGCAGGACTGGCCGAGAAGCGGGGCCCACACCTTCCCAAGACTCTTGCCCTGGGCTTTGCAAGGCTCCGTGAGCAGCTCCACACTCCACCCGTACTCCCACCTCACTCTCCAGGCCCTTGCCTTTCACGTCATGCCCTATAACCCATGGACACAGACAATCGTACAGAGAAGAACTGGGGGAAGGGCAGATGTCGGGGGTTGTCAATGGGGAAAAAGAGGGCCATCTTTAATACTTTCAACAATAAAGATAAATTTAAAAAAATAAAAATAGCCTGGCCAGTGTGGTTGAACGGTGAGCATCAACCTATGCACCAAGAGGTCACTGGTTTGATTTGTGGTCAGGGCACAAGGCCAGGTTGTAGACTCAGTTCCCAGTGGGGGGCATGCAGGAGGCAGCTGATGGATATTTCTAACTCTCTCTCTCTCTCTCTCTCTCTCTCTCTCTCTCTTTCTCTCTCTCTCTCTTCTCCCTCTCTCTTTCTCTCTTTCTAAAAAATCAATAAAAATATTTAAAAAATAAATTAAATAAAAATAAATTTTAAAAAGACTCTTTAAATTGCAAGTGATCAAATAATCTGACTCAAGATGGTTTAAGTAAAAAAAGGAATGTATAAGTTTATATAACTAAAGAGTTCAGACAATAGCACTGGCTACAGGCGTGACTGGATACAGGGGTTCAAAAATATATTACTTAGCAAATACTTATAATACATGTATGTTCCAGGCAGTGGCCTTAGCATATGAGCAAAACCCCTGCCCTCGTGAAGACTAAGATGCATAAAGATGTGCATTGTCGCCCATCTTTCTGGTTCGAAACCATCAGGAAAGATGAGTCCCCGCAAAAGTCCTTGAAACCCTGATTAGACAGCCAGGCGTCAAGCTCCCACTCCTGAACCAAAAACTGTGGCCAGGGGAACGGGATGTGGTGGTTGGCTCAGACCTTGGTCTCATCATCTGAAGGGGGAATCGATGGTGGATGTCTTCTCGCTTCCCCTGGCCAGGGTCGCCTTGCTGGAGGCTCACTCTTCTCTCGAGATGGAACCAGGCTCCCTGAGAAGCTGAGCGGGCTGAGTCGTGCTCTTCTTTCTCCCTGGTTTCCTCCCGAAGGTAAAACAACAATAAAAATGTACAGATGCACACAACCTACCGATTACACATTAACTTTACAGGGATGTCGGTGTGTCTTCAATCCAAGCCCCTCCGAAACCCCTGTGGAGGGGCAGGTGCTATGGACTGAATGTTTGTGTTGCCCCAAAATTCATATGTTGAAGCCCTAATCCTCAAAGTAGTGGTATTTGGAGATGGGACCCTCAGGACATAACTAGGGTTAGATGAGATCATGAGGGTGGGGCCCCAGGATGGGATTAGTGCCTTTATAGAAAGAGTCAGAGGCAAAGAGGCATGTGAGGACACAGTGAGCAGGGGGCGCTGCACGCCAGGAAGAATGTCCCCACTGGGACTCAACACGCTTGGCACCCATCTTGGACTTTCAGCCTCTAGAAGCATGAGAAAATAAATGTCTGTTGTTTAAACCACCCAGTCTATGGCATTTGGTTATGACAGCCTGACTTCACTCTTATGTCCAGCCAGGACCATCTGGAAGGGAAACAGGGAGGACTTTGAGGGAAGGCCTCCCGCACTACGTGCCCCGGAGGAGGAAGATTGATGGAAGGGGGGACAGGCGAGGGCATAGGATAGGGTCGCCCATGCCCATGCTTCCCCAACACATACTGCCTTGGACCCTGGGTGCAGGACCCGGAACCTCGGACCTAAAGAGAAGTTCTTGCCTCTTCCCAGGATCGGCGTGAGAGTGAGACCAGGTGACAGCCTGGGAGAAAGGGAGCTGACTCAGGAGCCAGGACTCATGGTCTTAGTCTCCACTCTGCCCCCTACTTGCTGGGGTCACTGCAGGCACCTCCTCCACTCTGGGCCTCAGTCTCCACATCTGTAAAATGAGGGCGTTGATCCTTTTCAGCTCTAGCATGTGGGTCTTCGCCTTGGAGGTGATGAAGAGCTAGGATGACAGGGAGAAGTGGGCAGCAGATGCCCAGGGTGTGTGGCCCTTGTCCCTCTCTCCTCCCCTCACTCGGGCTCGGGGTGGGGAGGTGGAGCCCCAACAGCTCCAGGGAGATCGGCATCCATTTGTCCCTTGAGGATCCCCCAGCCCAGTTCAGGTCCAGCTGCCGCTAGAAGTGCAGATGCTTAGTCATACTTTTTTGAGTAAATATCATGGTAAAAAGAATGACATTTCCGGGGCCAGTCTTCAGCATTAATAAAAGATTCCAAGAACAGGTGACCTTTTCACAAAGGATTTGTAAATGCCAAAAACTACATAAAACCTCTCTTTGTGAGCCAGACAGGACTGTCACAGCTCAGCCTTTATTCCCTCACATGTGAGGCCGGCCCTCGCTTCTCCCAGTTCCATGTGCGGTCCCAGGGGAGGAGGGACGTGGAGGAGGAGGAGTGGATGGGCAGGGCAGCCCTAAGAACAGTGTGGGGGTTATGGGACTCTCAGCCACTGAGCAGGCCCGTGGGACAAAGCATGAAGCTGCCATTCCGTAGCTACCATCGCAGGATTGTCTGTGTCCCATCTATCCAGGCCAAGGAGAGGGTGGCCCCTTTCAGCAACCAGCCAACACAATGAGAAAGGGAGGACCGTGTCTGAGTGCCTGGCCAATCCGCAGAGTCCCAGGCTGGCCTCCTCCCGCCCTGGGTAAGACCCCCCCGTGCCCCTCCCTCACTGGCCTCCCCATCAAGGCAGGCAGCAGGGCGTAAGGAGAGAGCAGACGCGCCAGGTTGGACTCTTCCAAAGTCTGTTTGCTCACATCCAAAAGGGACCGACCTCTTAAGGGTTACACAATGGGGCCATGACATCTGAGGGTCCAGAGGGAGACATTCCCATCACAGTGACTGCCTGCCCTTCAGTCTTTCTCATTTGCGCAGGTTTCTGCTTAGGAGGCGGGCAGGAGAGTCTGGGCACTTTCAGAAGTGGGTCCTGCTCCTCAAGCCAGAGGTTGTACCAAATTCTTCCCTCCACTGCAGGTACGGGGCCGGGGGCGGGGAGAGGGAGTCCCCAAGAGGGAAACCTCTGCGTGGAGCTGTCCTCCTCACATCAGAGATGACGGCCCCAGACAATGCTCCCCGTGGCTACCTCTGCGGGATGTCAGCTTGATGCGCTGCCTTTGGCTGCCCCTTTACGGGGTTCATCACATAATGGTGCTTGACAGTCCTAATTTTCTTCTAAAAAGACACGCGTTGCAGCAGAGGAAATAATAACACACGTCAGTGACATGCGGCAATTGTCCAGTTAGTGAGGACAGAGTGCATTTCAGGGCCCGGCTCAAGCGCCTCACTCATGAAGGATTTTTAAAGTCCGGAATCTTGGGGTGGGGGGGTGGGGGGTGCTGCAAAGAGCTTTTCAGCTTAACAATCACGTTTTCAGGGCTGTTATTAATGGGCTAGGCCACATGCTGAGCAGTAGGCAACCCCACCTAGAGAAGCCCGGGCCCTGCCCCTTTCCAGCCCCACAGTAGTGAAAGATGAGTCCTAGAACGGCCCTGTCAATTAGGTAACATGAAAAGGAAGCTCAGAGAGGGTAGGAAATTTGCCTCAAGTCACACAGCCCCACATGGAAGACTAGAGTTCAGGTCTTTGCTATTTGGGCCCCACCCCCACCCCCATGGAGGTGACCTCCAGCCGGATCCCCACCGTCTCTCAGGGAGGAGGGGAGTGTTAACACAGCTGAGCTTGGCATTGTCTGTTCTTCCTGACACTGGTTACGGTTACGCCAGTCGAGCTCACTCCCTGGCTTGGTGCACAGGAATGTCCCCGGACTCAGCAAGGCAGGCGGAGCAGTTGGTAACATCTCCCACGCTCTCTCCATGGACAAGGCGGAGAAGTGGGGACAAGGTCGTGTTGCAGTTCGTAAGACTCCCACAATCTGCTCCTCACCTTACCCCTCACCGGGAGAACGCCCTACACGGGATGCATCCAGAGGGTGTCAGTTAAAGGTGACTTGGGACCAACATGCAGGAAGGTCTCTATTTACCCACATGGGCTTTCTCTGCTCTTGGCTTTGTCCTCATTACCCCTCCTTCCTTCCTTCAGTCCTATGTATACAGCAAGCACCTGCTGTGTCCAGACTTACGCCAGGTGGTGGGATACCATGGAGAGCAGAGTAGACATGGTCCCTGATTTGATGGTGTTTACAGCTGGTGGGGAAGACAGGCAACTCAGGAAGCAATCGCCATTCAGGGTGGCAAGTGCCATGACTAGAAGGTAAGGTCTCATAGGAGCACTGGGCTGGGGATCCCAGCCTGGGGGGATGGAGGGGGAGAGAGTGGCACCCACACTGAAAGGTTAAGTATCCAGGTGAAGGGTGTGGGACAGGAGCAGATCCCATCCAAAGAGAATAATATGCACAGAAGTCCACATTTCGGACAGTACAACGGATCCTGCAAATAGACCAGTGTGGCTAGAAATGGACATGAGGCAGTGGTAGGGGGCTGCTGCTGATCCAAGAGACTGGAGGAGGGATCAGAGACCAAGGCATGGAGTGCCTGGTCCCCCGGCTTTGTCCTGAAGCCAGTGGTGACCCAGTGAAGGATTCTGAACAGGTGACGGTGGCCAGATTTGCCTTTAAAGGAAGCGCTCTGGTTGCTGTTGGACAATGAGTTGACAGAGCAACACCTGGAGGCAGAGAACCCAGGTAGGAGGCCAGGTAACAGTCCAAGTGAGAGAAGGCTGGTTAGGACTGGAGATGGAGAGAAATGAACAAATGCAAGAGACAGCAGGAAGTGAAATTGACACGCCTTGGCAGCAGGAGAGTGTGCCGTGCTGCTGTGGCTGAGGAGGGATCCGGCCGGTGACAGACCCCACGTAGCAAGAGCCAAGGGTTGGCTCTGCCTCAGCCAAGCTGCTTAGGGCCAGAGGTCAGAAACAGAACCGTGTCCATCTGAGTGAGTCTGGGGAGTGAGAACCAGGAAGACATCCCAACGAGGTCACCCAGGGGCGCTAGGATGTGCTAGAGGAAGCCAGAGGGTCAGGGCATCAGGGAAGTGAGCACAGGGGCGGGGGCAGGCAGCACACTCTCAGCCCAGCACCGGGATCCTGCAGCCCTCTTGCACGTGGTTAGGTCCAGTGCAGGACAGCACTGAAGGGCAGCGGAGGTGAAGGCCCACGTCGGCGAGGTCAGAGAGCAGAGCCTGCTGGAAGTTGGACACCAGGCAGGGAAGTCAGGTTCAGGAGCTCCCTGGGGCAGTCTGGTGCCTCTGTCTGACTGGAAGGTCTGTGTCAGCTGTCAGCTGTCAGCTCCAAGTGGCTGCCAAGAAAGCAATTGCCTTCTGTGACTACATTAATAGGAGTTTAGTGTCCGGATCAATGTGGCTAAGGGTTCTGCTGCACTTGGCACTTGTCAAACCGCATCTGGAGGCCGAGTGCTGTGAGGAGCCTTCTCTTGGGGCTCCTCGAGGCCAGATCTAAAAAGCTTACACTTCTCCTTTTGGGTGACTGTGGCTGCACCTCCTTAGCTACAGGGCCTGCCCCCACCCCCCGGGGAAGGTTCCACCTCCAGCCTGAATTGGCTGAGAGGGTCTGAAATAGGCAGGGGTTTGGGTCCAGTATTGGCAGTTCACCTCACATTTTAAGATAAATCAGAACTTCACACTTAATGGGAAATGTAATTATATTTAAAAGTTGGTATAAATATTAAAAAAAAAAAAACTGTGACATGTCAGTAGTGTCTATGGACTGGGTCAAGCCCACTGCCCCAGTCGTGACTTCCAATCTAACAGCCCCCTCGGTGGTGGTTAATTTTATGTGTCAGCTTGACAGGCCCAGAGTGCCCAGATGAAACCTTATTCCTGGGTGTTTTGGGGGGGGGGGCATTTTTGATGAGATGGGCATTTGAGTAGGTGGACTCACTAAAGCAGATTGTCCTCCCAGTGTGGGTGGGCCTCATGCAATCCACTGAGGGCCTCTAAAGAACAAAAGTCAGAGGAAGGGGGAATATCCCCCTTTTTCCTTCCTCACTGCTTGAGCTGGGATATCTCATCTCATCTCCTTTGCCCTTCAGACTGGGGTTTATACCTTCAGCTCCCCTGGTTCTCAGGCCTTCACACTCGGACTGCAATTACACCACCAGCTTCCCAGGTCTCCAGCTCGTGGGACTTACCAGCCTCCATAATCATGCGAGCTGATTCCATATCAAATAAATAAATAAGTAAATAATAAATAAATAAATAAATAAATAAATAAATAAATAAATAAATAAATAAAAAGATATATAGGGCTGAAATCAAGGTGTCAGCAGCTAAAGCTTTCGGAGGAGAATCTGTTTCCTTGACTTTCCCATCTTCCAAAAGCTGCCTCAATGCCTTGGCTCATGGCCCCTTCCACCATCGTCAAAGTGCACGTCTCAAGCTTCTGCCTCCCTCACTTCATCTTCTCTCTGGCTCTCACCCTCCTGCCTCCCTCTTACAGGGACCCTTGTGATTACATTTGGATCCACATTGATAATCCAGGATAATTTCATCTTGAGACTCTTAACTTAATCACATCTAATACATCTTTTGCTATGTAAGGTAACACATTCACATTTCAGGGAGTAGGATGTAGACATCTTGGGGGGAGGGGGTCATTATTCTGTCCACCACCCTTCTCATCCTTCAATCTGAATGTCTGTCCACCCTAACATGCTCATTATTTGCCTACCTTGGTGGGTGGGTCTGGCCTCTGAATCCTGGTGAGCTGTGATTCCAACAGGCTGACAGACAGGCCGAAAGACATGTGGCAGTTCAGATCAAGAGCCAGAAGGAAAAAGCAGCACAGACACATAAGTGCACATGTGTGTGTCCATGTGCATGTGCATGTGTTTGTGTATGTGTCACAGCGGGAGGGACAGGAAACGCTGGCCCACAATTAGGTCCTCTGCCTCTTCTGCTCACACTCCCATGTGTATCGCCGCCTAAGCCCCTTTTCTGAGTCCACTCTCTGAAGTGTCAGGTCAGCATCTTTCCCCACCCCCTCCCCAGTCACTTACCAAATTGGATCAACTGTGGACAGAGCCCATTAAACAAATGCACCTCCCATCCTTGATTTACTGGAAGAAAATAAGAGGTGTTTTCCCTTCTGGGAAGGTATCTTTCTTAGTGTGCTAACGTGCTAAGACTCTTTCCGCAAGCTTTCTGTGTAGCCCGTCTCAATTAGGCCAGAGAACTCTGCTACTCAGAACTCTGCTACATCAGAGCATGAGCACTGGGGCTGGAAGTTTATTCAGCCCAGAGAGGGCCAAGGATTAGAACAGGCAATGCCACCTGTCAGCAGATGAATGGACGCCAGGAGCCTGTATCTTAACTCCAGGGAACCAAGAGTCAGGGGATGCTCAGCAGATGAGACTGTCAGAAGCATGACAATTGACATCAATGGTGACAGAACCTTAGGTGCTGCCCACTCCATCCCACGCCCAACCAGGGGCTCAAGGTGGGTCCACACTGACCAAGGAGCTGCAGCCAGAGTATGTGAACTGAGCACAATGAATAAGGTAGCCTGTGTGTGGTTCAGAGGACAAATTCGAGATGTAGACCAACTAGCCTCTACTCCTGGCTCCATAAACACTCACTCATTTGGGGATCTCAGGCAAGCCATTTAGCCACTCTGTTCCTCAGTTTACTCATTCATAAAATGGAAATAAAACCTACCTCTTATAGTCGCTAGAGAAATTAAGGTGACATGAGCACAATATTTGGCCTAGAATGATTATTTTTTTTAATATATTTTATTTATTTCAGAGAGGAACGGAGAGAGCGGGAGAGATAGAAATATCAACGATGAGAGAGAATAATTGATTGATTGTCTCCTGCACGACCCACACTGGGGATTGAGCCTACACCTGGCATATGCCCTGACTGAGAATTGAACCATGACCTCTTGGGTCAATGCTCAACCACTGAGCCATGCCGGCTGGGCATAGCCTAGAATGATTATTACTAACATTTGTAACTTTAGTACATGAAGGCAGGACCAGACTAGCAACCCAAAGCCTTGTTGCTGAGTTCTCTGGGGACACTAGAATGGCTTCAGTCCCTCCTCCCTAAGCCTGGGCGGGTGTGGAGGGGTTCTGGGGCCTGAGCTGGGACTGAACCTGATGTGGGGCTGCCAATCACTCCCATGGCAAAATGATGGTCTAAGTCGCCTAGGACCAAGAGACCCTGATCAGGACCCCAGCAGGGCCTCTCTCTCTAGACGAGGCTGGTAAGAGCTACTTCTAGGTGAGAACACAGCAGCTCAGGGCTGGGCCTCCTGGTCAGTTTTGAGTGGACAGAGAACATGACTCTGGGGAGGCCAGTGCGGCCTGGGGACTTGCACAGGGTCCCATGGCCAGGCCAGGAGTGAGAGGAAAACCCAGTTCTCCCGTCCTCCAGGAGCAGGTCTTCTCCTCTCGGCCTCAGCGGCCCCCTTCACAGCGTGAGCGCCCTGTCCGGCAGGTGGGCACACTGAGCTTGCGGGGCCTTCAGGTGGTTTCATCCAGGGCACCCCAAAGTCCTGGGTCACCTCACATGCAGATTTGTCATGAGTTCTCTTGAAAAAAAAAAATCACGCTCAGGTTTTCGAGCAACATCGGCTGCAGATTAATGAACATTAGCTACTTCTCCTTCCTCATCACAAGGAGGAAGACACCAAAAATCAGGCAACTGTCACTTTCAGTTCTCCCTCGACCCAGGCACAGAAAGAGTGCTGTGCTCAGTGCCAAGCCTTCAAGTTCTCATTCAGCTGCCTCAGGCGTGTGGCTTTGGGGGAAGTAGCTCAGCTCCCTGGCCTCTGTTAGTCATCTTTAAAATGGGAATAATGCCACCACTACCACCATCCCCATCTCCATGCCCCGAGCTCCCTGCTTCCCATCTGGGGATATTAGATCCTCAGCTTCCCCTCTCAGCCCCTCCTGGAAAAGAGAGGGCCCCACTCGGGTCCTCTTCCTGGCCTTTCTGATCTCCAAACCTTCAGCTCCCGGTTCTAGCTCAAACCCAGTTTACCCAGAGCCAAAACAAGGAACTCCCTTCAGCAGAATAATCAGCCCAAGCAATTGTCTGACCAAATTGACTTGTCAGTCACCTTCCCAGACAGGGCCCAGGAGAATCACCCGCTCTCCATGTAGGAAAGAATGATTTGTAAGCTTTGAGGTCAGGAGTAAAAACACCCAGGAAAAGCCTGACACCGAGGGAATGACTCAGACTGGGTTTCCATAGCAATTCTGGGAGAGACAGGAAGAGCACGTACCAGGACAATTCAGAGACGGCAGCCGGCAGTCACCTTGCTCCATGGGCCATCTGCCCCCACGTCCTTCAGCAACAAGTTCCCTCTTCAAAGCCACCAGTCCCCAGACCTAACTCCAAGCAAATGTCCCACTCAGACTCCCTTACACCCTCTCTGCCACAGTTTGGAAGAGGAATCCTAAATTCTTATTCATAAAATACATGGAAAATATGTATAATCATCTCATCAAGTCACTATTCTTCTCTAACCCTAACTCATTAAAATAAGGACAAAAATAGTTCTGTATGGTGTCTGAGAGTTAAAATAATGCATTGTTTCATAAACGGGAACCTAATTATTTCTTCAGCTTTGCACAACATTTCAGTGTGCCAAGCGCTTCACCTCGAGCATCTCGCAGAAATCAAATGAGAGAGTGGGAGGGGGTGGTCTTCCCGAGGTCCTGCCATGGGTAGCATGGGAGGGGCTGAAGGCAACGGCTCAGGACTCGTGGGTGACTGTTCTTTCCAAACAATCATCTAGAAATTGAGGAAACATTCATTCTGAAATAGCAAACATGAAAAGAGAAAGGAAGAGTCAACAGAAACTAGTACATTTGGTGAAAAAAGGGCAGATATAGCCCAACAGAAAGCCTCGCCTACAGATTCTGCTGAGCTGAACCAGAGTGAGTGGAAGCATGGGGAAGATGGGAGGAGTAGATAATAAAAACCATCAAAGCAATCGCTGTCTTTTTAGCGTTTCTTTATTTCAGATAATGTACATTGGAAAATCCCATGTAATCTTTAAACAACCTTATCAGATAGGTGCCTCTATCAGTTAAGGATGTTTAAGGTTGCAAATAATAATATTGTTAGAAACTGAAAATGGTTTAAGCAGTACAGGAGCCTCCAGCCAAGATGGCACTTGAAGTTCATGCTTTGGGCTCTCCCTCTGACCCATGGCACTCATAGAGAAAATATAAATTGTGAGAATGAATAGGACATAGCCACTATCAAAAGCAAGGCAAACATCTGTCTGGATTCGATATAGAAGACAAAAACAAGAGGAGGTGCTGGCTGAATTGCAGGTGTGCTGGGATTGGGGCCAAGAGGCAGGCAGAGGTGGCCCGGGAGCTCTAGCCCATGAGGTACAAGGGACAAAAAAATGTCACACATAAAGCAGGGGTTTTCATTCAAACTCACTGGGCCTGGCAGGTGGTTGAGAAAGGAGTTAAGAACAAACTTTGATGCACCCCGGCCCAGGGTTGGGTTTGCTTTAAGCTCTGTGACTAGGAAGGTGCAGCCTTCCAGCCAGGACCTGGGAAACCCAGCCAGGTTCTTAACTGCCTCTTCTTCATCCCTTCAGAGAACCGGAGCCTTAACTACCCAAATGAGACCAGGTCCTTTGATGGGGGCCTCAGTGGCTGTTGGAGATGACTATAAAGGTGAATGCTTGTGTAGGGGAAATGGATGGGATTCCCATTCAAGATAATCCTACAAAGCCAAGTTCCAAAAGACGTGAGGCAGTCTAACACTAAGAAAGAAAGACAGTTCTCAGGAGGCCAATTCGCCCAGGCCAAGGTAGAGCAATAGAGCGACCACCAAATAACTGTTCTGGTTAGATAGGATCCACACGGATAAAGGGAAAATAACATAGATCATAACGATAAGGAAATGTGGAGCCAAAGCAAACGGAAATGAAACAAGGGCAGGTATTGTACTTAAGCAACAAGATGTAAAATCAACGGAAGTGTCATGCAAGAAACAAAGGTGAACTCAGAAATTGTAAAAACACATGGACAAATTTAATTGTTTGCTAAATAATTCTATTTAACTACTATATAATTACTAAATAATAATTTCTAGACCAAAAGGCCTGAGGTTTCTGTAAGATATTCTATCTGAGAGAGAATAGAAATAGCAAATAACCTTTCACTTCATTAGAAAAATTAATAGCAAAATAGAAATGCTAAAAATATAAAGGTCATTGCTAAAAGAACACTAGTACTTTATAGTTTCCAAGTCAACAGGAGGAGGGAGGAATGGGAAAAAAAATCTAGCCATCTAACAGTTTAAAGGTAGAAAAACAGAAGTAAAGAAAAACACAAAAAAGGTGGTAGACACAATACAACAATAATAACAACAAATAAAGGTTAGCAGGTTAAACTCATCTGTTAAAGAACAGACTATCAGTTTGGATTTTTAAAAATCCAACTACTCATTGCTTACAAGTGACAAAGAAAATCTGAAATAAAGAGAAAACAAAAAACCCGTGCCAGGTAAATATTCAAGGAAAACAATAATAATGTGAGACAAAATTTGAGGAGGGAAAAAATCAGAGAAATAAAGGAGGACAATATGTCATGATAACACATGAACTTCTGTGAATCTAAATATCCTGTGTCAAAATATATAAAGTAAAAACTGGAAGAGGAACTAAGAGATATTGACAAATACCCAACTGCAGAAGAAGAGTTTCGTGCATCCACCAGAAACAAATAGATCAGGCAATAAGAATATAGATTATTTGAAGCAGATAATGAAAAGATTGAACTGACAGACAAATCTGTAACCCTGCTCCCAGTAAGCATGGAATATAAATTTTTTAGGGGCACAAAGCACATTATAAAAATTGATTTTGCACCAAGTCCCAAAGGTAGTATCGACAAATTGGAAAGAATCCATTTCACAGACCATGTTCTCCAACCAATGCAATAATATCAAAATGCAACATTGAAAGTAGTTTTAAAATGCACTTGGGAAAGAAAAAATGCTCCTGAATAACATGGATTAAAAGAAATTCACAATAGAAATATTTAGAAGCAAATGGCAATGGCGATACATCATGTAAAATGTGTGGGACGTGATTAAAGTTTTACGAAAGGAAACAATTAGCCTTCAGTGTACTTAAGAAAACCAAGAAAAATTAAAAGCAAATGAGTTCCTATCTAACTCAAGAATCTAGGGAAAGAAAATCAGAGGAAATGATAAAGATGACAGCAGAAATTAACAAAATGGAGGAAGTATTAGAGATTAAACCAAAACTTGACTCTAAAAATTAGCAAAACATGCAAACCTCAAGCAAGGGGAAAAGATTTAATAAAGATTTTAAATCATTAAAAGAAAAACTATGGGCAACTTCAAGACGATGATTATGTGGACAATTTTCCATAAAAACATAAATCCTAAAAACTGTCTGAGAAGAAACAGAAAACTTGAATAAACCAATAACATTTTTAAAATACGATAGGTAGTCAAAAAATTTCCCCTTCCCAAACACACCAAACTAGTTATAGAAGCAAGTTTTAGAAAATCCTCAAGAGACAGATAATTCCCATTTTACACACACTATTTCATAGAATTGAGGAATGGGGTAATGGTGGGATTGGCCTTCTCATTTTGTAAGGCTGGTGTGATCTTGCTACCAAAACTGGACAAGGACAGTGTTAAAAAGAAAATTGTACTTCAAAATTTGTTTGTTAAGTGGATTTTAAAAATACTAAGTAAAAAGCAACAAATCCATTTCTGCAGTATATAAAATATAATATGACTCAATAGAGCTATCCCAGGAATGGAGATGCAGCTCAATATAAGGAAATCTGTTCATATAATTCAATATATTAGCCGATTAAAGATAAAATATCATATAATCCTATCAAAAATATGTACAAAAAGCATTCAATAACATTCAGCATCCATTCTGATTTTTTTTAAAGGGAGAAAACTCTTAACAAAATACAAAGAGAACGCAATTTCTACAAGCCAATAAAGCATGCATACCAAAAGCTCCCTTCTCAATCAAATCAGGAAAAAGACGAGGGTGCCTGCTAGTGGCAACACTATTCAATATTGCACTGGATGTGTGGCTAATGAGAGTGAGAGGGAGAAGGAGAAAGAGAAACACAGAAAGAGAACTAGAAAGGAAGCTATAATTATAAATGTATCATTATTTTCAAATAGCATGCTTATCTGCATAGCAAAATACTCCATAGGTGCTTGTTGTGTGAACAAATGAATGAGATGCAGTTTGGTTCCACAGGATCAGAGAGGAACAGACAGGAGAACGTCCAAGCCCCTGGAAACTCAGAGCCGTGGGAGACCAGCTGACCTGCTCATCAGATCACACAGCTGTGGCCCTCAGAAGTCAGGAAAAGCCTTCTGTCCTAGAGATGTTGCATTAATTTTGGTTTTCAAATATTGTGTTAAAACATCATTCCTCTTGATTACTGAGGCGTTTGGTGCCCCTTAAAATCAGTGAGTGCGTCACTCTCCTCACATTAATCCCCGCCCTGCAGAGGGTGACAAGTTTTGTGCATGTGCATTGATGCAGTTCCCCCAAAAGAAGAGATGAAGCCTCAGGGCTGAGAGGCACCTGATCTATTAAGGGATCCCCTGCTTCGGGGCCTCCCACACACATGTCATTCCTGTCTTCAGTCAGACAAGAGGCTGACAGGCTTCCTGTCTGAGCCTGAGGAGGTGGGAGGCGGAGTTGTGCCTGGGAGTCATTCTCACACCAAATGCAAGGAGGCTGGTTTCCTTCAACAGCTGGGGCTGGACCTGTTTGCTGTGCAGCTGAGCCGCCTCATGGCTGACTGATGCTCCAGAAGGACGGGTCCTCTCCGGGGGCCACAGCCCACAGTCCTACCACCTTCTGAAAAACAGCTCCACTCACACAGACCCACCAAATCTCCAACTGTCCCACTTCCTCTCCAGTCTTAGCCCTGGGAACTGGCATTCATGGAGCTCCTACTATACTAAATAATCAGGCAGGCCCTAGCCAATTTGGTTCAGTGGTTAGAATGTCAGCCTGTGGACTGAAAGGTCGAGGGTTCGATTCTGGTCACAGTCACATACCTAAGTTGCAGGCTCAATCCCCAGCCCTGGTCGGGGTTCCTGCGGGAGGCAACTAATTGATGTGTCTCTCTCACATCAATGTTTCATTCTCTGTGTCTCTCCTCCTCCCTTCCACTCTCCTTAAAAAAAAATAAAAAAAATCAATAGAAAAAATATCCTCGGGTGAGGATTAACAAAAATAAATAAAAATAGCAGGCAGTATGTAGTTAACAGCAACCTCAGTTCAGATTCCAGCTCTGCCACTTACTAGCTGTGTGACCTTGGGGACATCACGCTGAACTTGTCTGAGCTTCCATTTCTTTATCTGTGAAAAGGGATCAGAACACCTGCTTCCAGAGTTTGTGAAAGGATTAAATGGAGATAATTCCCATAAAGGGCTTGGCACCGTGCCTGCCACAGACTGGGTTCCCTGCGAATGGTGGCTATTGCCATCAACAAACACATCATCAACAGTATTGAGTAAAAGGCACAAGACAACATGTGGGAGGAAAACAAAAAGGGCGATTGTTTGGCTGTGAATGGGGGGACGGGGGTTATAGAGGAGGTGGTGCTGGCGCTGGATCAGGGAAAATGAGAGGACCTCAGGAGGCAGAGCGCGAGCAGTAAGGACATTCTAGGCCAAGGGAACTGGTTATGCTGTTGGACCTTAGAGCAGAGTGGAGTGGGTGGGAGGAGGTGGGCAGGGAAGTGGAGGGACACTGGTTAGTCAAGTGGCTGAGGATCAAGGGAGGGACTCCATGCCAAGGAGCTGGACGAGCAGTGGGAGGGCCATTGTCTTTTCTGGAGGAATACAGTGGGGCAAGATAACCTGGTGATCATTTGGAGGACTAAATGGGAGATCCTGGAGGCCAATCTCTCTCTACTTCCCATCACAGCTCTCTTCCTCCTTAGACTGTGAGCTCCTCAAAGGCAGGGACTGGTCAGATTCATCTCCTGGTCCCCAGGGCCCAGCATGTGGCCCAGCTTGGTGGTCAGCTAAGGAATGAGTCTGACTGCCAGAAGGCCCAAAGCTCCTCCCTCCTTATCCTTGTCTCCCCTACAAGGATGGATCTGAATCGAATGCAAGGAGGAAGGAAGTTTCTTCTAAGGAGGAAATGGCCTGGTCTGTTCATTGGATTTCAGGACAGTGATTAAACTGATTTTTCTAGAGCAGGATTTTCAACAGAGTGAGTTCATGCCAAGATGGTCCACCCTCAGGAATGGTTAACACCTGGACAATGAATGTTATTATCTCCTGTCTCAGCAGGGGTCTTCTGAAGGAGTCTGTATGTGACATGTTCATGTTGGACCCCAATAGGAGAGCCACAGACATTTGGAGCCTCCCAGTCTGTCTTTGAGAAAGGTCTCTCTTAGTACAAAGAAAGTGATAGATCTACCAGTCCCCGACCAGTTCTAGAAGAGAGGAGGGCGGTACCAAGTTATTTGTATTGTTGCTATGTCATAATGTCAATTATGCGAACTATTAACCCCCAATCAGTTGAATAACTGATTTTCACCTTGTAGATGCAGCATGTAATTTTAGTGGGTATAAATGTTTAATAAATCCTTAGGGAAAAAAAAAAAAAGCAAGTCAGCCAACTTGCTTCTGCTCCTTAAACCCTCTCTCCTGCCTAGAAGTGCGATGGGTAAGTTCATGGGGTGCCCAGATGTTTGGTCAAACATTACTCTGGGTGTGTCTGAGGGTGTTTGGGGATGAGATGGGCATATAAATCAATAGACTGAATCCAGCAGATTGCCCTCCCCAGCGTGGGTGAGCCTTGTCCAATCGATCGGTCCAGAGTAGAAAAAAGGGCTGAGTCTCCCGGAGTGAAAGAGAATTCCTCCTGCCTGACTGCCTTAACACTGGGTGTTTTCTTTCTGCCTTCAGACTCCAACTGAAACATCAGCTCCCCTGGGTCTCGGGTCTTCAAACTCAGACTGAAGCTAAACCATCAGCAATCCTGGTCCCCAGCTTCCCGACTCACCCTGCACATCAAGGAAATTGTCAGCCTCCATAAACACATAAGCCAATTCCTTATAGCAATAATTATTATTAAACATACTTATAATTATTATTTATAATTTTGTGTATATATGTGTGTGTGTGTGTGTGTGTGTGTGTGTGTGTGTACACACACACATTCTCAAGGTTCTGTGTCTCCAGAGAAGCCTGAAAGACACATGCAGCCAGGCCCAGGGCTCAGCAGGTGGCCCAGCTCAGTGGTCAGGTAAGGAATGAGTAAGGGCTACTGTCCAGGCCTGGAAGGGCAGGGGGAGGACAGCCTGGGATATTTATGACCTTGAACTTAGAGGAAATGCTTTTCCTTGCATCATAGCAATAGGATTTAAGATTTGGGCTTAAGCATTAAGGGATAAAGCAGGCAGCATGACGCTCTTGGCCTTGGGTCTGAGGCCAGTCAGACCTAAGTAGCTTAGGAGGAAGAAGCCATCAACAGGGTACTGCCAGTTCACTTGAATTCTGCATAGAGGTTTCGGTATCAAACTCTCAGCTGCTTTAGAATGGGTTATCTTGCCTCTGTGGCAGATGGCATTTTTTGAAGTAATGAAAATATTTCTCATCTCACATGTCCCTCATGCCATGTCCTATCCCATCACCCCCTTAAAACTCACCAGGTTGGGGTTGCTACAACCAATAGAGTTCTGTGGAGGTGATGCCACATGATTTCTGAGGCTGGGTCAGAAGAAGGATAGAGCTTCCACCTATCATAATGCACACTGTTTGGGGAATGCTTGCTCTGGAGAAGACAGCCGTCATACTATGAGGTGCTCACACTAGCCCGTGTGGACTGCATGAAGAGGAAATGCATCCCCCAACTAATAGGCAGCAGCAACCACCAGACATGTGAGTGAATGAAGTTCCTGGGTCCTCCAGCAATAACACCATCTCATGCACTCCAATATCTTTGCATCATGGATAAGGCGAGAGATCACAGGAGAAAAGGAAAGAAGGAAACAGACTGAATTTCAGCCCAAATGAGACTGTTCTTTGCCTTCCTGAAGGGCACTCACCCTCTACCTTCTCCCAGCCTTAAGTGACAAATGAGTCCCTGTCTACCCCATGAGAAGGCCAGCTTGGTCAGTCAGCAGCACCAGGATTTTCAGAAAGGTCTTTTTGTTCTAAGGGTCATCCTTAAAGTACACACAACCAAGCAGGACCAAGTGCTGGAGGCCTGGCCTAGAGTGCAGAGCTGACGTTTTGTTCATGTAGCAGGCTCTGGACACCCAGCCCAAAGCCCATTAGGGAATGATCATTGCTGGAACCCCAAACCAAGAGGATGACAGCAGGTTGGAAGCCAAGTCATCCAGGGGCATCAGTCATGGGCAGGTGGCAGATGCTGGAGCACTGGGTCTAAGAGGGGTGAACTTGGAGGCAGCAGGCAGCACCTCTGCATACACCTCCAGCAGCCCCTGCTTTCACCGGCTCACGTGGCCATGCTGTCAAGAAACACCTACCTTGGGGCAAGTGGCAAGGGCCTGAGTCCCATCACCACTGGCTGTGGGACACAGAGGTCTCACAGAGCACCAGGGGGAGTTTCTAGATCACATTCAATGAGAAGGAAAGTGAGGCACATCCAGGACATGATCACATTGGTTGGCTGAACCAACGCCCCCCCCCCCAACTCTGGCCCTCTTTCAGGCTTTTCCAGGGCCCAGCCCCCAGGAACTATCTTACCCTCCCCTGGCTAGGCTGGCTCCAACACCAGCTGGCCAACGTCGTGCTTGCCTGAAGCCACTCCGCTCAGCTCCCAGTTCCGATGCCAGAGCAGACATTGGCCCATCTGACTATGCTCACAGCCAAGCAAATGAAGACCTGGCCCTTGACAGCCAGGCTAGGCAAAGCTTGGCAAAGCAGGTGAGGCTCACGGAAACCTTGGCAGGTGATGGCAAACAGTCTGAAAGCCAGCCAGTGAGTAGAATTCAGGGCGCCTGCTCCCAAGGCCAGAGTGTCCAGATACTTCCGTGAGCCCCCTGCCTCGTCCCTGATGATGGAACTCAGCTGGTGCATGAAGGGCGCCAGCACTCACTCATCCCACAGTTCTCCACGAAGGAAGTTTGTGGTTTCTCCCTTATACCGCCCTAGCTCAGACACTTGGTCATACCTAGCATGGCAATTAACACAGGGTGCTCATAAAAAGCCTGATATTTAGATGTCTCTAATTGTGAGTTGTTCCACTGGTTCCTACAGAAGCCTGGGTCCCAAAATGGCCCACCCCAAGTTCTGGATAGACAGTAATGGCAGAGTGCTGGCACAGCCCTGATCCCAGCTGTGAGATGTGCGGATGCACCACCTACAAGTGAACAACAACCAGCTGTGTCACCCAGTGATGTCCACACCTCCACCTCACATCCCACCTTGGAAGCAAGGAAGATGTGGGACTATGTTAACTTAGCTCAGCTCTAGCTATGTTCTCGGGATGCCCTGTCCTGCCTGCTTCCAGGTTCAGGGTAGCCCCAGGAGAAATGTGCACAAGGTTGGAGAAGCAGAAATAAAGCACAAGCCATTCCTCGCAGAAGATCACTGAGAGCGGCCAGGTAGTGCTGCAGCTCACCCACAAGGTCTCAAATGCGGGCTCACCTGGCAGGTGTGCGGAAACACCTGGCTTATCCTCCAGCTCCTAATGGGTCTCTTCCTTTCATTTTTCTCAAGTCCTGGGCCAGGTATATGTTCAACTCTGCCATCAAGGATGCCAGCGTCTCCTCCAAGTCACCTGTGTCATCAAGATCGGAAGGAGGCCATGGGAAGCAGACACAGTTGATAATGTGCTGGTAAGTGTTTGACAGCGAGCTCTGTGGGTGCAGCTCCAACAGGAACGTTGGCTGATGTTCTTGCTTATGATAACACGTAAAGACAAAAGTGAAACGAGAAAGATGTGTGTTGGAATTTTATTTATCATTGTTGTAAGCTACTTCTTTGATACATTGAAAACAGTTCTGAATACCAAACAACTATTTCCTTTCTTCACCATGTCACTGCTACAAATATTACGTACTTTTAAAGTTTAATTTACTTTATTAATGTTTTCTCCATCACCTTCTCAAGTCTAGACAATCAGCAAAATAATAAATCAAAGACTAATTTGTAGAATGTATCAATGTCTATGGTAGAAATAGTCCCACTAGGGCTAATTTAGAGCTACCAACATCACATCACTGAACATGAGGCTGATAGGAGGTATGCAGTAACATGCCATTAAATAGTATTTCCGCCATACAGTTATAATGGCCATAAATAACCTCAAGAGCATAGGTAATAAAAAGACAGCAAAATAATTAGAAAGTACTGAATTTTGAGTATTTACCACCTTTGTTTTTAATGTAATTTATTCCGTTGTAAATTTATATAATTCCATTGTTAATCATGACTGTGTTTAACAACTGGATTACAAAACTCCTGAAATTTTGATAATCAGCCCTCACAGGTGGATCCGAGCCAGCCCCACCACCACTGGTTCCTGTGGTCTTCATGGCTTCCAGCTCGTCTTTGCTCTTCTCAAGTGCACATCCAGCTTTCCTTTTCAGCAGCTGGCCTTGCTAAATTAAAGTGACTTCAGACCCAACACCAGACACAGAAGCAACACCCTTACACGGAGGTCTTAACCACCTTCCGCAATCACCTAGTCTACTTCCTATAATGTATCTCTTATTCTATAAACTCAACATGTTTCTTCTTGTTTTATTGATCCCTAGCTGATGCAGAAATCAAGGGAATTCATGGGAGAAAGAGAATGCTGGCCACCCCTGCAGCAAGTTTCAGGGGTCTGTGACCATTTCTCAGTGTTGCGAGGATGTACCATCTCCCGAGCTGCTCCTATATCAAATGTACCCACACACCCACTTGAATGCAGGCGTGGGATGGAAGCATGCAGAATCAGGTCTTGGACTATTATCCCAGCCTGGCAGAGCAGCCAAAGTGATAGGGACAGGGTGACCTATGACAAGTGCTGAGGGGCTGTCCCAAGCAGCAGAGGTGACCAGGCCTCAGGTGGTTGGACCTTAGTAAACCACTGGGGTCTCCCAGCATGTGTGGGGGACACCAGGCACATCTTAGTAGCAACTAATCAGGGTGGAAGGGCTGTTCTTGGTTAGCATTTGGTCTCTCACGCATTCACCCACTCATTCATTCACACACACACACACACACACAAACACACACACACACACACACTCACTGCCTGTTCCGTGCCAAGCCTTAGCCTGGACTCTGGGGACACAGTAATAAAAGCAGATGCTTTTCCTAAATACAATGTGGTACCCTGGGGTGGATTCTGAAACAGAAAAAAAAAAGGCATTAGTAGAAAAACTGTTGAAATTCCAATAAAGTCTACAGTTCAGTCAATAGTGTTGTGCCAATGTTAATTTTTTAATTTTGACAGAAGAACCTAGCTATGTAACATGTTATTATCAGAGGGCTTGAGTGAAGGAGATACAGGAACTCTCTGTACTACCTTTATAACTTTTATGTAAACCTAGAATTTCTCCAAAATAAAAGTTTGATTACAAATTTTAAAAAGGAAAAACAAATAGAAACACTCCCACCACCACCACCAAGACCAGGGCCAATCAGATGGGAAACAGGCCAGAATAAGGCAAGGCTTTCCTTCTAGGAAGGGGGCCAGGGACTAAGCTGATCACCAGAACTTGGAGCTGAAACCAAGTCCAAGGCTTGAATGAAGACCCAGGCCCTGGCCTCAGGAACCTGGCAGAGCAGGAAGTGGAGGCTTGAAGGGTGAGAGCTTCTTCCTCCTTTCGTCTAAGTGCAATGGGTTGCCTGGTTAGGCAGAATTCAGACATTTCTGGGGAGTGAAATGTAAATGTTGCAGCTACTTCTCCATGTTGCAGCTAATTCTCTATATCTGGACAAATAAGGCAGCAGACACCTGACCCCCTTCACCTCTGCTGCCCAAAGGTGTCAGTGGAATTCACAGATTCTGAAGGTAATTGATCTGAAAGTGCCTGCTGTCTGTTAGAGAAGGGCTGCAACTGGGCATTTTTCTGGCCGAAGTATTGGCTGCTGCTGCCAATACCACCTGGCAAGCAGAAAGGATCTTGGAGGTTGAATCCTTGGACAACTTCTCAGCAAATATACCATGTTGCCCTCTTCCATTCTGAGATTCAAACCTATTGGAATCTCTGATGTAGTTCAATGCTCCTGACTGAGATCAACAGCAGAAATGACACTGTGGGGCTGAGAGCCTCCCTAAGGGAAATGGCAGCCAGGAGAGGCGACCCAAGGTAATGTGAGAGTTGGTCTTGCACCAGGTGTGGCAGAATCCCATGGCTGCTGCCATGTGACAGCAGTGTAGCTGAAGACACAAAGGTGACCCAGGAACTGCTGGCTCAGGAGTTCCAGCATG
This sequence comes from Plecotus auritus, assembly GCF_963455305.1. Lineage (NCBI taxonomy): Eukaryota > Metazoa > Chordata > Mammalia > Chiroptera > Vespertilionidae > Plecotus > Plecotus auritus. The sequence goes on from NC_137774.1 coordinate 42,322,963, forward strand.
GAGCACCCAGAGCCCAGGGTAATACTGAAGAAAGAGGATCACCGACCCCAGTGCAAGGACCTGTACGGGCAAGTGAAGCATCACTGGCATGGGCAGGAGAACATCACTTTGTACTGGACCAGTTTTCAACAACCATCCTTGTGGTAACACCGGCATCAACGGCAGCTGAAGCTCGGTCTGCCTGCTGGTGGACTGGTCGGATTTCCCAGCTCTACCAGCACAAGCATGTGGAAGCCAGACTGACCATTTTGGATAAAGTACACTCTGAAGGTTGTTTTGTGGGGTTTTTTTTATCATCTAAAAGCTCCAGGAGATTTGCTGAATTTTTTTTTAATATGGCAAGTGTGAAGGAGGGTTGCTAAATCCATTTTGATTTGAAAATATGAAATGTGACCATATTCACACCCACTCTTATAAAGCTAGACATCCCAGTCCCAGTTGTACACACTCAACTCACTTAGAATCCCCTCTGATTAGCCCCCTCTAGTTCCCATGTATTTGTCTATCCCAGAAAGGCTTGCTTAAAATTTTGAACCTGGTATTTCAAAAGCATATTTGGTTTCTTCAAAATAGAAACAAGTACCACCCGTTGATGGCTGTGGCTTGGAGCGGGAAGGCAAGGCTGCAGAGAGAAGAAGGAGGAAGAGCTCTGGCTATTTGCAGAATCCTCAGACTGGGCCCTTGTTGCCAAGGAGAGGTGCCTCCTAGACTCTGAGAAGCTCTTCTTTCGGGCACATCTCTGCTCTCTCTGGATGAATAAGGCAGCAGACACCTGATCCCCTTAACCTCTGCTGCCCAAAAGTGTCAGTGAAATTCACAGATTCTGAAGGTAATTGATCTGAAAGTGCACAGAGCAGATGGTGCCCTCCCTGAGGTAAGGAACTCCACACCCTCTTCCTCCAAGTGCCCTCTTGTGTGTCCAAGGTCAGCTGAATGGACGTCTCAGATTGGATCTGCCAATTCAAACCCTGCCATCTGCCTGGGTTAGTCCATCAGGACCAAGGGGCTGCAGAACCTTCAGGTGCAGCTTATCCTCCAAGACAGGGATATGGGGAAGGACACAAGAACGTCAAACAGACCTGAGTCCATTTCCCATCTCTCTCGCACGCATTCTCTCTCTCTCTCTCTCTCTCTCTCTCTCTCTCTCTCTCTCTCTCTCTCTCTCTCTTGCTTTCGCTCTTACTCTAGCTCCATCTATATCTCTCTCTGTCTCTCTCAGTAGCTTAGTGACTTTGGGAAGGACACAACTCCTCATGAGCCTCAATTTCCTCATTCCTTAAATGGGACAATATAGTAATTACCTCATTAAAATGTTAAAGATTACATGAGATAATGTATGTAAAGTGCTTAGCATGTCTGGCCTTAGAAAGCACTCAAAAACTATGAGCTATTGAAGGTGTTTCTTAGTTTCCAAATTCTCTCATCCTGTTTTCTGTTTGATCCTCAGAGGAACTCAATGAGAAAGCTGAAGCAGATATTTTTGCCCCCAGTTTCAGATGGGGAAATGGATCAATCCTTTGCCCAGGATCATGCAGAGTTAGTGATGGGCCAGAACTGAAATCTGTGCATGGCTGCTTTAAGTTCCTGGATCACATTTCCCTTCTTCCCCTAGTCCTAAGCCCTTCTCCCACCCATCCCCTGCTGAAAGGGATCAGGAGTGATGAAATCCCAAGGCCCTCATCATTTCATTCACTTTAGGTAACATTAAAGAAAGCTTCTTTGAGGGATGAAATGGTACAGCTTTTTGCCACCATTCTCCTTGACAGGGGTTTCCATGGAGAAACTGTCTGTGTTTCCAGAAGGCAAGCCCTGGCTCCCTCACCAGGGAGCTGTGATGCACCACTAGAGCAGGAAAAATAAATGTGCTTCCAATCTGCTTCACTGCAGCTCAGAGGCCAGGAAGAACCTGCTACTCCAGCCACCCGCCTCTCCCCACCCCACCCCACCCCCATGGAGGCTGTATACACAAGGCAAGACTAAGGCATGATTAAGTGTGTTCCTGGGAAGGAGGCAGAAAGACAGCTGCTCTTATGACCAAAGCCGGTCTAGTGTGCTGTAGGGAATCTGGTCCCATTAAGGGGAGTTCCTCTACCTGTACCACCAGATGGAGAGTCCCTGCTGATTGGCTGCTCAAGGAAAACCACAGCCATCCATCTCTGTTTCCCTAATGAGGGATGGAGGCCTGAACCCTACCCTCCTCATCAGCACCATGAAGAGCTGCTTGCTCCTGAGCCTGCAGGAGCTCAGCTGGGCTCTCAGTCTGGCAAAAAGGAAGGAGAGAAACAGAGGCAAAAGGGTGGGGGCGGGGGGGAGAAGGACAAAGAGACAGAGACACATAAAGAGACCAAAAAGCAGTGTAAGGGACAAAGACAGACAGATAAAGACAGACAGACAAGCAGAAATAGAGTACAAGAGTCATAAAGATGGACTAAGAGACATGCACAGAAAAAAGAGAGAGAGAAGTAAAGACTAAGAGAGACAAAGATTAAGATTGGAAGTCAGAAGGGAGAGAGAGATCTCCTAGAGAAAAGACTTGAATAGAATTTTAAATCTTGGGTTTAAGCCCCAGCTCTTCAGCTTTCTGAATCAACAACACAAATGAGAGCCAGCATTTATTGAGTACTTACTTTGAGCCAGATTCTTAGTTAAGTTCTTCCATGCATCACAGCCTTTGATCCTCACAACAATCCTACAAGGTGAAAATTGCAATCATCCCAACTTTTCAGATGAGGCAACAAAACATGTCCATTTCCACGGACAGTCTCACGTCAGTACTCTGCAGTAGAACTGATGTCTTCTCTTATGAGAGCCATGCATGGTTTTTTACTAATAACATTGAAAATGCCTTTTACATCCCCAAATGCAACTATGAAGCAGCTGGCCTGCAGAAAACAGTCTCACCTTTCCCTACTCAGCCAAACCAGTCTTCTTGAAAACACCAAGGTTGTTTCTGCCTCAAGACCTTTGCAATTGCTATTCCTCCTGCATGGAACTCTGTTCCCCAGATCTTCATAAACATGACTTCTTTATAGCATTCAGGTTATTCCGGTATCACTACTCAAAGTTTCAGTATCACTACTTCCCTCTTTGAGTAAGTGTGCATAATCATTCTCCTGACCAGGATTATTTTATTTTATTACTTTCTGTTTCTCCCATTAGAATATGACCCCTTCAGGGGTAAGACTTGGTTCATACTTGTGTTTCTAGCACCCAGAGGAAGGCATTTGATTACTATTATTTAATGAAAGTTGAATGAATGAACTGTTATTTCTGGAACCAAAGACTACAGGGCAGATGCTGTCCAGGAGCCAAAAGCTTTAAGCTAGAAGCTATGCAAACGCACTTTTATCTCCATCCAGGACCCACACTGGAGGCCCCATGGGGAATAAATGGGATCTTCCGTAGACCTTATATTATTATAGAATGTGAAAACTGAAAAGATCACTAGAAGTCATGTGATGGAGAGGTCACAACGTCCCCATCAAGTTGCCATCTCTAGTTGTTCCCGTGGTGCACTGCCCAGATCCCCCTTCAAGGCCCAAGGCTTATCCTTCCAGCTTCCCAGATTATAGGCAGCTCATGATTCAGCTGAACTGTTCTCCTGGAATTTCACTCAACTAAGGTGATCCGCCTCATCCAAGGTCATCCCCCTCCCTGGGAGACAACTGCATGCAGTGACTAGCCAGGGGTCCTCAAACTTTTTAAACAGGGGGCCAGTTCACTGTCCCTCAGACCGTTGGAGGACCGGACTATAGTTTAAAAAAACAACTATGAACAAATTCCTATGTGCACTGTGGGCCCGGGACAAGTCGGCTGTTAATAGGACAGGCAGCGGCACCCGGCGGGCCAGATAAATGTCCTCAGCGGGCCGCATGTGGCCCGCGGGCCGTAGTTTGAGGACCCCCGGACTAGGCAGTGCAAGGTTCCAAAGGGCTGGCTGTCTTGCCTCAATTCAGGATGGCACTAAAGGGCCATTTCTGTTCCAGCTCCCTGTGGGATAAGACAAAGCCTCTGTTACCTCCCTCACAGCTCAATTCCTCCCTCTGCCCAGTCAGGCTTCCACCACCCTTCCCCAGGTACTGATCACAAGGGCACTCCCTTATAAACTTGTGCATCCATAAATACATCTCAGAGTTGTGTCCCAGGAAGCCTAACCCAAGGTACCATAACTGCTCATGCATCCCATCCCCTTGTCTGGGCATCAACAACAAGGAGAAAGCTCTTCCTCAGACTGAAATATGCCTCCCTGTGGTGTCCTCTCATCCATATGTACCAAGTCATTCCCCCAGGGCCACACAAAGCAGCTCAAATCCCTCTGCCCCAAGATAGTCTCTCAGGAATTTATAATGAGCCATCACCATTAATTAACTAGATGGGAGGAATCATTTCACAATGTAGACATGCATCGAATCACCGCAATGTGCACTTTAAAAATCTTACAATTTTATTTGTCAATTATATTTCAATAAAGCCACACCAAAAAAGAAAAGAAATTAGTCATCACGTGGCCTCAGACCCACCTGCTGCTCTTTCCAAGACAATCAACCCCACTTCCTTCAATCATTCTGACCCTGAGGCAAACTTCCACACTCCCCATCCTCCTAGTGAAGTGTGTCAATTACAGAAAGAGAAACTATGCCCTACGTTTGTGGAACACCCTTCCCTTCCCCCACAACCTCACAGAAGGGCCACCTGGATGCTAGAGGCAAGGACACCCTAGGGTGTAGAGACACCTGGAATCTCTCCTGCATTTTGGTTACTTCTCCTGAAACCTGAGTTTTTTCTGTGGAAAATGGCAAACATAGGCAGATCACCTCCCAAGATGTGTCAATGACTGGTGATACTTTCCATCAACACTTTTCTCTTTTGTTTTGAGCCACAATTTGGAGCCAAAAGGAATCTGGCTTTTGTGTCACCCCACGGGGATAATAGCCAAGAATCTCAACAAGTAGCAAGGACAATTTTTTATTATCTCTTTTCTGCCAAGTTGCATATCTAATGGATATTGTACTGGTGAGGGGATAACACATTGTAGGAAATAGGCTGTTGTCTTGAAGAAGGGGAAATCTCAAATTAACGGGCAAAACACGTTACTATGGCTACAGTCTTTGAAAGATTATGAGCAAACCCAGTGTCTTCTATTATTCATAGAGAAAAGATAATGTTTTGCCATCACCAGATGATGTGCCCACGTCAGGATGTGCCGCCTTTTATCTGAATGCATGGAAGTGAACGGCAGTCCGATGTCTGTTGTCAGCGACGTTAGCGCCTCTGGAGAGAACATTGGAACACCCTGATGACAGCGCATCCATAATGCGGCTGACAGCCTCTTCTGAAGCACTAATTTTCCCAGCGCTGGGCAGTCTACGCTGGGGATCTGAGCTGCACATGAGCACAGCGGGAATGAGATAATCAGCTGTGAGTGTCCTGCTTCAGCTCCGACAACAGGCCTGGAGAGGCACCCATCTCAGAGCACATTTACACACTAGAGCCAGAAGGGCTTTTGACTGTCTCAGGCTCCAAGATGCCAAGCAGGAGTGTGGAGGGGGTGCAGGAGGAGGGGGTGTAGGAGGAGGGCAGCTTTCAGAGTGTAGAGAGCTGCTTCAGAGCAGAGCAGCCTGCAGAAGGAAATGAGAGGGGCGACAGAATCAGAAAGGAGACAGGGCTCGGAGCCGTTCAGGCTGCCACTATGAGGAAGACAGTGAAGGTCAGCATCTGAACCCTGGTTCCAGAGAACAGGGCTGTGGAGACCACAGTGCTGACTGAACAAATGGCCTCCGGATCCTGCCACTCATCGGGCCCTCTGTGCATCACTGGGTTTACAGAGATGGCAGGCACCAGGGTCACCCTTGCCCTCAGGGAGTTCACAGCTTTGAGGTCATTATTTTTAAATTATTTCTACATAGTCTGGAAAGCTTTCTAGAAACATTGTGTGACATGTGCTCTGGTGGGAGGTGGCTAATTGGTTAGGGCTCGGACCACAAATTGGTGGCCTCTAGAGGCAACTTGGCTTGTCTGACCTACTTAAAGATTTTAAAATCAGGAGACTTCACATAAAATCACAGCCTTGTCTATGAAAATCAGAAGGTCTAGCCACACTGAGTCCACAATCCAAGGAGGCAACAATTATTTAGGGCCAGGTAACAGTGCCCCAGAGATTGACCCGAGGTCTCCAGCACCCACCACACCCCAGCTCTGACTTCACTTCATGGGCATTTGAGTCTAGATCCTTCTGGAACCTTCTTGACAAGGAGGAAACTGTTAGATTAGTCATTGATGGGTGAGTAGAAGTTCTCCAGGTTGAAAGGTTAAGAGGTATGGTAGAGAGAGACGAGCCAGACAAGGAGATTTATTCATAAAGTAGCACCGAGTGCTTGAGTCCAGGCTCAGGGAGACTAGAGAATGGGTCCATAGGGTCTGGTCTGGCCTTCTGGTTGGCCTAAGTAAGGAGGTTGGGGGAGGAGGTAAGTCACTACAGGAAGACACAATGAGGAAGATCATATCTGAAGTAAACCCAAGGAAGGGGAGATGCAGAGGAGGGGCCAGCCTCACTGAGCCTGAGACTGGAGGCCAGACATGGACCCAGGTGGATCCGGTGCTCCAGCTGCTGCTGCTGGACAACACACTCCCTAAGACTTGGAATTAAAGACCCATTTCATTGTGCTCTGGGTTAGAGATTCGGTCAGGGCACACACAGTGGGGACAATTTTCTCTTCTCCCATGACCTGGGGCCTCTGCTGGGAAGACTCATCGGCTGGGATCCATGATGGCTGGAGACTGGAGTCATCTAGAATCTAGAGGTGTCTTCACTCACATGTGGGGTGGTGGAAGCAGGCTTTCAGCCAGACCTCGCTGGGCTGTTGGCCAGAACACCTCCATGTGGCCTCTCCACATGGCCTCTCCACGTGAGCTCATTTGGGCTCCCTCTCAGCATGATGGCGGGGTTCCAAGCACATCTCAAGAGAGGAGGGCAGAAGTGCATGGCGTATTTATCTTCGAGCCTTAGAAATCACATAGCGTCACATCAACCACACTTTCAAGCAAGAATCCCAAAGGTCTGCCCAGGTTCAAGGGGAAAGGACGTGGACTCCACATGGAAGGATTGTCAAGGACATATCGTAAGAAGACATGAGGGATATTGTTACAGCCATCCTGGGAAAATGCAATCCACTATTTTGGCTCTTTGCAAAGATCTATACAACAGACTGTATTTACCAAGCTCATTTTTTTCAACCCAAGAAATTTGAATGCATAAGTTTAGGATGAGGGAAGAGATCTGAGCTAGAAATATAAATTGAGAAATCCTTAGCAAGTAGATGATGTTTTAGGACATGAGAAAGGATAAGATCACCACAGGTGTGAACATGGGTAGCTAATGAGAGAGAAGTGGTACCAGGACTGAGTCTGAGAGGTGGAGAGGAGCCAGTAAAGGAATGAGAAAGGGCAGTTGCTGAGATAGAAGGAAACCTAGGAGAGTGTGTGTTCTGAGCACCATGGAGGGAAAGCGTTTCAAGGAGGAGAAAAAAATCAACCAGTCCTCCTTGCAGCCAATAGGGAACCACTGGAGAATTTTCATCCAACAACGATAAGGTCAGAGCTATGTTTTATAAACAAATCTGGCAAGGCTGTGTAGGGTAATTTGGAGATAAGGGAAAGATGGAAAAAAACCTATGATGACAGTATAAACCCATGACTCAGTCCTGAGGGAGTTTCAGGCCCAAAGAGCCTTCCTCAGAGTTGAACCTGAAGTAGCAAATGAAAGAAGTGATGAGCACAGGATGGTAGAGTGACGTATATAACTAATGCACATATTACTGTTTATTTGTGAGGGTTCTCTCTCCGCATCCTGCACAGGTGGCCAGGGGCTTTTGAGGGAGTGAGACCAGGGACCCAATTTCAGCTCTGCCATGTACTAGTGTCCCTCTGTTCATCTGTCAAGTGAGACCAATGTCATTTCTTTTTTAAAATATTTTTTATTTCTTAATTACAGATGACATCAAATATTATATTAGTATTAGGTGTACACCCCAGTGATTAGATATCATATTTCACTAGTGATCATCCTAATAAATCTCATACCCATCTGGACACCATACATAGTTATTACAATATTATTGACCATATCCTTATGCTGTACTTTACATCCCCATGACTCTTCTGTAAGTACCAATTTGCACTTCTTAATCCCTTCACCCTTTTCACCAGCCCCACTCCCATCTGGCAATCATTAGTCTGTTCTCTGTATCTGTGGGTTTATTTCTGTTCTACTTGTTCATTTATTTTGTTTTTTAGATTCTATTGATATCACTTGTATGAAAGGTTAGTGAGAATGTATGCAAGGCAACCAGCACGTACTAGGGGTCTCATATTTGGAAGTTGTTATTATTATAATGATTACTTATTCCCCCAAACCTCATCCTACTCCCTCTCCCCAGCACAGTTACCTACACTTTTATTTCTTAGAAGAACAGCAGTATGTTCTTTTAGATGCAAATGGCACCTCCTTCCATTTGTGTCCAAAGGAGTTTCTTCTTTGTTTGTAGGTGGCAAGTTCCCCAGAAGGTCTCCTGAGCAGAGAAGCAAGTCCACAATTCAGTCTTGTATTAGTCAGGATCCAGCCAGGAAAGAAAACCTACTCGAGTGTTAAAAGCAGAGGAACTTGAAGGCAGAGACTTGGCTACACAGGTGATGGGAAAGCTGAGCAGGACAGGAAGCCACACCTCCCCAGGCCACAGGGACAGAGAGGACACATGACCAGGGGGATCTATTGTCACCTTAAAGAAGCTGGATTTACAAAGGAAGTACAGCTGCTACTGGAGACTATGCAAAGCAGAGCAGGTGGAAAGAAATATCCCAGCCCCCCATTTTTCTGCCAGTGCCTCCCTCATAGGCTGGGAACTGCTGCCTTCAGGGGTCCCACAGAGTAGAGCAGAGAAATAAGAGGACCAGATCTGAAAGCAAACAGACCCAGGACCTGTATGGTCTTCTAAACACTTCATTCACTCTTTCCCTAGCTCAGAGACATCAGGTACCTATTCCCTCTACAGAACATCTACACTGCCTCCTCTATGGTCTCCCCATCTCACCTCTGCCCCTTCCCCACCCATCTTTACAAATAGCAAATTTGATGATTCACTCCCTCCCTGAAATGCTGTGTTTTCAGTAAAAAGACTAAAACTGGCCCTGAATGCATGGCCCCTAACTGTCTAACTTCCCCTTGGATGCCGTACTCCAGCTGTACCAGTACCTTTTGTTCTGTGTTCTTAGCATTCCTCCTTTAGCATGGAAGTCTCTTCCTTCTCTGCTTTCACCAAGCCACTGTGACTCATCTTTTAGCTCAAGCTGAGACCTCTCCTTACCTCACTGACTAGGTTTGTCGCCCATTGTAGTTTTTTATAACACTGGTACCTCTCCTTCACAGCTCTTGTCTCATTGCAGTTTGGCATTTGTCTGTGTTAATTAATGTCTGTCTCCTGAACAAGTAAGCTCCCTCGGGGTAGGAGCTGTTTATGTTTCCCTTATCATTACATCCTCAACACAAAGCATGGTGCCTGCATCATGGTAGGCATTCAGTAAATGTCTATTAGATGAATGAGTAGGAGTATGAGTAAATAGATAGGTGAGTGGATGTATGGATAGGTAAGTAAATGAGTGTGCATAGGTGGGTGAATGGAGAGTGTATATATGGGTAAATGGATAGATGGATAGATAGGTGAATGTATGAACAGATGAGTGGACGGATGGATAGGTGGGTGGGTGGGTGGATGGATGGATGGATGGATGGATGGATGGATGGATGGATGGATGGATTAATGGATGGATGGGTTAATGGATGGATGGATTAATGGATGAATAGATAGGTGGATGGATAGATAAATGGATGGAAAGATGATAGATAGATAGATAGATAGATAGATAGATAGTTAGTTAGATAGATAATAGATAGATAGATAGATAGATAGATAGATAGATAGATAGATATGGGTAAATGGATGGATATGTGGGCAAATAGATAGGTGGGTGAGTGGATGGATAGGTGGGCAAATGGATAGATAGGTGAGTGGATGGAGGGATAGATGGATAGTTGGGTGGATAGATGGGTGAATAGCTGAATAGGTGGGTGGATAGGTATATGGGTAGATGGGTAGAAAGTGGATGGACGGAGAGAGGAAGGAGTGGATAGAGGAGACATGGCAGCTCCCACATATGGTTGTTGGAAGGAAGTATACTTACTAGAGGAGCTTTGGGGATAATAAGACTCTTTCAGGATCTGCTCTCTGGCAGTGAATGTGGCCAGGAAATGTGTGTTTCCAAACCCTTTCCCATCACATAAAGGAAGTACTTATTCCTGTCTATGGGACTGAGAATGTCCACACTGGCTTTGTGGAAGTGTGGTTTCCGCTTGAATTATTGAGGGGAGTCTGTGGTTACCTCTCCGACTATAAGCCATTTGATCAGAGACATGGGTTCCAACCCATGGGAATTCCTTTTACTCATGCCTCTTAGTTTACACAAAAGACTTAATTTATAAAAAAAAAAAAATATATATACAAAAGTTTTCTTCTTCCTCCATAGATAGAGGAAATAAATTAGAGGAATGAGATAATCAGTTTTACACGTGACTTGTCTAGAAAATAGTCCCCAATTATTCAATCAAACAGTAATCTAGGTATTGCTGAGAGGGTATTTTGTATATGTGATTAATATCTATTCAGTTGATGTTAAGAAGAGATTATTTTCAATACTCTTGGTGGGGCTGATTTAATCAGGTGAAAGGCATTAAGAGCCAAACTGAGGCTTCTCTGAAGAAGAAATTCTACCCCTGGACAGAAGTTTCAGCTTCCAGCTGCCCTTCCTGATGGCCTGGCCTGCCTAGCCAGCACCCAAATTGCATAAACCAATTCCTTGCAATAAGACACACACACACACACACACACACACACCATGCATATTCATATACACATATAAATGTATATGTACCCTACTGTTTTCTGTTTCACCGTTAGAATCTGACTGACACAAGGAAGGAGGAGAAGAGGCAGCCCCAGTGGGCCTAGAATGGAGGCTGGAAGCAGAACCAGTGTGTGGGAGCCTCCTCAGATGAAGAACTGTGCCCACATCCCAGGATGTGGGAAACCACAAACTAGAACCAGTGGGCACTCCCTCTTTTTTACTATAAGAATGCCCATAAGATGAATACTAGCCCTACCCAGGAACCCCCCCCCCCCCCCCGCCCCATGCATGGCCTGAGGTGTTGTGCAGACCTCAGGGATCACTCTGAGAGTTTCCACAACTCCTCAGAATGGCTCGTTTCACAGTGTCCAGCAGCATCAAGGGCCTTTGAGTATGGCAGGGCTACTGGGCCCTTGCCCTAGACACTGCCGGGCCTTCCTGACCCTTCGTGAGCCCTCACCCTGCCCATCTAAACTAAATTCCAGACTGGCCTGTAATTCGGGGTCATTGTGCCTCCTTTGGCAGACTGTGCCCTCCCTAGGGCAGAAACCTTATCTTCTCTCTCCCTTGCAGCAGAGCCAGCCAGAGCTGAGCACACATGTGTCTGGGCACCTCGCTGGCAGAGCGAATTCACCATACATGGCTGAGCCTTGGTTTTCCAGAATTCACCATACATGGCTGAGCCTTGATTTTCCAGAAGATGCCCCGTGGCTACTGTGTTTGGACTGCTCAGTGGCCAGTAGTTGGGACAGAAGATAAGCATGTGAGGACAGTGCCGTGTGGTCAATGAGATGCTGGAGGGAAGCGCAGGAGTCCGGGAAGCCCAAGAACGGGGAAGCTCTGCCTGGAACAGTCAGACATGGCTCCTTCCCTTTATGCTGCATCTTCAAGATGAATAAGAGCGCACCTGGGGATGATAATAACTCATTCTTTTTTTTCTTTCTTTCTTTCTTTTTTTTTTTTTTTTTTTTTTTTTTTTTTTTTTTTTTTTTTTTGAGGACTTACTCTGGACTTCACAATTTTCTAAGTGCCTTATGTGGAATATCTCATTTAATTCTCAAAACAGCCCTAATAGAGAACTCCCATTATTATTACTTCTTTTCTAGAAGTAAAGAAACTGAAGTGCAGAGACGTTAAATAATTGACCCAAATCACATAGCTAGTGAGTCATAGAACCAGGATGTAGAACCTAGGTGGCCCAGTCTCCAGATCTTGTTCTTAACCTCTACCTCATGCTGCCTGGATGGGAGGCAGGGACATTCCAGGAAAAGAGGACATCATTATGTTAGCACTATGCAGAGTCACCGCGGAGCCTGACGCAAAGTCTACCTTTCCCACACTGGAATTTGCAAATGTCACTGATATGTTTGCTTCTGGTAAAAGTGAATGCATGACAAATTCTGGTTTGGGTAAAAATAAAATATTTAAATTTAAAATAATGCTGTGAGTGTTAATACACCTACTTTTCTATTTTTCAATATTTAAATGAACTCTTTAAAATGCATAAACACACATATTAGAATGCAAATTTTTCCATTGCCTCAGCTCTAATATAACTCAGCACCACACTGTCAGAGCCTGTCTTTGTGTAAAATTCTGATATTTTGTTCATCATGGATTCTTCTGCATTAATTCTGATTTTTTAAACTATTTTTTATCTTGGTTCCTGAGTTTGGGGGCACCCTTAAATTTTTCACCTATGGCAAGTGCTCATGCACCTGGTCCTAGTCCCAGCCCCATGTTGCATAGCAGGGAGCTAGGCGAGCCCTCCACAGAGCTGCAATGTGGGGCGGACGTGGGAGAGTCAGAGAAGGGCATTGGAAAGGCAACCATAGGCCAGATCACAGAGGGCTTCCTGTGCTGTAACAAGGAGTTTATATTTGTCCTGTGGACACCAGGGAGCAACTGAAGTATTTTAGTGAAGAAAGTGACAGGGCCAGACTTGTGTCTTAGAAAGAGCTCTCTGGCTGTCAGCCCAGACTCAAAGAGACCCTCAAGAAAGCTGCTGCATTGGTCAGGCAAGAAGGGACAAAGCCTGACCTACAGCACAGACAGTGCAGATGAAGGCTAAGGATCATGGGGTGGCTGACATTTCCAGGGCTTCCAGGATTAAGCAGCAGGAAGCTGAGTCTGGGCCAATTCAGAGTCTGGGAGCCTGCACTGAGGCTGGCTTGAGGGAAGCTGATATCCACCAGGGAGATAGGTCATGGCGGCAGCAGAGTTAACCTGCACAGAAAGAATGGCTGCTCATTCTGCAAAGCCTGAAGATTGTCTCCCCGGTTCCCTGTTGCCCAGAGTGGAGTTCAGTGAGAGAGATCTGACAGACACCACCTGAAAACAAACGAGTAGTCTTGTGAATTGGCTGGGACCCAGACGGGGGCCAATTAGGAACCAGGGGTCATCAAAATAAGTAAATAGCAGACCCTTCTTTTTCAATTTCCATCACCGGTGTCCAATAACACGTTTTATTTCTGAGGACCTCGGGGGACCCAAGGCCCCCTCCCCCCTGCCTGACTTATGTGAAAGCCCACAATTTCACACTGAAACCCTATTAATAAATAATGCCAAAAGCAACACCCAAGGCATCGACCCATTTTTCAGCCTTCAATTAATCTGCTCCAAATGTTTTTCTTTGTTTTCCTCTTGGCTAAATTTTTTTCTCACCATCCACCTCACTTGCCCTGGAAGACAGAGGCTTTGCTAAGGTCTGCTTCAAATTCTTCCCCAGGAAACTCCATCTGAGGTCAGCTCTGCAGTCATATGATGACAGGGACAATCCCTAGAGATCATCTTAAAGAGGAAGAGATAGACCACAAAAGTTCACAGTGTGTGTGTTCATTATAGGCAAAAACTGGAAACAGCCCAAATGTCCCTCAAAAGGTGAGCAGATAAACAAATTGTGATTTATTTATACACTGGAACATGGCTCAGCAACAAAATAGTACCAACTGCTGTTACATGCAGAACAGGAATAAATCTCAAAAATATTATGTTTAGAGAAAGAACCCAACGCCAAAGATTACATAATGTATGATCTGACTTATGATCTCATGTTCAAAAACAGGCAAACTAACCTATGGTGACGGAGTGCAGAGGGAGATAGGATATTGACTGCTGAGGGACAGGAGGGAACTTTCTGGAGTGATACAAAGATTCCACATATTGATTTGACTGGTAGTCACAGTGGTGTACACATATTAAAAATTCATCAGGATGTACAATTCAGATTTGTGAATTTTAGTATATATAAATTATGCCTGACTTCAAAAGTATAAAAAATAAATTAAATCATTTTAAAAAGAAGTAGTTGATGTGTGTTTGTGTGTGTGTTTAAATCTATGTAACAATTGGGGGGGAGAAAAATGGCGGCGGAATAGACAGACGTGTTCCGAGCCTTGTCCCGGAGCAGAAAGAAAGAACAGCTGAGGGTCGCACTAGGAGTGTTTGTTGGCAAGTTGGGGGACAGCTGAACTCCAGAAGAAGGTGGGAGACTGCTAGACGGGGTTCCCCTGACCTGGCAGCTCCCACTGCGGCTGGGTCCCCTCCCGGAGCTGCGGGCTTGGACGCGGAGTCGCCGCCATCTGGAACCAGAAAGTGGAGCTTATCGGAAGCCTGAGAATCCACAACTGCGGCACCCACGGAACAGCTGCGAGCCCCAGAACAACGCTCCCCAATTGGCGCAAACACACGGGTTCAGAGGAGCTCTACACTCCACCACGGAAAGGTCAGATTTCGCCTAGGATAAGGTGAGGTCTCTGGTCCCAGCGCGAGAGAGGAACGTGCGTTTTGCGGGAGCTGGAGGACCAGGGAAGTCTGTGCCTAGAAAAATCGGTGGCTGCTGGGGCTGGCGTGATCTGTGAATGTGGAAGGGGGTCCTCAGAGCTGCTAACGGAAGGGCTCTCTAAAAAGCAACCCATTTTGATCTGAAGTGCAGGGACTCCCTAAGAATTTCAGGGGTGTGCTAGACTTACGCGCAGCCACGGAGTGCGCACACTTGGGCTTTTTCCTCTTGAAATTCTTGCTTCTGATTACTAAGCCCAATTCATAGGTTCACCCAGTTGGGGACACCCTGGGAGACTGCAGGGGAAAGTTGTTTTTCTGGAACCTGGGGATCGGAGCGGGGAGTGACCATCGGAGAGCCAGCTCTGAGGCAGCCCACTCCCACAAACCGGTAGTGAGTGCCACGGGGAGAGAAGGCTCTAACACTCCCTAGAGAGGCCATAGATAAACCCGGAAGTCAATCCAGAAACACTGCCACCCAGGGGCTGAATCACAAATTGACTCTTGTGTAATCAAAAATAAAGGAATACGAATTAAGACACACCGCCTGCTTAAAATCAGGACTGGCTTACATCACTGAAGAGCAGTGGAACGCAGGGAACTGCAATACTGTCCGGACTGAGAAACAGGCATGCCAAACAGAACAACAGAGGAAGTGAATGACCTTCACTACTTCACATTTTATTTTTATTTTTTATTTTTTTATTTTCATTTTTTGCATCTTTTACTCAAGAAACTAATTTTTTTCCTCACTTGATTTTACCTTTTTAATTATTACATTTTTATTTTCAATCCGTATTATTACTACTGCTATTTTATCTTTTTTTTTTTAAGTGTCATTTTATTTTCTCTTCATTTTGTTTTGGGATTAATGTTCTACATTCTATTTTTATCTTTCCTTTAGCATCATTTTACTCTATCTCAAATCTACCTTTATGCCATCACTCTCTTCCTCACTTTTCCCTTTTCCGTGTCCTGTTTATCTTACCCCTTTCCTGCTTTAGATTTTCCCTATTCTTTCTGTTTACCCCCTTTTAAAATTTCACCCTACTTATATATCTAATCTCCAATCCCCTGCTCCAAGTCCATACACACCTCTCTCTTCGCTGTCTTAACTATCCAAAAAATTGTTTTTCTCTCTGCCCTTTTGTTGTTGTTCGCTTGAATGTAGATTATATTGAATTTTTATGCTTTTTTGTGAGATTGTTTTGCTTATTCTTCTTTTGTTTATTTTTTTGTTTGTTTAGTGCTTCTGTTTTCCCTTGCCTCACTCAATATTAGTTGGTGTTGTAGTTTGTATTAATCCCCAGGTACTTGTAGCTGGCATTTGCTGGGATAAGTGATTGTTCTATTGGAGTTTTATCCCCAATATATATAGTCTGTTTCCCTTTCTCTCTTAGTCTCTTTCTTGTCTCTCTTACTTTTTTTTCTTCTTTTTTTCCCTTTTCCCAATTTCATTTTGACACCCCTTTTTTTTTTCTTCTTCTTTCTTTCTTTTTCCTCTTCTTCTTTATCTACTATCCCCTAATTTGCCTTTCTCTGGTGGTCACCTTTATTGGAGGTTATTAATATCGTGAATACATTTCTGTTCAGTGCCTTGTGTGTTGTACCTGGTAGTGCTGTATTTTGTGCCTTTAAATCGACGCAGGAGAGAGAGAACTACATAACCAGACACCCAGAGAAGAGAGACCATGGGGAGACAAAGACACAGCCTGCATATGAAAGAAAAGCAGGCATCACCAGAAAAGGAAGTAAACGAAATGGAAGCAAGCAACCTTCCAGAAAAAGAATTCAGAGAAATGGTCATAAGGTGGCTGAAAAGAATGGAAGACAAATTCGACAATATGAGCAAGAACCAAGAGGAAATGAAGAAGAACCAAGAAGAAATGAAAAATGACATCGCTGCTGTAAAGAACTCAATAGAAAGCATCAAGAGTAGACTAGAAGAAGCAGAGGACCGCATCAGTGAGCTAGAAGACAAGATGGGAAAAAATACCCAAGTAGAGCAACTTCTAGAAAAAAAAATTAAAAGGCAGGAGGAGAGCCTAAGGGAACTTTGGGACAACACGAAATAAAACAACATCCGCATAATAGGGGTTCCAGAAGGAAAGGAAGCTGAGCAAGGAATAGAAAACCTATTTGAAGAAATAATGACAGAAAATTTCCCTGATATAGAGAAGAAAAAACCCACACAAATCCAAGAAGCTCACAGAGTCCCAAGCAAAATGAACCCCAAAAGACCAACGCCAAGGCACATTATAATTAAATTGGCAAACACCAACGACAAAGTAAGAATCTTAAAAGCGGCCAGAGAGAGACAGAAAGTTACATACAAAGGAACCCCCATCAGACTAGCAACTGATTTCTCAACAGAAACTCAGGCCAGAAGGGAATGGAATGAAATATACAAAGTCATGCAAAGGAAGGGTCTGAATCCAAGAATACTGTACCCAGCAAGGCTGTCAATCAAAATTGAAGGTGAAATCAGGAGCTTCACAGACAAAAAAGGACTAAGGAAATTTATTACCACAAAACCAGCAATGCAAGAAATGCTAAAGGGTCTGCTGTAAAAAAAAAAAAAAAAAAGAAATAGGAAGCGAAGAAGGAACACAGGTGTAAAGAATAGGAATGGCGACAAATAAGTACCTATCAATAATAACTTTAAATGTAAACGGACTAAATGCCCCAATCAAAAGACATAGGGTAATGGATTGGATAAGAAAACATGACCCATATATCTGCTGTCTACAAGAAACCCACCTCAGAAAAAAAGATGCACACAGACTGAGGGTGAAGGGATGGAAAAAGGTTTTCCAGGCAAATGGAACTGAAAAAAAAGCTGGGGTAGCAATACTTATATCTGACAAATTAGATCTCAAAGTGAAGGACATAACAAGAGATAAGGAAGGCCACTTCATAATACTAAAGGGAGCAATCCAACAAGAAGAAATAACTCTGGTAAACATATATGCACCCAATACAGGAGCACCCAAATACATAAAAAAACTCCTGGAGGATATCAAGGGAGAGATTGACAGCAATACAATCATAGTAGGAGACTTTAATACCCCACTATCACCATTGGACAAATCCTCTAAACAAAAAATCAGCAAAGAAACATCAATCCTAAATGACTCACTAGACCAGATGGAATTAATTGACATCTTCAGAACATTTCACCCCAAAGCCACAGAATATACATTCTTCTCAAGTGCACATGGGTCATTTTCAAAGATAGACCATATGTTGGGACATAGGCAAAGTCTCTTCAAATTCAAGAAGATAGAAATCATATCAAGCATCTTCTCAGACCACAGTGGCATAAAACTGGAAATCAACTACAATAAAAACAACCCAAAGAAATCAAACACATGGAGACTAAACAGCATGCTATTAAACCATGACTGGGTTACCAGAGAGATCAAAGAAGAAATAAAAAACATCATGACAACAAATGACAATGAAAACACTACAATCCAAAAATCTATGGGACACAGCGAAAGCAGTCTTGAGAGGGAAGTTCATAGCTCTACAAGCCTACTGCAAAAAACAAGAAACAGGGGTAATAAATTACCTAACCCAACAACTCAAAGAGTTAGAAAAAGAGCAACAAGAAAAGCCCAGTGTAGGCAGAAGGAAGGAAATAATAAAGATCAGAGCACAGATAAACGACATAGAGACCAAAGAAACAATACAAAAGATCAACAAAACCAAGAGCTGGTTCTTTGAAAGGATAAACAAGATTGATGAACCTCTAGCCAGGCTCACCAAGAAGCAAAGAGAGAGAACCCAAATAAACAAAATCAGAAATGAAAGAGGTGAAATAACAACAGATCCCGCCGAAATACAAAGGATTGTTAAAAAATACTACGAACAACTCTATTCCAACAAACTGGACAACCTGGAGGAAATGGACATATTCCTAGAAAAATATAACCTTCCAAAACTCAATCAGGAAGAATCTAAACAGCTCAATATGCCAGTAACTATGGAAGAAATTGAAGCAGTCATCAAAGAGCTTCCGGCAAACAAAAGCCCGGGGCCAGACGGCTTCACAGGAGAGTTTTACCAAACATTCAAGGAAGAACTAAAACCTATCCTCCTCAGACTATTCCAAAAAATTCAAGAGGAAGGAACACTTCCAAGCTCCTTCTATGAAGCCAGCATCACCCTAATACCAAAACCAGATAAAGACAACACAATGAAAGAGAATTACAGGCCAATATCCCTCATGAATGTAGATGCCAAAATCCTCAACAAAATTCTAGCAAATCGGATCCAGCAGTACATCAGAAAGATCATACACCATGACCAAGTAGGGTTTATCCCAGGAATGCAAGGATGGTTCAATATCCGAAAATCAATAAATGTGATACATCACATAAACAAATTGAGAGATAAAAATCACATAGTCATATCAATTGATGCAGAAAAAGCATTTGACAAAATCCAACACCCTTTCTTGATAAAAACACTCAACAAGGTGGGAATAGAAGGATCATACCTCAACATAATAAAAGCTATATATGATAAACCCACAGCTAACATCATACTCAATGGGCAAAAACTAAAACCATTTCCCCTAAGAACAGGAACAAGACAAGGATGCCCACTCTCACCACTCCTGTTTGACATAGTACTGGAAGTATTAGCCATTGCAATTAGACAAGAAGAAGAAATAAAAGGCATCCAAATTGGAAAAGAAGAAGTAAAGCTGTCCTTATTTGCAGATGACATGATATTGTACATAAAAAACCCGAAAGACTCTACCAAAAAACTAACAGACTTAATAAATGAATTCGGCAAGGTAGCAGGATACAAAATTAACGCCAAGAAATCTATGGCATTTCTATACACCAACAGTGAACTTACAGAAAGAGAGACTAAAAAAGCAATCCCATTTTCCATCGCACCAAAAAAATTAAGATACCTAAGAATAAACCTAACCAAGGAGGTAAAAGACCTATATGCGGAAAACTACAGGACACTGAAAAAAGAGATAGAGGAAGATGTAAACAGATGGAAGAACATACCATGTTCATGGATTGGTAGAATCAACATCATCAAAATGTCCATACTACCCAAAGCAATCTATAGATTCAATGCACTCCCCATTAAAATACCAACAGCATATTTCACAGACCTAGAAAGAACTCTCCAAAAATTCATCTGGAATAAAAAAAGACCCCGAATAGCCACAGCAATCCTGAGAAAGAAGAATAAAGTTGGAGGGATCTCAATACCAGATTTCAAGCTGTATTACAAAGCCACTGTCCTCAAAACAGCCTGGTACTGGCACAAGAACAGACATATAGATCAATGGAATAGAATAGAGAATCCAGATATCGACCCAAACCAATATGCGCAATTAATATTTAACAAAGGAGGCATGAGCATACAATGGAGTCAAGACAGTCTCTTCAATAAATGGTGTTGGGAAAATTGGACAGATACATGCAAAAAAATGAAACTAGATCACCAACTTACACCATACACAAAAATAAACTCAAAATGGATACAGGACTTAAATATAAGACGGGAAACCATAAAAATACTAGAGGAATCCACAGGCAGCAAAATCTCAGACATATGCCAAAAGAACTTTTTCAGTGATACTGCCCCTAGGGCAATGGAAGCCAAAGAGAAAATAAACAAATGGGACTACATCAAAATAAAAAGCTTTTGCACAGCAAAAGAAACCATCAACAAAACAACAAGAAACCCCACTGTATGGGAGAACATATTTGCAAATGGTATCACTGATAAAGGTTTAATTTCCAACATCTACAGGCAGCTTATACAACTTAATAAAAGGAAGATAAATGATCCAATAAAAAAATGGGCAACGGACCTAAATAGAATCTTTTCGAAAGAAGACAGAAGGAAGGCCAAGAGACACATGAAAACATGCTCAAAGTCACTTATTATCCGAGAGATGCAAATCAAAACGACAATGCGATACCATCTCACACCTGTCAGAATGGCTATCATCAACAAATCAACAAACGACAAGTGTTGGTGAGGATGCGGAGAAAAAGGAACCCTCGTGCACTGCTGGTGGGAATGCAGACTGGTGCAGCCACTGTGGAGAACAGTATGGAGTTTCCTCAAAAAACTGAAAATGGAACTCCCATTTGACCCAGTAATCCCACTCCTAGGAATATATCCTAAGAAACCAGAAACACCAATCAGAAAGGATATATGCACCCCTATGTTCATAGCAGCACAATTTACAATAGCTAAAATTTGGAAACAGCCTAAGTGCCCGTCAGCAGATGACTGGATCAGAAAACTATGGTACATCTACACAATGGAATACTATGCTGCCATAAAAAAGAAGGAATCACTACCATTTGTAGACACCTGGATGGAATTAGAGAACATTATGCTAAGTGAAATAAGCCAGTCAATGAAAGAAAAATACCACATGATCTCACTCATTTAGGGATAATGAAAAACATTATAAACTGATGAACCAAAAGATAGTTACAGAGGCAGTAAAGCATCAAACAGAGTGTCTAATTACAGCGGTAAGGTTAGGGAGAGGTGGGGGAAATAAGAGATCAACTGAAGGACTTGTATGCATGCATATAAGAGTAACCAACGGATGCAAAACATTGGGGGGTGAGGGCAGGTATGGGAGTGGGGTGGGGGGGGGGGGCAATGGTAAGATATGTACACATATAATACCTTAATAAAAATTTGAAAAAAAAATAAAAATAAATAAATCTATGTAACAATTAAATGCAAGTGTTGGCTAAAACCTAGCATTATAGATCAGCACAGTCCAATGGAATTTTCTTCACTGGTGGAAATGATCTATATTTGCGCTGTCCACATGTGGCTATTGAGCACTTGAAATTAGCTAGTGTGACTGAAGAACTGAATTTCTTATTTTGTTTAATTTTAATCAATGTAAATAGCCACATGGAGTGAATGGCTACCACTTTGCAGCATAGATTTCATTTGGCTCAAATGAGATGTCAAACCAAGAAGTGTAGATTTCCTGCATGGAGCCAAGAGAGAAGACCTTCAGGAGGATCACTCAAGGAGTCTGATTCGTTCAGGAAGTAGGTAGATGCTTGGAGTGGAGGTGTAAGTTCTCTTCTCTGCCCTAATCATCTCTGTTTCCTCTGACATCAACTTTTCTATTTCCCTCACTCTATCATTTGATTAATTCAGATTACCCCAAAATACTTGGGGATCCTTGTTCAACCATTTACTTCTACAAATGAAGTGATTAGAAGCCTGACCAGGAGCTCAGAAGCCAAGGGTGATGACACCACCCCATAGGCTTCATCCACATGAATGATCAGGGAGTCACATTTATTCAAGTCCCCTTCAAAATGCTAGCAGGCCATTTCTTTGGGACCCCAATTCATACTCACTGCCCTAATTCTTTCCAGATGCTGCATACAATTTCTTCAGAAGTAATTTCTGGCCCTGACCGGTATGGCTCAGTGGATAAAGCATTGGGCCGTGGACTGAAAGGTCCCGCGTTCAATTCCAGTTGAGGGCATATACCTTGGTTGCAGGCTCGATCCCCAGTAGGGGGCATGCAGGAGGCAGCTGATAGATGTTTCTCTCTCACTGATGTTTCTAACTCTCTATCCCTCTCTCTTTCTCTCTGTAAAAAGTAAATAAAAATATATTTTAAAAAAAAAAGTAATTTCTGTTTTGTCCTGAAGGTAGATTCCAGACTATCATCTAGTCTGCAATTGGAATAAGAGAGAGAGATTTGTGAGCAGCAATGGTTTTTGTATAGATCTTCAATTATTTCTCCTGTTTTCAGCCTCACTCTCTCACATCTCAGGCCAGCCTAACATCTACCTGTCATTTCCAAAACCAAGGTCTTCTTTAGGCTTCATCTCATTCACTTCTCACCCATACCCCCTCTCTATGTGTTCTGTCCCGGGAGTTTCTCCACTCTGCTTCATCATCTAGTGTTTCTCTATGCACTTCCCGCCTTCCAGAAATCTGTTAAAATTTCTCAGCTACTGCTCCCCTCATTGTCCTCCTTCTTATGGAATTATAGTATTTATATTCTTCGATCATCATTTTAGTGGCAGGAGAGGGAATACGATGGGGACTTGGTTCAGCATCTTGAACAGAAAGTCCTCTGGGAACATCTTTAAAGTCTCATGGTCTCAGGAAGCTTTCTGAGGTCCCCTCCTCGTTGTATGAGCATGCATTCCATTCCTTCTCTGGGCTGGAACGAGGGGAACAGGACCTTTAGGAATCAAGGTGGTGCAAAAGGGATGAGCAGCACAACTCAGTATTGGAAGGGATAGGAACTTCCACTTCTGCCCAAGAGGAACTATTAAAGGGACACAGAGGAACCACTTCCCAAAGCCACACTAGAAAACAGGTAAGGGGGCCTCTGAATGCTCCCCTGGTTAGAGGCTATTTAGAGTTCTTTGTAACCAGCCCACAAGGCTTATGGGGAAGTAATGGTCTGAGCACCCAGGAAGCCAGGCATCAGGGCACTGGAATGAAGAATTAAAGCCACAAGTAGAAGGAGCCCTACCATGCCTTGGGTGGGGCTGAGAATGGCCAGGTTGGTTATACAGAGAAGACTGGCCAAGGCACAGGGCTGGCTCTTCCTCATGCTGAATGCATGTCTATTTCAGAAGGCAGAATGCTATTTGAGGGACACAACACTATGCAACAGGTGGTGGTCTATGTTTGAAGGTAAAGAGCTCGTTATTTTTGCCACAGAGAAAAAGTTGGCTGTACAGTGGAATAGAACTAATCCCAGATCAAATCATATCTGTAATGATCAAAAACAACCAAATAGGAAATTAAATACCAGAAAGAATTTGAGAATTACCCACTTGGAGCAAGGGCTTCTGTGGCCATTCATATACACGCTCAGGTCATTGTCCTCCTTTGTCAGTATTATGGAGAGTTGCACAAGTGTAGGATAAATCATTTATATGAACATATAGTTTGAACTCAGGTGGATGCATGGTTCTGGAGTGAGGTTGGAGATAAAGTAATACATCATCGAGAGAGGAGGTTGTCAGGTTTAGAAGCCTTGTATTACACAAGAGTGACATTCAAAATAGTTAACTATTGTGGCCCAGACATCAACCATTCAGAACAAATGCTGACCTTAGCAACCCATCCAGGAAAATGGGTGCTGACTATCAGCCCCACGTGTCTTCAGATGCAGCCTAGATGAAGTGGAGTGGGCTCTGCTGGACTGCACCGCCTGGCTGCTTGCCTTGCCTGGCACCTCCAGCCCATGTCGGTTACTACTTTGCTCTGAATACCTGTGCTGGATGAGTTTCTGGGGAAATCCCCTGGCGGGCCCAGGCTCCCCTTGCATCTGCCACTTTATAATAAAGCGTACTCCCTTTGGTCACCTGACTATCCCCAATTTAGTGAGATGCCTATAAGCCTTAAATTAAGAGCAGGCTGGCGCAGACGGGGTGGCTCAATGGTTGAGTGTCAACCTCTGAACCAGGAGGTCAAGGTTCAATTCTCGGTCAGGGAGCATGCCTGGGATTGCAGGCTTGATCCCCAGTGTGGGGTGTGCAGGAGGCAGCCCATCATTGATTCTCTCTCATCATTGATGTTTCTATCTCCTCTCTGAAATAAAAAAATATATACTAGAGGGCTGGAAGATGGCGACCGACAGGAAGGTAGGGAGGGAGAGAGTGTGAGAGAGTGAGGGAGCCATAGAGGAGAGTGTAGACGTGTGTGGTGTGTGTGTGTATAAGCTAGGGACAGTTAGATTCTGCAGGTTCTCCAAGGGGCTGCCAAACCAGGCAGTCTTAGCCCATGGAGCCCTGCACACAAAGCAGACACTTCTGGGCGGCCAGTGTGGGCACAGAGACCACGCCATCTTGAGAAACAGAGCTGCTTGAGACTAGGATCCTGGCCTCAGCACCACCAGTCGCGTCTCAGACACAAACCAGGACCCTGCAGCCACTGGGGACAGAGAACTGCAATCACAGCTTCAGACCAACAGACAATAAGAATCCAGACTTCCCGGCCTCAGATTTCTGTGAGTCAAAGAGCCTATTCCCCTCCCCGCAGGCTCGCAGATAGCACCATAGTAACTGATAGACCCGCCCCTCGCTCAGGCCACAGCGCCCTTATGGGAATTTGAGCTTGGGAGCGCGCACACAGGCTGCAGCGCTGCTACACTGGAATCTGCTCCCCACAAAGCAATCAGACGGAAGTCTGTTTTCCGCAACACGGGCACGCCACAGTGCTACTGTGCAACCCAGTCCCCCATGGTGACCGGGACCCAGATTCTCCTGACAAGAGGCAGCACTGAGCACCACTGACTTGACTCTGTTTCTTATCATGTGCTCCTGGGATCCCTGACTGACAGCGCATTCACACTAAGAGCCAGTGACTCCAATTCTTGGTGCATGCACACACGGGGATCCTGATTCTCAGCGAGAAGCTGCAAAAGGCAACAGAGACTCTGATACTTGAATCTTGGTGCAGATACAGGGAAACTTTGACTCCTGGAACACTCTAGGGGCCTCATTTTGGCACATGCCAAGAGCACAATGCAGGAGGGGTCCCTGATTCTAAGTGCGCACATGACACCACACTGAACGCTGGTAACACTGACCCTGGGTGAGCCTAGTTCCCACCAACCCATGGCAGCCACATGTCTTAGTGTTGGAGCACTTCAATGACATTCGGGTGGTACGAAGCTTCCACTGCACATGGCCCAGGTCCATACAACTCGAAGTTTGAACCTTCTGGTGATAGTCAGAATGGGGAGACGACACAATCCTCAGAGGAAAGAAAATGAGGAGTCACCAAGAAAGGAAATTAGTGAAATTGAAGCATGAAACATGACCAAAAAAGAATTCAGACTAATGGTTATGGAATTCATACATCGGATGGATGAGAAAATCAACAACCTATGCAAGAATCAGGAAGAAATGAAAAGTGATATAGCTACAATCAAAAACACCATGGAAAGTTTCAACAGTAGACTAGAAAAGCAGAGGACCGAATTAGTGAGTTAGTAGATCAGGTACAGAAACAAGCTCAATCTGAGCAGCAACTGGAGAAAAAAATTAAAAAGCAGGAGGAAAGCCTAAGGGAACTTTGGGACAACATGAAATGAAGTAACATACGTATAATAGGACTGCCAGAAGGACAAGAAAGCAGCAAGGATTAGAAAATCTATTTGAAGAAATAATGACAGAAAACTTCCCAGATATGGGGGAAAAAAAAGTTACACAAGTACAGAGTCCCAAGCAGGATCAATCCCAAAAGACCCACACCAAGACATGTCATAATTTCAATGGCAAATATTAACGACAAAGAGAGAATCTTAAAGGTGGCAAGAGAGAGACAAAGAGTTACCTACAAAGGATCCCCCATCAGACTATCAAATGATTTCTCAACAGAAACACATCAAGCTAGAAGGGAATGGAAGGAGGTATAAAAAGTGTTGCAAAGCAAAGGACTGAATCCAAGAATACTCTATCCAGCAAGACTATCAATCAAAATTGAAGGGGAAATCAGGAACTTCGCAGACAAAAAAACGCTAAGGGAGTTTATCACCACCAAACAAGCAATGTAAGAAATGTTAAAGGGAATACTGTAAAAAGAAGAAATAAAAATGTAAGAAGGAACACAGACACAAAAATAGATATGACTACAAGCAAGTACCTTTCAGTAATAACTTTAAACGTAAACAGACTAAATGCTCCAATCAAAAGACATCGAGTGGCTGAATGGATTAAAAAACATGACCCATATATATGCTGTCTACAAGAGACCCACCTCAGAACAAGGGACTCAGGAAGACTGAAAGTGAAGGGATGGAAAAATATCTTTCAGGCAAATGGAAATGAAAAAAAAAAAGCTGGGGTAGCAATACTTATATCTGGCAAAATAGACCTCAAAGTGAAGGCCATAACAAGAGATAAGGAAGGCCACTTCATAATACTAAAGGGATCGATACAACAACAGGATATAACCCTGATAAACATATATGCACCCAATGTAGGAGCACCCAAATACATAAAAAAAACTGGAAGATATCAAGGGAGAGATCAACAACAATACTATCATAGTAGGGGACTTTAAAACACCAATGACATCACTGAATAAATCCTCTAGACAAAAAATCAGCAAAGACACAGCAATTCTAAATGACTCACTAGATCAGATGGACTTAACTGACATCTTCAGAACATTTCACCCCAAAGCCACAGAATATACGTTCTTCTCAAGTGCACATGGGACATTTTCAAAAATAGACGACATATTGGGTCACAAGCAAAGTCTCCCCAAATTCAAGAAGATTGAAATCATACCAAACTTCTTCTCAGACCACAGTGCCATAAAATTAGAAATAAACTACAATAAAAACAATCCAAAAATCTCAAACACTTGGAAGCTGAATAGCATGCTATTAAATAATGACTGGGTTACCAATGAGATCAAAGAAGAAATTAAAAGCATCCTGGAAACTAATGACAACAAAAACACAACAATCCAAAATCTATGGGACACAATGAAAGCAGTCCTGAGAGGGAAGTTTATAGCTCTACAGGCTTACCTCAAAAAACAAGAAAAAATGGTAGTAAATCATCTAACTCTACAACTCAAAGAATTAGAAAGAGAGCAACAAGAAAAGCCCAGAGTGAGCAGAAGGAAGGAGATAATAAAGATCAGAGCAGAAATAAATGACATAGAGACCAAAAAAACAATACAAAAGATGAATGAAACCAAGGGCTGCTTCTTTGAAAGGATAAAGAAGATTGATGAACCTCTAGCCAGGCTCACCAAGAAGCAAAGAGAGAGGACTGAAATAAACAAAATCAAAAATGAGTGGGGCAAAATAACAACAGACCCCACAGAAATACAAAGGATTGTTAAAAAATACTATGAACAACTCTACTCCAACAAACTAGACAACCTGGAGGAAATGGACATATTCCTAGAAAAATACAACCTTCCAAAACTCAATCAGGAAGATTCTAAAAATCTCAATAGACCAATAACTATGGAAGAAATTGAAGCAGTCATCAAAAAGCTCCCAGCAAACAAAAGCCCAGGGCCAGATGGCTTCATAGGGGAGTTTCACCAAACACTCAAGGAAGAACTAAAACCTATCCTCCTCAGACTATTCCACAAAATTCAAGAGAAAGGAACACTTCCAAGCTCATTCTATGAAGCCAGCATCACCCTAATACTAAAACCAGATAAAGACAACACAATGAAAGATAATTATAGGCCAATATCCCTCATGAACATAGATGCCAAAATCCTCAACAAAATTCTAGCAAATCAGGTCCAGCAATACATCAGAAAGATCATACACCATGACCAAGTAGGATTTATCCCAGGGATGCAAGGATGGTACAATATCCACAAATCAATAAACGTGATACATCACATAAACAAACTGAGAGATAAAAATCACATAATCATATCAATAGATGCAGAGAAAGCATTTGACAAAATCCAATACTCCCTCTTGATAAAAACTCTCAGCAAGGTGGGTATAGAAGGATCATACCTCAACATACTAAAAGCCATATATGAAAAACCCACAGCCAACATCACACTCAATGGACAAAAACTAAAACCATTTCCCCTAAGAACAGGTACAAGACAGGGATGCCCACTCTCACCACTCCTGTTCGACATAGTACTGGAAGTATTAGCCATTGCAATTAGACAAGAAGAAGAAATAAATGGCATCCAAATTGGAAAAGAAGAAGTAAAGCTGTCCTTATTTGCAGATGACATGATATTGTACATAGAAAACCCTAAAGACTTCATCAAAAAATTATTAGACTTCATAAAAGAATTTGGCAATGTATCAGGATACAAAATTAATGCCAAGAAATCTATGGTATTTCTATACACCAATAGTGAACTTACAGAAAGAAAGACTATAAAAGCAATCCCATTTACCATCACACCAAAAAAATTAAGATACCTAGGAATAAACTTAACTAAGGAGGTAAAAGACCTATACGCGGAAAACTACAGGACACTGAAAAAAGAGATAGAGGAAGACGTAAACAGATGGAAGAACATAACATGTTCATGGGTTGGTAGAATCAACATCATTAAAATGTCCATACTACCCAAATCAATCTAGAGATTCAATGCAATCCCCATTAAAATACCAATGGCATATTTCACAGATCTAGAAAGAACTTTCCAAAAATTCATCGGGAATAAAAAAAGACCCTGAATAGCTGCAGCAATCCTGAGAAAGAAGAACAAAGTAGGTGGGATCTCAATACCAGATTTCAAGCTGTATTACAAAGCCACTGTTCTCAAAACAGCCTGGTACTGGCACAAGAACAGACATATAGATCAATGGAATAAAATAGAGAATCCAGAAATCTACCCAAACCACTATGCCCAATTAATATTTGACAAAGGAGGGATGAACATAAGATGGAGACAAGACAGTCTCTTCAACAAATGGTGTTGGGAAAATTGGACAGATACATGCAAAAAAATGAAACTAGACCACCAACTTAGACCATACACAAAAATAAACTCAAAATGGATCAAGGACTTAAACATAAGATGGGAAACCATAAAAATACTAGAGGAATCCACAGGCAGCAAAATCTCTGACATGTGCCGAAGGAACTTCTTCACTGATACTGCTCCTAGGGCAATGGAAACTAAAGAGAAAATAAACAAATGGGACTACATCAAAATAAAAAGCTTTTGCACAGCAAAAGAAACAATCAACAAAACAACAAGAAAGCCCACCACATAGGAGAACATATTTCTCAATGATATCAACGATTAGGGTTTAATCTCCAACATTTACAGGGAACTCATACAACTTAACAAAAGAAAAATAAACAATCCAATCAAAAAATGGGCAATGGACCTAAATAGATACTTTTTGCAGGAGGACAGAAAGAAGGCCAAGAGACATATGAAAACAAGCTCAAAGTCGCTAATCATCAGAGAGATGCAGATCAAAACAACAATTTGGTATCATCTCACTCCTATCAGAATGGCTATCATCAACAAATCAACAAATGACAAGTGTTGGTGAGGATGCGGAGAAAAAGGAACTCTTTTGCACTGCTGGTGGGAATGAAGACTGGTGCAGCCCCTGTGGAAAACAGTATGGAGTTTCCTCAAAAAACTAAAAATGGAACTCCCATTTGACCCAGTGATCCCACTTCTAGGAATATATCCCAAGAAACTAGAAACACGAATCAGAAAGGATATATGCACTCCTATGTTCATAGCAGCACAATTCACCATAGGTAAGATTTGGAAACAGCCTAAGTGCCCATCAGCAGATGAGTGGATTAAAAAACTGTGGTACAGCCCTAACCGGTTTGGCTCAGTGGATAGAGCGTCGGCCTGCAGACTGAAGGGTCCCGGGTTCGATTCCGGTCAAGGGCATGTACCTGGGTTGCGGGCACATCCCCAGTGGGGGGCGTGCAGGAGGCAGCTGATCGATGTCTCTCTCTCATCGATGTTTCTAACTCTCTATCTCTCTCTCTTCCTCTCTGTAAAAAATCAATAAAATATATTTAAAAAAAAAACTGTGGTACATCCACACAATGGAATACTATGCTGCAGTAAAAAAGGAGTTCTTACCCATTTGCAACAACATGGATGGAGATAGAGAGCATTATGCTAAGTGAAATAAGCTAGGCAGAGAAAGATAAATATCACATGATCTCACTCATTTGTGGAATATAATGAACATAAACTGATGAACAAAAATAGATCCAGAGACAGAGAAACATCGATCAGACTGCCAAACCTCAGAGGGAAGGTAGGGGAGGGTGAGGGAAAGGAGGAGAGATCAACCAAAGGACTTGTATGCATGAATATATGCCTAACCAATGGACACAAACACCAGGGGTGTGAGGGCTTGAGTCGAGGGGGGGGGGGTTTAATGGAGGGATGAGGACACATATGTAATACCTTAATCAATAAAGAAATTTTTTTAAAAAGAAAAAAAAAACTAGTCAGAAAAAAAATAAAAAATATATACTAAAAAAATAAATAAAAAAGGCTGGTGCAGCATTATAATGGCACACCCATCTAACTTTAGATCCAGTGCTCTGCTGGAAGTGAAAGAACATGTTTTAGCAACAGAATTTTAAAAGATTGGTGGATTACTTGTGCATGAGTGAACCAGCCTCTGAATGCCCGACTATCCTTGATAAAAGCCATGACTATATAGCCTCATACATCCATAGTTGCAATCAGAAACCAGTAACAGAAACTGGAAATAACACTTTCTTTCTCTCTCATATAAAACAAGGCTCAAGACAGGCAGCAGAAAGTGTTCCATGGTAATCAGCAGCAGGAATCTTCAACCTTTCTGCACCTTCACCCTTAGGTCACGGCCTCCATGCTCAAGACCACTCATGACCCAAGACGACTCCGAGAGCTTTAGCCACTGTGTCTGCATTCCAGGCAGACATCAGACAGAAAGGGACAGGAGAGGAAAGAGTCGCATGCCATTATCTGTCCCTATGTTAAGAGCACAGGATGTGTGTGCATGTGGGTGCACATGGTATTTCACTTCTGTTTTCAACCCATTGGGCACCTGTAGCTGTAAGAAAGCTTAGGCCTTTCCTTAGGCCCATTGTCACATGGACTAGAATTGGGGTTCTGCTGTGAAGAACAAATATAAGGATGAATATTGGAGAGGTTAGTATTCCTTGACTCCTGGGGCCATCTGATAGGAGATCCTTCCCAATACCTGCCACCACTGTTGCACCAGCTAAGGCTGCCCAGAAGACCCGCCCACCTTCCTCTGAGCACACAAGGCAGACCCAGTTCCTCAGGGCCCACAGGCTGCCAGGAAGAAGCCTCCTCCTAGGGGGAGTGATGAAAAGCTGTAGCCCTTTCCTGTCTTTGGGCCTGAATCTTCCCTTTTCCTCCTCACTGGGTGACAGAAGGTGGCACAACTAGTAAAGCTTGGGAATCTAAGCTCCCTATGGAAAGGGAGAAGAAACTGCTACTCTTAGCTTCACCTTGAAAAGGGAAATTAGCCTTGAATAAGACTAAGAAGACCTCAGTGGGATAACAACAACCAGGGGTTGGGAGGGGATCAGCACTAGGTGTCCAGACAGATGGTCAGCACCCCAGGTGCTCTCTGGGGATTTACACAGGGGAAGGGGAACTGAGTGTCCAAGTGGAGGTTTAGATAGCCATCTCAGTGAAGCTGAGAATGATGAATCAGGGGTGGCTACTGTCTTCAAAGCAACTGCATCACAAGGAATTTGTGTTGAAACCCAATTGAGAATGTGAGGAAAGAGGGGGAGGAATGGGGCTCAGATGAGGGAGGCATCTTTCTACTTTGTGGACCCAGAGAAGCCCAACACTTTTTTAGTATGGGGAGACTGGATGGGAAGATGGACAGCATCCTTTGAGATGTCAGCACAGGTGAGCAAAGGCTAGAAGGGACCTTGCTGGCCTGGAGCTTAGACTCTGTCATGCCCTCTCCCTCTTTCTCCTCTTTCCCCCTCAGCCCTGAATTTCTTTCCTGCTTTCTAAGGAGGTTGGGAGGCTTTCTCCAGGCTGGCATGTCAGTCCCAGAGCGATAGTTCTGCAGCAAGGACTTGCTGGTGCCCGCTATCACAGCCCATCCCACCCCTGGAGTCTGTCTGCACATCACGGACACTCAGTGCAATCTTTGGACAAAGTATTGGGTGAAAAAATACACAATTGAAAGGGGGTCACCAGGAGCAGCCACATTTGCTTTTGAGGGATGTTCTCCATCCAGGGCAGCACAGATCTAAGAAATGGACTTGTTTCAGGTCCACCCAGGACTATGTTCTCAAAGGGGAAAGCGACCCATATGTTTGCTCAGTAAAACAAATGATCTGGGTGCCAATTACTTAGAAACAAGCCTCTAATGTGAACAATCAGAAGAGATGAAAAATCAATGCACTTCTTCTCCTTGTGTAGAAATGGAAAACAAGCTTCATTTTACTCCAGCCCCAGGGAGAGAAAAGCAAATTAATGGTGCTACCTCTCTGCCCAGGGCCTGGCTCAGGAAAGTGCTTGAGACCCCCAAATGAATACTGTGTGCACACACATATGCACACCCACACCCACATACACACGCATTCTGTATACAGAGGTGTATGTGCCTTATGCATGCACATACATGTATAGCATGCCTGCACATGTGCATACACATGCACAAACATAAGGATATCTGTCTACACACATGCACATATAAAAATGCTACATGTGTCCATCCACACAGGCACAGGTGAATATTCACATGCACATGTAAGCGCCTGAGCACGGGTACATGCACCCAGCCAGTCACATAGATACTTACCTTCAGACCCTCTGACATGTCACTCCTGTAGAGTTAAATTACAGTGCTGTGTTGGGCTGTGGTCAACCAATAAAGGGATAGATGAACGTGTGCAGCCCTCCCTGATACCGTCTGGATTCTGCACCCCTGTTTGGTCACCCAAGGGGCCTCTCTCACTCAGAGACATTTAGACTTTTGAAAAGACATATGCACTTAGGAAACCAGTTTTTCCCCTACACAGAAATCACACATTCAGAGATACTCTATTGGTTTCCTATTGCTGCTGTAACAAATACCACAAACTTTGTGACTTAAAACAACACACATTTATTCTCTTAGAGTTCTGGGGGTCAGAAGTCCAAAATGAGTCTAGTGGGCTAAACTCGAGGGACCAGCAGAGCTGCATTCCTTCAGGGGGCTCCAGAGGGGAATTTGCTCCTTGGCCTTGCCCACCTTCTAGATGCTGCATGTATTCCTTGGCTCATGCCCCTTCCCTCCTCTTCAAAGCTGCAGCATAGCATCTTTCAATCTCTCTCTGATTCTGACTCTTTTCCTTCATCTTCGATTTATAAGACCCTTTATAATTACACTGGGCCCACCCAGATAGCCCAGGATCAACTCCCCACTTCAGTCAGCTGATTTTCAACCTTAAGTCCACCTGCAACCTTAGTTCTCCTTTGCCATGTAACAACATATTCACAGGTTTGGGGGGTTGGAACATTGACATCTTTGAGAGCCTATTATCTTTGAGGGGCTACTATTCTGCCTATCATACTCATACTCTTCTTTACATATTCACAGTAAAGAGAACACAGACATTTATGGGGTGAGAGATAGAACAGTTTTCTGATTAAAAACATAGGGTTGGGGTCTGATCCACCAATGAATTTCAATCCTGGCTCTGCCTCTGATAGCTGTGTGATCTTGGGCATGTTTCAAGATGTCTCTAAGCTTCAGTTTCATCATCTGCAAAATGGTAATAATAGCATCTACTGTATTAAGTATGTCCTTTTATCCTGATGCTTTGACATCTGGGCCTTGCTGACACTGAATAGACTGCCCTTCCCAAGATCAGCAAATTCCTAGAGATAGTGAAGGACTTGTCCTCAAAGTCTTTTAAATGCAAATTAACCAATCCAGAGCCAATAGGCTCCACCACCTCCTCTATTGGGCTCTCATACTCAGGGCTAATATTCTCCGGCACTAATTACTCCAGGACCCGGTACCAGATCTAAAGGACAGACCCCACACCAGAGAGTCCACTGAAATTAGTAAAAGTAGCCAATCCTAAACGTGCTTATTCTGTCTTGTCTTATGTAGCATGGAAACAACAATAAAGGCTCCTGCCACATTTTCCTCTCACTCCCTCTGCTTCCTGGCTGCCCCTGGCACTTCCCCATGTGGTCCTGTGTGGCTTGACATGGCGTGATCCTCCCTCTTCAGAACTGTAACAACAGGAACAAGACAGGGATGTTCACTCTCACCACTCCTGTTCGACATAGTACTGGAAGTATTAGCCATTGCAATTAGACAAGAAGAAGAAATAAAAGGCATCCAAATTGGAAAAGAAGAAGTAAAGCTGTCCTTATTTGCAGCTGACATGATATTGTACATAAAAAACCTGAAAGACTCCATCAAAAAACTAATAGACTTAATAAATAAATTTGGCAATGTAGCAGGATACAAAATTAACACCAAGAAATCTATGGCATTTCTATACACCAATAGTGAACTTACAGAAAGAGAGACTGAAATAGCAATCCCATTTACCATTGCACCAAAAAATTAAGATACCTAGAAATAAACTTAACTAAGGAGATAAAAGACCTATACGCGGAAAACTACAGGACACTGAAAAAAGAGATAGAGGAAGATGTAAACAGATGGAAGAACATACCATGTTCATGAATTGGTAGAATCAACATCATCAAAATGTCCATACTACCTAAAGCAATCTATAGATTCAATGCACTCCCCATTAAAATACCAATGGCATATTTCACAGACCTAGAAAGAACTCTCCAAAAACTCATCGGGAATAAAAAAAAAAAAAAAAAAAAGACCCCGAATAGCCACAGCAATCCTAAGAAAGAAGAACAAAGTAGGTGGGATCTCAATACCAGATTTCAAGCTGTATTACAAAGCCACTGTTCTCAAAACAGCCTGGTACTGGCACAAGAACAGACATATAGATCAATGGAATAAAATAGAGAACCCAGAAATTGACCCAAATCACTATGCTCAATTAATATTTGACAAAGGAGGCATGAACATACAATAGAGTCAAGACAGTCTCTTCAATAAATGGTGTTGGGAAAATTGGACAGATACATGCAAAAAAATGAAACTAGACCACCAACTTACACCATACACAAAAATAAACTCAAAATGGATCAAGGACTTAAACATAAGACAGGAAACCATAAAAATACTAGAGGAATCCACAGGCAACAAAATCTCTGACATATGCCGAAGCAATTTCTTCACTGATACTGCTCCTAGGGCAATGGAAACTAAAGAGAAAATAAACAAATGGGACTACATCAAAATAAAAAGCTTTTGCCCAGCAAAGGAGACCATGAATAAAACAACAAGAAAGCCCACTGCATGGGAGAACATATTTGCCAATGATATCAACGATAAGGGTTTAATCTCCAACATTTGCAGGGAACTCATACAACTTAACAAAAAGAAGATAAACAACCAAATCAAAAAAATGGGCAACTGATCTAAATAGACACTTTTCAAAAGAAGACAGAAGGAAGGCCAAGAGACATATGAAAACATGCTCAAAGTCACTAATCATCAGAGAGATGCAAATCAAAACAACAATGCGGTATCATCTCACACCTGTCAGAATGGCTATCATCAACAAATCAACAAATGACAAGTGTTGGTGAGGATGCGGAGAAAAAGGAACCCTCGTGCACTGCTGGTGGGAATGCAGACTGGTGCAGCCCCTGTGGAGAACAGTATGGAGTTTCCTCAAAAACTAAAAATGGAACTCCCATTTGACCCAGTGATCCCACTTCTAGGAATATATCCCAAGAAACTAGAAACACCAATCAGAAAGGATATATGCACCCCTATGTTCACAGCAGTACAATTCACCGTAGCTAAGATTTGGAAACAACCTAAGTACCCATCAGCAGATGAGTGGATTAAAAAACTGTGGCACATCTACACAATGGAATACTACGCTGCGGTAAAAAAGAAGGAGTTCTTTCCATTTGCAACAGTATGGATGGAGATGGAGAGCATTATGCTAAGTGAAATAAGCCAGGCAGAGAAAGATAAATATCACATGATCTCACTCATTTGTGGAATATAATGAACAACATAAACTGATGAACAACAATAGTTCCAGAGACAGAGAAACATCAATCAGAACATCAAACCTCAGGGAAGGTAGGGGAGGGTGGAGGTAAGCAGAGAGATCAACCAAAGGACTTATATGCATGCATATAAGCCTAATCAATGGAC
The DNA here is from genome assembly GCF_963455305.1 of Plecotus auritus. Lineage (NCBI taxonomy): Eukaryota > Metazoa > Chordata > Mammalia > Chiroptera > Vespertilionidae > Plecotus > Plecotus auritus. Next base: position 42,359,456 of record NC_137774.1, read on the forward strand.
ACAGACAACAGGGGGGTGGGGTCATGAAAGGGAGGTGGGGGGTAATGGGGAAATAAGGACACATATGTAATACCTTAATCAATAAAGAAATTTTTTAAAAAAGAACTGTAGCAAACTATATTTTCAATAGCAATCATCTTCTAATATGTTGGTTGGACTCAGCACACCTGAATAATATGGGATTATTATTTTAAGGGATAATTATAAGGATTAAATGAGATAATGGATGCAATGTAATTGGTGGAGTACATATAAGTCAGCTACTGCTGTGGAACAACCCACAGTCTTACATATAAAGCCCTGGATTTGGTTTTCTTCCCAAGCCTGTGTTGTAATGGCCATTCCTTTGAATTGGTGAGAAATCATTTTATTTTCCAACCTGGCAGTTTCTGGGCTTTCTATAGTCCCTTGAAATTCTGCTTGCAAAATGGCCAGTTCCTTCTTGAATGTATCTCTTTCTAATGTAATTAGCAGCAGCCAGTTCATACTTTCAACATCCTGTCTCAAATCTCTTTACCCAACTTGACAAATGCTTTAGGCACATTTTTCCACATTGCAGGTTATTGCAAGTGACAGCTTTACCTAATGTTGCCTCATTACATAACATGAGTGCCATTTTACCAGCCTCCTATATACTTTCCTCACCACATGCCACCCAGTCTCAAAGCCAATGCCACATATTTCATGTTTTTGTTATTGAAGCATTCCATTTCAGGTACCAATTTCTGCATCAGTTAGCTACTTCTGTGTAACAATCACAAAATTTCAGGGTCGTACTATAAATATATATATATATATATATATATATATATATATATATATATATATATATACTGAGTGGCCAGATTATTATGATCTCTGAACGCATAATAATCTGGCCACTCAGTGTGTGTGTGTGTGTGTGTGTGTGTGTGTGTGTGTGTGTGTGTGTATAATATATATATATTAGAGGCCCGGTGCATGAATTCGTGCATGGATGGGGTCCAGCCAACCTGGCCAGGGGGAGGGGACATGGAGTGGTTGGCCAGCCTGCCTGCTGGTTGAACTCCTGGTCAGGGGGACAATTTTCATATTAGCCTTTTATTATATAGGATATACACTGAGTGGCCAGATTATTATGTGTTCAGAGATCATAATAATCTGGCCACTCAGTGTGTGTGTGTGTGTGTGTGTGTGTGTGTGTGTATAATATATATATATATATTATATATATGTGTACACACACACACACACACACACACACACACACTGGGGGGGTCCCTCAGCCCGGCCTGCACCCTCTCCAATCTGGGACATCCCTCTCGCAATCCAGGACCGCTTTCTTCTAACCGCTCACCTGCCTGCCTGCCTGATCGCCCCTAACCACTCTGCCTGCCAGCCTGATCACCCTTAACTGCTCTCCCCTGCCAGCCTGATTGCCCCTAACTGCTTCTGCCTCAGCCCCGTCATCGTGGCTTTGTCCAGAAGGATGTCTGGAAGATGTCCAGTCTAATTAGCATATTACCCTTTTATTGGTATAGATTTCTCACTCATTTTTCTCTAGATTGGAGATTGAGGAGAAAGGAATGTGTGATGAATAATAAATTAATTCAACCCCATATAATGAGTTTTCAATAATTGTCAGCCATTGTTGGCTATTATTCCAACTATGGTTAGCTATTATACAGTGCTATTATATTGCAGTCTTAGCTATTATGCAGTGACTGTTACATAGTAGATATGCAGAAGAACTGGCTTCTAATCCCAGTTCCACCATTCCCTCACTGTGAGGCCTTAGAGAAATTATTTAATCTCTTCAGGCCTTGGCTTCCTCATCTGAAATGTGTGGTTAGTGAGACTGAAGTGTCAAGTAGCTGAAACAACACTCATCACTCTCCCTTCAGAGTCTGTGTTAGACTCATGAGTAGATCAAGGCACTCTTTTCCTCTAAGCCTAAATCTGCATTCAGAATTGCTCTCCAAAAGGTGCTCCATGTAGCCACCACCAAAATGATTTCAAGTTGGTTCACCAGATGAGGGAATTTTGTCTCATACTAAAATTGCCATTAGAGCAAACGTGTCATTGGTCATCACCCAGTTCAACTCCTTTGTTCTTCAGATGCAACAATTAAGGCCAAGAGAGGAAAACCCATGACTGAGGGAACAGAGCTGGTGGGTGGAAGGCCAGACCCAAAACCAGGTATGGTGTTCCTCTCACACTATGGATCCAAAAATAGATGACACCAGGCCTCAAACCCAGATCCTCCAATTCTAAGAATGTCCCTTCCACCAAATCCCTCATGGACACAGAGCTGAGGGAGGTGATTCTGTTGGGTGAGGGGAGAGGAGCTTCCCATTGTTTGGTGGGGGAAGAAAATCCTAAAAAGAGTGTGACCCTTTGCCCTTTCTATAAACTTCTGGTCTTTGTTCACACTGCTTCACTCAACCTCTCTGCTGTATAGTCTTCGAACCCATCATTATCATCACAGGGAAAGTAAGTAGGTTGCACACAGCATAAAGGCTGGATAGCAGAGTAGGTAAGAACTCAGACTAGAGCAAGATCACCTGGATTTGAATTCTAACTCCACCCTTTATTAGCTATATGATGTTGGGCAAATCACAAGTTATTTAGAATTCTGTGCCTCAGTTTTCTCATCTGTGAAATGGGAATCCTAATAATAGATACTTCTGAATGGTTGTGAGAACACTGTGTAATATATGACTTAGAAAAGTGTCTGGCACATGGTAAAACTACATAAACATTAGCTATTCTTTTATTACCTTAAAATTATACAAAATGCACTAATTTGGTTTTTTTGTTTGTTTGTTTGTTAATCATCACTGGAGGATATTTTTTCCATTAATTTTAGAGAGAGTGGAACTGAGGGGGGGGGAGAGAGGAGAGAGAGAGAAACATCAATGTGAGAGAGCCACATCAATTGGTTATCTCCTACACATGCCCCAACTGGGTCAGAGAACCTGCAACCCAGGTATGTGCCCTTGACTAGAATTGAATCCATGACCCTTTGGTTTGCAGGCCAGTGTTCTAACCATTGAGCAATGCCAGCCAGGACCAAAATGCACTAATTTGGAGAGCTGTGCTCGGTGTTGCCTTGCTCCCACCTTGCAGCATTCTGTCACCTCGCTGACTAAATGAACTTCAACGTCCCTCCGTTGTGTCTAAAACACCACAATTTCTTGTACATCTTATGGACATTGTAGGGGGAGGGAGAGCCCTGAGGAAAAGGTCTTTGTCCATTTGTTGAGAAACGGAGACTCAATATTCAGGAAGGACCCACATATTTTTGGAACCTGCTTTTAACAGGAAGAAGCTCTAGAGTCAAAAGTTGCAGACGCATTTCTGTTGTGTGCACGGCTCTTTAGGAGCAGGGGTGATAAATGAGGGAAGGTTGTGGAAGCTGGAGAAAGGCGGCAAAGTCTGCTTCAGGGGAGCGGGAGAACAATGCACCATTGTTTGCAATGGGTTGCTGGAGGAAATGCTTCTTGCTTGTGAGCCATTTGTAATTAACTCAACATGGGATGAAAAATGTTGTGTATATGAAAATGCTACATTATCCGTGTAATAATAAATCGTTAGCAGATGCTGCGAGGATGGAGATTGTTATTGATGACTGTGGGAAATGTTTGATTCAGATGGAGGGCACCGTTCTTGCTCAACTCCTGCGGGCCTGGCTGGCACAGAATCGGAGGTGTATAGCCTGGTGTGAAAAGCAGAAAAACACAGTGTGTAAGAACCTGATGTGGTTAATCTAAGCTCGAGGGCGCTCTCCTCCCATAATGGGGAGGTCTGGAGCTCTCCCAGGCCCCTCCTGCAGAGATACTGCATCTGGGCAAGTCTCAAGTTCTTGGAAGTCTGGGACCTCGCTCCTTTTATGCACGAGGTGTAGAGGTGTAACCGTCAGACTCGGCCTGGAGAGGAGGGGCCACACTTTGATGGATAATGCCTACTGGATAGTACAGTGGGTAAGTGTGGGCTCTGAGGTCAGCCAGGACCAGCTTTGCCTGTGGCATTGGCATTGGTTAATTGTGTGGTATGGTTTTCAGCAAATGGATTTACCCCTCTGATCCCCCATTTCCTCAGCTCTTCAATGGGCAAACTAATAGCTTCTATACCCAAGTACACTTGAGAATTAAGATAAATAAAACACTTAGTCCAATCGTTGGCCAGTAGTAATAAGCCCTCACACATTTGTGATGGAGACACTTCACACTCCTCACCGTGAGGGTCTCCATAGCCTGGCTCTCCACCTCCCCACACCCTTATACACGCGCCCTCCATGAGGCAGTGCAGTGAGCATTTCAGAGCATGAACTTTGGGCCCTACAGCCCCCGCTTCAAGCCCTACTCCTCCACTCACTCTGTGAACACAAACGGGTTACTTCATTCTCTGGCTGTAGTTGTCCCGTGTGTAGAATGGGGAATAATAGCAACACCTCCAACATTGGTACTGTTGTGGGGACAGAGATGATGGCTATAAACCTTTGATACAGCACCTGGCACAGAGCATGCATCACCCCCTTCCCCCAGTACTGGGTCTTATTATTCTCCAGGTGCTACAGGGCAGGAGGGCTGAAGCAAGGACCTGGTTACTGCCCTGAGCAACTCACAGTCCCAGATTCCATGCTGGCAGGAGGCGACTTCATCCAGGCTCACTCTACCCAACACTGAGGTGAGTTGATGCTAATCCCCTTGTTTTAGCACTCCTCCACTCTATTTCCCGTCTCCTTCATGGCCATTCTGCCTCAGCCAAACCAAATTCTGCCATTCTCCTCCAGGCCTGGGAGCCAGAGAGAATTGGGCTCAAATTCACACTTACTCACTGTGTGGCCTTGGTCAAGTTGCTTAGCCTCTCTTGAACCCGTTTCTTCACCTGCAACTGTAAGGATTAAATGGGATAATACATGTAACATGCCTAGGCTAACTAATCCTTCCCCCTAACTAACCCTTTCCCTTCTCCAGATGTGTACTACACCTGAGTATTTCTTTTGATGTGTCCTACTTAGCCCCTGTTATATTGAAATCAGTGTCCAACATCCTGCACTTTCTCTAGAACCACCCTTTCCATTTGCATCCTCTGTAGAAACTGTGACTTTCTCCCAACATCACTTCTGCTCACCTTGGTAAATTGTTGCATTATGGCTCCATATTTGTCCTCTCCCTCCTGAATCCACCCCACTGAGTTATCTTCCCCCCACCTGGTCCTGAGCTTGCCATGTGACTTGCTCTGGCTCATGGGATAGTAGCAATTGTGAGACAAGAAGACACTTGAAAAGGGTTTGTGCCCTGGGCTTATCCTCTCTTTCTGTTCTTGGAACCCTGAAATGACCATGTAAGCAAGCCCAGGCTAGCCTGCTAGAGGATGACAACCACGGGAAGAAAGTCCCAGTCATCTCAGCCATCTCAGCCATCTCAGCAAAGACATTCTAAACCACTCAACTCCAGCTGCCCCATCAGCTGATGAGAGAGCCAGGCCCAACAGAAGAACCACCCTGCTGAGCACAGCCTGAATTGCTGACACATGAAACTTGGACTAACTAAATAGATGATATTTTAAACCACTAAGTGTTAGGTGTTTTGTTGCAATGATACACTCCCACAGTGCAGCACTCAGGTGTTTTTGGTGAGTTCTAATTGGTCTAATTCAACCAGAACAATCCAAATCTCCCTATCACGGACTCAGAGATGGGGAGAGTTAAGCCTGTCAGCACTAGAATCCCCTGGCCATCAACTTGCTCAGGAAGGGATATGTGACCAGACTGGAGCCAGTGAGACACAGGATGGGGTTTACTAGAGGACTCTGAGAGTAAAGCTTTCTTATTCTTATGAAAAAAAAAAAAAAAAACTTCCAGAAGTTTCCTCTTCCTCTGGATTTTATAATGTGTGGATGTGAAGCCAGAAACTGCTAGCTGTGTTTGGCCTGCATAAAAGGACCTGTCTGAAGACAAAGCAAGAGGAGGCCACAAATGATGGGATTGCATAAAAATGGACCCTGGAGCCATAGAGTGAGCCAGCCTGAACCCCACTGGACTTCACATTACATGAGCCAACACATCTCCTTTTGTCCACATGCGGCTCTTTGGCCCCTTGAGTGTGGCTCTTCCACAAAATACCACGTGCGGGCGCACACGTACAGTGCAATTGAAACTTCGTGGCCCATGCACAGAAGTCGTTTTTTGGCCTGGGCGAGTCTATTTTGAAGAAATGGCATTAGAACACTCAAAGGGGCCAAAGAGCCGCATGTGGCTCACAAGCCGTGGTTTGCCGACCGCTGGTCTAAGGCAGTGGTCAGCAAACTCATTAGTCAACAGAGCCAAATATCAACAGTACAACGATTGAAATTTCTCTTGAGAGCCGAAAACTGACTTCTGCGCATGGGCCACTGGTCTAAGGCAATTTGACTCCAAGTATATCCTCTCTGCAGCCAATGTCATCCTAACTTATACATCGCCTCTCATGCAAAAAAGAATAGATGTCTCCCAAGTGACTCTGCCTCCACCCCACCTACTCCACTCTGCAAGCTCTTCTCTCATCCCTCCCGAAAGCCAGAGGACCTTGGTCTGGGAATGAGCACCTCACTCCTTCTGAACCAAAGAATCCTGGCCCTGGGGTGTTTTCATTTGTGTCCTAGAGAGTCTGTCTCTTTGGTGTCTTTGCTGTTTAAAGCTGTGAGAAGTAAGATTCAGAACTACCTTGTGTTCTGCCACATGAAGAAAGATATTCATCATGAAACAGAAAATGAAATAGACATGCCCAAGAGGCAATGTAGAGAGAGAGAGAGACACAGAGAGAGAGCAATAGGCAGCAAAGTCTTTGCTTCTAATTGTTCTTGGTACCCAGGCACTTCCTTGCCTTCTCCACAGCTTGATGGATCTGCCTTCCTAGGATGCTGGGGGCCAATAAATTATCCTTTTTGCTTAAGCTTGTTTGGAGTTTGTTTCTGTCATTTCAGTCTGTAGGATTCTTTAAAATGTGTTCTGCATCCTATCCCCTGATATCATCCTTGAACATCCAAGATGGTGGTCCTCTGGCACCCTGAGCTTACAGTTCTGCACCCACCTCAACTCCAGTCACCTTCTCCTCTACTCCACTATCCCCCCGACCTAGGGCCCTGTCACAACTCTGCAATCCTCCACCTCCAATGTGCAAGACGCAGCAGCGACATGGTGCACAGCATGCTAGATTTAGAGTCAGACACCTGAATTAACATTTAAGCTCTTAAAGGATGATTTGAGGATTTGAGCTTGGAAATCAAACCTACCTATTTCCACAGGCCAACAGTCCAGCTCCTGGTTCACTCGCCACCTTACAAATTCTGGACCAAGTGCTATTCTTTTTGATACCGTGGGATCTTTGGAACCTAAGCCTTACAGTCTTGCCCCCATTATTAAGGCCCTTGTCCTTTGATTCATTTCTAGTTCTAGACCACTGAGCTCTGCTGGAAATTAAATCCCGAGAGCCATCATGCAAAAACACATGATGCATTTCTCAGTCATTCAGTCCACAAACATTTACTGAGCTCTGATTATGTGGAATGAACTGAGTAATCAGAGATTACTCAAACCCAGTTCCTGCTTTTGCCAAGTGCTCAGTCTAATGAGGGATGCATATCCTAAACAAATAACATCAACACGACATAAAAAATCCTATGTTTAAAACCAGAGTATGATGATGGCCCAGAGGATAGGCACCCACTAGGGAAAGTGCTCTAGAGTTGGTGAATCCTGAGTATAGTCATGAAGAATTAGAATTTGGAGGCAAAGGATATTCTAAGCAGAGGGTAAATGCAAAGTCACTAGAACAGTCATGCATAATTTAACAAATAGTTATTGATCACCTACTAAGTTCCAGGTGTCATTACAGGCACAGAGGATACAGGGAACAAAATTCAGCATATTTGTGCCCCTTTTGTCCTAAGTTAGCCCTCAACCAGGGGTATGAAAAATCATGGCCCATGTATGTGGAGGGCTGTTTGACACCTTAGTCATTAATCTTTCCTCACCCCAGCCATTGAGAGCCATTGATCATAGTCCTTTATATTAGTAACACTGCAACACCATGTTCAGTGCCATCTTGTTAATTTCAGGCAATTCTGTCAACCTATCAAGATATATTAAAATACTGAATAATCATGCAATGTGTTCACTATCACTTCCAGGTTTGTATTTCCTGCAAAGTTGGTAAAGCATTTGCTCTTGGCAATGCCCCCCCACACCCCCACCCCCACAGACACCAAACCATTCCCTCCCTAAACAACCCCAAACTCTGACCCTGTGCTTGGCATTGATCGATGACTAGATATGCAGATGTAACCAACTCTGCCCTTGAAGCGCTCAGTATCTAGCCAGACAGACAAAGGAGGCAGCTACTAACCCTGACAAGGGAAGGCAGAAATATTCTGAAAGGGACAATTGGGCTGGGTCTGAGCAGACTCACGGAGATTTGCAATGTATAAAAGGAAAAGGACATCTAAGGGGAGAAAACAGGATATGCAAAGTATGAGGCATCTGTGAATCTGTGAGGATGTGGCTATGGCTGCAGCTTGGGGCTAAGGGAGTTGGAAAGATGGGGAGGAACCAGCTAGTGAAAGGCCCCATGTGCTGTTCTTTAATCCATGACTTCATCCCTCAGGGAAGCTGCCCAGTTTTGTTGTGGGGCTGAGTGTGCCTAAGGTTCCAAGTAGCATCACTTCTTGATAAATAATCCAAAGCCCAGTCTGCATGGATCCGCACACGTTTCTCATTCAGGGAGCACTGATTTATGGACACAGCATTTAAACACAAGAGGCTCTGGTTCTATTTTGTTTTGTTGTTGTTTTTTAAATAAAAGCAGAAGCTCTCGGGATTTACTGCACTGATAGGCATGCACAGAAAATGAAAGCAAGAAGGCCTGTGGGCTGTGTGATAGAAATACACAAGGATGCTAACACAGTCTAACTGAAGAACTGTCTCGCCACCTGACTCCCAGCCCCTCCATCCTGAGGGGCAGAGAGGGACAAGAGTACCTTCTGTCGGCCCCCATGTTTCCCTATTATAGCTCAGCCCCTCTGCTTCAGAGATGGGAAAATTGTCTAAAAGCACACAAGAGAAGTGGCAGAATTGAACCACTTGGAGCGCTGCATCCCAAACTAATACATTTTCTGCTTCTTTGAGGCCACACCAGTTTCTTCAAACCCAATGGATTTGCTTCTGTGGACCCTACATGGAGACAGCCTGCTTGAACAAACAGAACACATCCTGACACCATGGAGATGTGAGTTCAGTTTCTAAGTTCTGCCACTCACCAGCTGTCTGATTGTAGGCAAGCTACTTAATCTCTCCAAGACTCAGTTTTCTCATCTCTAAAATGGGGGCAATAATGAGTAGATGTCATGAGGATTAGAGAATGATTGAACCATGCTCCCTACACACACTCGTCTTTAGTTCAAAATTATGCTGAAGGAGCTTTATGTCTTTTGCCATCTTTTTCCATGAGTTGTTGATGTCTTTCATAGTGTTTGTGCATGTTGATGGTATAGAGTAGGGACTTCACTTATGTTTGAACTGTAAAAATAACATAAAAGGAGCCACTTTAAAATGGAGTCAGAGCTGCCAACCCAGAAAAACTGCCTTGGACACCTTATACCTCAAATCTTTGGAATGTTAAAACAAGGCAAAATAGCCTTTGGGCTGGGCCTAAAGCAACATTGGGTCCCAAAGAACAGTTTGTAAGGATAACAAGAAAGCAGATATTATGACTACCCAGACTGATGACTACCGTTACCTGCACCTATAGAAATGCCTTCCTTCTATTGATGCAACTGTCCCCCTTCCCTTTCTCATAACCACCCCTTGCCTTTGTCTGCTAATCAGAACACTAGTTGGGCTTCTGCCTGAATAACTATTCTTTGATCTCAAATAAATGCTTATTGCCTCTCACTTCGAAAGGCCTCTATTTTTAGGTTAGCAGTACAAACATCTTTAGCGTGTACAAAATTGCATAGTTCTTTAATCCAGCAGTTATCAGAAAGTCTAGTATTGCTCAAGTTGAGTAAGCAGGTTTTCTCACTACTCTGTCAGTGACAATATAATTGGCACTCTATTTTGGTAAAAATATATAAATATATAATCAAATTTTTAAAAAATCCTGTGAACCCACCTCTAGAACTCATATCTTACAGAATTCCTAGCATGACCATGTTATGCAACATTGCTTGTAATGGGGTGTTTTTCTGTAAGTGGAAATACAGTGATGCATTGCTTCACCACAGGGATATGCTATGAGAAATATGATCTGGTCGTTGTGTGAACATCAGAGTGTGTGCTTACACAAACTTGGACATGGTCTAGCCTACTACACACCTAGGCTATGTGCTCTAGCCCAGTGGTCGGCAAACTCATTAGTCAACAGAGCCAAATATCAACAGTACAATGATTGAAATTTCTTTTGAGAACCAAATTTTTTAAACTTAAACTTCTTCTAACACCACTTCTACAAAATAGACTCGCCCAGGCCGTGGTATTTTGTGGAAGAGCCACACTCAAGGGGCCAAAGAGTCGCATGTGGCTCACAAGCCACAGTTTGCCAACCACAGCTCTAGCCAATTGCTCCTATAAACCTGCACCGCATGTAACTGTACTAAACACTGTCGGAAGTTGTAACACAATGTTATTTGTGTAAGTAAACATATCTAAATATAGAAAATTACAGGAAAAACATGGTATAAAAGATTAAAATTGGTACATCTATATCACTTATTTACCATGAATGGAGCTTGCAGGACTGGAAGCTGCTCTGGGTGAGTCAGTAAGTGGTGGTGAGGGAGTGTGAAGGCCTAGGGCATTCCTGGGCACTACTGAGTCTTTACAAACACTGTCCCACAAGCCCTCTCCCTGCTGCCTGCCAACAGGGTCAGCACTGGAGCATCGAAGCTGTCAGTGTTACTCCATGAACAGGAATGTGGGCTGGATGACAGGACATATCCAGGAGAAGCTGACTAGGGAAGGTGGAGATCACCCTAACAGTGACTGTCAGAAGGGAATAAAAGGTGGCCTGAGCATCAGTAGGAATAAAAATCAAGATGAAAAGATAAAGGAACGTGGCAATGTGGTTTTGGCTATTGCATGTGGAGTAGTGGTCAGATTAAGAAACTTTGTGATATCCACTAAGAAAAAGAGGGTGTGAGCCCTGGCCAGGTAGCTCAGTTGTTTAGCACATCATCCCAATATGCCAAGGTTGCAGGTTAGATCCCAGTCAACGCACATACAAGAGTCAACCAATGAATGCATAAGTAAGTGGAACAACAAATCGATGTTTCTCTATCTCCCTTTCTCTCTCTAAAATCAAGTTTTAAAAAAATTTAAAGAGGGTGATTAACATGAAAAGGATGTAGAACTGAGGATTCAATATTTTGACTTCAGGAATTTGTTTTTTGGTTCCATCTGGTACAAAGGGCTCTCTCTGGCATTGAACTGATGGAAGAAATAAAACATCTATGCTTTACATCATCACAACCTGAAAATACTTCCAAAGTGCAGGGGCAGCAGGGCCTGGCGGGCTCCACCCTACCACAGAGAGCTTTTACTGAAGTGGCTGTGGCACTTAATATGTGTTAAGGTAGCTCCTGTGGGCCTGTGTCCTTATATAGGCTCTTAGGTCCTCAACAAAGAACGCGCAGCAATGCTCTCTGAAGCCTGTCAGCTGGGCCTGGGATGGCTGCGGCACCCTCTGAGTACATAGTGCTGGGGAGGCTCTCTGTGCCGAAATGGGTCAGTAGCTAAATGGCTAGAAGGGAATCTGTGCTTTCAAATCGAGGTGCTGTGAATGGAGGAAATCTATTGCCAGGCCCCAAAGATATTGCTCCCATCAGAGAAAAAAAAAAAAAATCCCTCCTAAATCACATATCATTCCGTTTCTTAGAGGAAATTCAGCTCCATTATAATCTTACTAGAGGCCCAGTGCATGAAATCTGTGCACGGGGTTGTGTCCCTCAGCCCAGCCTGTACCCTCTCCAATCTGGGACCCCTTGAGGGATGTCCGGCTGCCCGTTTAGGCCCAATTGGAAGAAATAAAACATCTATGCTTGGGCCTAAACGAGCAGCCAGACATCCCTCTCACAATCCAGGACTGCTGGCTCCCAACTGCTCGCCTGCCTGCCTTCCTAATTGCCCCTAACTGCTTCTGCCTGCCAGCCTGATCACCCCCTAACTGCCCTCCCCTGCAGGCCTGGTCACCCCTAACTGCCCTCCCCTGCAGGCCTGGTCCCCCCCAACTGCTCTCCCCTGCAGGCCTGGGTCCCCCCCAACTGCCCTTCCCTGCTGGCCTGGTCACCCCTAATTGCCCTCCCCTGCAGGCCTGGTCTCTCCCAACTGCCCTCCCAGGTTGGCCATCTTGTGGTGGCCATCTTGTGTCCACATGGGGGCAGCCATCTTGTGTGTTGGGGTGATGGTCAATTTGCATATTACTCTTTTATTAGATAGGATAGAGGCCTGGTGCCCTGGTGGGGGCCAGCTGGTTTGCCCTGAAGGGTGTCCCAGATCAGGGTGGGGGTTCTTTTGGAGCATGGGGCAGCCTGGAAGAGGGGCCTGTAGTGGTTGCAGGCTGACCATGCCCCCCAGTGACCCAAGTGGAGGCCCTGGTATCTGGGATTTATCTTCTATAATTGAAACTTTGTAGCGTGAGTGGAGGCCTGGGTCAGCCAGGGTGTGTGGAAAGCTTGGCTTCCTCCATTGCGGGGGAAACCCAAGCCTCCTGCTCACTCCATGGCCGCAGCCATCTTGGTTGGGTTAATTTGCATACTTGCTCCTGATTGGCTGGTGGGTGTGGCTTGTGGGTGTAGCAGAGTGATGGTTAATTTGCATATTACTCTTTTATTCGATAGGATAAGACCACTGTCATATATAAGGTCCACTACTGACTGTAACATTGTTATGCGGCACCTGACCATAGTGTGAATGTCTGACCATATCTAAAAGAATAAATGATAGTACCTTCATACAAACAAAATTCTACATGAACCATTTTAAAAAGTGCCATATGTACTGACTTGGAAAGAAGTCTACAACATATTGTAAAATGAAAAAGGAAATTTGTAGCACAATATGTATAGCGTTAACACTCACTTTGGATTTTACAAGCCATATTTAATAAAAATAGCTAAGATGTATTGAATACTAGTATTTATTCTTTACCAGGCACTTGTCTAAATATTTAATCCTTATAACAATCTCATGAGATAAATACTACTATTCCATTCTTTCAGATGAAGAAACTGAGGCACCGAGAAGTGATCTTCCCAAGGCTGTGTAGGGTTGGTGAAGTGCTGGAGCCCAGAATTGAGCCTGGCAACCTGACCCCTGAGCCGGCGCCGTCAACCACGTGTCACAAGTTTAGGACAAGGTCTCGGACTGGGCTGGGAGAGGAAGGGCCTTTCTCTGCCCACTTTCTTCATTTACGTGTTGTTTGATTTGTTACAATGAGCATGTAATTGGAAAATAAAAATTTTATAAAAGCGCTCAACCATGTGGAATTCTTGCCTGGGATGGGAGCCAAGAAAGGGTGGAGGGAACCACAGACGTTTTTCTGAGGCTGGTCTGAGCTCAAACCTGACTTCGCATTATTCCCCCTACATGCACCTTTCTCGTCAGCCAGCAAAGGGACAAGGGAAAGGGCCCAACTTCGGCATGAGACAATCTCTCTTCCATCTCTGTCCTGGCACTGACCAGCGGCATGGGCTTTGCACAACATCGTAACCTCTGCACCCCCCTTCTCAGCTGCAGACACCACCACCATGGGGCTTCCTGCGAGGCTCAGAGGGCGGGACTGGAAAGCAGCGGGTGGTTGCTGCAGCTGCTCCGGGTGCTGATGACCAGGCTACCAGGCGGGAGTGTCTTCCTGGACTTTGTGCCTCCAGGTACCAGGTAAGTGGGAACACAGAGGTGAAAAAGGCATAGCTTCTGGGAAAGGAATGATGGGCAGTCATGCCCTGGCTGAGGAGACAGACAATAAAGCAGATGTTCACGATTTTGTGTGATAAGTGTTCTCATACAGGGCCTTGCCCGTTGCTGTGGAAGCTTGAAGAAGAAGCACCTACCCTTGGGAGCCAGGGAAGGCTTCTAGGATTATAGCGCCGCAGATGGCCCGCTGTTCCCAGATGCCCTGATCTCTGTAGCTGTGGCTCCTGGGGACCTGGCGGCACTTGAATCCAGGCGAAGTCTTGGGCTGACCTCATCTGGGAAGGTTTTATTGTCCCCATGGCATCCACATCCAACCAGGTCCAAACTCAATTTAGAGGAAGAGGGTTTCACAACAATATTATGAATTCAAAAACCCATGACTCCCCAAGTCTCCCCCTAATTTCAAGTCCCCTCCCATTCCAAAGAATAAAAGGGACAGGAAGAGAGATTTCTGTTTCCATTTTGCCCTGTGATCTAGTCTCAGCCCTTGGTGTTGTGAGTGTGGTGCAGTGTTTGAAGGAAGTAATTTGCCTCAAGGTCCCCTCAGTGGGTCTGGTAACCACTAGGCCTTGCCGCTAAGCTGGGACAAGGAATGACAAAGCCAGAGACACGCGGGTCCTGCCCCCCGTTAGAGGCCTGCTCTGGAGGCTGCCTCCAGGAGTGAGGGGTGGAGAAGATTTGGGAGGGGTTTCAAAGTCTCTACTTCAACCTTACTATAACTTTCAGATTAGTCCTTCAACTATTGCTCATTATCACCTGCATGGATTGGATTATCCAGATAATTCCTCTAGTCTCTTCCACCCACCCATCCCCACCTGATAACTGCATTACGGCCTCAGGTTGTGCATGTTTCCTTCTGAGGATCCTTACTGAGCCCACGTGATCTCTGTAATCTCCCAGGCAGCTTCGTTCATCGCCATTGCGCATTCCTACAGATTCTTCGTTTAATGACACCCTTTCTGAAGCAGCAGCGATGGTGCCAAATGGCACTTGCATTTCCAGGAAAGCAGCCAAACTCATTAAGTTAATAAAGGAGTTTAGCTGTACGGAGATGCCTCCTTCACATACATCCCGCAAAACCCAAGTCCTCACTGCTCTTCAGGACCATTAGACCTCTGTCTGCACCTGCAAAGCACTCCTCCTGCTGAGTCACAGCTGTGGCCCCACCAGGCTGGGGAGTGCAGAGCACTTCCTATGCAAGCTTGCGGGGCACAACTCAGAGCCTGGCACCCCCTCTCTCCATGCCAGAGGGAGCCCAGTGGAGCCCCAGTGCTCCTGGCCAGTGATGGGACAGGCCCATCGATCCCCTTGGTTGTGACAGCAGGATTGTCCGCATTCACGGCACAGCCCGGGGTGTGCCAGGAAGCAGTGTCAGATCCACCAGTACAACAGCTGCCTGCAGAGTCGCCGGCCTCAGTCTTACTCCTCTGCCCTCATGCTTCCCCTTTGCAGCCAGGATCTTTCTCAACCACAATCTGTTCCATCACCCTTCCCCCGCTCATGCTCACAGAACCCCAACCTCCTCCAGCAGCATCAGGCCTTGCAGGACACCCTCCACCACCACTAACCTCTCCAGTTTCCCCATCACCACCCACACACCCTCCACCCACCCCACACTCCAGCTCCCAACACAGGTCCCACTCCCTCCTCACTTCAGGCCTTTGAGCACCATTCTCACAAGCCTTCCGCACCTTTCCCCACCCCACTGCCTCCTCTTTTCCTGGGTAACTGCAACAGATCCTTCGAGATCCCACCCCAAAGTCCCTTCCTCCTAGAAGCCTTCCCTGGCTCCCAAGTTGGCTGGGTAGGTGCTTCTTCTTCGAGCTTCCACAGCAACGGGCGAGGCCCTGTATGAGAACACTTATCACACAAAATCGTGAACATCTGCTTTATTGTCTGTCTCCTCAGCCAGGGCATGACTGCCCATCATTCCCTTCCCAGAAGCTATGCCTTTTTCACCTCTGTGTTCCCACTTACCTGGCACCTGGAGGCACGAAGTCCAGGAAGACACTCCCGCCTGGTAGCCTGGTCATCAGCACCCTGCATGTTGAGTCCCTGTCTTTCCTGACATCCTATCTCCTCAGTGACCTTTGAGAAATGCCCTTCTCTCCTGGTGCCCAGGTCTCTTTCCCATGCTCCCTCTTAGTGCTTCCTTTCCTGCTCTCTCCTTGCTCAGTGAGAGTCATACTGACAATCAAACTGAAGTTTCAAATGTGTTTGTTTCTCTGCTCCAGGGGAAGCATCCTTCCAGTGGCTGCTCCACCTCCTCTCCAGCTCCACTCCCCGATCTCAATCCCCACACCTTGACCTCCTCCAGAGGTAGGAAAGAGTCTCTTCACCTCCTGCCATTCTGCAAAGAAGCATGGTGCCCTCCCCTCCCCCAGGGTCAGCCCTGGCCCACCCAGCTCCAGTCCCGGGTCCCGACAGGTCCCCAAAGGTCCATGATCCCTGCTCCAGCGGATGGCCACATGACAGACTCACTCCCCTTAATGATCCTACACAGATCAATTGTGGAGTTCTGCCAGCCTCTCAGGAAGGGTTTTATACTAGTATTTCCTATTGGCACCAGCTCTTGGCATAATGAATTCCTGAAGTTTACTTCCCTCTGAATGTGTTTCAAACATCCTTCTTCCAAGTGTCAAGGCCCAGGAGGTAACGAGCATCCTGGAAATAGTGGCTACACAGGGTGTGGTCTTGCACCACTGCCCTTACCTCGTTCTGCCAGGTTCCAAGATCCTCCTTCATGAGAACCACAGGGCACGTGATGATGGTTTAGTCAAGGACCCAGATCTCCAAAATCACCCAAAGGGACTCATAGGCATATGCTACATAAGGCATATTTATGTCATCGTAAGACAGGTGATGGCAGGCTCTTATATGGGCCATTAATGGCTGCCTTGCAGAAATACTGTGGTCAAGGCAAGACCCTGGTAAGTAGAAGCAAGGACAGGGATTGACCAGGACCCCAGGTCTGAACCCTCAGCTGGTCTAAGCAAGAAGACTGAAATGGCCAGGGTCTAGTTGGGAAACTGAAACCACTCTAGTATGTCACATACAGAAGATGGGCCACAGTGGGATGAAAGGCTAAATAAAAAGCCAAACAAGGATGGTGAAGCAACACAAAAATGAGCAACAGCAGGATGCTGGCATCCCCCCAGGGCTGTGGGACACAGGGGTGATGGTGTTATTCCACACCCAGAAGCCAGGGCCCTCCAGCCTGAACTAGGACCACAGCAGAGGCTGTCTGGCAGGAGGTAAGCCCATGGAGGAAGGGTGTCCAGCAGGAATCTGGAACAGTCGGGTTGAGACATGAGACAATCTGTCTTTGGAGCCAGGACCAGGAAATGCCCTCCTCTGCCCAGAGCAGAGAGAGAAGCAGAAGTACCCTGACTTCTCCCTTCCTCCCCAGCTCTAAACTCTGCCAAACCTAGACAGAAATTATTGGCAAGGGCCTGGGAAACAGCTTGCAAGAGAAAGGCAGGATTGGATCTGAAAGCAAAAGACAATGGCAGTCCAGGGACCAAGGAATAGACACACTCCAGTAGTTTGTGTGCCCCCTCTGTTTTCCTTAAGGTTCCATAGCTTTCAATCATGTCCTTTCTCAGCTTTTGTCCTTCTAGACTCAAGAGTCTGTCCCCACAGGGCAGTCTCTGTGTCCATCCTTTGGGCTTAATGTATTTTACATTTTTTCAAATTCTTATTACACACCAAATACATGTCGAGCCATCTGCTGGGTGGTGGAAGGAAGGAAATATAAAAATAAATAGAAACAATTCTTTTTTAAAAAATAGATTTTTAAGTTGATTTTGAGAGAGAGAAACATCGATATGAGAGCAAAAAATCGATCAGCTGTCCCTGCACGCCCCCAACCGGGGACCGAGCCAGAAGCCCGGGCATGTGCTCCAAACGGGAATGGAGCCAGCAACCCCTCAGTGCATGGGACAACGCCCAACCAACTGAGCCACACCAGCCAGGGCCAGGTACAATTCTTGTTTTCAAGGAGCTTATGGTCTGAGGCACAGGGGAGACAGATAAGCACACAGCTCGCTGTAATAAATAAATGATTTCTGTGAGGCCAAAGAAGGATCTGTGCTGGGGGAAATGGGAAAGGGCTTCCAGCAAGAGGTGACATCTGAACTTAGATGAGACAGAGTTCACTAAGTAGGAAAAAGGCATCTTAGAGGGAGGGAACAGGCTCACCCCAGGAACTAAGTGGGTAACAGGATATGGTGGCTCGTGGGCACTGAGAAGACACAGCCAGGATGGGGAGCACAGGGGGGAGGGAATATAAATAAGGCCTGAAAGGTGACTGAGGTCAGAGGATTTTGCATGCGCACCACAGTGGGGAGTGAGGGGAGAGGTTTATCCAGGGGCGTGGCATGATTAGGTTTGTGTGCTAAAAAGATCTCTCTAGCTGCCTAGGTGGATGATGGGTTGGAAGCGGTAAGATCAGAGGCAGGTAGAAGAGTTTAAGAGGTGATTGTCACAGTAATTCAGAGAAGAAACGATGAGGCGCAGAGGGGATGGAGAGAAGGAGCTGATACTAGAAATGAAGATGGCTTTCCAGACCAATTAGTGTGTGGGATAATGGAGAGACAGGGCGCCTGGCACAGGGTCCTTCACATGGCTTCTGCAGTCTCTGCATATTTCCAAGGTGGTGAGGAGCCCAGAGCAGAGCCCAGAGTCCTGGGAGTTGTGGCCTCAAATTTGTACAAAGAGAAGGAGGCTTTTCTTTCATGCTCAATGCTCTGCCTGGTGATGCCTGGCCTTGGAGATCCTTTCTGCTGCTGGTGCAACTTGGGCACTGACATCAGGGTTCTGGGTGTCATACCAGAGCTTGCAAGGTTTGAGTCATTTTCCCCAAGTCGCTCCCCATATCCACCTCCCGGTTCATTTATTTCGGTGGCTCTGAACTTGCATCTCTTCACCCACTGGTTTCTGAGCTGGGCAGCAGAACACTAATTTCCTCAAAGCCTGTTTGCCAACCTAAAGTCTCTGGTCTTAGGTTCTACCTTTCGTTCCTGATTCTAATCTTCTCTCTCCCTGTCTTAATCTTGTATTAGATGAAGGTCTGAGAGAGCGTAAAGCAATGTAGAAGAACAAAGAACTGGTTTATTTCGTCAATACAGATGTGAGTGAACATATGCAAGTAGGAAATCAATGGACATAGCATCCTTGCTCTCCTACTCCTCAGAGAGTGCTGATGGAGCCAGGCCAGGGGCCAAGCTTAGAACCAGGTCTACATTTTCCAGGTCCTCTGAACAGTCCTGCCCAACTAGACATTTTTCATCTTTCACTGAGCAGTTACTTTATGCCTGGAATTGTGCAGGACACTGTGAATACTCAGCGATGGACAAAACACACACGCTCCCTCATGAATTCATTTCTGTTGAACTATCACCACCTGGTGGCCTACACTGAATTTTGTCAAGAAAAGAAAGCCTTGAGTCCTGGAGCTAATGATCAGTTGGCATGGGACTGGTAGCTTTCTAAGGAGGCTTAGCAAGGCTGTCACAAGGGGCCTTATTAATTATCCATGCTTAAGCCCAGATGGCTGAGGATTTGGCATGTTCTTAAAGGCTATTAGAAGGGAATTCCATGCTTACCTCCATGTTTAACTCATTTTTGCAATTAGTACCTCTCACTGGGCAGAAGTCCTACCCCAGAGCTAATCCCAGTTCCTCCTGCTACAGCTAAAGTCCTTTTGCTTTGATTAACATCAATGGGGTTTGTCACATACACTCAGAGGTCATCCTCTGACCCTGTATTTTCTAGCACAAAGCCTCCAGGGGGGAAGGAGTGGGTGACAGTCCACTTAATGCAATGGACACAGGCCTCCCCCGTGATGAAGAACAGCACAAGCTCAATGTGCACCTCTGACCTGCATCCTAGCTTCCTTTCAGAATTAGCCTTGGAAGTGATAGGGATAAGGGATAAAAGTTTCTTGGAGGTGGATATAATCACCCGTCACCCTGAGAGCTCACCTTTCAGCACACTCATAGTTTAAGGGGGCATGGGTATGAGGACATGGGCTTTAAGTCTACCAGATCAAGTCTCATCTGCAAGCTGGAGACTGTGAGCCCCATCTTAGAAAAGGGTTGGGAAGTTGCAGTGAGCCAGCTCCACAAAGTGCCTGGTGAGAAGCAGATCCCACCAGGAGCTGCTATCTTCTGCCCCTCTCCCCTCTCCCAGACCTGTCATGAGAAACCTCAATGCAATTGTTTTATGTACTCACAGGCCACTTGGTTCGAAAGGACTCAGTATACAAATTAACATACATATAAAGTAAAATAAAAATTGCAGAGAAACCAAGATGGCGACATAGGTAAACACCTAAACTGCTGCCTCTCACAACAATATCAAAACTACAACTAAAAGACAAAACAGACACCATCCAGAACCATAGGAAAGCTGGCTGAGTGGAAATTCTACAACTAGAAGAAAAGAGGAAAGCACATTGAGACTCAGAGGAGCTGCAAAAGGCTGAGGTAAGGAGACACACACGCAGAGAGGACAGGCGGCTGTGTGCACTGGTGGCTGAGTGCGCGGCTGGCTTTCTAAAGCGGGAAGGAGATGGAAGCTCCCGACTGCACTGAACTCCAGTCGCAGGCGAGACTCTGGGAAACCAGATTCATTCGGGGGGAATCTGGACTGTCAGGAAAAGAGAAAGCACACCGAGAATCAGGAGCTGCGGAAGGCAGAGGTCCAGAGGCGCGCATGCGCTGAAAGGACTGACTGCAGAATGCACAGGAGGCTGAGTGCACACCTGGCTTTCTAAAGCAGGAGGGAGACGGAAGCTCCCGACTGCGCTGAACTCCAGTTCCGGGCCAGTTTCTGGGAACCCCGACTCATTCAGGGAGAAACTGGACTGCCTGGCAGTGGGCAAAACTCGAGGGCAGCTTTCTCTCAGAGGTGCTTGCAGCAATTACAGAGGGACACTGAGACCCAGGGGCCTCATAGGGGAGGGCTGATGGGAAACCAAGGCTGTCTGCTCCACCCTGAAACTCTGCCCCATCCAAACTGAGCACAGAGGCTTTTGCAATTTTGCAAGTCTTGTCTCATAAGAGTGTCTCCAGAACAGAAGTTCTCCCAGTGTAGACAGCTGATCCTCACAGCCAATTGGCCTGGAGGTCAATTCCTCCCAGTGATACTAACAACAATCAAGACTTAACTACAACAAGGCTGAGCACACAGTCCACAAAGGGGTGCACCAAGAGTGTCCACCTCAGGTAACTGGGGAGGCTGAGCCACTGTGCCCTATAGGACACCTAGCACACAAAGCTACTCTACCAACTCAGGGAAGCAGCGAAAATGCAGAGACAAAGAAACAGATCACAAACGAAAGAAATGGAGGAAAGCAAATGACAGGATATAGAGTTCAAAACCACGGTTATAAGGTTTTTCAATAATTTCCTAGAAAAGGCCGATAAATTTAGCGAGACCCTCGAGGATATGAAAAAGGACCAACTAGAAATTAAACATACACTGACTGAAATAAAAAATATTATACAGAGATCTAAGAGAAGACTAGAGGACCGCAAGAACCAAGTCAAAGATTTAAAATACAAAGAAGCAAAAAGAAAAAAGAACCAAAGAATTTGAAGATAGTGTAAGGAGCCTCTGGGACAACCTCAAGTGTACCAACATCAGAATTATGGGGATACCAGAAGAAGAGAGAGAGCAAGATACTGAAAACCTATTTGAAGAAATAATGACCGAAAACTTCCCCCACCTGGTGAAAGAAATAGACTTACAAGTCCAGGAAGCGCACAGAACCCCAAACAAAAGGAATCCAAAGAGGACCACACCAAGACACATCATAATTAAAATGCCAAGAGCAAAAGACAAAGAGAGAATATTAAAAGCAGCAAGAGAAAAACAGTTAGTTACCTACAAGGGAGCACCCATACGATTGTCAGCTGATTTCTCAACAGAAACTATGCAGGCCAGATGGGAGTGGCAAGAAATATTCAAAGTGATGAATAGCAAGAACCTACAACCAAGACTACTCTACCCAGCAAAGCTATCATTCAGAATTGAAGGTCAGATAAAGAGCTTCACAGATAAGAAAAAGCTAAAGGAGTTCATCACTGCCAAACCAGTATTATATGAAATGCTGAAAGATATTCTTTAAGAAGAGGAAGAAGAAGAAAAAGGTAAAGATAAAAATTATGAACAACAAATACATGTCTATCAACAAGTGAATCTAAAAATCAAGTGAATAAAAAATCTGATGAACAGAATAAACTGGTGAATAGAATAGAATCAGGGGCATAAAAAGGGAGTGGACTGATAATTCTCAGGGGGAAGGGGGTGTGGGAGGTGCGGGAAGAGACTGGACAAAAAGCATACACCTATGGATGAGGACGGGGTGGGGGGAGGTAAGGGCAGAGGGTGGGGTGGGAACCAGGTGGAGGGGAGCTATGGGGGGAAAAAGGAGGAACAATTGTAATAATCTGAACAATAAAGATTTATTAAATTTAAAAAAATAAAAATTAAAAAAATAAAAATTGTATTAAGTTGCCACATATATCAAGCAAAGTTAAAACAAGATTACGGAGGCATAAGATGAAACCAAAAGTTAAGGTGGCACATGAAGCATGTGCTTTAAGATGGCATTCCATACATGTTTTGAGAGGGGTCAAACACTGAACTTAAAAACTTCGTAGGGGACAAACCGAAGAGGCACAGTGGCCAGCTGCTTGATAAAAATAAATGAGTTCCCAAAAAGAGCTAATTTCTGAACCATATTTGTTAAAAGTTTGTTCCCTTCAATCCAGAAATTGCTTTTCAAGGAATCTAACCCTTCCAGGTACTCACACGTATGCACAAAGACATACATGTGTGCCAACTGCAGAGTAGCTGTTAACAGACAAATACAAATGAAAGCAAGCTAAATTACCATCCAAGCGGACTGATTACATCAGTTTTAGTCCATACAAACTTTGGAATACTATACAGATACAGAGATGAAAAAGAATGACAGAGCCATATATATTAACATGAAAGGGTCTGCAGAATAAGAGAAAAAGAATCAACCTTCAAAAAAATCATGTCCTATGTCTGTAGTTTGTAGAGAATTATAACTCCATTTATGTAAAAATGTTAACGCTGGTTACCCCTGGGGAGTGGATGAGATGGTAGGGAAAGTTAAAGGAACATTTTTACTTTTTACTTTACATATCTTTATATTTTACTAGAGGCCCAGCACACGAAATCCGTGCACAGGTACGGTCCCTAGGCCTGGTCTGCGATCAGGGCCATCTTCCCCTGCTACCCGCAGCCAGCTTCGCCCCCACCACCACCCACCCCTGGTTCCCCATTCTCCACCAGGCTATCGGAGCCTGCCAGCCAGGGAAAGGGACTGAGAGGTGATCTGTGTGCTTCACAGTAACTGGTCCAGTGGTCCTTCTGGTCGTTCTGCCCTTAGGGTCAATTTGCATATTACCCTTTTATTATATCGGATTTTTTAATCCTAATAATTTTATTTAAATAAAAAAGGGAAATTGTCATTTTAAAAGTTACATGTAATTAGATCGTGTATTACATTAATGTTACATTTTCTGATTTTGATCATTGTATTATGGTTACGTAAGAAAATGTTGATATTTGCCAAAGTCCTTCCAAGTCAAAGGTCCTGACATCTACAACTTATTCTCAAATCATCAGCAAAATAAATAAATAAAATAGTAGTAAGTATACAGAGAGAGTTAGAAAGTCAGTATGTCATAATGTTAATAATTAGAGGATCTAGGTAATGCCTAAGTGGGAGTTCACTACACTACTCTTGCAATTTTTCTGTAAGTTTGAAATGTTTTCAAAGTAAAATGAATTTCTAAAAGTCATGCATGATTTCTTCCTTCTAGGATGGAGACTTCATGTGTCTTGCTTGGGTTCTAGGAAGAGACCCCCATTGGTGGTGGGTCCTCTTGCCCATGTAAGACAGGCCTCAATCATTATTCTTGATTGAGACTTAAGTACAGTTAAGAAGGTCAAGTGAGAATACTTGTTAGAGGGTGCATTCTGCTTAAATGATGTAAATCCGTTGTGGCCTTTGGAAGAACTACACCTGCAGGTTAGGTTAGAGAAGTGAGTTGGGTGTTTGTCCTTAATCTGCCTTGTGACCACTTTGCACCTGTATTGTTGGTTCTTGGAAGATGGCAAGGTGGTTGTGTGTGTTCTTGTCAAACTTGCCAGGAGAGTAAAAGCAAACCATGCTAAAGGGAGACCCCAAGTCCTGATATTTTCTTCAGACTGGACAAAAGATTAGAAAGAGGAAGAAAAGGCATGGGGGAAGGGAGAAATGGATGGACTAGATTGTATTTTAAACAAAAAATGTCAGCTTTTGGTGTTTGGTGCACAATTTACCTAAGCCTGAAATACACAGACGTTGGGGAAATGAATTGTCAAACAGCTGGAATTGCCTTGCTGGGCTCATAGGAACAACCACACGCTTTTTTTTTCCCCCTCCAGAAACTTTTATTTTTATAAACAGTTCCTAGCTCTTGACTGGACTTAGAACTTTAGAACTTTTAAAAGAGTAGAGACCTTATCTATTTGAGTTTGAAAAATGTTTCTGGTATTAATCATAATCCTTTCTACTTCCTTCTGGCTTATCCTTTAGAGTAAGCCAAAATCAAACCAAATTATACATTTCCTTGACAGATAGATGAGAAAGCAATAGACACAATGTCCAAAATTCTAGAGTTGACTCTTGCTGGTAAAGGACACCTTCCGTTTTGTCCACTCACCCAAGCAAAGCCTAAAGGAATAGATATGTCCACATCGACCATCTGGAAGGAGGTTAACACTGGTGCCTGTGTCAGGAGTGGACATGGGGGGCGAGGGGCACTTATTCTCTTTCTGAGGACCTGAAGCCAGATTGACCAGGCCTCCAAGGTGTGGAGGTGGCTGGAGAATCTTGGGGCTAGAGCATAAACTGCTCATGTCACATGGAGACCAGCCAGAGCTACAGAGATGCCAGCTGGAAAAGGGGCATTGAGGGTGGCCCTAACGTGGGGGCTCTGAGAACCATGTCAGTGGCAGTCACTGTTTGCGATCTTTCCTTCACCTCTGGTCCTTCTAATATTATTAGGGTAAAGTGGGCTTTTTCATTTGCTCCTAAAAGACCCTGAAGTATCAGGAAAGGAGCAAAGACTCATAGTGCTGGAAACACAACTTTAAAAATTCAGACCTCTGCCCAGTTGGCGTGGCTCAGTGGTTGAGCGTTGGCCTATGAACCAGAGGCCAGGGTTCAATTCCCGGTCAGGGCACATTCCCAGGTTGCAGGCTCGATCCCAGTGGGGGACGTGCAGGAGGCGGCTGATCAATGATTCTTTCTCATCATTGATGTTTCTCTCTGTCTCTCTCTCTCCCTCTCCCTCTCCCTTCCTCTCTGAAATTTAAAAATAAAAATTTAAATCAGACCTGAAAGGGTCCTTCACCAAACTTAGGAGGCTGTTTCAAGGCACAGGACGTACTTGACTGCCATCTAATGGCCAGAGTGAGTAGCTGTTTAGAAATATAAAGGCAATAGTTCCAAAGGCATTCAAAACATGCAGTTTCTACTGCTCTGATACTGTGGCCAGGCTCTGTGTTAGGCACAGGAAGTGCAATGGCAAATAAAGTAAGAAGCCTCTGTCTTCAAGGAGCTAGCCTAGCATTCTAATGGCAGCTGAGAGTGACAGAAAGTAAACAAATAAACAAATCAATAAGGTCAAGGTGAGAAAAGGGCTGGACAGATAAAGCAAGGTAAGGGTCTAGTAGTAGGAGCTGGGCGAAGGAGGTTGCTGCGTTTCAGGAGGTGAGGTGATAAGCCTTCAGTCTGGGGAAGATCATCCCAAGAAATTGCAAAAGCCCTGAGGTAGGAGATTTTGTTCCAGGGACAAAAGGAGACCTGAGGGTCTAGAGCAGCAGGAGGCCGCAAGGCAGACAAAGACTGAGGCCAGACCACATGTGGCCCCGTGCACCACTGGCAGGAGTTTGGCTTTTCCTCTAATTGAAACAAAGAGTAGTGGAAGGCTTTGAGCAGAGAGGTGGCCCGACCTGATTTGTTTTAAAGGGGCAATTCTGGCTTTGGTTTGAGAATAGACACTAGAGAGCAACCTCAGAGCCAGGGGAACAGTTGGGGTCGGGGAGGGTGGGGCGGGGGGGAACAGCACAGTGATCTGGGACTAGACTGTGGCAGCTGGATCTGGAAGGGTATCCATGTGTGTGGTGACAATGAGGTTCTGGTTCTATTTAAAAATATGACATTGGCAGGACTTGATGATAGATGGAATGTGAGGGTTCAGAGAAAGAGAGGAGTCCATGTTTGGGGCCCAAACTGTCATTTCCTGAAATGAAGAGTCTGTGGGCAGAGAAGGCTGGAGGGGATACGAGAAATGGTGAAATTGGGGGCTCCCGTCTGGGGAGTTCAGTCTGAGATGGCTGTGATACGCCCAAGAGGTGGAGGAGTCTGCTGGATAAAGGCTCCAAAATCAGAGGGATGGTTGGGGCTGGAGATACAAATGTGAGATCATCAGCCCATGGAGGGCATTCCAAGTCCTGAGCCTGGGTGAGGCCACCGGGGAGGCATGCAGCTGGAGAAGGGGAAGGGTCTGGGCACAAAGCCTGGCTCTCGGCATCCAGTGCACCGTCAGCAGTCAAACTGCACGTTCAGGTCTCCCTCCCTGGGCATCAGGGTGATCAGGCTCAAACGTGGAAGATGGCCATAAGTACAGGACACCTCCACCTCGTAGGCATAAGTGTGAGGCAGTGGTGCTCCATTAGCACTAAAGGTGAGTGTGTCCATGTCATTTGGAAGGGTTGTCTGTGTTAACCAATAAAGACTTGAGGCTGTAAAACAAATTAAAAGTTCATCCAGGGTCTTAAAGATTCAAATCCAAGAGAGAACTGTGGTCTGGAGAGAACAAAGAAAGGCAAAAACCGCAAGCTTTCACTCAAATGAAGAATTGCTGACTAGTGTGAACCCTGAGAAAGAAGATACTAAGAAGGACTCCCTGCCTGGCCGATGTGGCTCAGTGGTTGAGCTTTGACCCATGAACCAGGAGGTCACAGGTTTGATTCCCAGTCAGGGCACATGCAGGGGTAAGCTCAACCCCCAGTAGGGGGCATGCAGGAGGCATCTGATCAATGAGTCTCTCTCATCATTGATGTTTCTATCTCTCCCTCTCCCTTCCTCTCTCTGAAATCAATAAAAACATTTTTTTAATCACTTTGGTTTTTGTCTACAGTTCCTGGCACACAGTTCCTAACACCCTTGAAATTTCTGGAGTGATAAATTTTTTTGTATACTAGTGAAATGAGTAGGGGCGGGGCCCTCTAAATGCCTTCAGAATGGAGGCTGGTCACCAGAAAACCCAAGGCATGGTGAGGGACGGGAGATGAAGGCAATCACCAAGGCCTGATTTAATCAGCCATTCCTACATAATGCAGTGATGAAAACTCCATGAAATCCACTAAACCCTGCCCTATGCGCCTCTTCCATTTGCCTATTCCTGAGTTAATATCTTTTTGATTAAACCAGAAAGTAGTGTTTTTCTGAGTCCTGTGAGTTGTTCTAGATAATTATTAAATCTAAGAGGGGGTCATGGAGACCTCCGAATTTGTTGCCAGGTTGGACAGAAAGGTGGGGAGCTGGGATCTGAGGTGGGGAGCAGTCTTGTCAGACTGAACCCTTAAGCCCATGGGGCCTGCACTAACTCCAAGTAATTAGTGTCAGAACTGAATTGAGTTGTACGATACCCAGTTGATGTCCAGAGAGTGGGTGCCAAAATTAGTTAGGGTCAGGAGGAAATAAAACCTATCACACCCCTTCTCCAGGCCATACCTCCCACCACACTGGGTCTCAGGGCCCTTCATAGAGGCTCAGGTCCCTCTGATCAACCCACTTCCTAGGGTAGCATTTTCCACTCCTGGTGAGTCTGGCTGTTGAATGTCCTCCAGTGTGTTTATTGCCTACTTTTTTAAAAATAGCATTATATAACATTTTCAGAGGTTACTATGATCTTTTGCTTAATTTGAGTTTCTTGGCAAAACTATGATGTTCCATTTAATAGATAAGCAAACTGAGGCTCAGAGAAATAAATCAGCCACACCAGGAGTCTGGGTCTTGGTGAGCAATGGGCTGAAGTTCCTTAGGCCTAGGCCAGTGGTCGGCAAATCGTGGCTTGCGAGCCACATGCCTCAATCAGATTGAGGACGTTTTTAGCAAAAGCCAGCTTAGGAGTACCCTAATTAAGTTAATAACAATGTACCTACCTATATAGTTTAAGTTTAAAAAATTTGGCTCTCAAAAGAAATTTCAATCGTTGTACTGTTGATATTTGGCTCTGTTGACTAATGAGTTTGTGGACCACTGGCCTAGGCTCTCCATCCCAGGTCAATTCAAGGCATCTCCAGAAGCTACTACAAACAGGGGATGACTTAGATAACGTCACTCCTCCATCTAGAGTCCACATCTCTGCTAATTCCACAAAAGAAGAAAGCTCCCCAGAGAACTGGCTTTGCAACAAGGAGGCAGGGGCTGTTTCCCTTTCAGATGGGATGATTACTGGTTGAGTGCTGAGCTAACAAAACCAACAGCCCCCTGGCCAGAACACATGGCACGAATGCAATGGACCTCAGAAGCCCTTAAAATTCTGAGAATCTGGGAGGGTCCCTGACCTTGCTATAGTACCCCAACAAGGAGCTTCCCTGGCAGACTTAGGAGGCCCACCAATCCTGAGAGTTGGGCCTGGCCCCACACTCAGCATCGTGAAGAGCTTCAGCCCTGGCTCTGTGGGTAGGCTCTAGGTGATGGACAGGCAGAGTGCCATGTGAAGATGCGAGTACTGCAGGGTACATGGATTTGCACCCAGTACAGCAACTTACCTGACCTTGTGCCCCTGGCCTAGTTGTACATGTGGCCTGTCTGGGTGTTTGGCTCTAAGTCCCTGTTCTGCTCAGAACTATAATGGTCCCTCCCTACCCCTGGCCCCACCCCCATGTGGGAATACCTTTATAGCTCTTTCATTTCTAAACCTTTGCTAGGTAAATTATTCTTACCTGTTTTTCTTTCAGCACTTTGAATGTATCATCTACTCTCTCCTGAACTGTGAAGTTTCTGCTGAAAATTTTGCTCATAGCTTTGAGGGAGTCCCCTTGTATGTGATTCAGTCATTCTCCTGCTCCTTTCATATTCTCTTTGTTGTTGATTTTTGACAATCTTCTATATATATATAAAAGCCTAAGCAACTGAATGACCGGTTGACTGGTCGCTGTGATGCAAACTGACCACCAGGGAGCAGACGCTCAACGCAGTAGCTGCCCCGTGGTGGTCAGTGCACTCCCACAGTGGGAACGCCGCTAAGCTGACTGACCCATTCCAGTGGCCCACCAGCCTGGCGGCAGTCACTCACTCCCTCAGTAGTCCTGCAGGTCCAATCTCCAGAGAAAGGCCAGGCACCGATGGACCGGCACTGCTGATACAATCCAGACAGCACTGCAGGCCTCCTGGAAGTCAGCCTTGGGCACTGCAGCCGCTTCCCCTCCCTAGATGCTCCACAAGGAAGCAATGATATAAAAGCAGCCGCCTGGTGGCTCCCGACAACCAACACTAAGGTCAGCAGGAAGAATCCGGATCCCAGGCCAGCAAGGGTGTCCCACAACCCAGAGGGCCAATCACATCCCGACACACCCCCCCCCTCCGCCCACCAGGAACAGGCACCAGACACAGGGCTCATGGCTGGTGAGTGCTGCTGTGGTGGCACGAGGCTCTCCCTATTGGGACTGACTGGGTGCGAGCGTGGCAGGCACAGCGAGGATGGGATAAGAAAGAGTGGCAGGCAGGAGCAGCAGGCAAGGCAGCGTAGGACTGCAGTTTCAGCCCAATCCCCGCAGGCCACACCAAGGGACCACACCAGTACATGAATCCATGAGCCAGGCCTCTAGTTTTATAATTTTGATATCATGAAATATTCTTCTTCTTTGACTTTTTCAACCATTTTTAAATGTAACAATCATTCTTAGGTCACAGGTTAGCCATCATGATGTGGCCAGAGTTGTCCAACCCCTGGCCAAAAGTATAATATTAAAATGTAACTTATGATCTTGAAGGGGAAAGTGGATGTTATCGGAAGCCTGAATATCTACAACTGCGGCACCCACCGAACAGCTGCGAACCCCAGAACACCGGTCCCCAATTGGGGCAAACACGCAGATTCAGAAGAGCTCCACACTCCACCACGGAAAGGTCAGATTTCGCCTGGGATAAGGAGAGAGAGAGCTACATAACCAGACATCCAGAGAAGAGAGACCATGGGGAGACAAAGAAACAGCCCTTATATGAAAGAAAAGCAGGCATCACCAGAAAAGGAAGTAAACGAAATGGAGGCAAGCAACCTTCCAGAGAAAGAATTCAGAGAAATGGTCATAAGGTGGCTGAAAAGAATGGAAGACAAATTCGACCAAGAGGAAATGAAGAAGAACCAAAAAGAAATGAAAAAAGACATCGCTGCTGTAAAGAACTCAATAGAAAGCATCAAGAGTAGACTAGAAGAAGCAGAGGATGGCATCAGTGAGCTAGAAGACAAGGTAGGAAAAAATACCCAAGTAGAGCAGCTTCTAGAAAAAAAAAATTTAAGGCAGGAGAGAAAAAAAGAGGAAAAAAAATAATTAAAAAAAAAAAAAGCAGGAGGAGAGCCTAAGGGAACTTTGGGACAACACAAAATAAAACAACATCCGCATAATAGGGGTTCCAGAAGGAGAGGAAACTGAGCAAGGAATAGAAAACCTGTTTGAAGAAATAATGACAGAAAACTTCCCTGATATAGGGAAGAAAAACCCCACACAAATCCAAGAAGCTCACAGAGTCCCAAGCAAAATGAACCCCAAAAGACCGATGCCAAGGCACATTATAATCAAACTGGCAAACACCAGTGACAAAGTAAGAATCTTAAAAGCGGCAAGAGAGAGACAGAAAGTTACCGACAAAGGACCCCCATCAGACTAGCAACTGATTTCTCAACAGAAACTCATCAGGCCAGAAGGGAATGGAATGAAATATACAAAGTCATGCAAAGGAAGGGTCTGAATCCAAGAATACTGTACCCAGAAAGGCTATCAATCAAAACTGAAGGTGAAATCAGGAGCTTCACAGACAAAAAAGGACTAAGAGAATTTATTACCACCAAACCAGCAATGCAAGAAATGCTAAAGGGTCTGCTGTTAAAAAAAAAAAAAAAAAAAAAAAAAAAAAAAAAAAGAAGAAGAAGAAGAAAGAAAGAAAGAAATAGGAAGCGAAGAAGGAACACAGGGGTAAAGAATAAAAATGGCTACAAATAAGTACCTATCAATAATAACTTTAAATGTAAATGGATTAAATGCCCCAATCAAAAGACATACGGTAATGGATTGGATAAGAAAACATGGCCCATATATCTCCTGTCTACAAGAAACCCACCTTACAAAAAAAGACACACACAGACTGAGGGTGAAGGGATGGAAAAAGGTTTTTCAGGCTAATGGAAATGAAAAGAAAGCTGGGGTAGCAATACTTATATCTGACAAATTAGATTTCAAAGTAAGGACATAACAAGAGATAAGGAAGGCCACTTCATAATACTAAAGGGAGCAATCCAACAAGAAGAAATAACTCTGGTAAACATATATGCACCCAATACAGGAGCACCCAAATACATAAAAAAAAAAAACTCCTGGAGGATATCAAGGGAGAGATTGACAGCAATACAATCATAGTAGGAGACCTTAATGCCCCACTATCACCATTGGACAAATCCTCTAAACAAAAAATCAGCAAAGAAACATCAATCCTAAATGACTCACTAGACCAGATGGAATTAATTGACATCTTCAGAACATTTCACCCCAAAGCCACAGAATATACATTCTTCTCAAGTGCACATGGGTCATTTTCAAAATAGACCATATGTTGGGACATAGGCAAAGTCTCTTCAAATTCAAGAAGATAGAAATCATATCAAGGATCTTCTCAGATCACAGTGGCATAAAACTGGAAATCAACTACAATAAAAACAATCCAAAAAAATCAAACACATGGAGACTAAACAGCATGCTATTAAACAATGACTGGGTTACCAGAAAGGTCAAGGAAGAAAAAAAAAAACATCATGGCAACAAATGACAATGAAAACACAACAATCGAAAATGTATGGGATGCAGCTAAAGCAGTCTTGAGAGGGAAGTTCATAGATCTACAAGCCTACAGCAAAAAAAAAAAAAAAAAAAAAAAAAAAAAAAACAGTGGTAATAAATTACCTAACCCTACAACTCAAAGTGTTAGAAAGAGAGCAACAAGAAAAGCCCAGTGTAAGCAGAAGGAAGGAAATAATAAAGATCAGAGCAGAGATAAATAACATTAAGACCAAAGAAGCAATACAAAAGACTAACAAAACCAAGAACTTGTTCTTTGAAAGGATAAACAAGATTGATGAAACTCAAGCTAGGCTCACCAAGAAGCAAAGAGAGAGGACCCAAATAAACAAAATCAGAAATGAAAGAGGTGAAATAACAACAGACCCCACCAAAATACAAAGGATTGTTAAAAAATACTATGAACAACTCTATTCCAACAAACTGGACAACCTGGAGGAAATGGACATATTCCTAGAAAAATATAATGTTCCAAAACTCAATCAGGAAGAATCTAAACATTTCAATAGGCCAATAACTATGGAAGAAATTGAAGCAGTCATCAAAAAGCTCCCAGCAAACAAAATCCCGGGGCCAGACAACTTCACAGGGGAGTTTTACCAAACATTCAAGGAAGAACTAAAACCTATCCTCCTCAGACTATTCCAAAAAATTCAAGAGGGAGGAACACTTCCAAGCACCTTCTATGAAGCCAGCATCACCCTAATACCAAAACCAGATAAAGACAACACAATGAAAGAGAATTACAGGCCAATATCCCTCATGAACATAGATGCCAAAATCCTCAACAAAATTCTGGCAAATCGGATCCAGCACTACATCAGAAAGATCATAAACCATGACCACCTAAGATTTATCCCAGGAATGCAAGGATGGTACAATATCCGCAAATCAATTAACGTGATACATCAGATAAACAAATTGAGAGATAAAAATCACATAGTCATATCAATTGATGCAGAAAAAGCATTTGACAAAATCCAACACCCTTTCTTGATAAAAACTCTCAACAAGGTGGGAATGGAAGGATCATACCTCAACATATTAACAGCTATATATGATAAACCCACAGCCAACATCATACTCAATGGGCAAAAACTAAAACCATTTCCCCTATGAACAGGAACAAGACAGGGATGCCCACTCTCACCACTCCTGTTCGACATAGTACTGGAAGTATTAGCCGTTGCAATTAGACAAGAAGAAGAAATAAAAGGCATCCAAATTGGAAAAAAAGAAGTAAAACTGTCCTTATTTGCAGATGACATGATATTGTACATAAAAAACCTGAAAGACTCCATAAAAAAACTATTAGACTTAATAAATGAATTCGGCAATGTAGCAGGATACAAAATTAACGCCAAGAAATCTATGGCATTTCTATACACCAATAGTGAACTTACAGAAACAGAGACTAAAAAAGAAATCCCATTTACCATCACACCAAAAAAATTAAGATACCTAGGAATAAACTTAACTAAGGAGGTAAAAGACCTATACGCGGAAAACTAAAGGACACTGAAAAAAGAGATAGAGGAAGACGTAAACAGATGGAAGAACATAACATGTTCATGGATTGGTAGAATCAACATCATTAAAATGTCCATACTACCCAAAGCAATCTATAGATTCAATGCACTCCCCATTAAAATACCAATGGCATATTTCACAGACCTAGAAAGAACTCTCCAATCTCTTCAATAAATGGTGTTGGGAAAATTGGACAGATACATGCAAAAAAATAAAACTAGACCACCAACTTACACCATACACAAAAATAAACTCAAAATGGATACAGGACTTAAACATAAGACGGGAAACCATAAAAATACTGGAGGAATCCACAGGCAGCAAGATCTCAGACATATGCCAAAAGAACTTCTTCACTGATACTGCTCCCAGGGCAATGGAAGATAAAGAGAAAATAAACAAATGGGACTACATCACAATAAAAAGCTTTTGCCCAGCAAAAGAAACCATCAACAAAACAGCAAGAAAGCCCACTGTATGGGAGAAAATATTTGCAAATGTTATCACTGACAAAGGTTTTATCTCCAACATCTACATGCAACTTATACAACTTAATAAAAGGAAGATAAATGATCCAATTTAAAAAAATGGGCAACGGACCTAAATAGAATCTTTTCAAAAGAAGACAGAAGGAGGGCCAAGAGACTCATGGAAACATGCTCAAAGTCACTAATTATCGAGAGATGCAAATCAAAACAACAATGCGGTACCATCTCACACCTGTCAGAATGGCTATCATCAACAAATCAACAAACGACAAGTGCTGGTGAGGATGTGGAGAAAAAGGAATCCTCGTGCACTGCTGGTGGGAATGCAGACTGGTGCAGCCACTGTGGAAAACAGTATGGAGTTTCCTCAAAAAACTAAAAATGGAACTCCCATTAGACCCAGTAATCCCACGCCTAGGAATATATCCTAAGAAACTAGAAACACCAATCAGAAAGGATATATGCACCCCTATGTTCATAGCAGCACAATTTACAATAGCTAAGATTTGGAAACAGCCTAGGTGCCCGTCAGCAGATGACTGGATCAGAAAACTATGGTACATCTACACAATGGAATACTATGCTGCCATAAAAAAGAAGGAATTCTTACCATTTGCAGCAACCTGGATGGAATTGGAGAGCATTATGCTGAGTGAAATAAGCCAGTCATGAAAGAAAAATACCACATGTTCTCACTCATTTGTGGATAATAAAGAACATTACAAACTGATGAACAAAAAGATAGATACAGAGGCAGTAAAGCATCAAACAGACTGTCAAATTACAGCAGAAAGGTTAGGGAGATGTGGGGGAGATAAGAGATCAACCGAAGGACTTGTATGCATGCA
Source organism: Plecotus auritus (assembly GCF_963455305.1). Taxonomy (NCBI): domain Eukaryota; kingdom Metazoa; phylum Chordata; class Mammalia; order Chiroptera; family Vespertilionidae; genus Plecotus; species Plecotus auritus. The sequence continues at coordinate 42,394,426 of NC_137774.1, forward strand.
TATAAGCATAACCAATGGATACAAAACACTGGGGGGTGAGGGCATGTATGGGAGTGGGGTGGGGGGGGGGCAATGATAAGATATGTACACATATAATACCTTAATAAAAAAAAACAGGGAAAAAATGTAACTTATTAGAAGTATTAGTGAGAGGGGGAGAATTTTGAAAGTTTTACTAACTCAAGAGGATTTAAGTATGTGGCATGCTAGCAGAGCCATTAAAACCAGGATATTTTAAAGAACGTGACACAAAAAAACCCTAAGCCCTCTCTTGGCTCCTCAGGCAGACACAGGATTCAGAGTGGGGTGGGCCATCACCATGACCCCAAGTGGCATACTGATGCTCTAGAAGATCTTTACTTTGCCAAAAAGTCCTCACCAGAGACAACAAAAGTGGATCTTTAGATCATGATTCCATAGGTCTGGGTGGCCCCCTGATACCCTAGTCACAGCAAGCTTCGGGTGAAACTTGACCCCACATACGCTGGAGGTCCAGCAGTTTTCCCAAGATGAACTGGGCTTCAGGAACCCTGCTTCCGCAGGAAGGTTCAGGGGTCCCACCCTTCCTGAGAGCTGCCTCTATCCCTACACTCAACTTCCTGAAGAGTTTCTCAACCCTGGCTCAGCAGAAAGATGCGCGGGGGCCCTGGCAGGGTGTCATGTGAAGAGGCGAGTCCCTCATGCTACATGGGTCTGCATCCAGGGCACCAGACTGTCTGTCCTTGTGCCCCTGGCCTCACTATAGATGGAGACTGTAGATGTGGCCTGTCTGGGTGTTTGGCTCTAAGTCCCTTCTCTGCTCAAAATCATGATGGCCCCTCCCCTCCCCTGACTTCACCCCCATGTGGTTTCTTCTGGGTGATTTCTGTTCCTCTCTGGCTGGGTGAGGCTGTCCTTCCTGGTTGGTGACCTGGGACCAGAAGAGGTCTGGAGAGACGTGGATGGGGCAGCTCTGAGCTCAACCCTGGGCTCTCAAAGCCCACCCTGTGCTTTGCCTCTCCCCCTCCCCCACCTCCTATCAGCATTGCAGCTCAAGGCTTGGTCCAAAGAGTCCAGGTCTCAGGAGACTGAGGACTGAGGAGCACAGAACAGTGAGTGTTCCGAATATCCCATCATCCCATCCCTGCCCCCTTCACACTCCTGCCTGCCCCCAGACCAGACCCAGCAACTCAGTAACTTGATCTCTTCCAGTGTCTCCCAGCCCCCTCTGGACTCCTCCTTCCTATGCCTTTTCCTGCCTCTCTCCTTCACATCCCTTCTCCCAACATCATCTGTTGGCAGATGCCCTGGGGTTTACAAAAGTGGGTTCTGAATGCTGAATAGGAGTTTACCAGGTGACCATAATGACCTAGTGTTGGTTGTTGGGAGCCACCAGGCAGCTGCTTTTACATCGTTTCTTCCTTGTGGAGCATCTAGGGAGGGGAAGCATTGGGATGTGGTAGGGACCAAGGATGACTGCTCTTCTCTGTCTGCCTGATCCCTTCACCACCCACTCTCCCCAGTGAACATTCCAAAGGCCTTCTGAATCCCACTGAGTGCAAGAGACATACTCAGTGCAGCAGAGAAGGATGGTGCAGCAAAGATGGCTGGTGGAGTCGAGCAGCAGCTGGCCTGGATCTTGGAGTTTATGAGCAAGGAGCAGCTGAGGGAGTTCCTGCTGCGGCTGCCTGAAACAGATCTCTGCCAGCACTTTCCTGGGGTGACCCCACCTCAACCAGAGGAGGTGGCTGGCATGAAGGTGGCCTCATGCCTTGTGGCTCAGTACGGGGAGCAGCAGGCCTGGGACCTGGCCCAGCAGACCTGGGAGCAGATGGGCCTGAGCCAGCTGTGTGCCACAGCCTGGAAAGAGTTAGCTATGCAATCAGGTGAGTAGACAAAATTCCCTCTGCCTGCTGTTCATCTCCTTCCCACCCACACCCTGCTGAACCTCCCACCAAACCTGACCCTTGGAACTGCCCTGTCAAAGGGGGGATCCAGACTCAGACTAGACTGAGGCTAAGAGGCTTATAGGGGAAGAATGCCAAGTGCATTCCCAGCAACCCATGGGTCCTCACAGCACCTGGCCAGAGAGACTAGAGGCTGACTCCCAAAAGGCACCAACAGGAGGATGTGGGTTTCACACCCACCTGCCAAGAGGCCACTTGCCTGGTTTGTGCTATAAGCACAGAGGGGAGTTGGGGAGAAACAAGTTCCAGTCCTGGCACAACCACATTGGGCAAGTCGCTTCACTGCTCTCTGCATCCTCTCTCCATCTGTAACATGAGAGGATAGGAGCTTGCCTCCTGGACTGTAGGAGGGTTAAGAGGTAATCCATGTTAGACACCCACCACAGAGTCCACTTCCTAGTAAGTGCTCAGTGAACTGTTCTGTTGCTACTGTTGCTGCCCCTGCAGATGTTATTACTACTGACAGCTGTGGGTGGCAGAGGCTCTCAGCCTCATAAGAGGGGATTTGAGGCACGAAGAGGAGTCATGACATATATGGGGAGGTAGAGGCAGAACCAGGACAGAGATGCAAAGTTCCTGGAGCCCAGATCAGGACACTTGCCCAGCAGTGTCAGGGCACCATTCTCCAGTGAGAGGGTGGGCAGGCTGCAGTGGCTCACTGCTTTCTCCTGACCTCTCCTAGTTAAGACCAGTCTCTTGTTTTCTGGTGCTGTTGACCACAACGGCGAGAACAGCACCAGGTGTTAGACCAGAGGGGTCGGATAGGACCTTGGTTCAGCAACCTTGGTATTAGAGTTCTGACTAGGGAAGAATTCAGAGCCAAGACTCAAACTGAAAGGGGACTTTACTTAGAAAATCACAGAGGTATCAGAAACGAATGGCATACCAAAGGGGTTCAGAAAACAACTTACAGAAGCAAAAGAAGGGCCCTTGGAGCTTGGGAGTGAGGAAGGTAAAGGTAATAATAATGGGGGAGGGGAGGGGAGGAGTGCTGAAAGGCATGGGCATGCTCCCAGGAGGGAGAGTGCACTGGGTCTTCCATCCTAAAAGCGTTTAAGAGTGGAGATCTTAGGGGAGACCCCAGGGGAGGATCTCAATAGAACATTCATCAGCTTTCCAAGTGGGTCCTTTCAGGGTTGTGGTCTCCACTGACTGGTTTGTGCCAGGGCGAAGGGTCAATGCAGATGGTCCTGAGTGGTTTTGCTGCTTTTCTGGGCCTGGAGCTGAAATACAACTGACACCCAGATATTATTTCTAGGGAGGAATGAACAGCAGCCGTTGACTACAACTGACAGTGAGAATAGCACCAGGTGTTAGACCAGTGGGGTCAGACCAGACTTGTCAGAACAGGAAGTCTGAACAACATAGCCAGAGATATGAAAGGTCAGGGAGTCCAAACCCCATGATGAGTGATATGCTAGGGGAAGAAAGATTACCTTGGGGGTGAAGTCCTTGTTTTCCAAGTTTTGCCCATTGCTAGGCCTCCAGAGCTCTTCACCCTGGTGACCTCTGTACCTGGCCTATCATCATTGCTCTGCTCATGTCTGTCTAATTGCCAGCACAGTTCTTCTCCATTGAAGACACCCAGTTTCAATGCCCTGGCTCCTGCCCATCCTGCTAGCAAGCATCAACCCCTAATCCTTCCCACAGCCCAATTGCTCCCATTCCCCTACTCCCCAATTCCACCCAAGCAGAACTCCCCCAGAGGGTTCACCTCCACCAAGCTGCTGAAACTCTTTGATCCTGAGTTCTGGTGCTCCTCCAAGACATAGAGAGAATTTGAAACACTTGCCTGACATATGGACAGAGCTGGGAATGTGAGGCTTGCTGAGCTGTCCTGAGGGCCCCAAGTGGGGCTACAAGGCAGCAAGTGGGTTCCCAGCCAAGTGAGCCTAGAGCTGCATGAGGACCTGGGCCAAGAGAACACCGTAAGAAGGATGGAGGAGCCAGAGTGCAGTGGTGGGGTTAGTAGGCCTAGAAATGATCTTTCAGGAACATTCCAGTGTTGAAGTTACACCCCCTCTGATTGGACAGATGGGTAAACTCAGACCTATGCAGGCCAGGCAGTGAATCTTACCCAACCAGGTGCCATGATAACATGGTCCTTGACCAGGCACAGCTTGGGTCATAATAACTCTGAAGTTCCCTGGGGTCTGGGTGGTCCACAAAGTTCCAAGGAGAACTCTGTTCTCCAGGTGAACCGCAAGAGGAGGGTAGGCCTATTCCTCAGCTCAAGCCAATCCCCTCTCCTGACTTCTCTGATTTCACCCTCCTCATATGGAGTCACCTGGGCTGGAAATCTCAGCTACACCCTTACCTCTTTCTCTTTTCATCCCAGCATCCAAATCCCCACTCACGCAGCACTTGGAAACAGCCAGGGCTAGAACCTACACCCAGTGATCTCTGCCTCCACACTGCTGTTGCTTTGTGAGGACCCCACCCCCAGTTTCCACATCCCCCTTTTCTCTTCCCTTCCTTCTGTGCCACTGTCCCTCCTCCTGCCCCCAGGCTCTGGCAATGATGGTCAGAAGCTCAAGCTCTGTTGTCTGATTAATAGTTGCTAATCCTGCTCTCATTGGTTTCCTTTTACATTGAATTTTTTCCACCCCTTTCCTTTAGCTTATGTGTGTCCTTAAAGTCAATACAAGTCTCTTGTAGGCAGCATGAAGTCAGGTCTTGGGTTTTATTGTTGGTTTCCTTTTATTTTTTATCCATTCAGCCACTCTATGTTTTGTGATTGGAGAATTTAATTCCTTTACACTTAAAGTAATTACTGATACGGAAGGATTTGTCGATTGTTTTTATAGCTTTATGTGCTTCCTTTACTGCTTTCCTCCTCTCTTGGTGTTTTCCTGTGTAATTTGATTATTTTCTTTTCCTTTTCTTTTTTTTCCATTTTAATCCTCACCCAAGGATATGTTTTTATTGATTTTGAGAGAGGGAGTCGCGGGGGAGGGGGGGGAGGAGAGAAACATCTATCTGTTGCTTCCCCTACATACCCAGACAAGGGATCGAACCAGCAACCTTTTGGTGTATGGGAAGACACTCCAACCAACTGAGCCATGTGGCCAGGGCTTGATGGTTTTCTATAGTGGTATGCTTTGATTCCTTTCACTTGATGTTGTGTGTATCTGCTGTAGGTTTTTGCTTTGTGTATACTTATTAGTCAATTTTAAGCTTGTAACAATTTAATTTCAATCACATACAAAAATCTACCCATTTACTCCCCCATATTATTGTTTTTGCTGTCACAATTTACATTTTTTACTTTGTGTATCCATTTCCAGATTATTTTAGCGAGAGTTATTTTTAATACTTTTTTCTTTTTTTCTCTTGGAGTTTCACTTATTAAATTTATGATTTCAATATAATAAAAAATGTTGTGACAGAAAAAGAAACACACACACAAGTAATAAATGTGTTAAACTCCTCCCTTCAGGCACTGAGTATTCAGTAAATGCTCGGTCATTGCTGTACTATCAATGAGTCAGTTTACCTAAGATAAATCATACACAGTTTTGTCATACTACTTTTTATTACAATAGCCAGGAGACTCAGCATGCAGCTTTAGGAGGTGTCAAGACCCCTTCTTCAACTGTAGGAATGTACTATCTCAAGACTGTTGTTTGAAGGATAGAGAAGTAAAAATGTAAAAAAAAAAAAAAATCAATCAACAACAACAAAAAAAATAGAATGCAATTCCTTCATAAACTTTCTATGTCTCTTATTACCAATCACATATTGTTGGTAAATCCTGAAAAACTTCCCTGTAAAAAAAAAATTTATGGGTGTGTGTGTGTGTGTGTGTGTGTGTGTGTGTGTGTGTAAAGGACACCAAAAAGGGCTGCTGGGATCAGGATCCTTCACCTTAGAGTACACCTAGGTCACTTCACCAAGGGCAGCTTCAGTGCCTCCACACTGGGCCCATTGTCTTTACTGGGGGGTGCTTGACAGCATAACAGTTTGAAGAGTGTATGGCTGTTTCTTTCTTTTTTTAATTTTTTAATTTCTTTATTGATTAAGGTATTACATATGTGTCCTTATTCCCCCATTACCCCCCACCCCCCTGTTGTCTGTGTTCATTGATTAGGCTTATATGCATGCATATAAGTCCTTTGGTTGATCTCTCCCCCTTACCCCCACCCTCCCCTGCCTTCCCTGAAGTTTGACGTTCTGATTGATGTTTCTCTGTCTCTGGATCTGTTTTTGTTCATCAGTTTATGTTGTTCATTATATTCCACAAATGAGTGAGATCATGTGGTATTTATCTTTCTCTGCCTGGCTTATTTCACTTAGCATAATGCTCTCCAATTCCATCCATGCTGTTGCAAATGGTAAGAACTCCTTTTTTACCAGAGCATAGTATTCCATTGTGTAGATGTACCACAGTTTTTTAATCCACTCATCTGCTGATGGGCACTTAGGCTGTTTCCGATCGTAGCTATGGTGAATTGTGCTGCTATGAACGTAGGGGTGCATATATCCTTTTTGATTGGTGTTTCTAGTTTCTTGAGATATATTCCTAGAAGTGGGATCACTAGGTCAAATGGGAGTTCCATTTTTAGTTTTTTGAGGAAACTCCATACTGTTTTCCACAGGGGCTGCACCAGCCTGCATTCCCACCAGCAGTGCACAGGGTTCCTTTTTCTCCGCATCCTCACCAGCACTTGTCATTTGTTGATTTGTTGTTGATAGCCATTCTGACAGGTGTGAGATGGTACCGCATTGTTGCTTTGATTTGCATTTCTCTGATGATTAGTGACTTTGAGCAGGTTTTCATATGTCTCTTGGCCTTCCTTCTGTCTTCTTTTGAAAAGTGTCTATTTAGATCAGTTGCCCATTTTTTGATTGGGTTGTTTATCTTCTTTTTGTTAAGTTGTATGAGTTCCCTGCAAATGTTGGAGATTAAACCCTTATCATTGATATCATTGGGAAATACGTTCTCCCATGCAGTGGGCTTTCTTATTGTTTTGTTGATAGTTTCCTTTGCTGTGCAAAAGCTTTTTATTTTGATATAGTCCAATTTGTTTATTTTCTCTTTAGTTTCCATTGCCCTAAGAGCAGTATCAGTGAAGAAATTGCTTCGGCATATGTCAGAGATTTTGCTGCCTGTGGATTCCTCTAGTATTTTTATGGTTTCCCGTCTTATGTTTAAGTCCTGTATCCATTTTGAGTTTATTTTTGTGTATGGTGTAAGTTGGTGGTCTAGTTTCATTTTTTTGCATGTATCTGTCCAATTTTCCCAACACCATTTGTTGAAGAGACTGTCTTGACTCCATCTTATGTTCATGCCTCCTTTGTCAAATATTAATTGGGCATAGTGGTTTGGGTCAATTTCTGGGTTCTCTATTCTATTCCATTGATCTATATGTCTGTTCTTGTGCCAGTACCAGGCAGTTTTGGGAACAGTGGCCTTGTAATACAGCTTGAAATCTGATATTGAGATCCCACCTACTTTGTTCTTCTTTCTCAGGATTGCTGTGGCTATTCGGGGTCTTTTTTTATTCCAGATGAATTTTTGGAGAGTTCTTTCTAGGTCTGTGAAATATGCCGTTGGTATTTTAATGGGGAGTGCATTGAATCTATAGATTGCTTTGGGTAGTATGGACATTTTAATAATGTTGATTCTACCATTCCATGAACATGGTATGTTCTACCATCTGTTTATGTCTTCCTCTATCTCTTTTTTCAGTGTCCTGTAGTTTTCCGCATATAGGTCTTTTACCTCCTTAGTTAAGTTTATTCCTAGGTATCTTAATTTTTTTTGATGCGATAGTAAGTCGGATTGCTTTTTCAGTCTCTGTTTCTGTAAGTTCACTATTGGTGTATAGAAATGCCATAGATTTCTTGGCATTAATTTTGTATCCTGCTACATTGCCGAATTCATTTATTAAGTCTATTAATTTTTTTATGGAGTCTTTCGGGGTTTTTTTTAAGTACAATATAATGTCATCTGCAAATAAGGACAGTTTTACTTTTTTTCCAATTTGGATGCCTTTTATCTCTTCTTCTTGTCTAATTGCAATGGCTAATATTTCCAGTACTATGTCAAACAGGAGTGGTGAGAGTGGGCATTCCTGTCTAATTCCTGTTCTTAGGGGAAATGGTTTTAGTTTTTGCCCATTGAGTATGATGTTAGCTGTGGGTTTTTCATATATGGCTTTTATTATGTTGAGGTATGATCCTTCTATTCCCACCTTGCTGAGAGTTTTTATCAAGAAAGGGTGTTGGATTTTGTCAAATGCTTTTTCTGCATCAATTGATATGACTATGTGATTTTTATCTCTCAATTTGTTTATGTGATGTATCACGTTTATTGATTTTCGGATATTGTACCATCCTTGCATTCCTGGGATAAATCCTAGGTGGTCATGGTGTATGATCTTTCTGATGTAGTGCTGGATCCGATTTGCCAGAATTTTGTTGAGGATTTTGGCATCTATGTTCATGAGGGATATTAGCCTGTAATTCTCTTTCATTGTGTTGTCTTTATCTGGTTTTGGTATTAGGGTGATGCTGGCTTCATAGAAGGAGCTTGGAAGTGTTCCTCCCTCTTGAATTTTTTGGAATAGTCTGAGGAGGATAGATTTTAGTTCTTCTTTGAATGTTTGCTAAAACTCCCCTGTGAAGCCGTCTGACCCTGGGCTTTTGTTTGCTGGAAGCTTTTTGATGACTCCTTCAATTTCTTCCATAGTTATCAGCCTATTGAGATTTTTAGAATCTTCCTGAGTGAGTTTTGGAAGGATGTATTTTTCTAAGAATGTGACCATTTCCTCCAGGTTGTCTAATTTGTTAGAATAGAGTTGTTCATAGTATTTTTTAACAATCCTTTGTATTTTGGTGGGGTCTGTTGTTATTTCCCCTCTTTCATTTCTGATTTTGTTTATTTGGGTCCTCTCTCTTTGCTTCTTGGTGAGCCTACCTAGAGGTTCATCAATCTTCTTTATCCTTTCAAAGAACCAGCTCTTGGTTTTGTTGATCTTTTGTAATGTTTTTTTTGTCTCTATGTCATTCATTTCTGCTCTGATCTTTATTATTTCCTTCCTTCTGCTTACACTAGGCTTTTCTTGTTGCTCTATTTCTAATTCTTTAACTTGTTGAATTAGATGATTTATTACCATTTTTTTTGTTTTGTTTTTTGAGGTAGGCCTGTAGAGGTATAAACTTCCCTCTCAGGACTGCTTTCATTGTGTCCCATAGCATTTGCATTGTTGTGTTTTTATTGTCATTAGTCTCCAGGATGTTTTTAATTTCTTCTTTGATCTCATTGATAATCCAATCATTTTTTAATAGCATGCTATTCAGCTTCCAAGTGTTTGAATTTTTTGGAATGTTTTTATTGTAGTTTATTTCTAATATTATGCCATTGATATTAAATCATTGATATGATTTCAATCTTTTTGAATTTGGGGAGACTTTGCTTGTGATCCAATATGTGGTCTATTTTTGAAAATGTCCCATGTGCACTTGAGAAGAATGTATATTCCGTTGCTTTGGGGTGAAATGCTCTGAAGATGTCAATTAGGTCTAACTGATCTATTGAGTCATTTAGAATTGCTGTTTCTTTGCTGATTTTTTGTCTAGAGGATTTATCCAGTGATGTCAGTGGTGTATTAAAGTCCCCTACTATGATTGTATCGTTGCCCATCTCTCCCTTGATATCTTCCAGGAGTTTTTTATGTATTTGGGTGCTCCTGCATTGGGTGCATATATGTTTATCAGGGTTATATCCTCTTGTTGTATCGATTCCTTTATTATTATGAAGTGGCCTTCCTTATCTCTTCTTATGGCCTTTACTTTGAGGTCTATTTTGTCAGGTATAAGTACTGCTACCCCAGCTTTTTTTTCATTTCCATTTTCCTGAAAGATGTTTTTCCATCCTTTCACTTTCAGTCTGTTTGAGTCCCTTTTTCTGAGGTGGGTCTCTTGTAGACAGCATATATATGGGTCGTGGTTTTTTATCCATTCAGCCACTCAATGTCTTTTGATTGGTGCATTTAGTCTGCTTACATTTAAAGTTATTATTGAAAGGTACTTGTTTGTAGCCATTTTTATTTTTTGTGTCTGTGTTCCTTCTTACCTTTTTATTTCTTCTTTTTACACTAGTTCCTTTAGCATTTCTTGCATTGCTGGTTTAGTAGTGATAAACCCCTTAGCGTTTTTGTTTTTGTTTTTTTGTCTGTGAAGCTCCTTATTTCCCCTTCAATTTTGAATGATAGCCTTGCTGCATAGAGTATTCTTGGATTCAGTCCGTTGGTTTACATCACTTGGTAAATTTCCTTCCATTCTTTTCTGGCCTGATATGTTTCTGTTGAGAAATCATTTGATAATCTAATGGGAGCTCCCTTGTATGTAACTTTCTCTCTCTCTTGCAGCCTTTAAGATTCTCTCTTTGTCCTGAATATTTGCCATCATAATTATGATGTGTCTTGGTGTGGGTCTTTTCGGGTTCATCCTGTTTGGAACTCTCTGTGCTTGTGTGACTTTTTTCTTTGCCACATCAGGTAAGTTTCCTGACATTATTTCTTCAAATAGGTCTTCTAACCCTTGTTCCTCTTCCTATTGTTCTGGCACCCCTATTATTAGTATGTTGCTTCGTTTCATGTTGTCCCATAGCTCCCTTAGGCTCTCCTCCTGTCTTTTAATTTTTTCTCCAGTTGCAATTCAGTTTGGCTGTGTTTTGCTTCCCTGTCTTCTAATTCGCTAATTCGGTCCTCCGCTTCTCCTAGTCTACTGTTGAAACTTTCCATGGTGTTTTTTATTGCAGCTATATCACTCTTCATTTCTTCTTGATTCTTACATAAGTTGTTGATTTTTTCATCCATTTCTTCTTGATTCTTACATAAGGTGTTGATTTTTTCTTCCATCTGGTTTATGAACTCTATGACCCTTATTCTGAATGCTTTTTCTGACATATTGCATGCCTCTGTTTCACTTAGCTGCTTTTCTGGCGATGCCTCCTTTTCTTTCCTTTGGGGGTATCTTTGTCTACCTATTTTTGGTCTCACCGACTGATATAGATGTCGAGCCGTGCAGGGGCTGCTCCTTGGGTGGCAGTGGCTTCTCAGGCTGCGGTTGCTCCTTAGGCAGTCATGGTAGCAGCTGCTTCTCAGTTGGCAGTGACTCCTCTGGTGGGTGCTGTTCACAGCAGTGGTGTCTCCTCTGGCTGGTGGGGGAGGCTGTTCATATAGCTGCTGTTCCTTGGACAGGGGTGGGCTGGTTATGAGGTTACTGTTCCTAGGATGGGGATGGGTTGCTCATGTCCGCTGCTCCTTGGACGAGAGCCAGCTGTTCGCATGGCTGCTATTCTTTAGATGGGGGCTGGCCGCGTGCTGCTGCTGTTCCTCAGATGGGATGGGCTGCTAGTGATGCCGCCGCTCCTTGGACAGGGGCAGGTTGCTTGCAGGACTGCTGCTCCTCATACGGGTGCGGGTTGCTCATGCAGCTGCTTCTCCTCGGATTGGGGGCTGTCTGCTCATTGGGCTGCTGCTCCTCACATGAGAGTGAGCTGCTCATGCTGTTGATGCTCCTCAGACAGGGACGGGCCGCTCATCTGGCTCCTTCTCATTGGACAGGTGCAGGCTGCATGTGGGTGCTGTTCCTCGGACCAGTGCAGACTGCACAGGGCTGCTGCTCCTTGGACGTGGGCGGTCTGCTTATGTGGCTGCTGCTCCTTAGGTGGGGGGATGCTGCTCGTGTGGCTGCTGGTCCTCAGAAGGGGGTGGGCTGCTCACACAGCTGCTGGTCCTCAGATGTGGGCGGGCTTCTCACAGCCTCTGCTCCTCGGATGGGGCAGGCAGATCGTGTGCCTGCTGCTCCTCGGAAGGGGGCGGTCTACTCACACAGCTGCTGCTCCTCGGATGGGGGCGGGCTGCATGCACAGCTGCTGCTCCTTGGAAGGGGGCTGACTGCTCATGCGGCACAGCTGCTGCTCTTCGGACAGGTGCAGGGTGCGGGGGCTCCCGCTCCACAGTCATGGGTGGGCAGCTGCGTCTCCTTCACCAATTCAGGCTGAATTCCACTTGTTTCAGCCGCTCACTCTATTTGCTCCTGAACAAGGCTAAGGACACATCCGTCTATTCCGCTGCCATTTTGTTTCCCCTGTATGGCTGTTTCTAATTGAGAAGAATAAACTGGACAAACTTGCCCTCTTCCACCTTTCATTCTCTAAAACTGACCACAGTAGGGAGGAGTGACCTTGAACCCTGGAATGAGGGCCTGAGATGGCAAAGGGGAGGCAGTTGGAAATAAAGAACCTGGACAGTAACATCAACCAGGCAAAGGAACCCAGTAGGGGAGGAGCTACTGAACAGAACAGGGGCTGCAAGAGAGCAGGTGACCCGCCATGTCTTGGAGCCACCAGCTCAGCACTGGGAAGTAAGTGTGGCACCAAGGCCTGGAGGTGGCAGGGCCCTGAGGAGGACATCATTGAAGCGTTCCAATGAGGTACAGCTTCTCCCCATGCCCGCTAGTGAGGATAGGGCCTTTTTGTAGTGTCCATAATGGGAAACTGCCACTGCCCGATGCAGTAGACATTCTTCACAAGCTGCACCTTGTAATGTTCATTCTTTCCTGATGCTTTGAGAGACACCTGACAAGTCACTGGGCGAGGACTTGCTGTCCCCAGTGACGATGTCGCCCTCCAGCACCTGGCTTGGTGGCGTGTTATTTCCATAGTACCACTCTGTCTGCAAAGCACCCACTGCCCCTACCCTGGGTAGTTGATGTATGGGGCATGCAACGTGGACAGGGCAGGCCCATGGCTGAGCACCACCATGTAGTTGAGGGGACAAGGCCTGCCTGCCCCCAGGCGTTTTTGCATTTCCACCTCTCCTGGTCATTCTCTGGCTTCTCGATTACTTTCACAGTTTCTCCCTTCTCAAACTTGAGCTTCTCAGTGGCCAAGCTGAAAAGGTACACTTTATGGACAACATGCAGGACACAAGGGATGAGCCCTTCAGCAAGCTGAGTAAGCATGGAACTTGGTGGCCAACTTGCCTACCTTCTCAGGACATTGTTGAAGGGGAACAAGTCCAACTGCCCATTGTAGCTGCCACATCACCAGCCATTGCTGCATTTCTCCATGGCAGTGACACATGATCCCTTCACCAGGAACAGTTCACCTAACCTCTCAGTCATGAAGGCAAACTTGACAAATTCCGGGATGTTGAGGTCATAGATATGCTTGGCAACTCCCGACCCCCTTGGCAGGGTACTCAGACTCGTCCCACATGCTGGTCTTCCTCTTGGTATTGCCAAGGCTCAGTGTATTCTTCAAGTTCTTCATGAGGGAGCCCTTCTTCAGGCCATTCTTCCTCTTCATGTAAATGGATGGCACCATGGCCTGTTCTGTTGGCTACTTCCTCACCCACCACCAGGTCTTGGAGTCATTCAGCAGTCACATGTGCTGATTCATTTTTATGTTAATTAAGTTTCTGGTCCTATCAGGCAATTTAGCACCCCTCCCCCAGGCTATAACAGTGACTTCTTCTGTCATCTTTCATGGAGTCCTTCTTGGGGCTCAGTTAGCGGGAATGACTGACAAAACACAACTCCACAAAAGTTGAATTTTTTAACTGATTACACCTCTGAAGTTACAAAGCTGCAAGTGTTCCCCAAATTCTCAAATCCCACTCAAATCTCAGCAGAGAACTGTGATCTGGGAAATCACTTGTAGAAAAGGAGCATATAAACTCTGAACCATTTACACACATGTTCTCATGTGGTCCCTTAAGCTGTTAAAAAGCTAAAAGTTAAAGTCAGATGCCTGATCATCAGCCAATGACCCACTGCATACCCCCAAAGACTTTCCAGGGTCATCATACTGTCCTGCATCAGTGCCTCCATGCCCCCCTTCACCAGCTCCCAGGATTTACTACAGTCTGACAACCCATGGCCACCCCACTCCCACAGCATTAGCCAATACTTTTGACTTTTCATCACTCTACTAGAATTATTTACACACCATCATTACTGTATAACATATTCTGAATTTGACTATATATTTACCCTTACCAGTGAGATATATACTTTCATGTGTTTTCATATGTTACCAATTAACATCCTTTATTTCAGCTTGGAGAACTCCTTTCTGCATTTTTGTGAGTCTGTTCTAGTGGTAATGAACTCCCTCCGCTTTTGTTTATTTAGGAATACCTTTATAGCTCTTTCATTTCTGAACCTTTGCTTATTCTTAGCTGACAGCTGTTTTTTTCCTCAGCACTTTGAATATATCATCTACTCTCTCCTGAATGGTGACGTTTCTGTTGAAATTTGTTTATAGCTTTGTGGGAGTCCCCTTGTCTGAGATCATTCTCTTGCTCCTTTCATATTCTCTTTGTCTTTCATTTTTTACAATTTCATTATAATGTGATAAGTGAATTCCTTTTAAAGTTGAATCTGTACCAGGACCTATGAGTTTCATGTACCTGGATGTACATCTCTTCACATATCTTGAATTATATAGAATTTTCATGTCATTAAATATCATTCTTCTTTGACTTTTTCAACCATTTAAAAATGTAACAACCATTCTTATGTCACAGGTTGTATAACAGGTGGACACTTAGATTTGGCCAGAGTTTGCCAACCCCTGATCAAAAGCATAATACTAAAATGCATCTTGTTAGAAGTATTGGTGGTAAGGGTAGAATTTTGAAAGCTCTACTAAATCAAGAGGATTTAGGTATGTGGCATGCTAGCAGATCCATTAAAACCAGGATATTTTGGAGAACATGGCACCAAAAATGCCTAAGTCCTCTCTTGGTACCCCAGGCAGACATAGGATTCAGAGTGAGATGGGCCATAGCCATGATGCAGAGTGGCCATATTGATGCATTAGAAGATCTTCACTTTGCCAGAAATGTTCTCATGAGAGATAATAAAAGTGGATCTTTAGGTCATGATTCCAGAGGAGGGAGTGAGCCCCTAATACCCCAGTTTCACCAAGCTACAGGTGAAAATTGGCCCCACATACTCTGGAGGTCCAGCAGGTTTTCCAAGATGAACTGGGCTTCAGGACCCCAAGTGGGTCACTTGCATTATCTCAAACATTCATCTACAAAGAGAGGTGAAAGTCACTCAAAATATTCTGAAGGGAAGAAGGGAAATGAATGTAACAGTAATTCGACTTGGAATCTGACAGATATGACCGTGATGTTCCTCCCAGGGGCACAGTTCCTGACATGTGCTCAGGTCCTCACAGTTCACAAACCACTTTCTCCTCTGTCCAGGTAGTTTCCTCAGAAGCAGATCCTGACACTACATTGGAGAGCAGGTGGCTTATTCAGGAACTCGTTCCCTGGAAGCACCATTAGGAGAGAGAAGTGGGAAGGGGAGGGAAGGGAAGGGAAGGGAAGGGAAGGGAAGGGAAGGGAAGGGAAGGGAAGGGAAGGGAAGGGAAGGGAAGGGAAGGGAAGGGAAGGGAAGGGAAGGGAAGGGAAGGGAAGGGAAGGGAAGGGAAGGGAAGGGAAGGGAAGAGAAAGGGGGGAAACCAATGAAACCTGCATTGTGGAGCAACTGAGGTTCAATGAACTAGGGATCTTCAGAAGACAGTGTTATCTTTCCTGGGGGTCAGGGTACTGCCATCTGTCACTGGTTGAGAGCTCCCCCTGGAGCTTTAATTCCCCAGGGCTTCTGGCCTGTCACACCCAGTGCCTGAGAGAGTCCTCAGACAGAAAACCACAGCTGCAAGTAGAAGAATATTTTTGCCATGTGGTTAAATGGGTGGTTGTGGAGGAGGTACTCTCAGGACCAATAGTATCCGCTTCACCATCCATTATATCCTTCACTCGACCATAACTACTTACAATTTATGAATGAAAAAACTGACGCTCAGTGGGGCTAATAGCTCAGGTCATGGAATTAATGAGAACAGGCAGTTGTGTCTGTTTGTTCACTCTTTATTCCCAGCCTCTAGATAAGTGCCTCAGAGTGTAAGCCCTAGATATTTGCAGAATGAAGAAATATAACCCTATGAGAATGATTTGGTTAAGTCAAAACTTAAGCTGGGATCTTCTCCTCAAGATCCTGTTTTCTCCACTGGCCTGGCAAGAATGTACCATATCAGCAGCCAGCACAGTGTGTAGCTTCAAGTGGGTTCAGAAAACAATTGTGGGATCAATAAGTGGAGAAACAATTGAACAAATGTTCCATCTTTCTCTCCTTTCTGCAGGAAACAAAGAAAAATACCAGAACCAAAGGAGAGAGAGTTCCTGCCCCACACAGTCATGGAGAAATGAGTATTTGCACGAAAAATTCACACAGCTGCTACTTCTACACAGATCTCAACCCAGAGGCTATGACTTCCTGCTCAGGAGAAGAAGGAATCACGAGGTGATAGATGAACAAGGACATTTGATGGAGATTGGAGACTTATTTGGCCCAGGCCTGAGTACCCAGGAAGAGCCTCCCACTGTCGTGGTGCATGGGGTTGCTGGAATCAGGAAGTCAACCCTGGCCAGGCAGGTGAGGAGAGCCTGGGAGGAAGGCTGGCTGTTCAAGGACCTCTTCAAGCATGTCTTCTACTTCAACTGCAGAGAACTGGTCCAGTCCGAGACAATGAGTCTTGCTGAGCTCATCACAAAAGACTGGGCTGCTCCTGATGCTCCCATTGGGCAGATCCTGTCTCAGCCAGAGCAGCTACTCTTCATTCTTGATAACTTAGATGAACCAAAATGGGACCTGAAGGAGCAGAGTTCTGAGCTCTGTCTACAATGGAGCCAGCAGCAGCAGGTGTACACACTGCTGGGCAGTTTGCTGAAGAAAACCTTACTTCCCACAGCTTCCCTGATGATCACAACTCGCATCACAGCTCTGTGGAGGCTCAAACCTTCTTTAAAGCATCCTCGCTGGGTGGAGGTCCTGGGATTCTCTGAGTCGGCCAGGAAGGAGTATTTCTTCCAATATTTCACAGATGAGAGCCAAGTGATTACAGCCTTTACCTTGGTTCAATCCAACCCAGCACTCTTGACCATGTGTCTCATGCCCTTGGTGTCCTGGCTGGTCTGCACTTGCCTGAAGCAGCAGATGGAGCAGGAGCAACCACTCTCACTGACCTCCCAGACGACCACAGCCCTCTGTCTGCACTACTTTTTCCACGTTCTCCAGGCTCAGTCCCTCGGGACTAAGCTGAGGGGCTTCTGCTCTCTGGCTGCTGAAGGCACCTGTCAAGGAAAGACTCTGTTCAGCTCCGAGGACTTCAGGAAATACTGGTTAGATGAGGCCAACATCTCCACTCTCTTAAACATGGGTGTTCTTCGAGAGCACCCCATCCCTCGGAGCTACAGCTTCATTCACCTGTGCTTCCAGGAGTTCTTTACAGCAATGTCCTGTGCTTTAGATGAAGAGGTGACAGGCATCAGAAGTATGAGAGAGTTATTAGACTATGGGATGGTTAGGGAACCAACCACATGTTTCCTATTTGGCCTTTTGAGTGACCAGGGGATGAGAGAGATGAAGAGCATCTTCAAATGCACGCTGCCTCTGGAGAGTCATCATAAACTGTTGTGGTGGGCCAAGATGGAGGTCACCTTAAAACATCCAAACCTAGAGCCATATTATTGGCACTTGCTGCACTGTTTTTAAGAGATTCAGGACAAAAGGTTTCTGAGAAAACTGATGCCCAGTATCTATGGATTGAGAATATGTGTCCAAAACGACATGGAGCTTCTAGTGTTCACTTTCTTTTTTAAATTCTGCCATCCCGTGTAGAGGCTTCAACTGAATGAGGGTGGACAGAACAGACAAGCAAGAATGGACACCAGTGTCATTCTGTGAGTGCTCCCCTTCCCCTCTCTCCAACCCCTCTGTTGGTACCACTGTCCTGTGCACTGGGGGCACTCTCACTAAGCCTGGCCCCAGGGGCTAAAGGACTGATGTGACCAGTGACTTCTAACAGCCAAATCTGACCCCCATTCTCTGTCTACCTAGGTTCCTCTGCAGCAGTATCTGACCATGTGACCTTCCCGCCCTGCTTCTGGGCAGCCTGCTGTGGCCCTGCCTTGCACTGCTGCTTCTTGTCCTGTCTCTGTCACAATGGCCACCTTATCTCCTGGGTGCACTTCCACCCCCACGCTGACGTCAGCTGCCCTCCACCCAGCCCACCTGCCTCTGATTCTCCCTCACACATACTTCCCTTCATGCAACCGCTCACTCAGCTGCTTCAGGCACCCCCTTGATGGCTGTTGACTATGACATTGGTCCTAAGTTCTCCCCTGTCACCTCAGAATGTGTCTATCTGAAAAGGAGTCTTTATTTTTCTCTACAAAATCAACTTCCCTGTTTGTTTCAATGATGCACTATTGCCCCAGGGACTCCGCTGAAACCCACCATCTGAGTATGACAGAGTAGATTTCTCAAATTACCCTCCAGCACCAGCAACACTGTTAACTTCCACATCCAGGTTCCCTACCTCAGGGGCAGTTTTAATCCTTCAGTACTTTGATGTGCCTATCTCCCCTTAAAATGATTCACTCCATAAATGTGTATTAAGCACTGATTTTACAACAGCTCCTAAAGATCACAGATTAGTAAAGCATAGCCCTGTCCACAAACTCAAATCTGGAAGAGAAGACAGATATCCATCCAATAACTAGAACAGCATACAAAGTCCCTGGTAAGAGAGGCATGGACAAGGTGGAATCATAGTTTAAGAAGGGTGGATCACTTGAGTGCACCTGATTAGTACAGTGTCTCAGATAAAGAAATGGTAGACTTGGATATTTTATTTTCAGACTAGAGTCCTGGTGCATGAATTCGTGCACAGGTGGGTCCCTTGGCCTGGCCTGTGGAGATTGGGCTGAAACCAGCTCTCTGATATCCCCCGAGGGGTCCTGGATTGCGAGAGGGTGGTTCTTGGGTGACGCACCCCAGAATCGGGCACCCCTCTTCTCTAGTTCCCGATGTGTCACCCAAGAACTGCAGCTGCCAAGTCACTGCAGCTAGGCAGTTCCTGCGTTGAGCATCTGCCCCCTGGTGGTCAGTGTGCATCATAGCTACCAGTTGGAGCATCTGCCTTCTGGTGGTCATTGCATGTCATAGCTACCGGTAGGACAGTCGAACGGTCTGACAGTCGCTTAGGCTTTTATATATATAGATTTACAATGTTTTTTTCTAATATAAAACTAATGTTCATTGTAGAAAAATGAGGACATGTAAATAAGCAAAAATAAAATCAACACAATTTCTATCACTCACAGGTGACGATCATTATAAATTTAGGTATATACCCTCTAGTCTTATTTTTATGCACATTTTAGAGCAAAACTGAGCCATACTGTACATTTTATTTCACAGTCAGCTTTATTCCTTTATTTTTATTTTAAACATATTTTTATTGATTTCAGAGAGGAAGAGAGAAGAGAGAAAGAAACATCAATGATGAGAGAGAATCATTTTTTGGCTGCCTCCTGCATGCCCCCTATTGGGGATCAAGCCTGCAACCCGGGTATGTGCCTTTGACCAGAATCGAACCCAGGGCCTTTCAGTCTGCAGGCTGATGCTCTAGGGCCCTTTATTTTTATATTAAGACTTTCTTCTTATGTTATGAAGTAGCCTAATATAACACTGAAAGGTTCCGAGTTGGGCCAAGGTTGCACAGAACTGACTCAAGGCTTAATGTAGTCAAAACGATATTTATTTAAGGTGTCTGGGTGCAGATGGGCTGAGTTCGAGAAAGAAGTCATCCCCAAATGGGAGAGGAAGAAGGTTTTTTTAGGTGCTTAAAAAGAGCTGCAGGCAGCTTCTACTGACGCATGTATCTAGGCTGGGCTGCAGGAGGCTTCTGTTGATGCATGTATCTGGGCTGTGCAAGAGTTGTGGTCTCAGAAGTTCCTGTAAGATATTCGCTCAAGAGGAACATGTTTTTGCAAAGCTTAGGCTTGTAGAACAAACTTAGCTTCTGCTAAGTTAGAGCTCTATTTCTTTTTTTTCTTTTTTTTAAATCTTTATTGTTCAGATTATTACAGATGTTCCTCTTTTTCCCCCCATAGCTCCCTTCCACCTGGTTCCCACCCCACCCCATGCCCTCACTCCCCCCAACACTGTCCTCGTCCATAGGTGTAAGATTTTTGATTTTTGTCCAATCTCTTCCCGCACCCCCCACACCCTCTTCCTTCCAAGAATTGTTAGTCTGCTCCCTTTCCATGCCCCTGATTCTATTACATGCACCAGTTTATTCTCTTCATCAGATTTTTTATTCATTTGATTTTTAGATTCACTTGTTGATAGATATGTATTTTTTGTCACTTTGTTGTTCATAATTTTTTATCTTTACTTTTTTCTTCTTCTTCCTCTTCTTAAAGAATACCCTTCAGCATTTTGTATATTACTGGTTTGGTGGTGATGAACTCCTTTAGCTTTTTCTTGTCTGTGAAGCTCTTTATCTGACCTTCAATTCTAAATGATAGCTTTGCTAGGTAGAGTAATCTTGGTTGTAGGTTTTTGCTATTCATCACTTTGAATATTTCTTGACATTCCCTAGGCTTACATAGTTTCTATTGAGAAATCAGCTGACAGTCATATGGGTACTCCCTTGTAAGTAACTAACTGTTTTTCTCTTGCTGCTTTTAATATTCTCTCTTTGTTTTTTGCCCTTGGCATTTTAACTATGATGTGTCTTGGTGTGGTCCTCTTTAGATTCCTCTTGTTTGGGGTTCTCTGCACTTCCTGGACTTGTAAGTCTATTTCTTTCACCAGGTAGGGGAAGTTTTCTGTTATTATTTCTTCAAATAGGTTTTCAATATCTTGCTCTCTCTCTTCTTTTGGCACCCTCATAATTCTGATGTTGGTACGCTTGAAGTTGTCCCAGAGGCTCCTTACACTATATTCATATTTTTGGATTCTTTTTTCTTTTTGCTCTTCTGGTTGGGTATTTTTTGCTTCCTCATATTTCAAATCTTTGATTTGATTCTTGGGATCCTCTAGTCTACTGTTGAATCTCTGTATATTATTCTTTATTTCAGTCAGTGTATGCTTAATTTCTGACTGGTCCTTTTCCATTTTTTTGGCATCCTCACTAAGATCCTTGAAGGTCTCACTAAGTTCCTCGGAGGTTTTTAGAAGAGGCTTGAGTAACCTTAAAACTGTGGTTTTGAACTCTATATCCAGTAGTTTGTTTTCCTCCATTTCTTTCATTTGTGACATGTTTCTTTGTCTCTGTATCTTGGCTGCTTCCCTGTGTTGATAGAGTGGCCTTGTGTGGTAGGTGTCCTATAGGGCCCAGTGGCTCAGCCTCCCCAGTCACCTGAGGTGGACTCTCTTCATTCACCCCTTTGTGGGCTGAGTACACAGTCTTGTTGTAGCTAAGACTTGATTGCTGTTGGTCTCACTGGAAGGAATTGACCTCCAGGCTAATTGGCTGTGAGGACCAGCTGTGTCTACAATGGAAGGACTGCTGTGCAAGAGACACCCTTATGAGGCAGGGCTTGCTTCAGTGGGGCTTTGGTGTTCACTGAGTCTGCCCCTTGTGTGTGTCGCTTATGGATGTGAAGAGTTGTAATCCAGTATGGTCTCACACTGACCACTGGGTACACTGGCCCTTGGATCTCCAAGAAGGTGCAAAGTCAGCCACTGCCTGAGGCCACCCAGCAGGAGCTACAGAGAGATCTGTAGATTCCTCCTCTTTGTATGGGGTTTGGAAGTGCCCAGATGAGGCCCAGCTGTGAAGCAAGGCAGGCTGCTGCTGCCGGCCTTGGGCCTTCTTTTGGAAGCTCTGAGGCTTTCTGACCCAGCTGCAGTTTGACAGTTTTTAAGCTGAGAAAGGCCAGGCCATTCATATGCAAAAGCCGCTGTGCACAGCTTGGGTGGGGTTGTAAATTGGGTGGGGCGGGGTCTCAGGGAATCACCAGGGTGGAGCAAACAGCAATGGCTGCCAGTCAGCCCTGCACTGGAGAGGTCCCTGCATCTCCACGTCAGGCACCCCCATGCAAGAACAATGATCACTGTGAGCACCTCTGAGAGAAAGCTGCCCTTGCATTCCGGCCTGTTGCCAGAGAGTACTGTTTTTCCCCGTATGAGTCTGGGTACCCAGAGTCTCACCCAGAACTAGAGTTCAGAGCAATCAGGAGCTTGCATCTCCCTCACTATTGAAAACAACAACAACAGCGCACCCGGTTGCCAGCCTGTTCGGTGTGTGCCTCCTCACCTCCACACCTCCTCACTTCCTACCTGTCTCAATGCACTTTTTTCTTTCCTTCTAGTTGTAGAACTTCCACTCAGCCAGCTTTCCTGTGGTTCTGGATGATAGTTGTTTTGTCTTTTAGTTATAGTTTAGATGTGGTTGTGAGAGGCAGCAAGTACAGGTGTTTACCTATGCCGCCATCTTGGTTCCCTGAGAGCCCTATTTCTTGATTAACCCTTCCATTCCCATCGTAAAGGGTATATATAAAGGAAAAGAAGGGGGATGGGGTCGCCATTTCTCTTTGTCTGCTTCGTGCATGGGAGGGGGTGTCATGGACGCCTAAGGAGTAAATTCAGATTATTTCCTGGGATATAGGTTTGTAGGGTCCCTTTACCTGGGTAAGGAAAACTGTCCTACTGTCTGGTTAATTAGGACTTGTAATTTTGTTTGTATAAACTTGGTAACTAATTTTAAAATGCAGGACCCAAGGAGGAGGAGGAGGAGGAGGAGAAATAGTGTTAAGGAGCCAAAAGGGGTAAAAGCCAGGTTAATTTGGGCAGAGCTGCTTGTAGGCTGGACCATATGAACTGTTCTATGCTATCCTGACTGATCTCCTTCAGCCATTCTGTAGAATGTGTGTGTTCTTTCCTCTCTTTGACCTGTAGAGTTTAGATAAAAACAACAGGAGGTGTTAGCAATTAAACAAACCCCTCCCTCTTTGGCTAAAAGATAGTCTAGGGCAGCGGTTCGAAAGGTTGGCAACCACTGGTCTAGGGCTAGTAGGGGGACCATTTTAGGGATATAAGAGCATTATAAAGATAAACAAAGAGATGTGATCTGGAGAGAAATCCTGTAAATTGCTCTGGAGCCAGAGGTCTGTAATGAATTCAAAAATATCTTGCACTGTTCAGATAGGATAGTCTGTGCCAGGTCAGGGAATGTTGTCACTAACAATCTGCAGGAATGTGAAAATCTAGGTATGTAATTTATTAGTCATTTGGCTGAAATGTGAAAAGGGCTATTTTTCTCCAGGAAAGCTAATGGAGAGTAGGTTACTCTGGGGGTGAGGTTTTTGTTTTTCCCCATTTTTGTTCCTTGCTAGGCCTCTGGAGCTTTCTACCCTGGTGAGTTTCTACACCTGTACCTGGCCCATTGTCCCTCCTCTGGGGGTCAGAGGGACGATGAGGCCTGGGCACAAAAGGAGGTTTTGATGGTATCTAGGGGTGGTATTTCCTGAGTACAAGTAGGGCTTGTAATCTGATGGAGACAACCTGTTTTATACATTTTAGTATTACTGGGTCAAAAGATAGAACAATAAGAGTTATGACAAATGGTCTGGTGGAAGGAAAGAGACATTAGTTTGGAGGGTTGTTATCTAATAACCAAAATGAGGTTTATTCGTAAATTATTTACTTTTAAGTGTCCTTGGTTTAGGAAGATAGGATTTACTAGATGGCTGTGGACTACTGTTTTATTATCTCAGTTCCCCTATTCTGCTTGTTCTGGCTTACTGGCCTGTGTCATTTATATAACTTCCTTTTAACATTTTTCCTACAAACCTTCTATAACTTTCATGAACCTTTTTACAACTTTCATAAACATTCTTACAACTTTAACTCACTTTCTTTTTCCTTTAAAAATGCATGTCCATGTCTTAAGTCCTCTATTATGAAAACCATACAATATTTAAACCTTAATTTTTCAATGATAATAAAAAAGTAAACAACCAGCATTTCTTAAATTGACATTTATGAACATTCTCACTTTTAAGAAATACACCTTTAATAAAGTACAAGACATTACATTAACAGTTCTAAATTTATTTTATAGATTTTCTGTAATAAAAGTTAAAATCAGGTGAACTTAAAACTTATTGAAATATTTAGATGTTTATCATTTAATCCAGCAATGCTCTAAAGCTTTTAAGTTGCCAAAGACTTTGGAAAACTATGTATAAGCATATGAAGCTGGAGAAAAGGCAGGGGGAGGAGGGAGCAGGCCCAGCAGCCTTCTCCCAGGCCTCTAGCTGCTTGGATTTAAAACTGCCACATTTTTCCTTAAATATAACATGCTAAGGTTTGGGTGATAATGAGTTCAGCTTCTGATAGTAGCCAGACTGTTAAGTAAACGTTTGTAGTTTTGCAGTAAAGAAAGTTGTTCTTTGGAAAAGGGGGGTGAGGGGTTTGAGAAGGCGCTAAGGTCAGAGCAGTTTTCAGAGCATTAAAGGAATGAGAATGCTGGCCTTGGGATCTAAAGGTTCAGTGAAGAGTCTCTTTGCCATGTCATGTTATAGAGGAGTTTTTCAAGAAGACTGAAGTTGGGAATGCAGAGGCGAGAGATTCTAGCGAGTCTGAGAAAGGAGAATATTTCTTGTTTAGAGGAGGAGACAGTCATGGAGGAGATAAGGTGTTTATAGTCTAAGGAATGGCACGGTTTTGTGGGATGAGAGTGAAACTGAAGTAGGTGACTGTCATTTAAGACAACTGGGCTTTATGAGGGGATGCATGTACCGTTCCTGTCGGGCAAGAAGAGTGGATAAGGGGGTATTTAGTAAGATGCAGTGTAGAGGTGAGGTAGCTAATGACTGTGAGATTGATCCGTCAACCCCCATAATAGAGACTGAGGAGGGGACAAGGGTCCCAGCAAATTCGGAGAGGGCAGAATAAGTGGCCCCAGTGTCAATTATAAAGGAGATCAGCTTACCTGCCACCACAATCGTTACCCGAGGCTCTGTCCTGGTGATGTAAGTTTGTGGGGCTCTCTCGGGGCCTGGGCAGCTTCAGTCTTCGGTGGCCAGTCCCAGGAGGTCTGGGAGCTCCAAACCAGATCCAGCGGGTAGCCTTGCTGAGGTCTGACCTGGAGGGACCAGACTACAGTCTGATTTCCAGTGGCCTTCCCTCTCGCACCTTGGGCAGGGCCCAGGCGGGGGGTTCGGGTTTGGGCAGGACTTGGTCCTGTGTACTTTCTTGTTGTATTTGAAGCATGGGCCAGGAGGAGGCTTAGCCCCTGACTTACCCTTGGTTGGAGGACTGGCAGTTTATTTGGGACTTATGAGAGTGGTGGCTAGGAGCTGAAAGGCCTTCATCTGGGCCTCAGCCTTGGCCTGATCTCGTCTTTGTTTTTGGATTTGGGTCTCCTTGTCTCTATTATTAAAAACCTTAAAGGTCGTGTTTAAAAGGTCTCTTTGGGAGTTTAGTTCCTTCTGGGCCTATAGAGTCAAGGTTGGTGTATTTTCTCATGGCCTGTGTAAGGTGAGAGAGGAAGACTGCCGGATTTTCATGTCTTTCCTGGGTGACCTCTGCTAATTTTTTATAATTAACAGCGTTGTGGGCTGCCTTTCTCAGTCCTTCTAGTAGGCAGAGAACCATGTGGTCTCAAGACCTGTGACCTGTCTGCCCTTCCTGATAGTTCCATTGTGGGTCCCTGTTAGGGACAGCATCTGCTTGGACTGGGAAGGCAGGGGCCTGCCAGCAGAGGGTATTCATGTGGCCCTGGGCATGACACCAGATTTGGTGCCAGCAATCCCCAGAAGGGGGCACTTTAAGGCTAGTGCCAGAGTCGGGGGAAGAAGAGAGCCAAAAACTTGCTCCAGAGCAGGTATGAGATAGGATGGTGGCGGTGGCATCCGCTGGGTAGGGTGGCAGACTCTCAGGCTGCTGAGACTGAGGAGCTGTAGGCTGGGGGACTGGGGGATGTTCAGTGGGATCAAAAGTGGTGAAGGAGGAGGAGGATTTGAGATGGGGGTGGGGGTTGGAGGGCTTAGAGTGAGGAAGGAAAATCTGTGAGGGAGAGCAGCTGTAGCAGAGAAAAGGATGTGTCCTTAATTGTAAAAAAGCCTGAATATATGGGACCTCAGGCCATCTGCCCTGCTGGCAGCAGAAGTTGTCAAGATCAGTGAGAATTTGGAAATCAAAAGTACCATTCTCAGGCCATGGGGACCCATTTTCTAATTTGTATTGTGGCCAAGCGGTATTGCAATAGAAAATGAGGCACTTGGGACATAAGTCCTGAGCGAACCCTAGAGCCTGTAGATTCTTAAGAAAACATCCCAGGGGTGTGGTACAGGGAATGGCTGACTGTGTGTTCCCCATAAGTGGGCCTGGAGACTAATCTCCCATGGACACTAAGTTAGAGAAAGGCGTCCCCTTCTCCTGAACGTCAGAAACATACGGGCAATCACACCTGACCAGTAGGCGTCCCCACACACAGGTGGACCAGGGAACCTGGTTCCCGGGGAGTGTGTCCTGACCAGCGCTGGATTTCGGCTAGGGAGTAGCTGTACAGTCACAGCCCAGAGCCTGGCCCCGATTATCCCGGGCAGAAAATGCAGGACAGCCCAAAAAGAAAGGGACAATAGACTCGAGCCACTTACCAGTTAATTCCGTGTCCGCAGACATGAAGGAAAAGATGAATTGAGTTGGGGACATATTGGGTCAAGATGCTACTGGGCTACTGAGGTGGATTTATCTGGCAATAAAATCAAGATGGCAGTTTGCATCTTGAAATAGATAAGATCTATTTTATTATTTTATTTGGGAGTAGATAAAATCACTTAAATAGTATGAGAAATGTAGAATTTAAATTGGTGGAAATTATACAAGGCAGTCTATCCTATAACTTTCAAACAAAGCCCATCCTCCTCTCCCACATCCTGCAAATGTTCTCTTCCAGAACATTTCCTTTTGCCATCTCTCACCTGAGGAACCTCTCTATGGTCTTGCAATCCTGGGAAGGGGATATGGTCCCATGCAAGCCAATCTGGACAACAGTATACTAGTATATAGTAATATACAAAAATCCCATCACAAAACTATCTTTAAACCACCTCTCCCAGGTTCTGTTCCCACCTCCCATCTCTTCCTTTTCTTTCCGGAAACTGGGACTTTACAAAATCTGTGCCAAAGGAAGAAAGGTATGTCTGTATTGATGAGAGGAAGACTGTCTTTACCAGGCCCTATGCTGGTCACTAAAGATTTTTTAAAAAATGAACATCTGTCCCAGCCCACAAGAAATTCCCAGACTGAGGCAAAAACAGACACACTAAATGAGCACCGCAGAGTAGAATGACAAGGGCTGTACCATGAGAAACCACACGGAAGACGGGCAATTAGCCCAGGGTGGTGGCAACAGAGGGGCAGTTCCAGAGACCGATCACCCCTGGCGATAGCCCTGCCCTAGGCAGCCTGGTACTCAGAGGAGCCAAACCCCATGGTGTTGAGCACAGTGTGCACATAAGAACCCACACACACACCTGTCCCATCTCCCCTGTCCCTCTCTCTCTCCCTCAGGTACAGCTGGGGCCCGTTTACAGATTCCTGGTGGCAGATGTTCTTCTCTCTTCTCAAAGTCCCTGGAAGTCTGCAGGAGCTGGACCTGAGTGGGAACTCTCTGAGCTGCTCTGCAGTACAGAGTCTTTGTGACGCCCTGAAAAGTCCTCACTGCCACCTGGAGATCTTGAGGTGAGTCTGGCCCGGGTTTTGATCTGAAACAAGGATGGACAGGAGATCCAAGGTAGAAATTGTGTCTAGGATGGGTGTGTGGTCTTTGTTTTTGTTTAGGTTTTTAACATTATTTTTTATGTTTCAATTACAGTTGACATACAATATTATGTTAGTTCCAGATGTACATCCCAGTCATTAGACATTGTAAAACTTACTAAGTGATCATCCTGAAAAATCCTTGTATCCAACAAATACTCATTGAGCCCCTCTCTGACCATGGCTACTGCAGTAAGCAAACAGACAGGATTCTATTTCCACAGAACTTGCAAATGACTGACATTAAACCACACAAACAAATGTGTCATTACAGACCCAGATAAGGGCCTGCAGTGGAAAACTACCGTAATAAAGTGAATATTGAAGGACATGTGAAGAATACAGAGGGTTTACCTAAGTGAAGCAGGAGGGACAAAAGCTTCAAGGCCCTGTGGCAGGAGGGAAAATGGGCTGTCATGGAATTGAAAGCAGACAAGTGAGGCTGAAGGATGGAGAGAAAAGGAGCCAGAGGAGGCTTCAGAGGTCATGAAGTAAGACTGTCTATGCAAGGCCCTGTTGGAATTTGGGGTTGTTTTTTCTAATGCAATGTGATTATAATTAAAAGGTTGATAAAGTCAGTACATTTACAAAGTAGAAACAGACTGCCATATAAAACTGGGAATGGAGGACAGCAACAGGAGAGGTTGGGAAACCAGTTCATAGGAAAGTTTCAATTTTCCAATAAAGTTGGTGAGAGGTTGCATTAAGGAAAGTTACCATAGTTTCTGCAAGAAATAGTTGTATCTTGGACTATAGTGTCGGCCATGGAAATGGAAAAAAAGTGAATGGATTTAAGAGATCTAAAAAGAAAGTAAAATCCAATAGATTTGAATTATGGAGAAAGGGAGATGGAGATATAGAAGGTTCAGGCCAGAGATATGCATAGGATAGTGGCACCTTCACTAAGATGGAAATACTGGAAGAGGGGTGAATGGGGGGTGGAATGTCAAGGGTGTGATTTTGTCAAAATCTTCAAGTTTTTTTGAGATATCCAATGGGAGATGTCAAGCAGGTATCCAATTAACTTCTGTGCAAAAATAAGATGCCCCATATAACAAATCTCAACAAATTTAAGAGAATTGAAACCATGCAAATTATATTACCTGAACATAATGATATGAAATTGGAACTCAATAACAAAAGGAAATTTACACATACACAGAAATGAAACAACACACTCCTAAATAAACAATGGGTCAAAGAAGAAATCACAAGGGAAATATAAATGCTTTGAGATGAGTGAAAACAAAAACAAAACGTATTTGATGCAACTAAATCAGTGCTTACAGGGAAATATATATTATCAATGCCTAGATTTTAGAAATAAGGGATACAACTACTCACCAATTAGAACTGCCAAATCTAGAACACTGACACCACCAAATGCTGACAAGGTTGTGGAGCAAAAGAAACCCTCATATACTGCTAGTAAGAATGCAAAATAATATAGTCATTTTGCAGAATCCTAGTGAACTAAACACACCTTTATCATATGATCCAGCAATCGTACTCCTTGGTATTTACTCCAATGAGTTGAAAACCTATGTCCACACAAAAATCTGCACAACAGTGTTTATGTCAGTTTTATTTGTAATTGCCCAACCTTGAAAGCAACCAAGTTGTCCTTCAGTAGATGAGCAGATAAATAAATCATGGTATATCTATACAACGAAATATTATTCAGCATGTGAAAAAAAAAATGAGCCCTAAAGCTATAAAAAGAATGGGCAAACCTTAACTGCATATTACTAGTTGAAAAAAAGGACATTCTGAAAAGCTATATACTATATAATCCCAACAATGTGACATTCTTTAAAAGACAAAAATATGAAGACAGTAAAAAGATCTGTGATTGCAAGGGGTTTGGGGGAGGTAAGGATAAATAGGCAGAGCAGAGTGACTACTCTATATCCTATCTAATAAAAGGGTAATATGCAAATTGACCATCACTCCAACACACAAGATGGCTGCCCCCATGTGGTCAAAGATGGATGACCCCATGTGGACACAAGATGGCCAGTAGGGGAGGGCAGTTGTGGGCCATCAGGCCAGCAGGGGAGGGCAGTTGGGAGGGAGCAGGCCTGAAAGGGAGGGCAGTTTGGGGTGACCAGGCCTGCAGGAGAGGGCAGTTGGGGGTGACCAGGCCTACAGGGGAAGGCAGTTTGGGTTGACCAGACCTGCAGGGGAGGGCAGTTGGGTGCAACCAGGCTGTCAAGGGAAGGAAGTTAGGGGTGACCAGGCCAGCAGGGAGGGCAGTTGGGGGTGACCAGGCCTGCAGGGGAGGACAGTTAGGGGTGACCAGGCCTCCAGGGGAGGGCAGTTGGGGGCAACCAGGTTGGCAGGGGAGGGCTATTGGGAGTGACCAGGCCTGCAGGGGAGGACAGTTAGGAGTGATCAGGCCGGCAGGGGAGAGCAGTTATGGGCAATCAGGACGGCAGGAGAGCAGTTAGGCATCAATCAGGTTGGCAGGGGCGTGGTTAGGGAGTGATCAGACAGGCAGGCAGGTGAGCGGTTGGGAGCCAGCACGCCTGGATTGTGGGAGGGATGTCCGACTGCCCTTTTAGGCCCAATCCCGGGCAGTCGGACATCCTTCAAGGGGTCCCAGATTGGAGAGGGTGCAGGCTGGGCTGAGGGACAAACCCCGCCCCCATGCAAGAATTTCGTGCACCAGGCCTCTAGTGACACTATAATGGCAGGTACATGTCATTTTATATTTCAAAAAACCATAGAAAGTAAAGCACCAAAAGTGAGCCATAATGTAACCTATGGACTTTGGGTGATTATAATGTGTCAATGTAGGTTCACTGATTCCAACAAATTTACTACTCTCCTGGCAGATGTTGATAATGGGGGTGGCTGTGTATGTAGGGGCAGAGATATATAAGAACTCTCCAAAAAGTTCCAGAGACATAGAAACACAGAACATAGAACACAGGTTTGAAGAACCTTGGAGGGAAGGTGGGAGAGGGTGCCAATTTTGCTGAAAAACTAAAACCATTCTATAGAAGAGAAATAGTCTAGAGGATTAAAAATGGCGGCAGAGTAAGTAGATGCTGCATGGACATGCTCCCAGGCTAGCAATATATTAAAAAGATCATACACCATGATCAAGTGGGATTATTCCAGGGATGCAAGGCTTGTACAATACTCACAAATCAATAAATGTGAAACCTCACATAAACAGATTGAAAGACAAAAATCACATGATCATATCAATGGACACAGAAAAAGCATTGGACAAAATCCAACACCCATTTTTTTTTAATATATTTTATTGATTTTTTACAGAAAGGAAGGGAGAGGGATAGAGAGTTAGAAACATCAATGGGAGAAAAACATCAATCAGCTGCCTCTTGCACACCTCCTACTGGGGATGTGCCCGCAACCAAAGTACATGCCCTTGACTGGAATCGAACCTGGGACCCTTCAGTCCGCAGGCCGACACTCTATCCACCAAGCCAAACCGGTCAGGGCCCAACACCCATTTTTGATAAAAACTCTCAGCAAAGTGGGAAAAGAGGGAGCATATCTCAACATGATAAAGGCCATATATGACAAACCTACAGCCAACATCATACTCAATGGGCAAATACTAAAACCATTTCCCCTAAGAACAGGAACAAGACAGGGATACCCACTTTCACCACTCTTGTTCCACCTAGTACTGGAAGTACTAACCATAGCAATCAGACAAGAAGAAGTAATAAAAGGCATCCAAATTGGAAAAGAAGTAAAACTGTCATTATTTGCAGATGACATGATATTGTACATAGGAAACCCCAAAGACTCCATCAAAAAACTACTAGACTTGCCCTAGCTGGTTTAGCTCAGTGGATAGAGCATCAGCCTGCAGACTGAAGAGTCTCAGGTTCAATTCTGGTCAAAGGCACATGCCCAGGTTGTGGGCTCACCCCCAAGTAGGGGGCATTCATGAGGCAGCTGATCACTGATTCTCTCTCATCATTGATGTTTTATCTCTCTCTCCCTCTCCCTTCCTCTCTGAAATCAATAAAAATATATTTTTTAAAAACTACCAGACTTAATAAATGAATTTGGCAATGTAGCAGGATACAAAATTAACACCCAGAAATCTATGGCTTTTTAATACACCAATAATGAACTCACAGAAAGAGAAACTAAAAAAACAAAACCATTTATCATTGCAACAAAAAAATTAAGATACCTAGGAATAAACTAACTAAGGAGATAAAAGGCCTGTACTCAGAAAACTACAGAACTTTGAAAAAAGAGATAGAGGAAGACATAAACTAATAGAAGAATATACCGTGTTCATAGATTGGTAGAATCAATGTCATTAAAATGTCCATACTACCCAAAGCAATCTATAGATTCAATGCAATCCCCATTAAGATACTAACAGAATATTTCACAGACTTAGAACAAACCCTCCAAAAATTCATATGGAATTTAAAAAAGACCCCGAATAGCCACAGCAATCCTGAGAAAGAACAAAGTTGGAGGGATCACAATACCAGATATCAAGCTATATAACAAAGCCACTGTTCTCAAAACTCCCTGGTACTGGCACAAGAACAGACATATAGACCACTGGAACCAAACAGAGAACTCAGAAATCAACCAAAGCCATTATGTTCAATTAATATTTGACAAAGTAGGCAAGAGCATACAATGGAGTCAAGATAGTCTCTTCAATAAATGGTGTTGGGGAAATTGGACAGATACATGCAAAAAAATGAAACTAGATCACCAACTTACAGCATACACAAAAATAAACTCAAAATGGATAAAGGACTTAAACGTAATTTGGGAAACCATAAAAATCTTAGAAGAATCCATAGGCAGCAAAATAGCAGACATATGTCATAGCAATATCTTTACTGATACAGTTCCTAGGGCAATGGAGACTAAGGAGAAAATAAACAAATGGGACTACATCAAAATAAAAAGCTTCTGCACAGCAAAAGAAGCCATCAGCAAAACAACAAGAAAGCCCACTGCATGGGAGAACATATTTGCCAATGTTACCTCCAATAAAGGTTTAATCTTCAACATTTACAGGGAACTCATACAACTTAACAAAAGGAAGATAATCCATTCAAAAAATGAACAAAGGACCTAAATAGACACTTTTCTTTTTTTTAATTTATTTATTGATTACGGTATTACATATGTGTCCTTATTCCCCCATTACCCCCCACCTCCCTAAAAAGACACTTTTCAAAAGAGGATATACAGAAAGCCAAGAGACATATTAAAACATGCTCAAACTCACTAATCATCCAAGAGATGCAAATCAAAATGACAATGAGGTACCATCTTACACCTGTCAGAATGGCTATCATCAAAAATCAACAAGTGCTGGCAAGGATGCAGAGAAAAAGGAACCCTCGTGCACTACTGGTGGGAATGCAGACTGGTGCAGCCACTGTGGAAAACAGTATGGAGTTTCTTCAAAAAATTAAAAATGGGACTCCCATTTGACCCAGTAATACCACTTCTAGGACTATATCCCAAGAAATCAGAAACACCAATCAGAAAGAATATATGCACCCCTTTGTTCATAGCAGCACCATTTACAATAGCTAAGATTTGGAAACAGCCTAAGTGCCCATCAGCAGATGAGTGGATTAAAAAACAGTGGTACATCTACACAATGGAATACTATGCTGCAGTAAAAAAGAAGGAGTTCTTACCATTTGCAACAGCATGGATGGAACTGGAGAGCATTATGCTAAGTGAAATAAGCCAGGCAGAGAAAGATAAATACCATATGATCGCACTCATTTGTGGAATATAATGAACAACATAAACTAATGAAAAGAATAGAGCCAGAGAAAAAATATTATTTTAGAATATAATAGAAGTAATCTTGTTATTTGCAGATTTTTAATATTTCCTACAACTTTTGTGATATTATACTATGTCAGTACAGTTTTGGTAATATTATATTTAAAATCTTTTTTTCTTGAAATATTAATATTTATTGGATGTAACATTGTTATATTTAAAGTCATTTTTCTTGAAAAAAATAAAGAATAGAAAACACAAATAAATAAATACATACATACATAAATAAGAAATAGTCTATTTAAAAAAAATATGAAGGGGCCAAAAGGAGAAAAGGAAGAGAAGGAGGAAGATGAGGAGGAGGAGAAGCTCAAATCAATAACTTAATGTTTCATTTTAAGAATAAAAAAGAAATATCAATAAAATGATGAAATATAACAAAATGCAAGCAGAAGAATGAAAATAATATGAACTTGAGTGGAGATAAATAAAACAGAGAATACAAAAACAATACAGAAAATAATGACACCAAATAATAGAGCTTTGCAAAGATCAACAAAGTTGACAGACTTTTAGCTAGACTGACTAGGATAAATCAGAGACAATTCAAATTACAAAATTCAGGAATGACAAAGAGATCATCACAATTGAACTCAGAGAAAACTTTTTAAAGAACTTTAAGGGACTATTATGAAACTAGAGGCACGGGTGGGGTCCAGCCAGCCCGCCCTGATCGGGCGTTTGGGCTGGGCTGGGCTGGCCAGAGGAGAATCCAGGGGCAGTTGGCTGGCCTCACCCCCGATGAGGGGGGCGATGGGGGGGAGGGCCGGCGGGGGGCGGGGAGGGGGGCAGGGCTGGCGGGGGGCTGGGAGGGAGCGCCTGGAGAAGACCCACTGAGCTGGAGCTGAGCATGGGCCCCAGTCTTCCCAGGGAGGACGGCCTCAGCAAAGAAACAGAAACAACCAGAAGGCTCTGCAAACAGGCCCTGAGCCCCCTTTGGCCAGGCAGACTCAGAGCTCGTGTCTCTCTGTGTGCATTAGACACAGCCTGGCACTCACCTTTGTCTGTTGGTCAAATGTATGGCATCGAAAAACTTGTTCCCCTTCTTCTCTTTGGACCCTTACAATAAATACAGGCCAATTGGAAGACACGGGCCCCAGTGGCAGAGCCAGGCCCCACAATCACTCGGAATTTAGGCCTAAGACAACTGGGTAGCAATCTCCATGGAACAGAACACACTGTTTTAGAGTCTTAATTCTCCCCTAAAATGTGCCCAGCTGCTCCTCTTTAGCTGGGACAGACTGAACTAAGGAACCAAAGACCAAGTTTCCTTTAAGGTGGGATCCACCAGGAGCCAGCTGGTGGCAAGGCCCATCACAGGCAGCTTCCTTTACACCAAGGTCAGTGTGCTCTGAGCAGGTCCATTTCTGGCGGTGCTGGGTCCTGGGCTGCTTGTTGGGCGGCAGGTCCACAGGGTTTCTCTCCGCTGCCATCCTGGCCTCTGGAGCAGTATCCTCGGGCCGGGCGTGCCAGGTGGCTGTCGCTAGAGCCAGGACTCAGAGAGCAAAGGAGCTGGCCCCTGCCGAGAGGGACCCGCAGGTGGCCAGGCCATGCCCCCAACCACACTTCTCAGTCTCACTCATGTGGATTGGGCCAAAGTCCACTGCCTGAGACTAGTGCCACATGGGTAGGGTCACAGTGCGGAGATGGGCACCCTGACCTGCCAGCCTTGTTGCCCAGCTGATTGATTTTGTCCCACAGACTTCATCTCAAGCTGTACCCTCACAGTGGCCACTTTCCCATTCTTCTTTACTGGTGCCTTGGCGGCAGCCCTGCAACTGGCCCCAGGGCCCTTGAGCTTGACAGCAGTGCTGGTGGCGGCCCCTGCAGCTGGCAAGTCATAGCAACCCGTCGGTCCACTATAATGGTCGCTGGGTTTTTATTATATAGAGTAGAGGCCCGTTACACGAAATTTGTGCACGGAGGGGGGTGTCCCTCAGTCCAGCCTGCACCTTCTCCAATCTGGGACTCCTCAAGGGATATCCTACTGCCCGTTTAGGCCCGATCTACCGGGATCGGGCCTAAACGGGCAGTCGGACATCCCTCTCACAATCCAGGACTGCTGACTCCCCACTGCTCACCTGCCTGCCTTCCAGATTGCCCCTAACTGCTTCTGCCTGCCAGCCTGATAACCCCCTAACCACTCCCCTGCCAGCCTGATTCATGCCTAACTGCTCCCCTGCCAGCCTGTTTGCCCCTAACTGCCCTCCCCTGCAGGCCTGGTCACCCCCAACTGCCCTCCCCGGCAGGCCTCGTCACCCCTAACTGCCCTCCCCTGCAGGCCTGGCCCCCCCCCAACTGTTCTCCACTGCAGGCCTTGGTCCCCCCCAACTGACCTTCCCTGCAGGCCCGGTCACCCCCAACTTCCCTCCTCTGCCAGCCTGGTCACCCCTAACTGCCCTCCCCTGCAGGCTTGATCGCCCCCAACTGCCCTCCCTTCAGGCCTGGTCCCTCCCAACTGCCCTCCCCTGCTGGCCATCTTGTGGTGGCCATCTTGTGTCCACATGGGGGCAAGATCTTTGACCACATGGGGGCAGCCATCTTGTGTGTTGGAGTGATGATCAATCTTCATATTGCTCTTTTATTAGATAGGATAGAGGCCTGGTGCATGAGTGGGGGCCAGCTGGTTTGCCCTGAAGGGTGTCCCAGATCAGGTTGGGGGTTCCCTTGGGGTGTGGGGCGGCCTGGGTGAGGGGCCTGTGGTGGTTTGCAGGCTGGCCATGCCCCCCGGCGACCCAAGCAGAGGCCCTGGTATCTGGGATTTATTTATCTTCTACGATTGAAACTTTGTAGCCTTGAGTGGAGCCAAGCCTCCTGCTTGCCTTGTGGCAACAGCCATTTCTGTTGAGATTTATGTATCTTCTATAATTGAAACTTTGTAGCCTTAAGTGGAGGCCAAGGCAGGCCAGGGCTGCAGAAGCTTGGCTTCCTCCATCGCCAGAGGCAACCCTAGCCTCCTGCTCTTTCAAGCTCCGTGGCTGCTGCCATTTCTGTTTGGATTTATTTATCTTCTATCATTGAAACTTTGTAGCCTTGAGTGGAGGCCTAGGCCGGCAAGGGCAGGCGGAAAGCTTGGCTTCCTCCATTGCCAGGGAAACCCAAGCCTCCCTTCTGCTCTCTGTGGCCGCAGCCATCTTGGTTGGGTTTATTTGCATATTCACTCCTGATTGGCTGGTGGGCATGGCTTATGGGTATAGCAGAGGTACGGTCAATTTGCATATTACTCTTTTATTAGATAGGACTAGAGGCCCGGTGCACAAAATCGGGTGAAGGGGGTGTGTCTCTCAGCCCGGCCTGCACCCTCTTGCAATCCAGGACACCTTGGGTAGGGTCCCTGGGCCTGGCCAGCAATCAGGGCCTGTTGGGGCTTTCCTCTCCCCTCCCCCGCTGCTGCCACTGCTTGCCATCTGTGCGGCTCTGTTGTCCCCCCATCTCCTGCCACCAGTCGACTCTCTCTGTGGGTGACAGGTATGGGGTACAATCCCTTGGCTGGCCTGGGCCTCCCTCAGCGGGGCAATCGTGGAGCCCCGCCCCCTCCCCAGAGGCCTGGGCCTCCCTCTGTGGGGGGTGGGGGGACGGGTTGTGGGGCAATGGCAGGGCCCCCCAACCAATCACATTGCACCCGCCTTGGCTGGCCTTGCGCCAGTGTGTGAAGGTCATCCAGATGGTCATTCTGCTATTTGGTCGTTCAGTCGATTTGCGTATTACACTTTTATTATTATAGATATTGTAAGCCAACAAATTAAATATCCTAAATCAAATGGACCATTTTCTAAAAAAACACAGATACAAACTTCTGTCTCAAGAAGATTTGGAAATTTAATAAATGTTTAACAAATAAAGAGATTAATTTAGTAAACAACACCTTCCCACATGAAAACCCAGGCCTGATGGCTTCAGTGATTAATTCTACAAAATCTTTAAAGGAGAATTAATACCAATATTCTGAAACTCTGCAAAAGAAGAAGGAGGAGGAGGAGGAGGAGGAGGAGGAGGAGGAGGAGGAATATTTGCCAACTCACTCTATGATGACAGCATTACCCTGATATCAAAATTAGATGAAGACAAGCAAAGTCATTACAAGATATAAAAAAAAAACACTAAAGACCAATATCTCTTATGCATAAAAACACAAAAATTCTTAACAAAATACTAAAAGAATATAAAAAGATTGTAAAGCATGACCAAGTGGGACTTACCCCAGGAACACAAAGTTGGTATAACCCAGGAAAATCAATCTATGCAATACATCATGTTAGCAAAATAAAGCATAAAAACTACATGATCATCTCAATAGACAGAAAAAGCAGTTGACAAAACCTAACACCTTGTCACATTAACAACATTCAATTAACTAGGAGTAGAAGGAAACTTTCTCAACTTGATAAAGACCACCTATGAAAAACCCATAACTAAAATTATACTTAATGCTGAAAGACTGCATGTTTTCCTCTAACATCAAAAACAAGACAAACCTCTCCACTCTTTTCATGTCTTTCAACTTTACACTAGAGCAGTGGTTCTCAACCTTCCTAATGCTGCGACCCTTTAATATAGTTCCTCATGTTGTGGTGACCCCCAACCATAAAATTATTTTTGTTGCTACTTCATAACTGTAATTTTGCTACTGTTATGAATCGTAATGTAAATATCTGTGTTTTCCGATGTTCTTAGGTGACCCCTGTGAAAGGGTCGTTTGACCCCCAAAGGGGTCGTGACCCACAGGTTGAGTACCGCTGCACTAGAGGTTCTTGCCAAAGAAATTAGGCAAGAAAATGAAATAAAAGTCTTCCAGATTATAAAGGAAAAAGTAAAACTATCTCTATTTGCAGCTTTCATGATTATATGTAAAAATCCTAAAGAATGGACACACAGAGAGAGGATCCAAGATGGCGGCGTAGGTAAACACCTAAACTGCTGCTTTGCACAACAATTTCAAAACTACAACTAAAAGACAAAACGTCTATCACCCAGAACCACGGGAAAGCTGGCTGAGTGGAAGTTCTACAACTAGAAGGAAAGAGCAAACAGCACTGAGAGGTGCACAAGCGCTGAAAAGCTGAGGTACGGAGGCGCACGAATCAGGCTGGAGACGAGTGACTGGGAGCGCTGCTTTTTTTCAACCCGAAGGGAGACAAGCTCCCGATTACTCTGAACTCCAGTTTCTGGGTAGACGTAGGGGACCCAAACTCCTAAGGGGAGAAGCTGGACTGACTGCCATCGGGTCAGAAAGTGAGTGAGGCTTGCCAGCAGGGCTGTGCGCAGGAATAATTGTTTACTGTTCTGGTGTGCGGACGCAGAGACGCGGTCGGAGACGCAGAGCGGGCTTACTGGCAGCCATCGCTGCATGCAACGCCCTA
The DNA here is from genome assembly GCF_963455305.1 of Plecotus auritus. Classification (NCBI taxonomy): domain Eukaryota; kingdom Metazoa; phylum Chordata; class Mammalia; order Chiroptera; family Vespertilionidae; genus Plecotus; species Plecotus auritus. The sequence goes on from NC_137774.1 coordinate 42,433,217, forward strand.
GCCTAGTGACACCCTGAGACCTCGCCCCCGCACAACCTACAAACCCACCCAAGCTCCAAGCAGCGGCTTTAGCATATGAATGGCCTGCCCTATCACAGCTTAACCTAGCAAACTTGCAGCCCGGGTCAGACAGCTCCAAAACCTCCAAACCCCAAGCAAAGAGGAGAAAACTGTAGTTCTCGCTGTAGCTCCTGCTGGGTGGCCTCAGACTGTAGCTGACCTGCACCCCATTGGAGATCCAGAAGCCAGTGTACCTAGTGGTCAGTGTGAGACACCAGATTTCAACTCCTCACATCCATAAGTGACACATTCAAGAGGCAGACTCAGTGAGCACCAAAGCCCCACTGAAATAAGTCCTGCACCATAAGCGTGTCTCCAGTGCAGCAGTTCTTCCATTATAGACACAGCGGGTCCTCACAGCCAATTGACCTGAAGGTCAATACCTCCCAGTGTACCAACAGCAATCAAGGCTTAACTACACCAAGACTTTGCACTCAGCCCACAAAGGGGTGTACCAAGAGCGTCCACCTCAGGTGATTGGGGAGGCTGAGCTACTGGCCCCTATAGGTCACCTACCACACAAAGCCACTCCATCAACACAGGGAAGCAGCAAAATGCAGAGACAAAGAAACATGTCACGAATAAAAGAAATGGAGGAAAGCAAACTACTGGACGACATAGAGTTCAGAACTACATTTATAAGGTTACTCAAGAATCTTCTAAAAAATGCCGAGAAACTTGATGAGACCTTCAAGGACCTTAATGAGAATGCCAAAAAAATGGAAAAGGACCAGTCAGAAATTAAGCATACACTGTCTGAAATAAAGAATATACAGAAACTCAATGTAGATTAATGTACCCCAAGAATCAAACCAAAGATCTGAAATATGAGGAAACAAAAAACACCCAACCAGAAAAACAAAAAGAAAAAAGAATCCAAAAATATGAATATAGTGTAAGGAGCCTCTGGGACAACTTTAAGCATACCAACATCCAAATTTTTGGGGTGCCAGAAGAAGAGAGCAAAATATTGAAAACCTATTAGAAGAAATACTGACAGAAAACTTTCCCTACCTGGTGAAATAAATAGACTTACAAGTTCAGGAAGTGCACAGAACCCTGTACAAAAGGAATCCAAAGAGGACCACACCAAGACACATCATAATTAAAATGCCAAGGGCAAAAGACAAAGAGAGAATATTAAAAGCAGCAAGAGAAAAACGGTTAGTTACCTACAAGGGAGCACCCATACAACTGTCAGCTGATTTCTCGGCAGAAACTATGCAGGCCAGAAGGGAGTGGCAAGAAATATTCAAAGTGATGAATAGCAAAAACCTACAAACAAGATTACTCTACCTAGCAAAGCTATCATTTAGAATTGAAGGTCAGATAAAGAGCTTCACAGACAAGAAAAAGCTAAAGGAGTTCATCAACACCAAACCAGGATTACATGAAATGCTGAAGGGTATTCTTTAAGAAGGGGAAGAAGAAGAAAAAGGTAAAGATAAAAATTATGAACAACAAAATGACATCAAATACATACCTACCAACAAGTGAATCTAAAAATCAAGTGAATAAAAAATCTGAAGAACAGAATGGACTGGTAAATATAATAGAATCAGGGACATAGAAAGGGAGTGGACTGACAATTCTCAGGGGGAAGGGGGTGTGAGGGGTGTGGGAAGAGATTGGACAAAAATCTTACACCTATGGATGAAGAGAGTGGCGGGGGCGGGGGGTAAGGGCATGGGTTGGGGTTGAGAATCAGGAAGAGGGGAGCTATGGGGGGAAAAAAGAGGAACACTTGTAATAATCTGAACAATAAGATTTATTTTAAAAAAAGAATGGACACACAAAAATAGCTATTAGAACTAATAAACTAGCAAGTTTTCAGGATAAAAGGTCAATATATAAACATCAATTGTATTTCTACATATTAGCAATAAACAATCTAAAATGTAATTAAGAAAACAACTCCATTTACAATAGCATCAAAAATAATGGAATATTTAGGAATAATTTTAACAAAAGAAGAGCAAGACTTATATACTGAAAACTACAAAACATAGTTGAAGAATTTAAATAAAACTTAAATAAATGTTAAGACATTCATGGACTAGCAGACTTAATGCTATTAAGACAGCAATGCTTTCCAAACCAGTCTATAGATTCAACTCAATCCCTATAAAAATCATTGCTACATTTTTTTTGCATAAATGATCAAGCTGATCCTAAAATTTATATGCAAAGAAAAGTTTGCATGTCAAGCCTTGGGAAACCCACCCTTCCCAACTTTTTTATATTCATTTTTTTTATTAAGGTATTATATGTGTACATATCTTACCATTGCCCCCCCACCCCACTACCATACATGCCCTCACCCCCCAATGTTTTGCATCCGTTGGTTATTCTTATATGCATGCATATAAGTCCTTCGGTTGATCTCTTATTTCCCCCACCTCTCCCTAACCTTCCCGCTGTAATTTGACAGTCTCTTTGATGCTTTACTGCCTCTGTATCTATCTTTTTGCTCATCAGTTTATAATGTTTTTTATTATCCCCAAATGAGTGACATCATGTGGTATTTTTCTTTCATTGACTGGCTTATTTCACTTAGCATAATGTTCTCTAATTCCATACAGGTGCCTACAAATGGTAATAATTCCTTTTTTATGGCAGCATAGTATTCCATTGTGTAGATGTACCATAGTTTTCTGATCCAGTCATCTACTGACGGACACCTAGGCTGTTTCCAAATCTTAGCTATTGTAAATTATGCTGCTATGAACATAGGGGTGCATATATCCTGTCTGATTGGTGTTTCTAGTTTCTTAGGATATATTCCTAGGAGTGGGATTACTGGGTCAAATGGGAGTTCCATTTTCAGTTTTTTGAGGAAACTCCATACTGTTCTCCACAGTGCAGCACCAGTCTGCATTCCCACCAGCAGTGCACGAGGGTTCCTTTTTCTCCGCATCCTCCCCAACACTTGTTGTTTGTTGATTTGTTGATGATAGCCATTCTGACAGGTGTGAGATGGTATCGCATTGTTGTTTTGATTTGCATCTCTCGAATAATTAGTGACTTGGAGCATGTTTTCATGTGTCTCTTGGCCATCCTTCTGTCTTCTTTCGAAAAGATTCTATTTAGGTCCGTTGTCCATTTTCTTATTGGATCATTTATCTTCCTTTTATTAAGTTGTATAAGCTGCCTGTAGATGTTGGAGATTAATCCTTTATCAGTAATAACATTTGCAAGTATGTTCTCCCATACAGTGGGGTTTCTTGATGTTTTGTTGATGGTTTCTTTTGCTGTGCAAAAGCTTTTTATTTTGATGTAGTCCCATTTGTTTATTTTCTCTTTGGTTTCCATTGCCCTAGGGGCAGTATCAGTGAAGAAGTTCTTTCAGCATATGTTTGAGATTTTGCTGCCTGTGGATTCCTCTAGTATTTTTATGGTTTCCCGTCTTATGTTTAAGTCCTGTATCCATTTTGAGTTTATTTTTGTGTATGGTGTAAGTTGGTGGTCTAGTTTCATTTTTTTGCATGTATCTGTCCAATTTTCCCAACACCATTTATTGAAGAGACTGTCTTGACTCCATTGTATGTTCATGCCTCCTTTGTCAAATATTAATTGCGCATAGCGGTTTGGGTCCATATCTGGATTCTCTGTTCTACGCCATTGGTCTATATGTCTGTTCTTGTGCCAGTACCAGGCTGTTTTGAGAACAGTGGCTTTGTAATACAGCTTGAAATCTGATATTGAGATCCCTCCTACTTTATTCTTCTTTCTCAGGATTGCTGTGGCTATTCAGGGTCTTTTTTTTTATTCCAGATGAATTTTTGGAGAGTTCTTTCTAGGTCTGTGAAATATGCCATTGGTATTTTAATGGGGAGTGCATTGAATCTATAGATTGCTTTGGGTAGTATGGACATTTTAATGATGTTGATTCTACCAATCCATGAACATGGTATGTTCTTCCATCTGTTTTTGTCTTCCTCTATCTCTTTTTTCAGTGTCCTGTAGTTTTCTGAGTATAGGTCTTTTACCTCCTTGGTTAAGTTTATTCCTAGGTATTTTAATTTTTTGACTGTGATGGTAAATGGGATTTCTTTTTTAGTCTCTGTTTCTGTAAGTTCACTATTGGTGTATAGAAATGCCATAGTTTTCTTGGCGTTAATTTTGTATCCTGCTACATTGCCAAATTCATTTATTAAGTCTGTTAGTTTTTTGATGGAGTCTTTCAGGTTTTTTATGTACAATATCATGTCATCTGCAAATAAGGACATACTTCTTCTTTTCCAATTTGGATGTCTTTTATTTCTTCTTCTTGTCTAATTGCAATGGCGAATACTTCCAGTACTATGTCGAACAGGTGTGGTGAGAGTGGGCATCCCTGTCTTGTTCCTGTTCTTAGGGGAAATGGTTGTAGTTTTGACCATTGAGTATGATGTTGGCTGTGGGTTTATTATATATAGCTTTTATTATATTCAGGTATGATCCTTCTATTCCCACCTTGTTGAGAGTTTTTATCAAGAAAGGGTGTTGGATTTTGTCAAATGCTCTTTCTGCATCAATTGATATGACTATGTGATTTTTATCTCTCAATTTGTTTATGTGATGTATTACGTTTATTGATTTTCGGATATTGTACCATCCTTGCATTCCTGGGATAAATCCTACTTGGTTATGGTGTATGATCTTTCTGATGTAGTGCTGAATCCGATTTGCTAGAATTTTGTTGAGGATTTTGGCATCTATGTTCATGAGGGATATTGGCCTGTAATTCTCTTTCATTGTGTTGCCTTTATCTGGTTTTGGTATTAGGGTGATGCTGGCTTCGTAGAAGGAGCTTAGAAGTGTTCCTTCCTCTTGAATTTTATGGAATAGTCTGAGGAGGATAGATTTTAGTTCTTCCTTGAATGTTTGGTAAAACTCCCCTGTGAAGTTGTCTGGCCCCGGGCTTTTGTTTGCTGGGAGCTTTTTGATGAATGCTTCAATTTCTTCCATAGTTATTGGCCTATTGAGATGTTTAGATTCTTCCTGATTGAGTTTTGGAACATTATATTTTTCTAGGAATATGTCCATTTCCTCCACGTTGTCCAGTTTGTTAGAATAGAGTTGTTCATAGTATTTTTTAACAATCCTTTGTATTTCGCTGGGGTCTCTTGTTATTTCCCCTCTTTCATTTCTGATTTTGTTTATTTGGGTCCTATCTCTTTGCTTCTTGGTGAGCCTGCCTAGAGGTTCATCAATCTTGTTTATCCTTTCAAAGAACCAGCTCTTGGTTTTGTTGATCTTTTGTAATGTTTTTTTGGTCTCTATGTCATTCATTTCTGCTCTGATCTTTATTATTTCCTTCCTTCTGCTTACACTGGGCTTTTCTTGTTGTTCTCTTTCTAACTATTTGAGTTGTAGGGTTAGGTAATTTATTACCACTGTTTCTTGTTTTTTGCAGTAGTCTTGTAGAGCTATGAACTTCCCTCTCAAGACTGCTTTTGCTGTGTCCCATAGATTTTGGATTGTTGTGTTTTCATTGTCATTTGTTGCCATGATGTTTTTTATTTCTCCCTTGATCTCTCTGGTAACCCGGTCATTGCTTAATAGCATGCTGTTTAGTCTCCATGTGTTTGATTGTTTTGGATTGTTTTTATTGTAGTTGATTTCCAGTTTTATGCCACTGTGATCTGAGAAGATGCTTGATATGATTTCTATCTTCTTGAATTTGAAGAGACTTTGCCTATGACCCAACATATGGTCTATCTTTGAAAATGACCCATGTGCACTTGAGAAGAATGTATATTCTGTGGCTTTGGGGTGAAATGTTCTGAAGATGTCAATTAATTCCATCTGGTCTAGTGAGTCATTTAGGATTGATGTTTCTTTGCTGATTTTTTGTTTAGAGGATTTGTCCAGTGGTAACAGTGGGGTATTAAAGTCTCCTACTATGATGGTATTGCTCTCAATCTCTCCCTTTATATCTTCCAGGCGTTTTTTTTTATGTATTTGGGTGCTTCTGTATTGGGTGTGTATATTTTTACCAGAGTTATTTCTTCTTGTTGCATTGATCCCTTTAGTATTATCTCTTGTTATGTCCTTCACTTTGTGATCTAATTTGTCAGATATAAGTATAGTTACCCCAGCTTTTTTTTTTCATTTCCATTCTCCTGAAAAACCTTTTTCCATCCCTTCACCCTCAGTCTATGTGTGTCTTTTTTTCTGAGGTGGGTTTCTTGTAGACAGCAGATATATGGGTCATGTTTTCTTATCCAAACCATTACCCTATGTCTTTTGATTAGGGCATTTAATCCATTTACATTTAAAGTTATTATTGATAGGTACTTATTTGTCACCATTTTTATTCTTTACCCCTGTGTTCCTTCTTCGCTTCCTATTTCTGTTTGTTGTTGTTGTTGTTGTTGTTGTTGTTGTTGTTTTTGGTGTTCTTGTTTTTTTACAGCAGACCCTTTAGCATTTCTTGCATTGCTGGTTTGGTGGTAATAAATTCCCTTAGTCCTTTTTTGTTTGTGAAGCTCCTGATTTCACCTTCAATTTTCATTGATAGCCTTGCTGGGTAAGTATTCTTGGATTCAGACCCTTCCTTTGTATGACTTTGTATATTTCATTCCATTCCCTTCTGGCCTGATGAGTTTCTGTTGAGAAATCAGTTGCTAGTCTGATGGGGGTTCCTTTGTAGGTAACTTTCTGTCTCTCTCTGGCCACTTTTAAGATTCTTATTTTGTCTTTGGTGTTTGCCAATTTAATTATAATGTGCCTTGGCATCGGTCTTTTGGGGTTCATTTTGCTTGGGACTGTGAGCTTCTTGGATTTGTGTGGGGTTTTTCTTTCCTATATCAGGGAAGTTTTCTGTCATTATTTCTTCAAACAAGTTTTCTATTCCTTGCTCAGTTTCCTCTCCTTCTGGAACCCCTATTATGCAGATGTTGTTTTGTTTTGTGTTGTCCCAAAGTTCCCTTAGGCTCTCCTCCTGCTTTTAATTTTTTTTTCTAGAAGCTGCTATACTTGGGTATTTTTTCCTACCTTGTCGTCTAGCTCACTGATGCGGTCCTCTGCTTCTTCTAGTCTACTCTTGATGGTTTCTATTGAGTTCCTTACAGCAGCGATGTCATTTTTCATTTCTTCTTGGTTCTTCTTCATTTCCTCTTGGTTCTTACTCATATTGTCGAATTTGTCTTCCATTCTTTTTAGCCACCTTATGACCATTTCTCTGAATTCTTTCTCTGGCAGGTTGCTTGCCTCCATTTCGTTTACTTCCTTTTCTGGTGATGCCTGCTTTTCTTTCATATGCAGGCTCTTTCTTTGTCTCCCCATGGTCTCTCTTCTCCAGGTGTCTGGTTATGTAGTTCTCTCTCTCCTGCATTGATTTAAAGGCACAAAATACAACACAACCAGGTACCATACACAAGGCACTGAACAGAAATGTATTCATGATATTAATAACCCCAAATAAAGGTGACCACCAGAGAAAGGCAAATTAGGGGATAGGAGAGAAAGAAGAAGAGGAAAAAAAAAAGAAAGTAGTGCCAAAATGAAATTGGGAAAAGGAAAAAAAAAGTAAGATAGAAAAAAAAGAGTATAAGAAAGGAAAGGGAAACAAACTATATATATGGGGGGGAAACTCCAATAGAACAGCCACTAATCCCAGCAAATGCCAGCAACAAGTACCTTGAGGTGAATACAAACTACAAACAACAATTAATATCAAGCGAGACGAGGAAAAACAGACGCAAAAAAACAAACAAACAAAAACAAAGCAAACAAAATAAAACAAAACAAAACAAAAAGAATAAGCAAAACAATCTCACAAACAAGCATAAAAAATCAATATAATCAACATTCAAGAAAACAACAGCAAAAGGACAGAGAGAAAAACAACTTTTTGGATAGTGAAGACAGAGAAGAAAGAGGTGTGTATGAACTCAGAGCAGGAGACTGAAAATTAGATATATAAGTAGGGTGAAATTTTGACAGGGGGTAAAAAGACAGAATAGGGAAAATCTAAAGCAGGAAAAGGGTAAGAGAAACAGGACAACCAAAGGGCAAAAGTTAGGAAGAGAGTGATGGCATAAAGGTACAGTTGAGATAGAGTAGAATGATGCTAAAGGAAAGATGAAAATAGAATGTAGAACACTAATCTCAAAGTCAAATAAGGAGAAAATAAAATGACACTTTAAAAAAAAAAGGTAAAATAGTAGTAGTAATAATACTGATTGAAAATAAAAAATGTAAAAATTAAAAAGGTAAAATCAAGTGAGGAAAAAAGAAAAAAATTAGTTTCTTAAGTAGAAGATGAAAAAGAAAAAAATAATAAAATAATAAAAATAATAAAAAATAAAATAAAATGTGCAGTAGTGAAGGTCATTCACTTCTTCTATTGTTCTGTTTGGCACACCTGTTTCCCAGTCAGGACAGTATTGCAGTTCGCTGCGTTCCACTGCTCTTCAGTGTTGTAAGCCAGTCCTGATTTTTAAGCAGGCGGTGTGTCTTACTTTCTTGTATTCCTTAATTTGTGATTACACAAGAGTCAATTTGTGATTCAGCCTCTGGGTGGCAGTGTTTCTGGATTGACTTCCGGATCTCTTTGGCCTCTCTAGCCTGTATTTACATCCTTCTTTCCCTGTGGCGCTCAATACCGGTTTGTGGGAGTGGGCTGCCCCAGAGCTGGTTCTCCGACGGTCACTCCCTGCTCTGATCCCCAGGTTCCAGAAAAACAACTTTCCCCTGCAGTCTCCTAGGGTGTCCCCAACTGGGTGATCCTATGTATTGGGCTCAGTAATCAGAAGCAAGGATTCAAAGAGGAGAAAGCTCCAGTGTGCGAACTCCAGGTCTGCGCATAAGCCCGCGCAATCCCCTTTTCCCCCTTGTGTCCAAGCACCAGGCACACTCCCAAAATTTTTAGGCTGTCCTTCTGTGTCAGATCAAAATGGGTTGCTTTTTAGAGATCCCCTCTGTTAGCAGCTCTGAGGACCCACTTCCACATTCACAGATCATGCCAGCCCCAACAGCCATGGATTTTTCTAGGTGCAGACTTCCCCCGGTGCTCCAGCTCCTGCAGTGCATGTGTTTCTCTGTCCTGCCAGGACCAGAGACCTCACCTTATCCCAGGTGAAATCTGACCTTTCCGTGGTGGAGTGTAGAGCTCCTCTGAATCCACATGTTTGCGCCAATTGGGGACTGGTGCTCTGGGGTTCGCAGCTGTTCGGTGGGTGCTGCAGTTGTAGATTTTCAGGTTTCCAATAACATCCACTTTCCCCTTCAAGATGGCGCGGTCTCCGCGTCTGAGCCAGTGGCTCCAGGAGGGAACCCGGCAGCAGTGGGGGCTGCTCGGTCAGAGGACCCCCATCCAGCAGTCCCCCACCTTCTCCTGGAGTATAGCTGTCGCATAACTCTCCAACAGAGACTCCCCATGCAACCTTCAGCTGTTCTTTCTATCTGCTCCGGGACAAGGCTCTGGACACGTCTGTCTATTCCACTGCCATTTTTCCACCCTCTCACCTTTATTTTTATTTATTTATTTTTAAATCTTTATTGTTGAAAGTATTACATAGGTCATCCTTTTTCCCCCATAAACCTCTTACAGCCTACTTCCATCATCCCCCAAGATCCTCCCCCAAAAAATAAAAAAATTTTAAGTAAAATGTCCCACGTTACTCTAAGCCATACATGTGTTTTTCTTCCTTTAATATCTCTGAGGACCCCAAAAGGGCCACAGTACTAGAAATGGAAACCAGGCCCCAGTTACCCTGAGGAGAGGGCCCTCGGGACATGCAAATCTCTCCCACAGGCTGGTCAGCTGTGGCCTCACGTACAACTGCTGCAAGGACCTGGCCTCCATGCTGGGTACCAGCCCCAGCCTGACAGAACTGGACCTGTGGCAGAACGACCTGGGTGACCTTGGTGTGAGGCTGCTCTGTGAAGGGCTCAGGCAACCTGCCTGCCAACTCAAGCACCTGGGGTAAGGCCCTGGGGTCATTTCTGGGCAGAGGGCAGGGAAGGGGAGGCAGAGCAATGGAAAGGGGAGTGGGGGCCCTGAATTGGACAAGGTAAGTAAATGGGGCAGAAAAATGCATGGGCTGCCTGGCTTCCCTACCAGATCGGCCACTGACTTAGGCCATGAGACAGGCAGGTCTTCATCTGAGACTCGGTTTCTTCATCTGTATAACAGGACTATCATATCAACCACATAGATGTGATGAAATAAAATGCATGTAAAACTAGTGCAGTGCTGGGAACAGAGTTGAGAGGCTCAGATGATAACCACTGGTGAGGCCACATGTTCAGAGGATTCCTGCCCAGGTTTACTTCTCCATCCAAGGCAGTCCTTCCATCCTTCCTTCCTCCTTTTCTTCCTTCCTTCCTCCTTCCTTTCTTCCTTCCTTCCCTCATTCATTCATTCATTCATTCATTCACTCATTCATCCTTTCATTCATTTCATGGCTCCAATGTGCCAAGCACTGGGCCAGGCACTGAGGGCACAATAGTGAGCAACAGACACGGGCCCTGCCCCCTTAAGCTTGCACTCCAGTGAGGAGACAGATGTTGATGACATGTTAACACACAGTGCATCTCTGAGCTCCATGCAGTTTGTGAAGGGAAAGTGCACTGTGTTATGAGAGTGTAACAGGTGGGGGAGGATGGAATTAGACTCAGGGGCAGGGAGGGCCTCTCCGGGGAAGTGACATCAGGCTGAGACCTGAAGCAGAAAGAGGGGTTGACCAGGCCCAGCCAAGGAGAGCAGTCCAGGCTGAGAATAGCATGGGGAAGACCCCAGGATAGAAACGGGCTCAGAGCACTGGAGAGCCGTGTGGCTGGGGTGCAGTGACCCCCAGCCCTCATTTCCCACGCTGTCTCCGGGCCACTTCCTGTTGCCTCCCAGCATGAAAACAAGTCCACAGCCAGGTTCTGACTGAACATTTCCCTGCAACTCCTGGCTGGGGCCTATCTCACTCTCAGAGCTGACAGGGTTCCAAATCTCCATGTCCTGACCCCTCGGTCTTGGCCAAAGCTCCAGCCGGCTCTCAGCCTTTCCTCTGCCAGTCCTCCTTTCTCAAACCTAAAGCAGCAGGAGGTGAACACTCTACATGTGGGTCCTCCCAGAGCCCACTCTGACCCTTCACAACCATGGGAACTCCATCTTCTGGGGCTGGCATCTTTCCACTTCAGTCCCTTCCCCTCTGAGCATGTCACCATCTCTTATATGTCACCACCTCTCCAGAGCTGGGCCTTTGCAGTAGGTCTGCATCCATGCCCTGCTCACCCGTTACTCCTCACCTCTTGGTTGCCTCAGAGCAGCTCTAGGACGTCCTGCGAAGGTTTCTGCCTCCTTCCTTCCTAGGGCCCTGGGACTGGGATGAGAGAGACAACCTCTGCATCATGGGTCATCCCCTCACCAGGGGAGAACAGCTCTGCTAGCAAGAATGAGGAAGGTGTGCGCCCCTGACAGGTGCAGGGTCTTCACACCTGCTTTGTCCATGGCTCATAATAGGCTGAGCAGGTCCCTCCCTGTTGGAGATGAGGACATGGAGGCCCAGAGAGGGCAGCAGCTATCCCAAATCCAATGGAAACCAAGAGCACAAGGCATGTGAGAATGGAAACTGGCTCTTTCTTTCCAGGAAGCCTCCTAGCCTCTGGGAAGGAAATCCCAGGACCTACTTCAGTGTAGTGAGTTTGAGGCCATGGGGACTGACTGTTCTGTGGTGGGTGCTGTGAAGTGCTGCTGAGTCTGTTTTCAGGAAAGAAGACCCACCCCCACACCCCTGAGAGTGCTGCCAGCTACAAGGATGGCCTCTGCCAACTAGAGCCATCTCACACAAGGTCACTGCCCTCCTGGGTGGCTTACGTCCAGTGACTGGTATAGTGGTATAAGGACCCTCCTCCAAGTATGGAACAGCCCTGGAGGGTCACCCCCACATCAGAAGTCCCATAGAGTCAGCTGTGCCCCTTGGGACTGCATCACAGCCCAACTTGTCACTCTACCCAGTCCTGTTACCTCCCTTTGCCCTGGTATTGACCCAAGAACACTCCCTAATAAACCTCCTAACTCAACTTTACTTTCCATCATAGAATGTGTTTTTAGGGAACCCAACCCACAACAGGTTTCTGCAGGACCTGGAAGGTTCCATGATTCTGGGCCCTGAGGCCCTTGAGATCATGTGGGGGTCCCAGGATAACTAAGCTTCCTTTGTGCTTGCAGGCTGGAACAGACTCAGCTGAGTGAGGAGGTGAAAAAGATGCTGAGTCTCCTGCAGCAGGAGAAGCCTCAGCTAGTCATCATCAGTAGTCCGTAAGGAGGAGACATAGAACTCCCTCGAGCTGAACCAGGCCCAGGGCTGACTCCTTCAGGCTGTTCCAGGAACATGGGCCAGAAGTGGGGTGGGGTGAGGTTGGAGGTAGAGACAGACAGAAGCAGAAAGAAGCCAGGAAACCACAACAGCCAGAGTGAGGTTGTTTCTTTGTTTGTTTAGTTCAAACAAGATCATGCCCCTCCTTTGTTTAAACCCTTCCATGAGATGATAAGGAGGTGAAAAAACGAAGAAACGTGTATGAGTGAGTGGGTGAGATTTGGAACATGAAAAGCAATGACGCTGAGGGGGAGATGAGGACAAGCAGAGAGAGCTTTGGAGGGGACAGACCACCCTCATTCAATCTCCACACATATAAACACCCATGTATGCAGCCCAGCTGAGGGGAATCCAGGGAACAGGAGAATATGATTTCCTGCTGGGAATTTGCTGCAGCCCTGTGGGCCTTCATTTTGATATGTTTTCGCCTGTGACTGCAAAGTACATCTATGCCCTGGTCCCCATTCCTCTGCCTCACCTAGTCTGGCAGAAGCCATTAGGAGGCCTTAGGAGGAACCATTCCTCAGAGAACAAACATTCCCCTCAGACCCACAGTGTGTTAGGCACAGAACCATGGACACGGGCCCAACACCTAGGAATTAACTCAGCAGGGACAGAGGCCCAGGTGACCCACAGCATGAATCATTGTGCCTGAGTCAGCGTGAATGCTCTGATGGCCTATTTGAGTCTGTCCAAAGGACCTGAGATGAGTTATGAAAGGTGGGAGGGCTTAGCTCGGCTGAGAGTGGGTAGATTCCTGGCAGAGGTAGAGGCTCTGATCTCAGCTCCTTTGAGGAATGGAAGGATGCCAGGTACCAGAAACACTTCTACTCCAAGTGTGGACCATGGACCAGCAGTGTCAGCATCAGCATCACCTGAGAGCTAATAAAAAATGCAAATCTCAAGCCTCACTCCAGACCTGCTGAATCAGAATCTGTGTTTTGACAAGGCCTTTGAGCAGCATTGGATTAGAAGTGAGTGAGCAGGGAGAGTGGCAGAGGTGGGATTGGAGCTGAGGGGTGGCAGGAAGTTGGGAGGACAAAGAGGCCTTTGGGCCATGTTAATAACTTCCGCTTCTACCTCAAAAGCAATAAAGATTTCAGGGCTTCAGTAGCTAAGTGATGAGTCAGGTTCAAATTGAAGACCAGCTGCTGTGTAGAAATGGCCTGGAGAGGGACAAGAGAAGAAGAGGGCACCTTTAGGGGGAGGATGCAGTGGTTCGAGCCACAGATGCCAGGGCCTTGGCTGGAGGTGGAGGCTGTGGAGGTGGAGTGAAGGGACTAGACAGGAGAGCTATACTAGAGCCAGTGACAAGGTGGCCAATCAACTCTCATAAGGAGCCAGAACTACATTCCAGTTCCCACATGGATGGAGGGGTGGATGGGGGCCATCACGAAGACAGCGTCTATGAGAGAACATCAGATGAAGGCCATGAGTTCAAATTCAGATGGGTTGAAATTAAGTGAGGTTGTCAATTAGCATATTCCCTCTTTATTAGATAGGATACTTTCATTTTATTGTATGTCATGTATACCTCAATCAAGCTCTCGTTTTGTTTTGTTTTGTTTTGTTTTGGGTTTTTAATGATTTCAGAGAGAAAGGGAGAGGGAGAGAGATAGAAACATCAATGAGGAGAGAGAATCATTGATCAACTGCCTCCTGCATGCCCCCTATTGGGAATCAAGTCCGCAACACGGGCAGGTGCCCTTGACTGGAATCAAACCCAGGACCGTTCAGTCCACAGGCAGATGCTCTATCCACCAAGCCAAATCAGCTAGGGTGTTATTATAGTATTTTCAATACAAGATACCAGGTGATCTTATCCATATATATTTTGTGGTTCATTTTGAAGAATATAAATAGAGACCTTTTTTTCCATAACCACAATGCCACTATCATATCTAACAACGTTTACAATAAGTCATTTTCATATCATCTAATACCCATTCTGCATTAATATTACCATGTAGATTGTGTTAATTGTTGAAAAGTAGGATCTTTAAAAATAATAACTTTCCTATTTTATTGTTCTTCATACTATTATTATTTTCATCATCATCATCATCATTATAGAAACAGTTAACCACCTGCAGTCATATATTAATCTGTCAACATACATTAGGTCTCTTATTACTCACAACTCTATGAGATGGTGCTATTATTACTTTTACTTACAAATAAGAAAACTGAGGCTTTCTGAAGCCGCCACCATTGCCGCTGGTCTCGAGGCCGCAGATGCCACCACTGACACCACGCAGAGCCAAAACCATGTGTGAGTACAAGCTAGTGGTCCTTGGTTCAGGAGGCATGGGGAAGTCTGCTCTGACAGTTCAGTTTGTTCAGGGAAATTTTGTTGAAAAATATGACCCAATGGTAGAAGATTTCTACAGAAAGCAAGTTGAAGTAGATTGCCAACAGTGTATGCTCAAAATCCTGAACACAGCAGGAACAGAGCAATTTACATCGATGAGGGATTTGTATATGAAGAATGGCCAAGGGTTTGCACTAGTATATTCTACTAGGGGCCCAGTGCATGAATTCATGCACCTTGAAAGGAACTGTGGGCTGTGAGGCTGCAGTGGGCACAGGGGCGGTCTTGGCCCATCCTCTGCACCCCCACCTGGCCCCTCCCACCATGGCCCCTGGTCCCCTGTCTGCCTGCAACCCCGCTCCCACCACCGCCACTTCCACATACTGACAGCACCAGCCCCGCTCGCACCTTTTGGTGGTGTGGAGCAATTGGGGCCCGCGCCAGTAGCAGGTGCGAGCAGTGGCTGCTGCCCCAATCACCCCCCAGGAGCAGTGAGAGGTGGAGAAGCCCTCAGGGGCAATCAGGGCCAGCAGCCTCTGCTCCCACCCGCTGATGGCCCTGAGCAATCGGGACCAGTGCTGGGAAACGGCAGTGGATGCGAGCTGTGACTTCAGCACAGGTTGCAGGTGCGAGCACTGGGCGGGACCGTGGTGCGCAGGAGCAAAGAATTTTCAGTAACCACCAGAGGCTTGCCCCAATGACTGTAACTGGTGCACCACCTTGGTCTGGCACCCCCGATCACCTGCTCCACCATCCCACCGCAGCTGACACCTGCCATGTTCCGCGCACACCCCCTGGTGGTCAGCGCACATCATAGCAACCATTTGTTTGGTTGTTCAGCCATATGGTCTATTTGCATATTAGCCTTTTATTATATAGGATTACAGCTCAGTCCACATTTAATGACTTCCAGGACCTGAGGGAACAGATTTTACAGGTTAAGGACACAGAAGATGTTCCAATTATTTTGGTTGGCAATAAATGTGACCTGGAAGATGAGCGAGTAGTTGGCAAAGAACAGGGTCAGAATTTAGCAAGACAGTGGTGTAACTGTGCCTTTTTAGAATCTTCTGCAAAGTCAAAGATCAACATTAATGAGGTATTTTATGACCTGGTCAGACAGATCAATAGAAAGACACCAGTGGAAAAGAAGAAGCCTAAACAGAAATCCTGTCTGCTGCTTTAGGCCCACAGTGAGCGGCAGCTCTGATCCAGATTACAGGAAGGAAGAACTGCTGCCTAATTGGAAGTGCCAGAATTCTAGACTTCAAAAAATAAATCTGAAGCGGCTTCTCCTGTTTTATACATTATGTGAAGAATTTAGTTCTTATATTGGTTTGCACACGTTCCCTGGAGAGAACAAAATTCTCTGTGTATATCTCTCAGAAAATAAGACAATAGTATTTCTCCTTTGCAATAGCAGTTATAACAGATGTGAAAATAAATATACTTGACTCTAATATGATTATACAAAAGAGCATGGATGCATTTCAGAAGTTAGATATTGCTACTATAATCAAATGATTTCATATTGACCTTTCTATCATGATTCCTCCCATCAGGCACTAAACGTTGAACCATTATACTTTAGGTCTGTAATGATATAGATGATGAAATTTCCCCTCAAACTCATTACAGCAGATAACTATTTTGAGTCATTGACTTCATTTTATATTTAAAAATTATGAAATATCATTCTATCATTATATTCTAATTAAAATTGTTTGTGCATAATGCTTTGGAAAAAGGGTCTTTTATAGGAAAAAAAACTGGCATAACTGATTCCTATGGCTTTCAAAGCTAAAATATATAATATACTAAACCAACTCTAATATTGCTTCTTGTGTTTTACTGTCAGATTAAATTACAGTTTTTATGAATGATTAAATTTTAGTACATTTAAAAAAAAGAAAACTGAAATTAGGGAGTTTCGATGACTTGCTTGGGGATCCACAGTAGAGAGCAGAGGGTCTACGATACAATCCCAAATCCCTCTGTGATATGTTTGACCTTGCAGCCACTCTACTGGCTATGCAGTGCACGGCGTGGGGTTGGATATTCAGTACATACTCAGTGGGCTTGTGTAGAGTAATTAATTCAATGTCTACTTCTCTCTGTAATTCCCAAAGTTCACTTCCCCATGAGTGGCTCCTACCCCTGGAACAAATCCAACAGAAACCCCAGAACCCAGAGCCGGTGAGAGTGGCTCTTTCTTTCCAGGACACCTCCTAGCCTCTAGGAAGGAAATCCCAGGACCTACTCCTATGTAGTCAGTTTGAGTCCATGAGGCCTGACTGTTCTCTGGATGATGCTGTGGAAGTGCTGCCCAGGTCCCTTTCAGGAAGAAGATGTAACCCCAGTTCCTGGTAGTGCTGCATGGCCTCTGAAAACTCACACAAGGTCACCTCCCCTCCCTGGGGTGTCTGGCATTCAGTGACTGACAGGAGTAGTGGTATAAATCACCTCCTCCCAGTATGGAACAGCCTGGAGGGTTATCCCAACATCAGAAGTCCCACAGAGTCAGCTGTGTCCCTTGCGATTGTATCACAGCCCAACTTGTCCCTCTGCCCATTCCTGCTTCCTCCCTTTCTTTGCCCTGGTTGACCCTAGAACATTTCTGAATAAGCTTCCTAACTCTATTCTCCATCTCAGAACCTGATTTCAGGGAACCCAACCTATGGTAGTTCCTATAGAACTTTGAGATCGTGTCGGGGTCCCAGGTAACCAGGCTTCCTTTGTGTTTGCAGGCTGATCACGCCTCCGTGGGATGAAGAGGTGGCAAAGATGCAGAACACCCTAAGGCATAGGAAACATCAGCCGATCACCAGCAATCGGTAAAGGGGGAGACACAGACTTTGCTCCAGCTGACCCAGGCCCAGGGTTAACTGCTAGAGGCTGGTCCAGAGACATGGGCCAGAAGTGGGCTGGGGTGAGGCTGGAGGCAGAAACAGACAGAACAGGAAGAAGCCAAGAAAACCAGCAGCCAGAGGGAGGTGGTTGGTTGGTTGGTTGGTTGGTTGGTTGGTTGGTTGGTTGGTGCAAACAAAGTGATGTCGCTCCTCTGTTTAAAGCCTTTCACTAGATGATAAAGAGATGAATAAGTGAAAAAAAGTGAATGGGTGATATTTGGAACAGGGAAAGCAATGACCACGAGGAGGAGACAAAGACAAGGAGAGAGAGCTTTGTGGGGGAAGACCACTCGCCCTCACCCTCCACACATATAAACACCCATGTACACAGCCCAGCTGAGGGGCAACCTTGGGAAGAGGAGAATGCATCTTCCTCCGGGGCATTTGGTGTATTTCGACTTGTGACTGCAAAGTGCACCTATGCCCTGGTTCTGACTGCTCTGCCTCACCTGACATGGCAGGAAACGGCTCCTAGGCTTAGAAGGAGCCATTCCTCAGGGAACTAGCATTCCCCTCAGACCCACAGTGTGTTAGGCACAGGACCATGGACATGGGCCCAACTCCTAAGAATTAACTCAGCAGGGAAACAGGCCCAGGTGACCCACTCATGAATCATTGTGCCTGAGTCAGCGTGAATGCTCTGATGGCCTATTTGAGTCCATCCAAAGGACCTGAGATGACTTATGAAAGGTGGGAGGGCTTAGCTGGGCCGAGAGTGGGTAGATTCCTGGCAGAGGTAGAGGCTCTGACCTCAGCTCCTTTGAGAAATGGAAGGAGGCCAGGTACCAGAAACCCTGCTACTCCAAGTGTGGGCCATGGACCAGTAGTGTCAGCATCAGCATCACCTGAGAGCTCATTAAAAATGCAGATCTCAAGCCTCACTTCAGACCTCCTGAATCAGAAACTATGGGGTGAGCCCAGGAATCTGTGTTTTGACAAGGCCTTTGAGCAACATTGGATTAGGAGTGAGTGAGCAGGGAGAGTGGCAGAGGTGGGATTGGAGCTGAGGTGGGGAAGGAAGTTGGGAAGACAAAGACAAATAACTTCTACCTCAAAAGCAATAAAGAAAGATTTCAGGGGTTCAGTAGCTAAGTGATGAGTCAGGATCAAATTGAAGACCAGCTGCTGTGTAGAAATGACCTGGAGAGGGACAAGAGAAGAAGAGGGCACCTTTAGGGGGAGGATGCAGTGGTTCAAGCCACAGATCCAGGGCCTTGGCTGGAGGTGGAGGCTGTGGAGGTGGAGAGAAGGGACTAGAAAAGTGAGCTATACTAGAGCCAGTGACAAGGTGGCCAATCAACTCTCAGAGGGAGCCAGAAGGAGTCAGGACTACATCTTAGTTTCTGCATGGATGGAAGGGTGAATTGGGGCCATGACGAAGACAGCGTCTATGAGAGAACGTCAGATGAAGGCCATGAGTTCAAATTCAGATAGGCTGAAATTAAGTGGGGATGTCACATAGACAGCCTCAACTTCCTCCAAGATCTCAGGGAGAATGACCAACTCTGTGTCTAGGAAGCCAAGTGAAACGGTCACTAAGATTGTCCCAGGTGGAGGACAGACGAGTGATGAAACATCTGCACCCCAGTGGCAGACATCAGAATCAGGTACTTTGAAGGGGCCAGGCTGGAAGCATCGTTAATTGGGACAGGGGTGAGGAGGATATGAAAGGCCATCCCCTCCATGCTCCTGCCTCTGGGGTGAGCCATGGCAAAATTCACAACTAGAGAAGCCTCGCTCCATGCAAGATCTTCCACACCTAGAACCTTGCAAGATCTCTGGTTTCCTCCCTCCCAGGCTCAGGAGCTGAGGCTGTTCCTCTCCAGCTCATGCCTGGCATGTCTCAGGCTCTGATCCACGCTGGCCTCTGAGGCCTGGGAGTCCCTTTCTATCATTGCCCATCCACCTTCAGAGCCATGTTCTTCTACCTTTCTGGTGGATGTGGGAATAGAAATGCCTGCTGTACTAGTGGGCAGGGGTGGCATCAGGGGACAACAGGGTTGGGCCTCCTTAGATAGCAGGTAGGCAGCCCTAGGAGCATGGACAGAGGCTACTAACACACACCTTCCAAAGGCCAGGCAGACCAGCCTTGAGAAGGACCCCTCCATGTTCTAGCTTAAGGGGTATGAGAGGCCAATCAGGAGACCCTAAAGCTGACCACTTCCCTGTCTGTTCCAGAGGAGAGCTCCCCTCAAGTATTACACAAATGCTACTGTCTGTCATCTCGTGAACCTCTGGGGAACCAACCAGTGGAGCCTCTAATGATGGATGATGACTTCTGGGACCCCACAGGGCCTGTGGCTACAGATATGGTTGACAAACACAGGAGTCTGTACCGGTAAGTGACAGGACTCTGGTATGCCAGGCTGACCTCCCCACCCCCACCATCCCTACATTGGATCCCAACAGACACTCAGCATCCCACTCATGATCCATTGGGTCCCTTCTCATTGTTGAGCCACCAAGCAGAGAGACAGGGCTGTATTAGTACTTTTATTATGGAAACAGAAGTTTTATTATGAAAAGTTGCAAACAACAAAGAAAAATGTTCACGTGACTACCATTTACTCATTACCCAGCTTTAACAACCATTTTTCCAAATTTGTTTCAACTATTCACTGTCCCCTTCTTTTGTTGTTATACAATTTAAAATACTTGATATCAGGTTATTTTATCTGTATATGTTTTGTGATGAATTTTAAAGAATACAGAATAATCACAATACCATTGTCATAACCACAATGCCATTGTCATATCTAACAACATTTACAATAAGTCATTTTCATATCATCTAATACCCAATCTGTATTCAATATACTCAATTGTCCAAAATATGTCCTTGCAGTAAGTTTATTCTAATCAGGATCCAAACCAAGTCCACTCATTTTATTTGTTTTTTTATGTATCATAAAACTCATTTAAATCTCTTTTCATCTACACATTCCTGCTTTATTAGCATCCGCTATGTGCAAAGTACCATACCAGTAACAAGGAGCCATGAGATGAATATGGAGCCATGCCTTCCAAGGGTTCCCAGTCTTAAGTAATAAATATCTATTATTTTAGTTCTGACCTCTTACATAGCACATTCCCATTCATTGTCACACACATGATCTCAGCTGGGTGATAATATTACTCACAACTTACACACAGAACTTGACATCCTAGAAACTCGCTCTATGCCAAAGGGGAACCTGGGGAAAGTCTCTGTAAGTTTTATTTTAAGTTCAAGTGATTATCATTAATATCACCATATAGATTGTTATTAATTATTGAAAATTAGGCCCTTTAAAACAATAACACTTGCCTGTTTCATTAATATTAATATTATTATTACTATCATTGTTATTCTCATCATTATCACCATTATAGAAACAGCTAACCACACCCATGCAAGTATTAAGCCATCACATACATTAGATCACTTATTACTCACAATTCTAGGAGATAGTGTTGTTATTACTTTTACTTAAAAATAAGAAAACTGTGATTAGGGAGTTCAATGACTTGCTCAGGGATCCACCGTAGGGAGGAGAGGGGCCAAGAATCGAACCCAAATCCCTCTTGCTGTGACATCTGAGCTTGCAGCCACTCTACTAGATACACAGTGCACTGCATGAGTCGGGCATACAGTAAGTAGTCAGTGAGCTTTTGTGGAGTAATTAATTCAATGTCTACCTCTCTCTGCTATCCCCAGAGTTTACTTCCCTATGACTGGTTCCTACCATTGTCCCAACATGGGTCTCTACTTTGTGGTGAGATAGCCAGTGACCATTGAGTTTGAATTCTGTGCTTGGGACCAGTTCCTGGACCAGATTGTTTCACAGCACAGCTGGATGGTTGCAGGGCCTCTTTTTGACATCAAGGCCAAACCAGGAGCTGTGGCAGCTGTGTACCTCCCTCACTTTATAGCCCTCCAAGGTGAGTGAGAGGGAGGTGTGGAAGAAGGTGATGGTGGTGAGAATGGGCTCAAAATGGCTTTTAATGGCAATATCCTGAGGGAAGGACTTGGGGCTTCCTTAGACTGACTAAGGGGGTGGGGCATTAAAGAAGTGGAGAGAGCTTTCTTTCTCATTCCACAATGCTCTGGGCATATCTTTTTTTAAACATTTTTGTCCCCAGGCATCATAATCATTTTTGCCTGAACTACTTAAAGATTCCCCTCAATAGAAAGTGGTCTCCTCAATAACAATAATAGCTATCATTTATTAAGTTCACATAGATTATATTACTCAGGGTCTCAGCAAGAAACATATGATGTACTCAGTTGAGATTTTTTTAGGAGACTTTTCAAAGACTAGTCTATTTGCAAGTAAAGCTAAGTGAACAAATGAGAAAGGTTGAGGTACCTGGAGAACAGCAACAAATGGGAAGCCATTGCTACTGTTAGAGGCAGGGAGAAGAAACGGTGTCACCAGTCTCCATATGAGAACTCAAGCCACAAAAGTAGGGCATCTCAGAAGGAGACTTAGTCATAAAGGGTAATGTAATTATCCCAACATCTCCCATCTGCAAAGACTTCCCACAGATAAAATTCTGAAAATATAAGCTAATAGGCAAAACCTTAGAAATTAGGGAACAGGCATCATAAGTGAGAACCAACAGAAACTCAGGTTATATCAGGCCTATAAAGAAGTCAGACATTTAAATTATCAGAAAAAAATAAGTATGTTTTTTATGCTTAAAGAAATCATTTTTAAAATATGAGCAAGAAGCAATAAACCATTAAAATGATTACTCGTTTGAAACAAAGCTATATTGACAGAAAATATAATAAAGCATAATTAAGAAAAGAATACATGACATGGAAGATACTATGAGAAGGCCTAACATACATCTAATCAGAATTCCAGGAGAATATTATAGAGAGAATGGAGAGGATGTTATATTCAAAGAATTACCAATAAATTTCTAGAATTGCTGAAAGAATTTCCTTCTAGGAAGGAAAAAAATCCAAAGCAGAAGAGAGTGATAGAGAGAAATCAGCAATCAACCCATTAAAGTGCGTAGCCAGAATACAGATATCTAAGGGCAGTTTTTAACAGCACCCTGAAAGATTAGCCAGAAAGATGCTACAATTAAGATGACAACTGATTTTCAACAGTAACAATGAAAGGCAGAAGACAATAGAATCATATCCTCACAGTAATAAGGAAATAATTGCCAATCAAGAATTGTAACGGAAAAATAATTGTTTTAAAAGCAGGTAAAATAGACATTTTATTATTTTTTCATTAAGTTTATTTTTTTCACAATATACCAAAAAAAAAATCTACTACTTGTAGATACACAACAATTAGCCATTTACATGCAACTAACATTAATATTGCAAGAAAAACAATTTTAAATATAATAATACTAGAGGCCCAGTGCAAGGATTTGTGCACTGGTGAAGTCCCTTGGCATGGCCTGTGGGTATCGGGCCAAAACCAGCCATCCAATGCTGTCTGCTGCTCCTGCCTGTTGCTCTTGTTCATCCCGGCCCTCCTGCGACTGCCGCTGCCACTCAGTAGGCTTGCTCCACTGCGGTCTCCAGGCTGCAACAGCCAGCCCTGAGCCTGCATCTGGTGCCCCTCGGTCAGCTGGTCAGCGCTTTCACTGTGGGAGCATACTGACCACCAGGGGGCAGCTCCTGTGCTGAGCGTCTTCCCCCTGGTGGTCAGTGAACGTCATAGCAACTGGTTGACCAGTCAGTCAACCAGTCAAACATTCACTTAGGCTTTTATATATATACTAGAGTCCCAATGCACAAAATTCGTGCAAGGGGCTTGGCCCTCACAGCCATGCTGCGGTCGCCTCGGTCGCCACCATTGCTGCCCCTGCCTCGGTCGCCACCATTGCTGCTGCCTCTGCCTCGGCCCTCACAGCCCCAGCTTTGTCCAGAAGGACATCTGGAAGGACATCCGGAAAGATGTCTGGAAGGACATTCAGCTGTCCAGTCTAATTAGCATGTTATGCTTTTATTATTATAGATAGATTACATGCAATAAGCATTAATATTTCAAAAAAAAGATTTTAATTATAACAATATTACCAAAACTGTACTAACATAGTATAATATCACTAAAGTTGTAGGAATATTAAACATCTGCAAATAATAGGATTACTTTATTATGTTCTAAATTTTTTTTCTTTTTTTTCCCCTCTGGCTCTATTTTTGTTCATCAGTTTATATTGTTCATTATATTCCACAAATGAGTGAGATCATGTGATATTTATCTTTCTCCGAAAGGCTTATTTTAATTAGCATAATGCTCTCCAGGTCCATCCATGCTGTTGCACATGGTAAGAGTTCTTTCTTTTTTAAAGCAGTGTAGTATTCCATTGTGTAGATGTACCACTGTTTTTTAATCCACTTAGCTACTGATGGGCACTTAGGCTGTTTCCAAATCTTAGCTATTATAAATTGTGCTGCTATGAACATAGGGGTGCATATATCCTTTATGATTGGTGTTTCTGATTTCTTGGGATATATTCCTAGAAGTGGAGTTACTGGGTCAAATGGGAGTTCCATTTTTAATTTTTTTAAGAAGCTCCATACTGTTTTCCACAGTGGCTGCACCAGTCTGCATTCCCACCAGTAGTTCATGAGGGTTCCTTTCTCTCCGCATCCTTGCCAGCACTTGTTCGTTGACTTGTTGATGGTAGCCATTCTGACAGGTATGAGATGGTACCTCATTGTCATTTCGATTTGCATCTCTTAGATCAGTGGTAGGCAAACTCATTAGTCAACAGAGCCAAATATCAACAGTACGATTGAAATTTCTTTTGAGAGCCAAATTTTTTAAACTTAAACTTCTTCTAACGCCACTTCTTCAAAATAGACACGCCCAGGCCGTGGTATTTTGTGAAAGAGCCACACTCAAGGTGCCAAAGAGCCACATGTGGCTCCCGAGCCGCAGTTTGCCGACCACGGTCTTAGATGATTAGTGACTTTGAGCATGTTTTCATATGTCTCTTGGCTTTCTGTGTGTCCTCTTTTGAAAAGTGTCTATTTAGGTCCTTTGCTCATTTTTTGATTGGATTGTTTATCTTCCTTTTGTTAAGTTGTATGAGTTCCCTATAAATTTTGGAGATTAAACCTTTATCAGAGATAATATTGGCAAATATGTTCTCCCATGCAGTGGGCTTTCTTGTTGTTTGGGGGTGTTTTTGTTTGTTTGTTTGTTTGTTTGCTGTGCAAAAGCTTTTTATTTTAATGTAGTCCCATTTGTTTATTTTCTCCTTATTCCATTGCCCTAGGAGCTGTCTCAGTAAAGATATTGCTATGACATATGTCTGCTATGTTGTTGCCTATGGATTCTTCTAAGATTTTTATGGTTTCCCATCTTACATTTAAGTCCTTTATCCATTTTGAGTTTATTTTTGTGTATGGTGTAAGTTGGTGGTCTAGTTTCATTTTTTTGTATATGTCTGTCCAGTTTTCCCAACACCATATATTGAAGAGACTGTCTTGACTCCATTGTATGCTCTTGCTTCCTTTGTCAAATATTAATTGAGCATAATGGCTTTGGTCGATTTCTGGGTTCTCTGTTCGGTTCCATAGGTCTATATGTCTGTTCTTGTGCCAGTACCAGGGAGTTTTGAGAACAGTGGCTTTGTTATATAGCTTGATATCTGGTATTGTGATCCCTCCAACTTTGTTCTTTCCCAGGATTGCTGCGGCTATTCAGGGTCTTTTTTTTATTCCATATGAATTTTTGGAGGGTTTGTTCTAATTCTGTGAAATATTCCATTTGTATCTTAATGGGGATTGCATTGACTCTATAGATGACTTTGGGTAGTATGGACATTTTCATGATGTTGATTCTACCAATCCATGAACATGGTATATTCTTCATTTGTTTATGTCTTCCTCCATCTCTTTTTTCAACGTCCTGCAGTTTTCTGAGTACAGGTCTTTCACCTCCTTAATTAAGTTTATTCTTAGGTATCTTAATTTTTTGTTGCAATGGTAAATGGGATTGGTTTTTTTAGTTTCTCTTTCTGTGAGTTCATTATTGGTGTATAAAAAAGCCATACAGCCCTAGCTGGTTTGGCTCAGTGGATAGAGCATTGGCCTGTGGACTGAAGGGTCCCGGGTTCGATTCCAGTCAAGGGCACATGCCCAGGTTTTGTGCTCAATCCCCAATAGGGGGTGTGCAGGAGGGAGCCGATCAATGATTCCCTCTCATCATTGATGTTTCTATCTCTTTCTCTCCCTCACTCTTTCTCTCTAAAATCAATTTTTAAAATGTATTAAAAAATAGCCATAGATTTCAGGGTGTTAATTTTGTATCCTGCTAAATTGCTGAATTCATTTATTAAGTCTAGTAGCTTTTTGATGGAGTCTTTGGGGTTTTCTATGTACAATATCATGTCATCTGCAAATAATGAGTTTTACTTTTTCTTTTCCAACTTGGATGCCTTTTATTTCTTCTTCTTGTCTGATTACTATGGCTAGCATTTCCAGTACTATATCGAACAGGAGTGGTGAGAGTGGGCATCCCTGTCTTGCTCCTGTTCTTAGGGGAAATGGTTTTAGTTTTTGCCCATTGAGTATGACGTTGGCTGTAGGTTTGTCATATATGGCCTTTATCATGTTGAGATATGCTCCCTCTATTCCCACTTTGCTGAGAGTTTTTATCAAAAATGGGTGTTGGATTTTGTTGAATATTTTTCTGCATCTATTGATATGATCATAAGATTTTTGTCTTTCAATTTGTTTATATGATGTATCACGTTTATTGATCTGCAAATATTATACCAGTCTTGCATCCCTGGAATAAATCTCACTTGATCATGTTGTATGATCTTTTCACTTTATTGCTGGATGCAATTTTCTAGAATTTTGTGAGGATTTTAGCATCTATAGTCATCAGGGATATTGACCTGTAATTCTCTTTCTTTGTAGTGTCTTTATCAAGTTTTGGAATTAGGAAATGCAGGCTTCATAAAAAGAGTTTGGAAGTGTTCCTTCCTCTGGGATTTTCTGAAATAGTCTAAGGTATTGGTGTCCCTCATTTGGGTGTCATAATGCCGGGGTTCTTTTCCCAGCCTTACAAAGTGTTCAGCATTCTGGAGAAAGGGACTGTGTGTAGATGATTAAAGAGTCCAAGGACAAAAGATAATTTTGAAAGGCATTGGGGGTCAGAGGATCTTCAACTAAAGGAACTGAAGACTCCCTTGTCTAGGGACCCCATGGTATTTATTAAACACAATTTGTCCTAAGGCAAGGTGGAAATATACACTTCAAAGGGTAAGTTTTCAAAGGATTTACAGAATCATTGTCAGTTTGGGGAATAGCCTACAGCTGTTCAGGTGTCTGGCCAACAGTAGGCAATAAAATGCCCTGGAGCAAAGAATATCCTTACGTGATATTATTCTACAATGTCATTATAATTTTAGATATTTTACAACAGCATATTGTACAATTATCCCAAACAAACTTACAAACTAATTCTTTGAATGTTTGGCAGCAATTTTTAAAAAAAGGACATGAAAGGATTTAATCCCTTTTAGAAGGAATTAAGGCACTGGGAAGGCACTTGAGCATTCTGTATTGGCCCCTCTTGCCTTTTGTGCCAAGAGGGACCCTCTTCTCACAATCCAATTGCCCTCAGCTGTTGCCTGAGCTTTTTGTTCATGCTGAGCTTGAAGCCTAGTGGTGGCTGGTACCATGGATCTGTCTCTCGCCCAATTGTGTGAGCGGGCCCTCCCTGGAGAAGAAATCTGAGTTCCCCAAGATATGTGATCAGTGTTGGGGCCCCACCAGTAGGACAGGGGATCCCAAGGCAGGTGCTGGACGTGGAGGCCACGGGGGCATAGCCACCAAGGAGACAGAACTGAACCTCACATCACCCTGCTTGGCCCCGGAGGATGACTGGTTAGCCAGAGACGGGTAAGATTCCTCAGGGAAGGAACAACCTAAGACAGGCACAGTCGCAGAGAGGCCATCAGGAGAGAACTTAGGGGTCAACAGAGGTGGGGCACAGACCCACACCCCCCCAACCTTGCAGGAGCCTGAACCCTCACCCCGTCTGAGGGAGGTCTCCTGCCCCCATGGCTGCTTTGCTTCCCACGCCCAGCTCAGATCGGGACACAGGTGACAGACAGTGACTTGGCCCAGCTCAGATTGGGACCCAAGTACCAGACAGAGACTTGGCCGACAGCAGCTGCCCTATATCTAAATCCAACCTAGCACCACGAATGCTCAGGGCCTACTCAAGAATGCAAATAATCCTTTCCACTAATATTTACAGGGTAAACTAAGATTGGTAGAGTATTAAATTTGACAGTAAAATAATAATCAAGTTTTCAGATTAATTTAAATAGGCTAATTGAAATAAGTGAATATTCAAAATTTAATTGTACTGGACAAAAAGCTGTTCCTAAAGTAGTAACTAAAATTTCTATTGGTAGTTCATCTCATGGTAAAATTCCTGAACATGCAATGAACCTAAAGCAGTCATATTTTTGTGCAAAAAATTAAAATTTAAAGTTATCAAGACAGCATTATAAAATTTACAAAAGCCTCCATTAATCAAAAAAAGGGGGACAGTAGGGTAATATCATGTAAGGAAAAATATCCTATAAGTAAATTACATCTAGAAAATTTTTACTTTACAAAATTAATTTTCATTTGTAATGCTAACAGCAAGACACCCATGAAAAACACACACGGTGTCTAAATAAGACAAAGGAAAATCGTTTGGGCAAAAATAAAAAGGATCCCAAATCAATTATATAGAAAAGATTCCTTTATTAACTTTTGGTCGAGAATATGTTTCTATATTTTCAGAAAACAACTCCAAGACCATGTGGATTCCTGCAACAGAGAGGAATTGACAGGTCTGCTCCAACCACGAAGACAAGAGGACAAACAGTCCAGAGATGAAAGACGCTGATGACTCCTTGCCACGCTAGCAGTCAGCAGCTGTGCGTCACAGCAGGTTGCCTAGGACCAAACCAGAGAGGGTCAGACCTGCATTGCCACCATGTCCCCACCATCCAGATATCATTGCTTACATGTACACATAAGGAACTGTTTGACATTGAAACGGGGACTCAGAACTGTTGGACATTGAAATTGGGACTCAAACATTTTTTGTTATTATATGTTTATTTCTAGTCTGCAGAGGCAAGATTTTTTAAAGGAAAGAAATAGGGGAAAAATAGATACAGAGGCAAAGAAGCATTGAACAGACTGTCAAACTACAGCGGGAAGGCAGGGAAGGTTGGCGGTGGGGGGGCTGTAAGAGATCAACCAAAGGACTTGTACGCATGCATATAAGCATAACCAATGGATACAAGACACTGGGGGGGGGGAGAGCAGGTAAAGGCATGTACTGGGGGGTAGGGGAGGCTGGGGGGGGGGAGGTCAATGGGGGAAAAAAAAGGAGACATATGTACTACTATTTGTAATACTTAAAACAATAAAAATAAATAAATAAATAAATAAATAAATAAATAAATAAATAAATAAAATGCCCTGAGCTGTCTGGCAGAAAACTATTATCCTTTTCAGGTTTGGGGGAAGTGCCGTTTAGCTGTTTCCAACAGGTAAACTACATTTGACTCAACCCTGTTGAGCTCCCCAGGCTTCACCAACCTTTTGGTGAAACTCTTGTAATTATGACATGCTGGAATTGGTTCTCAGCATCTCACCCTTTTTTATTTTTTAAATTGGACAAAAATGTATGTTTTAAATTTTTTAAATTCAATGGAAAGGACAGAGTTCTATCAAGTCCCTTTAAATTGCTGTCAGGTGTTAAAGGAATCAGCCTGCAGTCAGTTTCTGGGCCAACAGTTCTTTGAGTCCCAATTTCAATGTCCAACAGTTCCTTATGTGTACATGTCAGCAATGATATTTCAGTTCTGGATGGTGGTGGTTAATGCAGGTTCGACCCTCTCTAGTTTGGTCCTGGGCAACCTGCAGTGATGCACAGCTGCTGACTGCTAGCATGGCAAGGCCTCTTCACCACCTTCATTTCTGGAATGCTTCTCCTCTGTTCTCAGGGGCCACTGCTATTTCTGTGGCTGGAGCAGTCCTGTCAATTCCTCTCTGGGATCCGTTGTTGCAGGAATCCACAGGGGCTTGGAATTTTCTGGAAATATACAAACATATTCTCAACCAAAGGTTAATAAATCTTTTCTATAAATTTGATTTGGGATCTTTTTCGTTTTTGCCCAAATGATTTTCTTTTGGCTTATTTTGACACCATGTGTGTTTTCATGGGTGTCTTGCTATCAATATTACATAAGAAAATTAATTTTCCAAAGTAAAAAATTTCTTGATGTAATTTACTTACAGGATATTATTCTTACAGGTTTTTATTCTACTATCCCCCCTTTTTTGATTTCAGTATTACGAGGCTTTTGTAAATTTTATAGTGCAGTCTTGATAACTGTTAATTTTAATTTTTTGCACAAACATATGACTGCTTTGGATTCATTGCATGTTAAGTAATTTTACTATGAGATGAACCATCAATAAAAACTTTAGTTAATACTTCAGGAACAGTTTTTTGTCCAGCACAATTAAGTTTTTATGAATATTCACTTATTTCAATTAGCCAATTTAAATTAATCTGAAGTAAAGCTTATTTTTTAACTTTACTTGTCCTAAGTTATGGACGATAAATGATATTAATTAAACTCCTGTAACTAGTCTTTGAGCAACTTTACATAAACTTTGTCAGATAGGCAAAAACACAAATGATTTACTTTAGCTTATGAGGCCAAATATATTGACTTTTAATTACAATCCTTCAGATGTTTGAAGGAAACCTCTCTTTATTTCCTTCCAAAATAATTTGCAGGCTACAGAGAGTTTTACTTAAAAATCTTTGTCTTTCTTTACACCAAGCAACCTACAGGGCTGCTGCTTAATCCTGGCTTGTACAGCCAAATAGCTAGCTATATTACAAGTAACTTTACATTAAGGTTGACTACTAATTTACTGTCAGATTTAATACTTTAGCAATCTTCAGTTTACATTGTAAATATTAGTGGAAGAGAATTCAAAATTTTAAAATTTCTCCTTTTTATTAAATTTAGAATATTATTTTTAAAGAGTATCCCCTTTGGCTTATTTGCATATACAGAGGGATCATAGGAGGTCTCAGTAACTTTCTTAGAAGACTTAATCAAATTTCTTACAAAGACATTGGCTTATTCAAAGGGAGGGGTTGGCCTTTACTGTTTTAAGATGGCGGCCCCCAGGGGGAGTGGCAAGCCATGTGGCCAGCATGGTGGCTGCCAAGCCAGGCAGTCCAAAAATGGTGGCTGTCTAAACTGTTCTTTGACAGAAAAGATGGTTTGTTTATTCTCACAATAAACAAAAAAAGAGCAAAATCCCTAAAAGATAGAAAGCCAAAACTACACTGCAGACAAACAGAAATCTTACTAGCTGTTTCTGGTGGCTTATTACACCTTAATTGTTTATAAAAATATTGGCTTTTCATTTAGCTGAAATTCTATGAAACCTTGATTATAATTTAGAAAGCTAATTTATAAAGTAATTTAAGTAGGTATCTTTATTTAAAAAGCAAAGCAAATTTAGTAAATGTTTACATCTGATTCACAAGGCACCAAACGCTGCCCCACCTCCGGCCTAATCAAAAATGCAGGTGGCTAGGGGCTTTTTGTCATTTTTAATTGTTTTAAAATTCTGCTGTTAAAAATTTGGCTTTATTTAGAAATTTTGTTTTGTCCTCCTTAGAGGCCAAAACTTTCATAACATTTATAAGTAAAATATAGTTACTAATTTTTATTTGATGAAGCTTTCCATGCAATTTCAAGTATATTAGATCAGTTAAAAATCAAAGTATTTCCTTTAAGAAGAGAGCATATCTTTGAAAACATTTCAGGGCCCATGAAGATGTTTCAAATTATTATCCCTCAGCTAAAGTCCTGAAATTTTAACTTGGAAAAACCATCAAATATATATATATATATATATATATATATATATATATATATATATATATATATATATATGATTTAAATATTATAATTTTTTTATAATTATCTTAAGATGTCAATTAAGGAGAAATCAAGATGGCGGCATAGGTAAACACCTAAACTGCTGCCTCGCACAACAATTTCAAAACTACAACTAAAAGACAAAACAGACATCATCCAGAATCACAGGAAGACTGGCTGAGAGGAAATTCTACAACTAGAAGGAAAGAGAAAAGCACACTGAGACTCAGAGGAGCTGCAGGAGGCAAGGTACTGAGACGCATGAGCAGAGAGGACTGGCAACTGAGTACGCGGCTGGCTTTCTCAAGTGGGAGGGAGACGGAAGCTCCCAACTGCGCTAAACTTAAGTTCCAGGTGAGACTCTGGGGACCCAGACTCATTCGGGGAGAAACTGGACTGTCTGGTGGCGGGCGGAACTTGAGGGCGCCTTTCTCTCAGAGGTGCTTGCAGTGATTACCACGGGACACTGAGACACAGGGGCCTATTAGGGCAGGGCTGACAGGAAACCAGTGCTGTCTGCTACACCCTGAGACTCCGCCCCATCCAAGCTGAGCACAGAGGCTTTTGCAAATCTTGTCTCGTAAGGGTGTCTCCAGCACAGAAGTTCTCCCAGCATAACACAGCTGATCATCACAGCCAATTGACCTGGAGGTCAATTCCTCCCAGTGATACCAAAAACAATCAAGGCTTAAGTAAAACAAGACTGTGCACACAGCCCACAAAGGGGTGCACCAAGAGTGTCCATCTCAGGTAACTGCGGAGGCTGAGCCACTGGACCCTATAGGACACCTAGCACACAAAGCCACTCTATCAATTCAGGGGAGCAGCCAAAATGCAGAGACAAAGAAACAGATCACAAATGAAAGAAATGGAGGAAAGCAAACGACTGGATATAGAGTTCAAAACCACAGTTATAAGGTTTTCCAAGAATTTCCTAGAAAAGGCCGATAAATTTAGCGAGACCCTTGAGGATATGGAAAAGGACCAATTAGATATTAAGCATACGCTGACTGAAATAAAAAAAATATTATACAGAGATCTAACAGCAGACTAGAGGATCACAAGAATCAAGTCAAAGATTTGAAATACAAAGAAGCAAAAAACACTCAACCAGAAAAGGAAAAAGAAAAAGAAATCCAAAAATATGAAGATAGTTAAGGAGCCTCTGGGACAACTTCAAGCATACCAACATCCGAATTATGGGGGTGCCAGAAGAAGAGAGAGAGCAATATACTGAAAACCTATTTGAAGAAATAATGACAGAAATCTTCCCCCACCTGGTGAAAGAAATAGACTTACAAGTTCAGGAAGAGCACGGAACCCCAAACAAAAGGAATTCAAAGAGGACCACACCAAGACACATCATAATTAAAATACCAAGAGCAAAAGACAAAGAGAGAATATTAAAAGCAGCAAGAGAAAAACAGTTAGTTACCTACAAGGGAGCACACATACGAATGTCAGCTGATTTCTCAACAGAAACTATGCAGGCCAGACGGGAGTGGCAAGAAATATTCAAAGTGATGAATAGCAAGAACCTACAACCAAGATTACTCTACCCAGCAAAGCTATCATTCAGAATTGAAGGTCAGATAAAGAGCTTCACAGATAAGAAAAAGCTAAAGGAGTTCATCAACACCAAACCAGTATTATATGAAATGCTGAAAGGTATTCTTTAAGAAGAGGAAGAAGAAGAAAAAGGTAAAGATAAAAATTATGAACAACAAATACATATCTATCAACAAGTGAATCTAAAAATCAAGTGAATAAAAAAATCTGATGAACAGAATAAGCTGGTGAATATAATAGAATCATGGGCACAGAAAGGGAGCAGACTGACAATTCTTGGGGGGAAAGGGGTGTGGGGGGTGTGGGAAGAGACTGGACAAAAATTGTACACCTTTGGATGAGGACAGTGCGGGGGAGGGGGGTGTAAGGGCAGAGGGTGTGGTGGGAACGGGGTGGAGGGGAGCTATGGGGGAAAAAAGAGGAACAATTGTAATAATATGAACAATAAAGATTTATTAAATTAAAAAAATAATAATAGAAAAAATATATCAATTAAATTTAAACTGGTCTTTATATTAAAAAATTTCATTGGGATCACATAATTAATCCTTCTTATTTAATTAGACCAATAAACAACATATTTTGAATTCCTAATTATCAGAGAAAACACAACATTTTTTCAACAATAAATTTCTATACTTTAGGCATTTAGTTACCACAACCATATAATTTCTCCCAATTTAATTTGAACTTTGAACTTTTAGAGCTGGCAAGTCAAATATTTAGCATTTCTTTGATTATTAACACATATATTTTTAAAATATATTTTATTGATTTTTTACAGAGGAAGGGAGAGAGAGAGTTAGAAACATCGATGAGAGAGAAACATCGATCAGCTGCCTACTGCACACCTCCTACTGGGGATGTGCCCGCAACCAAGGTACATGCCCTTGACCAGAATCGAACCTGGGACCTTTCAGTTGGCAGGCTGACGCTCTATCCACTGAGCCAAACTGGTTTCGGCCAACACTTATATTTTTAAGAATAGATTTCAAAAATACAATAATTAACTTTAAACTGACCATGTTTTTTCTGCCCGGGGAAGTTGAGTAGCAAAATTACAGGTATTCAAATGCAAATTACCACATTCCTTAAAGATGGCTCCTGGCGGAAACTGGCCTACCTGTATGCTGGGGGAAGGGCAAGCAGCCCCTTCCTCCATTAACAAAGGGTATACCTGGGCTACTTAGATCTTTATAATTAATACATTATTTATCTATATTTCAACAATTTATTTGAGATTCTAGAGTCAATTATAATTATTTTAAAGCATTTTTTTTGGCAAATTATTGTAACCCAGACAATTTACTGATTTTCTTGAAGGCCTTAAAAGTTAACTTTAGAACACCCTTCATTAGCATTTTAAAAACTACTCTTTATTATGGAAATGCCAATCCTGTTACAGCTTGAACCTAGCCTGTGTCTTTTCCTGGGTCAAATCTGCCATTTTTCTTAGGAAAAAAACAGTCTTGGGTTTTTCATTTCTGTAGCTTTTGCAGAGAGTCAAGTTCAGCTTAAAACCTATCTAATATGTCCAAAAATTGCACGCATTTGTTTCAAGCTAGCTTCTCTCCCCACGAGCACAGAAATCCCAGACACATTTCTAAATTTTTATGGCGAGAAAGGAGACTTTCAATTAGCATACTGGGAGAGTAGGCTTCCATATTGGCTTGCCACATGTCTCCCTTCCCCCACATCCTGCTTACTTTGGAGGAAGTCTTCAGTAACAGATCTGGCCACATATCTTTTCATGCTTAATAGATAAAGACAGATCTTAAATTTTTTCCTTTTTCGCTTTCCAAAGTATTTACTAGCACGTAAGCTTATCTTTGCCAAAATTTGGTTATCATAAGATGTTCTTCGGTAATTTTTAAACAAAACTTTAAGGAATCTCATTACGGGAGAGTTAATAGCTCTGCCCTCTCCTGGCACCTTTGAATTTCTCCACACCAGAGGCGGTTTTGGAAGCGGGGTTTCATTTCTTCTTGATAGATCCTCCCTTCCCCCAACTGATGGACGGAGTATGATGTAACCTGCACCTGCGGCCCGTACATTCCTGAGCACCTAACCAGGCACATTATATGGACTGTACATTGAACCACCAATCAGCACCTGCCAAATACCCTAAGCTCTTGATTCCTAAGTACCTGGGGGGAGGGAGGATCTATCACTTATTACAGATTTTATTTTATTTATTTTTTTTTTCTTTTCAAATTTTTATTAAGGTATTATATGTGTACATATCTTACCATTGCCCCCCACCCCCACCCCACTCCCATACATGCCCTCACCCCCCAATGTTTTGCATCCGTTGGTTACTCTTATATACATGCATATAAGTCCTTCAGTTGATCTCTTATTTCCCCCACCTCTCCCTAACCTTACCCCTGTAATTTGACAGTCTGTTTGATGCTTTACTGCCTCTGTAACTATCTTTTTGTTCATCAGTTTATAATGTTTTTCATTATCCCCAAATGAGTGGGATCATGTGGTATTTTTCTTTCATTGACTGGCTTATTTCACTTAGCATAATGTTCTCTAATTCCGTCCAAGTGCCTACAAATGGTAGTAATTCCTTCTTTTTTACGGCAGCATAGTATTCCATTGTGTAGATGTACCATAGTTTTCTGATCCAGTCATCTGCTGATGGGCACCTAGGCTGTTTCCAAATCTTAGCTATTGTAAATTGTGCTGCTATGAACATAGGGGTGCATATATCCTTTCTGATTGGTGTTTCTGGTTTCTTAGGATATATTCCTAGGAGTGGGATTACTGGGTCAAATGGGAGTTCCATTTTCAGTTTTTTGAGGAAACTCCATACTGTTCTCCACAGTGGCTGCACCAGTCTGCATTCCCACCAGCAGTGCACGAGGGTTCCTTTTTCTCCGCATCCTCGCCAACACTTGTCGTTTGTTGATTTGTTGATGATAGCCATTCTGACAGGTGTGAGATGGTATCGCATTGTTGTTTTGATTTGCATCTCTCGAATAATTAGTGACTTGGAGCATGTTTTCATGTGTCTCTTGGCCTTCCTTCTGTCTTCTTTCGAAAAGATTCTATTTAGGTCCGTTGCCCATTTTTTTATTGGATCCTTTATCTTCCTTTTATTAAGTTGTATAAGCTGCCTGTAGATGTTGGAAATTAAACCTTTATCAGTGATACCATTTGCAAATATGTTCTCCCATACAGTGGGGTTTCTTGTTGTTTTGTTGATGGTTTCTTTTGCTGTGCAAAAGCTTTTTATTTTGATGTAGTCCCATTTGTTTATTTTCTCTTTGGCTTCCATTGCCCTAGGGGCAGTATCACTGAAAAAGTTCTTTTGGCATATGTCTGAGATTTTGCTGCCTGTGGATTCCTCTAGTATTTTTATGGTTTCCCGTCTTATATTTAAGTCCTGTACCCATTTTGAGTTTATTTTTGTGTATGGTGTAAGTTGGTGATCTAGTTTCATTTTTTTGCATGTATCTGTCCAATTTTCCCAACACCATTTATTAAAGAGACTGTCTTGACTCCATTGTATGCTCATGCCTCCTTTGTCAAATATTAAATGCGCATATTGGTTTGGGTCGATATCTGGATTCTCTGTTCTGTTCCATTGATCTATATGTCTGTTCTTGTGCCAGTACCAGGCTGTTTTGAGGACAGTGGCTTTGTAATACAGCTTGAAATCTGGTATTGAGATCCCTCCTACTTTATTCTTCTTTCTCAGGATTGCTGTGGCTATTCGGGGTCTTTTTTTATTCCAGATGAATTTTTGGAGAGTTCTTTCTAGGTCTGTGAAATACGCCGTTGGTATTTTAATGGGGAGTGCATTGAATCTATAGATTGCTTTGGGTAGTATGGACATTTTAATGATGTTGATTCTACCAATCCATGAACATGGTATGTTCTTCCATCTGTTTACATCTTCCTCTATCTCTTTTTTCAGTGTCCTGTAGTTTTCCGCATATAGGTCTTTTACCTCCTTGGTTAGGTTTATTCCTAAGTATCTTAATTTTTTTGGTGCGATGGAAAATGGGATTGCTTTTTTAGTCTCTCTTTCTGTAAGTTCATTGTTGGTGTATAGAAATGCCATAGATTTCTTGGCGTTAATTTTGTATCCTGCTACATTGCCAAATTCATTTATTAAGTCTGTTAGTTTTTTGATGGAGTCTTTCGGGTTTTTTATGTACAATATCATGTCATCTGCAAATAAGGACAGCTTTACTTCTTCTTTTCCAATTTGGATGCCTTTTATTTCTTCTTCTTGTCTAATTGCAGTGGCTAATACTTCCAGTACTATGTCAAACAGGAGTGGTGAGAGTGGGCATCCCTGTCTTGTTCCTGTTCTTAGGGGAAATGGTTTTAGTTTTTGCCCATTGAGTATAATGTTAGCTGTGGTTTTATCATATATAGCTTTTATTATGTTGAGGTATGATCCTTCTATTCCCACCTTGTTGAGAGTTTTTATCAAGAAAGGGTGTTGGATTTTGTCAAATGCTTTTTCTGCATCAATTGATATGACTATGTGATTTTTATCTCTCAATTTGTTTATGTGATGTATCACATTTATTGATTTGCGGATATTGAACCATCCTTGCATTCCTGGGATAAATCCTACTTGGTCATGGTGTATGATCTTTCTGATGTACTGCTGGATCCTATTTGCTAGAATTTTATTGAGGATTTTGGCATCTACATTCATGAGAGATATTGGCCTGTAATTCTCCTTCATTGTGTTGTCTTTATCTGGTTTTGGTATTAGGGTGATGCTGGCTTCATAGAAGGAGCTTGGAAGTGTTCCTTCCTCTTGAATTTTTTGGAATAGTCTGAGGAGGATAGGTTTTAGTTCTTCCTTGAATGTTTGGTAGAACTCTCCTGTGAAGCCGTCTGGCCCCGGGCTTTTGTTTGCCGGAAACTCTTTGATGACTGCTTCAATTTCTTCCATAGTTACTGGCATGTTGAGCTGTTTAGATTCTTCCTGATTGAGTTTTGGAAGGTTATATTTTTCTAGGAATATGTCCATTTCCTCCAGGTTGTCCAGTTTGTTGGAATAGAGTTGTTCGTAGTATTTTTTAACAATCCTTTGTATTTCGGCGGGATCTGTTGTTATTTCACCTCTTTCATTTCTGATCTTGTTTATTTGGGTCCTCTCTCTTTGCTTCTTGGTGAGCCTGGCTAGAGGTTCATCAATCTTGTTTATCCTTTCAAAGAACCAGCTCTTGGTTTTGTTGATCTTTTGTATTGTTTCTTTGGTCTCCAAGTCGTTTATCTGTGCTCTGATCTTTATTATTTCCTTCCTTCTGCTTACACTGGGCTTTTCTTGTTGCTCTTTTTCTAACTCTTTGAGTTGTTGGGTTAGGTAATTTATTACCCCTGTTTCTTGTTTTTTGCAGTAGGCTTGTAGAGCTATGAACTTCCCTCTCAGGACTGCTTTCGCTGTGTCCCATAGATTTTGGATTGTAGTGTTTTCATTGTCATTTGTTGTCATGATGTTTTTTATTTCTTCTTTGATCTCTCTGGTAACCCAGTCATGGTTTAATAGCATGCTGTTTAGTCTCCATGTGTTTGATTTCTTTGGGTTGTTTTTATTGTAGTTGATTTCCAGTTTTATGCCACTGTGGTCTGAGAAGATGCTTGATATGATTTCTATCTTCTTGAATTTGAAGAGACTTTGCCTATGTCCCAACATATGGTCTATCTTTGAAAATGACCCATGTGCACTTGAGAAGAATGTATATTCTGTGGCTTTGGGGTGAAATGTTCTGAAGATGTCAATTAATTCCATCTGGTCTAGTGAGTCATTTAGGATTGATGTTTCTTTGCTGATGTTTTGTTTAGAGGATTTGTCCAATGGTGATAGTGGGGTATTAAAGTCTCCTACTATGATTGTATTGCTGTCAATCTCTCCCTTGATATCCTCCAGGAGTTTTTTTATGTATTTGGGTGCTCCTGTATTGGGTGCATATATGTTTACCAGAGTTATTTCTTCTTGTTGGATTGCTCCCTTTAGTATTATGAAATGGCCTTCCTTATCTCTTGTTATGTCCTTCAGTTTGAGATCTAATTTGTCAGAAATAAGTATTGCTACCCCAGCTTTTTTTTCAGTTCCATTTGCCTGGAAAACCTTTTTCCATCCCTTCACCCTCAGTCTGTGTGCGTCTTTTTTTCTGAGGTGGGTTTCTTGTAGACAGCAGATATATGGGTCGTGTTTTCTTATCCAATCCGTTACCCTATGTCTTTTGATTGGGGCATTTAATCCATTTACATTTAAAGTTATTATTGATAGGTACTTGTTTGTTGCCATTCCTATTCTTTACCCCTGTGTTACTTCTTCGCTTCCTGTTTCTTTCTTTCTTTCTTTCTTTTTTTTTTTACAGCAGACCCTTTAGCATTTCTTGCATTGCTGGTTTGGTGGTAATAAATTCCCTTAGTCCTTTTTTGTCTGTGAAGCTCCTGATTTCACCTTCAATTTTGATTGACAGCCTTGCTGGGTACAGTATTCTTGGATTCAGACCCTTCCTTTGCATGACTTTGTATATTTCATTCCATTCCCTTCTGGCCTGATGAGTTTCTGTTGAGAAATCAGTTGCTAGTCTGATGGG
Source organism: Plecotus auritus (assembly GCF_963455305.1). Taxonomy (NCBI): domain Eukaryota; kingdom Metazoa; phylum Chordata; class Mammalia; order Chiroptera; family Vespertilionidae; genus Plecotus; species Plecotus auritus. Next base: position 42,472,917 of record NC_137774.1, read on the forward strand.
GGTTCCTTTGTATGTAACTTTCTGTCTCTCTCTTGCTGCTTTTAAGATTCTTACTTTGTCGTTGGTGTTTGCCAATTTAATTATAATGTGCCTTGGCGTCGGTCTTTTGGGGTTCATTTTGCTTGGGACTCTGTGAGCTTCTTGGATTTGTGTGTGTTTTTTCTTCCCTATATCTGGGAAATTTTCTGTCATTATTTCTTCAAAGAGGTTTTCTATTCCTTGCTCAGCTTCCTTTCCTTCTGGAACCCTTATTATGCGGATGTTGTTTTGTTTCGTGTTGTCCCAAAGTTCCCTTAGACTCTCCTCCTGCCTTTTAATTTTTTTTTCTAGAAGTTGCTTTTCTTGGGTATTTTTTTCCATCTTGTCTTCTAGCTCACTGATGCGGTCCTCTGCTTCTTCTAGTCTACTCTTGATGCTTTCTATTGAGTTCTTTACAGCAGCGATGTCATTTTTCATTTCTTCTTGGTTTTTCTTCATTTCCTCTTGGTTCTTGCTCATATTGTCGAATTTGTCTTCCATTCTTTTCAGCCACCTTATGACCATTTCTCTGAATTCTTTTTCTGGAAGGTTGCTTGCCTCCATTTCGTTTACTTCCTTTTCTGGTGATGCCTGCTTTTCTTTCATATGCGGGCTGCTTCTTTGTCTCCCCATGGTCTCTCTTCTCTGGGTGTCTGGTTATGTAGTTCTCTCTCTCCTGGGTTGATTTAAAGGCACAAAATACAGCACTACCAGGTACAACTCACAAGGCACTGAACAGGAATGTATTCACGATATTAATAACCTCCAATAAAGGTGACCACCAGAGAAAGGCAAATTAGGTGAAAGAAGAAGAGGAAAAAAGAAAGAAAGAAAGAAAAAAAGAAAAAAGGAGTGTGAAAATGAAATTGGGAAAATGGAAAGTAAAGAGAAAAAAAAAAGTAAGAGAGACAAGAAAGTGACTAAGAGAGAAAGGGGAACAGACTATATATATTGGGGATAAAACTCCAATAGAACAATCACTAATCCCAGCAAATGCCAGCAACAAGTGCCCGGGGATTAGTACAAACTACCACACCAACTAATATGGAGTGAGGCAAGGGAAAGCTGAAGCACAAAACAAACAAAAAAATAAACAAAAGAAGAATAAGCAAAACAATCTCACAAAAAAGCATAAAAATTGGATATAATCTACATTCAAGCAAACAACAACAAAAGGACAGAGAGAAGGACAAGTTTATGGATAGCTCAGACAGCGAAGGGAGAGGTGTATGTGGACTTGGAGCAGAGGATTGGAGATTAGATATGTAAGTAGGGTGAAATTTTAACAAGGGGTAAACAGAAAGAATAGGGAAAATCTAAAGCAGTAAAAGGGTAAGATAAACAGGACACTGAAAAGGGGGAGGTTAGGAAGAGAGTGATGGCCTAAAGGTAGAGTTGAGATAGAGTAAAACGATGTTAAAGGAAAGATAAAAATAGAATGTAGAACCCTAATCCCAAAATAAAATGAAGAGAAAATAAAATGACACTTTAAAAAAAAAAAAAAAGATAAAATAGCAGTAGTAATAATACGGATTGAAAATAAAAATGTAATCATTAAAAAGGTAAAATCAAGTGATGAAAAAAGAAAAAAAAGTTTCTTGATTAAAAGATGCAAAAAATGAAAATATAAAAAAAAATAAAAAAAATAAGAAAATAAAAGGTAAAAATAAAATGTGAAGTAGTGAAGGTCATTCACTTCCTCTGTTTTTCTGTTTGGCACGCCTGTTTCTCAGTCCAGACAGTATTGCAGTTCCCTGCGATCCACTGCTCTTCGGTGTTGTAAGCCAGTCCTGATTTTAAGCAGGCGGTGTGTCTTAATTTCTCGTATTCCTTTATTTTTGATTACACAAGAGTCAATTTGTGATTCAGCCCCTGGGTGGCAGTGTTTCTGGATTAACTTCCAGGTCTATCTATGGCCTCTCTAGGCAGTGTTAGAGCCTTCTTTCCTTGTGGCACTCGCCACCGGCCTGTGGGAGTGGTCTGCCTCAGTGCTGACTCTCTGATGGTCACTCCCCGCTCCGATCCCCAGGTTCCAGAAAAACAACCTTCCCCTGCAGTCTCCCAGGGTGTCCCCAACTGGGTGATCCTATGTATTGGGCTTAGTAATCAGAAGCAAGAGTTTCAAGAGGAAAAAGCCCAGTTGTGCGAACTCCGGGACTCCGCGTAAGCCCAGGCACCCAGGGAACGCAGGGGCTGCGCGTAAGTCTGGACTGCCTGAAATTCTTAGGGTGTCCCTGCACTTCAGATCAAAATGGGTTGCTTTTTAGAGTGCCCTTCTCTTAGCAGCTCTGAGGACCCCTTTCCGCAATCACAGATCACGCCAGCCCCTACAGCCACGGATTTTTCTAGGCACAGACTTCCCTGGTCCTCCAGCTCCCGCAAAACGCGCGTTCCTCTCTCCCGCCGGGACCAGAGACCTCACCTTATCCCAGGCGAAATCTGACCTTTCCGTGGTGGAGTGTAGAGCTCCTCTGAACCCGTGTGCTTGCGCCAGTTGGGGAGCGTTGTTCTGGGGCTCGCAGCTGTTCCTGGGGTGCCGCAGTTGTGGATTCTCAGGCTTCAGATAAGCTCCACTTTCCGGATCAAGATGGCGCAGACTCCGCGTCCAACCCCGCAGCTCCGGGAGGGGACTCAGCCACAGTTGGTGCTGCCAGGTCAGGGGAACCCCGTTCAGCAGTCCCCCACCTCCTTCTGGAATTCAGCTGTCTCCCAACCAGCCAACAAACACTCCTTGTGCGACCCTCAGCTGTTCTTTCTTTCTGCTCCGGGCACACTTCTGTTTTTAAAACAAGAAAAAGAAATAAAATCACTTATTACAGATTTTAGATTCCAAATACAAATTAAGATTTTAATTTGAACAAGAAACCACATTAAAGATGACCACGGCACTCTTTTTTCAGCCTGTTTTTAAAAAGTACCTTTTGATATTCCAATTTCTTTATAATTTTGCCTTTTGACCAAATTTTTCCCCATAATAATCTGACTTAAACACAAAGTATCATTCACGCACTTACGGATCAGCGGAGTTCCGAAGCTGACATGGGCTCTACACACAGTGAACTTTACCACCATACCAGTGTTTTCTGCTCAGGCGAATCCTTCTTTCTCCAGAAACTTGCCATTAGTGTTTCCAGGGTTGAAGTCCAGCCCCAGGTCGGGTCGCCATAAATGTTGGTGCCCCTCATTCGGGCGTCATATGCCGGGGTTCTTTTCCCAGCCTTACAAAGGATTCAGCATTCTGGAGAAAGGGGCTGCGCATAGATGATTAAGAAGGAGTCCAAGGATGAAAGATAATTTTGAAAGGCATTGGGGGTCAGAGGATCTTCAACTAAAGGAACTGAAGACTCCCTTGTCTAAGGACCCCATGGTATTTATTAAACACAATTTGTCCTAAGGCAAGGTGGAAATATACACTTCAAAGGGTAAGGTTTCAAAGGGTTTACAGAATCATTGTCAGTTTGGGGAATAGCCTACAGCTGTTCAGGTGTTTGGCCAACAGTAGGCAATAAAATGCCTGAGCTGTCTGGCAGCAAACTATTATCCTATTCAGGTTTGAGGGAAGTGCTGTTTAGCCGTTTCCAACAGGTAAACTACATTTGACTCAACCCTTTTGAGCTCCCTCAACCTTTTGGTGAAACTCTTATAATTATGACATGCTGGAATTGGTTCTCAGCACTAAGGAGTATATGTTTTAGTTCTTTTTTTAATGTTTGGTAAATCTCCCCTTGTGAAGCTGTCTGAACTTGGGCTTTTGTTTGATTGGAGATTTTTTATTACTACTTCTATTTCATCAGTTGTTATTGTCCTATTCAGGTTTTCTGATTCCTCCTGATTCACTTTTGGGAGATTATATTTTTCTAGGAATTTGTCTGTTTCATCCACATTTTCCAGCTAGTTGGCATATAGTTGTTCATAATATTTTCTTATAATCCTTAGTATTTCTGTGGTGTCAGTGGTTACTTCTCCACTTTTGTTTCTGATTTTATTTATTTGAGTCCTATCCCTTTGTTGCTTGATGAGTCTGGCTAACAGCTTATCAATTTTGTTTATCCTTTCAAAGAACCAGCTCTTGGTTCCATTGTTTTTTGTATTGTTTTTGTAGTCTCTATGTTACGTATTTCTGCTCTAATCTTTATTATTTCCTTCCTTCTACTTACTCTGGGGTTTTATTATTGTTCTCTTTCTAGTTCTTTAAGTTGTAGGGTTAAATAGTTTATTGCTGATTTTTCTTGTTGTTGTTGTGTGGTGTTTTATTTTTGGGGAGGGGGGGGCATTGTGTGTGGTTTGTGTGTTTTTTTTAGGTATGCCTGTAGTGCTATGAATTTCCCTCTCAGGACTGCTTTTGCTATGTCCCAGAGATTTGGGGTTGTTGTGTGTTCATTTTCATTTGTTTCCAGAAAATTTTTTATTTCATTCTTGATCTCATTGGTAACCCATTCATTATTTAATAACGTGCTATTTAGCCTCCATGTGTTTGAATGTTTTGGGGTGTTTTTACTGTAGTTGATTTCTAATTTCATTCCACTGTGATCTGAGAAGATGGTTGATATAATTTCAATCTTCTTGAACTTGTAGAGACTTATTTTGTGCCCTAACATGTGGTCTATCTTTGTGAATGATTCATGTACATTTGAGAAAATTTGTACATTCTGCAGCTTTAGGGTAAAATGTTCTATAAATGTCACATAAATCCATCTGACCCAGTGTGTCCTTTAGAGTCTCTGTTTCCTTGTTAAGTTTTTATCTGGAAGATCTATCCAGTGAAGTCACAGGGGTGTTAAAGTCACCTACTGTGACTGTATTGTTGTTGATCTCTCTGTTAAAGTCCTCTAGAAGTTTTTTTATATATTTGGTGCTCCCATATTGGGTACATATACATATGTTTACCAGGGGTTATATCCTCTTGTTGGATCGATCTCTTTAGTATTATGTAATGAACTTTGTTGTCTGCTGTGATGGTCTTCATTTTAAAATCTATTTGTTCGGTATGAGTATTGTTACTCCAGCTTTTGTTTCTTTCCCATTTGCATGGAAACATTTTTTCCATCTCTTCACTCTCATCCTCTGTGTGTCTTTTGTTTTGAGGTGGCTCTCTTGTAGACAGCATAGAGTTGAGTCATGTTTTTGTATCCATTTAGCTACCCTATGCCTTTTGATTAGAGTATTTAATCCATTTACTTTAAGGTTATTATTGAGAAGTACTTATTTATAGCCATTTTAATTCTGTGTGGTTAGGTTTCTCTCTCTGTTTCTCCTCATTATAGCAGTCCCTTTAGCATTTCTTGTAATGCTGGCTTGGTGGTGATGTGCTTCTTTAGCCTCTTTTTGTTTAGGACGCTCTTTATTTGATTATCTATTTTGAATGATAGCCTTGCTGGATATAGTAATCTTGGTCTCATATTCTTGCTTTCCATTACCTTGAGTACTTCATGCCATTGCCTTCTGGCCTGTAGAGTTTCTGAAGAGAAATCAGGTGTCAGCCTTATGGGGACTCCTTTGTAGGTAACAGTTTTCTTTTATCTTGCTGCATTTAAGATTCTCTCTTTGTCTTTAATTTTTGGCATTTTAATTATGATGTTTCTGGGCATGGGCCTGTTTGGTTTCTTCTTGTTTGGGGTTCTCTGTGCCTCCTGAACTTGTGTGACATTTTCCTTTACCAGGTTAGGGAAGTTTTCTACCATTATTTCTTCAAACACCTTCTCTATGCCTTTCTCCCTTTCTGCCTCTTCTGGCACACCTGCTATTCTAATATTGTTACGTTTCATGTTGTCCCACAGCTCCCTTAAGCTCTTCTTTTGTTTTTTAATTGTTTTTTTCTTTTTTGGTTCTCTGATTGATACTTTCAACTCTGTCTTCTAAATCACTGATTTGATCCTCAGCTTCTCCTAATCTGCTATGTATGCCTTCCAATGTATTCTTTATTTGTGTTATGTCATTCTTTATCTCAGACTGTTGTTTTTTTCATAGTTACTATACCTTTTTTCATGCTGTTGAGCATCTTTTTCATCATTACTCTGAACTCGATTTCAGACAAATTTCTTATCTCTGCTTCAGCTACTCTTCTTCTGGAGAATTCTCTAGTTCTTTCATTTGGGGATTGTTTCTTTGTTTCCTCATTTTGGCTGTCTATTTGGGTTTGTGACTATGTATTAGCTAAATCCTCTACACCTCTCAATCTCTAGTGCAGGATAGTGTTAAAGGCTGTTTCTGACTAATTAGATCAGGCAAAGACTCAAAACCTCCAGAGGCAGGCTAATAGGATTCCAACTTGAATTGCTCCTCAGGCAATTGTCCTCAGGTGTATCAAGAGTTTTTTCAAGAGGGTGGGGCAGTTGCTTCTGTCCGGAGGCTAATTGTCGTAAGTGGCCTCAGAGCAAGGTGTTTTCCAATAGGGTGTGTCAACTGTCTTCCCCTCAGGCAAGGCAAATATCTATGTGGGAAAGATGACCTCTGCTGTGTGAGGGAATGACTCAGCCCAAGAAACTTGGGGTGTCTGCCTTCTGAGCTCTATCCTCCGAGTCCCCAGTCCTGGCTTCTGCTCTCACAGCTCCAGTCCACTTCACCCTCCCTCTGCCAGAGCACAAGGTGGGTGGCTCCACAGGGAATTTTGTGCATTGGACCTTTAAGAGGGTGCCTGAAATTTTAGCTGTCACTCCCTGGCAGATAACACCCCGCTGCTTTTCACAGCCAGATGTTATGTGGTACTCTTCCCAGTTTTAGTGCTCTCTGCTGGGGGTGAAGGAGAGCTTGGGTATTAGATCTCAGAGGTCTCAGTGGCAACCCCCCACAGCTGGGATATCTCTCCAGGTCTTCAGTTGCTGTATGTGTGCGCCAGGCCAGCCCTTTCGCACCTCCGCCCCTTCTACCAGTCTCTATGCAGTCTCCACTTTTGGCCCTCAGGTATCAGGGTTCTCTCCTGCGAGTTTTCCACTGATTATTCAGGAAGTTTTTTCATATTTTAGTTGTAATTCCAATTTGTTCCTAGGAGCATGTCCATGCAGCATCCACTTAGTCTACCACCATTTTTAATCCTCTAAAATAGACATTTTAAAACAAACTAAAATCAAGATATCTTTCCACTAACAAATCCTTACTGAAGGAAAGTCTAAAGGATGTACTTCAAGCAAAATGATCACACATAGAAAGAATGGGGTGCAAGATGAAATGATCAGCAAAGATACTGAGACACATCTGGGTAAATCTAACAAACCAATGACTAGATAAAGCAATAATAATAATGCCCGATGTGTGGGGATTTTAAAAAGAGAGAGAATAAAGTGCTGACAACAATAGCAAGTTGAGTGTTAAAAAATATGAAGGACTTAGTATAGTTCACAAGAGGGTGAAGGCTGCACTAGAACTGCCATCTGGGTTAAAATGCTGAAATACTTCAATACTGATTAGGAAAGATAAATTTTCCACTTTTTGAGACTACAAGTGACCTGACAACATAATCCAGTATTGGCCACAGAGACAAGTAATGGGGCCTGTACATGTGCAGGCATGGATGGGGTGGCTGAGGCAGCGTCTCTCCACATCACTCAGGGATACGCAGCAAAGTCTGAGCCTGTTTGTTAGCAGGAGCAGTGTTGGTGGCAGGGGCTGAGGCACAGGCTTTCCAATCCAGGCCATGAGATGCACACCCAGCCAATGCTGGTTGCCACAGAACTAATGTCTATCAATTTAGTGAGAAAGTTAGAAGAACTTGATGCAATTCTCCATGTCAAACCATGACTCAGACAGGAACTGATGGAATTATGATGGAATGATTTAATAAACAGCTCATGTTATAGCTTATATAAATTGAAATCACTTTTTTGATATATATATAGCTTATTTATATAATAAAGGGGTATATAACTATAATGCTTCATTTATAGTCATGTGCCATATATCAATGGTTTGGTCAATGACAGACCACATATACAATGATGGTATTCCATATAGCCTAGGTGTGTAGTGTTCTATACCATCTAGATTTGTGTACATGCACTCTGATGTTTGCACAATGGCAAAATTGTTAAAAGATGCTTTTCACAGAACATATTGCCATAGTTCAGCAGTGCGTGACTATATAGATTGAAATATTGATTTAAAATGTCATTCTAGTAGTTGAATATATTTAGTATCACTGCTAGGTAGAGGCATTGATTTACTTGAGGCTCTAAGTATGGACATTAAAATATATACTATTTATATGTATATGTGTGTGTGCATGTGTATGTAAGAAGAATTTACAAACTAATAGAAAAATAAATAGAATGAGAAAGCTAAAAAAAAAAAAAAAAAAAAAAAAAGCAAAGAACTGACCAGACCCAGAAGAGATTAATTTGTTGAGACCAAAGGTTTAGTAAGCAATTCAAGCTACTCATCAGGGGGAGAGCTTGGGTGCAGGAGCAACAGAGGCCAGTCCCAAGGGTACAGAGGTAGATGAGAAATAGGTCAGACTCTGTAGAGGCCCATTCACATGTGAAAAGTTAAGGAGAAGGTGCATAGGGCTCTCACAACAAGCTGGGACTGGTTAATTCTTCCCACCTGGGACCATCTATAGAGTGATGAATAATACCACCACAACAAACATTTTGCCCATTCTTCAAAGTGAGACCTTGGCCCCGGGCATCTCCAAGTGCTTTGTCAGGGAATTAAGGGATTGGCCAATAGAGTCAATAGATTCAGCTCTGCCCAGGTCTGTTATTGGCTTGGTATGCTCAGGGCTACAAAGCTACTCCCTGCTCTACACCAGGGTATTCCAGGAGGAAAAACCTCATGTGTCTAAGGCCTGGGGTCAGAATGTACCAACAGGGCCCAAGAGGACAAGATGTGCCTTAGCTTCTGCTCCCAAATCATACTACTATCTTGGGGGTGGGTGAGTTGGCCCCTCCCTGTCATGAGGACACCCTAGCCATGCCTTGGTCAGTCTTGTACCTCCTTCTGGTGGGCTTAGGAAATGGGATTTACCCAAAGAAGAGGAAACTGTTCAAGTATACAGGAATCTAGCCTAAGCTTTTGATACTGAAAGCCACATCTGGACAGGAGTGAATTCACCAAGTGGTGGCACTTTTCTTTGAGGGGTCCTGGGACATGGTTAATAATTACAACTGTAGACAGTTACTGAGCATTCTGTGTCCAATATCATACAAGTCAGCTACATACTATATATGCTCATGTCATCTTGATTGATATACTTATGAGGAAACTGAAGCTCAGAGAGGTGAAAATACTTGACCAGAACTGAGATTCTAACCCAGGTATATTACCTGCAGGAAAAGAGCTACACCAATACTCACCCCAGGTCTACCCAAGCCCATATCCACCAGCGTTCCCTAGGCCAAATTCTGGACCTCACCCTATAATCAGTCAGGACTATTCCTTTGGGATACTATACAAAAAGCAAGAGGCAAAATGCACAAAGTCTTGTAGCTCACTGTGCTGAGCCCAGCCAGGAAACCAAGACCCCAGGAATCCCTGTCGCCTGCTTTCTGGGCTGAAGCTTCTTGTTGTCCTGGAAACAATGACCTCAGTGACTAATAGTGGCTTCATTTAGGAATTTGGCACTAGCTGCTTTTTACCCTCATTGGTGAGGTGCTTTGTGCAGTTCTTAACCCTCTCAGTCCTAGGCAAGCCAGGACAGCTGGTCACCATAGCAAGAAGGCAAGTTGGATACACACACAGCACCATCCAGAATTCTGTCAAAATTAGTGTGGCACAGAGTTTAAGTGCCATGAACTATGGTCTCAGAGCACAGATCTCAGCCCAGGGCTGTAGCTGACTCGTGACCTTAGAAAAAGCACTTCCCTCCAGGAGCTTCAGTTCCCCGATCTGACACATGAGGACATTCCAATTCTATGGAGGGTGAGGTGACATCATCCAATTAGTGTCACCAAGGCAGTGCAAAGTGCACCACCTCTTGGAGAAGCAATTTGGCAAAACCTGGCAAGTCATAGGATTACTCACATCCTTTCACACACTTTCTTATCCCTTGGGACTTACAATTCCAAGGTAATAGCTCAAGGGAAATAGAAAAGTTCTCTGCAGAAACATGTGCATTGCAGGACTATCTATTATGGCAAAGAGGTGGAAGCAACCTCAACACTAAAACAAGAAGCAGTGAACTAGGGATGCTACATCCACTAGGAGGAATCAAGTACTGCAGTCATTAGAAAGGTCCACAGGCTCTTGGAGGGCAATTTAAACCAGCTTGGGAAAGGCAAAGCAACATGGCCAAAATGAAAAGGTGTTGCTGCAGAGAAAGACTAATGAAAAAGGGAAAGATGATAATAATAGTTGTACTGTTTGGTAAGATCAGATGTAAATATTTCTGCATTTTGTCAGGTGGTGTACACCACTATGATATTATTTTTCACACACACATAAAAAGGAATTAATAAATGTGAAAACTTTAGCTGTAGTCTCCACAGCCGCTCCTGGGATTAAATCAGTCAGCCATGTGCTGATTGGTGCCCATGCAGACCAAGGGCCTGTGAGCCTTGCTGGATCTCCCTGTGCTGCCCAGAAATGGCCTGCATTGCAGCAATTGCCAGGCAACACAGGGATGGAGCCAGGACTCCTGACATTTAGGCTAGTATCTCACACTACCAGCCTTCACCCCTCAAGCTCTCTATTGTGGTGACAATATCCACACCTGGTACACTGGTCAGAGATTTTGGCTGCAATCAAAGAAACCAATTCTGGCTGATTTGGGCAGAAAATGAATGTATGTAAGAATATTATCAAGTAGCTCATAGACTTTAGAAACAATTAGACATAAGCATTAAAGGAAAAGAAGACATTGACCAAATAATGCTGAGAAGCCAAGAACACAGCCAAATTCCATAGAGGAAAAATATGGAGAAGCTAGGCTATTGTAAAGGTTTGGCTTGAGTGGCTTCTCGCGATGCTCCCACTCTCAAAACCTATTGCCCACAACCCCAAAAGGACCCAGACCCAGGATGCTGCCTTCCCTGCTGGGTTCCCCAGATAGGCCACTGAGTCTATGCCTAAGGACCTCACTGCCCCAGGCATACATGACTCAGTGAGGGCACCAAATGCTCACCTTTCAAATTTATTCTTTTCAGGGCAACATGTGGACATATCCTGGTTCCAAGTGGCCCACATTAAAGAGGATGGGATACTCATGGAGAAGCCAGCCCCGGTGGAGCCACATTACATAGTCCTGAAGAACCCTAGCTTCTCCCCCATAGGTGTTCTACTGAGAATGATCCATACAGCCCTGTGCATTCCTATCATCTCCAACGTATTGCTCTACTACCGCCTCCAATCCAAGGAAGTCAACTTCCACCTCTACCTAATCCCCAGTGACTGCACCATTCAAAAGGTTGCCCCAATAGCTGGAAAGGGCAGGCCAGGATGGGCTGACAGAGACATGACATGCATCCAGAGAGCCCCCTAGATGGGTCAACTGGGCTTAAGTATGGGACATGGACTGGTCTCCTGTCCCTAAGGCCTCCCCCAACTGGGTTCACTGCTTCACTACTCATTGCTAGACACCTTTTGCAGCTTCTTTCCAGGAGTCAGAAGGATGGGAGGGCTCCCTACCTAGAGCTGCACCCACTCCTCCATTCTCACTTCTTCTCTAGCAATGCCCCAATTCACACCCTGAACACAGCACTGGCCAAGTGTGGGGATCTCTGTGTAGCAGTCATTGGGTTGGGAGAGTTCATGGGTGATATAACCCCTTCACCCACATAAATATGTGGAAATACCACCTCACCTTGTTCAGACCAGATTCCATAGGATGAAATCTCTGGACTAAACCACAGAAACCCTCCTTTCTTAATTAGTGTCTGTATGCCCCTTAGGCCATAGATGATGAAGAAAAGAAGTTCCAGTTTTTTCAAATACGCAAGCCGCCTCCGCTGACACCACTCTACATGGGCTCACGATATACTGTGTCTGGTTCAGACAAGTTGAAAATAATCCCTGAGGTGAGCAGTCTAAATATTTCCTCCTCCCTGAGAGGTCATGCTTGGGAATAGCTGTGAGGCAGGTTTCCGAGCTTCCCCAGGGGCAGGCCCAGTTAAGGTTGGGCAGACAGCTTCAAAGATTGGAAGAAAGGAGGATAGTAAGAGGCAGGTTCATATTCAGGATAGGGATAACAATGGGGTTTGACTTAGGGGAAGTGAGAAGTGTTGGGCTATAGGATGCTCTTCAAGCAAAACCAACAGGAACACACCTGTAGCTGAACACAGTGGGATTATTACTCATTGCAGTGAGAGAACACACACCAATGGGAACTGTGGGCCCCTCACATCAAAAGACACAGAAATAACCTATTTCAGGATTTGGGCCTTAGTTGGGTAATTTTGGGGAAGATCTAAGGAAATGAAGATTTGGTCTAGATCTGGTATTGTCAGAAGGCAGGGCAATTCTATGATTGGGAACCTCTATACATTTTCTCTCTGGGAAGGGCAGGCACTGCAGGTGTGAAGGTATAATTGCTGAAATAGCTCATTTTGAAGTGGAATGGGGTGAAGTTTGACGATTGTGAGATTGTATGTGTTCAACAGGAGGATAACACAGCAGAAATGGCAGCATCAGATTAGTTTGTAATAACAATGAGGTCTAGTTGTGAGCATCACATCAGGTTTGGACATCAGGGGCTGTCTTCTATCCTTTCTCGGTTTCCCCTTTTCACCAAAGGGAATGACGTCAGGCCACTGGACATTCATCCATGTTCACCATTGCCAAGATTTGTTGCTTAGGGTCAGACTTTCAACTGAATGGTAGTTTGCAGTTCAACCAGAGTCAATCTTTTTTTCCCTTCTGTTCTGAGATGAGTCCTTGGACCACTTTAAGTGACAATGACCGATGGTATACATTTCCAGCAGTAAGGAGAAATAATTATATAACTTTTAAGTTGAGAAACATGAATCCAAAAATGAATATCTTACATTTCCCTGCTGTGTCAGATCTTAACAAGGGATTGGAGACATGATTCAGTCATTCATCAAACATTTACCCAGTTACAACCATATGCTGTCTTCATTTGTGATAGTCCAGTGAACAAGACAGAAAGGCCCTGCCCTTGGGAAGATGACATTCTGGTGGATGAGACCTACATAATTAAAGAAAGGGACCAAGAACCATGAAGTGCTGTGAGGAAAACACAACTATGCCACTTAAGAGAGTGACTTGGACTGCTTTATACTGGGTGGTGAGGGGAGGAACCTTTGAGCAGTAACATATAAGCTGAGACCTGAGTGACAAGAAGGGTCCTGGGAGGTGAATATTTGTAACAGAGCACTTCAGGTGCCGAGATATGGAGGAGCAGGCACCCTGATCCCTCCACATGACAAATAGGAGGTCAGTGTGGCAGAGCTTAATGAGTGTAGCAAAGAGAGAAGAAAGATGGAGTCACACAAGAGACAGAGGTTCCCTAGGGCTCATCAACTATGTTGCCCTGATGTGGAGTTTGGATTTTGTTCTAAGTGCAATGACAACATCTCAGAAGTTGTTGCTTGGTAATATAAGAGCTGCTTTAGTTTCATATAGATGCCTCTGGCTGCTGGGTAAGAATGGGTGATAAGAAGACAAGAGTGAAAACAAAGGACAAATCAAAAGACCATTGCTATGGTACTGGCAGATGCTTTGATTAGGGAAAAAGCATGAAGTTAAGTTGATGGATTAAGGGTATATGTTTCAAGTACAGCCAATAGAACTTGACTTATAAGAGAAAAAGCTAGAAGGAGAAGAAGAGGGAGGAGGAGGAGGAGGAGGAGGAGGAGGAGGAGGAGGAGGAGGAGGAGGAGGAGAAAGAGAAGCGAGAAAGCTAAGAATTAAAAATGATGCCTGAATATGGAATATGGATATTCAGTGGTAGTAGTGCCATTTACTGCATGTGGGGAAATGGGAGAGAACATTTTTAAAAGACAGTTGGGAATCAGGAGTCATCTTGAATGTGATTTAGAAAAGGGGATGGATATACATTTTCTGTTGATTAAAAGTGTGTCAAGATGGGAGTGGCCAGGGAAAGGTCAATGCGGTGGGCGGGGGTGGGGGGTGGGGAGAGGAGACATATGTAATACTTTAAACAATAAAGAATTTAAATTAAAAAAATACATAATAGCCCTAGCCAGTTTGGCTCAGTGGATAGAGCGACTGAAGGGTCCCAGGTTGGATTCTGGTCAAGGGCACATGCCTGGGTTGCACGCTCAGTCCAACGTGCAGGAGGCAGCCAATCAATGGTTCATTTTCATCATTGATGTTTCTATCTCTCTCTTTCTCTCCCTTCCTCTCTGAAATCAATAAAAATATATCTTTTTTAAAAAATACATAATACTTGGTAATGATAATAAACTACGATGTTACTATCTTTAAAAAAAAAAGTATGTCAAGCTTAGGATCCATTAAGAAGACAGGATTTGGGCTGGAGAAATGAGAATTTGGGTTCAAGATGGGGGAAATGGAGGAAGCAGGATCTGGTTCAAGATGAAGGGAGAGGGATCTGGTATAGGATGTGTGAGCACTACATTATAGGTGAGTTCTGACTCATCCATGGGGTACCCAGCCATGCCCTCTTCCTTCTGAGTTAGGATTTGTGGAGAATGAAGAAGAGCAGTGCCTGAGATGGCATTAATTTCAGTAGAGATCATCCAAGGGTCCCCATGGAACTGAGCCAGGCCAAGAAGGTGTCAGGTGAGGAGACACCTCACTTGCAGGATGAATGGTGGCTTCTCACATCACCACTTTTTCTACAGGAACTGGAGCTCTGCTATCGAAGCCCTGGGAAACCCCAGCTCTTCACTGAGTTCTGCGTTGGTCATTTGGGGTCGGGGATCCAGCTGCAGATTAAAAGCAAAGTTGATGAGACTGTGGTATGGGAGGCCTTGGTGAAATCAGGTAAAGTCAAGACAAGTCCAGGGAGCTCAGTGGTGGGAAACAGAAAGTCAATAAAAGAGTCTGCCTCTGTGTGTGTGTGTGTGTGTGTGTGTGTGTGTGTGTGTGTGTGTGTGTGTGATCACAATTTGCTGATGAGAAGAAGTAGCCCAGAGAACTTATGCGATTTTTTTTTCTAGTTACATAGCAGTTGGTGTGACTAGAATTTGAATTAAATTTAGTCTGACTCTAAGCTCCATTCCCTCTCCCGTGCACCATGGTGTCTCTACACTGCCCTTGATTTAGCAGATTTTGACACCCACAAGGCATTTGGCAAAATTTCTCATAGTTGATTGGATATGAGATGAAAAAATAATAACTAGACAATTATATGGTTGTATGAATTAAGCCAGTTATGGCAATAGCACATACACTAACCTGGATCATTTAGATATTTTCAAAGTAGACGAGGTAAGCAAATAATGAACTTTCAGGAATGAATGTAACTTTACAGTGTCTTAAACCAGCACCAACACGCCCAAGAAGCAAAATCCCTCAAAAGTCCTTCTAGGGCCTGCTGGTGTTGCTCAGTGGGTAAGGGTCCATCCATGAATCAGGAGGTCATGGTTCAATTCCTAGTCAGGATGCATGCCTGGGTTGTGGGCTCAATCCCCAGTTGGGGACATGCAGGAGGCAGCCTATCGATAATTCTCTCTCATCATTGATGTTTCTAACTCTCTCTCACCCTTACTCTCTCTGCAATCCTATCTAATAAAGAAGGAATATGCTAATTGACCATCACACCCTCACAAAGATGGTGGCGCCCACAGCCACAAGATGGCAGCACCCAGTCCCCTAAGCCCCGCCAGCCGCCCAGGGCTGGCCTGTGGTGTAGGCAAGCCTCAGATGTCAGCTGCCCAGATGCCCAGGGCCAGCCCAAGGTGTAGGCAAGTCTCAGATGGCAGCTGCCCAGCCGCCCAGGGCAACCCAAATCTCAAGTAACCAGGGCCAGCCGAGGCTTGCGCTGCCAGCAGTGGCAGCAGCAGAGGTGTGATGGGGACATCGCCTTCCCCTGATAGCCAGGTCACCTCTTGCCCCTGAGGGCTCCCGGACTGTGAGAGGGGGCAGGCTGGGCTGAGGGACCCCCCCTCCAGTGCATGACCTCTAGTCAATAATAAAAACATGTTTTAAAAATAAAAGTCCTTCTAGGAAAAAGCAGATCATGTTCACTGTTAAAGCATAGTGAATCTGGCCCTCGCCAGTGTAGGTCAGTAGTTAGAGTATCAGCCCATGGACCAAAGGGTTGCAGTTTATTTATTTATTTTTTAAAATATATTTTATTGATATTTTACAGAGAGGAAGGGAGAGGGATAGAGAGCTAGAAACATCGATGAGAGAGAAACATCGATCAGCTGCCTCCTGCACACCTCCCACTGGGGATGTGCCCGCAACCAAGGTACATGCCCTTGACCGGAATCGAACCCAGGACCCTTCAGTCCGCAGGCCGACGCTCTATCCACTGAGCCAAACCGGTTTCGGCCAAAGGGTTGCAGTTTAATTCCCTGTCAAAGGTAGATACCTAGGTTGCAGGTTCGATCCCCGGCCCCAGTCAGGGTGCATGTGGGAAGCAACCAATCAATGTATTTCTCTCACATAGATGATTCTCTCTCACTCTCATTCTCTCTCTCTTTCTTTCCTCCCTCCCTTCCACTTTCTCTGGAAATTAATGGGAAAAATATCCTCAGGTAAGGATTAACAATAACAAAAATATATATAGTGAATATGCCTCCTGAGGTGCTACAACAGGCTTTCCAGGGAGGAGAAAGATAATGGTTTTTACTCGTCTTGGCTTGGGTGCAATCACAGGTGTGTGGACTAACCAGTCCTAGCATCAGACCTCCTTTGAATCTCACTCTGGCTCTTACTTGCTGGGTGATCTTCGAAAAATTACTTCACCCTTTTGAGTGTCAGGTTCCTCATTTATAAAAAGAGGGTCATATTGCCTAACTTGTAGGATTCTTGGAAAGATTAAATAAATTATGTACATCAAGCATGTCAAACTCAAAGGCTAACACAGGCCAAATAAACAACGTTTAAGTTTATGTGGGTCGCAAATAAACAAAAGCTTCAATTTTCATAGAAACGTAGGTTCATTTTGATAGAGACATGCTGAGTACAAAGGGCTGAAATAAGTGAGTAATCGTTAACATAAAATAATAGAATATTTTAATAAAATTTAATATTTTTTCTTGAACATTAACTTACCAGACACTGAATAACTGCACAAATTAGTAAGTGTAACACAAACAAACCTATTTTTCTTGTTCTCCGAAAGTGAAATATTTCCTGTTGCTCACACCAAACAAGTCAGTTCAAGACTAATGACATGGCAATCGGCTGCCAGTATTAGTGGAGAGAAATGGTGAATCTGCACATAAGGCATGTAAGGGAAATGAATGCAATACGATTAATTATGTGTAACAGGATATTGTAAAAATTAAATTACGAAATTTTTATTAAAACATTTCTTACATACCGTTATATTGACTGGGCTGCAAAAATATTCATTGTGGGCTGCATATGGCCTGCGGGCCATGAGTTTGACATCCTTAATGTACATGCATATCTCATGCAGTGGTCCTTATAAATCAGGGATGGGGAACCTTTTTTCTGCAAGGACCATTTGGATATGTATAACATCATTTGTGAGCCATACAAAATTATCAACTTAAGAGGATCCAAGATGGCGGCGTAGGTAAACCTAAACTGCTGCCTCACACAACAATTTCAAAACTACAACTAAAAGACAAAACGTCTATCACCCAGAACCACGGGAAAGCTGGCTGAGTGGAAGTTCTACAACTAGAAGGAAAGAGAAAAGAGCATTGAGACGTGCACAAGCTCTGAAAAGCTGAGGTATGGAGGCGCGCGATCCGGGCTGGCGGCAGGCGTTGCTTTTTTCAACCCGAAGGGAGACAAGCCCCTGATTACTCTGAAATCCAGTTTCTGGGGAGACGCAGGGGACCCAAACTCCTACGGGGAGAAGCTGGACTGTATGCCATCGGGTCAGAAAGTGAGGGTGGCTTGCTTGCAGAGCTGCGTGCAGGAATAATTGTTTACTGCACTGGGGCACAGGACGTAGGGACATGGTTGGAGACACAGAGCAGGCTTACTGGCAGCCATAGCTGTTTGCCACGCCCTAGCCTAGTGACGCCCTGAGACCCCGCCCCGCACAACCTACAAACCCACCCAAGCTTCAAGCAGTGGCTTTAGCATATGAATGGCCTGCCATATCACAGCTTAACCTAGCAAACTTGCAGCCCGGGTCAGACAGCTCCAAAACCTCCAAACCCCAAGCAAAGAGGAGAAAACTGTAGTTCTCGCTATAGCTCCTGCTGGGTGGCCTCAGACAGTAGCTGACCTGCACCCCATTGGAGATCCAGAAGCCAGTGTACCTAGTGGTCAGTGTGAGAAACCAGATTTCAACTCCTCACATCCATAAGTGACACATTCAAGAGGCAGACTCAGTGAGCACCAAAGCCCCACTGAAACAAGTCCTGCACCATAAGCGTGTCTCCAGTGCAGCAGTTCTGCCATTATAGACACAGCAGGTCCTCACAGCCAATTAGCCTGGAGGTCAATTCCTCCCAGTGTACCAACAGCAATCAAGGCTTAACTACACCAAGACTTTGCACTCAGCCCACAAAGGGGTGTACCAAGAGTGTCCACCTCAGGTGATTGGGAAGGCTGAGCTACTAGCCCCTATAGGTCACCTACCACACAAAGCCACTCCATCAACACAGGGAAGCAGCCAAAATGTGGAGACAAAGAAACATGTCACAAATGAAAGAAATGGAGGAAAGCAAACTACTGGACGACATAGAGTTCAGAACTACATTTATAAGGTTACTCAAGAATCTTCTAAAAACCTCTGAGGAACTTAGTGAGACCTTTAAGGATCTTAATGAGAATGCCAAAAAAATGGAAAAGGACCAGTCAGAAATTAAGCATACACTGTCTGAAATAAAGAATATACAGAAACTCAACTGTAGATCAATGTACCCCAAGAATCAAACCAAGGATCTGAAATATGAGGAAACAAAAACCACCCAACCAGAAAAACAAAAAGAAAAAAAAATCCAAAAATATGAAGATAGTGTAAGGAGCCTCTGCGACAACTTTAAGCGTACCAACATCCAAATTTTTGGGGTGCCAGAAGAAGAGAGAGAGCAAAATATTGAAAACCTATTAAAAGAAATAATGACAGAAAACTTTCCCTACCTGGTGAAAGAAATAGACTTACAAGTTCAGGAAGCGCACAGAACCCCATACAAGAGGAATCCAAAGAGGACCACACCAAGACACATCATAATTAAAATGCCAAGGGCAAAAGACAAAGAGAGAATCTTGAAAGCAGCAAGAGAAAAACGGTTAGTTACCTACAAGGGAGTACCCATATGACTGTCAGCTGATTTATCGGAAGAAACTATGCAGGCCAGAAGGGAGTGGCAAGAAATATTCAAAGTGATGAATAGCAAGAACCTACAACCAAGATTACTCTACCCAGCAAAGCTATCATTCAGAGTTGAAGGTCAGATAAAGAGCTTCACAGACAATAAAAAGCTAAAGGAGTTCATCACCACCAAACCAGGATTACATGAAATGCTGAAGGGTATTCTTTAAGAAGAGAAAGAAGAAGAAAAAGGTAAAGATAAAAATTATGAACAACAAAATGACATCAAATACATACCTACCAACAAGTGAATCTAAAAATCAAGTGAATAAAAAATCTAAAGAACAGAATGGACTGGTGAATATAATAGAATCAGGGACATAGAAAGGGAGTGGACTGACAATTCTCAGGGGGAAGAGGGTGTGAGGGCTGTGGGAAGAGATTGGACAAAAATCTTACACCTATGGATGAAGACAGTGGCGGGGGGTAAGGGCATGGGGTGGGGTGGGGAATCAGGAGCTATGGGGCGGGGGGGGGGGGAAAGAGGAACACCTGTAATAATCTGAACAATAAAGATTTATTTTAAAAAATTATCAACTTAAAAATTAGCCTACTGCCCTTGCCATTTTGGCTCAATGGATAGAGCATCAGTCCGTGAACTGAAGGGTCCTGGATTTGATTCCAGTCAAGGATACGGACCTCGGTTGCAGGCTCTATCCCTAAGACATGGTCAGGGCCCATGTTTCTCTCTGTCTCTCCCCCTCCCTCCCAATCTCTCTAAACATCAATAGAAAAATATCCTCAGGTGAAGATTAACACACACACACACACACACACACACACACACACACACACACACATAACCTGCTATTTTTGGTCAAACATTTAATTAACTCACCCCTAATGCCTTGGCAGGGCCAAACCAAATGATTTTTATACAGTCCATGGGCTAGACATTCCCTACCCTTGTTATAAATAGTAGCAGTATTATAATTTATCCTTATGTTAAATGATCTTCTTAATTCTGCTCTTTGGAGCTGACAAAAGAATTTATCTCCACCCCATGGGAAAGTCCTTAAGTCTCCTGAAGATGGATCATAGGCTCCCTTAAGTCTCCTCCTGTGCAAATTAAACCTCTCTGTTTTCTTCTATCATTCCTCTTACATTTTGGATTTTAACATCTTTGCCTTTTCAGTCACCTTCCTCAGTAGATGTGCCCATTTGAGGATGAGTCAGTATAGACTCTTAAGACTGTCCAGTCAGAATGGAGGACGTGGGACACCCTCCTTCTTCCATCCAAGTGAACCCGCTGTTCCCAACACCACAACTGGAGCTCCCCTGTGCTTGCCTTCCCTCCCACACTATCAGCTCACACTGAACTTGGGTCCGCTCAAAAACTCTGGCAGTGTCCACAGGGGCTGCTGTGGACTCCCCCTCCTCGATATGCAAGTAATTATTTAATCCCCTGTTTGTTGTTTTTGTTTGCTTTTTTTCCATTGAAATTTACCTATTACTCTGAGGTGCTAAGATTTTCTTAATGTTAATTCTTGATTCTGAAATCAAACTCCAGAACAAACAGTGTGGGAATCGAAGTGCAAAAAAGGTCAAGGAGGTAGATTTACGCTCAGAATAAGGAAATCTCATCGTTGAAGATATCTAGCAAAGATCTCAGCTATTTTTCCACCAGAGTTCCATTCAGGCCAAGACAGAATTAAACCAGGTGTAAAGGGGAAAATTGGGCCTCAGTTTCCCAATATGCATGAAGAAATGGTTTGTCAACATTGTCTCTAAGAGCACTTGCAACCCTTAATCCTTATTCTATCAGAATTAGTCTGTAGCTTGTTCTCAGAATAAATCTCAAAAGAGAAAAGTAGGTAGGAGTTTCAAGGCTTATCATTTGTGTTAATAACTATCATTGATACTGATGCTTATTCATATCTCTTTTCCTCCAGGAGACCTCAGACCTCCAGCTACCCTGACAGGTCAGTAACAGCTGTTAGAGACCACAGGAGCCATGGCAGTTCTGGAGTGTGCTACCTGGTCCCAGAAGGAGGGAAGGGATAAAGAAAGGGGACTCATTAAACCTCACAAGGGTTCAGTCCTTGGAGAGTGGTGTGTGCCCCAGGGCAGAGTTCTCCCCCATTCTTTTTATTCTGGCCCATCATGGCTCTGGCACCTTCCACTGAACAGTCTGAAATGTCTCCATCATGAACCTGACCCCACCCTTAGCTCAGCAGAATGTTAGGCTGGAAGTTGACATGAGGGAGGACAGAGGTACCTTTCTGATGGTCCATGAAACGTGTGGGGATCAGGGAGGAGCCAGGGATGCAGATAAAGGGAGTGAAGAGTTAGGCTGGGGAATTAGAGGGAGAGGATGTGATGGAAACCCTTTCTTATTCATTACTGGCCTCACTTTCATCCCCAGATGCCCCTACTTTGCCACACTTTGTGGACCAGCATCGGGAGCACCTGGTGGCTCGAGTGACATCGGTGGATGCAGTCCTAGACAAGCTGCATGGACAGGTGCTAAGCGAGGAGCAGTATGAGAGGGTGCGGGCTGAGGCCACCAATCCGGATAAGATGAGGAAGCTGTTCAGCTTCAGCAAGTCCTGGGACTGGACCTGCAAAAATCAGCTCTACAGAGCCCTGATGGAGACCCATCCTCACCTAACTGAGGAACTCTGGGAGAAGTGTCCCAGTGGAAAAGACTAGCGGGGCTATTGACAAGCTCGGCAGCTGAAGTCTGAACACCTGCTTATGAGTCCTGGCTCTGACTGCCCAGGCTTTGGGTCTAGGTTTCTTCAAGTCTAAACACATTGCCATCGCCCAGCCAGAGTGGCTCAGTTGGTTGAGTGTTGTCCTGTGCACCAAAGGGTTGCTGGTTCAATTTCTGGTCAGAGCACATACCTGGGTTTCAGGTTCAGAAGGCAACTGATTGATGTTTCTTATATTTCTCTCTCTCTCTTTCTCTCTCTCTCTCTCTCTCTCTCTCTCTCTCTCTCTCTCTCCCTCCCTCCCTCCCTTCCTCCTTCTCCCTCTCTCTAAGCATGTCCTCAGTGAGTATAAATATATAAACAAACACATTTCCATTTGAGTTGCCTTCTTGCCCTAAAGTTATGGAGCATTGATACCTTTGCTGGGCATTATATGTCCATGCTCAATGATGCCACACGGGCTCCGAGGCTGCCTCCCTATTATTAGGGACCAGTAGATATTTGTATATCATGATACATTTTTCATATCATGATACTACATTTGTATATCATGATACTACACGACAGTAAAGCAGAATACTGGGTAGACAGATGGCCCTAGATTGAGACGTTATATGTGGGAGATATTAGATTTAGACTATACAGTGTATAGACTTGTGAGACAATACAAAGGGCAGCACAGGAAGCCATAAGCTCTAATGGGAAGACAAGGGCAGACTATTGGGCAGGCCTGCTATTGGAAAAGAGGGAGGCAGGAGCAGGAAAGGATGAGCCCAGAAAGTGATGGGTCAACAAAAGGCAGAGAAGAGCCAGGAGGAAGGACTCTAGGTCCTGCAGGGCCAGCCCCTACTAATTAGAGCCAGAGTATCAGCAGCCATGCCCTCTGCACCCCTAGAATTTCCCTGTAACCTTGCTCCCATGACACCTCACCCCCTTTAAAACAGGCCTGGGAAGGCATAGTCTGACCCGGGCAGGGATCCCTGTCTTTGCAGCTTCACCCCTAGGGCATACAAAAATGAGCTCAGGGCTGGTCAATACGCAGAGAAAAGAGCTTTATTGCTCGGGCTCCCACAAGACAATTTCTGCACCACACAATGTCATTTGGATACAAACCTGGCAACACTGACAAAGCCGCTAGCCTCTAACTGGGCAGCATCACGTGCATCCGTTAACAATTGCACCAGCTTAGTTAATAAAGTGACCTTCTTGCATCCATTCCCTCAGTCAAAACCAACGTCTACATTCCCACTACTTCCCCTAATAGCACCCTGAGTCGGTGCACCCTCTGGGCCTACTACAACAGCAGGCTCAGGACAGACATTGAACCAATGTTTGCTGAATAAGCAACGAATGAATTCTCAAGTGACAATGCTCTTTTACAATTTGTGTAGGTTGTCCCCCACATCCACTGTTCCCCACCCCGTCATTACACACATACACACACACACACACACACACACACACACACACACACACATACAGGCCGATCTTCCTTCCCTCTGCAGAGCTGAGTCATCCTTCTCCTTCCCTGGCCTCCCCTAACAAGAATACCACCTTTCACCTGAGCTATTTTAGCTCTTGGATTTCATCATCCAGGCTCCTCCCAACACCAGTAAAAGGTTTCCCGCCACAGTCTGCGAGGATCCCAGCCAGGACCCCCATTTGCGAAGCCCGCAAGCTACGGGCCTGCGTCCCAGGAGGTGTGCAGCCTCTGGTCCTGCCCTCCAGGACTCAGTGAGGAGCGTCCATTCCTGGCACACTCCTCGGGCTATGGGCTTCTGCTCAGCTCGCAAGCGACGGTGGTGGCTGCAGCAAAGCCTAAAGCAGGAAAAATGTACAGTCCAGGTCAGCCTGAACCCGTGGGAACAGGGCACACTACCCTGACAAAGACCGCTCCCTGTGTCCTGCACTCCAGCAAAGTCCCTGAGCGCTCAGGTCCCCCAGCTCCCATGCTCAAAGACCTGTCTGTGGGCACAGCTGCCTCCAGGCACAGCTGCCTCCTCCTGCAGCAATGCCCAGCTGGGGCCAGGGCATCCACCCTCTCCAAAGACCTCTTTGGAAGGCCGCAGGCAGTGGTTGGCTCACCCCTTAGAGAACAGTCTCGAGGCTGTGCGCAACCTAAACACAAAATGATAGGTTCCCTGCGCGTGCCCCCACTTCACAAAATGGTAGGGTCTGGGACGTTATCTTACTATAGATGGGGCCGAACTGCACCCCAAGATTCTAAATATTGGGATCTAACTGCCCTCCTGGCTAACGTTCAGGTGCAAATATAGACCCTTATTTTATTACTAGAGGCCCATTGCACAAATATTCGTGCAATAAGCCTGCCTTCCTCTGGCTACGGGCACTGGTTTCCCTCCAGCACCCAGGACCCAGGCCTTCGCTCCAGCCAGAGCTTTCAGTCTTATCTACACTAATAAAAGAGAAATATGCAAATTGACCATACTCCTTGCCGCTCCAGCCGGAGCACGGCTCCTGTAGCTCCCTAGCTCCCTAGCTTCCTCCACCTCCCACTCTCCCCCTCATAGCAGGTGTCCCGCCCTGCCCTGCTGCTCCACCACTGTGTATGAAAATTAACCCTTCATCTTTGTTGTGTTAATTTGCATACTCAATCCTGATTGGCTGGTGAGTGGCAAGGAGTATGGTCAATTTGCATATTTCTCTTTTATTAGTGTAGATTAGCAGCTGCTTCGACATTCCTACTGATGGACAAAGGTAGTGACAAGTGGAGAAGAAAAGAAACATAAAAGCTAAAGCGCAGACCTTGGGAGCAGGGCGCCATATGCGGTCTTTCCCAGACTCTGGGCGGGGCGCGTAGGAGACAGTGACACAGTTTGGTGTTTTTTAATGTTTCCCCGGGGCTGTTGCTTAGTTGCCCGCATATCTAGTTCCAAGGAGAAGACTGGGAGGGGGCAGCGGGGCTGCAGCCCTGGGAGCTCCACTCCAAAGCAGCGT
This sequence comes from Plecotus auritus, assembly GCF_963455305.1. Taxonomy (NCBI): domain Eukaryota; kingdom Metazoa; phylum Chordata; class Mammalia; order Chiroptera; family Vespertilionidae; genus Plecotus; species Plecotus auritus. The sequence goes on from NC_137774.1 coordinate 42,497,895, forward strand.
CGTGGTAACCCGTAACCGGGGGTGGTGGGGGATTTGGGGGGGATGAAGCTTGCCGCAGAGGAGCAGGAGGCGGGCGAGGCACGAATTACTGGGAAGTCTAGGTCTTCATAAGAATCACTAGCGGCGTGCGGGCGGGGCCACATAGCGGGAAGTGAGTTGGCTTCTCCTCGGCTCTGATGGCGCCCTGCCCAGGCGCAGGCGGACCTTCCGTGGGGTTTGGAGGTGGGAGGAGGCGGCTTCTCGGAGCTGGGATGAGGTTGGGGCCTTGAAGGTAATAGGTAGGAGTTGTGGTCTTGGTGTTGGCATAATAATGCAGTGATTCTTAATCTTTTGGGGAGTTGTGACTCCCTAAAAAATGTTATAAAAGTTATGAGCCATCAGAAAAACAAAACGAAACAAAAAGTTATGAGCCATCTCACAGAAAGCTTAAATCTCATTTTCTAAAAAACAACAACAAAAAAAACCTAAAGCGCGCAGCACGTCTCCCAAACACAAAGTGAGAGCCCTTCTTTTCCGTTCTCAACCCACCCCCACCCCCCACCGGCCCTGCGCTCACCCTGTTCCGCCCTGGCCACTCAGGCACGCTGTACATGGATATAGGTAAACAGATGGGAGGTGATGGAGAAGGCGACAGCAGCATAGGTAAAAATGGAGAGGTTCAGAAAATGGTCCAGTGCGGGCGCCTCCTCCTCAGGCAGGGGACCTCTCAACCCAGGCGCCACTTCTCCACCTTCTGCCTCTGGCTTGTGGCAGATGTTGGCTCCCCCAGGTTCCAACCCCAGGGAGCTCCAGGGCCCGCATCTGGGAGGTCTCTGCTCGGAAACCTAGTTTATTTTCATGGCAACCGGACGCAGAGCGCAGGAGGGAGGGAATGAGAGCTGCTTGCTGGGAGCCAGGAGGGCAAAAGCGGAGCTTGGCCCGAAAGAAAAAATGTAGAGGGCCAACCAGGATCCCAGCTGCGCACAGGGCTTCCCCAGGACTTTATTTCTCCTTTTAAAAGAAACAATTATTGTGGGGGTCTGTGTGAGTTTTTTTTAACTTAATACATGAAAAAACTAATACATAATATATGTGGAAAATGAAAGTTTGAAGCCACTGTAAGCAAAATCAGTGACAAAATAAAGGCTCCCACAATCCCAAGACCCAGAGACATAGCTAAGGAGTTGCTGCTTTTCTTCCCTTCTTCCTGTTTCCATCTCCCTACATCCACATCTGATTTTGTGTACCCTGAACTTTCTGTGCTCCTCACCTGAACCATCCTCCCACCCTCTTGGCATCCACCAGGCCTTTCTCTGGCTTCCATTGGTACTGCCACAGACTGCTGGCACCACCATCTCCTAGCACCTCTGCTACACTCAAGCTTCCAAGGCTGGTTGGAATGTGGGGAGAACAGCACTAGGACTTATTTGGGTCCCAGTGCGTTGGAGGGGTGCGCTGGCAAGCCCTGCCAGTTGCAGCAGACCCAACTCAAACTACCATCAGGGAACTCCCCACCTCCTGCAATTGAAAGGCCCAGGGGGAGGCAGGAAGAGTGTACTGAAACAATATCACCTGGGTGCTATCTCTCATCTTACAGAGCTGTCAGGGACTTCTTGCAAGGCCAGAGCCTACCACATAATGGTGAGTGCTCAGGAAATATTTATTAAATAAATGATGCAACAAATGAATGGCTGTTGGTATTGATACTGTTGTAATAACTTGGTTATTCATTAACAGGAAAGTAGTAAAGGGAAGGCCAAATAATATAGGCATGCCATTCGTGCCAGAAAGCTGCAGTTAACATTCTCCAGGTCTGTTCACTGCAGGTCGATGGGAGAAGGGACTGGACAATAGATGCATGCCCAGTGAGGTGGGGTGATGTGGGAAAGTGATTACCTGTCAGTCACACCTGGGAACCGGGCATTGGCCAGAATGGGTATGGTCACTGCAAGGGGGTGAAATCCCAGATACATAAACTCCTGAACAAAGGAGCTTTCTCTCTCTCCTGGCTCTCTTGTTGCAGGGGGCATGCTACCCTGCATTCGCCCACAGGGTCTACAGACATGTGGACCCCGCACACAGTGGATTGATGGACTGGAATTAGCTGGATGCTGTGCCGGATTCAACTCCACCATGGAACAAAAACTTTGGACACCGGCTTTGCTTCTAGTTCTACTGAAGCCCCAGCTGCACATTTTCCAGGACTGGTTTAGGGGAAATGGGACTTTGCAAACCGAGGGATATAACTATACACAAATAAAAATCACTCATTCTTTCATGCAAGTCTTAGGAAACTCTTTTTCTCAAGATGTCGTAAGAACTCCACTTCATGAGCAATGGAGAAATTCCACCCGTGCAATTCTCTGATAACAGTATCAGCAAGCTCACATTCTCACAGCTTAGCAACTCCAGCTATAAGAGCTTCTAGTTGGCTAAGAGGTACAAAATGTGTAACCCTTGCCCGGCTGGTGTGGTTGAGCATCAAACCTTGAACCAATAGGTACCCAGTTCAATTCTGGTCAGGGCACATGCTCAGGGGGCACGTAGGAGGCAGCCCATCAATGTCTCTCATTGATGTTTATATCTTTCTATCCCTCTCCCTTCCTCTCTAAAAAAAAAAAAAAGCTAATAAAAACATATTTTAAAAAATATATAGAACCCTCATACACTATTGTTGGGAATGTAAAATGGTGCAGCTACTTTGGGAAACAGTTGGGCAGTTGTATAAAAAGTTAAATATAGAGGAGAAACCAAGATGGTGGCATCGGTAAACACCTAAACTGCTGCCTCGCACAACAATTTCAAAACTACAACTAAAAGACAAAACGGACACCATCCAGAACCACAGGAAAGCTGGCTGAGTGGAAATTCTACAACTAGAAGGAAAGAGAAAAGCACATTGAGACTCAGAGGAGCTGCAAAAGGCTGAGGTACGGAGACGCGCATGCGAGCGGAGAAGACTGGCAGCTGAGTGCGTGGCTGGCTCTCTCAAGCGGGAGGAAGATGGAAGCTCCCAACTGCGCTGAACTCCAGTTCCGGGCTAGAATCTGGGAACCCAGACTCATTCTGGGAGAAACTGGACTGTCTGGTAGCGGGTGAAACTCAAGGGCGGCTTTCTCTCAGAGGTGCTTGCAGCGATTACTGAGGGACACTGAGACCCAGGGGCCTCACAGGGCAGGGCTGATGGGAAGCCAAGGCTGTCTGCTCCACCCTGAAACTCCACCCCATCCAAGCTGAGCACAGAGGCTTTTGCAATTTTGCAAGTCTTGCCCCATAAGGGTGTCTCCAGCACAGAAGTTCTCCCAGCATAACACAGCTGATCCTCACAGCCAATTGGCCTGGAGGTCAATTCCTCCCAGTGATACCAACAATAATAAAGACTTAACTACAACAAGGCTGAGCACACAGTCCACAAAGGGGTGCACCAAGAGTGTCCACCTCAGGTAACTGGGGAGGCTGAGCCACTGTGCCCTAGAGGACACCTAGCACACAAAGCTACTCTACCAACTCAGGGAAGCAACGAAAATGTGGAGACAAAGAAACAGATCACAAATGAAAGAAATGGAGGAAAGCAAACAACTGGATATAGAGTTCAAAACCACGGTTATAAGGTTTTCCAAGAATTTCCTAGAAAAGTCCGATAAATTTAGCGAGACCCTTGAGGATATGAAAAAGGACCAACTAGAAATTAAACATACACTGACTGAAATAGAAAATATTATACAGAGACCTAACAGCAGACTAGAGGACCGCAAGAATCAAGTCAAAGATTTGAAATACAAAGAAGCAAAAAAACACTCAACCAGAAAAGCAAAAAGAAAAAAGAATCCAAAAATTTGAAGATAGCATAAGGAGCCTCTGGGACAACTTCAAGCGTACCAACATCCGAATTATGGGGGTGCCAGATGAAGAGAGAGAGCAAGATACTGAAAACCTATTTGAAGAAATAATGACCGAAAACTTGCCCCACCTGGTGAAAGAAATAGACTTACAAGTCCAGGAAGCACACAGAACCCCAAACAAAAGGAATCCAAAGAGGACCACACCAAGACACATCATAATTAAAATGCCAAGAGCAAAAGACAAAGAGAGAATATTAAAAGCAGCAAGAGAAAAACAGTTAATTACCTACAAGGGAGCACCCATACGATTGTCAGCTGATTTCTCAACAGAAATTATGCAGGCCAGACGGGAGTGGCAAGAATTATTCAAAGTGATGAATAGCAAGAACCTACAACCAAGATTACTCTACCCAGCAAAGCTATCATTCAGAATTGAAGGTCAGATAAAGAGCTTCACAGATAAGAAAAAGCTAAAGAAGTTCATCAAAATTATGAACAACAAAATGACATCAAATACATACCTACCAACAAGTGAATCTAAAAATCAAGTGAATAAAAAATCTGAAGAACAGAATGGACTGGTGAATATAATAGAATCAGGGACATAGAAAGGGAGTAGACTGATAATTCTCAGGGGGAAGGGGGTATGAGGGGTGCGGGAAGAGACTGGACAAAAATCTTACACCTATGGATGAAGACAGTGGCAGGGGGTAAGGGCATGGGGTGGGGTGGGGAATCGGATGGAGGGGAGCTATGGGAAAAAAAAAAAGAGGAACACCTGTAATTATCTGAACAATAAAGATTTATTTAAAAAAAAAAAAAAGAAGTTCATCAACACCAAACCAGTATTATATGAAATGCTGAAAGGTACTCTTTAAGAAGAGGAAGAAGTAGAAAAAGGTAAAGATAAAAATTATGAACAACAAATACATATCTATCAACAAGTGAATCTAAAAATCAAGTGAATAAAAAAATCTGATGAACAGAATAAACTGGTGAATATAATAGAATCAGGGGCATAGAAAGGGAGCGGACTGACAATTCTTGGGGGGGAAAGGGGTGTGAGGGGTGCGGGAAGAGACTGGACAAAAATCATACACCTATGGATGAGGACAGTTGGGGGGGGGGATAAGGGCAGAGGGTGGGGTGGGAACCAGGTGGAGGGGAGCTATGGGGGGAAAAAGAGGAACAACTGTAATAATCTGAACAATGAAGATTTATTAAATTAAAAAAAAAGTTAAATGTACACCGATCACATAACCCAGGAATCCCATTCCCAGGTTTCCACCCAACAGAAGTAAAAACATATGTCCACACTGAGACTTGTTCATAGAAGTCCATAGCAGGATTATTCGCAATAGCCCCAAATTTAAAACAATTTAAATGTTCATCAAATGGTGAATGGAAAAACAAAATGTGATTTATCTATACGGATGGGGCGGTGGGGAGGGAATGTCCGGCCCTTATACCACCTTCAAAATCATTTGGTCTGGCCCCGCCAAGGCATTAGGGGTGAGTTAAATGTTTGACCAAATATAGCAGGCTAATAATTTTATATGGCCTACAAATTATATTATAAATATCAAAATGGCTCTTGGCAGAGAAAAGGTTCCCCACCCCTGCTCTAGAGGAACAGCCTTGCTGACCAGCTATTTCGAGCCAGAACTCGCCCATGTGACTGGCTACTTTTCCGCGCTTGAATATTAAGGGAAAGCATCTGAATATACTTAAATGTACTTTATCTTGTCACAGCTTATATTCTTATTACCAGCAGTCCAATGATTTATGTAATGAAGCATCCTTAAAAACCCAGGAGAGTTTGAAAGCTTCTAGGTTGGGTAACCAGAACCCCACCATGCACACTCCAACTCCATGGGGATAAATGCTCGTTTGAAACCACACCCTGTGTATCTTTCATCTGGCCACTGAATCATGTATCCTTTGTAATAAAGTGATAATCTAGTGAATAAAGTTGTCCTGAGTTTGTGAGCCATTCTAGCAAAGTAATTAAATCCAAGGAGGGGGGTCATTGGAACCTCCGAGTTATAGCCAGTCAGTCAGCAAAGGTAACAACCTAGGCTTGTCATTGGCATTTGAAGGGCAGACTTTGTAGGGCTGAGCCCTTAACCTGTGTAATCTGATGCTATCTCTGGATAGATAGTGTCAGATTGAGTTGAATTATAGGATATCCAGGTGATGCCCTATAAAATTGCTTGGTGGTGTGGGGAAAACCCTCATCAGAATTGAGTGCAGAACCTCTTGCATAGTATTTCCTTATAATAATTCTTTTTATTTCTTTAAGATTGGTAGTAATGGCCACTCTCTTTCCATTAATACCATGCCAAACTGTCTCCCGAACCGACCCTGTCACTGCAGCAACTGTAAGAGGAAAGTCTATTTGGGGGTATATAGTTGGAATCAGGCATATTTTAAGGGAAAATAAATAGATAAATACAAGGGAAAGCTTGGGAGCAGGCATGTAGGGAAACTAAAGGTTTGATAATGCGAAATCATAAGATCCAATGTAGAAGGAAGCAGGAAAATGGTGAGACTGATGCTGGATGGGAGATGGGGCAAGAAGCAGAGTGGGTAACCAAGTGTTTATTATCCTGATTAACGGGGCCAATCAGGTCTCAGCCGTTGTTTCCTTAATAACAGTCTACATCCTTATGAATATCTTAATATTCTAATTCCACTAAGTACAATAGTTTTCAGTTGCTACCATAACAAACTTAGTGACTTAAAACAACAGAAATGCGTTCAGTTCTGGAGGCCAGAAACCCAAAGCAAGCATGTTAGAAGGGCCACACTCTCTGGAGGCTCTGGGAGAGCATCTCTCCTTTGCCTCTTCAGTTTATGGTGGCTGCTGGCATTCCTGGACTTAGGGCTGCATTGCCCCATCTGCCTTTGTCACAATGCTTCCACCTCTGTCTCAAATCCCTCATTGCCTTTCTCTTATAAAAGATACTTATCATTGGATTTAGCCACCCATCTCCCCAGATAATTGAGGATGATCTCATCTCCAGATCCTTAACTTAATATTACCTGCAAAGATCATTTTTCCAAATAAGGACAGTCACAGGTTCCAGGAATCACAACATACATGGACAAACCTTTTGGGGAATCACCATTCAAACCAGTCTATACTAAGAGATTTTAAATAGCTACAAATGTGGGGGGAAAATGTTTTTCATTTGGGTAAAAAGTAATATTGAAGAAGGAAACATAGCATGACATTACATACAGCAGAAAATCGAAAATCAAAGCCTTTAAAAACACCTGTATTTCATGTATAGGATTGGGAAAAGAACTCTTTGATAATAAACATATTCCAAGTAAACACAGACTTTGTAAATCTATAAATATTTAATTGCAAATATTAATACCCTATGTTACTCTTCTACATAAAGGAGAAACTCCAAATCCTATTCTTTAGGAAGAAACAAGCAATACCTTGAGAGTAACTATTTCCAAATCTTCCCTTTTTGGGGGAGAACTAACATGTTACATGGATTAATTACAAAAGGATATATCAGACTCCAGTAAATTTAAGCAAAAGAAACAGCTAAAATTTCCCACTGAGGGTAATAAATATTTGATACTTATGAGTGTGAATACGTAAGTTAATTAAATATTAGGCACAAGAAAAATTCCAAAACTATCTGAAGTACCAATTTAAAAATGGCATAAATATGCGCTGACTAGTATGGCTCAGTGGATAGAGCATCGGCCCACAGACTGAAAGGTCCCAGGTTCGATTCCAGTCAAGGGCACATACCTCAGTTGTAGGCTCAATCCCTGGCCCTGGTGGAGGCAACCAATTGATGTGTCCCTCTCACATAGATGTTTCTTTCTTTCTGTCTCTCCCCCTCATTTCCACTCTCTAAAAATCAATGGAAAAGTAGCCTTGGGTGAGGATTAACTAACAAACAAAAAATGGCATAAATGCCAAATAGTCAGTTAACATAAACTTTGTTATTGGGTATGTTCCAGGCTTCCTTTCTATTCCAGTGAGATCTGCTTCTTTTCTGTCCAAGGTCTTCCACTGCTGGGCTCGAAGACAGTAAATTGTTTAACACCATCAAGGCCTTGGTCATGGAAAGGATTTATTTTAGAAAAAAAAAGAAATTCTTTCTTCTTTACTAAAGATTATGGTTATTTTTCTGCTGCTTGCTTCCTTAAACTACATATCAACTTCCTGGTGTAAGAAAAATTATGGGCAAGAGCACACATTCTATGTTGGCTGTCCCACAAAGTAGTGGCTGATTAATAAAGCCACCCACTTGCCTGGCTTGTGTGGCTCAGTGGTTGAGTGTTGACCTATGAACCAGGAGGTCAAGGGTCAATTCCCAGTCAGGGCACAGGCCCAGGTTTCGGACTCCATCCCCAGTGGGGACATGCAGGAGGCAGCCAATCAATGATTCTCTCTCATCATTGATGTTTCTATTTCTCTCTCTCTCTCCTTTCCTCTCTGAAATCAATAAAAATATATTTTAAAAAAAAGAAGCCACCCACTCAACCTTTTTTGTCATTTGGTCTCATCTAAAGAATAAGCAAAAAGGATCAAGGTTACAAAGGACTCATGACCAAGGTACACCTTTTACAAATATCTTTTGATTGGCCATGAAAAGCTTTATTTCTTCATCAAGCCCCCAAATTGAGTCTTTAATGGATTAAGAATCCCTTCCCACCTATTAGAGGCCTATAAGGAATAAATGCTTCAAAGATCAGTTCCGAGTAGTACACAGATACCTCAGGAGAGTGGAGCAAACAAGAGGAAAAGGACCAAATAAGAGGAAAATGTAGAATATAAGAAAGAGTTTAAAGAAAATCCAACAAAATATACAGTTCACTAACATAATAGTCATGGATATACATGCCTTACTCATCCTACTTTTGACTGGCTCCTTTTATTATTCAGAAATTAAGTTATTTTCAATCTTTTGCTTTCTTTTTCCACATTGTCTCTAATATCCTGGAGTTTTCTGGAGTTCTGAGCCAGGAACACCAAGCTGTCCCTAAAATCACTAGTCCCATGATTTCTGCCAACATTTTCAAGCTCATCAAACAAAGCCAATGTCTGTTTAAGTTTGGCCTGAACAATTTTTTGCTCTTCTAATTCTGCAAGAAGGGCCTGCTTAGTGCATAATTCAGTCTTGTACTTCTCCTGTAACTGTTCAATTTCTTTTTGGAGAAGCTGGAATTCTTCCTCACTATACGAATGCATCTCCTGAGATTTATCTTCCGGAAGCAAGATGTTAGGGGGAATACGCAAAATCCACTGTAAAAACAGCTGCTCCATTTTGACAAAAAGCTTATCAAAACGTCCTTTCATGAAGCAAAGAAACTTCTCTGTGCACTTACGAACCTGGACTGGGCTAATCTCACAGTTTGGGATGCCCTCCAGCTTCTTCAGAACAACCTGTTCAACAGCCTGCATCACTTCAAATAGGTAGTCTTGAAATGCAATGTAGATCCTGAGCATGCAAGTTTGTGGTGTGAAGCCAAAGAACTGGGCCTCATAAGTCATTGGATCGACAGACATCTTGACTTATTTTGCTGTTAATTTTGATTGTGAAAAATCTGCAAATGTAAAAGAAATATCATTGGATTAAATCATCTGAAGAAAGTAATAAATCACATTATAGATAGAAAAGTTTGTGTTCCTTGATACTCAATGCCAATTCCAGCCTCACTCATCCACAATAGGATGCCAACCCTTGCCTCTCTGAGGCTGTTTCAATCTGTCTATAACCTCCCTTAGGCCCTCATTTTCCTTACCTCTCATTTATTGAGGACTCTGGCCTGTGGTTCAGTCTTCTGAAGTCTGTTATCATCCTAGACAACATTCAAATTTAGACAAATAACCTAACCAGCCCTAGAGACACAGTTTCATGAGATTCAATGGCTTCACTCTTTTGGCCACCTGGCTCTTGATATTTGCAACTTCTCTCCCCAATGCCCTATTTTTCGACAACTTCTTATGCTATTCTTCCAACTCTCATTCACGTACTCATACTACACCTTAATCATCAAGACTTTCTACCCTCTGATCCTCTCTTCCTTGCACTCAGTCTGTCCCACTTCACTTCTTTCCCTATCCATTTTAGGCTCCACCATCCATCACTTTAACCACTCCCTTGCCAATGTCCTCAACTCCCTGTCCTTCCAACCTAGCCAACACGGGGGGGAAAATCCCAATTAGTAGCTGAACAAGTGCCTTGTCAGCTTTACAACCTCAACGTGTTTTTTCAAGGGTCTAGAAGTCTTTACTTTAGAATGTAAACATCTCGGAGAATAGCTCTCCTATCTCCTTGTACTGTGGGAGTGACACTATGCACTTTTTTTCTGAGCTATAATCAGATGCTTGTTGTAGAAATAAGAGAGAAGTTTCATTATTCCTTCAGATAAAGACAATTAGCAAAATAAATGGATACCTCAAGTAGGATGGATGAACTTTATGAAAGAATTTGAAGCAAATGGTACGGTCAAATCTTTTTATAAGAAGACAAGATGCCATTAATTTTGAGAATTTATATATGCAATGACTAAAATAGAATAGTTGTAATTGCTTGGCTGCATAAATAAGGTAAAATTTCTTTCTGTCTTTGTAATCTCACTCAAATTATCTACAGTGCATTGTAATCTGAATATAACTATTCAGTAATAAAACTACTTTCTTTTCTATGTGTTATGGAAAGGAGTCTCTGGTTTGGCAGGGTTTTTATTTCCTCAACACTGCCCTATGCCTCAGGATCAAGTTCAAAACTCTCAGCATGGCTTACAAGGGCCTTCATCACCCAACCCTTACTAACCACATTCTGTCCTTTTTGAAGACTTCACATGTTCACAATTGAGCTGGTAAATAATACTTCTTATTTCACTCACTCTATTTTTACTTCAGGCTAGATCTTCTCTAACTTATTTTATTCTTCTACCTTTCATCTCCCTTAGGAACCTACTCTAATGTTTGTTTTGCTTTCATCACCATTTATCCCCTCTATGCCCTCTTCCACCTCCTCACCTCTCCAAGCAATCACCACACTGTTATCCATATCCATGAGTTCTATTTTTCTTTTTTGCTCAATCCCTTCCCAATCCCCCTCTAATGTTTCTAAATATGCTTTTTTTCCATTCGTCTTTAATGTTAATTCAACTTTAATAGGTTTTAGATATATATATTCTTGAAAAATACAGTTTTGCATATGTATGTTTACATTTTTCTTTATGTTTGCAATCATTTCATTGTTATACTTCAGTTTACTTCACTGGTTCTTGCTGAAGTATACCAACAATTTTATCATATGCATATACCACACTTAATGTCCATTCTCCTTGTGACAAACACCTAGTTTGCTTTCAGCACCTTACTACCAGAAATGATATTGTAATAAACACCCTTCTATGATTTCTCCTTAGGGACTTTGAGGGTATTTACACAGGCAAGTAATTGCTAGCCATAGAATTTCTCATAATTCCACTAAATATTGCCAACATGTTCTCCAGAGCATTGCTGGGGGTGGGGTGGGGATGTCCTACACTGAATTACACTCTCACTTACAGTATGTGAGAATTTCTCATATCTTTGCCAACACCATTCAACATTCTAATTTTTACCAATCTGGTAGATATACAATTGTTTTAGTGTTTTGTTTTGTTTTTGAGAACCAAGCCCCACACACAAGTTGGATACTGAGGATTGAAACTACCTACACTCCCCCATCCCAACAAGCAATTTATTGTTTACGTTAGCATGACTTTACTATTCTAGGAAACCAGTATATTTTCATTGTTCTAATGGCTTGAACTGCCGCAAAAGTGGATCAACTCTTCAATGGGAAGCATCAACAAGCAGAAACTAAGATTCTCTGCAACCCTTGCCTCAGCTGTTTCTACCAATCCTGTACTGTCATTTCACGATCTCTACCCAATCCTAATCAAGCCCCCAAATTGAAAGGTCCATCTTAAACCGAACTTGCAATTCTCAAAAAATTCCGATCTTGCCTTTCTTCCCTAGGAGACACTGCCAAAGCTCTTTCAAGGCCCGTTGTTCTTCCTTACCAGGGCAAGCAGTACATGAAACTTTCTTTTATCTACAGGTTGTGAGGGTGATAGGAGCAGGCAAAAATATTTTTAGTGCATTTCTCTGATTACCAGTAAATTGGGTACTACTTCATATATGTTAGCTTTTTGGACTCTCCTCCTGTGAATACCCATTCATATCTTTTGTAAAAACCACTCTCTTCACCCTTCGATTTGGTTCCTTCCTTCCTTACTACCAGATTTGATGGCCACTCCCTAGTCCTAAACTTTGAGCGCTTCCTTAGTTTGTCAAGATCTGACTACTCTTCCCAACCAAACCGAACTATTTTTTCCCCTGTGATGTCTTTCCTTCAAGGTAAGATGCCGTGGCCAAATCTCCTTCAAGGGTCAGTTTAAATACACTTCCTTGGTGGCGCACCCCCTCCTCTGAACTCGATCAGGACCTTTCTTCAGGCACCGACCGAGTTCCACTAGTACTTTAGGATGTTATCACGGGCCTGTCTCATCTTCTCTGCTAGCCCTAGAGTTCCTCAGGGCAGGACAAGGACGGCTTAATCAATATTTGCAGAGTGAACACACGAGGTGCCCAGAATACCTCAACGAAATGAGTTGACAGAGTTGCAGAAACAGCCCGGCAGGAACTCCTTTCAGCCGGCGGGCCGGCTCCCGTCGGGCCCCGCGACCCCGCTGCATGCCGGGACCTTCAGATCTGAGGCCCCGCGGTGATGCCTCATCCAGTTCCACTCCTTCCCTCTCCTCCTGTGAGAAAATGCAGCCCCGCGGCACTTACCGAAGCGACCATGAGGGTGGCGATTCCGATCAAACAGTGGCTTCCCGCCAACGCCTTTCAACCACCTCTTGCTACCAGAGATCGGTAGGGCGGTGACTCCCGCAAAATACCGAATGATGCCCGCCTCAGCGAACTAGAGCAAAGGCGGGATGATGTCGCGCTCCTGATTGGCTGGCTCTTCGGTCGGTGACTGAAAGGGGCCGGGCGGGCAAGCTAGCTGTGGCCCGCGGGGATTGGCGGAAGGAAACTGTACTTACTCTCCTCTCAGCGACGTGGGAGGGTGAGGAAGCCAGGCAGGGTCGCCGCCGATACGCAACTCCTGATTGGTGAATGGCTTTCCTTAGGGCTCCTGCGATTGGTGGTTGGCAGGTTGCCCGGCGCCGATTGGACAGCAGCGGGCAGGGTAACGGAGGCCTCTGGCCCCGCCCCGCCGCTGGGCTGACTGGCGGAAGGGGAAGTGGGGCGGGGGCAGGCGGCGGTGGGGAAGATGGCGTACCAGAGCCTCCGGCTGGAGTACCTGCAGATCCCACCGGTCAGCCGCGCCTACACCACCGCCTGCGTCCTCACCACCGCCGCCGTGGTGAGCAGATGCAGCGCTGGCTTCTCATTATCCGGGCTGGATATAAGCGAGTCCTGGGGAAACTGGTTTGGGCCTCCTGGAAGCCCAGATGGTTTGGTCTCAGGGTGGGTGGAGGTGGACAGGGCTCACTCTAGGGTTCGGAATTGCTTTCAGACTGATTAGCCAGTGACCCGGGAAGGGAGTGCTACTGCAGGAGGGTTGGGGGATCGGGACTGCAGGTCAGCTTCTGAGAAATGAAAGCCGGACCTATAGCAAGTCAGGGCGGCGGGAGCCACCCACCCAGAAAACGTGTCTGAGAACCCTGGCGATGGCCAAGTGGCACCAATGGCCAAGTGGTACCGCGGTGACTAGTGGGGGAAAGTCCGCCTGTGAAGAAACTCAGATATTGAGGATAGAAAGCTGGAAGTTGTCCAGAGGCAAGAGTCTTAAAATAAATAGAGTGTGAATACAGAGGTTGGCTGGAAGCAGGGTCTTGAGTATTGTTTCTTTTTTTAAAATATATTTTTATTCATTTCAGAGAGGGAGAGAGAGATAGAAACATCAATGATGAGAGAATCGTTGAGCAGCTGCCTCCTGTATGCCCCACACTGGGGGATCAAGCCGGCAACCCGGGCATGTGCCCTGACTGGGAATCTAACTGTGACCTCCTGGTTTATAGGTCGTCACTCAACCACTGAGCTGCCCCGGCCTGGCGAGTCTCATTTCTTTTGAGTGAGATGTGTTGCTTCACCCAACTGTGATGGGCAGATTCGGAGCAGCTGCTCATTACTTGCCCCATATCTAAGATATACATCTCCACCTGCATCCCATGCCTTCAGGCCAGCCTCAACTATTGCAATATAAAACAAACTTTTATTCTGTGTTGGATATTGAGGATACAAAGAATTGTACCAGTTCTAGAGAATTCTTTTTTTTTAAAATAAAGTAGGCATCTTTATTTTTTTTAAAAAATATATTTTATTGATATTTTACAGAGAGGAAGGGAGAGGGATAGAGAGCTAGAAACATCGATCAGCTGCTTCCTGCACACCTCCCACTGGGGATGTGCCCGCAACCAAGGTACATGCCCTTGACCGGAATCGAACCCGGGACCCTTCAGTCCGCAGGCCGACGCTCTATCCACTGAACCAAACCGGTTTCGGCTAGAGAATTCTTTACCAGCCTCTCCCCGTGACTTTAAAGGATTCAGTCTAAGTGACTGAGAGTTGGAAATTGCTAGCCCTACTAATCCTTCATTGTAGATGATGAAATTTTACTTCTTGATTTGATTTGCTTAAGTAGCTCTTTCTCTATTTCAGCAGTTGGAATTGATCACACCTTTTCAGCTGTACTTCAATCCTGAATTAATCTTTAAACACTTCCAAGTAAGTGGTCCATCACAATCATGATGTTTCAGTTTTTAAACTTGTTTTTCTTACTTTTTAATAGCAAATCCTGCTATATACTACCTCAAAAAATAATTCAGATAAATCAATGGGAATATCTGATTATAAGTCTTATTATGGGAGGTATAAAACAGTGATTCTGCAGCCTAATTGGGAATGTTTAAGAAGAGATTCTCAAGCTCCTCATCATGTACTAAGTCAGAATAACCAAGGTTAGGAATTAAGAATCTGTGTGGATTTTTTAAAGTTCCCCGCATGGTTTTGCTTTGATGTGTTCAGTTCCTATATTTAGGAATCACTAGTTCAGAGTTAATATTGTATTTGAGAGACTGACCAGGTAATTCCCCGGGGTAGAATCTCACAAGATGCCCTTATTTTGTGCATTTGCCGCCTGGCACACCCATCACCTTGATGTTACCACTATTGTCCAGTTCAGGAACTCAGCTCTATCAGTGCATTTTATTATTCATTCATTTATTTATTTTCAAGTTGTAAGAGAAAGTTTATTTAGAAAGTTACAAGCTCTGGCCGGGTAGCTCAGTTGGTTAGAGCGGCGTCTGGATACACCAAGGTTTCGGGTTTGATCTCTGGTCAGGGTACATACTAATACAAGAAGAACCAATGAATGCATAAATAAGTGGAACAACAAGTCTATGTCTCTCTCTCTCTCTCTCTCTCTCTCTCTCTCTCTCTCTCTCAAAGTCAATAAATAGCCCTGGCTGGGTGGCACAGTTGGTTGAAGCATCATCTCGTACATCAAAAGGTTGAAGGTTTGATTCCTGTTCAGGGCACATACCTAGGTTGGGATTCAATTCATGGTCAGGGGGTATACAGGAGGCAACCAATCAATGTTTCTCACGTTGATGTTTCTCGCTCTCCCTCCCTCCCTTTCTCCTCTCCCTCTTCTTCCCTCTCTCCTTCTCCCTAAACATATCCTTGGGTGAGGATTAAAATAAATAAGTAAATAAATAAATTTTAAAAATCAATAAAGTTTAAAAAAATAAGGAAGTTAAAGAGGTAGTAGAAGTGAGCCAGCTGGACTGCATAGGCTCAGGAAACAAGTTACAGAAGCAAAAGAAGGACCCTTGGAGCTTAGGAGAGGGAAAGGCAAAGGTAACAGGTGCCTGGGGGAAAACTGGGGGAAGGGAAAGACCCTCAACTCTTAGTGCTTTTATTTTATTTATTTATTTTTGAACTTTTATAAGAGTTTATTGAAGCCAAACTGACAAAATATGCCAGTGTGGGGATGGGGAGCAAGATCTCAAGTGCTCCTTCCTCTATTAGTGCATTTAAAGTGATCCATCTTCCAGGGATCAGATCATACTGACAAAACTCAAAAGATTGACATCTTAAACGACATGCCAGTTTGTTAGATTGCAGTGGAAGGTAGTCCTTTCCAGTAATTACAATGCTGAAGGAGAGATGTCTTTTCCTGCTCCAGGATGTTCATATTGGCTATAGTTGGAATGGGAGAGAGACCCAAAAACCAGTAATTCTGCCTCTATTCATGCTACTCACTGTTTCAAGTGTGTTTCATTCACTTTATACCCACTGAACTCCAGCTTGCCTTTCAAGAAAAGCTTTTATGTAACCATCTCTTTTGTGTCCCTAGGGTATTTGTAAATGCTTCCTTTAGAGCATCTCTTATCTCATTCTTGCACTTGTATATATATGCTTGTGTCCTGGCTAGATGGAGGGCTTTAAAGTCTAGTACTGCAGAACTGAATTGTTTCAACTTTATGAGTTACCAGTTCTTAAGAGTTTAATAATACTTAAAGCAGCCCTGTGGACTCTTGTCATGTCTTCTTCCTTTGATACTCACATGACCTTTGCTAAGTGCTATAGCTCCACCCAAGTATTGCTTCAAGTTAATAATTGCTTGGCTTGATTTTGCCTGGAGTTAAACTCTGGATACTGTGAATCTGCATTAGGAGTTAGAAATTCTAGGTTTGAGTTCAGAGTCTCCCTTTACAATTTATGTGTTCTTGGGCAAGCATTTTAAAAGTATTCTTAGTTTTATTTATGAAATGGGGATGGTGGACACAGGATTAAGATCACATGAGCTGCTAGAATATGTTAAACTACTTTAAAATGTTAAGTGCTCTACCATTGTGAGAAGTTGTTTTGATTGTGAGCTTCATGGGTTGGGTAGGGAAGAGTAATTTCCAACAAGAACATGAGTGTCCTTCTATCTACCAAGTAGACTCTAGTTATTAGAGCATTAGGTCTTTACTTGTAGGAAGTTGGCTTTTTTTTTTTTCTAATGCATTCATTGGTTGCTTCTTGTATGTGCCCTGACTGGATAATGAACCCGAAATTTTGGCGTATTGGGACGAATCTCTAACCAACTGAGCTACCCAGCCAGGGTGGGAGTTAGCTATTTGTTCAGACTAGAATTTGAATATTTGCTTTACAATTACTCTTTACTCTGGGTGTTTTGGGCTACTTAATATAGAAACATTTTTTAGCAATTTTCCCTGGAGTTTTTCTCTGGTGTCTCAAGACTATTCATTAAATTGTGATACTACATATATGTAAGCACTGTTTTCTGTTATGCAAATTAACCTAGTCTTTCCATCAAACTTTTTCTATAATTTGCCTAACCATGTGGTATGGGCTTTTTTTTTTTTTTTTTTTTTTTTCCAAATTAGAAAGTTTATTTAGAAAGTTACAGAGGTAGTAGAAGTGAGCCAGCTGGGCTGTGTAGGTTCAGGAAACAAGTTACAGAAGCAAAAGAAAAGGACCCTTGGAGCTTAGGAGAGAAAAAGACAAAGGTACCAGGTGCCTGGGGAGAAGAAGAGGGAACCAGAAAGGCTCAGGAGCAGGTGTGCTCCCAAGAGGGAGAGTGTGCAGGTGTGGGCTTTTTTTTGTTGTTTTGTTTTTTAAAGACAATCATAATTTCAAGATTTCTGTCCTATTATCGTTACAGATTTCAGGAGTTGAGTGACATCATTCAGACTTTCAAAATCCAGTGTCAGATTTTGTGCCCCACTTTTTGGTTCAGAACATCGTATCACCTAGCCATGGCCTTTCATCCATCATAGTCAGAGGATATCTCTTTTGTATTAATATGGAAGAGTTTCTTGGTATATTTTACTTAATCTACCTCTCTCTTGATTTTTTTTCTTTTAACAGATATGGAGGCTAGTCACCAATTTTTTATTTTTTGGGCCTGTTGGATTCAATTTTTTATTTAACATGATATTTCTGTATCCTTTATTAAGTGGGGTTAGCATAAAAACTTTAGGTTCACTTAAGAAATACAAAATTAAATTGAAACTTAATCCTGTTATTTTTGTTACCTTTTTTTTTTAATATATTTTTATTCATTTCAGAGAGGAAGGGAGAGAGAGAGAGAAATAGAAACATCAGTGATGAGAGAGAATTATTGATTGGCTGCCTCCTGCACACCCCCTACTGGGAATCAAGCCTGCAACCCAGACAAGTGCCCTTGGCCAGAATCAAACCCGGAACTCTTCAGTTCACAGGCCGATGCTCTATCCACTGAGCAAAACCATCTAGGGCTTTGTTAACATTTTAGCTGTAACTTCTAGGTACTGGCTCAATGGTGCAGAGTAGTTGGTCAGATAGTAATGTTTTGAGGGTGTTTGTAGGTTACTGCTGGTTCAAAGGGGAGGTATCTAAAATAATAAAAGCGTAATATGCTAATTCCTTCCCCTGCGAGGGAAGCTCGGGCCCCAGGTGCTGGAGGGAAGCCAGTGCCAGCAGCCTGGGGAAGGAAGGCCTACTCTGGCACAAATTTCGTGCATCAAGTTTCTAGTTTAACCATAAAATGATTACATTTCTGCCTCTAAGTCACTTGCAAATATGATCAAGGGAGAGGAGTGATTTGATTGATGCATGCTTACAAAGTAACATCAGCAGATACCAAGTAGTAAAACACAAGTTGAATATAGTGATAATTGATAGAGCTTTGATACAGGTCTGGGAGTGAGCTCGTGAAGAGTGGAAACTTGAGATCTTGTACCTTAGTTGCTGGTTCTACTGGCTGAAAGAGCCATAATATCTGCCAGGCTTGCCGTGTTCCAATTTATTGAGACACAGGAAGAGTTGTGCTCTGGTCATATGGTAATTGGGGCCACTGAGCAGATCTTCCTTCTCCACCCTGACCCTCTGGAAAGAGGGCAGTTACAGCTCACCTCAACCTGTAGTAGACTGAGAGCCATGTAGGGGGGTGACAGGATTCCTGCCCTAGGATGGATTCCTGTGTCTCCTATATGGCATATTCTGGTAAGTTTCTAATAATTAATTTTTTTCATCAAAATGCAACTTCAGCCCTGACCGGTTTGGCTCAGTGGACAGAGCGTCGGCCTGCGGACTGAAGGGTCCCGGGTTCGATTCCAGTCAAGGGCATGTACCTTGGTTGCGGGCACATCCCCAGTGGGGGGTGTGCAGGAGGCAGCTGGTCGATGTTTCTCTCTCATCGATGTTTCTAACTCTATCCCTCTCCCTTCCTCTCTGTAAAAAATCAATAAAATACATATTTTTTAAAAAATGCAACTTCATTGACTGAGGTATAGAAATACTCTACAGCCTGAAGAAGTAGATTATCACTCAAGGCTTCTTAATGTGGATTTCTTCCAAGTTAGGTGTGCAAAAGCAAGGGTGACGCAGACTCTGCTGTGGCTGGACATGGAAAAGATGATACAGGTTTGAAAGGTTTAATAGGTGACTGGGAGCATGTTTATCTAGCATCTGGCTGGATTCCCCAATTAGGAACAGTGTTTGTAAAATATGAAGTTGCATAAAATGTAGAGAGAAGTAACCATACTACCACTTACAAACATTCTTAAAAAAAAAAGGCTTGACGCTTATAAATGATGTGGAGTCCAAGTATTCTTACGTGATACATTAAATTTTACTTTCTTCATGTTTGTATGCTTAACATTTTCTTAACCTGAAACTTAAGATACCGTTACTGTCGAATGCTAGAAGAAGGCTCTTTCCGAGGTCGGACAGCAGACTTTGTATTTATGTTCCTTTTTGGTGGATTTTTAATGACTGTATCCTTCAACAAATAGAACAAACATAGGAAAATGTACCAACCTCTCTTTTCCTAAAGTTTTTCATCTGTCTCCCACAATTCACTAGATATTCTGAACTAACAGAGACCTCCAGATTCTAGCATTAGGGTACTACTGTTTATTTTACATCACACTTTATGTGCCAGTTTCTAAGCCTAGAGGTTAGACAGGATGCTTTTCTACTATGAGCACGTCAGAGGAACTTCTAACCAAGGTAGGTTACTGTCTGTTACTGGATAAATGGATAAAGAAGATGTGACATGTCTGTCTATCTGTCTATATACATACATATGTATATATTCCAAAAAAAATGTATACATACACTTTAACAGCATTTTCAGTTTTGAAAGTGAAATGTATTTTAATAAGTACTGCCTTTATAATTATTCAAAGTGTGTGTATACATTTTTTAGGATACCCTATATTATTGTTCATGGTGTGCTTCACTTTTAAATAAAGTTGGTAAGACATTTATTTGGTTACTACCAAAACTGATAAATTATTTAAAAAAAAAAAAAAAAGAATTGTCAACCATATAACAGACTTGAATGTAGTCCATCTGACAGGATGGTTTTGCTGCAGTTGGCTTTATTCACCCTCTGTAAAGGTGCTAATGGTGAGTGAACTTTAATTCAATTATGGATCAAATAATTAACACATTTTCCAAAAAGGCAAAAACTTCATGAAAGCAGAATAACACTTGACAATCCAGATAATTTGGCCTAAGCAGGTTTTTGCCTGATTGCTCTGGGGAATTATTTTCAGGCCTTTTTCTTCTAAGATGTAAGTAACTAATGCTTAGCTTTCCTAATTCAGACTTTTGTTAGAACACAATCCTTAGTTCTTTTGCCCAGTCTTCCCTATTACATTGTTAATGTTGATATTTTCCTTAATGCCATCTGCTAGATTTTTGGTTTATTTGTGAGCTTAGTTTTTTTGGGCCAGGCCTTTACAATAATGCTTGTCTACGTGTGGAGCCGAAGGAACCCTTATGTCCGCATGAACTTCTTCGGCCTTCTCAATTTCCAGGCCCCCTTTCTACCCTGGGTGCTCATGGGCTTTTCCTTGTTGTTGGGGAACTCAATCATTGTGGACCTCTTGGGTAAGAGTCTTATCACTACTTTTCTATTATGTTACTTATAAACTTACTTTGTCACTATTTTTCATGTTTGTCCTTCATGTAATAGCTATTATGGGATGATTTGATAGTTATATTCTCAAAGATTATAATATTAGTTTTCTAGTTCTTACTATATTGATATTTCTTCCTAAATATAAGGAATTTGTGTGGATAGATTCACTTGCAATTAAAATTTTAATCCTCTCCCTCCTTTATTTCTGGTTGACTGTAGGTATTGCAGTCGGACACATATATTTTTTCTTGGAAGATGTATTTCCCAATCAGCCTGGTGGAATAAGAATTCTGAAAACACCATCTATTTTGTGAGTACTTAACACCAGGTTACGTGTTTTGTTGCAGGTAAACTGGGACAGGGTCCATGATCAATGTTCAGGTCAGTAAATATTTACAGATTGAGCCATCTCTCAGCTGTTGAGGAGCGTTTGTGTGGGAGGAGCAGACAGTGCCAGGCTGGTGGCAGGAAGGAGGCTCACAGGCTCAGGATGTCCCGAGGCTGACTTGTTAACTGCTGTCCAGGATGACCACTAGCACTTCCTGCTCCAGAGAGGAGCCTGTGGGTTTGTGAAAGCTGCTGAGTTTATAGAGAGGTAAGAGCAGAATGGGCAAAACCTTCTAGAGGAAAGTTTTTAATGGTGGAATTTCTGCCCTTCCAAACAGGTGGTAGTACCCTGGCCGGTGTGGCTCAGTTGGTTGAGCATCATCCTGTGCACCAAAAGGTTGCCAGTTCAATTCTCAGGCAGGGCACATGCCCAGGTTGCAGGCTCAATCCCCGGTAGGGAGCGTGCAGGAGACAGCTGATAAATGTTTCTCTCTCACATTGATGTTCCTCTCTTCCTCTCCCTCTCTCTCTAAAAGTCAATAATAATTTAAAAATCTTTAAATAAAAAAATACAAACAGTGGTAGAGATAAGCATTAGAGTGGAAATAGCTTTGAGCTGCAAACCAGGTTTCGGCTGTTCCACCAACCAGCCATGTGATTTTAAGCAAGTCCTTTCTTTTTTGCACATCATTTTTCCTGGGGATAGAGCTTTCATAGGACCTCTTTCTACTCCAGAATTTTGTGTCCTTAGGATATATTGTATTAAAAAGAGTTCACTTGAGGAATGAAATGTAAGTTTTTATATTATAAAATGTTTGTTATAGAATAGTTAAGCAAAACAAAGAAAGCAAAATCCTCCATAATCCCACCTCTTAGATATAACATTGTTAACTTTTTTATGTGTTCTTCAGTCTTTTATTGTCTGTGTACATTTTAAAAATGCTTTTCATAATCTTTTTTAAGTAATGTGTCATAATTGTTCTTCCATCATAAATGTTCTACAAAATTGTGATAGCTACACGATATACCTGGTATGAATATAACATAATTTTACTAATCCCTTACTGATGGACATTGACATTAGTTCTTGCTTTTCCCTTCTATGATTGGAGTCGTGAATATCCCTGTAGCTACATGTTTGCACACATCCATGATTATTTTCCAAGGTTAAATTCCTAAAAGTGGAATTGCTATTTGGTTTATTGCTAAATCGCCATCCAGAATGGATGTTCAGGTTTACATTTCTACCAGCAACATATTAAGTGTTCCTTTCCCACATCCTCATCAAACGCAGGGGGTATTGTATTTACTCTTTCCTAGTTTGATAGCCGTAAGATCGTGGACAAAGGATTTCCCCCCCCTTGGGTACTTCAAAGTACATTGTCAGTATAATGCCCCATGACCCCCTTTAATTGTGTTTTTTATAAACAAGGACGTTTCTTCTACAGTCAAAATCAGTAAGCGAACGTTAATCCTCAAACCCTGTTCCACACTTGGAAGTTGTCCTCATTGTTCTTGATAGCAAAAGAATCCAACTCAGCTCTAGGGGTTGTGTGTAGTTATGTCTCATTGGTCTCCTTCAGTTCGGAACAGTTTTTCAGGCTTTCCTTGATTTTCATGACATTGACATTTGTGAAAATTATAGGCCCATTTTGTTTGACTAATATTCTTTCACATTTAGGTTCAGGTGTCGCATCTTTGGCAGGAATATTAAGAAGTGACACTGCATTCTTCTAATTGCAGCCTATTAGGACAGGATTTCAGGTTGTTGAATTTGTCAAAGTGGTAGTAATCACTGATTGGTTAAAGTGTCAGTGAGGCTACTCCACTGTAAAGTTACTTTTTTTCCTTTTTCTCTTTTTAATTTAATATATTTATATTGATTTCAGAGAGGAAGGGAGAGGGAGAACACATAGAAACATCAATGATGAGAGAGAATCATTGATCAGCTGCCTCCTGCATGCCCCCTAACCCGCTCATGTGCCCTGACTGGGAATTAAACTGTGACCTCCTGGTTCATAGGTTGATGCTCAACCACAGAGCCACACATGTCGGGCTTTTATGTATTTCTCATATGCTTCTTCACTCATTAGTTCATCTAGTTCTGAAAGGTTACTCGGTGTCATCTTGATCAGCTAAACATCTTCATAATAAGATTTGTTGACAAGTCCTGGATTTTCTGCAAGAGCTTCATTAATTTCAGTTAATTCTCCTGATAGAGGAGAAGAGAGTTCACTAGCAGCTTTCACACTTTTCAAAACACCAAACTCATCTTGTTAGTTCAGTTTTGTCCCAATTTGAGGCAGACTACAGTAAACATCATCTCCCAAAGCTTCCTGTGCAAAATTGTTGATCCCACTGTTCCAATACCATTTTCTGTTGTTATCCATTCATGTTTCTCTGTGAATTTACGCACTGAGAGCAGATTGGGACCAGTGCACAGCCTCCTATCATCACCCTCCCTCAGGCCCCAGGACCGCATGCAGCGTATGGTGGGCACTGAGGTGGCACTCACATCACAGGCTGCTGCCTGCAGGCTCCCAGCCCTGAGAGCTCCACGTTGGTTCACAGGAGTACAGAGGTTCTGGCACAACTCCTATTAAAAGGTTTTAAACAGGTTGAGCGTGGTAGTGGATTTATGGTGGGCCCTTTGTTATGGGCCTCTCATAGGGTACCCATGCAGAGGAAACTGCAGCCTTGAACCATTGCCCAGCCTCCTTAGCTGTAGGCTGGGAGCACAGAGGGGGGTTGTATAGTGTAGGGGGGGAGGGAAGATTTTAAGCAGGTTGTGAAAAGATCTTTGGGGGGCATCTTGGGTATGTTTATTGGGTAAGGGGATGGGGTAAGTGTGTTGTGTTAATGTTAGAATTGTCCAAACCTGTAGAGAATTTTTGTAAGAGTTTATTTGAATCAAACTGATGACATCCTGGGAAGCAAGATCTCAAATGCTCCTGTTTTTATTATTAATTTGTAATAATTAAAGGAGCTTATATTAAAACACAGATGCCTTTCCTGAGCCCAATATAAAATAGAAGTTTTCAGATACACTTTAATTTTATCAACTGTGGGCAAGTACAATTAGAAATATGAATGTAAATAGAAGATGCTGCTTTAAAGTTTTTGGACATTTAATTTAAAATTTTAATTGTGATTAAATACACCTAACATAGAATTTATCATTTTATACATTTGTAGGGTACAGTTCACTGGCATTAAGTACATTCTCATTGTGCTTCTATCACCACCATTCATCCATAGAACTCTTTTCATATTGTAAAACTGAAGTCTGTATCCATTTAACCAGCGGTTGCCAACCTTTCGGACCTCACAGACCACCAGTGGTCCACGGACCACCGGTTGGCGACCACTGTTCCAAAGGTTTCCTTAAACCAGCGGTCACCAACTTTTTAGGACCTCACGGACCACCAGTGGTCTGTGGACCACCGGTTAGCGACTGTTGCATTAAACAATAACTCCCCATCCCCTTGTCCCCCTGTCCTTTCACAATCACTACTTTCTATTTTCTGTCTCCATGAGTTTGACTACTCTAAGTACCTCATGTAAGTGGAGTCATGCAGTATTTGTCCTTTTGTGACCAGCTTATTTCACTTACCATACTGCTTTCAAGATTCATCCATGTTGTAGCATGTGTCAGAATTTCCTTTCTCTTTAAGGCTGAATAATATTCCATATGTATGTTCTATTTTGTGTATTCATTCATCTGTCAGTGATTGTGGGGAGACATCCACGATAAATTTAGTGAAAACCATGTTACAAAACAGAAGTGTGATCTAGCTTTTGTAAAATTATAAAAGTTCTGGAAGAATAATGAAAATACCAAAAATTATTATCTCTGGGAATTTTGTGTATTTTACTCATACATTTCCTGTTTTCTCTATAGTTAACATGTATTGCTTTTGTATTAAAAATTAGTAAAGGAGCCTGGCCAGTGTGGCTCCGTGGTTGAGTATGAACTAGGTGGTCACAGCACATGCTCAGGTTGCAGGCTCGATCCCCAGTAGGGGCCATGCAGCGGTAGCCAGTCAATAATTCTCTCTCATCTTTGACTCTTCAATCCCTCTCCCTCTCCCTTCCTCTCTGAAATCAGTAAAAATATATATTTTTAAAAATTAGTAAAAAAATAAAATTAAATTTTTTTTAAATTTAAATAAATAAATAAATTAGTAAAGGAGCCCTGGCCTTTGTGTCTCAATGGTTGGAGCATCAGCCAGTGCACCAAAGGGTTCAATTCCTGGTCAGTGGCACATACCTGGGTTGCAGGTTCGATCCCTGGTGTGTTCCGGAGGCAGCCAATCTAAGTGTCTCACATCAATGTCTCTTTCTCTCTCTCTCTCTCTCTCTCTCTCTCTCTCTCTCTCTCTCTCTCTCTCTCTCTCTCGCCTCCCCCCCCCCCCCCCCACACCTTCCACACTCTAGAACAGGGATGGGCAAACTTTTTGACTCGAGGGCCACAATGGGTTCTTAAACTGGACTGGAGGGCCGGAACAAAAGCATGGATGGAGTGTTTGTGTGAACTAATATAAATTCAAAGTAAAGGAGCAGAGGGGAGAGCAAGAGAACCGGATAGAACAGCCGGATCAGGCCCGCGGGCCGTAGTTTGCCCAAGGCTGCTCTAGAACATCAATGGAAAAATATCCTCGAGTGAGGATTAACAAAAAAAACGATTTTTTTTCTTTTAGTAAAGGAGGCCCTGGCCAGTGTTGCTCAGTTGTTTGAGCATCATTCCATGCATAGAAAGATAGCTGGTTTTATTCCCGGTCAGGGTACATATCCAGGTTGTGGGTTCCATCCTGGTCAGGATGCATATAGGAGGCAACCAATGGTATTTCTCTCTCTGTCTCCCTTCCTCTTTCTCTCTTAAAATTAGTAAAGGAGGTAAAAGCTAATGTAAATATGAAATAATTGTGAATGCCTTTAAAAATATATAACTTTTTCATTGGTAGGCAGATGTAATGCTAGTCCATTGGTTGAAACCTCATGGGATCTTTTCGACCTTGCAGCATTTAGGACCTGAGATGATTCTGGGACTAAATTATATCGGTTTCTGTTTTTTAGGAAAGCTATTTTTGATACACCAGATGAGGATCCAAATTACAATCCACTACCTGAGGAGCGGCCAGGAGGCTTCGCCTGGGGTGAGGGCCAGCGCCTCGGCGGGTAAAGCAGCAGTGCCAACAATGAGACCCAGCTGGGAAGGACTCAAGACACACCCATTGGGATTCTTTTATCCTTTGTGTTGCAAAAGTGTGGACACTTTTGACAGCTTGACAGATTTTAACTCCAGAAGCACTTTATGAAATGGTACACTGATTAATCCAGAAGACATTTCCAGCAGTTTGCCGGTGGTTCCTCACTGCACTGGTACTGTAAGTGTAATCTCTCGGAGCCAAAAACTGGAGAAACATACCCTGCTGCCTCTGTTGAACAAGTACATGCGTGCTTGAGTTCTGTGGTGAAAGGCAGAGCTTTTTCCTACTCCTCTTTGATAGACGAGGCCATGGTGTAAATGGAAGTTTCAGAGAGGACAAAATAAAACTGAATTCCATCTCTCTCTCACTAATTAAAGCTTTTGTGTGTGATCTTTTACATGATGAGATTGTATTCCAGCTCTCCTGCATAGGTCTGAGCTCTGAGCAGTTTACATGCCCACTCTTCATGTGTCTCCACAGCTGTCGACTGGATTTCATTTCAAGATTGGAAATAATGCGGCTGATAATATGTGGCTGTATATACATCTTAATAATTCAGAATGGCAGCTTCAGTAGGAAAATTTGTTTATGTTGTGCAGACAGTTTGTTCTCATCGGGGTTTTACAAAACTTCAAATTGTCAGATGATGTAGGTTAGGGTGGTTCCTTTTTTTTTTAATCCTCACCTGAGGATATTTTCATTGATTAGAGAGAAAGGGGAACATGGATGGGAGAGAGAAACATGCATCTGTTGCTTCCAGTATACACCCCAACGGGGATTGAACCCTCAACCCTTCAGTGCATAGGACAATACTCCAACCAACTGAGCCACACTGGCCAGGGCAGCAGGGTGGTTCTTATAACAGCAGGAATTCAGATACTGGACAGTTCAGTTATAGGCAGAAAGTTAATGTGGCATCTTATTTATTCTGCATTTCTCCATTAAGAAATCCAGGGAAAGACTCATCGCCACCTTTGTAAAGCCTCAAAAGGATCTTTAGACCGGGACATCAAGTTACAATGTTGACTTTGGAGCCTGATGAACAAGGTACCAGTTAGACAGGGATATAGTTCTCCTGGGCCTTTGGCTAGTTAACATTTGCCATTTGCTTCATGAAAAGCTAAGAAGCTTTTCAGAGCCAAGTACCTGGTTTATCTTCCAAACCAAGTAGAAATTAGGTTCCACAGAAATAGGAACTTCATGCCTAGGGTTCAATAAATATCCAAAATATTCACTTCCCTGGGTCTCAGGAGGTTTGCATCACATGCCCAAATAATTCAGAGAACCCCAAGGACTAAAATCACATCCCAAGAAAAGAGATTATTTCAGAATAGTTTTAATAAATACCACGTAGGCACAGGACCTTTCCCAGGTAGTTGCCAACTGGTTAAGTGGTAGCTTTCTAGAGTGTGAGATTTCCCTCAACGATGACGCTTCAGATTAAACATAAACATTCTAAATGGGAATTTTCAGATTTTGAAGTGAATAGTATTTTAATGTCTAAATGGAATGTGCATAAGGAATGGAATTTAAATATTTTAATGCTTAGTTGGTAACTTTGAATATGATTGTTGTGGCATTATAGAATGTAGGTTAATGGGACTGCTTTTTTTCCTGAGTGGTTTAAAAAAATATTTAAATGCCAATCTTGGAATGCAGAATCCTTATGGGATTTTTAAATTGTTATGTCTTTATTCAAGAAAGCTTGACTTTAATTAGAAGGGTTTTTTTAATTATTTATTTATTTTAATGAGTTTCTCTAGTTTTATTTGTTCTCCCTTAGTTAACTTTCAGTTATCCAATTTATGGAATTCTTGTGGTAAATTTTTAATCCTAAAATCTATTCACTGAGTTTATTTAAATAGAGAATATCTGTACATATTAATGACTGGGTAAAACTGGAAACCAATTTTGAATTGATGACCTACACACAGTCAGTTATGGGATTTTGATTTCTCTGTGGTATGCAAATTCCTAGTGGCAGAATTCCACTGTGGCAGTGGTCACTTCAATCACTGTCCTCTTACCAGTTTGGCCAGTCTCACTACCATCATCCCTAGCCCTATGTTGTAAACAGGTTACCTAGGCTAACCTGAACATAAGGAAAAGTTCTCACCTCTTCTCCAACTTACCTCTCAGTCTCGATTCTTCCAGAACACCCTTCTTTTTCATAATGCACATCAACTGAAAAATGAGATTCAGTGTATGGAATTTTGTGACCAATTTACCTAACATAATTTAAGGGATTCTTGAATTCTACCATTAATATTGATAAGCACACCTAAGGCATAGTTTTTTTGCTGTAGAAATACAATATATGTTCGTGGGGTTTTTTTAAATGGACATAAAAATTGCATCTCCCTAGGAGATAACATTTTATATACATTTTGGTGTGGGGTTTTTTTTTACTATGGATTTACATTTTCCTCTTCCACTTGTTCTTTTTCTATGTCGCTCTTATATGTCCTAATATCTTTCATACCTCTTGTGTAGTCTTTCTAAGCAGAGAGTGCCCAAGTGTTGGATTTTGGTAATGAAGCCCTCACTCTGTCTCTGGTGTCTATGGGAATTAGGAAATATTGGAGCTATTGGCATGTTGCATAAAGAGCTTCTTAGAATGGTCATCCATCCTTGATAGCCTGTGTTTTATGTTGCGGCTGAGTTTTCCTTTGACAGATGAGTGCCATCTGTGTTATAGTAAAAAAATGCCATTGTTTCCAGTGTCCTGTAGGATGTCCCCTAAGCTATTTGCATATTATATGAATTTGCATGAAAGCTGGTGAGCTTTTTATGGTCAAGTCATTTCTCTGCTCAGAAATCCACAGTGACTTCTTAGCCCCCATATCAAATGCATACCTATTGCCTTTCTCTGAACCTTAATCCTGCTTCTACCTAACAGGAGCCTCAGTTTAGTCTGGTCAGTCCTTCAAGGCCTGACCCCTTCCTGACTCCTCAAGAAATTTTGTCTCTAAGGCCCATTTCATTGTCTTTCTTCTTTGAATCCCTGTAAGCTTCAAGTCTACGATATACTCTTACATGAAGTTATATATTTTTTTATACTGTTTCTAGTTGGTACATGTATATTAGTTTTGTCTCCCTCATGAGAATGTAAGCTCCTTAAGGGCAGGGACCATGTCTTAAATTTTTGTATCCACCACAATGCCTGGCATAGTGCTCGGCACATGGGTGCTGAATAAATACTTTGTTTATTGATCAGCAAACTATTATCTGGTATTTTTAATTAAAGAGAGGTTAATGGCCCAGCCAATGTGGCTCAGTGGTGAGCATCGACCAATGAATCAGCTTGTCATGGTTCAATTCCCGGTCAGGGCATATGCCCAGGTTGTGGGCTTGATTCTCAGTATGGGGCATGCAGGAAGCAGCTGATCAATGTTTCTCTCCCTTGACCTTCCTCTCTCTCATATAAATACATTTCACTTTTCTCTTATTTTTAAATCCCCACCCAAGGTTATTTTTCCATTGATTTTTAGAGAGAGTGGAAGGGAGGGGGAAGAGACAGAAACATCGATGTGAGAGAGACCCATCTATTGGTTGCCTCCTGCACAGCCTGATCAGGGACAGGGATAGAGCCTAGAACCAAGGTATGTGCCCTTTACCCGGATTGAACCTGAAACCCTTCAGTCCACGGGCCAATGCTCTAACCACTGAGCGAAATGGATAGGGCAATAAAAACACATTAAAAATAAAAATAAAATGGACAGATTTCACATGAAAATACTCATTTTTTTACTTTCCTTAAAAAGAATGGGAAGGTCTGGCAATATCAGGCCTGCATGGCAGCTATTGCCCAGAGGTCACTAGTGGCCGATTCTAGAGTCAGGGAATGTTCTCTATGAAGAGATTACTTTACTCATGCATATTAACTACCTGGACTCATAATCATGTGGAGCACATGTCTCCTTCATTAGCTTACTCGGGAAAGAACACTGGGAAAAAGGACCGAGGCTTGTCTTTTACATACTCAAGGTCTATAATTTAACATTCAGTTATTGCTATGGTTTGAATATTTGTGCCTCCACCCCAAATTCATAGGTTGAAATCCTAATCCCTGATGCGATGGCATTAAGAGGTGGGGGCCTTTGGGAGGTACTTAAATCATGAGGTAGATTCTTCATTAATGAGATTAATGCCTTATGTAAAAGCTCCAGAGATCCCTACCCCCTTCCTTCACCTGAGGATACAAGAAAGGAGCAGCAATGAAACGGAGAGGGGCCTCAACCAAAGGCAACCATCTGACACCTTGATCTTGGAATCCAACCTCCAGAACTGAGCAACAATTTTCTGTTGTTTATAAGCTACCTAGTCTGTGGTATTTTGTTATAGCAGTTCTATTTGGTATTTTATTTTCCTTTTTAGTTTTGGGTTGTCTTTCTAAATTTTTAAGGGCAAGAAGTGAAATTTTGTCAATTCTTAAACACATATTTGCTGTTCGTTCAACATGTACTTTTTCAGTAACCCCTGGTCACTATACTGTCAGCAACTAAAGGAAAATTGCCTCAGATCTAGAGGAAGGGGAAAGGAGAATTTTTAACAGGTTTACAAATATAAGTGTCATGGATATGAACTTCAGAGGATGCCTGAAATCCTTCATGTGGGTTGAAGCTTATGATTAATTCTTTTTATATAATTTCCTGTATGCAGAGCAAATAGACTGCTTGCCAGTCTTTCTGTGTGAATTAGAAAATCGTCTAAGAGCTTTGAATTTAGGAAGTGAGGGACAAACTATTTTTAACCTACTTTCCCTTGCTGCAGTTCTGAATCTTCATTGATGGATGTTGGCAAGCACTGTAGAGAACTTCAAAGTCTGGCAGGAATAGTTGGAGAAAAGGAGGGGGAAATACAGTTTTAGTTCATTAAACTCCCTCTTTCCCCGCTTGTATTACAGGAACAGACCACTCCATTTGGGATAGTCATTTTCTGAGAATATAGAATTACTAGAAAATATATAATGCTTTCCTTTTCTGCAACGAAAGATGATCACGAGTATCCTTTTCAACATTGTGAATTTGTTACATCTGAATGACTTTAATCTCGGAGGCTCAGTTTCTTGTCTGTAAATTGGGAATTAAAAGTATTAAATTGCTTAGAGGATTAAATAATTGCAAATGTTTGTGTTCCTCATTGATTTTTAAAAATTAAGCACTTTCCTTGAAAAGCGAGTATTATTGTGAGAGGAGAAGGGGAAACGCGTGTTTACTAGAATTAGTATTAACAGTACAATAAAACTGGAAGACCGCTTTACTAGCCAAGGAAGGTTAAGGTCCCAAGGAACCGTCACCCCGTCGTTCGCTGTGGTCGCTCCAGACCCTTTTCTTGTTGTACCGCGGATGCCGCTCTCCTCGCCCTCAGGAAGTGAAAGCCTTCCCAAGCTCCCAGTGCATGCTGGGAGTTGCAGTCCCTTTCCTAAAGGCGAAAGGAGGCCGTGAGGTCTCGGTTGGTCGCCGGGAGTGGCTAGCACGTGGCTGGAAGGGGCGGCGCGTGCTGGCACCCGGCTCCCGGGAGCTGCGAGCTGCCCGCCCTCGTTCCTCCAGTCTCTGCGCCCTCCCGACATGCCCGAGGAGGCGGGCTTCCCGCCGCCTAAGAGGTTCCGGCAGGGCCTTGGAACTCCGAGCCACGACGGGAGGCGAGTGGTAATGCTGCTGAGTGCGGGCGGCGGCGGCGGCGGCGGCGGCAGCGGAGGAGGAGGAGGCCGGCGGCGGCAGCCGCCCCTGGCCCAGCCCTCCACCAGTCCCTACCCCGAGGCTGTGGAGCTGCAGCGCCGGAGTCTACCCATCTTCCAGGCGCGGGGGCAACTGTTGGCCCAGCTCCGAAACCTGGACAGCGCCATCCTCATCGGTGAGTGGCCGCGCGGCCAAGTCCTTCCTTGTTCTCTGTTCCTGGCGCTGCGAGCACAGTCTTTCTTAGGTGCCTCTCATCCTCTTTGGTTTGTCGCTCCCACCAACTTAACCGCCTTTTCGGTGCCAGGCCGGGAGAGGGGCCTCGGAGGAGTCTGACAGCCCTGCTCTGGGGGTGCTCACTGCCCGGTGGGAGTGACCGAGTTGTTAGGCAAAGACCACCTTCCGAGTGAAAGGGTAGAGGGGCTTACCGGGGACTCTGGGCAGTTTGAAGAGTGCATCTGAGCCAGACTGGGAAGAGGCGGCGGGGGAGGTGGTCCCCAAGGGGGGCATCCTCCCGGGGGTCTGACGGGAAGTAGCAGTTTCTGTTGCATGAACTAAAAGGCAGAGTTGTGAATTGGGGACCGATTACAAGGGGCTTTGATCCCCAACGTTTAAGTCAAAGGAGCTTCTGAAGGACCGAGAGGATGAGCCTCCAAACAGTGGAAGGAGACCCAAAAGAGCCTATAGATAAAGTAATAGAGTAATAAGAAGCGGGAAGCCCTGGCGGGTTTGCTCGAGGGTAACAGCATGGCCGCGGACTGAAGGGTCGCGGGTTGGATTCTGGTCAAGGGCATGTACCTCGGTTGCAGGCTGGATCCCCACCAGGGGCGACTGCGGGAGGCAACCAATCCATGTGTCTCTCACATAGATGTTTCTGTCTCTGTCTTTCCCCTCCCTTCCACTCTCTAAAAATCACTGGAGATGTGTGTGTGTGTGTGTGTGTGTATCTTGGATGAGGATTAACAAAGAGGAGGGGCATGAACAGATGCAGCAATGAGGTCCAATAATATGTAGACCCCAAAAATGCCCACTGGATTTGTATTGATTGTGGACCCACTGCACGCTATTTCAGACGAGTTGTGGGGTAGGAGCTGATTTGTCATTGCACTAAGGAGTAAGAAGGAGGTGAGGGAATGAAGGCAATGGGAGCTGGCCTCTCTTTCGAGAAAAAAGAGGGGCTGAGAGGAACTTGCAAGTCTGTATTAATAGGTTGAGCAGAAGAACTCAGAAGAGAAGGAGGCTGAAGATGGAAAGCCAGTACTAACAGAGCTGAGCTCGGGGGTCATGGGGAAGGGGGGCATTTGACAACAGGAGCTAGAAGCAGAATTGGCCTTCAATACAATGAAAGATGTCCAAGAGGCTTCGGGGCTGGAGGAAGGAGGTGAGCATGGGTGTGACTACAGAAAAGCTTCCAGGGGAAAGTAGAGGGAGGTCACCTTTGAGGTTTCTTTTTCTATGAAATAGGCACAGGAACTCTGCTGAGAATGGTAGTCTCAGGGCCTTGAGTGGGCCCTTAGGGAGGATCAGGACAGAGGACAGGATGCAAAAACAAGAAAAGGATCGAGCCCTAGCCAGCTCGGCTCAGTGAATAGAGCGTCAGCCTGTGGACTGAAGGGTCCCAGGTTCAATTTCGGCCAAGGGCACATGCCTGGGTTGTGGGCTCCATCCCCAGTAGGGGGCATGCAGGAGGCAGCCGATCAAAGATTCTCCCTCATCATTGATGTTTCTATTTCTCTCTCTCCTTCTCCCTTCCTCTCTGAAATCAATAAAGAAATATACGTAAGAAAAGGATCGATGGTAGTGCTGGTGTCCAGGTGCATTTGGCCCTACTGCAAACTCAGGGCTCCGTCTGCACAGTTGGGTTATTTTGCTTTATCAATGCTCAGTTGGTGCAGGAGCATAAGAGATGGACAGGGAGACATGAATCCAAGTTTGAGGTTTTGCCTGATGGATTCAGCAGGATTGCAGAATAATCACATTCTTAGTCCATGATCTTGGCTAGATCAGGAAGGATGGGCAGTCAGAGGGGAGAAAATGGAATAATTATGGGACTATAGAAATGTAAGGGTTAGAGAGTTGTAGCAAAGAGGGGAAAGATGCACGGGTTGACTGAGTTCTTTGTTCTAAGTAGGAACCACGAGGGAGAAAGTGACATTAAAAGCTTACTGCAGCCGAAACCGGTTTGGCTCAGTGGATAGAGCGTCGGCCTGCGGACTGAAAGGTCCCGGGTTCGATTCCGGTCAAGGGCATGTACCTTGGTTGC
This sequence comes from Plecotus auritus, assembly GCF_963455305.1. Classification (NCBI taxonomy): domain Eukaryota; kingdom Metazoa; phylum Chordata; class Mammalia; order Chiroptera; family Vespertilionidae; genus Plecotus; species Plecotus auritus. The sequence goes on from NC_137774.1 coordinate 42,532,170, forward strand.
AGGCACATCCTCAGTGGGAGGTGTGCAGGAGGCAGCTGATCGATGTTTCTCTCTCATCGATGTTTCTAGCTCTCTATCCCTCTCCCTTCCTCTCTGTGAAATACCAATAAAATATATTTAAAAAAAAAAAAAAAAGCTTACTGCATGCAGGATGCTTAAGTACATGGAAGAGACAGTTGGACATTCTCTGCCCTCCTGAAGCTTCTGGGGTTGGAGGAGATAGAAACTTTTAAACTTGCAGACAGTGCAGGTTGGTCTGCTGACGAAGAGATGAACAAGGCACTACGGAGCATAGCAGAGGCTGCCAGTGCGGCCCCAGGGGAGCGAGTTTAGGTTTAGCTCATCCTGTCACGTGTGCCAGGCAGGCATAATGGGAGCAGGTAGTTCATGATAGTGCGGACAAAGGCAGCCCTGGTGAACGGTGAGGAGTCTGTTACGGCTGCAGTATATGAGTGGATGTTTCTACCTGTCAGAATATATAAATTTCACTTATTCTTTTGAGAAGTACATTTTTTATATTATAGTTGTATTTCATTTTGTGTTTCACTATACTTATTGTTGAACATTTATATTCCAGGTTTTTGCTTTCGTGAACAAAGTTGAATAAAACATCTTTGAAGCCATATTTTTATGTACATCTTTAATTTTTCCTTAGAATCAGTTCCTATAAGTGGAGTTTTGGGTCAAAAGGTATAAACATCTTAAAGATTTTTCTGATATAATTTGGCCTTCTGAGAAGCAATTCCAGTTAACACTCCACCAGGAGTATTTGTAGGTACCCAGTTTCCTGTGGCTTTATCAGAACTTAGAGTATTTTTTTTTTAATATATTTTATTGATATTTTACAGAGAGGAAGGGAGAAGGATAGAGAGTCAGAAACATCGATCAGCTGCCTCCTGCACACCTCCCACTGGGGATGTGCCCGCAACCCAGGTACATGCCCTTGACCGGAATCGAACTTGGGACCTTTCAGTCCACAGGCCGACGCTCTATCCACTGAGCCAAACCGGTTTCGGCAGAACTTAGAGTATTTTTTAAAAATTTATTTTTACTGCCCTAAACCGGTTTGGCTCAGTGGATAGAGCGTCGGCCTGCGGACTGAAGGGTCCCAGGTTCGATTCTGGTCAAGGGCATGTACCTTGGTTGCGGGCACATCCCCAGTAGGGGGTGTGCAGGAGGCAGCTGATCGATGTCTCTCTCTCATCGATGTTTCTAACTCTCTATCCCTCTCCCTTCCTCTCTGTAAAAAATCAATAAAATATATTTTTTAAAAAATTTATTTTTACTGATTTCAAAGAGGAAGAGAGAGGGGGAGAGAGAGATAGGAACATTAATTATGTGAGAGAATCATTGATCGGCTGCCTCCTGCACACCCCACACTGAGAATGGAGCCTGCAACCCGGGCATGTGCCCTGACCAGGAGTATTTCCTTTTATCTTTCTCTTCTGACTTTGATACATTTGGTTGGTGAAATTTGTTTCAATTTGCATTTAAATGAGACTTTTTTCTTTCCTAGGGGAAACTGGCTCTGGGAAGACCACTCAGCTCCCTCAGTACCTCTATGAAGGGGGGATTGGCCGCCAGGGCATCATTGCTGTGACCCAACCTCGGCGAGTGGCGGCCATCTCTCTTGCTACTAGAGTCTCAGATGAGAAGAGAACTGAACTCGGGAAGCTGGTACCTAATTTGCTTCTTTACAAAAATTTCTCCCTCCCCTGCCTTTTATTTTTCTGAACAAAACTTTTTTTAAATTTTTAATTATTTTTATTTATTTCAGAGAGGGAGAGAGAGAGAGAATCATTGATCGACTGCCTCCTGCGTGCCCCACACTGGGGATCAAGCCTGCAATTGAACCGTGACCTCCTGGTTCATAGGTCAGTGCTCAGCCACTGAGCCACGCTGGCTGGGCTGAATAAGACTTTATACAGAGCAAGCTTCTTTCTTGCCACAATTATCTAGGTCTTTCTCAGAGTTCTTTACCAGTTCCTGAGACCAGAGAATCTGACAGGCTGTCAGACCCATTTGCTTTGCTTTCAAAATCTGTTGGCGAGTTGAATAAATTAGTTGTTTTCCTTGAGCATTTTTAAGGCTTCAGTATCTCTGTGTCTCTCTAGAAAAATTTTAAGCATTTTTCTAGCATATGTGTGCATATTGAGAATGAGTCCCAGAACTGTGTATAATTTAGATTTATTTGTGTGTGTGTGTATGTGTTTATGTATTTCACTTAAAAACATCTTGGATGTCTTTTCATATCAGTACATAGCTTCTCTTGAAACTATTAAGTAGCTGGGGGTAGGAGGCTAGTTTTAAATTCTTGGTCATGCTAATTATAATTGCAGTTAAAGGTACATGTCCACTGTCCGTGTCAGCCACCAGACTGCCTGCTGCTGGGGGAGCAGGCAAGTCAGTGTTGGTCTTGTTCACTGTGATAGCACAAGTGCCTGACCCAGTGCTGGTTACCTAGTGGGTGTTCAGCATGCGTTTGGTGAATGAATGATTTCTCTACACAGGTTGGCTATACAGTGCGCTTCGATGATGTCACCTCAGAAGACACCAGGATCAAGTTCCTGACAGATGGCATGCTTCTGCGGGAAGCAATTTCAGACTCCTTGCTTCGGAAGTACAGCTGTGTCATTTTGGATGAAGCCCACGAACGGACTGTCCACACTGACGTGCTCTTTGGCGTGGTGAAAGCTGCACAGAAGAGGCGGAAGGAGCTGGGGAAGCTGCCTCTCAAAGTAGGTGCAGCGCGCTCACGGAAGGAGGCCCAGATTTCTTCCTCCGTGTTCTCCTTTGCCCGTCTGCTCCAGAACCTGAACCGAGTTCACCGCAGTGGGAGTGACAGGTTTCATCATCTGCTTTTAGAGCTTGGGAGGGACAAAGAAAGGCTGTCGCCATGTTTGTTTCCATCTTCCTCTTCCATCTGTCCCCAGGTGATTGTGATGTCAGCTACGATGGATGTGGACCTGTTCTCTCAGTATTTCAATGGAGCTCCTGTCCTCTACCTGGAGGGTCGGCAGCATCCAATCCAGATTTTTTACACCAAACAGCCTCAGCAAGATTACTTGCACGCCGCACTTGTCTCAGTCTTCCAGATCCACCAGGTATGGGATGGGGGCCGAGTCCTGAAAAGGTCTGTTTTACCTCAGTTGATAGGGTACTCAGCCTTGGATACTAAATGAAACAACTTGGTGAGCCATGTCATTAAGATGAATCAGGAATTTGGCCCTGGCCAGGTAGCTGAGTTGGTTAGTGTCATCCCGATTTGCCAAGGTTTCAGGTTTGACCGCTCAGGTCAGGGCACATACAAGGAGCAACCAATGAATGCATAAGTATGTGGAACAACAAATTGATGTTCCTCTCTCTCCCTTCTCTCTCTCTCAAATCAAATAAAAATTAAAAAAAAAAAAAAAAAAAAGATGAGTCAGGAATTTATTTACTATACCATGTCTGTCTGTCTGTCTGTCTGTCTGTCTCTCTCTCTCTCTCTCTTTGTATCTCTTATTTTCTTTAAAAATAATTTAACTCTGACCAGTATCTTTCCTCACACTGCCTCCTTTGTTGCATGTGATGCTTTATGGTATTTTCTGCCTCATATTAAGAAAACGTTGGTATTGACCCAGTTTAGAGTTTAAAAAGAACTGCATTAGAGAACCATTTCAAATCTCTTCTCATTGTATTAAACAATCATCTCATTTTTATTTGTTTAATGTGTATAAAATTGACTGTTTTTACCTTCCCATTTGCTTCCTGAAAAAAAAATCTAGAGGCAAACTTTTTCAAATTAATTTTTTTAATGTATTTTATTGATTTTTTACAGAGAGGAAAGGAGAGGAAAGGATTGATGTTAGAAACATCAATGAGAGAGAAACATTGGTCAACTGCCTCCTGCACACCTCCTACTGGGTATGTGCCCGCAACCAAGGTATATGCCCTTGACGGGAATCAAACCTGGGACCTTTCAGTCTGCAGGCCAATGCTTTATCCATTGAGCCAAACCGTTTAGGGCTCAAATTAATTTTTTTTTTAAATATATTTTATTGATTTTTTACAGAGAGGAAGGGAGAGGGATAGATAGTCAGAAACATCGATGAGAGAGAAACATCGATCAGCTGCCTCTTGCACACCTCCTACTGGGGATGTGCCCGCAACCAAGTTACATGCCCTTGACCGGAATCGAACCCGGGACTTTTCAGTCCGCAGGCTGACGCTCTATCCACTGAGCCAAACCGGTTTTGGCTCAAATTAATTTTTTAAAGTGATGTGTGTGCAGTTGGAAGTTTAAAGAGTTAAGTAGTTAATTTTAAAAGGCTCACGAAAAAACAGTTACTTTTATTCCCCCACACCAGATCCTGCACTTTAGAGTAACCACTTTTAATTTTTTAGCTGTTTCCCCTGAATATTACTTTCATATTTCTAAAACAACTTGCTTATATTGCTATTTGTTGACTCACTGATATTATGTTAATTTTTTACCATGGTAGATGAGGATTTAGAAAAATCCCTTCTCTACCTCTTGCTTCTCTCCTTCATCCTCTCAATGTAGTTATATCACAGTGTATTTATATATATTTTTTTAAGTTAGATAGTTCTAAATTTTATTACTTGCTCTGCCACTTACAAACTGTGTGGACATGTAAAGTTTGTATTTGTTCTTAAACCTTAGTTTTCTCAAATGAAAGGTAAAGGTAAAAATTCTATCTATTTCAAGTAGCTAAGATGATAGTTCCACCTCGTCTGGAGAGGAAAGATTCCATGGCTAAAAATTCCGCAATGTGTTTTAAATCTAGTGTCATATTTACAATTTTATGTTCCTACATTGCTAGCAGTACACCATCTCAGTGCCTCATTCCATGTACACACAGTTGTATAAGTTTTCTATATATGGCTAATTTTTTCCCAAGTGGTCCAAAGTCTGTCATATGCCAATCATGAATATTGTTATGTGTTCAAACATATTCCACTTTTCCCAGAGTCCTTTATGCTGCTCTCCTGGGCCTCTGTGTAGCTGTCATCCTGGCTCTTTCCTTTGTCATCCTCCCATGTTGAATCCCATTACAGCACCCGTGTCTTCCCAGCCTCCTGGCTGCATCGGGGAGAGGAGGAGACCTGAGGGGGTTTAACCACACTATACTCAGACTTTGAGCCAATCCCTGGATTTCCTCCCTCCCACAGCCCACCTCTGTGTTACACGCAAGTCCTGAGCCTCTCTGGCTTCTCTGGGGAAATTGGTGCATCTCTTGTCACTGTTCCCTTTAGCAGGCACCCAGCCTGGAAGGTCCTCTGCCCAGCCCAGTCATGCACTCCCTTCCCCCATCTCTTCCATCTTTCAAAAATGGGTAGACACTTCTAATCTTTTCTTTTCTCCCATTGTGTTTGTCTTTCTGGGCTTATACCTTTACTGTCATCTTGATAGTATTTGGAGAAGAAGGTCAGTTTGCCCTGTTTAACTTCGAAAAGCCAACCTGAGGTGAGGCTTTTACATGAATGGCAGTGCAGGTGCATTCAGATACGTGTGGCTTTGATGAGTCCTCCCACTGATGAAGTTTTGACTGTTTTAGATTTCATCCTGTCTGTGTGTCCCTCTGAACATTTGTCCTGTTAATACTGGCTAGCCCAGCCAGTGTGGCTCAGTGGTTGAGTGTCGGTCTATGAACCAGGATGTCGTGGTTTGATTCCTGCTCGGGGCACATGCCTGGGTTAGGGGCCCTACTCCCAGCAGGGGGCATGCAGGAAGCAGCCAATCGATGATTCTCTCTTATCATTGATGTTTCTCTTTCTGTCTCTCTGAAATCAATAAAAATATATTTTAAAAAACACTGGGCAAAAAATACATGTATACCCACATAAATATGTGTTTATATACTTAAATATACACATATTACTCACATGTTATTAAACATTTTTTCAGTTATCTTATCAAGTACTTTACAAGTATACCTGAACAGACTTCAAAGATCAGGTGAATAAGTGTCTTGTTAACTGGATGTTCTTCCCTTTACAAGGTGAAGCGCTTCTGTTAAAGCCTAATGATCCCACTTTCACTTTCACTTTTGTACAGGAAGCCCCTTCCTCGCAGGACATCCTGGTGTTCCTCACTGGCCAGGAGGAAATCGAAGCCATGAGCAAGACCTGCCGAGACATTGCAAAGCACCTCCCAGACGGCTGCCCCTCCATGCTGGTCCTGCCTCTGTACGCCTCCCTGCCCTATGCCCAGCAGCTCCGCGTCTTCCAGGCGGCGCCGAATGTGAGTACACCACCTCCTCTGTCCAGCCCCATCCCTGGGGGCGCACGCGGATCCTCTAGTGGGGCCTGTAGGTATGCCTGTCACCAGACTCCAGATAAGGTATATGGGGCGGGATGCTCAGGCACCAGATACAGTAGCTGAAAAGCTGCAGGAATATAACATGTAGCTACAGCTGCAGCTCTCTCCAGGTAAGAACAGGGAAACAGTTGTCAGGGGACGAGGGAGAGGGCAAAGGCAAAAGCTGAAAGGTAAATGAGTGAGTCTTCCATGGCCCAACATAAGCCGCGTTGGTCCATAATAGCATTTATTGGGCGCCCATGCTGTGCCAGGCACTGCTGACATACTACACACACTGCCTCATCCTCTCGGGAACTGACAAGGTGGGTTATGATCCCACTTAATAAGCACTGAGGCCCAGAGGAGGGAAGTAACTGCTCCAGGGACACCCAGTAGGTAACTGGCAGCGCCAGGGTTCCAACCCACATCCACCTCCTTCTGAATCTTGTGCCTGTGCCGCTACATCTCATCGCCTCAAAATAAGCTTCTAAGACTGGAACATCCCCTCTCTCTCACCCAGTTTAATGGCCCACCATCAATATTGATAACTGTCATTAGTAACCAAGTCATCTTTTCTTGATCTTGAGTGAATTATGGAAATTAATGGTGAGGACTGTTTTAAAACTTCTGAATCATATGTGTGTCATACAGCTTTTTGGTTTTCTTCCTCCTTTTAGGGCTATCGCAAAGTGATTATTTCAACCAACATCGCTGAAACCTCCATAACCATTACAGGAATAAAATATGTAGTTGACACGGGCATGGTTAAAGCAAAGAAGTATAACCCTGGTGAGAACTTGTAGCTGATGACTGTCTCTTCTGTGTGTAGTGAGCATCCACTGAGTTCCCTGTAATCTCCCAGTTTCCCCCAATGAGCATTTCATGTTTGTAACTAACTGAGATTTGGATGGCAGGCCCCAAAAGTGAGAGTGTAGGGGCGGGTCCCGAAAGGGGACCTGAGGCGGTATGTGAGACGAAAAGGCAGGGTAGAAAGAGAAGGCAAGGTTTAACAAACTTGGGAACAGAGGTGTCTGAGACCCTGTCAGAAGGTGGGTGAGATGATGGCAAGAGAGCCAGAGATAGCCTGACACCACATCAAAGGCTCTCATCGGAACTTAGAGTTTGGCGGGGTCAAGCTCCAGATTTCCCAGAATTCCCTAGGCTGGGTGAGGCACTAGCTATTCCTGAAATGTATGCTCAGTGGGAAGCTTCCTTCAGTCATTTTTCTTCGTGTCTGTTGTATACCTTGCTTTATTCTACAGAGGATTTGAGGCAGCTGAAATTACCACTCCCGGATATTTAATTGAAATTCACTGAGTGCTGCCTTTCGCTTGTGTGCCTCTTAGAGATAACATGCGATAGGGCTTGGTTCTCAGTGCCTGGCACAGAGTGTAGCTTTATGAAGAAGATTTGTCTCATTTACTCCTACAGTAACATACATGGTCTCTCTTATTGCGGAGGTGGGATGGAGGGTACAGTATCCAGGGACTGAGCCATTGATTGATAAGGTGACAACTATCCTCGTTTGCCAGAGACTGTCCTGGTTTTGTCACTGAAAGTCCCAAGCCCCAGGCCAAATGGGGTGCTTGTTACCATATGATCTAAGCCAGACCTCTGAAATTTATTTTCCTGTCCCCCTGCTATAAACATGAAGTTTTTCTAATGTTTTATTTTTTTAATGTATTTTTATTGATTTCAGAGAGGAAGGGAGAGGGAGAGAGAGATAGAAACATCAGTGATGAGAGAGAATTATAGATCGGCTGTCTCTTCCATGCCCCACACTGGGGATAGAGCCTGAAACCCGGCATGTGCCATGATTGGGAATCAAACCATGACCTCCTGGTTCATAGGTCAACCATTGAGCCATGCCGGCCAGGCTTCTGATGTTTTAATAACAGATTTCACAGTATCCAGTACTAGGCCTCCTCATTTCCTGCAGAACAGTCTGGTTTTGTGCTTTCTGATCTAGCCTTGAGTTTTTCTGACTCGGTAATGCAGAAAGGATCACTGGTGCTCTGAGGAATGCTCCTTTTGTCCACACTGTAGAAGCAGTTTATGTGAAGGATGGGCAGAGCACTAATGTGGGCCACTCTCCCTCCAGACAGTGGCCTGGAGGTGTTAGCTGTGCAGCAGGTGTCCAAGACTCAGGCGTGGCAACGCACCGGACGTGCTGGCAGAGAGGACAGTGGCGTCTGTTACCGGCTCTACACAGAGGATGAGTTTGAGAAGTTTGAGAAGATGACTGTGCCAGAGATCCAAAGGTGGGCCCGAGATGCCCCGCACCCCTCCCTTTGCCCCACTCCTCCCTCCCTGCTTGCTCAGGTCTCCCCAGAGCTGCAGTCCTCACGACACGCCTCAGGAGTGGTTCTGACTCACCGGCTGGAGGATCAGGGGGAGTGAACAATGCACATCTCTCACTCTGCACAGGTGTAACCTGGCGAGCGTGATGTTGCAGCTCCTAGCCATGAAAGTCCCCAATGTGCTCACCTTCGACTTCATGTCCAAACCGTCTCCAGGTGAGTGGAATCTTCAGTGGAGTGGAAGGTGTACAAGTAGACAAACGACAGCAAATGGACTCTCAAAAAAGTATTTTAGAGGTCTCCTTTGGTTTAGTGTGGTGGAGAACATTAACTGTCAGAGGTGTCTGAGAACCATGAAGGATAGATTCGGTGCCATCAGCACCATCCCAGCACAGAGAGTGGCTTCAGAATTGTACTTCTGCCAGCAAAAGGACTGAAAATACCAAGACATGGTTTTCCTTTTCTTCTTTCCCTCTTTTTATTAAGTGAAGAAATATAATTTTTTAAAAATATATATTTTTTATTTATTTCAAAGAGGAAGGGAGAGAAAGATACATCAGTGATGAGAGAGAATCATCGATCAGCTGCCTCCTGCACACCTTTCCCCGCTGACTGGGGATGGAGCCCGCAACCCAGGCATGTGCCCTGACCGAGAATCGAACCATGACCTCCTGGTTCATAGGTCAATACTCAACCACTGAGCCACACTGGCTGGGCTGGGTTTTTTTTGAAGTAAAAATTGATGGGTATACAAGGGTCCCACCCCCGATCTTCAGGTTCTTAGTTTCCTGTTCCTAGAGCAATCCCCAACCATTTTCTAATTGTCTTCTAAAGAAATTCTGTGCATATGCAAGTGTATATGTTGTCTTTTAAAACACAAATAGCAGTACACATTGAGCACTTTTCTACACTTATTCCCACCCCCCTCATTTTATTGAGATATAATAGACATACATCACTGTGTAAGTTTAAGGTGAACAGCTATTTGCCTTACATAGATTATGAAATGATTACCGCTTTTAAGTTTATTTATTTTTAAATATATTTTATTGGTTTTTTACAGAGAGGAAGGGAGAGTGATAGAGAGTTAGAAACATCGATGAGAGAGAAACATCGATCAGCTGCCTCCTGCACACCTCCCACTGGGGATGTGCCTGCAACCAAGGTACATGCCCTTGACTGGAATCAAACCTGGGACCTTTCAGTCCACAGGCCGACGCTCTATCCACTGAGCCAAACCAGTTAGGGCACCACTTATAAGTTTAGTTAGCATCCATCATTCTGCAGAGGAGGGCAGTTGGGGGGGAACAGGCCTGCAGGGGAAGGCAGTTGGGGGTGATCAGGCCTGCAGAGGAGGGCAGTTGGGGGGGACCAGGCCTGCAGGGGAGGGCAGTTGGGGGTGATCAGGCCTGCAGGGGAGGGCAGTTAGGGGCAATTGGGCCAGCAAGGGAGCAGTTAGGCGTTGATCAGGCTGGCAGGCAGAAGCGGTTAGGGGCAATTAGGCAGGCAGGCAGGTGAGCAGTTGGGAGCCAATAGTCCTGGATTGTGAGAAGGGTCCCAAATTGGAGAGGGTGTAGGCTGGGCTGAGGGACCACGCCCCGCTCCACTCCCCCCGCCCCCGGTGCATGAATTTCGTGCACTGGGCCTCTAGTAGATACAGTAAAAAGGGAAAGCAAAAAAGGAAAAGAAAAACATTGTATTTTTCATTGCTAAATTTCTACACACCAAGGAAGACATTCATGTAAGGTAGGAGTAGTAAAACCAGCACCCGTGCACTCCTCGCCAGCGCCGTGAAGCCCCCGCACCCTCCGGCCACACTCGCTGCATTCCCACTCCCTCAGAGAGCCACCTCCCACATTTTGTTCGCAGTCCCTTGCTTTTCTGCAGTGTGTTATTCTGCGGGTGTGTGTCCCTAAGCAACGTGTTGTTTCTGTTTGCATGTTTCTGTGTCAGTTCCTCAGTAACCTTTCCTTCTCATTCATTGTTTTGTAAGGTTTGTGTTGATGCATTTTCACCACCGAGTGCTATTGCATTCTATGAATAAAGCAAAATGCACTTAGCCATGCTCCTGTTGACTGAGACATTTGTGCATTCTTTTGGCACCTAATATATTTTACAGATCGTTTCCTCTCAGTATGTATATAGTTACTGCATCTTAAGAGAGCATTTTATTCTTTAGTAGGTAATACATTCACGTGGCTCAAAGTTAAAGACTATAAAAGAGTGAGTAGTGAATAGTGGCCTTCTCTGCAGGGGCCGTGGTATTGATGTCTTGGGGTGTGTGCTTCTAGAGACACTGGTCCCTGTCCATTGTGTGAGCACGTCTGTGGGGAATTCTTATTTATTTATTTGTTTGATATTTTTTCTTTGTGGGTGAAATTCTTAAGTGTATCATTCCTGGCTTTAAAATTTACATGCATATTGCCAAATCGCAGACCATTCTTTTTTTCGTTTTTGGGTAAGAGAACATGTATGTGTTAAATTACGGAGGTAGAAGAAGTAATTTCTACAAGAAATGGGCTTAGGAAACGAGTTCTAGAGGTAAAGGAAGGGCCCTTGGAGCTTGGAGTGAGGGAGCTAGTGATGGTCTTCCTGGGGCGGGGATGGGGAGAGGGAGGCACACGCGTGCTCCCAGGAGAGAGAACCTGCAGGCCATTCTTTAAAAAGGGAATTGAGCCCTGGCCGGTTTGGCTAAGTGGACAGAGCATCGGCCTGCGCACTGAAGGGTCCCAGGTTCGATTCTGGTCAAGGGTGCATGCCTCCTTTGCAGGCTTGATCCCTGGCTGTGTGCGGGAAGCAACAATGGATGTGTGTCTCTCACGTTGATGTTTCTCTCTGTCTGTCTCTACCCTCCTTTCCACTTTCTCTAAAAAGCAGTGGAAAAATGTCCTTGCATGAGGATTAACAAAAAAATGAAATAAATAAAAGGGAATTGAACTGAAGAAGTGGTGGCATTAACAGCTTTGACAACGTGTCCTGGGGACAGTGGTGGTATGATCTCTGCTGTGGTTTGATCAGTTGTGAAGTTATCAGAAGTACTGAACTAGTTGCAACTTCTTTTTTGGATTTTTGGCTCCTTTTCTATGTCTCTGTTTTTCAGATCACGTTCAGGCGGCCATCGCCCAGCTGGACCTGTTAGGTGCCCTTGAACACAAGGATGAGCAGCTCACCCTGACTCCACTCGGAAGGAAGATGGCAGCATTTCCCTTAGAGCCCAAATTTGCCAAAGTAAATGATGCCCTCTCTTCAGTTCCCTTTCTGTACATTACAGGTTAGCCATCCCAAAGTAGACTTCTAAATCTAGTGCTTCTAGATTAACCTTCACTTTTCTCCTAAATAATTGTCCACTCCTACTTGTGTCTAACACTAACTTATGTTCTATGTGGGCTTAGAACTCATTTTAAATCATGAGCCCCACCCACAAGGAATTTGGAATCCTTCAGAAAAGACAGTCATTTGTCCTACAAACAAGTCAAGTAACATTAACACACAGTCATGGTTTTAGAAACGCCTGCCCTTTAACACCTTAGAAGGTGAACTAAAAAAGCAATATACAGGAATACTGTGTTCAGAGCCAGGAAGAATTTTGGTTAACGCAGTTTTTAATTTTGACTTGCAGACCATCCTCCTGTCCCCCAAATTCCACTGTACGGAGGAGATACTGACCATTGTCTCCCTGCTGTCCGTGGACAGCGTCCTCTACAACCCGCCCTCTCGGCGGGATGAAGTGCAGGGTGTCCGGAAGAAGTTCATATCCAGCGAGGGCGATCACGTCACCCTGCTCAATATCTACCGGACCTTCAAAAACTTGGGTGGAAATAAGGTGCGCTTTGCTCGTTCCTCTTCTCCAGTGATACCTCTTTTCGGGACTGTCGGCCTTCCTTTCTTCACTGAAGCATCTAAAGAGCCACAAAAAGAATATCAGAAATCATTTCAGAAAGATCCTGTACAGGGACAGTACCAGGAAGAAAGGCGATTTCTGCCTTTTGCTCCACTGTGTTTAACTCGTATTTAATGTGGACAAATTAGTTCAGTAGTTAGTGACCAGTTTCTTAGCTACAAAATGGATTTTACCCCCTGCCCCTGACTTTCTTCATAGTAGTTTTTGCTTGTATGATATTTCAGTTCTTCAGACCAAGATGGAAAACAGCAATATATTGTTTCATTTATCAGTAAAATCAGTAATTGTGCCTTGGTGTGCGTGCTTAACTTGCTCTGCATTTTAATGCAGTCATTTCTTTGAAAAAACCAGCACCCACTTTTAGCAGTTGTGAACATTTTGCTCTATTTGTCTCAGTTTATTTTTTTTTTATTTTTTTTAAAATATATTTTATTGATATTTTACAGAGAGGAAGGGAGAGGGATAGAGAGCCAGAAACATCGATGAGAGAGAAACATCGACCAGCTGCCTCCTGCACACCTCCCACTGGGGATGTGCCCGCAACCAAGGCACATGCCCTTGACCGGAATCGAACCCGGGACCCCCCAGTCCGCAGGCCGACGCTCCATCCACTGAGCCAAACCGGTTTCGGCTCAGTTTATTTTTAAGGACATAAAACGCTGTAGATTTTATGCAGCGAAGGCCTGCACTGCTCCTATCCCTGGTCCCTCCTGCCTGTGTGACCTCTGTCCTGAGGGTGGCGTGTGCTCCCATGGGTGGCAGCATACCCTCATTTCATATCTGAACATGAGATGCTACAGATGTTTGCAGCTTGTTTCCATGTGCAGCAGTACTGTGACCATCTGTGCAGGAGGAGTGTTTCTCTGGGGTCCACACTCAGAAGTGGACATGTTGGTCTTGGCAGCTGCATCCAGCTTTCCCAGGCTAGCACGTGGCTCCCCAAAGCTGTCAGCCCCTCTGCACTCCCCCTAGTGATGTATGAGCTTCCTTTTCCACCATCCTCTCCAATGCTTACTTGAAAGGACTTTAATTTTTACCAAGTTGATGGATTAGAAGTAGTATCTCAGCTGTTTCAATTACTTTGCCTTGATTCCTCCAGAGACTGAGAATCCTTATGTAAGTTTATTGGTTACTAGTCATTTCTATTAAAACTGAGTTGTCTGTTCATAGCCTTAGTCTATTTTTGACTGGACTGTTGGTCTTTTTCTTACTGATTTATAGGAGGTTCTTTTTTTTTTTTTTTAAATATATTTTATTGATTTTTTACAGAGAGGAAGGGAGAGGGATAGAGAGTTAGAAACATCGATGAGAGAGAAACATCGACCAGCTGCCTCCTGCACACCTCCCACTGGGGATGTGCCCGCAACCAAGGTACATGCCCTTGACCGGAATCGAACCTGGGACCTTTCAGTCCGCAGGCCGACGCTCTATCCACTGAGCCAAACCGGTTTCGGCTAGGAGGCTCTTTTTTTAAAAATGTTTTTATTTAGTGATTTTAGAGAGAAACATCAGTTTGTTCCACTCATTTATGCATTCATTGGTTGATTCTTATACGGTATGTGCCCTGACCAGGGATCAAACCCACAACCTTGGCATATTGGAACAACGCTCTAACCAACTGAACTACCTGGCCAGGGCCTGTATTTTTTTGTTTATTTGTTTATTTGTTTGTTTGTTTTTAAAAACATCCATGTGAGAGAGACACATCGATTGGTTGCCTCCTACATGTGCACCAACCAGGGCCAGTGATTGAACTTGCAGTCAAGGTACATGCCCTTGACCGGGAATTGAACCGAGACCCTTATGTCCCCGGGCCAATGCTCTAACCACTGAGCAACTGGCCAGGGCTGTTGGTTTGTTTGTTTTTAATATATTTTTATTTATTTCAGAGAGGAAGGGAGAGGAAGAGAGAGAGAGAAACATCAATGATGAGAGAGAATCATTGATTTGGCCGCCTCCTGCACACCCCCTACTGGGGATCGAGCCCACAACCTGGGCATGTGCCCTTGACTGGAATTGAACCTGGGACCCTTCAGTCTGCAGGCTGATGCTCTATCCACTGAGCCAAACTGGCTAGGGCTGTTTTTGTTTTTTAATATATTCTGGAGATACTTACCTTTATTGGGTGTAGTGATGCAAACATCTGTCTGTAGCATTTTTCATATTGACTTGACGTGAAAATTTTTTTTGTTTTACTTTTGTTTGAATTAATATTTTTTCTTATGGTTTATGCTTTTTTATATAAAGATATTTTTCTATATTTTGGGCAACTAAAGTTTTCCCTCTAAATTCAACTATGTTCTAAAAATTATATTATTTTCATTATAGAAATGAGAGGATTGAGATATCTCTTTTTCTCCTGTTCAGGATTGGTGCAAAGAGAATTTTGTCAACAGCAAGAATATGATGCTAGTAGCTGAAGTCAGAGCCCAGCTGAGGGATATCTGTGTAAAGGTATTCTTTCTTCCTACTTGTTCTTTGAGGGACTAAGCTTTCACTTTTTTCTAGATAAAAATTTTTTAATTGCTTATAGCTAGTGATTACAAAAGAAACTCTTATTGTATGAAAATTTTTAAATAAGAAAGAAAGTAAAAATTATCCACAATTCCATCTCTCACCATTTTGGTCTGTTTCCTCATAGTCCTGTTAAATGTTTTTTGCATAGTTAGTTACATTGTATGTATAATTTATATTCAACTTCCGTAAACTGTAAAAGTATTTTCCAATGTTATTAGAATCCATCATAAGATTTTTTTAGTAGGAATATATTTACTCTTTTCAGATTACATAAGTAGTGCATAATTTTTACAAGTTGATACAATGCAGAAAATAGTGATATAAAATGCAGAAAGTTTCAAAGTTTCCCATAACTCTGCCTCTCTAAAGATAAACCTCTGTTAACAATCTGATGTAGATCCTTCTAGAATTTTTTCTTGTGTGTGTGTGTATGTGTGTACATATACACATAGATACATACACATAACGTTTTCTTCAGAACATAAATATGATGCACACTTTGTTTTACAACTTGCTTTTTTTCATGTGATAGACGTTTTGAACACTTAGTATGTCTGGGCTGTCTCTCAGTCTCTATATGTCCATCTTACTCTTTTAGTGACCTCATAGCTTTTCATTGTGTCCACCACATTTTACTTATCCAAGCCCAGGGGGATTGTTTAGGTTAGGTCAGAATGACCATCCTCCTACATATATGTTTGTGGCCTAGTGCAATAGAATGAATGATGAATTCATGGATAGTGAAATTAGGTCTTGATAGTTATTACCAAATTGTCTACCAGAAAGTTTTGTTAGCTTACATTCCCTCTTAGAGTACATGATGTTTAAAGTCCTGTGTATGTTAATAATTGTGTGACACTCTGCATCTTACTCGGTGGTGGGGGTAGTTTTGTGAGCCTCTCCTGGTGTTGAGCACAGGAAGTGCCCATGTGCTGTCATAGACATCGCCGCTGACTGTCTTCGTGTGTCAGGCCTCTCTGGACAGCCCCAGTGCAGACTGTCTGCATGTCCCTAGGAGAGCTGTGGCCTGTGCCCAGCCGGTGTCTGCTGCCAGCGGCCTATTTTTTTTTTTTAATATATTGATTTTTTACAGAGAGGAAGGGGGAGGGTGAGTTAGAAACATCGATGAGAGAGAAACATTGATCAGCTGCCTCCTGCACACCCCCTACTGGGGATGTGCCTGCAACCAAGGTACATGCCAGAACCGAACCCGGGACCTTTGAGTCCGCAGGCCGACGCTCTATCCACTGAGCCAAACCAGTTAGGGCCAGCGGCCTATTTTTAACACTTAATGCTATTTCTTCTCATAGTAGCCTGTTGTGTTCTGAATTTTACGCGTTTTCCCAAACCCCTCTTGCACTTGAATAGTTTGCCTGCCAGACCATCTCAGCCTCGTGAGTTTTCTGTTTATTCATGACAGTAGGGGTGGTGCTTCTGTTCTGATGGAAGAAGCTTTAGTGACTGACCACGCCCTCTTTATATGCCAGACACTGGCCAAGGTCCCGGAGGTTTACAGCTGCGCTAACACTAATTATCTCGAGGAACAATCTGGAGGGGCAATCCGATATACATAGACACATATAACTCCTGTGGGGAGCCAATGATAATTATAATTATAGAAATTGTTTATGAAATACTTATTAAGGCTCCATTCTAAGCATTTTTCATGTGATTGCCTTATTTGAAATTCTTACTTCACCCTCTATAAGGTTGATTCTGTTATTATTCCCATTTCACCAATGATGAAGCTAGAGCCCAAGGAAGTTAAGTCATTTGCCCCAAGTCACAGAGCCAGTGAGTGTGGAGCTGGCAGCCTGGAAGGAGAGACCAGTTAGCAGTGGGACTCTGGGCTTCCTGGAGGCGGTGATACTGAGCAACCTCCTGACAGATGAGGAGACAGTGTCTTCCTCAGGCCAGGATCAGCTGATTGCAAAGAACAAGACACCTTGAGCCACCTTAAAGGGGGAAAGCGGGGATAAAGAGGTGCCTTTGGAATCTATGGGCAGGAAATAGTCCAACCCCAGTCCATACAGGGACTGGCATGAGGAACCAGAAAAGGCCACCGGGAGCGAGGGCAGCTTTCTGAGTCTGCTTGCCTCTTGTTTTGGGTGCTGTCTGCCTGCCTGCTTCCCCTTTTCACCTTCCGCCTCAGCACAAGTGACCGCTTTCCCTGGCCTCCCCTTCAAAACACTAATGGATTGCTCAGACTCCAAATGCCTGGAGGAGAGAAGCTGGCCAGTGTGTTCAGGCAGTGCAAGCCACTGGTGGGTTCTGCCATGGCCTGGGGTGTAAGGTGACGTGGCCCATCAGCAAGGGGGGAAGCCAGGAGACTGACCACTGCCACTGCTGCTGTGGAGCTGAGGGGTGCTCTGGCTCCTCGTGGTGCACATGTGAAGGCCCCTCGTGGAACGGGCCTAGAAGGGAGAAGGCGGTTGAGGACCGCAGATGCTTGGGAAGGCTCGCTCATTCACAGCGTCACAGTTGGAAGCCTGCATTGCTTTGCCAGGAGCAGTAGAGACTGAAGGTTTTCAGGGGTGAAGAATGACTGGAGCTGGTAGAGGAAGATTGCTGGCGGCAGTGCATGCGATGGATGGAGGGCGGAGAGGAGGTGGTCAGTGGAGGGAAAGGCCTTTCCTTCCTGCAACGTCCTGGCCGATGTTTCCATGGGGACAGGTGCTGGCTCACCATGCCTGTCTGGCTTGGCCCCTTACATGACTGTCTCCCTCCTGGTCCTTACTCGCCAGGCTGCGGTTTTCCTATTTTCAGTTCACCCTCCTTCCACTGCACCTCCTCCCCACCCAGGCTGGTCTCTAAGGTGTTTGAGGAAACACCTCCAAATGGCAACTTCCACACCATTAGGCTTGCCGTGTGGGCTGCGTGTTAGGTGCAGGTGTTCCAAATGCGATGCAGTGCTGAGCAGCGTGTATGTGTGGGGTCTTCTCCAATTCTTGCTTCCTCCTGAAACAGATGTCCATGCCCATCATGTCATCCCGAGGAGACATGGAGATGGTCCGCCGCTGCCTGGCTCACAGCCTCTTCATGAGCACCGCTGAGCTCCAGCCAGACGGGACCTACGCCACCACAGACACGCACCAGCCGGTGGCCATCCACCCCTCATCCGTCCTCTTCCACTGCAAGCCAGCCTGCGTCGTGTACACCGAGCTGCTCCACACCAACAAGTGCTACATGCGCGACCTCTGCGTGGTGGACGCCGAGTGGCTGTACGAGGCCGCCCCCGAGTACTTCCGCAGGAAGCTGAGGGCCACCAGGAACTGAACCACGGCCCGGTAGCTGGGGCCACAGCCGTCCTCCTAGCCGGCTTCCCGCTCAGCACCTAGAGAGGCAGCGGGTTTTAACCTACCAGAACGTGCCCGACTTCCTGGAGCTTACACTTGTCTTTCTTTAGACTCCTTAGGCTGAATGAATCATGTAGATGGGTAGATACTACTTATACCTTTGAAACATCAAAATTGTGCTTTAGGTCCTTGCTGGGTGACACAGTGAACTTCGGAGCCCCCATTTCTTATATGCCAAAGGGAGCAATAATCTTCATAGGGTTGGGGTCATGAGGTTTAGAGAAAATGAAAGATGAACAATGAATTGTTGGCTTCATCTTCCTGCTTTTTACATAATGTGAATTGAGTACCACAAGCTCCCCAGTTCTCGAGACTAAGGGACTTTCTAGAAGGGGACTGTGGGAGGGCACAGAGCTGTTGTCTTGGATCTATTTTAATGTCTATCTGTACAGAGTATTTTTTTAATCCTCACCCAAGGGTATATTTTCCACTGATCTTCAGTGAAAGTGGGAGGGGGAGAGACAGAGAGAAACATCAATGTGAGAGAGACACATTGATTGTTTCCCTCCCGCACACACCCCAGCCAAGTCAGGGATCAAGCCTGCAACCGAAGCATGCACCCTTGACTGGAATCAAACCCGCAATCCTTCTGTCTGCCGTCAGTACACTAACCACTGAGAAACCCAGCCAGAACTGTACAGAGTTTTTTGGGTTTTCTTAATATGTTTTTATTTATTTCAGAGAGAAACGGAGAGGGAGAGAGAGATAGAAACATCAGTGATGGTAGCAAATCATTGATCGGTTGCCTCCTGCATGCCCCACACTGGGGGTCGAACCCACAACCTGGGCATGTGCCCTGACTGGGAATCAAACCATGACCTCTTGGTTCATAGGTCAATGCTCAACCACTGAGTCATCTGGCTGGTCCACAGTTTTTCAATAGAAAACATAAGAGGATGAGATCTGTAGAAGTTTCGGTGGGGAGGTGCTGGCCGCTCCTGCTGAACCTCTTCCTCAGGTGTGGACGCTTGCTGCCTCCAAGCAGAGGAGTGAAGGAGCGCCTGCAGGTTGCTGAGCTGCGCATCTTTGTCCTTGGTGCTTCTGTGGCAGACATCCTCACCTGTCTTTCCAGGAGACGTTTACGTTTCCTGGGTGAAGGTTGATTTTGTATCTTCTGAATCATGCCAGGTATAACTGCGGGAAACTGGCCTAGAGGGTGATGGCCCCAGCACATCAGCTGCTGTTTCTCTGTAATGGCACGCATAATATGTGAGCAGAAGGAACGACTCCAGGCTACATTTCAGCCACTTCTCTTTTGGCAGGGCCACTGGTCAGAGAGCTGTTGGGGTGGAGGGAGAGACGAATGGTCCATGAGAACCAGGCAGCATTGGCTCACCCCATTCACAACATCTGGCGGTTATATTCTAGCATTTATTTTTTTATCTTTTTTCCTCCTTTGGGACTTGGGGACAACCTGGGTTTGTTTCTTCCTAACAAAGTGGCCATCGCTCTCTAATCCTTAGTGTCTATATTTCTCGGAGGGAATTGGTGGTTCTCCGTCGTCTCTTCCTATCCTCTTTTTTTGAGAAGGGAAGAGACATTAAAAGTCCTTCTTAGCTACTTAATTACCAAAAGTGACAGGATGTCTTGTCCCAGAAGCAGCCAAGATTTAGCCCTTTAATGTGCTTAATTGGTCTAAATGCGTGTGCAGTATTTTGGTCATTAGGTACAGTGAGCCATGCCGTTTCTGTGCAAGGGGCCAAACTGAGAGGCCCTGCAGGGGCAGCGGACGGTCTCTGCACTCAGGATCCAGTGGACTCCTCGAGACCAGCCTGCTGGAGCTCCCTGTGCCCGTCCCATCTGTGCGTGTCTGCCTGCCAGGTCTGCTCGGGCTTCCAGCACGCGCTGGGGCCCTGAGAAGTCTAGCTCTTATCTAGTGCTCAGGCACTTGAGACTTAATTGTTAGAAATATTTACGTTTATGCCAAATAGGATTCAGCAGATCTGGTATACCCTATCTCAGTGATTTCCAACCTTTTTCGTTTCAAGGCACACATGAACTAATTACTAAAATTCTGCGGCACATCAAAAAATACATTTTTTGCCAGCCTGACCCAAAAATTAGGTATACTTTCGATTCATTCCCACTAGACATCTATTGTTGTATTGGCTATTGTCTTTTTTTTTTTTTTTTTTTTTTTTATAATCTAAGGGAAAAGAGGTCAGTGCCCCTGACTAAATAGTCAGGTATTGCATGTTTTAAAAATTCTTGCAGCTCACCGGTTGGAAATTGCTGCCCTATTTTATTGAATACTTAGACTTTTAGCAGGCTATTCCTCAGATTGACTTGTTTTTACTGTTGCTAACTTTCTGGAAAGTTTTTCAAAAGGTTTTTAAAGTGTATATTTCTTATTTATTTAATAGAGGCCTAGGATGTTTAGCCCGACTTGGTAAGAAAAAATGTATTTTTAATAAAAAATTCATCATGTTGGTAAAAAAAAAAAAAAAAAAAGCGGAGCGATATATCATGTCCCTCCACAAGTTCTCTCTCTTAGAATAATTGTGTTCAACTGAAGTACCTTAAGAGTTTCTGGAAAATGTATATTCTTTTCTGAGCAGGAATAAGGGATAGATAGCTTCTAAGTAGCTTTAATGTTTCTGTACAGAAATATGTTTATCACTGTAACATTCTGGTAGACCTTTAATACAGTAGTTTTTTATTGGGCTTTTTAAAAAGTTAATTTTTAACATAGCTGCTCAGGGATTACATCAGATTGGAAAACTCTTTCTGACTCCACATGTTCTTACAAAGAAGTAAATGGTTATTTATATTGAGCTGCAGGGGATAGTACATTTTAAACTTAAACTTAAGAAAGTTAAATGTTTCACAATGATGTTGCAATGTGATCTTGAGCTACTCTTTTTCAATTGGTAAAATCTCTTTTCCTATCTGCAATCCATGTTTGGGTGAATCACCAGCTCCCATGAGCAGCTTCATTTAAATAGATGCACTCCAAGAAGATCGCATGCCTGCTACTGGTGTTGATCTACTTCCAGTAATCGTGCCGCGTAGAACATCCGAGCAACACAGATTCCATTACAGGGAAAGAACTGGTCCTTGTTAAAAACCCTTCATGTTGCATCTCTGCTGGTTGTAAAGAGATGCCAGAATGGAGGCAAGTTTTTGCTCTGTGGGTAAAACTTTCTATTTAAATCCATTTAATCCAGCATCAAGAACTGCTTGGAACTGTGGCTAGGCATCTAAGATACCATTCCGTGAGCATATAAGGGAACACTACACCTGTCCAGGGAAGCAGGATTCAATTATATTTTATTTGTTCAGAATGTAATTTGCAGAGGGAAAAACACAGACAAATCAAGCTGGTTCAGGTTTATGGTGTACTTAGAGAATCTGGTTTCATTCAAATAGACATAGCTCTACAGAAACATCAGTTCTTGTATTTAATGCTCAAATTTGCACGTGACTATCAAATTAATTAAAAATGAATCTTGTACATTGATGTGTGTGGCTTTCTTGGGTCTCTTTTTTTCCTTATTTACAGAATGCTGTTTAGAATATATTAAGTATTAATCTTATCTTTGCCACGAATTGGGAAAGGCTTACTTTCTTGGTACCTTATACATATGTATCCTATGTGTCCTGATAAGGTAGGAACATCAGTTCTTAACCTAAATCTTATGTAAGCCATAGCTTCATGCCTCTAGAAAAATAATGTCCTATCAGAACCTGGGAGCCAGCTTGGAGGGAATGGTGAGGGGAGGTTGCAGGAATTAACTGGGAATCCTGCTCTTCAGGAATAAGGGGCTGATAGGCTGAGGGGAGGCAAACCAGTTGTGCCAGGACATTTCTCTAGAGAGAAGAATGAAGTGTAGGGGTGGAAGGGGGAAAAGGGTGCACAGGCAGGATTTCCTATCTGTTTAATGGGAGAAAGGAGGAGGTTTCAGGAAGGCATCTTAAGGGAGATGACCTCAAAGGCTGGTCTTTAGGTTGTTGAGAGTGGCAAGAGTACATTCCACAAATTCCACATAGTAACAGAAAGCCTGGTGTGCTTTTATTGTTATCACCCAAGGATATTTTTTCCATCGATTTTTATTTATTTTTAAAATATATTTCTATTGACTTCAAAGAGGAAGGGAAAGAGAGAGAGAGAAACATCAATGATGAGAGAATCATTGATTGGCTGCCTCCTGCATGCGCCCCAACTGGGGCTGGGGATGTAACCTGCAACTCAGGTATCTGTACCTTTGACCAGGAATCGAACCCGTGACCCACTGAACGACACCTGGTGTGCTTTGAGAACAGTAGATGGACATTTGGAGTGTAAGTAGCCACTGGAGAGAAGTGATGCTGGCAAATTAAACAGAAAGCCTTGTACACCAGACTCAGGCCAGCTAAAAAGTTCAGTTAGCGGACTTGACCCGGGGAAGTTGTGCCGCCGGAGGGTCCCAGCAGAGGGCGCGCTCCTGCCCACGGTGATTTGACCTGCAACGCTACCCTGCAGAAGCGCTTTCCCGGATGGGGCGGGACTTCCGGCGGTGAGCTCTTGGGGCTCTTGGGCTCAGGTCGTCCTCATCCTCACGTGTCTTCCTCTGCAGCTGCCGCAATCGCCTTCGCGATGCTTCCTTTGCTGCGCTGCGTGCCCCGAGCGTTGGGTTCCGCCGTCGCGGGTTTCCGCGCCGCCGCGCCTTTCGCACCGCTCCGGCCGCTGCTGCAGCTCGCGCCCCGGCCCTGCATCCGACCCTTCGGGCTCCTCAGCGTGCGCGCGGGGTCGGAGCGGCGGCCCAGCCTCCTGCGGCCTCGCGGGCCCTGCGGCTGCGGCTGCGGCTGCGGCGGGCTGCACACCGAAGGTGAGCTTGCGCACGTGGGCCGGGCGTGAGGGGCAGATTCCGGATAGGGAGGGGGGCCGGGCAGGTAAATGGGGACCACGAGCGGGCCACGCCGAGCCTCCCGGCGAGGTCTGGAGCATGTTCCCAGTTATTGGCAACTAGAGGATGAAACCCACGTGTGATCTGATCCCATTTCCCTTTCCCCATCCTTAATGCCTTTCATTTGGGGTTGGGGTATCCAGTTAAACGCTGGAATCTGGCTTTATCCTTAGTCTCTCAAAAACGGAACTTTGGGAAGGCCCAAGGTCGTGGTAGAAAGTGGCGGGGTTAGCCTGGCCCATGTGGCTCCGTGGGTTGCAGGGTCTACAAAGCGATGTTCGATTACCGGTCAGGGCACATACCCAGGTTGCGGTTGGATTCCTTGTCCGGGTGTGTAAGGGAGTCTACCCATTGATGTTTCTTTCTCTCTAAAATCAATGAAAGCATATCGTCCGGTGAGGATTAAAAGAGAAAGTAGCTTGGTTATTGTATTTTGGCAAGAGGAAGAAGGTAGTTGAGAACTCGTTTGCTTCGTGTGAATGTGATATGTTCATTGTTGCAAATCACTTCCAGAATCAAGCTCAGCTTCCCACTGATAGTATTATGGCATTTATACCGATAAGGACACTTAGGCTTAGTGGATGTGAGTTGGACTAAGCCCCAGAGAAGGATTAACAGTCTTAAGTCCAGATTTCTGGCTAGAATAACCTGGGTCACTTTGGACTGATGGGTGGTTCTTTTTCTTAATTTTTAAATACGTTTTTATTGATTTCAGAGAGGAAGGGAGAGAGAGAATCATTGATCGGCTGCCTCCTGTAAGCTCCTCACTGGGGATGGAGCTGGCAATCCCGGCATGTGCCCTGATCTGGAATTGAACTGTGACCTCCTGGTTTATAGGTCGACACTCAACCACTGAGTCACACTGCCGGGCGGCATACTCTTTCTGTAACATGGATTTTCATTGTAGGGGACAAAGCTTTTGTTGAATTTCTGAGTGATGAAATTAAGGAGGAAAAGAAGATACAGAAGCATAAGTCCCTCCCTAAGATGTCTGGAGGTTGGGATCTGGAAGTGAATGGGACAGAAGCCAAATTGTTCCGGAATGTTGCTGGAGAGAAGTAAGTACTGGGAGCCTGTGGGCTCCAGGGCCTAAATCCATGACCCTCAGAACCTGTACTGTCAAGGCAGGTACTTTGATACATGGTTTCCAAGTCAGATGGGTTCATCTGGGTAACTTCCCAAGTTCCAGGTAGTTCATTCACTGTACACAGATTTCCTGTGGGCTGGTTACTAGGGGGGTGTATTCTGTAACTCACCTAAACCATTTTCCTAGAGTGAGTTATAGCCACTTTAGGGCCATTGTTGCATTTCTGTGCCCAGGAGCTCCACTTGGTCAGCACTGTTGCAGATTAGACAGATTTTGTGGCTGAACCGGAAACAATTGTTCCTATGGGAATGTGGCTTCCTGGCAAAGCAGCTAGTCAGCACCGCTCCAGAGGGCACAGTTGTAGAGTGCCCTGTGCCGATAGTGCTTG
This sequence comes from Plecotus auritus, assembly GCF_963455305.1. Taxonomy (NCBI): domain Eukaryota; kingdom Metazoa; phylum Chordata; class Mammalia; order Chiroptera; family Vespertilionidae; genus Plecotus; species Plecotus auritus. The sequence continues at coordinate 42,556,909 of NC_137774.1, forward strand.
CTGGAGTTGCACAGCCCGCAGTGCTAGTTCCAGATCTCACGTCACTTTTAATTTCGACTCAAACTTTGGAACGTGATTTGTCCAGTGAGGGTTCTTGCGCCTTAAAGTTGTCATTAGGTGGTGCTCCTGGCCTGCTTTGTAATTGTAACTCCCCACAAGCATTCTGAAGCCTGGGTCTGTACTGCAGCATATACTGTTCTTTGTGGGGCTTTGCCTTCCTGGGGGCCAGGGCTGCTCTTGGTCCTTAGCTGATCCTACTCTATAGTGCTCCTTCTTACCTTTGAGGGGCAGGTTTTCTGATGGAAAAAAAGCTTTTAAAGGAGGCATCTAATCCATCCCACCAGCTGCTTAGCTGCTCACTGCCACTGGAGGGTACCCTGGAAAGACCACGGTAAGCAGTGACCACTGGCTAGAGCCATGAGATAACCAGTGGACAAATGTTGGCAGTGAGCCTTGGGATGCTGGCTTGGCTGAGATAAACTGAGGCCTATTAGTTGGACTTTCAGCAGCTGGCACATAGTAGGCACATTTTATACCTGCTGAATCCATCCTGGGGTGGGATGTAGGCAGCAGGCTTTTTTGGGAGGTTGTAATAATTACAATGTAAAGCCAGCTGGGATAGAGACATTGTTTCAACAAGCATTTTAAACTGTAGCAGGCCTCAATACTTACTTCACACTCAGTTAAAACTGTACCCTGTCTTGTGTGTGTGCCCTTTTAACTTTCTAGGATCACAGTCACTTTCAACATTAACAATAGCATCCCACCAACATTTGACGGGGAGGAGGAGTCCCAGGGGCAGAAGGTTGAAGAACAGGAGGTAAGCTTGTAACACTGTAACGGGCCTTTACCTCAGTTCTGACAGGCTCTCCCAGGGGGTTGGAGGAGCATTGTTTTTGTGTTTAATTCCTGTAATGCTAGAAGGGGAGAGAGAAGGCAGAGGACAACCATCCTTGGGACTTGACTTGTAGAGTAGCCATTTCGGGCCAGCTGTAGCACCAGGAGTGTGGCCCGTTTCCTTTCCCAGGTGCTGAGTAAATTACCATCTGCAGGCTTAGGCTTAAGAGCTTAGCCTTTGTTCTCCTGATAGAAAGGAATTGGAACTGTCTACCCCTTCCGTGATGGGAAGATCTCTGATATTGGAGATTATCATTTGGAGTGTTTTCATGTGAGGAATGTTCTAACATGTCATAGGCTGGTAATAAACACCAGCCACTGAAGCAAGGTAGTAAAGCCGGGGACATCGGAGATTTAACATCAGGTCTTTCCTGAGGTTGCCAGCCCTCTTGGTTGGACCTGGATGGTGCCCAGTCTTCAAATCTTCTAAGAAGCAGTGTGTCTGGGCTAGAAACCATTTGGTGTGAGGGCCAGAGTCCTTAGACTTTCTGACTAAGCAGGTAACAGTACTGTCTCAAGGCCTAAACAGCTTCCTGGTAACAGCACACTGGCATCTCTGACATTGAATGGCTCACCATCAAAGGGAGAGTTGCTGTGATTATTCAGACATTCAGATGGCCAGTTAGCCAAATGCACTGGCCTTGGCCCTGGGCCAAAGGATGATCCCGAAACAGAATCAGTTGGAAAGAGATCTTGGGGCTTTGTGCCACCTTTGCAGTTTAGGGATAGGAAAACAGTCTAGGAAGATTAAGGAATAGTCTAGACCAGTGGTTCTCATCCTTTCTAATGCCGCGACCTTTTAATACAGTTCCTCATGTTGTGGTGACCCCCAACCATAAAATTATTTTCGTTGCTACTTCATAACTGTAATTTTGCTACTGTTATGAATCGTAATGTAAATTTCTGTGTTTTCCGATGGTCTTAGGTGACCCTGCTAGCAGTTCTCAACCTGTGGGTCGCAACCCACAGGTTGAGAACCGCTGCTGTAGAGCCTAAGATCATCGGAAAACACAGATATTTACATTACAGTTCATTAACAGTAGCAAAATTACAGTTATGAAGTAGCAACGAAAATAATTTTATGGTTGGGGGTCACCACAACATGAGGAACTGTATTAAAAGGTCGCGGCATTAGGAAGGTTGAGAACCACTGGTCTAGATCTAAGTTAATTGGCACATAGCTGGGGCTGGAATTCAAATTTCTTCATTCTAAAACTTAGTATGTTATTTAAACAAGTAGGTGCTCACAGAAGTGAAACACTATGAAATATAAGATGATCTGCCCTCGAAAACAGTCTTTAACTTTAGAAAGGATCAATAGGAGAAGTTCAACCCAGTTTACTGAATGAACTGGTACGTGGCTTTAATACTCTGTTAAAGATTCTCGGCCCCTTATTAGGAACACTGTAGCCAACACTTTGAAAATGGTTGAGTAATATCCTGACAGTGGTGGCCTCTAGATCCCCTGAATCATCTGAGACCTTTGGTCCAGGCAACCAACAACAGCATGCGCTTATTCTTGTTTCCCCAGCCTGAACTGACATCCACTCCCAATTTCGTGGTTGAAGTTATAAAGAGCGGTGGCAAGAAGGCCCTGGTGCTGGACTGTCACTACCCAGAAGATGAGGTACGGAATAGTCCCCTTTCTGTGCATGAGTCTGGCTTGTCTTGGAAAGCCCTTCAGTTCCCCAACTACTGTCTGCCTCCTCAGGTTGGACAAGAAGAAGAGGGCGAGAGTGACATTTTCTCCATCAGGGAAGTGAGCTTTCAGTCCACTGGAGAATCTGAATGGAAGGACACAAATTACACACTCAACACAGATTCCCTGGACTGGGTGAGTGCTTGATAAGATGGGGTGCTCTTGAGCCTTATAAGGGAGGTCCTGGTCCAAGGAGAGACAAAAAAGCATTTTAATCAAGTGTCACAGATGAAGTCATACTACCTTTTTGATGGTAAGTGTTTCTCTTTGTAGGCCTTGTATGACCACCTCATGGATTTCCTTGCGGACCGAGGGGTAGACAACACTTTTGCAGATGAGCTAGTGGAGCTCAGCACAGCCCTGGAGCACCAGGAGTACATTACTTTTCTGGAAGACCTCAAAGGTTTTGTCAAGAGCCAGTAGAACAGACAAGACACTGAATACCTGGATTTTATGGCCGGCTTTGCCAGTGAACAAAACCTCCTCTGAAGCCAAACATGTACTTTAAAATGGTTTTCACCCTAATATCATGGAAAATAATTCAGATTTAAATTATTTGTTGCCCTCTTATTTACTATTCATTTGTTTCTTTACAAACCTATTACTTCTAGATTTTTGTATAACATAATGATGGACAATAAAAAATTGATTTATCTCTAAGGTGATTTGTCTTTTCTATTTGTATTCCTTCCCCTTCAAACTGCATAACCAAACACCAAGAGCCTAGATGTTTGAAAGGTTTTAATACAAAATAAGTTACAAATGAAAGGTTTGTATTTACAAGGCCCCCTCTCAAGACGGTCTGAGTTGGTTCCAACCCAGCAGAAGGATGTGAGTAAAGGCTGGCTTTAGATGATCACAGCCCGAGCATCGCAGGCCTGGATTTGAATAGAGAAAGCTTAAGTTTTATCTCATATGGTTAAACGTTGTCATCAGTAATCACATTTATGCTGCCATTAAACTCCTACTTACAATGGAAGGATGCTGAGTTAACTTATTAAATAATTGCGGGTATAGCTGTAAGAGGCTTGGCTGGGTATCAGTCCTGTGGTCTCAAAACAACTGCCTTTCAAACCCTCAGCAGCAGTACCTGCAAACTACAAATCCTGGCGATGGACTGAACAGCTATCCTCCCCTCAGGAACCCCGTGACCAGAAAGGTTAGTCAGACTTCTGAGAGTTGGCAGCTATTAGAGCTCAGCAAGGAGGTGGGCTTCCTTCAGCTTAACACAGGATTGAAACAGGCGTGTACCATAGGGAGGTACAAACTGCACACACTACAGTCAGCTTGGGCCCGTTAATTCCAGCATACCTTCCTTGGTCTCCCCGAACAATCAGTAAGCACTCGAATATAAAACTGGTTCCTGATTCCTTGACAGCTCAGCCCCACCACAGTGCTAAGGAATCCTGTGCTTAACCTTGACACCATATCCATAGGTAATGTTCTAGGCTCTCTGGTGGTCTAACACATCCCCCATCCCCATGACTACCCCTAGACCACTGTCCCTTTCACATTTCCAATATTCCAAGTCCTTAAGGCTCTATGTACCCAACTTCAATAACCCACACCTATCTGCATCATCCTCACACCCATGCTTAATGACCTTACAGCCTGACTCACTGGATCTTGAGCCCAATGTTACTTGATTTCCCTCCCCTTAAGAGAAAGATGTCTAGTGCCCCCGAGCTCCAGAGCATTCCTAATTACCTATTTTTCAAAGTGGTGAACTCTGGGATAGGCTACTGAAGACAATTTTGTCCTTCCCTCTCCTGTTTCTCATCTTGGTGTGACTGCCTCCTGCCCAACAACGGTCTCCCTCCACCCCTGGAGCCAGCATTGTCGATCATGCTGTCCCCACAACTGCTGATGCCTCCAAAGCACTTGCCTTCCAAACCTTCCCCTCCACTTGGCTTCCCTCCTGCTCTGAGCTGCAGGGCACCAACGGCCAAGTGAGCAGAGACTGCAGCTGGACTAAGCTAAGCAACTGAGCAATCTTTCATGTCCTCTAATTGCCCTATCCATTCCCTCCAGCACTTGAAGGCCAAGGTTAAACACCTTCCAGCAAGCCTTTATCCATAAACGAAATCACCTCCTCTGAACTGCCATAGGCCCTTCCCCTACATCTCTCCAAGGCTACTGACAACCTGTTTTCTATATATATATATATTTTTAATATATTTTTACTGATTTCAGAGTGGAAAGGAGAGGGAGAGAGAGGTAGAAACATCAATGATGAGAATCATTGATTGGTTAACTCCTGCACACCCACACCGGGGATCGAGCCTGCAACCCAGGCATGTGCCCTTGACCAGAACTGAACCTGGAACCTTTCAGTCCACAGGCTGACACTCTATCTACTGAGCCAAACTGGCTAGGGCTCTATGTTCTCTTAATTACCAACCCTAGACTTGAACTCGGAGAGAATGCATATTTTTGAATTTTAAAAAGTCTTCAACACATTTTAAAAAAATGAATAAATTGAATAACTTATGGAAGAAACTTGATAAAGTGAAATGTTGGCTGTACTAGGGAATACTGCTTATAACAAAAACAACTCCTGTAGGTAAACTGCCTTTGAAATGAGAGGGCCAGGGGAGAACTAGAAATACCCAGGAGGAGGCCACAGTTTTGGACTTCCCTAAGTGCAGAGTGCTCACAACCCAGAGTTCCCTTTGCTTGGGACCTTGAAGCTACAGCCATAGGTTACTGTAAGAGACACTGGTTCCTACAGCAAGCGTAGGCTTCTAAACCAGGGTGGCTCTACGTCCACCTGTGTGGTCCTGTTCCCTCACACCTGAGTTGTCACTTAGGGGGCCAGACAGTAGCCCCTGGTCCTCTGTGAAGATTCTTGCTGAGGAGGCAAGCCTGATGCTGCCCTACTGTGCTTCCTGTTCCATGTCCTATGTAAAACTGGCACCAGGCTGGCCTACTTGGGTCTTACAAATATGAAATAATCAGCTTCACCTTAGGCCACTGCTGCCAATCAAACAAGAGCAGGCAGTGCTGCCAGGCTTCCTAATTCCAGTCCAATGCACCTCCCACGATCCTGTGCTGCCTCTGTCCTGCCCCTTTCAGGGAATGACTGGACTTTTCATTGAACGGGCTCGTCACCTTCACTTTCCTATTCAAGTAAACTCCTCAGAGAATAAACTGCTTTTAAACACGTACCTATTTCCAAGCTATTATTTCTTCCAGAGCAGGGATAAAACCAAACACTGAGCTGCCCCTACCCTGGGTCCCCTGGGAAGCTTACCAGACAGCTCATGAGAAGACTGGACTTCCTTCCTGTCCCTTCAGTGACTGAAAATTGAGGTGTGTGAGGACAGTGGGCGCTGTGCTCATTCACGCTGTCCTCTAAACAGGCACGAAGTTTCTGCTCTGTCAATTCTGGAGACTAAAAAAATAAAAAGGTTAAACTGCAACCTAATCTTAGTTCCCTCATCATCAACAGGTAGAAAAGGCTGATTCCTCATGATAACCTGTATCTATGATGCCTTGATTCCTTGGACCTTTAAAAGAGCTCTTGGGCTCATAATTGTACTAAAAAGGTCTCTAAGCCAATCTCTACCTGACTGCCTCTCCTCTCCTGCTGTAAAGCACCCGGCTACCCACCGCACCAGGGACTCTCAGAGCCTTCCTTATGCTCCTTCCTGCCTCCACCAGCCAAATGTATCCCCACCGAGAGCCAGCACTGCTTGGCCCCAGATCTGTCTGTGCTAAGTGTATTTGCTACTGTAACTGAGTAATTACATATTATGTTAAACAACAAAATAAGAGAAAGAAAACAAAGTTTTCTTTTTTGTAATAAGTGGGATGTTTAGGCAACTCAAAAAGATGAGTTGCTTAAAAAATAAAGCTGTTAAATAAAATACAGGGAGGAAAATCCTGAAGTTGTACACTCAGCTTCTCAATGCACTTTTCAGAAACAAACTAGAAGTTCTAGGCAATGCATTATAAGAGTGGTTTATAAAAAAGACTCAGCTCTCCAATCAGCAGAACCCTACTCAAAGGCTGGCAAATAAATTTATATGCTTGAGACTTACTATAAATGTTTCATTTTGATAATGCACCACTCTAATCAACTGACAAACTTTCAGTCCCTGTCATGTCAGATAAGAGGGCTCCTTCTGTATTTTAAGATCACTGAAGCTTAAATTCTGAGTGTAGGTGTATCTTCATATATGGACAATTTTTATGGATACGTGTTTAACAAATGGCTCTGAGGTGAGGGCCGGGGCCACCCTGGTTTGTAGTGCTTGCCAATTTCCATGCTGTGTATATTCTCACCATGGCTCATTTCCAGCTTCCAATGTGAACTGAACATAAGTTGGGAAAAGATGTGCAGTCAGCTCCAGCACACTACTGAAGGGTCTTACGGTAAATAGATACATGTGGACAAAGGTGACACAAAATCTGGGTATTTAACACTTACATGAGATGGGATGTACAGGCCACACTGACACATGACCACACCGCTTGTTATTCTCAGGTTGTACCTAGAGGCAGAATTAGTTTCCCAGAGCTTCATGGCCAGCGGAGGGGAAATTCCACTCATTTTGGAGTAGAGGGTGGGAATCAATAATGCTGAAAAGGTTTGGAAAACTCTTACTTTGTACACACAGGACAGATGAGGGAGTTTGCTTCCCACTCAGCCAGTATGATGCTGAGACACTGTTCATCAAACTGCAAGCTCTTCTCATATTCACTGATGATGGACTGTTCTGCAAGGCAATGGACAGGTGGAGTGCTTCACCATGCTGCACCCAGCTGTCCTGTCTTTAGTGCTAACTTCACCTTCAAAGGCTTCATCCACCCAAGAAAAATTCAGGTAAAATCATGCTACCAATCACTAGATAGTTACTCTTCCATCAGGCTTCCTCTTGTTGGACTCCTCCCCTCCTGTCTGGCCTCACTTTGTGAGCAAAAGAGGTGAAGTGGAGAGGCTAAGGGACAAGGAGAGGACTTTCACACACATCACCAGAGGCCATAGAGTAGATGTAAACTGTCAGTCGGGGTCCCAGGGGCAGCTGGAGAAAGCTGACACATACAGGGCACTTCTTTCTGATGCCAGCCCCCCCGGCTGAGTCTAAAGTGATCTGTCCCCCAATGTCCCTATGCTCAGAGTCTGTGTTGTTCAGAATCTATGTGTTCATTCGCTCAGCAAATATGCAACAATACCTAGGATGTGGCAGGCATGGGGTGCAGAGGTGAAAAAGACTGGTCCCTGCTCTTTATGAGCTCAGTCCTCTAGACTTTAGCTCAGAGGTCAGTAAACCACAGCCCACAGGCCATATCCAGCCCAACTTCCGTTTTTTAAATAAAATTAACTGGAATATAGCCATGCTCATGTGTTTATGTATTGTCTGACTGTTTCCATACTACAACAGCAAAACCGAGGAGTTGCAACAGAGAAAGCATGGACCACAAAGCGTAAAATATTTACTATTTGGACCTCCACAGGAAGTTTGATAATCTCTGTTTTAGTGTGTTCCATCTGACAGAGTATGGGCAAAACACAGTGAATCCTTATCACTTCAGATTTTTTAGTTAAACATACCCCAAGAGAAATATTTAGTGAATTTTATGTTTCACACTAAGATATGTTTTGTAGGTGAGGGTGAAGGGTGAATCAATAAAAAAATTAAAAAATCTACAGTCTGCCCTAACCGGTTTGGCTCAGTGGATAGAGCGTCGGCCTGCAGATTGAAGGGTCCCAGGTTCGATTATGGTCAAGGGCACATATCTTGGTTGCGGGCACATCCCCAGTAGGGGGTGTGCAGGAGGCAGCTGATTGATGTTTCTCTCTCATCGATGTTTCTAATTCTCTATCCCTCTCCCTTCCTCTCTGTAAAAAATCAATAAAATATATATTTTTTTAAATCTACAGTCTAACTGGAATCAATACTAATCATAACAACCAGCACTTGCATAGCACTTGAAATTTGTCAAATGCTATTTTAAGTCCTTTTCACATTATTAACTTGTTTACTATTATTATCTTTACTTTAAAGATGAAGAAACTGAGGCATGGGGCGATTAAGTTCTTTGCCCAGTGCTGTACAGTTAAAGTGGTAAAGCTCAGAAGTGAACCTCAGCAGCCAAGCTCAAGAGTCCATGGTCTTGCATCCTCGTCTGTTGAGAGCTTTCAACATGCCAGACACTTCTCTACATCTTCTACACATATTATTAAACATAAGTTTCCACACACACAAACTTATAGGGTAGGCCTATTATCTCTATTTTACAGATGATAAAAATACTGAGCCTAGTCAAGCTAAGGCAATGTGGAATAAATGAATTATGTAAGGTCCTAAATTGTGCACTGTACGGTGCTATGAATGCTTCAGGGAGTAGATGCTCACAAGACCCTGGGTAGTCAGTAAAGAATGGATGAGAGAGAAGACACTTAAGTTGTGCAAGAGAGGTGATCCAGCACTGTATCCTACAGGGTATAGGATTACTATTCATCTATTAATAGCGAGGTACTGTAGAATAGTAGAATAAGCATGGGAACTGGATTCACAAAATTGATTTTGCTTCCCAACTCCACCACTAGCTGTTCAGCCTGTGTGAGATGCCACTCCCTTCTGTCTCCTATTACCTTGTAGGGTAGTTATAAGTTATAAGACCTAGCATACCTAAGACTCGTATTACTAGGAAGACAGCCAGTCAAGACTTGAGAGTAAAAACAGAGACTTCTGGATGCTTGACTGCAGGCAGAAGTAGAAGTTAAGAACTAATTCTGTTTAGAATAAAGGTCAGCATTAGAGTGGCTAGGTATAGGCAGGAAAGACCACTCTCAGAGGTCACCTTGGTCAATCAGCTCCTGTTGGATTTCCTCTAGCTCAGCCAAGTCCATCGGCTCCTCCCCCTGCAAGAGAAAGTGGGATCATCAGAGGTTTGAAGCTATAATCAGCTGACAAGCCCCATGATGATTCATACTTGGAGGTTGGCTTGAAGAACCCAGGTTTACCTGAGGAAATCAGTCAGTCCTGTCCTTCTGAAGACTATGCTGACAGTGGGGTAATGTGGTCATGCTGAGAAAGCATCAAGAAATGGCTAAACTACCCAGTGACAAAATAATGGCACTTAATTGGGGGCAGATCATATAGGGCAGCAGCTAAGTATGTGATTCTGCCAAGCTATGTGACCGCCAGAATGTTTCTAACCCCTGTAAACCTCAGTTTGGGCTTCTGTAAAATTGGAATAAAACCTAGCTGAGAAGCTTATGAAGGTTACTGTGAGTACTAATTGTGATTATATAACACAAACATTTGGCATACTATAGGACACATAAGAGATACTGAAAAATGCATCATTATTCTAGAGAGCCTTGATGTTTTCAAAGCAGTTTCCCACATGTTTTCTTATATAGTACTCACAACACTGATATTATTGTCTTAATTTCCTATATATAAAAACTAAAGGCCAGAAAGGCAGAGTGGAGTTAAAAAGCAACATCAAAACCAGGATCAGAATTCCCGAGCTGCTGACTTCCAATCCAGTGCTCTCCTGACACCTGGTAAAAGGTTTCCTATCCACACTCAGCTCCCAATTCTAACTGAGATTAGAATCAGAAAGCTCCTGGAGACCGTCTTAAAAAGAAAGATTCCTAGCCCCATGACTACTGCATCAAAACTTCCAGGGGTGTAGCCAAGGAGTAAAATTACTTTCTTTTTAGTTTCATAATTGAAATAATGCAATGATGCAGCAGGTCAACAGTCTGGTACTTAGGAACCATTAATCTAAAACAGACTAACATTAAAGGTAGAAGAAACTGGGTTAAAGGCTGTTAGAACCCCGATTGTAGGTTTGAGAGTATATGGGTTTAGAGGACTCGGGGAAATAGGCAGAGAGAGGACACGAGGTGTTCTTGGTGCTGTAGCACCCTCCCTGAAAACACATCCCAGCCTGACCTGAGCCAAGGCCTCTGGGCAGCTTTCCATTGAGTGCCAAGCATTCCATTCTTCTTCCATCAACTCTTGTGCTAGAAGGGTGCTCTGAGCTCTCCCTGGCAGATTGCCTCCAGCCTGTCGGTATTTGTTCAGGAGCCTGTCCCGGCTGTTTCTCATTCTCTCCAGGCATCCCTTGGAAGAAGGCAGGAAGATGGGAGGGGGAAATGGTATGGGGAATAGGGAAGGAGTATGGGGGAGGGGAGAAGGGGGAAGGCAGTTCCATAAAAAGCAAACAAACAAACAACACCTCTTAGATTTAGTTATTAAAACATTAAAGAAAACTTATAGACACCGATATCAACTATAATCCAAACTATTGTTAATTTTGCATATTCCCCTCTAGTCCTTATCCACATGTAGATAGATGAAATTACAATACTTTGTTCATATATTTCCAGGTCGTCGTATTTCACATTTTACCTTCAATGCCAGCTTCTTTAATGGTTGGATGATAACAGCTCAACATCCACTGTCCTATTATACAGGACATTTAGACTGCTTCCAAATTCTTGCTGCTCTAGATATGGCTACAGTAGTCACCTAACTGTACAACAGTGTTTCTAAACTTGGGGCAATTTTGTCCCCCAAGGGATATCTGGCAATGCCTGGAGACATTATTGGTTGTCATAACTCTATTTTCAGGGCTACTGGCATCCAGTGGGTAGAGGCCAGGGATTCTGCTAAACATTCCACAATGCACAGAACCACCACCCCACAACAAAGAATTGTCTTCCTCAAAATGCCAATGGCCAAGTTGAGAAACCCTGATGTCAACAGTCATTTCTAGCATCAGATTATATTCCTGGGCTATATCTACTACTTATGGGATTCATGCCGTCATAGGCAATATTATAGGAAGCATGCTGAGTTCAGACTAGGTCAGAACTAAGATGAGGTACAACTCTGCTAAGACAGTAAGTGAGGCTCTCCTGAACAGACACATTATCTTGAATAGAAATAATTTCTCTCTTGCATGAGGTACGTATGCAGTAAACAAAGTGCCTTCTCGGTGCCCACTACCCAACAAGAGCAGGTGCTGTTATTGTAGTGTGCAGAAGGATGGCAATGATGACACTTCGAATTTAAAACAAATCCAAAACTAAGGGGCCTGAGGCTGGTCCGGCCCGGGCTAATCCTGCACCCAGGAGTCCAGAAATTCCGGGAGGCAGCCGGGCGATGGACAAGACCCAGATCTACAGGTGGGAAGTCTTGAGTCCCAGGTCCACCTCCACCCGCCAGGCACTCCTGACACTTGCCTCACCCGGCGAAGGCACTGAGGAGAGCGGTTCCTGGGGGGATTAGGGGAATGACCACGGCCCAGCCAGAGCTTCCCAAATCCCACACTCACTTGCCTGAACGTCTCTTTCCACGGAGGCGAGCCCACCAATTTGTACATGGAGCGTCGCGGAGATCCAGACTGCTCGGCCATCTCCCCTCCGCGGGAGTAGCCTCCAGAAAGCCCCGCCCCTGCAGGCGCGCAGAACCCTGGGAGTTGTAGTTTCTGGTTGCTGATCGTACTGGGAAGTATTCTACTGGACGTCCCAACAAGGAGTCAGCTTTGCGCAAACCAAGGATGGGTAATTGCGGTAGTGACATCCGTGAGGTTAACCCACCCTGGATTGAGGGAGTTAAGTCTCGAGGGAAAGCTTTGGATATCTAGTTTACCCAGGTGGAGGTGTCCAATAAGCAGTGAGATTCATAGGAGTCAGAGTCTCTCTCAGGCTCAAGACTAGACTTTTCCGCGGCTCCAAAACTTTAAACAGTCACTGGCCGGTCGACTTTCTCGTCCCGCCCCCTGTGGCTTGACTGACGATTGGCTTTCCACTAGCGCTGCCGCTGCCTGATAAGCTGGCCTCACTTTATTAGCCCCTAGCTCTAGCCTCGTGCTTCCGGGCTGCCTGCTCGCTGATTAGCCAAAGCAGTGGGCGGCCGGCCGCGGATTGGCTGCGCTCAGCGGCGGGCTGAGCAATTGGAATGAGGAGAGCAGTTGGGCCAAGATGGCGGCCGCCGAGGGACCCTCGGGCGACGGCGAGCTGTGGCAGACCTGGCTTCCTAACCACGTAGTGTTCTTGCGGCTCCGGGAGGGACTGAAAAACCAGAGTCCGGCCGAAGCCGAGAAACCGGCTTCTTTATCGTTGTCTTCGTCGCCGCCGCTGCCTCTGCCGCCGCAGTTGCTGACGAGAAACCTGGTCTTGGGCCTCGGCGGAGAACTCTTCCTGTGGGACGGCGAAGGCAGCTCTTTCCTAGTGGTTCGCCTTCGGGGCCTTGGCAGCGCGGGTGAGGAGTCCTCCCTCTCCCAGTACCAGGTACGGCCAGGCTAATCTTGGAAATGACCCTCGTCCGGGATCTCAACTAGTTTTTTGTTTGTTTGTTCCCTCCCCATCCTAGCTATTTTTCGTCTTCTGTTAGGCGTGCCGTAAGCAAACGTCTAGCTTCTAGTGGCAAGGTTTCTCTTTTATTTTCATTCCGTTGTAGCATGGCCACATAACCTTTTGTAGCCTCTTTTGTGACCCGACACTGTGCCTGACACAGTTGTAGGAACTCATGCTCTCACGGTGCGTGAGTTCTTGGGGTCTGGGAGGAAGGGAAGGACGACGTAATGCTCAATAGATAACATCCGTTATGAAGGGCCCTGAAGAAAAACAAAGCAGGGTAAGGGGATAGAGAGTGGGTACAGTTGCTCTTTTTCAGTAGGTTGGTCCTAAGAAACCTCATTAATGATGTGACACTCAAAATCGTAGGGATAATCCTAAGTTTCTCTTGGGATTGTTATGAGCATCATCGGGTAATAGATTTGAAAGCACCAAGTTTTGTGCCTGACATAGCGGAGGAATCTCCTGTTATTTCATTTAATTTTTAGTGAATTAGGCCATCCCCAAGGTTGGAAGGGATTTTTGTTTGTTTTTGATAAGCCAACAGCATGTGAAAGTGGGTGTGATCAGAAAGTAGTCCATCCTTGCTGTAATCAAACATTGCTTTCTGGAAATGTTGATCCTATACCAGGGACCCCGGGGACGAATTCGTGCACCTTGAAAGGAACTGTGGGCTGGGAGGCTGCGGTGGGCACAGGGGTGAGCCTCCACCCATCCTCCGTGCCTCAGCCTGGCCCCCTCTCTGCCCGCAGCCTGGCTCCCGCCGCTGGCCTCGCTGACTGGCTCCCGCCGCTGGCCTCGCTGACAGTGCGGAGCAATTGGGGCCTGGGGCCTCTATCGCTCCTCAGGAGCAGGGGGAGGTGGAGAAGCCATCAGGGGTGATTTGGGCCAGCAGCCGCTGCTTGCACCCGCTGAACGCTGATAGCACCGATCAGAACCCAGAGTGGCAGCTCCGGCGCCAGCAGCGGGTGCCAGCGCTGGGCGCCACCAAAGAATTTTTAGTAACCACCAGAGTCTTGCCCAGATGACAGTGACTGGCACCCTGCCTTGGTCTGACGACCCCCCCCCCCCCCCATGTTCCACACACACACCCTGGTGGTCAGCGCACATCATAGCAACCAGTTCAGTTGTTCCACGAAAGGAGGAATGACCGGTCGCTATGACGCACGCTGACCACCAGGGGGCAGACACTGGAAGCAGGAGCTGCTTTGGTGGTCGTCCGGCCTCCACGGCAGCACTAAGAATGTCCGACTGCTGGCTTAGGCCCTAGGACATCCCCCGAGGGCTCCCGGACTGCAAGAGGGTGCAGGTCTGGCTGAGGAACATCACCCTGAGTGCATGAATTTCGTGCACCGGGCCTCTAGTTGGTAATAAACTGATCCTTTTACAGATTAAAAACTAAAAAACTTGGCAACCGTTATAACGCCACATCTGTTGTGTGGCATTGTCCGATTCTTGTTGATGAGAAATGATTTGAAATAAAAGAGGTGCTAGATATATTTTTGCAGTTTTAAAAATAGGTCACAGGTCTACAATCTACTAACTTTAATGTTTCAGTTTACAAGAGTAACTTATAAGATGCTCAGCACACAGTATTCCACTAGCACCCTACATCGCTGTGCAGCATTTGGCACAGTCATGAGTAAATTTTTCATATTTATTGTCTACTTTTCTAGACAGTAAACTCCAAGTCATGGCCTCTGTATGCCTTACTTATTTTCTTAGGTATTTCCACTATTTCACTCAGCTCCTGGAACATATAAGCTCTCAGTAAATACTGGTGTTTGTCTGAATGACCCTCAATCTTTCAGAAGATCCAAAACTCTGAAATAGGCAAAAAAGCAGCTTAGCATGAGTTGCAAGTTTAACAAAAGCATAAGTGGTGCCTTAGAAACAAAACAAAGAAAGAAAGAAACAAACAAAAACCTCTAAATACTCTGATTGTCACAAGTGATTTAAGGTAATTGGATTGTGTATAGCAGAAGAAAGTTGGCTTCTATTTGATGTGAGGTAGACTGTCAAAATCAAGTAGAAAGAAAATGGGGGTTGAGAAGATAGTGAAAAGAAGGAAAGAACCATTGACAGGAGGAAAAACTGAATCAGCAAAAAGGCAACAAAAAAAAACAGGCTTATAGACATCAGTAATAATTAATAGAAATCTCATTATATTCACAACGTCTTGTCTAAAAGGACTTTGGCTTAGTGGGATTCTTCATACATAAGGATAAGCAATACATTGGGAATTTCATGGTTTATTACTGGAAGTAGAAAGAAAAGAAAATGGCAACGTGGTAACGAGAATAGGAAGGAGTGAAATTTTTTTGAGAGCATATGATGCCGAGACAAACACTTCCATACCTGCATAGGTAAAGCACCATTTTACTTACTACAGAAATTCTTTTTTTTTTTTTTAATTGTTTGAAGTATTACAAATAGTAGTACATATGTCTCCTTTTTTTTTTTTCCCATTGACCTCCCCCCCGGCCTCCCCTTCCCCCCAGTACATGCCTTTACCTGCCCCACCCCCCCAGTGTCTTGTATCCATTGGTTATGCTTATATGCATGCGTACAAGTCCTTCGGTTGATCTCTTGCAGCCCCGCAGAAATTCTTAAACCCATTCTCTATCTTATTGTACTATTTCTAATATAATACTTCTGAGTTATTAATACTTCTGAGTTCATTTGTCTTCACTAAAACATATTGAGAGTGAGTTAGCAATATGCCATATATTATGCTAAAGATACAGAGAGGAAAGACAGATTCATAAGTAATTCATTCTAAGTAATTCATAGTTATATGGGATGAGCAAGTAGAAGGATACTTAGAATGCAGAGTGACAAGAACTATAATAGAGTGTGCTACAGGAGGCAGTCCAGAAAAGATGCACTTATCTCTGGGATATTTTGGGGGGAGGAAAGTGTATCAAGGCTTTCCTCCAAGAATGTGTTAGCTAGCTAAAAAAAGGAAAATGAGGGCATTGCAGGAAGAGAAACAGTTACGAAAAGACAGAGAAGCGTAATTATTACCCAGAAGTACAAGTTAATCTGATTGGAGTGTCAAGTATAAGAGGGGAATGGTGGAGAGTTGAGGTTGAAGTGGGAAGCTGGAGCTTGATCATAAAGAGGGAAATTATGTGCAGTATTTATCAAGGTATGGAAATTTGATGCATTTTATAACATTCCAATCAAAATGGTTAGAACTGTTTCTTCAGTTAATGGCTCGAGTGTAATTATCCAAAATGCTTCATTACCCTACAGTTATGGAAAACTAAAGCAGTACTGTGCTTTCAAGTAACTGCCACATATATTTACATTAAAATTAAGTATTTTGACCAGTTTGCTTTAATTTCAGAGATTGCTTTGCATAAATCCACCCCTGTTTGAAATCTATCAAGTCTTATTAAGTCCAACACAACATCACATAGCACTTATAGGAATAAAAGGACTTATGGTATTAGAATTACCTAAAAGATGGGGGAAGAATTCTGAATTTGAAGGTGGAAAATCAACAGTGAATTGTAGGTAAGTTGTATTTACATTTAGTTGTTATCTTTATAATTTGTAATACATGCAGAAAATTACTCAAGACCAGTGGTTCTTAAGGTATGTTTACTGTGAATACTCCAGATGGTCTGCACATTGGCATCTTATGATAATAACGTTTATAGTATATGTGTGATTATACTTTTTATTCTGCCTGAATTATCACGTTGCTCATTAAAAGTCAGGCTATTTTTCAAGTAGGTAGAAATACTTTTTTTGGGTTTTTTAAATATATATTTTTTTATTGATTTCAAAGAGGATGGGAGAGGGAGAGAGAGAGAGAGAAACATCAATGATGAGAGAGAATCATTGATCTGCTGCCTCCTGCACGCCCCACACTGGAAATCGAGCCTGCAACCCAGGCATGTGCCCTGACTGGGAATTGAACCATGACCTCCTAGTTCATAGGTTGATGCTCAACCATTGAGCCACGCCTGACGGGCGAGAAATAAGGTTTTTTGTTTGTTTTTAAAATATATTTTTATTGATTTCAGAGAGGGAGAGAGAGAGAGAGATAGAAACATCAATGATGAGAGAGAATCATTGATGGGCTGCCTCCTGCACGCCCCCTACTGGGGATTGAGCCTGCAACCCAGGCTTGTGCCCTTGACCAGAATGGAACCCGGCACCCTCCAGTTCCCAGGTAGATACTCTATCCACTAAGCCAAACCGGCTAGGGCGAGAAATAAGGTTTTTTAAAAGCAGTTATTATCTGTGAATCAGACAGTTTGTTCATAAATTCAACTAAGTTTTACTTTTGTATTATCTTTCAACAAACTCAGAAAAATGAGAGTATGAAAGATCTGTTGAAAAGAATATAAGGTAGAAATCCACCTTTAGCTCCTCAATTTATAGGTTGGGTCCCTTTAAAGTGTTTCTAAATTTCTATTTCCTCATTTCTACAATAGGAATGATAATACCTGCTCTTGTATTTTCCTTACAAGGTTACTAAAAGGATCAAATAGCATAATATATCTGAAAAATATTTTTGTTTTGATTCTTTGATATTAATCGAATAGATGCTTTGAATACTCTCCTAGCAAGACTTAAGTGAAAGAAATTTGAAGGAAAGCAGAGCAAAGAGTGTTAAAATAGGTTTTCCTTTGGAAGGTTTTTCATCAAAGAGCTACAAAATGTTTTGGAAATTTGTTGTCTTTATTTTAGTACCACTCCAATTGCTGAGAGATTTTTCACCAGTTCTACCTCTCTGACTCTAAAGCATGCTGCCTGGTATCCAAGTGAAATGCTGGATCCCCACATAGTTCTGTTAACATCAGACAATGTAATAAGGTAAAGTTTATTTTTATGTCTTACAGCATTGTGAATAGGGAAGTTCTATTTCTGTTTGCCAGTTAATAGCTCAAGGTACCACTAAAGGGGTCCTTGGATGTTAGAATGCTTTATCTGATGGCTGTTGTAGCCCCATTCTCAAGAATTATCTAACTGCCCTAACTTATATACCTTAATTACTGCTGTTTCCTGTCAAAATCTTCCAGTCTCTCCTATCCTAATCTGCTTTGTAAGCACTGTTAAAATAGTCTTCCTCAAACTATTTTATGTCACTATTTTGGAGGTAATGTGACATAGGAGAAAGAGAATATAATTGGGAATTGAGAGATTTGAATTCTTGTCCCAATGCCACTTCTGTCTTTGAGATCTTAAGCTTCTTTATAGGGAGCCTTAGTTTCCAGTTTATAAAAGGAGCAGATTTAATCATTTCTAAAGCCCCTTTCAGGTTTTGTACTCGATGATTAAATACTCTAATACTACAGAGATTTCTTTTATCAGTTAACTTTCTGTATATGCCTTATGTAAAAAGTTTATGGGGAGATTCTACTGAGATACAAATACCTCCAGTTTTATTTTTCTTAATCACTGCTTTTAACTGTGCTCTACCAAACCTTCCTTCTGTACTGAATGCTTGATCCCTTAATGGCACCTTATACAGATCTCATAGCTTTCTGGTTACTTTTAGGTATAAAAACTAAGTCTGTCGGTTTAAAACTCCGATCTCAAATCTATTTCAAAACTATATCCTGGGCCTATCACAGGTCAGACCTTGAGGCATCTGAAATGAGTGGAGAGGGCATGATCTGCTCTTTGACTCACCTTGAGGTAGGGGGTGAAGTATAAGGAATGGGACTGCCTCCTCTGGGTGTAACTCCTTAATAGTGGGAGTAGGAAGCATGGGATAGCTGAGGCAAACATCTTACCTAACTGGTTATGTGTCAATGATGGAGCAGAAGGGTGGGAGACATATCCCTGAGCCTTGATTAATTGAGTTCCACCTACTGCTGGTGGCCTGTTGATGTGCTAGTCTCTGTGCCAATGGGGTGTATGTGTTTTCTGGGGCAACTCCCTCCATCATTGAGGAGCTGTCTCCCATTGGCTCTATTAGCTGTCCATGCCCTGAACCCACTCTCAAGAGGAGCCCCAAACTTGGTATTCCTCCCTTCTCAACTTAAACTTTTTGGTCTTTCATATGGAGTCATGGTAACTGCCAAGATCCTTTTCCTTGCTCTCCAGGGACCACAGAGAACTGGGCATACTATCCCATGGTCCTTTCTTATGCTGTGCCAGCCTCCCTCTTTCAGATATGTTCATATTAGATACCACATAGTGATCACATGCCCCCAACCCTAGGATACGGCATGTCAGTTTTGCCCAAGAATTCCCTTTGTGGCCTGTAGTTTTCTGCAACACATCTGGCATTCAACTCAAATGAGATACTGATCTCCCCTATTACAGGCACTCCTAAATCTCACTTTCTCTTAGAGCCTTCCCTGTCCACCCATTTGGTTTTGGAGTTGGGGATAAAGAAGGAGGGATTACCTCCCATTACAAATATTGTACTGTACTCCTAAGGATTCTTGACACCCTCTGTCTTAGTCTTCCTTTTATGTATGCTGGAAAAGAAGACTGTAGGGGTCTAGGCCTTCCCCACTTAAGCCTTAAAGGAAGTATCTGGCCTCAATTATTGAAGGTTCTTTTTAAGACATGGGGTATTTAACAATTCTCTTTTCCTAAGCTGTGGATTTTGTTGACAATTTCAGGGCAACAAGAAATTCCCACAATGTCTGTTGCATTTACTTTTTCACTATTCCCCTTTACAATATATTCTGTTTTGTGTATATTCTCTGCGCCAATGGGGCGTATGTGTTTTCAGGTATGTTTTGAAGTCAATAAAGTTTATAGGCAGTTAGGAAGACCACAATGAATGTGTGTTCAATTGGATCAAATTTTCATTTAAAATATTTATTAGATGGCATTTTATTGGTAATGGAACAGACTAAGTTTAAAAATCCTTAGTGGGTCAGACAAAATAAGTGATTAATTTTGTTAATTTATAAAAAGACTTCTTAAGAGACATTGGATTTCTAGTAATATTACTGACCTTTTGAAAATTCTCCTTTTAACAGTAGCCATATATGCTATGAAAATTTAAGTTATTTTAAATTGAAGTGATTTTAGTGAAAAAATCTTTTTTTAGTTTTAAACTTTCCTTGAGAAAATAGGGATGGCGTGATAGTCTTTATATCACAAAAACATGTATAGATTGTAGGCTACATGTCACTCACTCTGCTGGTCAGAATAGTGAGATGTAGTTCCTTCTCTAGTGAGATTTGTTGTCTAACAGGATGAGGAAGATGGGTATATTTGAAGGGAAGCTGGCAAACTTAGGGGCAGTAGTGAGATGACTAGACAAGGTGAGTATGGCTAAGGATTTAGGATGGAAGAGACAGGTGCAATGCCATGGAATAGGCTAATAAAGAGTTTTGGTAAGGATAGAGAATATTTCTTCAGGTCCCAAGGAAAACTTCTAATATTAAAGAACAGATGAAGTACCTACTTTGTCAGTAACAGCAAGATCTTTGACAAAGAAATGGTTGTGATAACTGGTAGGAAAATTCTCAAGAACTGACTAGATGTAGAAGAAACTACAATTTTGGGAAATGAAAGAGAATTTTAAGTGCTGGCTTCCTTCTCTTTTGATTGTTAGAATTTACTCTCTACGTGAGCCCCAGACACCCACTAAGGTCATCGTACTTTCAGAAACAGAAGAGGAAAGTCTAATACTCAATAAAGGGTAAGTTTTTATTTGTGTCATGATATGCTTTTCAAATTAGGTTATAAATGCAATTTTAATAGAGATTGCAAATTTTCCAGGGGTGACTTTAGCATGCTTTTGGTAAAGTGAGAAATAAGCAAAAGTAAGCAATGTGAATAACAGGAAGTTACAAATCTGAATGTCATTGTAACTACTAGCTTGATATGTTTTTCAAGAAAGTTTGGAAATGTGAGTGGCTGAAACTGACTCCACGTTGTATCTTGAATAAGAGAATAAATTTTAATACTGCAAAGTACAGGAAAGGTGAAAGGTGAGAGTGTTGGGGTAGAGGCCTACCAGCTATTCACTCAACAGATTGCTGAACTCCCAGACCAGCAACTAGTATCCCAGAACGTGGAGTGGAACATAGATAGCCCTTCTGATTCCCCTGTGACCCTGGCTTTTATGTTTTCTTATCTACTATAGAGGCAAGTTCCTGGCTACTTTGACCACTAACCCAGTCACTCTTGAACTCACAAACCCTATTCCTCTGGCCTCCTGATCAATCTTTCTGATGATTACCACACATGATCACCTACAGTGTGTGTGCATATAAGCCTTTTAGTAGTAGTATTTCTGGAAGTTCCATTTAGTTCTTTTCATGTCTCCATGGTAGTCATCTAATAGTCTTATTTATTTTTGTTTTTCTAACCTTTATTCCTTTTAATTTTTTATATATAGCTAATTCTATATTGACAGTTTTATTTATTTTTAATTTTTTTTTGTTGTTAATCCTCACCTGGGATATTTTTCCAATGATTTTTTGAGAGAGTGGAAGGGAAGGGGAGAGACTGAGAAATAGGAACATCAATGTGAGAGAGACACATCAATTGGTTGCCTCCCCCACAGGTCTCAACCCAGGTCAGGGATCAAGCCTGCA
Organism: Plecotus auritus; assembly: GCF_963455305.1. NCBI lineage: Eukaryota > Metazoa > Chordata > Mammalia > Chiroptera > Vespertilionidae > Plecotus > Plecotus auritus. Next base: position 42,578,363 of record NC_137774.1, read on the forward strand.
ACCGGGGTATGTGCCCTTAACCACAATCAGACCCGGGACCCTTCAGTCCGAAGGGTGACTCTCTATCCTAGCCCAAGCTGGCTAGGACTGTATGGGCAGTTTTGATCTCTGAAGACCTGGGGGGTGGGGTAGGGATCTAAATATGTATTTGTTCTTCCTTTTGACCCACAATCATGGTGGCTTCCTCCTGTCATTGCTAATCTCTGTGCACTTATGTTTACTTAAAATGTGTTGTTATTCAATATTATTTTATATTAGCTTCAGGTATACAGATTAGTGACTAGACATTTATATAATTTACAAAGTGACCCTCCCAATAGGTCTAGTACCCATTTGGCACCATATATAGTTATTACAATATTACTGACTATATTCCTTGTGTGGTACTTCACACCTCATGACTATTTTGTAACTACCAATTGTTATTTCTTTTTTTAAAGAATTTATTGATTCAGAGAGAGGAAAGAAGGGAAAGAAAGAGAAACATGGATTTGTTGTTCCTCCTATTTATGCATTCATTGGTTGCTTCTTATATGTGCCCTGACTGGAGATTGAACCCACAACGTTGGCGTTTCGGAATGACACTATTAAAATCAACTGAGCTACCCAGTCAGGGCATAATTCTTACTTCTTAATCCCTTCACATTTTTGACCCAGCCTCCCCAACCTCTCCTTATCTAGTAACCATCAGCTTGTTCTCTGTATCTATGAGTCTGTTTCTATTTTGTTTGTTCATTTATTTTGCTTTTTAGATTCCACATATAAGTGAAATCATATAGTATTTGTCTTTCTCTGTCAGACTTACTTCACTTAGCACAGTGGTTGGCAAACTCATTAGTCAACAGAGCCAAATATCAACAGTACAACAATTGAAATTTCTTTTGAGAGCCAAATTTTTTAAACTTAAACTATATAGGTAGGTACATTGTTATTAACTTAATTAGGGTACTCCTAAGCTGGCCTTTGCTAAAAACTCAAGGAGCCAAAGAGCCACGTGTGGCTCGCAAGCCACAGTTTGCCGACCACTGACTTAGCATAATACCCTCTCAGTTCTTCCATTTTGTTACAAATGGATTTCATTCTCTATTTATGGTCTAGTAATATTCCATTGTATATATGTACCACAACTTTTTTATCCATTTGTCTATTGATGGGCACTTGAGATGCTTCTGTATCTTGGCTATTACGTATGTACATTGCAGTGAACATAGGGGTGCATATATCTTTTTCGGTTTCTTTAGATAGAAACCCAGAAGTGGAATTGCTGGGTTTTTATTTTTTTATTACTTTTTTTTGGTAGTTCTATTTTAAATTTTTTTAGGAACCTCCATACTCTTTTCCATAGGGGCTGTACCAATTTGCAATCCCACCAACAACGCCCAAGAGTTTTCTCCACATCCTTGCCTACACTTGTGGTTTATTGATTTTTTTTGATGATAGCCATTCTGACAGGAGTGAAGTGATAACTCATTGTGGTTTTAATTTATCTGATAATTAGTGACATTGAGCATCTTTTCATATGTCTGTGGGCCACCTGTATGTCATCTTTGGAGGGTTTGTTTAGGTCCTCTGGCATTTTTTAAATTGGATTTTCTTTTTGTATGTATGTTAAGTTGTATGAGTTTTTTTTAATAAATTTGGGATTTAACCACATATCGTATGTATCATTGGCTAATATCTTCTCCCAGTCGGTAAGTTGTCTTGTTGTTTTGCTTGTTTCCTTTGCTGTGTAAAAACTTTTTAGTTTTCTCTGGCCAGATGGCTCAGTTTGTTGGAACATCGTTTGGTATACCAAAAGGTAGTGGGTTTGATTCCTGGTCAGGCCACATACCTAGGATGGGGGTTAGATCCCCCTGGTCGGAGAGCATGCAGGGGGCAACCAATCTATGTTTCTTTCTCACATCGACATTCCCTCTCCCCATCTCCCTTCCCTTCTCTCTCTTTCCCTCCCCCTTCCTCTCTCTCTAAAATTAATTTTTTTAAAAAAAGTATCCTCAGGTGAGAATTTTAAAAAAACCTTTTTAGTTTAATGTAGTCCTATTTGTTTATTTTTTCTTTGTTTCCGTTGTATCAAAAAAATATATATCACTAAGAGCAATGTCAGAGAGTTTACTGCCTATGTTTTCTTCTCGGAGTTTTATGGTTTGGGGTCTTACATGTAAGTCTTTAATTCAGTTTATTATTGAACTGATATTTGGGAATATTAAGAGCGTGAGTTGGGGTGTGTTCCTTCACAGAGGATTTTCATCAGCTTCTACTAGGAGTTAGAGGTTGCCACCAACCTGGGACCACTTTGATCCTCTTTGATAGCCCCAGGATTGAAAGTTTCAGTTAAATGATTTTCATGTCTTACAGAAGCAGCTACTGCAATTTCAGTGTGTCCATCTCCACAATAGGGAAATAACTGCCTCTGAGAGGTGATAGGCCCTGTTCTGGTGTCAGGACATTTTCTCCCTGCAATGTGTTCATAGCTTATCACCTTCTTCTGACAGACACATTGTCTAGATGAGAGGCAAGAGAGCCATGCAGTTGTTCAGAGCTTTGCTTTGGTTCTGGTGTCAACGCAACTAGCTTCTAATCTCAGCTCTTCCACTTGTCAGCTATGGCATTTGAGCAAGTTATTCAATTGCATTAAGCTTCATTTCCATTATTATTCCACAAATATAAAAAATAATAATAGTGCTCATTTATTAGGATTATTGTGCAGAATAAATGAGATGCATTAAAAGTACTTAGCATGGGTCTTGGCACAGATAAGTCCTTATTAATTGATACCAGTTATCATTATTAGATAGATAATTAGAACTATTACTAAATTTGTTAAGTTCCCACTAAGTTTTAATGGCTTGGGAGTTTAAGTCTCTTTAATTTCTATGTCTGTTTGTTCCCATTTATTGTCTTAATTTTTTAGTTTAACTCACGCAGTCCTTTTATTCTGGATATTGGGATTTATCATTTTTAGCTTCCTGATAACCATATACCTTTCCATGTGATAAAAAAGGCTACGATATGGTACTTAAAATACCTTACTTAGAATGTTGTTGATTCTCATCTATGTGAAATTGTGGTTTTATTTTAACCATATTCATTAACCTTGTATTACACTGGAATCCTTTTGAATAATCAGTTACACTAAATTTAAAAATTTTAAAAACAGCATGTTTTATCATTTGACTTTTCTGATTATAAAGATAATGTATATTTATTATAGAAAATTGGGAAAACTACAGTGAAGTATTAAGAAAATGAAATCTTTTGTAGTCTCCTATTGTCTGAACTCAATATAGCAGCCAGAGTGATACTTTGGGTATAAATCAGATCATTCTACTGTCTTGCTCTCCATACTCCATTGACTGCCCCCTCTCCAGCTTCATTTCTCCCTCTGTGCCTTGGCTCTTTAACCACCTTGGTCTCTTTGCCATTCCTTAGACATCATTAACCACCTTCCCACCTTAGAGCCTTGCATGTGTCCTTCCCTCTGCCTCAACTGCTCCTTCCCTATTTAACCCAGATGTGCTCCCTTACTTCCTTAAAGTCTCAAATATCACCTTACCAGAATCCTTTTCAGACCACCTCCTCTAAAAAATAGCACCTCCATCAATACCCACTTACCCTACTTTATTTTTCTTCATAGCATCATTTTCTGACTTTGTGTTATGTGTTTACTTCTTGTCTGTTGTACGTCTCTGTTACTAAAGAGCAGGGCCTTGTTTAATTCACTGGTGTATTCCTAGAACTTGCAACAGTACCTGGCACAGAGTAGATACTTAGTAAATATTTGTGGAGTAAATGCATCCTACTATTCAGGTGTAACTATTGAAGTTTTCATGTTTTCTTCCTGTTTCTTATTTGTGTTTGTGCATGTCTCTATGTGTATATTTTTACTATTTGTGTATCTTTATAATTAAATTAGCATTATATAATTTTATGGCCTTCTTCACTTAATTTTATTAGGATTTTCCGGTGTTGTTTCACATTCTTCATAATCATAGTTTTTGCTATTCTCTATTGGTTGACTAGACTTCTATCCCACCTCCTATTATTGGACATTTTGATTTTTTTTTCAAGTTGATTTTTAAATCTCTTTTCAGGAGGGCATATACCGCATCTCTAGGAGAAACAGCAGTTGCATTTGACTTTGGGCCATTGGCAGCCATCCCAAAGAATATTTTTGGACAAAAAGGCAAAGATGAAGTAGTGGCATACCCACTGTACATCTTATATGAGAATGGGGAGACTTTCCTTACATACGTTAGTCTGTTACACAGGTAAGTTGAGGAAGTGACCCACCTAAATGAAAGCCCAGCTTGTGCTCCAGTAGAGATTGTCATAGTTCGACTTATTTACTTATTTATTGTCATAGTTGGAGTTACTTACTTACTTATTTATTGTCATGGTTTGACGTGGGATCTATGTTTTTGAATTGTGGAAGGTGTTGCAGCCCTTTGATGCTTGGCTTGCACAATTTGGAGAAAGATCTGGTACAGATCATAGGACCTTTCATTTACTCATATTAATATTGGAAAATGCGATAGAATTCTTGGATAATCACTTAAGATAAGACTGAATTTGTTTTCACAAAGTCTAGTCAACCAAAGAAGTATTCATTGTGTATCATATATGAACAAGATATTGTGGGGGTGGTTAGACATGGTAATCTGGTATCTTATGTCCCAACTGTGGGAAAAATACATACATACACAAAAAAAGATAATTACCACATCAGTACAAAGACAGTAAGAACCCAGAAGAAGGAGAGATTGTTCTGAATGAAGAAGTTATAGAAATTTTCATTGAGAAGCACTGATGTTATATGGGACTTAAAGGTCTAATGCGGGATTAAATGAAGCATCAAGAAAGGGTAAGAGCATTTTAATTACCAGGGAAGCATGAAGTAGAATATGAAAGTAAAAAATGTGTCATTCAAGGTTCAATGATGAGACATTTGGGGCTAGAGCAGAGGATTCTGGTAGGGAAAATTAAATGATAAAGCTAGAAATATCTGCCCAGGGAAAATTTTAGGGATTTAAACACCTAATTAAGGAATGTGGGTCTTTTCTGTAGGAATGAGGTAGTAAGAATGTAGTGATGGTTTCTCAGCAGGAGAAGATAAAATAAATGGTTAGGGAAGTGAATGGAGCAGAGAGACTTCTTTTTTTAATTTTTTTTTAAATTGATTTCAGGGAGAGGGAGAGAGATAGAAACATCAATGATGAGAAATAATCATTGATCCACCACTGCCTGCATGCCCCATACTTGGGATTGAGCCTGCAACCTGGGCATGTGCTCTGATCAGGAATCAAACCATGACCTCCTGGTTCATTGGTCGAAGCTCCAACACTGAGCCACACTGGCCAGGCATTTGTTTTTGTTTTTGTTTTTCAGAGAGACTTTTAAAGAAGCTGTTGTAAAATTTATCTTGAAGTCTACAAGAGTTTGAACTGCAATGGTTGTAAAGCAAAGGGAGAAATGAACATAGCAGATACTACAAAGGAAGACGTAGTTATTGTTTGGCTATGGTAGTGAGCCATTAACAAATACGGAGATCAGGAAGGGCAGCTAATTTGGGGGAAAGATGATATAATAGAATTGTACATCTGAAACCCATATAATTTTATTAACCAACGTCACCTCAATAAATTAAGTGTTTTGTTTTTTCTATTGTTTACTAGAGGCCTAGTGCACGAAATTCGTGCACGGGGCGGGGGGGGTGGTCCCTCAGCCCAGCCTGCACCCTCTCCAATCTGGGACCCCTCGAGGGATCGGGTCTAAACGGGCAGTCGGACATCCCTCTCACAATCCAGGACTGCTGGCTCCCAGCTGCTCGCCTGCCTGCCTTCCTGATTGCCCCTAACAGCTTCTGCCTGCCAGCCTAATCACCCCCTAACCACTCCCCTGCCAGCCTGATTGATGCCTAACTGCTCCCCTGCCAGCCTGTTTGCCCCTAACTGCCCTTCCCTGCAGGCCCGGTCACCCCCAACTTCCCTCCTCTGCTGGCCTGGTCACCCCTAACTGCCCTCCCCTGCAGGCTTGATCGCCCCCAACTGCCTTCCCTTGCAGGCCTGGTCCCTCCCAACTACCCTCCCCTGCTGGCCTGATCGCCCACAACTGCCCTCCCTTGCAGGCCTGGTCCCTCCCAACTGTCCTCTCCTGCTGGCCATCTTGTGGTGGCCTCTTGTGTCCACATGGGGGCAGTCATCTTTGACCACATGGGGGCAGCCATCTTGTGTGTTGGAGTGATGGTCAATCTGCATATTACTCTTATTAGATAGGTTAGAGGCCTGGTGCATGGGTGGGGGCCAGCTGGTTTGCCCTGAAGGGTGTCCCAGGCAAGGGTGGGGGTTCCCTTGGGGTGTGGGGCAGCCTGGGCAAGGGGCCTGTGGTGGTTTGCAGGCCGGCCACGCCCCCCAGCGACCCAAGCGAAGGCCCTGGTATCTGGGATTTATTTATCTTCTACAATTGAAACTGTGTAGCCTTGAGCGGAGCCAAGCCTCCTGCTCACTCCATGGCCATAGCCATTTCTGTTGAGATTTATTTATCTTCTATAATTGAAACTTTGTAGCGTTAAGCGGAGGCCAAGACAGGCCAGGGCTGCAGAAGCTTGGCTTCCTCCATCGCTGGGGGCAACTCAAGTCTCCTGCTCTCTCCAGCTCCGTGGCTGCCGCCATTTTTGTTGGTATTTATTTATCTTCTATAATTGAAACTTTGTAGTCTTGAGCGCAGGCCTCGGCCAGCCAGGGTGTGCAGAAAGCTTGGCTTCCTCCATCGCCGGGGAAACCCAAGCCTCCCTCCTGCTCGCTCCATGGCCGCAGCCATCTTGGTTGGGGTTAATTCGCATACTCGCTCCTGATTGGCTTGTGGGCATGGCTTGTGGGTGTAGCGGAGTGATGGTTAATTTGCATATTACTCTTTTATTAGATAGGAAGTGTTACATATGGTAGTACATATATCTCCTCCCCCCCGTCAAGTGTTGTTGTTTTTTTAAAGTAGTTACAGGAAAGAGAGAGAGTGCAAAATTAAAAAGATGAGAAAAACTAAAGAGTTTGATAGATTACAGAATGTTAAGGCTTCACTACTAATTGCATTCTCCTTGACAGAAGTGTTCTCTGCCTTCCACACATGATCTCTCTCAGGAGACTTTTGTGTAACATAATTACTCTGTCTATCCTTCCTCCTCCTACCACTTGGTCCTAATTTGTCTACCCTATGATCTACCTAATAACCTTATTCCCAAACATAAAAGTCATCTACATTATCTTACATCCAGTCCAGTCCCAACATTCTATTGATTTTAACATGAAAATTTCTTGATACATCCTTCTCTCAATTCCCTTGTCTTTGCTTCAGACCCTCATCATTTTTTTGCCTGGATCATTCTTAAAGGTCCTCTCCATGTCATTCTCTTTACTACTCTCACTAGCAGATGAATCTTAGTAAAGTGAAGCCCCATCCCCCTTGATTAAACCTCTAGTGACACACTGTCCCCCAGTAGATAGACTCTGAGCTCTCTAACATGCCATACGAGATCATCTGCTTTGTAAGCCAGTCCTGAAAATCTGCCTCACTGCTTCTTTGTTGCCTTGGACTTTGTACTTCACCTCCTATCACACTAAGCTCAGTTTTCTTCTTATTAATTCCTTGTCTTGCATGCCTCAGAACTTTGTATATGCTGCTCCCTAGCTTGGAGTGTTTATCACCCCTTCCCAGAATATACTTTCTCCACTGATCTTACTGAGATGCCTTTTTTACACTTTTTTTGTACCTTTCTATATTTCTCAGTAACCTGTAAAGCTTTGCATTGTTACACTTATCACATGGTAGAATAATTCTGGCTAAATGTCAGTTCTGTGGGGGTGTCATGTAGCTCTCAGTAAATGTATTTATCTAATTCAATTAAATATGTGGGTCTGGAGCCCTGAAGATAAGCAACATTTCAGAAGAAAAAATTTGAGAGTCATCAGGACATAGATAACAGTTAATGGTTTAATATGCTGTTATGTAAGTATGTTTTGAGAAGAGAATAAAGCTTACAGCACCAATATTTTTTCACCCAAATACGTTTCACTCTTTCTTTAGCCCTGGGAATATCGGAAAGCTGTTAGGTCCATTGCCCATGCATCCTGCAGCTGAAGATAACTATGGTTATGACGCTTGTGCTATACTCTGCTTACCCTGTGTCCCCAACATCTTAGTGATTGCTACTGAGTCAGGAATGCTCTATCACTGTGTTGTGCTGGAAGGGGAAGAAGAAGATGACCAAACAGTAAGTCAGCCTAGTGTGTGTGCACATTTGTATCTCCAGCACCTAGTTTACATCCTGTACCAATATAAATGCTTAATAGAGATGAGGAATTTCATTTTTTATCTGACACCTCTATATATTTTGGAAATTGAACACTCAAAGTTAATCGAAGCCCACTTAAAAACTTAAATGGGAAGAAGTTAGAAGGTGCCCAACTTACTTGATCCACCAACCTACATATTTCTTTCTGGACTCTAAATTGGCAATCTTTGGTGACAAATATAAAGAACCTTTGAGTCACTGATTTAGCTCTTCTCTGAACTTGATTATTCCTATCTTTCTAAAAGAAGGGAGACTTCTTTTTTCTCTGAAGACTATGAAGGCACTGTCAGAATAGGGGATGGAATTAAGAATTTGAAAGCACTATTTGATCCAGCTTTTTGCTTCTGTTTTTCATTGTGTACATTTTCACATAGACATGAAAGACTAAAAATATGCTTTTTTACAGTCAGAAAAGTCCTGGGATTCCAGGGCCGACCTTATTCCTTCTCTGTACGTGTTTGAGTGTGTTGAGTTGGAGCTTGCCCTGAAACTGGCGTCTGGAGAGGATGATCCCTTTGATTCCGACTTCTCTTGTCCAATCAAACTTCACAGAGGTAAAGTATTTTTTTCAATTACAGTTTACATTTTATTTATTTTATATTAGTTTCAGGTGGTTAAACAATGTGGTTAGACATTTATATAATTTAAAAAATTACACCACCCCCTAATAATTCAATTGGCAGATAATTATTACAGTATCGTCATCATTATTTTTCTGTTTACATTTTTTTAAAATATATTTTTATTGATTTCAGAGAGGAAAGGAGAGGGAGAGAGAGAGAGAAACATCAATGATGAGAGAGAATCATTGATTGGCTGCCTCCTGCACGCCCCCCACTGGGAATCAAGCCCGCAACCTGGGCATATGCCCTGACTGGGAACCAAACCAGTGACCTCTTGGTTCCTGGGTCGACGCTCAACCACTGAGCTACACCCGGCTAGGCTCTGTTTACATTTTTTAAAATTGATGACAGTATTACGGAAGCCCCCCAGGTTCCAGCCTTTTCCCCCGTCCACCCAGTCCCCCCTCCTCCACCCTAGACTTTCCCCACACTATTTTCTGTGTCCATAAGTTATACATATATGCAAATACGTTCTTTGGTTCAGCTCTTCCTGTCCCCTCACCCCCACCTCCCCTTTGAGATCTGTCATTCTGTTCCATGCATCCATGCCTCTGGACCTATTTTGTTCATCAATTTATTTCGTTCATTAGATTCCACATATAAGTGAGATCATGTGATATTTATCTTTCTTTAACTGGCGTATTTTGCTTAGCGTAATAATTTCTAGGTCCATCCATGCTGTCACAAGGAGTAAGAGATCTGTCTTTTACAGCCACAAAGCATTCCATTGTGTAAATGTACCACAGCTTTTTTTTTTTTTTTTTTTTTAAGAATAGTTTATTGATTTTTAGAGAGAGAGGAAGGTAGAGGGAGAGAGAAACATCCATCTGAGAGCGTAACATTGATCAGCTGCCTCCTGCACTCCCTGTACCAGGGATTGAGCCCATAACCTAGGCATGTGTCACTGACCAGGAATCAAACCAGCAACCTTTTGGAGCACGGGATGATGCCCAACCAACTGAGCCACACTAGCCAGGGCATGTATCACAGCTTTTTTATCCACTCATCTACTGATGGGCACTTGGGCTGTTTCCAGATCTTAGCTATCTACACTAATAAAAGAGAAACATGCAAATTAACCATCACTCCGCTATGCCCACCAGTCAATCAGAGCGAGTATGCAAATTAACCAAACGAAAGATGGCGGTTAATTTGCATATGCAGACGGAGTGAACACTGAAGACAGCATAGAAGGAAGAGGGAGGGAAAGTGGAAAGCGAGGCAGCGGGAGGAAAAGTGTGGGGCTGCGGTGGGAGGGAAAGCACGGGGCAGCAGCGACGGGAGGGAAAGCACTGGGTGGGGGGCAGAGGTGGCAGGAGGGAAGGGAAAGCACAGGGCAGCGGTGGGAGGAAAAGCTAGGGGAGGGGTGGCGGTAGGGAAGCCCGCTGGAAGCCCTGTTCTTGCAGGAATCTTCCTGCAACGGGCCTCTAGTTGTAAATAATGCTGCTATGAATATAGGGTTGCATATATCCTTTCTGATTGGTGTTTTGGAATTCTTAGGATATATTCCCAGAAATGGGATCTCTGGGTTAAACAGCAGTTCTACTGTTCCACAGTGGCTGCACCAGTCTGCATTCCCACCAACAGTGTACTAGGGTTCCCTTTTCTCCACATCCTTGCCAGCACTTGTTGATTTATTAATGGTAGCCATTCTGGCAAGTGTGTACAATATTATTGATTATATTCCCTATACTTTACTTTAGATACTCATGACTATTCTATAACTACCAATTTGTTTTTCTTCATCTCTTCATCTTTTTCAACCATCTCCCTCCCCTCTGGCAACCCGCAGTTTATTCTCTTTATCTATGAGTCTGTTTCTGTTTTGCTTGTTCTTTACATTCCACATGTAAGTGAAGTCATACAACACTTGTCTTTTTCCACCTTCTCCCAGTCTGTCCATGTTGCCAAAAATGGTAAGATTTCATTCTTTTATGGCCAAGTAATATTCCATTGTATTTATGTACCATATCTTCTTTATTCCATCATCTATTGATGGCCATTTGGGTTGCTTTCATATATTGGCTATTGTAAATAACACTGCAGTGAACATAGGGGTGTATGTGTCTTTTCAAATTAGTGTTTTGAGTATTCACTAAATTTAATTCTTTTATTTTATTATATTTATACTAAAACTATCATAGACTGTCCTTGTATAATTTATTTGTTCTGTTGTTCCAGGCTTTAAAAATTCGATGGGCTTCTTTTGTCCTTTTAGTCATTCATTACTCTTTAGATCCAAGAAAGACTGAGCAAATTTTCCAAGTTTGAAAATAGTGGTCTTTCGTCTGGATCTACCCACATTTATAACAGTAAATTTTTCTTGGTTCAGTGAAAGGTAGATATTTCATGCTTCAAATACTTAAGGATATACAAACTTTAAAAAATCAAATTATAATATAATGATATTAAGGTATCTCTTTAAAATATCTTCATTTTTTTAGAACACATCTTGTTATAATCAGATCCAGTTTGAATGTTATCCTTTTTATCTTTTTTTCTTTTGTTTTAATTTACCTGGTTGGTTCCAGAGCATTCTGGCAACTTATCTCTGTTTACCTAGGGAGGTCTTGGGTAAACAGATGAGACAGTTAAAGAGCATGTTGTTCAGAGTGGCTGAGTGGAAGAAGTGTGTGACTAGAAGTCTGGAGTGTCCTAGGTTTTAGTTACAGCTCTAACATTAATAGGCTCTGTAGTATTGGACATTTACTCAATCTCTGGTCTTCAGTTTTCTCGTCTGAAAACAACAGGGATAACATTAGATATCTTTAAGATCCCTTCTAACACACAAATTCTGTAATTTTATTTGCCCCTCCACCCTTTCTCAGAGTCTCCTCTAGATCTTGTCTTCTCAGTGAAGAATGAGGAACAAAAGTTTATTCAGCCTGGAATGACTAGGTGTACCTTTCAAAGTTTTCTTCTGTGCAGTATGGAGAGAGGGAGTTCAGTGTTAGAGCAGCCTGATTTAATCTGCTTAGAGTCCCACTAACCATTTTGGGTAGGTTTGGTAATAATGAGTTTGACTCTGTATTAAAGTATAGCCATAACATTTAAGGGGTCTTTATATAATAAACGAGGAAAGAGAACTCATTGGACATGTCTAATTAAACAGTATTTGGAGAGATATAGTCTAAATATATTAAGTCTTGGACTTTGCTTTATAGATGAGGAAATTGAACCTATAAACGAATTGGTTTCCTTATAAAACTTCATATGTGCCCTAGCCAGGTAATTCAGTTTGTTAGTGTCATCTTGATATACCATGGTTGCGGGTTTAATCCCTAGTCAGGGCACATACAAGAATCAACCAGTGAATGCATAAATAAATGGAATAACAAATTGATGCTTTTCTCTCCCTCTCTCTTTCTCCTTCCCCCCTCTCTCTAAAGTCAATCAATTTTTAAAAAGTTAAAAAAATAGGTACAGATATGTATCTTTGAGAAATCTTAAATGTAGGCATTTTTATTGTAGTTATTCTGAGAATTAACATTCTCATATGTGTAACTAATAAATTATTGACTTGTTCATATTTGTATGTAAGGCATATTAAAATCACTGAAACATTCATCTTTTTAATGACCTAAGTGAAATAACTACATATAACATGTTGGGGGGTATCTAGAAAATTTCCTACTTCAGGTACCAGTGTTGCCTCATTTTTTAGAACAGATTTCTGTTACATCCCAATATTAACATTTTTCTGACTTTAGCACAACAGACACATTTTGAAATGCCATTCTACATAATAGTAGACCTGATGAGATGATTTGAGCCTTAAGTCTCAAATACGGGCAGATGAAAAGAAGCTTTGCAATATTTATTGTTCAGAGAGATGATTGCCGAAGACCAGGAATTTTTAAACTTCCTACAGCACAATGCTTTTTTCACTGAGCCAAACCAGCTAGAGCCCACAATGCTTTTTTCAGAGTATTATGCAGAACCCCAGCATATAAAACAGATAATAATAATTTAACATCCACTATACAACATGTACATACTATAAAGTCAACAGTAAGAAAGTGAGGCTGTCTGATAAAAGAGATTTTTAATTTATAGGCTTATGGATGACAGTTACCATCTTAAATCAGCTTTAGTGTATACTTATTTCCATATCTTGATTTAGTTATCGAATATTATTTTTAAAATCTTGAGTCACAGAAATATATGTCTATATACATAAAAGCTAAGCGTCCATCGGGTAATGATGTCATGTAGCAACGCCCGGCTTCCTCTCCCTAGCAACAACTAGCCTCCTTGCAGTTTCTTCAGCCCAGGAACACGACTTGCTTTATAACCAGGTGCAAATATTTCACACTTTAACCAAATGTCTGTGAAGCAGTTTCCCGTACCTCATCTCATTTGATCCTCACAGAAGTCCTGGAGTAGGTAGATAGGAGACTCAGTGGAATCCTATTTTCTTTTCATTAGCCAGAAAACAGAGATTTAGAAATCTTAGAAACGTGACCTGACTGAAAAGAAGAAATGGTGGACCTTGAAAATAACTTCAAGTTTTCTCACTGCACAGAATATAGTCAAACACTGCTGCAGTTAAATATTTTACCCTTTGTTCTCCCTGCGTGATCTACAATAATAATCTGATTCGTGTTGATATTTATTGCTGTGTTGCTGACAATTACCTGAAAGAGAAGTTGGGGTGCTTCACTGGGTTGGAAAAAGTTTAGCTAACTCAGAAAGCAGGTCTAATTAAGCAACTTTATTCTATATCTGTAAAAGGCTAAGTTGACTCACGCATGCACGATACGCATAAAGCTCTCGCTGGAGCCAATTGCATGTGTGTGTTTCCATCTGTCATTGTTGATCATGAATTTGGTTGACACTTCTATTATAGAGAAAGTGCGAATAGTAAAATATTTCTTCTAATTTCCTTTCAATGTGCACGAATTTGTGCACTGGCCCACTAGTTTGTAAATAATAATCAGTATTTAGGAACTCCTCTTTTAGTCTCAGAATGGTCTTACTGATACTAGGGCTCAAAAGAAGTATAGAAAATTTCATTAAAATTACATAACAACTGATCATATATTTTTTAAATATATTTTTATTGATTTCAGAGAGGAAGGGAGAGGGAGATAGAAATAGAGAGAGAGAGAGAGAGAAAGACATCGAGACATCAATAATGACAATCATTGATTTGCTGCCTCCTGCACATTCCCTACTGGGGATCGAGCCTGCAGCCTGGGCATGTGCCCTTGACCAGAATTAAACCTGGGACTCTTCAGTCCACAGGCTGGTGCTCTATCAACTGAGCTAAACCAGCTAGGGCACAGCTGCTCATATTTTTTAGTATAAATATAAGTGATTGTCAAACAAAAATTGGAAGTAGAACTTAAGCTTTCCTGTGGGTCAACATTATCAAGACAAGTAAAGCTTCACATTTCATACCTGCCTTACTGTCTTATGACAGAACTGAAAGTCTTTTAGTGTACCTGTGCTATAGGAGTGCACTTGCTTCAACAATTTCATGTTAAGTAGATGTGTGCATAAGTTTTCTGCAGACCTATAATCATGCTTAATCATTTTATTTTGAATACCTGTAAATAAATGCACAAAGGTAGACAGATCCCTGACTGTTTTGGCTCAGTAGATAAAGCATTGGCCTGTGGACTGAAAGGTCCCAGGTTCGATTCTGGTTAAGGGCCTGTACCTTGGTTGCGGGCACATCTCCAGTAGGAGGTGCGCAAGAGGCAGCTGATCGATGTTTCTCTCTCATCTATGTTTCTAGTTCTCTATCCTTCTCCCTTCCTCTCTGTAAAAAAATCAATAAAATATATTTTTTAAAAAAAAAAGGTAGACAGAAAGACATAAATGATTACCTGGTAGCAAGTGTTTATATTTTGGTGAACTCTGTTGCATTAATATTTAGAAAATAATGCATTTGCATTGTGTTTATTCATCATACTTTTTAAAACACCTAAAATATATTTAAAAGTTGAATTTAGATTTTAAAATTTCAAAAACCCCCTAACATAGAGTCATAATAAAAATGTCCTGTTGATCTTCCATCACTTTCATCAGAAAACGTGTTTTTGGGCTGCTGGAGTGAATATTTTTAGTTTTCCAATGGCTTCCTTTATATCATTAATGATTCCATTTGCAGATCCCAAGTGTCCCTCAAGATATCACTGTACTCATGAAGCTGGTGTACATAGTGTTGGACTAACTTGGATTCATAAACTTCATAAATTTCTTGCATCAGGTGAGTATTCTGTGCTTTTCAGTATGTTTCACAGATCCTATTAAAAAGTAGTTTGGAAAAACCCTGGCCTGTGTGGCTTAGTTGACTGAGCATTGTCCCATGCACCAAGAGTTCGTCGGTTTGATTCCTGGTCAGGACATACGCTTGGGTTTCAGGCTGAATTCCCCAGTAGCAGGTATGCAAGAGGCAGCCAATCAGGGATTCTCATCATTGATATTTCTATCTCTCCCTTCCTCTGTCTCTGAAATCAATAAAAACTTTTTATTTTTAAGTAGTTTGGAATAGAAAAGTAATTTTGGAGTAGAAAATTAATGAAACCAAAAGTTGGTTCTTTGAAAAAATTAACAAAGTTGACAAACCTTTAGCCAGTCTGACCAAAAATAAAAGAGAGGACTCATATTATGACAGTTAGGAATTAAATTGGCGTTATTACTCCTAATCTTTCAGAAACAGAAAAGATTATAATAGAATAGCTGTATGCCAATTAGATAACTTAGATGAAATGGACAAATTTCTAGAAAGACACAGACTACCAAAACTGACTTAAGAATAAGTAGAAAATTTGAATAGACGTATTCAAGTAAAGAGATTGAATTAGTAAACAAAACTCCCTAAAAAGAAAAGTTCAGGACAAGCTGGCTTCACATTTAAAGAATAAATATCAATTATTCACAAGCATTTCCAAAAAAATAGGAGAACATTTTCTAACTCTATGAGGTCAGTATTACCGATACCAAAACTAGACAAAGATGTCAAGAAAAGAAAACTACAGACAAATATCTCTCATGAATATGGATAGAAAAATCCTCGACAAAATACTAGCAAAACAAATCCAGCAACATATAAAAAACATCATATACCATGACTAAGTGGGATTTATCCCAGGAATGCATGGGTAGTTTAACACCCAGAAATCAATCCATGTATTATATACCATAGCAATAGCATAAAGGACAAAAACCATGATTATCTTAATAAAGAAAATGCATTTAAGAAAATTTAATAGCCTTTCATGTTAAAAATACTCAACAAACTAGTAATAGAAAGGCACGTCCTCAAACTGATAAAGGGCAGCTATGAAAAATCCACAGCTAACGCCATACTTCATGGTGAAGACCAAGTGCTCTGTGAATTAGCTTTCTATTGCTGCTATTATAAATCACCACAAACAACTTAAAACAATAAAAACTTGCCTTGGCTGGTGTTGATCAGTGGTTAGAGCACCAGCTTGCACACCAAAGGGTCATAGGTTAGATTCTTGGTCAAGGGCAGATACCTAGGTTGTGGGTTCAATTCCCGGTTGGGGCACATGTTGGAAGGCAGCCATTGATGTATCTCACATTGATGTTTCACCCCCTCCCCCCCCCCACTTACCTTCCTCCCTTCCACTCTGAAAAAAGAAAAAATGGGAAAAATATCCTCAGGTGAGGATTAACCAAGAAAAAAAAGAGGAAGCAATGGTTTGAGACAAGAACTTAATTGCATTTAATATTTGTCAGCATTTTGATATGGAGACATTTGTGCATCAATTTATGTAATGGGATAATGTGTTCCTTTGTAGATGAAGAAGATAAGGATAGTTTACAGGAACTTGCTACAGAACAGAAATGCTTTGTGGAACACATCCTTTGTACAAAGCCATTGCCATGCAGGTAAGAACCAACTCCTTGTCTATACAAGTAACTGTTGTTTGCCCCAGTAATCCAGATACATGTATGCATCACACTCACACGCAGCTCACCCCTAAGAGTACCAGTTCATCCAGTGATTATCCAGAGCTCCCGTCTCAGGACCCTCACATACTGTGTCCTCTGTCTGAAAGGTCTTGTCCCGTGCAGCTGTAGTTTGCTGTCTTCACTGGCTAACTCTACTGATTCTTCCTGAACTTAACTTAGTACCAATTCTTCAGAAAGGGTTCCTTGATTCCCCAGTCTAACCTGAGGTTCTCCTGTTGTTCTGCCATTTTCTTTGTAGTACATTCAAGGTGGTGTCTGTATTTGTTTAATGTCTGTCACCACTGCTAGAGTATGTTTCATGAGAGCAGAGACCACATCTGTTTCCTGCCATTCACTGTCCCCTCCTGTCGGCATAATTGCTGTCATACATGCTTCAGCAATGTTCAGTAAATATTTGATGAGTAAATAAAGGGAAGTGTCTAGAATGACTCCCAAGTTCCTACCTGGGATAACTGGGTAGATGTGGTCCCTTGGAGACACGTGGGACATAGGCAAAAGTATGTTTGGGAGGATGGAGATGTGTTAATGGAGGCACTTGGAGTTTTCTGTTCCTGTGGCACATCCAAAGTGGAGGCACTCAGTAGGCTGTTGGACATGTGTGTCTGGAGTTTGGATGGTCTGGGCTAGAACAGTATGGATGTGGGAATTGTCAGCTTTGGAATGTGTCTATGGTTAGGGTTACTCAGAAAGGAGCCTAGAATGAGTAGAGGAGACCTGTGAAGAGAGTCTGAGCAACACTTTGACAGTCGGTGAGTCGAGATAGAGGAGCCTAGCCAAGGAAGGAAACTTGAGTCCAGGGCTGCCAGAAAGACGACAGGAAACCTGAAGGAAAAGATGTCAGGATGCCCAGGAAGTGGGTGTTTCAGGGAGCAGGCAGTGGGCAGCAGCAGGAAGGAGTCATGAGTCTAGACTTGGCAGTACAGGGGCTTCATCTAGAACTGGGAGGGAAACAATGGTAGATGGGGGAGGAGAGCACCAGAGTGAAAAGTGAACAGGGAAAAGAGATAATAAAACTCCACTTACATACATTTCAAAAATAGGTAAAATTAAACAGGTAAAAGTATCGCCTAAGAAGGAACACATAGATAGGAAAATGATGAAGCAAAGCAGGAGCATGAGTATCATAAAAGTCAGAATAGTGGTTACAGCTCTAAGGAGTGAAAGGCTGGATCAGGTAGCAACAGCGTCCTGGCAGCGGCAGCATTCTGATTGGTGGCCTGGATAGTGGTTACAGAGTGTATGCACTCTTCTGTGTGTAGATTTCACACTGAAAAGATAAAATACAACATTTCTAACCTCTCAGACTCCCCCTTACCTACCTCCCCCCTTATAGGTTACAATTTAAAGTCTGCTGATTCTAGGTAAAGAGAAGGGAAGAAAAACTAGGTTAGGGGGAGCTTGAAATTATAGTGGAGAGAGTTTTGAATAGAAGAGATGTGAGCATGTTTATAAGCTGAGGGTAATTAGACAATAGGAGATTTTGAAACTATAGTGTTGAGATCAGAAGAGGTGAGAGGAAATGGCATGGTCAGTCCAGGGCAGAAGTATACTGTGGGGGTGGGATGAACATTGGGGCAGGTGGAGTAGCCTGTTGGCAGGAAAGACATTTCCTTCAGTGAAATAACCAAGACTAAGAGGGAGATGCAAGCTCTGTGCTGGAAATGAAGTCCTGTGACAGATGTTGGGCTGCATTGGATTTTTCATGTGAGATAGACTGAAATTCAGTCAGTAGTTTCTGAGCACTTCATCTGGGCTAGGCAGAGACAGCTGGGGCATCTGTGCAAGTTGGGGAGAAAGACACTTAAAACTTCATTGAATCATGGTAACTGCTGAGGTTAGTGCGCACCATGAGGCTCTGGGTTCCTGAGTGACTTATAAGTCCAATGGCCTCTAGGCTGCTAAGTGACAGGTGTTCAAACCAGTCAAAGCTGTGAGTATTACACATTTCCAGGTCAGCACCTTTGAGGTTATTGCACTAAGAGCAGGTCCCAGGCAACTGATAGCCCAGGCCAGAGAAGGCGGCGAACCTCAGCCATGTCCTTACACGTGGATCCACTGCACTTGCCATTTTCTAACTTCCCTGTGCCTGTGTGTGTTTCCAGACAGCCAGCTCCCATTCAAGGGTTCTGGATTGTCCCTGACATCCTGGGGCCCACGATGATCTGCATCACCAGTACCTATGAATGCCTCATAAGGCCTTTATTGTAAGTACCATTTTGTATTCCTCACACAACTTACTAATTCTGCAAGATCTAAACTGGGAAAATGCCCTTAGAAACTGGCTTGAAGATACTTGGATTATGCTTTGGCTTCTTATAAGGGTTGGAAAGATAGAATAGGATTAGTTTTAGGCATGATATCTTCCTTGGCCACCTGAGAGTCAAGCGCTTTATTTCAAAGTATGGGAAAGCATACTAAAATAGTGAACTCCATTAATATGAATTATATTCAGCGATTATCATGTTCTAACTATGTGCCAGACTTAAAAGTAAGGCAGTTACATGCATTTTCTCCTGTAACCAGAGTGGCCCAGTAAGGACAACACTATTGTGCCCATCTTGTAAAAGGAAACAGGGCTCGAGAGGTTCATTAAATGCTCAAGTAACACATGGAGCCAGGCTGCAAAAATAGTACAGGGCTTTCTCACTCCCAAGTCCATGCTCACACTTGAACTTCTCCATTTCTGCCAGGCTCAGAGGGACGTCATAGACTGTGTAACTCTGGAAGTCAGGTGGTATATAGCTGAACTCATAATCTTCCTTCTTAAAGCACTCATATGAAGCTATAAGCACCGGGGTTTTTTTGTTTGTTTTTCCAGAAACCCTGGAATGTCATTCTGGGTTTTATAAAGGCAGGAATAAGCCACCAGTGTTGAACACTGGCACCCCTGCTCCCCGAGTCTCTTGGTGTCATTTCAAAGTATGTACTTTTAGATACATAGTTTGAAATACTGCCATTAATTTACTATCCTTCAAGGAACTCCCATGCTCTTTGAAGATTGATAAGTTACACTCTTTGGAAAGCAAAAGAACTCTTATCAATTTTGTATTACTTACACTAAAAGAGACTAAAAACTCTAGCAAGAATAAACAAAAGTAATAAAATGCCTGAAAAAATTCCTTTTTGCCTTTTGCCTCAAGCATATTTTTAAAAACCCATCCTACCTTTAGTAAAATAAGATCTACATACTGGGTTACTTCAGAATAAAAATGTGAATCCCAGAGGAAAAGAAAACTGAAATGTTATCTAGATACATTCAAATCATGTTTTCTGCTAACTCCCTGAAATACAGGTTGTCTATCCTATCTAATAAGAGAGTAATATGCAAATTGACTGTGCCTCCGCTACACCCACAAGCCATGCCCACCAATCAGGAGCAAGTATGCAAATTAACCCAACCAAGATGGCTGCGGCCACGGAGCGAGCAGGAGGCTTGGGTTTCCCGGGCAATGGAGGAATCCAAGCTTCCCGCACACCCTGGCCAGCCCAGGCCTCCACTCAAGGCTACAAAGTTTCAATTATAGAAGATAAATTAATCCCAACAAAAATGGCTGCTGCCATGGAGAGAGCAGGAGGCTTGGGTTTCCCCAGTGATGGAGGAAGCCAAACTTCCTGGCCGGCCCTTCCTGCCTCTGCTCAAGGCTGCAAAGTTTCAATTATAGAAGAGAAGTAAATCCCAGATCCCAGGGCTTCCGCTTGGGTCGCTGGGGGCCGTGGCCGGCCTGCAAACCACCATAGGCCCCTCGCCCAGGCCACCCCATGCCCCAAGGGAACCCCCACCCTGATCCAGGACACCCTTCAGGGCAAACCAGCTGGCCCCCACACGTGCACCAGGCCTCTATCCTATCTAATAAGAGTAATATGCAAATTGACCATCACTCCAACACACAAGATGGCTGCCCCCATGTGGACACAAGATGGCGGGCGGGGGGGCGCAGTTGGGAGGGATCAGGCCTGCAGGGGAGGGCAGTTGTGGTGATCAGGCCAGCAGGGGAGGGAAGTTGGGAGGGACCAGGCCTGCAAGGGAGGGCAGTTGGGGGTGATCAATCCTGCAGGGGAGGGCAGTTAGGGGTGACCAGGCCAGCAGAAGAGGGAAGTTTGGGGTGACCAGGCCTGCAGGGAAGGACAGTTCAGGGGGACCCAGGCCTGCAGGGAGAGCAGTTGGGGGGGACCAGGCCTGCAGGGGAGGGCAGTTAGGGTTGACCAGGCCTGCAGGAGAGGGCAGTTAAGGGCAATCAGGCTGGCCGGGGAGTGGTTAGGCGGTGATCAGGCTGGCAGGCAGAAGCAGTTAGGGGCAATCAGGAAGGCAGGAAGGCAGGCAGGCGAGCAGTTGGGAGCCAGCAGTCCTGGATTGTGAGAGGGATGTCCGGCTGCCCATTTAGGCCCGATCCTACCAGGATTGGGCCTAAACAGGCAGCCGACATCCCTCGAGGGGTCCCAGATTGGAGAGGGTGCAGGTTGGGCTGAGGGACACACACCCCCGTGCACAAATTTTGTGCACCGGGCCTCTAGTAGTGTAATATTGTTGTTGCATTCAGAGTAAGTTGCTCACCATGGTGTTAATTTTTTTTTTAATATTTTTTTTAATATATTTTATTGATTTTTTATGGAGAGGAAGGGAGAGGGATAGTCAGAAACATCAATGAGAGAGAAACATCGATCAGCTGCCTCCTGCACACTCCCTACTGGGTATGTGCCCACAACCAAGGTACATGCCCTTGACCAGAATTGAACCTGGGACCCTTGAGTCCACAGGCCGACGCTCTATCCACTGAGCCAAACCAGTTCGGGCAATGGTGTTAACTTTTGAAGTCTTTCAAGCTTTCTGAAATTTCCATTGTGAATATTTGTAATATTCGAATGAATGTAATTTTTATAAGTCAAGTTATATAGAGAGTAAGTACAGTATTTAGTGATTATCTGGGTGAATATTGGTTTTGCTCAAATCCAAACTGTACCTAGGAAATGAGTGACTCATTTATATTTGTGACTCTGGCTTATAACTGGCTTTCAAGTCCTTGTAGAAAAGTTTGTGATGAATTTATACCCTGTGCTGCCATGATTTTTACAAAAAGAATTTGGAGTGATGGGACCCAAAATGCTTTGACAAATGGTAGCATTGATAGAATAGGGGGTAGTCCCCCAATGAGCTGTCTTCATGGCAAAAACGTGCATCCTGGTACTCACACACAGTGCCACTCGATAGTTCCTTAAGAGTCTCAATGTTCTGGGCAGATGTGGCTAATGCTTTCCTCTGATGCAGAGAGCGACTTCATGGTAGATTTTGTTTATTTTGCAGAAGCACAGTCCATCCAGCGTCTCCTCCCCTGCTTTGTACTCAAGGAGATGTTGAAGTGGCAGAGTCTCCCCTCCGAATTCTAGCTGAAGCCCCGGATTCCTTTGAAAAGCATATAAGAAGCATTTTGCAACGTAATGTTGCAAATCCAGCATTTTTGAAGTATGGGATATAGGTTATAGGTTTTAAGAACTGGTTCCCTTCTCTATTTTCCCAATTACTGTTCATCCTGTCTGTCCTCAGCTGTTTATTTAATTTCATATACTTTTTACTATGTTGGAGTTGGAAGAAACATAGGGCATATTTAATCAGCTAGTGAATAGACAGAATGGATATAGAGGCACTTGAAAATGATGATAAACAGGAAGTATAAAAAGGGAAAAAAGCAGTTATGACTTGAGTCAATTTTTAGTTGTTTTACTCAGCTAAGGAAAGTAATGGTAGAAACTTTTTGTTAAAGATCATCTGAAAAAGATACAGCCCCTCCTCCCGAAGAATGTCTTCAGCTCATCAGCAGAGCCACCCAGGTGTTCAGAGAACAGTACATTCTTAAACAGGACCTGGCTAAGGAGGAGATTCAGCGGAGGTAGGTGGCCTTTGCTCACGTACCACCAGCTCCTGGCGGGCAGCCGACACTGTATAATGGCCTAGACCTGGCTTCTCATTACATTGCTTTTTTTCTTTTTGCTTTTGAAGGATCAAATTACTATGTGACCAAAAAAAGAAACAACTTGAAGATCTCAATTATTGTCGAGAGGAAAGGTAAATGCCAAAATTGGGGAGGAAAAAAACAACGGCTCAAGAAGACTGGAACTGTATCTCACCCTAAATCCCAGACCACATTAGCTGGCTTCACCATCAAGGTGGACCCTAAGAGTCTCGTTTTTTCTGCCATTAGGAAAAGTCTGCGGGAAATGGCTGAGCGCTTAGCTGACAAATATGAGGAAGCCAAGGAAAAACAAGAAGATATCACAAACAGGTCAGTGGTCGTACAACATTCAGTTCCCCGCTCAGGTACTACTGGTGCTACTCTGTGCTCAGATATTAACAGCGCCACGGGAAGCGGTCCTGGAGTGCTCTCCCAGGCCTGCAGGGTGGAGCTGGCTTCCTCACTCACCTCTCCTGAGGCACGTTAGGGAAGACAGTGCAGTGATGCTTTCCCCCCGATCCTGTGGGGCCTCCTCCATAGGCACCAGATTCATTCCTAAGTAGCAGAGATCTTAAGCTGGGATGTTTTCTTGCCTTTTTTAAAGGATGAAAAAAGTACTTCACAGTTTTCATTCTCAGCTTCCAGTTCTCTCTGATAGTGAGAGAGACATGAAGAAAGAATTACAGCTGATACCTGATCAACTTCGACATTTGGGCAATGCCATCAAACAGGTAGGAATGAATATAGGTTGTTAAATTTTGTACTTATGTTTGTTCTGTAAAAAATAATTTTATAAAATATAAAAAATTCTCAGGGGGCAGGGAAGGTGGGGAGATTTACTAGAGAACTTACAAGTATAATCCATGGGCACAGACAGAAATGCAGTGAAGGCCTGGGAAGGGGGCAGGAGTGGGGAAGAGGGGGTCAATGAGGGGGAAAATGTGTTGGGGGGGAAATCTGTAATACTTTCCAACAACAAAAACTGATTTAAAAATGTAATAAGATACCATGAAAACATGTAGCAAACCACAGCCAAAAAACCTATGTTGTTTGATACTTAAGGTTACCATGAAAAAAGACTATCAGCAGCGCAAGATGGAAAAGGTACTGAGTCCTCAAAAACCCACCATTACCCTTAGTGCCTACCAGCGGAAGTGCATTCAGTCCATCCTGAAGGAGGAGTAAGTAATATTGCCGATCTGCTGTTATGAGGTAGCTTTTTCTTTGCAATAAATATGCCAAAATGAGCCTTTCTCTGCCCAGCTGACATTACTTGGCATTTGTATGTCAAGTTTACTGGAATAGGAGCCATGTGATAAAGGACTTAAGAGATGACTTCATTGTAATATGATTTTGTTGTGTGGTCAAGGTGTATTCCCCAGTGAACATGTTAAAATACTATCTGCCACTGTTGTTAGCCTTAAATAAGTAGTAAACACCATTACTATCCATCTGAAATGTTAACCTGTTAATTTTAGCAAAGCACTTCTAATTTCAACATTACTAACTAGTTTAAATTCTTTATGGCTTACTCATTTGTTCTATTCCCAAAAGTGAGTGATTTTATGATTTTACAGGGGTGAACACATAAGAGAAATGGTGAAGCAGATTAATGATATCCGAAATCATGTCAACTTCTGACACCACCAGGGAACAGTCGCACCTGAAGTTAACACAAGTGAAGGCTTGAGCTCAAACTGTAAAACAAGCCAGTAGCATTATCTAATTTATAAAGAGGCATTTGGATGAGCTTTGGTGTTATTGTTCATCATTTTCATACTTGTTTTCTAATTATTGAATAAATGCTTTTATTTAAAAATTGGAATGTGCTTTATATATAAGCTTAAGTTGATGATTATGTTCAGCAATGGCTTAGGATTTCTTTTAAAAGCCTAAGAACTCTGAGTTTTCTCCACAGTTGAACAAGATTAAGAGCTGCATGTTAAAGTGCCAACACCAGAAATGTGATTCTGAAAAGGGTCAGGAACTTGGGATTCAAAGGAAAAGGCCACACAGTATACTAGGCAGCAGCTTTTTTAATTTGAACACTTTCTTCTTAAGGGCACACCTTCAGTACAGTTAACAAACGGTTACAACTGAAATCTGCTTAGAGCCGAGCCCAGGACCCACAACTGCAAGGCCACTGCTGGCTCACTTCGACAGGCAGTATTACCTTTGAGAGCTCAGTTTGGCTGTACACTGTGTCCTAATATGAGTTACGAGTGAGTACAAGGTACAAATGTAGGATCTCAAAGGAAAAAAGAAACAAATTACTTTGTATGCAGTATATGATTTTGTTCTCAGTTAGCCGTGGGTAATCTTTTTCTACCTTCCCATATTAGTTCTGAAAGGTAATACTGCACCTGCCTAGAAATGGCCGAGTGACTGCCAACTGAAAGCCACATAAGGCAGGTAACAGGTAGGAGGTAAATCATGTTAGACATGCGTGAGAAAATGTGTGTACAGACTGAACACAAGCACAGGAACACTTGTGAAACCCAGCTGATCTTTTCTTTTGTCCAGACAGGCTACATCCTGCCTTCTAAGTCAGTTTCCCATTTATACAGAAAACCCAGATTAAAGTGTTTCCTACCAGGATAGTAGCACAATGTTGGCTTCATATCAGACACAAATTGTTAACAAAACCTAGAGTAACAGTTTGGGGTTTTTTTAGGATATTTTTTAACAAAGTGGGTTCTAACAGTCTGCATCTGCCAAAGTAGAGACCATCCATCAGTGGTTCCCTAATCATGATTTTATTAGCCCAGTACCATCTTACTGAGAAAAACATCTGCAAGCTTGTTTCAGCAGAGCAGTTCCCTGGGAGCTATAGTTTAGTTCAGGAAGATTATAAATTACCCATCCATCCTGAATTATAGTGCCAATTTTAATATTCTGAAACAAATTAGCTCAGGGCTAATCCAAGGAAACAGTCTTACACTTACATCATTTAAACAGATTGTATTTCAGAATTAAATTCCCTGTAACTCAATGAGGATAAATGTTTCCTTTACCTAAACCAAGTAGTACTTTATACAAAAGGAACTGTAAACCAATTAAAATAATGTTTCATGCATGGCAAGCCTGTAGCACTATTTCCATAATTAGTATTTACTTTTAAATTCATAATCATGAATGCAAGACTACAACAATAACCCAAGGAATGAGGTATGTAGTCTTTATCTTGTCCCATGGAAGACAGAAGTAAAGATCTTTCGGGCTAGTCCACAATAGCTTCATTTATAACAATGACAATTCACTTTAATTACCACAAGGTTCCTTCAAGTACCCTGCTGTTATATAACACCAATCACAAAAATAATTTGAAAACAATTTTACCTTTGAACCATCTCTATCATGAATGAAACCATGAAGGCTCCCACTGGCTAACAGTCCTGCAGCAGGTCAATAGCCAACAGGAACCGTTCTCTGTGCTTTCTGCAACACCATACGGCCAAGGCAGCCTGTTCACTGAAGCTTTCTTCACAAAGAAAAGCTAACCTCACAGGAATGACAAAGCAGATTTCCAACTGATGAATGGACTGACTGGGGTTTTCCCAACTTCATAAGCATTATCACACTCCAGGTCTAAATTATAAAAGAAAAATACAAAATTGGTACCTGTCAAACATAGTTATCACCATTTTGTATTTGACACTTCTGAAACAAACAGTACTTCGGCCCATTGATTCGAGTTAAAAGCAAGCAGCAGATTTATAAATTTATACTAGATGTTGTCAGACATAGCTTGTTTAGTTAATAGTATCTTTTCCCACTGATCCAATAACTAAAAGTTTTCAAGAGCAGGTGGTACCAGTTCAGTTTGACCCTGGTACCTGTGGGCCCACGTAATTTATCCAAGTAGCAAAAAAGTGCTTTCAAACAGTTTCTTGTGCTTTTCCTTTAACCCCAATTTCCAATATGTATAGCCCCAGTTAAGTTTTCAAATTCTCATAATTCAGTTCTTGGTTTTGTTTGCCACATCTTCTGATTCTCCGGCAAGTTTCAGTAGCATTTAAGATCCTCCAATGAAAGATAGTTTTTTAAAAAAGCACTGAGCTAGGAAATGCAGTCACTAGCCAATGGCCTGCTCTCAAACTTCATATTTTAATATAAAATATTCATACAGCATACTACACGTGTCTTGCTAACTGAATACTGTTACTGATGTACTCTATACAACAAAAAATTAACTCTTCCAAGATCTATGAACAGGAACACTACTGGATGGTGCTTTAGGGAAATGTTGGATAAATAGGCAAGGAAACAGCACTTTCTCCATCACCGAACCTGATCCACATATGCTGGAGTCAAGCCTGGGGTCTCGCTAGTGTTCCCATTTGAAAGGTCTTTTTGCTGCAAATTAGCCTGGCTGTTTGCTGTTCTGTGCTGCACAGTCTTCTCCCACTAGAAACACATTTCCCCAGTCTTCCTTTTTTGTGACTTCTTTAGTTAAGAGTAAGTAATTAATGTTGCTCTAAAGATGAGTTAAAAACCCAAAGTGCAGGCGAGAGTCCTGCTTTGAAGGTGTCATGTCTCAGGAAGCTGGTTAATGTCTGTCAGTTTGGTATCATTCAGAATTGCCCGGACTCTCTCCAAGGAGTCTGCTTGCCGGATCCGCTCTAACTGCACCTGGAGAGACAATACAGGGTAAGTGCACATGGTTCCTGCCTAGATTTTCGGAAGTTTACTTTGATTCTTTTAGAGGAGATGGAGCAATTCCTAAAAGCTGCTGTGGAGCAGACCCAGTGTAAGGTGCTGGGACCATGGATGTGTTGGTGGTGGGGCGGGGGAATTTCAACACAATATACTAAATGTCACTGTAGGCGCTCACTGGGTGCCAAGGCAGCATGGAGGTGGTGGTGGACCACTGTGGCCCAGTGTGAGGACCTAGCTCTGTAGGGTCTATGGGGAGGACAAAGCTAAGCTGGGCCTCAGGAGTCAGGGGCTGATATGATGCTTACCAGAGTGATTACTGTACGGTGGGTAAGGAACCACAAGGAGTTAAAATACATTGGAACATGGAATCTATATATATAATAGCCTAAGCAACCGGACGACCGACCGGTAGCTATGATACACACTGACCACCAGGGAGCAGACACTCTGCAGGAGCTGCCCCTTGGTGGTCAGTGCGCTCCCACAATGGGAATGCCACTCAGCTGACAAACGGGCGCCAAATGCCAGGCTCACAGCTGGCGAGCGCAGCTGTGGTGGTGTGAGCCTCTCCCATGGACACTCCCCACAAGCGCCTGTGTGGGGCCGCAGCAGCAGGCTCAGCAGGGCCAGGATGAGCGGGAGCGCTGCAGCACCCAGCCCGGGCTCAGGCTCCTCCCCTGCCGCCTGCCGCTTCTTGCACTACTTCGTGCTGTGCAGGATGGATGTAGACAGTGGGCTGGAGCCTGAGGAGCTGGCAGGTAAGGCCAGGCTGCGGTGGCACGGAGTTCCACTGATCCCCGCAGGCCAGGCAGAGGGACCCCAATGGTGCAAACCTGGCCTCTAGTATAAAATACAGACAGTCCTTGGGTTACATCGGACTTGACATACATTGTTTCGTCGCCATCTCCCATTTATAAAAAAAAAAAGTTCCCTCATTTCGATGTGTGTGCATATGTGTTTCATGTTTTTTGTGTTTTTTTTAAATATATTTTATTGAATTTTTTACAGAGAGGAAGGGAGAGGGATAGAGAGTTAGAAACATCAATGAGAGAGAAACATCGATCAGCTGCCTCCTGCACACCTCCTACTGGGGATGTGCCCGCAACCAAGATACATGCCCTTGACCGGAATCGAACCTGGGACCTTCAGTCCGCAGGCCGACGTTCTATCCACTGAGCCAAACTGGTTAGGGCTGTTTTATGTTTTTTATTATTTACCACAAGTAAAGGTCAGGAATTGTTAATATTTTAATTTTTTTTTTTTACTGTTTCACTTCATTACTGCTGTGTATGTGCTCCATGTGAATGACATAGGTGCTTATGTAGGTGGGTTCTGACTTATGGCGAAATTCGCATTATGTCGCACCGTAGGAACGGATCTCCGATGTAACCCGAGGACCTACTGTATAAGGCAAAGAGGTGAAAAACTGTAGGGCTAGGCCTTATTGGGAAGGGTCTTCCAAGGACTTTGCACTTTTAAGGACCAACAGGGTAGAGAGGGAAAAGGGCACAAGTCCGAGGTACACACCTGGGTTTTGGCTTGAATGACCAGGCTGGTGTTTGGGCTGCGTTAGCTATTGTCAGTGGTCGAGTCAAGGGGCGGTGAGTTCTCCTGGGTACCAGGACCCCCTAAAGTGCCTTGGTGCTCTAAGGGTTCCCCAAATGCCTCACCTGAAGGGTCTGAGAAAGCTTTACAAAATCCCTCTGGACTTGTTCACTGACATCTAGTTCTGTCTGCAACCTCTGAGCTTTGTTCTTCTCTTCAAACATTAGTTGTTCAATGGTAACCTAAAAAATACAAGTTTTAAAGGAAGATTAATGCCAAAGAGCCGTAGGTCAGAATCACTTAGGAGATCTAGGTACCTGTAGTCTCCTACTACTAGAGAAGAAAGGTGGGTATCGAGTTGCCTAAGCTACTTGCTCGAGGTCCCTAAAATGAATCAAAATGGATTCAAGTGCTGCACGCACGGACACACACACACACACACACACACACACACACACGACTCCCCTCACCCCTAGCAGCCTGGTGACAGTGGCTAATCATCAAGCAGCAGCTGCTAACCCCTAGCTGGTTTGGCTAAGTAGATAGAGCATTGGCCTGCATATTGAAAGGTACTGGGTTCGATTCCAGTCAAGGGCACATGCCCTGGTTGTGGGCTCAATCCCCAGTAGGGGGCGTGCAGGAGGCAACTGATCAATGCTTCTCTCTCATCATTGATGTTTCTATCTCGCCCCTCTCCCTCCCTGAAATCAATAAAAAAAAATTATATATATATGGCAGCTGCTAAGATCAGAGCTACTACAGCAATAGGGACAGAAACTTTAGGGACTTTCTCTGACAACCACAACAGTCAAGCAAATGAAAATTGTCAGTGACCATGTACCAGGCAGCCCCAGCTATCTCCCCTTCAGCAGGCCATGTGGCAGCATTTCTACAGACAAAGAACTATCAGATACCATGTTCACAATGTTTTTACACTTAAAGGTGACCACACAGACACTGTTTCTAGGAAACCTCCCCCACGATTAGCCTCATGCACTTTTATTCTAACTGGAATAACCAAAAGTTAGGCAGCAAATATGGTTCAATGCAGTATTTGATGAGTCAAATGGATGACCCTTTTGAAGCAGTGTGTCTAGCTATGGCAGAGCCGTTTGCTTCATGGCCCTTTCAGCAACACCTAAAAAAGCCAGAGCAGGCAGTGTCAGATCTGACCCAACTCGAATGAGATAAATTCACTTCATTTTCTTTCTGCGAGCAGGGTCTTGACAACTTTCAAAGGGTAGCACTATTCCAAGCAGCAATCTTTTTTAAATAGGCAAGATGTGATCCTACATTCTTAGCACTGCTTTTTTATCCAACTACCAACAAAAACATCACCTTAGCAGTAGTCTCTTTCTTTAACTGTTCTTCCAAAGTGATTTTCATTTCCTGAAGGCTCTCAAGCTGTTGAGACTTCTCTCTTAACATGGACTCCAACTGTGAAAGTAAGAAGGAAAAAGCTGAATTAACAGAAACTCCCTACTCAGCACACTGCCCAGAGGAGCTGCGCCTGGAGCGCGATGCCCAAGTTCTCAGGTCTCCGAGGCCTTGGACGTTGGCTTTGCCTGTAATGCTCTTCTCACCCTTTGGTCTCTGTGAATCTTATATTTATTCTTCAAGACCCATTTCTTTCATTAAACATTTACTAAGCACCTACTATGTTCTAAAGCCTGGAGATGGAGAAATCAGAAGAGACTGACATGAAGTAAAGAATTCTGACATGTGAACATGGAGGAAGAAGCATTTAATTCTGCCAGAAAAGTTGAGAAGGGCTTCCTTAAAGAGATGACATTTGATCCTTAAAAGATGAAAAATTTTACAGGGGAAGGGAAAGGGTGAAAGTGGAGAGAGACTCCAAAGAGAGGGGATGGATGACATGAATAAAAACGGAGTTCAGGAACTGTGGTGACTATCTGCTGAGCTACTGAGTGCAGAGGCTGAGGCTGGAGGGAGGCTAAGGAATAGGACTTGGTCCTGGAGGTAAAGGGAACCACGGGGGGTCTTTTAACCAGACTGGGACATAGTTTATAATGTAAAGACCACCTTGGTTTATTATAAAGATGAACTGGAATGGGATAAATTTGGGAGGCTGTTACATAACCCAGATGAGAATTGAGGTCTGAACCCAAACAGCAGCAGAGTGGAAAGGATGGGACGTGACTAGAGGGCTGATGATTTCTGCCAGTGCAACCTCGATGGTACAGTGGAGGCAGAAGCCAGACCTCAATGCGTGAGCAGTGACTGGAGGTCAGGCAGTGGAGGTCAAGAACCTTGGCTCTAAAAGGAAGAAGGAAGATTGGTAACTTGAGAGAGAAGTGTAATCCAAAGAGAAACCTTTCTCCTAACAGGAAACATCCGTGTAAGGGAAAAGACCAGTAACAAGGTAGAAGTTCAAGGCCCATGACTGAGGAGAAAACTGAGAGGAAGTCTGGTCAGAAACAAGTCTCATTTTCTTTCTTTTTTTTAAATTCTCACCTGAGGATATTTTCATTGATTTTAGAGAGAGAGGAAGGAGAAAAAGAGTGAGAAACATCGGTGTGAGAGTGAAACATCGATCAGTTGTCTTCCATACATGCCCCAACTGGGAATTGAACCTGCAATCGAGGTATGTTCCCTGACAGAATCAAACCCAAGACCTTTTTGGTGTATGGATGATGCTCCAACCAACTGAGCCACCTAGCTGGGCAGAAACAGATCATTTTCTCTGGAGAAACAGGACAGATAAGGTTGGGAAGAAAAGTAAGAGAAGTAATTGAGAGGCCAGCAAGCTGAAGGTGGCCTTATGATGATGGGTACACGGCCATCATGTGCCAAGTGAGGAGGTGAAGTGAGTGTGACTGTCTGACACCCACTGGGAGGGGGGAAGGGAGACATTTGCTAAGGGCAAAGGAAAGGCTGAGTAGCACTCAGGGCCCAAGTGACAACATGAGCAGTGTGTTCTTCATTCCAGTGGCATGAGCAGCGTGGGGCAGAGGTGGAGCAGGTGCACAGCAGGATTAACCCAGAGCAGGGCAGTACTGAGTGAGGGCGGCAGACAGACGAGAAGTCAGGGGACCTGCAGATGCTGCTGGGAGACCAGATGAAGGAAGCCATACAGATGCTGCTCAGAAGGAAAGAAAGAAAAGCCATGAGGAAGTCACTAAAACCAAAGGAAAAGTGCAGGGAATTGAAGGTCTGAATGAGGTTCTCAGACAGCTGGACCCATGGGTGTAAGAGCTGAAAGGATGGTAAACGAGGATGAGGCAACATGGGGCTGGAGTGAGATACCAGAGATGGACTTGGTGCAGCCAAGACTGTGGGAAAAAAGGGGCAGGTGGAGGCAAAGGTCATTGAGTCAACAAACAAGGAGACCAGTGTTGAGTAGGGTCATGCTGTCCAAGAGAAGAGGACTCTGAGCCAGCTAGAAACCATCATCTCCTATTTATAAAAAACTAGAGGCCCGGTGCATGAAATTCATGCACGGGGTGGGGGGGGGGGGTATCCCTCAGCCCAGCCTGCACCCTCTCCAATCTGGGACCCCTCGAGGGATGTCCCCACTGCCCATTTAGGCCTAAATGGGATCAGGCCTAAACAGGCAGCCGGACATCCCTCTCACAATCCAGGACTGCTGGCTCCCAACTGCTCTCCTGCTGCCTTCCTGATTGCCCCAACCGCTTCTGCCTGCCAGCCTGATCACCCCCTAACCACTCCCCTGCCAGCCTGATTGATGTCTAACTGCTCCCCTGCCAGCCTGTTTGCCCCCAACTTCCCTCCTCTGCTGGCCTGGTCAACCCTAACTGCCCTCCCCTGCAGGCTTGATCGCCCCCAACTGCCCTCCCCTGCAGGCCTGGTCCCTCCCAACTGCCCTACCCTGCAGGCCTGGTCCCTCCCAACTGCCCTCCCCTGCTGGCCATCTTTTTTCCCATTGGGGCAGGATCTTTGACCACATGGGGGCAGCCATCTTGTGTGTTGGAGTGATGGTCAATCTGCATATTACTCTTTTAATAGACAGGATTAGATAGGATAGAGGCCTGGTGCATGGGTGGGGACCAGCTCGTTTGCCCTGAAGGGTGTCCCGGATCAGGGTGAGGGTTCCCTTGGGGCGAGGGGCCTGTGGTGGTTTGCAGGCTGGCCACGCCCCCCGGTGACCCAAGCGGAGGCCCTGGTATCTGGGATTTATTTATCTTCTACAATTGAAACTTTGTAGCCTGGAACAGAGACAAGCCTTATGCTCCCTCCATGGAGGCAGCCATTTCTGTTGGGCCGGCCAGGTGTGCGGAAAGCTTGGCTTCCATCGCTGGGGGCAAGCCTAGCCTCCTGCTCTCTCCAGCTCTGTGGCTTTTGTTATTTTTGTTGGGATTTATTTACCTTCTATCATTGAAACTTTGTAGCCTTAAGCAGAGGCCTGGGCCGGCCAGGGTGTGCAGAAAGCTTGGCTTCCTCCATCACCGGGGAAACCCAAGCCTCCCTCCTGCTCTCTCCGTGGCCGTAGCCATCTTGGTTGGGGTTAATTTGCATACTCGCTCCCGACTGGCTAGTGGGCGTGGCTACTGGGTGTGGCTTGTGGTGTAGTGGTGTAGTGGAGTGATGGTTAATTTGCTTATTACTCTTTTATTAGATAGGATTCTGTACATATTTCTACTGTAGCTTCAAGTACATATCAATACCATGCCTTACCTGTCTTCCCACTACCATGGAAACTCCAGGCTGCAATCATATCTGTCCCCTCTGTACCCTCCGGTCTACATGTGGCCTGGCACAGAGCAGATTCCTCAATAAGTGGTCTCAATTATCATCACACCCTTTCCCACTGTATTTCTCCCACTAGACACAAGGGACATGTCATAACTATATTTTATTCCTTGGGTCTAGCACAAAAGAATTCAATACATAACTACTGGTTGCTGGTGGAAATAATTTGAAACTCACCTGTCCTTTTTCTATTTTCATTCTTTCTAATTCAGCTTTTAAGCTAGAAATGGAAGCTAGAAGGAAAAAAAGAGGGAGAAGTATTATCATTTATTGATTATTGTGGATTTAAATTCTTACACCCCTCCTTTTTTCTACCATAATTTCAATCTCATATAATAAAAGAAGTCAAATATATATGAAATGCGGGAGGAAACCAACACCCTTTTATCAAAATTATCCCCAATCAGCATTATAACCAAGCTCAGGTAAAAGCGGAGTCCATATGAATGAATACTGTATCATAAACTCCCTCTACATCAGATATCCACATCTAACGCTGGGGTGTGTGGAGATATTCCCTGCAGGAATCTATTAACCCATCAAAGTTCTGCAAGGAAATGCCACCCATCTAGTCACCCTCCCCAATGGTCTAGGTTCAAGTACTGACTTTCCCATCTCCTAGTAACTGCCAAACAGGCCTCTAGAGCTCCTAAAAAGACAGTGAGTTTGGAGTGTTTTTGTTTTTTGTTTTACTCCTCGTTACTGGATATATCAGAACATCTGGGAAAATGGACTGAGTTCTTAACTCTTTTCTATACTTTTCTGTTTCCACATTCTATAGCCATGTATTACTTAAAATCAGAAAAAAGTTTTACTTAATGCCTCCAATTCTAAACTATATCACTTTTATCTTCACCTATTTCTTCCTTGCAGTTTTCTATTTCCAATTGCAGAGTTTCTTCAAGGTTCTCTTTTAAACACTGTTCCGCTTGAATCTGCTCTTTTAGGAAAAGAATTTCAGCCTTCAGCTTCTCTTCCATGTGGTCTGCTGCTGTCCGCACATTAATGATGTTCTCACGGTACTTTAATACCAATTCCCGGAGTTCCTGGATTAAAGAAACAAATTGTTATTGGGTTTGTAAGGAAAGAAAATAAACAAAAGAAGCTAAAGATTTTCTGCAACCAGAATTTCAGGTGTTGTTTTAAATGGTTCAAAAATTAAAGATTTCCAACTCCACCCCACTTGGGGCTTCAAGGGGTAGGTACTATGCATGTCATGTTAACATTCAGAATGTTATAGAAATAAGACAACATTTCCAGCCAAAAAAATGTGCACTGTGAACTACATATTTTTCCCTCAAAACTGTTTCATAAGCAGAAAAATAAAAATGTTAAATGACTTACAATGTGGGGTTCACCATGAATAGTTTAGGAGCTTCTACTAGTCCTTGCTTAAATTTAAGGAGAGTTAGGGTTTAAGGACCAAAAGATAAACTCAGAAGCAAATGTGAATTCTATTAAGATAAAATTTATTTACTTATTCATTCAACCACTTGTTGAACATCTACCACAAGCAAAGTACTATGTTAGCTCAGAGGCAAGTATGGCAAAGAATGGCTTTCTAAGGTGATCACCATTTGCTATAATAAATTCAGCTTAAATCTCATTTTTTCCCTACATTTTAACTGTCTTCTTTAAAGTCCTCCCAATGATATCCTAAAGCAACTGTAAAGCAAAAACTGGGATTCTTAGATAACTAGCAAATGTATATACATTAAAGAACAGCGGGGGAAAAGGTAAAAAACTGTTAAGTATTTCGTAAGATTTACTGCTGAAGCTAGTCTAAGAATCAAGGCTTAAAGGCTAGACTGGTTATATCCTTTAAGGCTTCTTGGATTTACTTTTTTTTTTTTTTAATTTAAGAATAAAAAGTTTTCTAGAGACCATGGAAGAGAGGAATCTTTCCCGCCAAGAGGGAAAATGTAACAGGTGTTAAGTGGTCTGCTGATAGCTAAAGCAGGCAGATGACCCCTGCAAACATTTCATTTCTGGTGCATTCTCAATCTAGTTCTGCAAGAATAACTTTCAGACCTTTGATTTGGCAAAAAATTCTTATATATGACACTGATAGGATGAGCAACAGAAGGAAAAAATAAGTAAATTGGAACTATCTCAAAATTTAAAACTTTTGTGCTACAAAGGATACCATCAAGAAAGTGAAGAAGACAATCCATAGAATGGGAGAATTCGCACCCACTAGGATGGCTATATCAAAAAGTGAAACAAGCCCAGCTGGTATGGCTCAGTGGTTGAGCATTGGCCTATGAACCAGGAGGTCCCAGTTCGATTCCTGGTTAGGACACAGGCCTGGGTTGTGGGCTCGATCCCCAGTAGGGGGCGTGCAGGAGGCAGCTGATCAATGATTCTCATCACTGATGTTTCTATCTCCATCTCCCTTCCTCTCTGAAATCAATAAAATAAAATAAAAATTTTTTTAAGTGAAACAAGTGGTGAGGATGTGGAGCAATCCTCAAATAATTAACCACCAAGCAATCCCACTGCTAGGTTTATACCCAAGAGAAATGAAAACACATATCTACATGAAAACCCATATGTGAATGTTTATAGCAACATTAAACAACCCAAATGTCCATCAACAGACAAACAGGTAAAGGAATGAAGAACTGATACATGCTATGACATGGATGAGCCTTGAAAATAGTATGCTATGTGAGAGAAGCCAGTCACAACAGACTACAAACTGTATTACTCCAGCCCTGGCTGGTGTGGCTCAGTTGGCTGGAGCATCATCCAGTACACCGAAAGGTGATGGGTTTCCCAGACAGGGCACATACCCAGGGTGTGGGTTCGATCCCCAGTAGGGATGGGTACAGAAGGCAACCGATCAATGTTACTCTCTCTCTTCCTCTAAAATCAATTTAAACAAAGACATAGCCTCAGGTGAGGATTTAAAAAAACTATGATTCCATTCATGTGACAATCCAGAAAAGGGCCATCTATAGATGGTAAGTAGATTAGTAGTTGCTTAAGGCTGTGGGGTGAAGGAAGAAATGGTAAGGAGTTTCTTTTTGAGGTGACGAAAATGTTCTAAATTGATTGTGGTGATGGCTACATATCTGAGAATATACTAAAAACCACTGAATTATACACTTTAAATGGATGAAGTATTTGGTATGTCAATTATATCTCAATAAAGCCTCTTTTTAAAAAAGAAGAATTTATAGCCATTTCAGAAAATGTGCTTATTTACATTTTTGCGCAGGTGGAAAGTAAGTTACCTCTATAGTGTCTGGTAAAATGAAGTCTTCTGCTTGCTGTAATGACACATGCAAGCTATGCTTTCCCTGAAGACTGTCATTGTCTTTTTGTAACCTCACCAACTCTTCTGAAACCTGTTCCCGTGACTGCATCAGCACTGCCTAAAATAGAAACAGATACTAATCACAGCCAGAAAGATTAAATCCTACCTGCTGATAGCTGCACCAGAGACACAAGGCCAAACCAAATGAGGGCTGAGGATACAGGGTGCATAACCCTCATAGACTGACTTACAGCCTTTACATATATTGAAGGGGACAGGCAATGAAGCAAGTTATTTGAGCTCATTCTCCACTGCTTCTACCAACAGCCTAAAAGTTGTGACTCTCTTCTCCCGTATCCTGGACTCCAGAAGGAACAGTATCTCTGGCTAGATGGAAGTGTCTGACACAATTAAGACTTGTATCAAATAGAGCATGCAGTACAAGACTCCTCTTTCCTGACAACATGCATTCAACAGGAAGTAGGGAGAAACCAAAAGCAGTATCTTCATTTTTCATTGCATGTACCTACATTCAAGCTCAAGAATGTGAATGGCCCAAGAACGCCTAATATTAAACGTCATCAAGAGGATATATGTTTAGGAAATAAAAGAGCCTTAAGTAGCTCATTCTTAAAATGGGATAAGCTCCTATTCCTGCTTGATGATGTAGAAAATTATCTTAGGTACTTCATATGAATTTGTATCAATATAAAAGTTATATAAGATAAAATCCCACAACAGTATTTAATTTCTGCTGTTTTAGTACTAAGTCATTTAATTTAAATACATAAATGTAGATTACTCACTCACCCAGTATTTATTTAGCAGCTACTCCTCTATGCTAGGCATTTTGATACCCATGGGGAATAAAAGACAGATGCTCTGGAGAAGCTCATGGTGCAGTGGAGGGAAAGGTAAGCAAATCAGAGATTACCAACCGTAATACAAGTGCTAGGACAGAATGGGCCCAGCAGTGATAAAAGGACAAAAGAGTATCTATGGTTAATTCTACTGGCTCTTATAAAGATAAAACAGAATCAGTTTTGCTTTATGCTCACTTTCAACCCATTTACAACAAAACATTAGCATCCCGCTACCTTTAACTTACAAAAGAAGGGAAAGAAGAATATGTACAGATTTGCTAATTTTTGTAAAGAGAAAAAAACAAAGATAAATTTAAATGATCATATATTGGAGTGGATGATAACAGGATGAAAAAGATAAGGAATGAAAGTGAAACTTCTGAGTATTTACACATTTTTATAGTTTGAAAAGAATCCAGCCCAGCCCTTGTGGCTCAGTGGTTGAGCTTCGACCTATAAACCAGGAGATCACAGTTGGACACCTGGTCAGGGCACATGCCCACGGTTGCAGGCTCAATCCCCAGTGGGGGCCATACAGGAGGCAGCCGATCGATGATTCTCTATCATTGATGTTTCTCTCTCCCTCTCTCCATCTGCCTTCCTCTGAAATCAATTAAAAAAAAAAATTTTAATACAGTATATAATGTATACAACACAAAATATGTGTTAAATCAACTGCTGATATTACTTGTAAGGCTTCCAATCAACAGTAGGTTATTAGTAGTTATATTTTGGGAAGTCAGAAGTTATGTACATGGATTTTCAACTGTGCTGGGATCAGTGACAAGAACCTCCACATTGTGCAAGGGTCCACTTATTATAATAACATTATAGTTACATAGAACATTTTTGTTCTTAGGAAATAAATAGTGAAATATTTAGGAGTATATGATGTCTACAGCTTAATTCCAAATTGTTCAGAAAATACATACAGCCTTGGTCAGGTGGCTCAGTTGGTTGGAGCATTGATCGTCCCATACACCAAAAGGTTGTGAGTTCCATTCCCAGTCAGGGCACACACCCAGGTTGCAGATTCCATCCCCAGTCAGGGTGTGTACGGGAGGCAATCTATAGATGTTTGTCTCTCACATTGATGTTTCTCTCTCTTCTTCTCTCCCAAAAATCAATAAAATAAAATAAAAAAATAAAATAAAATAAAATAAAATAAAAAATAAAATAAAATAAAAAGCTCTTTAGAGTAAGGTAGTATGTACCAGAGCCAATATTCCTTTTTAAAAAATATATATATTTCATTGATTGTTTTAACAGAAAGGAAGGGAGAGGGATAGAGAGTTAGAAACATCGATGAGAGAGAAACATCGATCAGCTGCCTCCTGCACACCCCCAACTGGGGATCAAGCCTGCAACCAAGGTAGATGCCCTTGACCAGAATCGAACCTGGGACCCTTCAGTCCGCAGGTCGACGCTCTATCCACTGAGCCAAACCAGCTAGGGCAGAGCCAATATTCTTAAGAAAAAAACAAAAAAAAAACAACACGCCGAAACCGGTTTGGCTCAGTGGATGGAGCGTCGGCCTGCGGGACTGAAGGGTCCCAGGTTCGATTCTGGTCAAGGGCATGTACCTTGGTTGCGGGCACGTCCCCAGTGGGGGGTGTGCAGGAGGCAGCTGATCTGTTTCTCTCTCATCGATGTTTCTAGCTCTCTATCCCTCTCCCTTCCTCTCTGTGAAGAATCAATGGAATATAGTTTAAATAAATAAATAAACAACAGGGTGGGGCAAAAGTAGGTTTACAGGTGTGAGTATGCAAAATAGTTTATTCTTGAACTAGAGGCCCAGTGCATGAAATTTGTGCACTCAGTGGGTGGTGGTGGGGGGGGTACTTCAGCCCAGTCTGTGCCCTCTCACAGTCTGGGAGCCCTTGGGGGATGTCCAACTGACAGCTTAGGCCCACAGTCAGACATCCTTAGTGCTGACGAGGAGGCAGGAGAGGCTCCTGCCACCGCCACTGCACTCGCCAGCCGTGAGCCGGGCTTCTGGCTGAGCGGTGCTCCCCCTGTGGGAGCGCAATGACCACCAGGGGGCAGTCCTACATTGAGCATCTGCCCCCTGGTGGTCAGTGCACATCATAGTGACTGGTTGTTCTACCGTTCGGTCGATTTACATATTAGCCTTTTATTATATAGGACTAGCGGCCCGGTGCATGGAATTCGTGCACGGGGGAGGGGTATCTCTCAGCCCAGCCTGCACCCTCTCCAATCTGGGACCCCTCGAGGGGTGTCCAACAGCTCGTTTAGGCCCGATCCTATTGGGATCGGGCCTAAACGGACAGTCGGACATCCCTCTCACAATCCAGGACTGCTGGCTCCCAACTGCTCGCCTGCCTGCCTTTCTGATTGCCCCTAACCACTTCTGCCTGGCAGCCTGATCACCCCCTAACCACTCCCCTGCCAGCCTGATGGATGCCTAACTGCTCCCCTGCCAGCCTGATTGCCCCTAACTGCCCTCCCCTACAGGCCTGGTCACCCCTAACTGCCCTCCCCTGTAGGCCTGGGTGCCCCCCCAACTGCCCTTCCCTGCAGGCCCGGTCACCCTCAACTTCCTTCCTCTGCCGACCTGGTCACCCCTATCTGCCCTCCCCTGCAGGTTTGATCACCCCCAACTGCCCTCCCTTGCAGGTCTGCTCCCTCCCAACTGCCCTCCCCTGCTGGCCATCTTGTGTCCACATGGCAGCCATCTTGTGTGTTGGAGTGACAGTCAATTTGCATATTACTCTTATTAGACAGGATTATTATTAATTACTGTATTCTTTTCCATAAGAACAACTGTTAATCTATTTGCCCACCCTGTATGTGCATATATAATATGAAAGAGAAAGGGACTGAGAAACAATTACAAGTATGAAACAGACCAGGGCTAGGATTTAGAGGTTAGCTTAAAGGTCATTCAGACACTGACCCAATGCCAACCAAAAAGAAACCCTCCTAGCCAGTGTGGTTCAGCAGTTGAGCATCGACCCAGGAGCCAAGAGGTTGCCAATTTATTCCCAGTCAGGGGACATGCCCAGGTTGCAGGCTCCATCCCCAGTAGGGGGCATACAGGAGGCAGCCAATCAATAATGTTCCTCTCTCAGTGATGTTTCTCTCTCTATGCCTCTCCCCTTCCTCTCTCTCTAAAAATCAGTAATAATAAAAAAGATTAAAAAAGAAAGAGAAAGAAAAGGAAAGAAAAGAAAAGAAAAGAAAAGAAAAGAAAAGAAAAGAAAAGAAAAGAAAAGAAGAAGAAAC
This sequence comes from Plecotus auritus, assembly GCF_963455305.1. Lineage (NCBI taxonomy): Eukaryota > Metazoa > Chordata > Mammalia > Chiroptera > Vespertilionidae > Plecotus > Plecotus auritus. The sequence goes on from NC_137774.1 coordinate 42,619,534, forward strand.
CACTGCCATGTAACCTGAGGTTGTTTTGGTCATCCCTGGAAGAGCTGGACAAGAGGCAGCTCTGTAGGACCATCCCAGCAGAACCAACAATGCTATAATTTACAAAGGGCCATCAGATGCAGGGTCCCAATTTTGAGAAAAAAAGAAAGAATAAGACAAATGGGAGTCAGATGACAGAGGAGGCCCAAATCTGGGAACTATTTTGCAGAGGTTCCAGCCAGCTCTTCTTCAAGAAGCTCTCTTAACCCAACCATCTCAAAATGAATGGCCTTCTCAAAGTTCCCCAGGGCCACAGGAGGATTTATCAGCATGCTTTTTTGTAACTCGTGGGCAATTAATGAAGTTATTTTAGGTAAATTCGCTGTCCAGGAAAAGCATGACTGCTTATAAGCTGCACCTGCTAGGGCTCTGAGAGATTTCAAATTTTAGTTTGTACTTGGAACTGAAAAAAATAGTGGTCCACAGTTTATTTGATTTAGGTTTCTGAAATCAGAAAAATGGATGAGAATATTGGGGGGTCAGAAGGTAGGCTTAAAAAGAAATAATGTCTTTACATAATAATGTCTACATAACCTTGCCCATTACTAATGTTCTGTAGGCCCTGGAGAACATAACAGTAACCACACTTTGACCTTGGAGATAAAGTCAATATCAAAGATGATTTCAAGATAGAACAAAAAGAACTATATTGAACATACTTAACATTTATTTAAATGTTAACTTACCATCTGTTCCTGAACATCCCTCTTTGCTTGGGAAAACCCCTGCTGTAACTCTTCAAGTAAAACCTCAGATGCTTGGGCTCTTAGGACAAGTGCTGAGATCTTTCACCAAAAGGAAAAAAAAGCATGTACAAAAAATAGCAGTTACAAAACTGGTTATTCTGAAACTAACCCTTCCATCTCTGCTTACTTAATGTACAGGATTATGTATTAGTCATCGTAACCCACTCATCAACAGGTATGTGAGCATCTGCTGCATACAAAGTCTCAGCCTTTCAGATATCACAAAGCAGTGCCTAAGTCCCCAGGATTACATGCAGCCACACATGAAAAAATGTATGGGCCTCTAGCCACAGTTATTAATCCATGTGACCTAGTCATCAATAATCTTAAAAATTATAAAATAAATCAAAATAAATTTGTTTACACAGTTAAAATATTGTTCGAATTCTGCTTCCAGTAGTAGTGATTTGGATAATGTGAAACCACTTTTCTATCGAGAATTAGGAAAATGAGAACAAAATATTGAAGACATGTACTCTTTTTTTTTTTTTTTTTAAATATATTTTATTGACTTTTACAGAGAGGAAGGGAGAGGGACAGAGAGTTAGAAACATCGATGAGAGAGAAACATCGATCAGCCGCCTCCTGCACACCCCCCCACTGGGGATATGCCCGCAACCAAGGTACATGCCCTGGACTGGAACTGAACCCGGGGCCCCCCAGTCCGCAGGCCGATGCTCTATCCACTGAGCCAAACCAGCTAGGGCGAAGACATGTACTCTTGAAGGCATTGGAAAATAAGGCAAAAAAAATCACGGAGCCCAGATCCAGAATGAGCACACTGAGAGTGTTGAGTGCAGCATCTGGAACAGCTGTTCTCTAGAAGAATGTACAAATTCCAAAAGACACAGATGTGACACTGAGAAGCTGAGCAGATTGTCTGGGAATCCAGGATCCACTTCAAAAAGAGACCCTTGGTAAATAAACACTCTGCACTTTAGATTGGGTCCCCAAAGGACCACACCTGAGGGTAACGGAAGAATTTAAAATAATACAACCTTCACAATTTCCTATAATCACAATTCCTATAATAGGATTAAGGTGATACAGGACTGTTAGTACCATTAGTTGCCTGATTCTTATAAGGAAAATGCCTTTGTATTGTTTCAACAATTTTTCATATACAATGTCTACCAATCAAGTAAAAATGCACAAGAAAATATGATTATAAGAAGAGGAAATGATTAAAAAACATAACAGAAACAGATCTACAATGAATTCAGATATGTGAATTATTAGAGGCAGACTTTAAAATATATTTGATCTGTTTGGAGATTTGATACAAAATTTTTCAGAGAACTGAAAACAATAAAAAATTACCGAATGGTCCTGGCCAGTTTTTCTCAGTGGTTAGAGCGCTGGCCTGCCGACTGAAGGGTCAGGTTTTAATTCCCAGTCAAGGGCATGTACCTGGGTTGCAGGCCCAATCCTGGCCCAGGTCCGGGGGTGTGCAGGAGGCAACCAATCGATGTATCTCTCTCACATCGATGTTTCTCTCCTCTCTTTCTCCCCCCACCCTCCCCTCCCTTCTACTCTCTCTAAAAATCAATGGGGAAAATAATTATCCTCAGGTGAGGATTAACAAAAAAACAAAAATAAATTTAAAAATTACCAAATGGATTTTAAAAACTGAAAAATTTACCTAAATTAAAAATTCAATGGATTTCAACAGATTAGACCCATTTGAAAAGAAAATGTGTGAACCAGAACACAGACCTGAAGAAAATAAGGCCGAAAATAGAATACTTTGGCCTTAGTATCTACTAAAGACATTTTGAACATTCTAACCCAGATTTAAAGTCATACAGATGCAATGTGAAAGTCTAACATATATCAATTATTTAAAGAATAATAACCAATGGAAATAGCTAGCTACTAGAGCAAAAAAATAAGCCTAAGCAAAAACTCTAATTTCACTCATAGATATACTCAAGAGAAGTGAGTCCTCATGTCCAACAAAAGACACGTACTAACTGTTAGAAAATGTATTATTCACTTACAATACCCCAAACCCAGAACAACTTTATTAAAATCTCTCAAAGGTTCACAAGCAGCTTCAGGCCTCAGCATGCCCCATACCTCCTGCTAAGTTATTCCTAGCTGGACCTTAGTGGCAGCCAGCTATGGTTCCCAGCTTGGCCTCTCCCAGGCACCTCAAAGCCCATCACAAGTGACAACATCACAGATCACTTTGTAGCTCATACCAGGTACTCTGGGATGGGTATAGGCAGCAGCTGACTTTGACCTGCACCAGAGCCCCTCCCAAGAATCCCTAGAACCAACAAACCCTGCTGGCCCGTTTAAGACTACACCAGAGAACCACCAAGACACCTCCACAAATGACACACTCAAAGAGCAGATTTGGCAGACATCAGAGCCCCATTAGAACAAATCCTGCTCCACAGGGTCAGCCCCTGCACAACAGTTCCTCTACTGTAGTCATGCCCAGTCCTCACAGCCCGAGAGTTAACCCCCCCCCCCATTGACATGCCAACAGCTAGGCTCAACTATAGCAGGAGGGCACACACAACCCACACAAGGGACACACCTGGAGCAACCGGTTCAGGTAACCAGGAAGACTAGGCCCCATACCTACTACATATGGCCACTTGACCAAGACCAGGAGACACAGCAACTCTACTTAATACATAGAAACAAACACAGGGAGGCAGCCAAAATGAGGAGACAAAGAACATGTCCCAAATGAAAGAATGGAACAAAACTCTCGAAAAAGCACTAAACAAAATTGAGACAATCTACCAAGTGCCAAGGTCAAAGCACTGGTTATAAAGATGTTCAAGGTACTTAGGGGAAGAATAGATGAACTCACTGAGAACTTTAACAAGGAGATAGGAAACAAAAATGGAGATAGAAAACAGAAAAAGAACCAGTCAAATTTAAAATGCAATAACTATAATGAAGAGTACATTAGAGAGAATGAACAGTAGATTAGATGAAGTAGAGGATCAAATTAGCAATTTGAAAAATAAGGTAGTGGAAAACACCCAATTGGAAGAGCAAAAAGAAAAAAAGAATCCAAAAAAAGAGGATACTTTGAAGGGGCCTCTGGGCACAACATCAAATGTACCAACATTTGCAACACAGGGATACCAGAAGGAGAAGAGAGAGAGCAAGAAATTGAAATCTACTGGGGGAAAAAAAAACCACAGAAAACTTCCCTAACCTGGCAAAGGAAATAGACATATAACTCCAGGAAATGCAGAGTCCCAAACAACAAGAACCCAATGAGGCCCACACCAAGACACATCATAATTAAAATGCCAAAGGTTAAAGACCAAAGAGAGAATCTTAAAAACAGCAAGAGAAAAGCCGTTAGTTACCTAGAGGGGAATACCCCTAAGACTGTTGGCTGAGCCCTGGCTCAGTAGTTCAGTTGGTAAGAGCATCATCCTGATACGCCAAAGTTGTGGGTTCACTCCTCGGTCAGGGCACATACAAGATTCAACCAATGAATGCATAAATAAATGGAACAACAAATCTCTCCCTCCCCCATCTCTAAAAAAAAAGAAAAAAAAAAGAATGTGAGCAGATTTCTCAACAGAAATGTTGCAGGCCAGAAGGGATTGACAGGAAACATTCAAAGTGGTGAAAAGCAAGGATATAACAACCAAGATTACTCTACTCAGCAAAGCTATCATTTAGAATCAAAGGACAGATAAAGAACTTCTCAGAGAAGAAAAGCTAAAGGAGTTCATCATGACCAAACAGTATTATAAACATATGTTCATAACCCAAGGTGAGAAAACATTCTTTTAAAAACTGGGTCAACATTCACTAATCATAAAGAAAAGATCAATAAATTTAACTACATTAACTTAAGAACTCCTGTTCATCAAAAACCACCATTAAAGTAATGAAAATAAGGCCCTGGCTGGATAGTTCAGTTGGTTGGAGTATTGTCCCACGCACTGAAGGGTCCCGGATTCCATTCCAGATCAGGGCACATACCCAGGTTATAGGTACGATCCCCAGGCGGAGTACATACAGGAAGCAACCGATCAATGTTTGTCTCTCACATCAATGTTTCTCTCTCCCTCTACCTTCCCTTCCCTCTCTCTCTCTTTCTCTCTCATCAATGAAAAACATCCTTGAGTGAGGAGTAAAAAATAATGATCATGATAACGATAATAATAATAAAAACAAGATATAGGATAGAAGACATTTGCAACACAAATCACTAAAAGACACCAAGATTATATAAAAAACTCCTACCCTGGCTGGTGTTCCCAATGGTTAGAGCATCAGCTGAAACACCAGAGAGTCACAGGTCCAATTCTGGTCAAGGGCACATACGTGGGTTGCAGGTTCCATCCCCAGCCCGTTTGGAGTGTGTGTAGGGGGCAACCAGTCAATGTCTCTCTCTCACATCAATGTTTCTCTCACTCTCCCTCCCTTCTCTATTTCTCTCTCTCCCCTCCCCCATCCCTTTCACTCTCTCTAAAAATCAATAGAAAAAATATCCTCAGGTGAGGATTAGAAAAACAACTAACAAATCAGAAAAACAAGTAACTTTTTAAAAATTAAAAGAACACAACGCAATAGAAAAAATTAGCATAAGACTTGAGAAGGAATCTCACACACAAACAAAATGATATCCCAGTAGCCAATTAACATGAAAAATGCTAAATAACCTCAATGGTCATCAGAGAAATGCAAACTAAGCCACAGTGAAATACTATTCACACCCACCAAAATGGCTGTAATTAAAATAACTAACAAAATGAAGTTTGTCAAGACTGCAATCCACAGGAATTCTTCTCATATATTGCTGGTGAGAGTATAAATTCATACAAACACACTGCAAAACTCTTTGGCCTTAGTATCTACTAAAGACATTTTGAACATTCTAACCCAGGAATTTCACTCCTAGGCATATACCCACCAGAAATATGTTCAACAAGCCCTATACAAAAATTTCAAAGTAGAATTATTTATACCAGAACTAGAAACAACCCAAATGCTCACTGTGATATATAAATTTTGATATATCCATATACTAGTACAACTATACAACAATGAAAATAAGCATACTGCTACAAGCATCTTGAGTAAGAATCTCACATGTTGAATAGAGGAAGACAGACACAAAAGAATACAAACTATACGATTCATTTGTTAAAATAATAAAATTAAAAAACAGACAAAACGAATCTAATGGTGTTAGAAGTTAGGACAATGGTTACCTCTGGGGAAGGGGTGATAAGTGGAAGAGAAAGTGAAGGTTTCTGGTGTACTAGCTAATGTCCTATTACTTGACCTTGATATGGTTACAAGGATATTAGTTCTGGTATGTCTGAGTTTTTATACTATGAACACTATACTTTTAAAAAGTTAAAAAAAAAAAAAAAAGATAATTAGTATCTCTCCTGTCTGCAAGTTTGTTGTGCAGCAGAAAACCAAATAAAAAACAAAGGGGAAAGCAGAATCAGCCTCCTGGTATTCATTAATCAGTTACTTCAAAAGTTTTGTGTGTTTTTTTTAAATCTACAAAACAGATACCAGAAAAAAATAGTTAAGAGGAAAAACAGAACTGCCAAATCTTCAGGGCAAGAAAGAAACATTATTAAGTTTTCAGAATTTTTTTATTTAAACAACCCAGTCATCTCCCCCATGGGTCACATTCTAAAAACCCTCATTTACCTGATGACTTGAATCTTCAGTGCTCTGCTTTATGAAGTCTTCTAGCTCCTGTTTATCTTTCATTGTCTTCTCTAACTGGTCATTTGCTTGTCTTAGCATCACCTGTAGTTTTTTCACCTATATAATTTTAAATGTCAATTAGAAGTACTAGAATTCTTTTATAAAATGAAAAAAATATGTAACTCCAAAATTTTTAAATTTAATTTTCTTTCTCTGAAAAAAATCATAAATTTGTCAATTCAGAAAAAAAAAAAAAAGAGAGATAAATGGCCTAATTTGATGACTATACTCTGCTTTACAGTTAACAAATCATTTTTCACATACATTATCTGCTTTTCCTCCTGGGTCCTCTAAGCTAGGACACTGGCCTCCCTGACACTAGTATATCCTCTGCCTCCAATCTACAGTCCATACTAACACCAGACATTTTTTCTAAAACAAAAGTCAAATCACATTACCATTTCCCTACTTAAAATCGCTAGATGTCTCCTAAAGTCTTCAGGGTCAAATTCAAATCCCTTCAATCATCACCCCTCCCTCAGTGATGTCATCATGACCTCTGTAACTTCCTCTCCCATATTTTATCACACACACCCTTTGCCTCACCACAGAACTATTCATACTTTCTAGAACACATAATTTTCCTTCATAACTCTGCTCTTTTGTACATCTTTCCTCTCCTTGAACACCCTTTCCTCACTTCTTTTCCTAATTAATTTTTACTCAAGTTCTAAAAGAAATTTAACTCAAGTGTTACCCACAAGTGTTACTCAACTGAGCCCAAAGTAAAGTTAGATGTTCCTGTCCCTCCACTAGTTCTGTGTGTACATCTCAGGAACAAACTGTATGGAACTGATAGCTTGGCTAGCAACACTGAAAGCTCCTTATGGGCAGTAAGTACTATGTTCTATTTGTACCTGAATACCCAGGATTCAGCAAAATGCCAAACACAGTTGAATGTCTACTGAAATGACTGTGGAGTCCAAGATAGCCCATTCCAATGCCACACTATCAGAGGCTAACCTAAGTTTCACCAACAGCTTTAGAAATTTACCTTTCAACCATCTATGAAAAAAAGCATATAGGCAGGAAATCAAGGCCAATGGCATTTGAAAATATTAAGCCATCATTCTAATATGTCTAAACTTATGTTGAAAACAAAGGGAACAATCTTCATAACAATCAAAGAACAATTAGGAAATATAAAAAAAAATTTCTTTTCCTTACATATACTTTCACAAGCCTACGCTCACGAATTCCACATTATTTTCTAAGTGTTACCGAGGAGTCCATTATTAGGTACTATATTTGTAAAAGGTACTTGTCAATTTCAGTATTCCAGATCAACCTAATCTTAATTTCTGTGACCCTGTAAATTAACCTAATTAATTCAACAAATTTATAACAAGAAATAGAGGCAATAAGCAATGAAGATTCCAAATACTGATTAATATAATATTCAATTAATGTTCCATGTTTATATACTCATGATAGTATCACTTTTAAGCCTTGGGCAGAAGGGGCAAGTTCGTAGGTAGGATATACCAGTGTCTCTGAAAGAGCTGACCTGACCTATGAGGTGTTGGGCAAACTGATAAAGCAAAGACACACAGAAGCAGAGGTTCTAGTGTGCTCCCACTGGAGATGTAACTGACATTGCATGTACCAGATTATTTCATATTTAACAAGACGGATGTACTTCATAAAGCAAATGGGAGGGGAAAACAAATTAATCCTGCACTTCCAATGAAAACGACAACAGCTCACCAATTTGACATACCCAAAAGAAACTCACCTGGTCTCTTGTTTCGGCCTCCTGAATCTGAATTCCTTGTAACTGTTTTTCATAATTGGAACACATATCACAACGTCTACCAAGTTTATTCCCAGCATTATGTACCTGAAGGGCACCAAAAGCACCTCTTATCAGGCAGAACAAAATAATTTTACATCACAAACGTGAGGAACACATGCACAGTCTTACCTATGTTACTCAAAGTAGAACATGGAGTAAACAATTTCTTCAGGTACTTAAGGCAAGAAGTTACAACATAGGATTGGATTCTACGAAGTCATAAGCTGATATGAGTACGAAAGCAAAACAAGGGACATGACTTTACCACCAAGAGACTAAGTGTCACAAAACACCATATTTGAGGAAAACACAAAGCAAGCAGAAGGTACTACACCGTGAACTCACAACTGAAACCCAGCCAAGGAAGGGGATGGGAGGAGGAACCAGTGCCAATTACCCATTTCACCTGCTCCAATTACCAAGTAGGTATGAAACTGTTAAGTAGCACCTTCTCACATGTAGAGAAGAAAAGTTTCTTTGGGGCTTAATAAGCTGTTCTACTTACTGAATGACAGCTTCTTTAAAGAAAAGTAACCCTGGGTAAAGGAAAGCACTGGAAGTCAGAAAACCTGTATTCTAACCCAGGTTTTGCTGCCAAGTCAAAGGAGAAACTTAAACAAGTCACTTGACTTTTTGAGCTAGTTTCTTCTCCTGTAAATTGGGGACAATAATGTACTGACTGCCTCATTATTATCAAGAAACTCAAAGAGATGAGGTATGTGAAAGGGCTTTGTAATCTGTAAAGCACTATGCAAGTATATATTACAGGTTTTATCTCCTATCTTACTTCTGAATTTACAAATACTATTTGAAGGAAAATTAACCTCACTAAAGGCTGCCTTTTTTCTTTCCCGTATTTTCCACCCCCTCCCCTTAAATTCACTCTCAGCATCTATTGCTGACAAGCATTTGCACTTCAAATATCAAGGAAAAATGAAAAAGTAAGAATCTTGGAATACACTGAGATCATAGAAACTGCAAAGCAAAGCAAATTCAGGCTACTCTAACTCAAACTTAGCTATCTTATTCAGGCAGACTGCTCCACTTCAGAGGTGTGACTGCAGGTGGAAAAGTTCGCACCCAATGCAATTAGCTAGAGTCAGTTCCTTCGTCATAATCACCTGGAATAGCCAAAGCAGACTATGACAAGGGTCAGACAATAAGGTGAATATCCACTTGCTAACAGCATGTACATGTACTGACTCCAGGGACTATCTTCTGAATGAACAATAAATTCCAGAGTTACCCAGTATTGCTCAAAGTGATCAGGAGGAAAAAAGAAAGATAACTCACCTCTTTTTGCAGGAGATTCCATTCTGTCTCACTGACTAAGCGATAACCGCTGGGGGACATATAAGCACTTTCCATACCCTGGGTGACACTGGAGAGGAGAGACGCAGTCTCTTCTTGTTCGGGTGTCATTGCCTTGATTGCTCTTTCCTGATCTTTGGTTAATGTAAACCCACTTGGCATTTGCAGTGACCCAAGGGAGGCAGTATCAAAGTTCTCAGACACGGAATCTGCTCCTACTAGTGGTCCAAAATCTGATTCGTCCAGGTTTCCAGCAGATTTTGCTTTGTAGTTATAGCCTAAAGCTTTGGATTGCAGTGAGCCTGAGGTTCCCAAGCTGTCTGTAGACTGTGCTCTCCTGAGTCCGTCTTTAAACATGTCATTGTCCAATTTACTGAATGGATCTCCAGATGGCAACAGTAAATCTGCATCTAAGGAATGAACTGAACCATGGGTACTATCTAAATGCTCCTGAAATGTGAAAATACATATTGTCACATTAGAAAATTCTCTGTATTTTCAAAAAGGAAAACTACCATATGCTAAAAGAATTTTACCACGTTACACATGATAATCATTAGTGTGTTACCTTCATGTATTTACTGAACATACATTTATTGAGTATCCTCTATTTGCTTGCTGGGCACTAAACCAGGAACTTGGGATACATCTGTGAGCAAGATACAACTTGCATCCTGTGAACTCAGGATACAACTGTGAGCAATCTCTGCCCTCAAGATGCTTATGGCGCCCTGACCGGTTTGGCTCAGTGGATAGAGCGTCGGCCTGGGGACTGAAGGGTCCCAGGTTCGATTCCAGGCAAGGGCATGTACCTTGGTTGCGGGCACATCCCCAGTAGGGGGTGTGCAGGAGGCAACTGATCGATGTTTCTCTCTCATCGATGTTTCTAACTGTCTATCCCTCTCCCTTCCTCTCTGTAAAAAAATCAATAAAATATATTTAAAAAAAAAAAAGATGCTTATGGCTTCATGAAAAACTAAACAAGTAAGCAGGCGATCAGAACACTGTATTTAATAAAATGATAGGCTCCTACTATGTACTGAATGACTCGGTAGCTCAAGGAGAGGAATTTAGTCCACACATAAGCAGTCAGAAAAGGTTTGCTGAAATTCAGTGCTGAGTATGTTGAGTGTGAGATGCCTGTTGTATATCCAAGTGGAGATGTCCATCCAATAGAGGGACATTTAAGTCTTTAGACAGAGACTTGGGAGTAACCATCATGTAATGATAATTCAAATCACAGCAGCAAATCGTAACACCTAAGATAATCTATAGGATGAGGTCAAGGGCAGAACCATGAAAAATACATTCTGGGGATGGAGAGAGAAAGGAGTAGCAGAGTGGCAGAAGTGAAATGAGGGTAATGGGGTAAGCCAGAAACCAAGTTTCAAGCACGATGTAATTAACGTGTTAAATGTGGTACATGGAGTGAAAGAAGCTAGATGCAGAAGTTATATATATCGTTTGATCCCAAATATATGAAATGTCCAGAATAGATAAGTCCACAAAGACCAAAAACAAACTAGTGGCTGCCAGAGGCCGAGAGGAAAAGAGAATGGCGAGTGACTCCTTAATGGATATAGCGTCTTCTTTTGGGGGTGATGAAAATGTTTTGAAACTAGACAGAGGTGATGGGTGAATAACATTGTAAGCATATTAAATTCTGCTGCACTTTAAATGGTTAACTATGTTACAATTTTAAAAAATGTGGTACAGCACATTCTCAAAGTGAAAAAGGGCACCAGTGCCATTCCATGATGCAGTCACATAGCTAGTGAGGGTTAGAAAACAAGGAAAATGCAGCAAGTTTCTCTTGAAACTAAATGCACTCAAATTAAAGTACTAGCCTTTATTTTAAGGTAATAGCCTTCCTACTTTTTGTTGTTAAACGTCCTTCCTTTTATGAACTAAAAAAGATTGTGGAATAAAAATTTTTTAATGTCTAGAAAATGTCCTTACTTGGTAAAATAGTTGACAACTTTTATGTTAAGTTCTTGATTTCTTTCCTCTGTGAAATTCAGATGAGTAAGGAACATAAATCTAGTACATATTAAGTAGCTATGGCAAAGGTCCCAAAGAAGTATCCTAATAAGAACTGGGAACCCATTCTGTGAACTATGAAGGAGCCTAACATCTAATGCTATCTCACATACAATGCCGCTGTGACAAAGAGGGAAGGGGACAGGGGTAGAAAAATAGCAGACTGCCATGATGGTAACAGCATAAGGAACACTTCCAGGAGAAGTGTAAACTGTTGTGGTGTTTCCAAAAGATGATTCAACAATATGTTCTAATACCTTACAAATGTTTATATCCTCAAACTCAGCAGTTCTTTTCCCACAAACTTATACTAACAAAGTAATCAGGTAAGTTCATATGATTTTTGTACAAAAAAGAATTATATAGGGTGTCCCAAAAAAATGTATATACACTTTTTTTCTGATAGCTCAATTGATGTTTCTTTTCAGATTTAACCCACTAGAATTAATAATTAGTCCAAGTGTGTATACATTTTTGGGACAATGGACAAACTTGACTATACTATATCAGTGTGCAAATAGTGTACTTTTGTTTTCTACACTTTACAATGTTTTTGACATTTTGGGGTCTTACTGGCCAAGGAGAGACTGCCCCTCCCAAGCTAGCTAATTCCTAGAATATACAACTTGCCTGCAAACATGCCTTTCATATACAAATCAACTAATCCTGAGTCAATACCTCCAACCAATTCCTTTATCTGACTCTTACACACCAAGCCAGTATTTCCCCTACCCCAAAGCCCACTAGACTTATTCAAACTAGCCAATGGGATGTTGTTTACCCTTCCCTTTTCCTCAAAAAACCCAACAATGGCTCTAGGGCATGCTCTGCCCTTGCTCCTGTTCTGCCTCATGACCAGCTCTGCTGCTTCCCCAGGTGGCTCACTTGGTGTACCACATATGCTGGTCCATGACTCTCATTTCTAAGAGGAATGTGAATACCATTAAACTTTTCTTTCCCTGGCATTGACCTCTCCATGTTGTCACTCAGTGACTTTTACAAATTAAAACCTGGGCATAAATCAATTAGTAGGAATTATGGTACATTTACATGCTGAAATATGTCAGCCATTATGTCACCTTTTTTGGAAAAAAAAATTTACTGATGTGTCAAAACCTTTAAAAACAGATTTAAGTGTGGGGGAGGGGAATGATATGTAAAACATTATGTAGAGTTACAATTGGATTATGTTTAAAAAGTGCAAATAGAAACACATATACTTTAACTTTGGGAATGAAAACAGAAAAAGAGGGAAAGGAGAGGTACATGGCAAAATATTGGTGGCTATCTCTGGGCAGAATTGCCTACTGGTTATTTTTACTTTGTATACCTTCCTGTATTTTCCAAGTTTTCTATAATGAACATATATACCATTGTAGTGAGAAAAGCATATTCTAAGCATAAGGTTAAAGATATGATGTCCTACAAATTTAAATGTTTTTATCAATAAATATGACTAAGTTTCCAAAGCATTCCATATTAACTTTAAACCAACAGGCTAAAGTAAATTGTCTTAATTCTCAACTTGAAACAAATATTCAAACTATCAGATCTGAAAGTCTAAAAGATACTTCAAATGTCAGGAAATAATGCTATATACAATATATCATAGATCTGTTAAGAAAAAATTAAAAATTAAAAAAAGGCTTCATTGCAAGTCACAAAAAATCTCCCTTTCCTATATTCCTGCTAAAATATTTCTGGAAATGTTTGAAACTTTTTCAAGCATTCCTGGACACAGGACTGCATGACACAGAAACCACATAATATTTGGCAGTACCCAAAAGTTGAGACAGTCTCCTGGGAATCTAACTATTGAAAAAAAAAAATACAGCAGAATCAGGCCTGGTGGTCCTCAGTGTATAATTCAAAACAAAGAATGCAGAAAAACAATTACATCATATGTCTGATAGGATTTTTTAAAACTTTTCTTAAAATGTCAAACAATCCATAAACATGGAAATATAAGCCACCAGGAAGATATTCATGGCTCAGAGTAAATCTGCAAACTAAACAAAAACACCTCTGAAAGTGGGTAAGACCCTTCATCCAATTTAACTGAAATTGCTGTAGCAGGCCAGGAAAGGAGGCAGAGGTAGGAAAATGAGTATGAAAATTCTGAACAGCAGGGACAGTATAAACAAGGCATGTGAGCACTGACAGTAAGTAGAAGGTGTGGCTGGGATGAAGTGGCCAGCACAGTAAGGCTAGAAGGGCCTTTCAACTGTCTAATACTGTCTAATACTGGTTAATACTTCATATATGCTATAGGGAGTTGAGTGTTTCAACATTTTAAATAATTGTATGCCAAGCTAGGTTCCTTTTTTAGTTTTTATCCTAAAGGCAATAAGAGAAGCATTTCTATCATTGAAGAGGGGATACCAGCATGAGTCTTGGAAGAATAAATAGAAGGATGTCAATATCAGAAAAGCAGAGGGAGATAAGCATTCCAGGTGAAGAAACCACCATGCAAGGTGGGGAATGTAGCACAAGACAATCAATGTGGCTAAAACAGAGTGCACATTATGAATGGCCTCGACTACCTGAGTGAGGAATTTTCACTAATTATGTAGGCAATGGGAGGCAGTGGTAGTTTTGAGTAGGGGAGTAGCCTGACTACAGCTGCACTTAAGAAAAATAAATCTGCCAGTAACGCTGAGGGTGCAATGGAGTGGGACAGGCTGAAGACAGGAAACCTAATGAGGAGGCCCGTCCACATTGTGGATGAAAGGTAATGAGGCCATAAAAACACCACCTTACACTTTCCACCTCCAGGTCCCTCCACCCCATCCATTTCCAATACCTGAAATGTTCTACCCTGCCCCACTACAATCTGCCAAACCTCACCTACTATTATTCTTAGGGCTTTAAGACCTACTACTGGTTAATACTTCATATATGCTATAGGGAGGTAAGTGTTTCAACATTTTAAATAATCTCTTTTAAACAAAAAGCTCAATGTATTAGCAACATTAACTATTCATATAAAAATATTTTGCAGATATTAAAGATTTCTTCTAATGCTTTAATTTTGGAACCACTGGATAAAAGAACATCTAAATTATTTCAGAGACTATGAGAGAAACTGCAACACGTTTCAAATAGTACTACTTATACCAACATAAGAATGACTGAAAGTAAATATCATTTTATCTAATTCTCAGCTAGTAGTTATACACGTCCCAGATGAACAATGTAATTGATAAATGTATGAGAAGCTAAAATGGTAACATCATGCATACAATGATTTTAATTACAGATTCACTATACCTCTTCATTTGATAACTGCGCTGAAGATTCTTCATGAGTTAAAGCACACACTACTGGTAGTTTCACTTCTTCCTCAACATCTGCTTTTTTGTGGTCTTTTCTCTTATTATTAAGTCTTTGTTGTTCATCTTCCTCCTAAAAGTTAGAAAGAAAAAATATATATATTACCCAGTAATCTATATTTAATGATTCCTGTAATTCTTTAACCACTCAAAACAAAAATGAACAAGAACTTTATAGTTAGAGAAAACTGGACACTTAAGTTTGTTTTGTAATCACATCTAAGGGCATCTGGTCAAAACAAAATATTTTATTCATATATTTTAAATATATGTTTATTGATTTCAGAGAGGAAGGGGGAGGGGAAAGAGAAATATCAATGATGAGAGAGTCACTGATCAGCTGCCTCCTACACTCCCCACAGTGGGGATCGAGCCCGCAACCCAGGCATATGCTCTGACAGGGAATCGAACTGTGACCTCCTGGTTCATAGGTCAATGCTCAACCACTAAGCTATGTTGGTCAAAACAAAATATTTTAATACTATAGGCACAAACTATGAACCCTAATAAAAAGAAGAAATCAGGAAATAGCTTCCATGTGAAAGGCAAAACAAAAGAAAGCAAACCCGCCGTGGCTGATTTGGCTCAGTGGAATGGTGTGTCGACCCTCAAACTGAAGGATCTCGGGTTCGATTCTGGTCAAGGGCATATACCTCATTGTAGACTCAATCCCTGGCCCTGGTCAGGGCATGTGCGGGAGGCAACCAATTGATGTGTCTTTCTCACATCAATGTTTCTGTCTCTCTTTCTCTCCCCCTCCCTTCCACTCTCAAGAAAAAAGTAAAAGAAAAAGAAAAGAAAGCCAGCCCCTCATCTTCTTCAAATGATCCAAGAAAGAAACTTTGCCTAGAAGAGTCCTTCAGATCACTGCAGAAAACTAACAGGAATATTATTTATCCATTAGGAAGATGTACAGGCCTGACCAGTGTGGCTTAGTTGTTTGGGTGTCGTGCCATGTACCAAAAGGTTGCTGGTTGGATTCCCAGTCGGGGCACATGCCCAGGTTTCAGGCTCCATCCCCAGTGAGTGGTGTGTAGGAGGCAGGCAATTGTTTGGCTCTCACATTGATGTTTCTCTTTCTCTCCTCTCTTTACTTCCCTTTCTCTCTAAAAACCAATTTAAAAATCTTAAAAAAAAAAAAAAGATGCACAAATTCATATGAAATACAAAAGGAATGATTGAAGTAAATGTAGTCATCCACTCAAAAATGAGTAAGATACCTTTAATGCCTAGAGGGAAGGGACAAACTCACAAATAACTGCAATACTATACAAGTATGATTTTTTTAAATGACTGATTTCATTTGAGGGAGCCGGAAATTCAGCTGGATCTTGAAGGATCAGTAATATGAGTTTGCCAATTCTGTGAGAGCAGATAAGCAAGGCTTCCAGGGAAAAAGGAAGCAGGCACAAAAGTACAGGGTACAGGCAGCCCTCTGAGGGAATTCTGAATAACCTGAGTGACTGAAAAGAGCAGGCACGTGAGAAGTGAGGTATATGGAAGAGGGGTGGTGACTAAGTGCCTACACTCTGAAATCAGAGACTGGCCATTACTCTCTACTACATTTGGACAGTAGTGTTGTTTTAAGAATAAGAACTATGTCAGATAAAGCTTAATATTTAAACTTAGCACAATGCTGACATGTATATAGCAAAAGCTCAATAAATTGTAATAAAGGCTTTAAATGACTAGTTATATGAGTTAAGACTGTTTTAATGGGCAGCAGAAGGGACATGACTAGATCTGAACTTGAGAATCTAAACCTTTATGTTTACTGTGTCTACACACACAAGGTGAATGAGTCAGAATTAAGAAACACAAAAGAAAATTAAAAAGGAAGAAACTCCTGAAAAACAAAATCTAAACTAAGTCATACAAGGTAATTTAAAATATTTCTAATAATACCTAAAAAGCTTCTACACAGCCATCCTAGGGAAATAATTGTACACATACACCATTAACTGCAACAGTTTAAAATGACACACACAAAAGGAAACCACATAGATGCCCACTACAAGAAGGATTAAGTCCATTACAGTACATCCATGCTACCAGCTAACAAGAGACAGATCTCTGATGTGAAAATATATACAAGATAATGTTTATGAGAAAAGTAAGTTATAAAATAAGTATTTATACACGATATCAGTTGTAGGAAACACAATTCTAAACATACACTAATAAACACACAACATGGTCTGAAGACTATCTTCCAAACTGATTATTCCTGATTTAAAAGTGGCTACTTCTGGGAATGGAGGTGTGGGAGAGATGTCAAGAGACATCGTTTTTACTTCATCACTTTATAATTTTACTTTGTACTTAAAAACAAAGTATTTTTAACATGAAGATTTGTATAATTTTTAAATCATAAGGAGCAAACAGGATCTTGGGTATGCAGCACTCTAGATACCTGCTTTTACATATCACTCAGCCTCTCCATCCCACCCTGTCACCTTCTAAGAAGGCTTTTAGAGCAATATCATGGAAGACCTGGCCTGGATTAACATACTTCAAGAGCCCTAGGGAAAACTGGACAGAACTATAGAGAAATAATTTCTCAGAAATATGC
The DNA here is from genome assembly GCF_963455305.1 of Plecotus auritus. Classification (NCBI taxonomy): domain Eukaryota; kingdom Metazoa; phylum Chordata; class Mammalia; order Chiroptera; family Vespertilionidae; genus Plecotus; species Plecotus auritus. The sequence continues at coordinate 42,637,090 of NC_137774.1, forward strand.
ATTGTTGCATACTGCAGCCTGAAGCGGATCATTTCTAAACATGTGGCCTCCAGGTAAGGCCATTTCTAAAGTTGAAAAACAAAATCCCTCAAATGCACCTATGTTTGTTGAAATGGCATACATCACCTTATTTCAGGATTAAGTCAGTCTCTAATATACACAAAGTAATGCAGTCACATGTATGTGAATGAGTGAGGATGCATTATTAACAAAGGAAGCAAGTCCTATAAAAATGCTACTCACCTGATCTTTCTTCTTCAGTTCTTCAACTTGTCGGAGCTGTTCTGAAGTTAACACAATCTCCATTCTCTGCATGTCCCTCATCAGCAAACGCTGAGATTCCAGAAACTGGTCATTGGCCTTCTGCCACGTATGTTTTAACTGATTGTGCTGTTGTCTCTCTTGCTCCAAAAGATGGCAAACTGTAAAAATTCCCCAATCAAAAACCCTGAATTTCAATGGTAGGCAATACAGTATTTCCCAAATTTCTTTGACAAAAAGATCTTTGCCACAGTACCACTCACATAACAAGTGTTCTAGGGCAGCAGTTGCCAATCTTTCGGACCTCATGGACCACCAATGGTCTGCGTCCACCAGTTGGCGACTGCTATTCTAGGGAATACACTTTGGGAAACGTTGCTCTAATGGTCAAAGGTTTAGTAACCACTCATAAATCTGTTACCCAGGAATCCTCCTTGAGCCCATTTAGTTTTGACCTCTCAGACTAAGTCAAAGAATCTTTGTAAATGCTTGTGTTGTTGATACTTATCAGCTCAACCTAAGCAAGAAACCTAAGAGACAACTCACATTTCTGACTTTTCCTGCCTCAGAAGCCTACTAATGAAACAGAAACCTATTAACACTGCCTCCTGTGTAGTATGACACAGCCATCTTCTGCCTTAGATCAGCCATCATAACTTAGACAACTACAACAGCAGTCCCTTTGTTATTCTTCCTGCCACTAGTCTTACCCTCTCTATTCTATCCTCCACCCTGCTGTTAAGTTGAACTTTCTAAAATGCAAAATTAATATTATCACTTGCAAGTTTAAAACCCTTCAGCGAAGCCAAATACAAAGACCGTACATTGTATAATCTTATTTATACGGAAATCCAGAATAGGCAAATCTATAGAGACAGAAAGTAGGTTAGTGGTTGCCAGGGGCTGGGAGGGAGAGAATAGGGGATGTTTGGCAATGGATACAGAATTTTTTGGGGAATAAAAAAAATGTTCTGCAATTAGAACTGTACACTTTAAAAAAGTGAACTTCATGGCATGCAAATTACATCTCAATAAAGTTGTTATTTAAGAAAAAAGATTTTAAACCCTTCAGAGGATACTTTCTGCCCATAGGATAAAATCCAAGATCCCTAGCGTAAGGTCTCTGTGGTGTGGCCCACACCTACCTCTCCTGTTTCACATTTTGCATCCTATACCTCTTCTGCTGAACCACACTTCTTTTACTTCCTTACCTTGCTGTAGCTGTACCACATGCAAATGACCTTGAATATTATGTTCATCATTGACAAATACCTACCAATTTTTCAAAACTCCACTTAAGAACAACTTCTTTGACCCTAGCTGATTTGGCTCAGTGGATGGAGCATCAGCCTGTGGATTGAAGGGTCCCAGGTTTTATTCCAGTCAAGGGCACATGCCTGGGTTGTAGGCTCGATCCCCAGTAGGGGGGGACGTGCAGGAGGCAACCAATCAGTGATTCTCATCATTGATGTTTCTATCTCTCTCTCCCTCTCCCTTCCTCTCTGAAATCAATAAAAATTAAAAAAAAAAAATTTAAAGAAGAACAACTTCTTCAAAGAAGCCTATCTGTGGCACTGCTGCCTCCTAACACATTCCAATCCTAATACCTCTGATATGCAATTGCACTAACTTGGTTGTACTGTATTTCTAATTCCACCAATTTAGGCTGTTGTTACCAATTTAGGCTGCTGCTTAATCTTTGTCTGCCTTCTTTTCATTCAAATACTATTTTTTGGTAGTTTTCAGTATGGAAATTACTCTATCCACATACTCATTTTAGCGAAACTTCTCAGATACTTTTCCAGATATATTAGGAAAGTATGTCAGTCTTATACTATTTCTGGAAGGTTGGGGCACATAGTTTAAATAGCAATTCTTCTTTTTTTTTTTTAACATCCTTTCAGAGTTTGGATGTCTTTTTCACTGCAGCAGCACATTTGAAAAATGTTTCCTGAAAGCCAAAGACTTGCTCGAACTTTGGGTTATTTTCATAACATTTTATGAAATAATTCTGTACACTTATATAATTTCAGCTTTCCACTATTTAGGAAAAAAATGCTAACTCATATGCAAACCTAAATTATTTACAGCAGAGCATATGTTTCACAGCATTTGATATACTTAAAAGTATTCACTGTAGGACTCTATTAATATAGTCCTAAACCTGCATATTAAAATGTGTTACTAGCATAACCTGAAACAAATGTAAGATTTCAATGGAGCGCATATAGTTGGATGAGGGAAAAAAATTAGATATTTACTTTCACTAACCTCTAACCGAAATTTATCATTTCCTTCAATTATGAAATGTAGGCAACCAACCACAGTAAATATAATAATACCTATGACTTGATCACCAACAGAAGCCACAGATATCTTAAAATATATATAATTTATGCTAATCACTACTTCAAAATTTTAAGTTATTAGACCTGCTGCTAGACCTTGTTATTTAATGCATTATTGCAATAGCACATTCATTACTATACCACTTGTTATTTAATGCATTATTGCAATAGCACATGTATTACTATACCACGTATAATTGGTTTCTTTTGTAATCCTATGTATTTTATGGATTAAAAACATTATTCTGAAATGGCTTCACAAAATTTCCCAAAGTCTATGACACAAAAAAGTTAAGAACCCCAGGTGTACAGGAATCAGTAGAAGAATTAAAGACAAAAGTATATTTTTAGTTAAATGAGGAAAAGATGAGCCTTCTTCCTCTGTCCTGGGAAAATAGTCAATTTCTGCATCTCCTCTCTGCTACCAAACTAGTGAAATCAAAATTATCCCTTATAAACAGGGATGTTACTAAAGAACACCAGAATACATTATTTGTATACATCACTTTTGCTAATCCATCTCCATCAAAATGGATCAAGGGCAAAAACAGTTTAAGCAGAAGTTCCCAGCCCCATTATCTTTCAGCCAAGAGCTCATGCCCTGTGAAGTTATCACTGGGTCCTGTAAGAAAGAGAAGCCACTAATGATCTAAGTATCTTTAGCAGACCTCAAATCTCCAGATTTTCATGGGAATATTCAAACCAACTGCGAAAGCTTAAATTAAATCACTAATATATTGGAATAGTATTTTAAGATTTGTTACTGTTTTGTTCATCAATATCATAGTTCTCTTAGAAACTAAGATTAAAAAATATATAGAATATATATTTACCTTCATGCAATTCTTTTCTCAGTTTCTCAGCATCTTCCTGTAGAACAGATTTCTGAGTATTTAAAACAGCTACGTACATTTCTAGGTCAGTCCTACAAGATTTCTCAGCCTCCAGATAATGATTCAGTTCTTTAACCTGAAAGAAGATACATTCTATTAAACTAAAATTTACACAATTATATAGGAAATTGGAAAATAACTAATAGTAGACATTATCTATAATCAAAACACAAGAGTAACTATACAATTGAGATTACACATTAAGTTTTGTACCTTCTTTTCAAAAAGGTAGTTCCAATTTGCATTTCCAGAGCAACACATACATATGGTCATTTTATCTTATCCTCAGTATCATTAGGCTGTTTTTATTTTAGATAGTAGTTACTTTCTAAAGTTAAAAATAGTACCATACCCTTATAAGTTTGCTTTTCTTTGATTTCTAGTGAGATAATTACAAATGCATTAATTTATAAAAAGAAGACATTTTCACAGACACTTATTCATGGAAGGAAAAAGGAGGAAGTCATGAGGGGGAAAATAACTGATCTTATACCGTAACGAACACGAACATGAAGGCAAATGCAGAATACTTTTTAAAATCACAATTTTTAAAAAAAACTGCTTTACTTCTGTTAGCAATCAACGATAATGTTCAAATGTTAACAATTCAGTCTAAATCTGAAATATTTATAACCAAAATAAAATGCAATCTTGCCCTAGAAAGTGATTGTAGAATTACCTGTTTCACCCTGTCTTAGAGATTGTCCATTCATTGGCCTTTAGTTAATTTTCATGTAGCATTACAAATCGTTTTTCTAACGATTATGTCTAATTTAATTTTCAAGGTCATTATCATGCCTTTTATCTTCCCACTTCTTCAAAGATGAAATAGCTGACTAATCTGTTTTCAGTTATCTTTATTCCTAGATATTCATTCAATACGGTAAAAATGGTCACAGACTAACATAATTATTTAAAGCTGCCATTTGGTACTTCACTGGAGGTTGTCAGCCAATCAGAAAGATACTAACCAAGCATGACAAAGTGCTGGCTGTTGTGAGGCATTTTCCTATTACCTGGAGAGAATGATTGTTCAGTTGAAGGTAAAAGAGTCAATGCAGCAGATACAAAATAGTAGTATATACCACTAACTCTATCAGTTATTACTTCTTCGAACAAATATTTGACTCAATTAACATTACATTTCTAACATTCAAAAGCTATTGAGCAGCACTCTGGGAAAATAGTGGCAATGGTGGTACATGAATTTCCTTGAACTCCACATGTCCTAACAAGAGTTAACTAAAATTAGAAAACCAGCCCTAGCTGGTGTGGCTGTGTTGGGTATCATTTGCCAGTTGGATTTCCAGTCAAGTAGGTAGGAGGGGGCGTGCAGGAGGCAGCCAATCCATCTTTCCCACTCACATCGATGTTGCTTGCTCTCTCCCTCTCTCCCTTCTTTTCTCTCTAAAAATCAATTTGAAAAAATCTTTACAAAAATAAAATTAACAGCCCAGACGGTGTGGCTCAGTCAATTGATGATTTTCTCTCCTTTCCTCTCTCTGAAATCAATAAAAATATATTTTTTAAAAAACTAACAAAACCAAAAACACATGGATATCTAGAAGAAAACAAAACCAAGTGATAAACAGAATATGGGGACAAACCACTGAAAGCTACCTACATGGGACTTATGTGGTACCATCATCTACAAGAGAAAGTAACAAAAAGCAACAAGAACCCCAAGAAACCCCTAACAGTCAACTGGGGCTCCAACTTGACACAGCAGCTAGAACTGGGAAAAGTTCCACACACTCAAACAGGGAGTGAACACAACAAATTTTTTTTTTAAGAGACAGAGGAAAGAAGAGAGATAGATAGAAACATCGATGAGAAACATCATCAATCAGCTGCCTCCTGCACGCCCGCCACTGGGGACTGAGCTCAAAACCTGAGCATGTGACCTGACTGTGAATTGAACCAGTGACTCTTGGTTCCTGGATCAACACTCAACTGGTGAGCCACACTGGCCAGGCTAACCACAACAAATTTGTAATGTAATCTGGTTAGGGTAAAATGGTATCCCATTTTCACTTACATTTTCCTGATTTCTAGTGAAGTTCAATATTTTTTCTCATTCTTTGACTATTGTGATTTCCTCTTTTGTGAACTGCTTGTTCCTATTCTTATTTCTCTACTGGGCCATTTGTCACTTGTGGGCTAAGCAGTTTTTATTAAGTCTGGATACTAATCTTATGTCAGGTATTTGAGGTATATAGATACATAACTTCTAAGTCTATAGCTCTTCAACTTTAGGTGTGACATCTTTTGAAAAGAAGTTTTATATTCTAAGGTAGGCAAATTTGTAAATCATTTCTTTCACAGTCAATATTTTTATCTTAAGAAATGTTTTTGTCCCCCAAACATTCCCTTTTTTTAACAAAGAAAAGTTTTAAAGATTTGCTTTTCACTCTTATGGTTTTTAATTCATTAAAATTATTTGTAAAGTGTGAGGTAGAAAGTTTATTTCACTTAATTCCATATTTATAACTAATTATTTTAAAAACCTATTTTTTAACAACTCTTTCTTTTCCCATTGATTTGTAATGCCACATGTCACATATCAAATTTTCATATTTGAGTCTATTTCTGGGTTCTCTAATCTGTTTCATTGGTCTATTTGTTTATCCCTAAATCAATAACAAACTATCTTAATTACAGTAGCTTTACAATGTGTTAACATCTGGTAGGTAGGTCAAGTCTCCTCACCTTGCCTTCTTAAAATTTTACTGGATATATTTCTGATCCTTTGCTTGTCTGTATGAATTCTAGAATCTACTTACCAAGTTTCTTATTGGATTTTTTAGTGGAATTTTGAATTTATAGATTATTTTTCGGATATACTGTCTGCTTGTTTTGGTTGTCACAAGGTAGTTTTATTTACTTGCAGTAAGTAAAAGAGACAGGAGATTCATGTTCAAAGCTCTGTCTCCTTGAAGAAGAAGCCTTAGCCATTCCTTATATACAGTTTGGTTAATTACACATTGATTTCTTCTTTGCAGTTGGCTACATTTTCCATTGAGCTCCTGTTAAGCTCATCCTGTTTACAACTGCATCTGCAAAATATTCCATGACAACCCAAGGCTCCTAAGTATATGCCTGCTTTACAATACATTATCTTTTCATTAAGGAACACACATGTATTCAGACCTTCATTTTTAATACAGGGTGGGGCAAAAGTACATTTACAACTGTGTGTACACGAAACAGAGAGTTTATTCTTGTATTATTATTTATTAATTATTGTATTATTTTCTGTACAAACAACTGTAAACCTACTTTTGCTCCACCCTATACATTCCATAAAGATCTTGCCCATTTTTGTTTAGATGTATTCTAGGTAAATTATATAAAATAGTCCCCCATATCTGTGGGGGTACATTCCAAGACCCCTAGTGGATGCCTGAAACCAAAGATAGTACCTAACAATATACACAGTATATTTTTTCTTATACATACATACATATACCTTGTAGCTTCTCTTTGGCATATCTAAATTGCTAGTATCACTACTGTTGCCTTTTGGGGCCATTATTAATTAAAATAAGGGTTACTTGAACTTAAGCACTATTATACCGCAGTGTGATACTGAAAACTGAGACAACTACTAAGTGACTAACAGGCAGGTAACTGATACAGCATGGATATGCTGGACAAAGGGGCCATTCACATCCTGGGCAGGATAGAGTGGGAAGATGTGCAATTTCATCACCTCAGAACAGCACTGACCTATGAATCAGGAGATCACGGTTTAATTCCTGGTCAGGGTACATGGCCGGGTTGTGGGCCCGATCCCCACGGTGGGGTGTGCAGGAGGCAGCCGATCAATGATTCTCTTTCATCATTGGTGTTTTGTTTTGTTTTGTTTCTCTCTCTCTCCCTTCCTCTCTGAAATCAATAAAATATATATATTTTAAAAAGAAACTGAATGAGATCAGGTCTCATTCTGATAAGAAAATAAACACTAACTTTGTAACAAAGCAGCATCAGCATCACTATTGTGATTGTTTATAATACTATGAGAACAAAATCATCTCCTGGCATTTTTTTGCATTTTAAAGAAAGTGATATTCTCAAGATAAATAGTCTAAATTACAGTTTTTACCCTCTTAGTGATTCTAACTTTGCCCTTGGCATTAGAGTAGCATCTTGGGTTTTAAGTAAATGAATAACAATACTTCACAACCTTTGAGGCTTCCAGCTCTTTAACCTTGTCTTCAGCCTCTGTAAGTTTATCTTTCAAAGCTGCAATTTCCTTCTCCATGGGCATCACAACAGACCGAAGCTTTTCAGCATCTTCTTGGGCCTACGGTTAAAAAGAATTAAGTACTTCAACTTACTAATTTATTGCTTTTCTAAGAAATGACCCACCCACTTATTAAAATTAGTATAATAAATAAGTCTTGAAGCACTCACAAAAGTAAACCATGTCTAACTTTAAATGTTGCGTTACTTTAAATGTCAAGTCATAATCATAGTTTTGCATGTATTCCATCTAGCATTTGGAAGAAAATGAATTCACCATGACACTTTTTAATTGAGTAATTGAGTTGGAAAATATTCTATGTGTAAAAGGAATACACACAATATTTTTTTATAATTCTGGTTACTAAATTAATGAAACCATAATTTCTTACAACTACTGAAAAGACTATTTTTTAAAACATTAAAATAGAACAATGTATTTTCTAAAATAATTAGAAAATTATGTTGCTATAGAAAAGCTTTCATCTGGGGAGAAACCAAGATGGCAGCATAGGTAAGCACCTAAACTGCTGCCTCGCACAACAATTTCAAAACTACAACTAAAACACAGAACGGACACCATCCAGAACTACAGGAAAGCTGGCTGAGTGAAAATTCTACAACTAGAAGGAAAGAGAAAAGCTCACAGAGAATTGGAGGTACGGCAAAGGGTCTTTGTGCGCGCAGAGAGGAAGGGCGGCTGAGAGCCTGGCTGACTTTCTCTGGCAAAAGGGGGAAGGAAGCCCCCGACCGCACTGAACCCCAGTTCTGACTGCACTGAACCCGTCCCGGGCGAAACCCCGTGGACCCAGGCTCATACAGGGGGAGTCTGGACTGTCAGGTAGAGAGAAAGGCACCCGGAGACTTACTCGGAGACCTGGGGGAGACACGGCGGAGCCCCGGCGGGCAGGGGTCTGGAGGCGCGTGAGACAGTGTGCACAAAGGCTGTGGAGGTTGCCACAGGTTTTCCCTAGCAGAAGGGAGTCGGAAACTCCTGACTGCACTGAACCCCAGTTCTGACTGCAATGAACCCCAGTTCCAGGCGAGCCCCTGGGGACCCACACTCTTACGGGGGAATCTGGACTCTCGGGCGGAGACTCGGGAGCCGGGGAAGGCAGTGGTCTGGAGGCGCACGCGTGCCAGTGCGCACAAAGGCTGCAGAGGTTGCCACAGGCTTTCCCTAGTGGAAGGGAGTCAGAAGCTCCTGACTGCACTAAGCCCCAGTTCTGACTGCACTGAACCCCAGTTCCAGGCGAGCCCCTGGGGACCCACACTCTTGTGGGGGGAATCTGGACTCTCGGGTGGAGACTCGGGAGTCGGGGAAGGCAGAGGTCTGGAGGCACGCGCGTGCGCGCAAGGGCAAGGCTGATGGGAAGCCAAGACTGTCTGCTCCGCCCTGAGACTCCACCCCATCCAAGCTGAGCACAGAGGCTATTGCAATTTGGCAAGTCTAATCCTATAAGGCAGTCTCCAGCACCGAACTTCTCCCAGCATAGACACAGCTGATCCTTACAGCCAACTGGCCTGGAGGTCAATTCCTCCCAGTGATACCAACAACAATCAAGACTTAATTACAACAAGGCTGTACACACAGTCCACAAAGGGGTGCACCAAGAGTATCCACCTCAGGTTAACTGGGGAGGCCGACCCACTGGGCCATATAGGAAACCTAGCACACAAATCTACCCTACCAACTCAGGGAAGCAGTGAAAATGTGGCGTCAGAGAAACAGATCACAAACGAAAGAAATGGAGGAAAACAAACGACTGGATATAGAATTCAAAACCACGGTTATAAGGCTTTTCAAGAATATCCTAGAAAAGGCCGATAAATGTAACGAGACCCTCGAAGATATGAAAAAGGACCAACTAGAAATTAAACATACACTGACTGAAATAAAAAATATTATACAGAGACCCAAAAACAGACTAGAGGAACACAAGAATCAAGTCAAAGAACTGAAATACAAAGAAGCAAAAAACACTCAACCGGAAAAGCAAAAAGAAAAAAAAAAATCCAAAAAGTTGAAGATAGTGTAAGAAGCCTCTGGGACAACTTCAAGCATACCAACATCAGAATTATGGGGGTGCCAGAAGAAGAGAGAGAGCAAGATACTGAAAACCTATTGGAAGAAATAATGACAGAAAACTTCCCCCACCTGGTGAAAGAAATAGACTTACAAGTCCAGGAAGCGCACAGAACCCCAAACAAAAGGAATCCAAAGAGGACCACAGCTGCTCACCTGCCTGCCTTCCTGATCACCTGCCTGCCTTCCTGATCACCCCTAACCACTCTCCTGCCAAGACACATCATAATTAAAATGCCAAGAGCAAAAGACAAAGAGAGAATGTTAAAAGCAGCAAGAGAAAAACAGTTAATTACCTACAAGGTAGCACCCATACGACTGTCAGCTGATTTCTCAACAGAAACTATGCAGGCCAGGCTGGAGTGGCAAGAAATTTTCAAAGTGATGAATAGCAAGAACCTACAACCAAGATTACTCTACCCAGCAAAGCTATCATTCAGAATTGAAGGGCAGATAAAGAGCTTCACAGATAAGAAAAAGCTAAAGAAGTTCATCACCACCAAACCAGTATTATATGAAATGCTGAAAGGTATTCTTAAAGAAGAGGAAGAAGAAAAAAGTAAAGATAAAAATTATGAACAACAAATATATATCTATCAACAAGTGAACCTAAAAATCAAGTGAATTAAAAACCTGAGGAACAGAATAATCTAGTGAATATAATAGAATCAGGGGCATAGAAAGGAGTGGACTGATAATTCTCAGGGGGAAAGGGGTATGGGGGGGTTCATGAAGAGACTGGACAAAAATCATACACCTATGGATGAGGACAGTGGGGGGGAGGTAAGGGCAGAAGGTGGGGTGGGAACCGGCTGGAGGGGAGCTATGGGGGGAAAAAGGAGAAACAATTGTAATAAACTGAATAAAGATTTATTTAAAAAAAAAAAAAGAAAAGAAAAGCTTTCATTTGGTTATTTAAACAGAGAACTTTAAATATCTTTTTACTTTTGACATTTAAATGAAAGAAACCCAAAGAATGACCTCTAAAAATATTGTGCTGTTTTGCATGCTTCATTCTCAAAAAGGATTAAAAGGAAATAAGATCAATAAGCTAGTTAACTGGTGAGAAACTTACATACCTATAAATATAAAAGGCTAAGCGACCGGCCGACTGGCCGGTAGCTATGACACACATTGACCACCAAGGAGCAGATGCTCAACGCAGGAGCTGCCAAGCTGCGGTGACTTGGTACTCAGGTGACGCACCCCGGAACCAGAGAGGAGGGAGCCCGATTCCTCATAATTCCTCTAGCACTCTGGGACCCCTCGGGGGATGTCAGAGAGCCGGTTTCGACCTGATCCCCATAGGCCAGGCCAAGGGACCCCACCTGCTGGAGGGACCCCCACTCACTCTGTAGACGCCCTTCGAGCCGCGGTGCCGGCCGAGGTGCGGGCGGCAGGGGAGGGACCGTGGGAGGTTAGCTCCAGGGTGTGTCCGGCCCATCTCGCCCAGTCCCGCCCCACCAGCCACCACCCGGGAACGCCTGCATTAGTCCCTACACCGAAGGGACTAATTAATTTCCTTTCAACGTGCACAAATCCGTGCACCGGGGCACCAGAATATATATAAACTGGAATAAAGGCAGAAAGTTAGCTGTTTTCCTCATCTATACATATAAAAGGCTAATATGCAAAGTGTCCCCTCAGGAGACCGGGAGTTCGATTGCTCGCTATGACGTGTGCTGACCATCAGGGGGCAGCATGGAACAAAGGAAGGCCCCAGCCAGCAGCCGGGGAAGGGAGGCCCCAGCCGGCAGCCAGAAGGAAGGCCCTGGCCGGCGGCCGGAAGGCCTCACTTGGGTCTGATCACCGGCCAGGCCTAGGGACCCTACCCATGCATGAATTTCATGCACCAGGCCTCTAGCAGTAAAAAGGAAAAGTAACCTTATTCACTAAATATCATATATGCCCAAATGTGAGTGGAGATTTTTTCCCTAGAAAACATATTTCTCAGAAAAGAGAAGGATTCAATTTGTTTTCCAGTTTTTATAAAGTCATTTCATCACTTATTATTATTTCATACTAAGTCCTGTTTGGAAGGCAGGTAAATTTAATTACCTTCAGTCAAGACTAACTGGTGATAGAGGTCAGCTGATAAAAATCAGCAGGAAAGCAAATGGAGGGGAAAAGCAAAGAATTCAATACAGATTTAGTTATTAATGCAAAGATGACCTCACAATTCCAAGTGTTACATATCATCACAAATAAAATTTTTTAAAGATTATTATTTTTAATGACAGAAAAGTCATTAAAAAGAAGAAAAATCCGAGAAACTCACAGACAAGAGGAGCCTAAAGAGACATGACTAAATGTAATGTGGTATACTGGAGTGGATCCTGGGACAGAAAAAAAAAAAAGAAATTAGGTAAAAACTAATGAAAACTGAATACAAAGAATAGACTTTAGTTAATAATAATAAATTAATATTGGTTTATTAACTATGATAAATGCATCATACTAATATATCTATACTAGAGGCCCAATGCACGAAATTCATGCATGAGTAGGCCTTCCTTCCCCAGGCTGCTGGTACTGGTTTCCCTCCGGCACCCAGGACCCAGGCTTCCATTGCAGCCCTGGCTTCATCCGGAAGGTTGTCCAGAAAGATGTCTGGTCTAATTAGTATAATACGCTTTTATTATTATGGATACTAGAGGCCTGGTGCACAAAATTCATGCACGGGGGGGGGGGGTGTCCCTCAGCCCAGCCAGTACCCTCTCCAATCTGAGACATCCCTCTCACAATCCAGGACTGCTGGCTCCCAGCTGCTCACCTGCCTGCCTTCCTGATCACCCCTAACCACTCTCCTGCCAGCCTCATTGATGCTTAACTGCTCCCCTGCCAGCCTGATTGCCCCTAACTACCCTCCCCTGCAGGCCTGGTCCCCCCGAACTGCACTTCCCTGCAGGCCCGGTCGCTCCCAACCTCCCTCCTCTGCCGGCCTGGTCACCCCTAACTGCCCTCCCCTGCAGGCTTGATTGCCCCCAACTGCCCTCCCTTGTAGGCCTGGTCCCTCCCAACTGCCCTCCCATGCTGGCCTGATCGCACACAACTGCCCTCCCTTGCAGGCCTGGTCCCTCCCAACTGCCCTTCCCTGCTGGCCATCTTGTGGCGGCCATCTTGTGTCCACATGGGGGCAAGATCTTTGACCACATGGGGGCAGCCATCTTGTATGTTGGAGTGATGGTCAATCTGCATATTACTCTTTTATTAGATAGGATAGAGGCCTGGTGCACAGGTGGGGGCCAGCTGGTTTGCCCTTAAGGGTGTCCCGGATCAGGGTGGGGGTTCCCTTGGGGCATGGGGCAGCCTAGGCGAGGGGCCTGTGATGGTTTGCAGGCTGACCACGCCCCCCAGCGACCCAAGTGGAGGCTCTGGTATCTGGGATTTATTTATCTTCTATAATTGAAACTTTATAGCCTTGAGCGGAGGCCAGGGCAGGCCAGGGCTTCAGGAAGCTTGGCTTCCACCATCGCTGGGGGCACCTCAAGCCTTCTGCTCTCTCCAGCTCCATGGCTGCCGCCATTTTGTTGGGATTTATTTATCTTCTATAATTGAAACTTTGTAGCCTTGAGCGGAGGCCAGGACCGGCCAGAGCGGGCGGGAAGCTTGACTTCCTCCATTGCCGGGGAAACCCAAACCTCCTGCTTGCTCCATGGCCACAGCCATCTTGGTTGGGTTAATTTGCATACTTGCTCCTGAATGGCTGATGGGCGTGGCTGGTGGGCATAGCGGAGGTACAGTCAATTTGCATGTTTGTCTTTTATTAGTGTAGATATAAAAGGCTAAGTGACCGACTGTCCATCCAACCAGCCGGTAAATATGACGTACACTGGCAATTTAAAAATAAATGTTGACTCGCACATGCACAATACATATTAGAATATTTTGCATTTTAATTTAATATATTTTATTGTTTTTTTATAGAGGAAGGGAGAGGGATAGAGTTAGAAACATCGATGAAACTTCGATCAGCTGCCTCCTGCACACCCCCTACTGGGTATGTGCCCGCAATAAAGGTACATGCCCTTGACCGGAATCAAACCTGGGACCCTTAAGTCCGCAGGCCCACGCTCTATCCACTGTACCAAACCGGCTAGGGCACATTTTAATTTTATAGTATCACTAGAGGCCCGGTGCAAACAACATTCGTACACTGAGTGGGGGTGGGGGATCACTCAGCCCAGCCTGCGCCCTCTCACAGTCCGGGCCCCTCCTAAGCCGGCCGGTGGACATCCCCTGAGGGGTCCTTAGCGCTGCCGCAGAGGCTGAAGAGGCTCCCGCCACCGCTGCTGTGCTCGCCAGCCAGAAGCTGGGCTCGCTGCTCCTTAGCGCTGCCGTGGAGGCAGGAGAGGCCACCTCCACTGTGCTCGCCAGCCATAAGCCCAGCTTCTGGCTGAGCAGCGCTCACCCTGTGGGAGCACACTGACCACCAGGGGACAGCTCCTACGTTGAGCATCTGCCCCCTGGTGGTCAGGGCGCATCATCATAGCGATTGGTCATTCTGCCATTCGGTCAATTTGCATATTAGGGTTTTATTATATAGGCTATTATATATTAGAGGCCTGATGCACGAAGATTTGTGCAAGAACGGGCCTTCCTTCCCCTGGCTGCTGGCACCACCTTCACTCCATCCCGGAGCCGCCTTTCCGCCTTCCCACGCTGTTCAGAGGCCCCAAGTGGCTGGGGCAGTGCGGAATGCCTGCGTCCCGCCCCCAACCACTCAGCGCCTGCGTATGCAAATTAACCCACCATCTTTGTTGTGTTAATTTGCATACTCGCTCCTGATTGGCTAGTGGGCGTCATGAAGGTATGGTCAATTTGCATCTTTCTCTTTTATTAGTGTAGATACTATTCTGACATGTAATTTTTTGCAGAAATGTAATTATTGCATGAATCTCCTAATTAATTTCCTTTCAATGTGCACAAATCCATGCACCGGGCCACTAGTAATGATAATAATAGGGAAAATTGGGTATGGAGTATATGGGAACTCTGTACTATCCTTAAAAAATTTTTTTAAGTCAAAACTGTCCCAAAAAATAAAGTTTATTTTTAAAAATAAATTTTAAAAACGACAAAAAGTGGCAGATTGTGGAAATCATGATTATGAATATACTAGAGGCCCAGTGCACGAAATTCAGACATCCCTCTCATAATCCGGGACCACTGGCTCCTAACTGCTCACCTGCCTGCCTGCCTGGTCAACCCTAACTGCCCCCCCCAATGGTCTGGTCACCTCCAACTGCCCTCCCTGCCGACCTGGTTGCCCCCAACTGCCCCCCCCACCAGCCTGGTCGTCCCTCACTGCCCCCCTCTAACGGCCTGGTCGCCCCTCACTGCCCCCACTGCCGGCCTGGTCATCCCATGCAGCCTGCTGCTCGGTCATTTGGTCGCCCCTTACTCACCCCCCTCCTGGCCTGGTCGCCCGACACAGCCTGCTGCTCAGTCGTTTGGTTGTCTCTCACTAACCCCCTGCCGGCCTAATCGCTCCACGCAGCCTGTTCCATCGTCTGTTCAGTTGCGATGGTCACTTAGGCTTTTATTATTATAGATTAGAAGAATGAAAAAACAAGTATATTCTATAAGTGGGTATTTGTGGCTAGGAATAAAATTCCCAATGATAGCATCAAATATGAATTCATCTAAGTTTGAGAGAAGTGAAAGCTGTCTATTTAAGATAACTGCATTAGATGACTAAGTGACTCTAGTGATGAAGACATTATCAAATATTCATGAAGACACTGAATTAAAATCTTTACCTAAAATGAGAGAATGGAACAAACTATTCCTCAAGGTTCAAGCTTTTGTTTTGCATGTGGGGTTCGCAGATGTTTTTGACATTATTAAAAAAACTAATTAAATCCCTGGCTGATGTTGTCCAGTGGTCAGAACGTCAGCCTGCACACTGAAGGGTCTTGGGTTTGATTCCCGGTCAAGGGCACATACTTCGGTTGTGGGCTTGTTGTGAGCCCCGAATGGGGTGGAGTGGGGGGGGGGGAGTTGTATAAGAGGCAACCAATCAATGTGTCTCACTCACATTGATATTTCTCTCTCCCCCTCTCTCTTTCTGTCTCCCTCCCTCCCTTCCTCCCTCCTCTCCCTCTCCCTTCCACTCTCTCTAAAAAAAAAAAAAAAATCAACAGAAATATATCATCGGGTGAGGATCAACAAAAAAATAAAATAGAAAATGTAATTAAATAACCATGAAAGTAGTCTTTCTTTTTTTAAAAAATATATTTTTATTGATTCAGAGAAGAAGGAAGAGGGAGAGAGAGATAGAAACATCCATGATGCGAGAGTATCATGGATCGGCTGCCTCCTTCAAGTGCCCGGGCATGTGCCCCTGACTGGAATCGAACCTGGGACCCTTCAATTCACAGGTTGACACTCTATCCACTGAGCCAAACCGGCCAGGACTGAAAGTAGTCTTTATATGGACCATGAATTAGGAACCAAAGAGTATAATTAATCTGACTGAAAAGTCAAATTCTAGTTATTAGTTTATATAATATGTGATTTAAAATATATGTATACCTACAAATTAATGTAAAAGTTTATATAATCAAACTGGCTAAAAGTATTTTTTTTCAATATATATTTTTTATTGATTTCAGAGAGCAAGGGAGAGGGAGAAAGATAGAAACATCAACGATGAGAGAGAATCATTGACTGGCTGCCTCCTGCACGCCCCCTACTGGGGACCAAGCCGACAACCTGGTCATGTGCCCTTGACCAGAATCGAACCTGGATCCTTCAATTCACAAGCTAATTCTCTATCCACTGAGCCAAACCAGCCAGGGCTGGACAAAGGGTTTTAAATTTTCTCAATAATAAAATGTTTCACCTTGTATTTAGTTGGTCTGTGTTCAGGCACTACAGTAATATGTTCAAGCATAATATACAGGTTCTTTGTCACAAAGGAACCAAGGTATACTGAAGAAAGAAAACCAAAAACCAAAGCTTTGGTTTAAACACAATCACCAAGCAACAACACTCATTCAACAAATATTTATTGAACACCTATGTACTAGATACTATTCTAGGTATTTAGGATACACAAATAAACAAGAATCCTGCCCTCATGAAGCATATATTCTAGCAAGGAGAGAAAGGCATCCTATATAATAACAAGGTAATATGCAAATCAACCATCTCTCCAACACACAAGATGGCCGCCCCCATGTGGTTAAAGATGGCTGCCTCCATGTGGACACAAGATGGCCACCACAAGATGGCTGGCAGGGGATGGCAGTTGTGGGTGATCAGGCCGGCAGTTGGGAGGGACTAGGCCTGAAAGGGAGGGCATTTGGGGGCGATCAGGCCTGCAGGGGAGGACAGTTAGGGGGAACCAGGCCTGCAGGGGAGGGCAGTTAGGAGTGACCGGGACAGCAGAGGAGGGCAGTTAGGGGCAACCAGGCCTGCAGGGGAGGGCAGTTGGGAGTGACAAGGCCTGCAGGGGAGGGCACTTGGGGGGGACCAGGCCTGCAGGGGAGGGCACTTGGGGCGGGACCAGGCCTGCAGGGGAGGGCAGTTAGGGGTGACCAGGCCTGCAGGGGAAGGCAATTAGGGGTGACCAGGCCTGCAGGGGAGGGCAGTTAGGGGCAAACAGGCTGGCAGGGGAGTGGATAGGGCAGGGGTGGGCAAACTTTTTGACTCGAGGGCCACAATGGGTTCTTAAACTGGACCGGAGGGCCGGAACAAAAGCATGGATGGAGTGTTTGTGTGAACTAATATAAATTCAAAGTAAAGGAGCGGAGGGGAGAGCAAAAGAACCAGATAGAACAGCCGGATCCGGCCCGCGGGCCGTAGTTTGCCCAAGGCTGGGTTAGGGGGTGATCAAGCTGGCAGGCAGAAGCGGTTAGGGGCCATCAGGCACGCGAGCGGTTGGGAGCCAGCAGTCCTGGATTGTGAGAGGGATGTCCCACTGCCCATTTAGGCCTGATCCCACAGGTCCCAGATTGAAGAGGGTGCAGGCTGGGCTGAGGGACACACACCCCCACCCCCCCTGCATGAATTTCGTGCACCGGGCCTCTAGTTAAACAATAAAAATAATAAATAGGTGAATGCTATGTATATTATAAAACATGCACTATGGAAAATGAAAAATTAGAATAGAATATGTGTAATCAGAGGAGGAAGGTGGATAAGTTGTAATGTTAAACAGGCTGGACAGGAGAGGCCTCATGAGGAGACATTTAGTCAAAGATATGAAGAAGGTGAGGGAGTTTCCCATACAAATATTTGCGGAAAGGGCATCAAATTAC
The DNA here is from genome assembly GCF_963455305.1 of Plecotus auritus. Taxonomy (NCBI): domain Eukaryota; kingdom Metazoa; phylum Chordata; class Mammalia; order Chiroptera; family Vespertilionidae; genus Plecotus; species Plecotus auritus. Next base: position 42,655,190 of record NC_137774.1, read on the forward strand.
CCAGTACTATAGAGTTAGGTTTGTGTCCAAATAATTCCTCTACCAAAAAACATAAAAGTCCATCTTCTATTACCACAATAATATTAAAGCATCTTGCATTTGGATTCAAATATATTTACAGATAAATACATTCCTTCATACCTTTTTCATTTCATTTTCTAAATTTTCTTCCTCTTGACCTTCAGACAACCTTCTCCTTAAATCAGCTATTTCCCTCTCTGCAGATTCTCGATACTGTGCCCACTGTGTTCGTTCCTGCTCCAGGCGAAGGTGGAACTGGTGCTCATAGTCACGAACTGTTTCTACAAAACACCACCAAATATTTCATATCTAAGCATTATGAAAAAAATGTTCTGTTACACTAAAATTTAAGTAGTTACATAAAGAGCTTTTGCCTAATTTCTGGAAATCTTTTAATTCACTAAAATATTAACTACATTTCTAGTTATTATGTGTAAAAATGTTGCTAAGGGCTTTAAATCATCATCTCTAATCTTCAAAGAAACCTGTGTCATATTATTTTACAGATGAGGAAAGCTTAGGAAAGGTTACATACTCTGGCCAATGTTTGCTTTTCTAAGGCAGACTGAAGGAGGCGCAGTCATTTTCAGCCATGAGGCAAAGTGAGGTTGAAAACCACATACTAAGGAAGAAGAATGGAGACTAGAACACTGGGAACATTGTGGAACCACTGTAACCAGTTGTAGATTACCTACCTCTGGGTTTCTTCTTCTGTGAGTAAAATGAACTCCTATTTGTGTAAGCCACTATAGTCAGCATTGTTACAGAGGCTCTGAGTAATCGCTAGGTGATAGCCAGAAACTCAGAAATAGGGCTAGACTTAACCAGCCTTCTTACAAAGAGCAGTAATGCAAAAATGACACACAACTGCTAAGTCGGAAGAAGAAAAGTTATCACTATTTCACATTTATAATAAAACTAATTTCAGGAACCCAAAGATTCAGCGGCAACTTCATTTCAATATCATCTTCTCAGAAACTGCAGAAAGTAATTAAGCACTATATGCCAGCAGATAGAGACTTAAATTACTACTCTTCTTTAGACCAAGGGTCACAAGCTGGCAGCCCATAAAGCCTATTCTAATCCATAGGCCATTCTATTTCATAAACTGCAGAAAAAATTTCACATAAAAATCCAAATTTTTCTTAAAAATGTAAAAGACATGATAACACTGGACTGGATGGGCAATAATTAGCTGGAATAAGTGTAAATAATGTTTACTCTTTGCATTGGAGATCTCTCCAGTTCACATACTCCCTGTGCCCATACAGCTTTATTCATTCGCATTACTTGCCTGACTCTTATGCCGGTATGGCTCAGTTTGTTGGAGTGCACTGAAGAGTCACAGGTTTGATTCCCAGTTAGGGTACATACCCAGGTTGCAGGTTCAATCCCCAGTCGGGGCATGTACAGAATCAGTATTTCTCCCTCGCATCGATGCTTCTCTCTCTCTCTCTCTCTCTCTCTCTCTCTCTCTCTCTCCCTTCCTCCCTAAAATCAACTTATCTTTGGGTAAAATAATATATATACACATAGATCATAAAGCCATATACATATCATTGGCTTTCCTTTCATTTTGAAAATAACAGTACATCTTGAAGACAGTAAAACATAGCTACAAATGAAACTCTGAAAATATTCTCAATCATCAGAATCAGGTATCTTAGAAAATCATAAAACAGATCAACCATTCTTTACCTTTCATAACAGCCTGAAGTGAAGCAACTTCTTCTCTCCACTGTCTTTTTACTTCATCTATAGCTTCTTGTTTGGTATTCTCAGAGACTGTGGCAATGGCCTTGATATTCTCCATCTCTGCTTGTGCTTCCCACAGCTGTGTTCGAAGGTGTCCCAAATCATCTTGTGCAGCTTGTAACACTGCATTTTGTCTCTTCAGATCCTCTGGAAGAAAAGTAAAACACTTTCCATTATGGAGGGGCTCACTTTTACCAGACTGGCACTGCAATGAAGAAACAAAGCATTTAAATTTACAATGTTAACATCGTAATTACAATGTTAACATCATAATGAACAAGTTAAGCACTAAATTGAAAAATGTTAAGTTAGAAAATAAAATCATTTTAATAAAGATTTAAGGTATGCTGGGTATCAAAAATCAATTATTAACTATGAAACCAGATAAAGATTCAGGCCATAGTTTTAGAGCTAAATGAGCTTACTTAATCTCTATGGCCTCCATTCCACATCTTACAAAATTCCCACCTCAGAAGGTTGTTTTAATGATAAAACAACTTTTTGAAAATGCTTACTAGTACAGTACCTTGCACAAGTAGACATTCAAAAAATGGTTCATAAAAGCATGGCAATTACTAGATCCAAGTTTTTAAAGTTATAATTAATTTATCAGCACCCCCTTACCATCTACACTAAAAGAGAAACATGCAAATTGACCATCACTCCGCTACGCCCACCAGCCAATCAGTAGGGAATATGCAAATTAGAAGGATAAAGATGGAGGCCGCCCAGCTGCTCCAGGCGCAGAGTGGCCGGGCGGGGCAGGACACCTGTTATGAGAGGGAGGGCGGGGGAGGGAGGGCGGCGGTGAAGGGATCTACAGGAGAGGCACTTCAGCAGCAGCGAAGACAAAGACTACAGACTCCGGCCTGAGTCTGCAGTGAAGACGAAGAAGGCAGACTCTGACCGGAGTCTGCAGCAAAGGCAGCAGACTCCAGCTGGAACGAAGGCCTAGGTCCTGGGTGCCGAAGGAAAACCGGTGCTGAAAGCCATAGGAAGCAAGGCCTATTGCACGAATCTCTTCCTGCAACGGGCCTCTAGTCTATCTATATAAAACCCTAATATGCAAATGGACCGAACGACCACCTGGGGGAGTGCACAGAACATGGCGGGCATCGGCCACAGGCGACGGAGTGTGGAACATGGTGGGTGTCAGCCGCGGCAGGATGGTGGAGCAGGAGAGCGGGGGTGCCCAAGGCAGGGCGCCGGTCGCTGTCATTGGGGCGAGCCTCTGGAGGTTACTGAAAATTCTTTGCTTCCGTGCACTGCAGTCCCACCCGGTGCTCGCACCTGCTGCTGGTACCGACCCCACTCCCACCCGCTTCCAGCCCCAATCGCTCTGCGCCGTCAGTGGGTGCGAGCGGCAGCTTCTGGCCCTGATCACCCCTGAGGGCTTCTCCACCTCCCCCTGCTCCTGAGGGGCAATCTGGGCAGTAGCCGCCAATTGCACCTGCTGCTGGCGCCAGCCCTGCTTGCACCCGCTGATGGCACTGGCTCCATCAGCGTGTGGGAGCAGCAGTGGCAGAAGCAGGGCTGCCGGCAGACAGGGGACCAGGGCTGCAGCGGGAGGGGCTGGGCGGGGGCGCGGAGGATGGGCCGAGACCCGCCCCTGTGCCCACCGCAGCCTCGTGGCCCACAGTTCAAGGTGCACAAATTCGTGCACTGGGCCCCTAGTCTCTTAAATATTAAGTTGATCTGATATGCCTACTACATGATTTAAGCCTACGTAAGACATGTTTGGCTAAACTGTCTTCCAAAAAAGATGAACCTACCAACAGTATATAGGAGTGTGTCTTTTTCCCATACCCTTACCAATAACCACTATTTTCCATTTTCTAAAATTCTTGCCAACATCATAGGTAGAATATGGTAATAGTTTTAATCTATATTTCCCTATTGAGAGAGAGAGGTTGAGTATCTTTTCATACAATTACTAATGACAGTATTCCCTCTTTGGTGATATCCTTTATTGTGTTTCTAATAAATTATTTCTCTTCTAATTTCAAAGAGAATTTTATATATACTGGATATTAACTCTATCTTCTCTTACAAAACTTTTCCCAGTCAACTGCTTTTTCTTATCTATTGACATCTAAAAGTTATGAGACATTTATGCAAAAAAACAGTTCATCTTTTTAAAACTATCAATTTCCTTTACAGAGCACAATAACTAAGCCAAATAGCCATAAAAACAATTTGATTTAAGATCTAACTCTACTACTAACCAGCTGTATGACTTTAAGGGACTCACAAGCCTTTAAGCCAGGCTAGGCAACACTCTTCTGTATAAAGTTATAAGCACTGTACTTGAAAATCAAATAGATATTTTCAACTAAAGAACTTTTAAAAGTGAAGATATTCATAATTATCAAACAATCAGAAGAATTAACAACTGGTTCTAAATAATGGGGCTTGGGGGAACCTAGTCATGCTAATTTTAAGTAAAGTCATTTAAAAAATCTTTAGTCTCTTAACATCATCTTCACATCACTTTCTTCCCACTATTAGCAAAACACAATTTTAACATTAATTGCAGAAAGTAATTATCTAGCCCTGGCCGGTGTGGCTCAGTTGGTTAGTGTCATCTTATGTACTGGACGGTCGTGGTTTGGATTCCTAGTCAGGGCACATACCTAGGTTACAGGTTCCATCCCCAGTCAGGGAACGTAGGGGAGGCAACTGATTGATGTATCTCTCACACCAATTGTTTCTCTCTTTCTCTCTCCCTTCCTCCCTCTCTAAAATCAATTTTTTTAAAAAGAAATAGTTTGAGCAGTGGCAGTATCATAGCCAATGAGGTTTATCCCAGGCATGATTATTGCTAATTGAAAAAAATAAAAAAAGGAAAACAGATATCTAAGAAATTATGGTAGGTGTGTGACCAGGAATGACTCAAAAAAACTGAGCAAACACATAAACACACGAAACCACAAAAATATATGTATCTACTCTATATTCTAAGGGTTAAATTGTTTCGTAAGATGTGAAATAAAAGAAAAAGCATTATTTCTGAAGTACTTTAGTCATTTCTGAGAACTACAATTTTGTCAAGGCTATAGTTCATGTACTTAACACCTCCTCATGTTAATTATCCCTGCAACTTTTTTTTTTTAATCCTCACCCGAGGATATTTTTCCATTGATTTTTTAGAGAGAGTGGAAGAGAGAGGCAAAGACAGAGAGAAATATTGATGTGAGAGAAACATATCAGTTGGTTGCCTCCTAAACACCCCTGGGGAGGAGCCTGCAAGAGAGGTATGTGCCCTTGACCAGAATCCAATCCAGACCCTTCGGTCCGAAGGCCAACGATCTATCCACTGAGCCAAATTGGCTAAGGCGTCAGCTGTTAATCTTATTGAGGTTCCCTTATTGTTTTTTTTCCGGCTCCTTTTATTATTTTCATTTTTGGGTTTCAACATTTTTACTATCACGTGTCTGTATGTGGATCTCTTTGCACATCTTAAAACTTCCTAAGTTCAATGTATTTCTTAAATGTGTTACTGCTTTTCATCAAATTTGGGAAATTTTCAGCCACTTATCTCTTCAAATGTTTTTTTCTTTTTCTTACCTCTCATTCTGGCATTCCCATTACATCTGTTGGCACACTTAATGATATCCCACACTTCTATGAGGCTCTGTTCCTTTTTCTATTTTCTTCCTGTTCTTCAGACTGAATAATCTTCAGTGATCTAATCTTCCAGTTAACCAATTCTTTCTTCTGCTAGCTCAAATCTACTGTTGAATCCCTACAGCAAATATTTTACTTTATTATTATCCTTTTCAACTCCAGAATTTCCATTTGGTTGTTACAATTTCTATTTATTGATATTCTATATTTGATGAAACATTGTCACTCTTTACTTCTTTCAGGATGGATTTCTTCAGTTCTTGAAACATACTTATGACTACTTGAAGTCTTTACCTGTTAAATCGGGTCACCCTCACAGGCACTGCATGTTTTCCCTTTCTATAAGTCAGTTTCCTATTAACTTCATATCTACTAAATATGTTTATGAAAATAAGATTTTTGATAATATATTGCAGCAACTGTAGTACTGGTTCATCACCACCTCTTTTCTGGCTTGTTATTGTTGTCTGCTACTTATTTATTTAGTGGTTGGCTAAGCTATTTTAGTAAAATCTACTTCTCTCCCTCACAGTGTGTAGCCTCTGATGTTGCTTCTCAGAAGGTACAGCCTTGGGCACATGCAGTCACTAGGATGACAGTTTTTATAGGGATCCCTTTTGAGTGTCTCTTTCCCTAACTACATCCAATTATAAACCCACACTTAAATGCTGGTGCTCATCTGAGTGACATATCTGCTCTAACAACGGGGCACTTGAGTTGGGGAGATGGAGTGGCAGCCTCTGGTCTTCTGGGCTCGCTTCTGCCAGCATGGAACCTCGACCCTACAAACAAGCCAGGGCAATTGTGATTACGCTGCACCAAAGTAGAGCCTCCGTCCTAGTAGAGCAGGGGCTGATGGAAAAAGGACCTCCTAGCCACACTCAACTGAAACTTTACCTGTACATCTGGTAGGGGAAGTAGAGGGAGGATGATTTTGGAGCCTTCAACTGTGAACTGGGGAAAGAGAGATCTGTGTTCCTGCCATCATCTCTCTGAAATAGTTCCCAACACACCAAGCTGGGAGCAGTGAGTGAGGGGGTGGTTTATCGATCAAATGCCAGTCTCTCTGTTTTTACCAAGACAGCAGATTTTCCTGAAGAAATGTTTCATTTACTGTATGCTGTAAGACCACTTCTAGAGACTTCAAATGGATGTTTTAAAAAATAATTTTCACTGTTTTTCCTGGGGAGTGGGCCTATGGAGCTCCTCACATTACCATGCTAGATATGAAATTCTCAAACTTATGATTTATCCATAAATATTTTAGTATATATCTCTAAAAGGACTACATTATAAAAATACAGATAAAATCTACCACCTTAACCGTTTTGGATTTTTTTTTGTTAATCCTCACCCAGGGATATTTTTCCATTGCTTTTAGATAGAGTGGAAAGGAATGAGGGAGGGAGCTTCGACCCATGTACCAACAGGTCACTGGTTCAATTCCCAGTCAGGGCACATGCCTGGGTTGCAGGCTTGATCCCCAGTAGGGGGTGTGCAGGAGGCAGCTGATCAATGATGTTTCTCTCTCATCAATGTTTCTACCTCTCCCTCTCCATTCCTCTCTAAAATCAATAAAATAAAATTAAATAAAAATATGCCGAGTCTTCCTTTGAGATGAATATACAGTAGTCAGCCTTAACTGCAGGAGATACATTCTAAGGTCCACAATGGATGCCTGAAACCACAGATAGTACCAAACCCTATTGTTTTGTCCTATACATACTAGTGCATACCTTTTCACTTAAGGGAAGCACTTTATGGCTTCTCTTTGGCATATCTGAATTGCCAGCATCACTATTCTTGCACATTAGGGCCATTATTAAGTCAAATATGGGTTACTTGAACACAAGCATTGTGATACCTTGACAGTTGACCCGATAACCAAGATGGCTACTAAGTAACTAATGAGCAAGTAGCACATATAGCATGGATATATTGGGCAAAGGGATGAATCACATCCTGGGAGGGATGGAGCAGTATAGTGCAAAATTTCGTCACACCACTCAGAACAGTATACAATTTAAAACATCAATTTTTTATTTCTGGAATTTTCTAACTAATATTTCTGGACCGCAGTTGACTTCAGGTAACTGAAACGGTGGAAAGTGAAATTGTGGATATAGAAGAACTACTGTTTAAAAGAAAAAAAGGCACATTTTTGGTTTCTTGGGTATAGAATTTCTTAGAGATCAAGCTTTTTAAAATTCTGTTGCTCAAAGCTATTATATCTTTACCTATTCTATTGCTTGATCTAGCAATTGCTATAATGTTAAATGTTTATGTGTACATTTATCAATTTCTCCTTAGTTCTATCACCTTCTGTTTTACATGATGTGTCATGGCTATTTTGTAAGGTGCATAAAAGTTCATAATTATTACATTTTCTTGGTAGACAATTTCTTTCATTATAAGAACCTTCTATATACCTTCAATGTTTTCTGTTGTTAAGCCCCAATCTTGTTATTATGGCCTCATTTGCTTTACTTTCTTCTCTAAAAAAAAAAAAAAAAGTGAACCAGAAAATCTTTTGGTTTAGTTTTTTATAGTCAGATTTATCAGTTTCTATGATTAGTATTGTTTCTTATATCCTATACATTCACTCTCTGTTTACTCTTTTTCATGTAAATGTTATCTTTACTAGTTCTTTTGGTGATTTATGTGGGTAATAAATGCTCTTAGTTTTTCTATGCCTGAAATACCTATTTTGCTCTCACTCTTGAACAATTCTGCCACATACAAAATTTTAAATTGACAATTATTTTTTCTCTACACTTTGAAAATCTTATTTGTCTCCTGGTGTCTATTTTGCTTGTGTGGTCTCTCCTGATAGCAAATTGTTTCCTCTCTCTGGTAACTTTGAACATTTTATTTTCATTCTTGATGATCTACAGTTTAAAGTGAAATTGTGGATATAAAAGAAATAGTTGGGAACTATTTCAGAGAGATGATGGCAGGAACACAGATCTCTCTTTCCCCAGTTCACATTTGAAAGCTCCAGAATCATCTTCCCTCTACTTCCGCTACCAGATGTACAGGTAAAGTTTCAGTTGAGTGTGGCTAGGAGGTCCTTTTTCCATCAGCCCCTGCTCTACTAGGACGGAGGCTCTACTTTGGTGTCAAAGTTTGAATTTACTGTTATTTTCCCTGCTCAGTATTTGAGGACTCACTTTTTTCTTAATGCTTGAAAAAATCTCAGTGATTATCTCCTCCAATATTCTCTACTATTCCCTTAATTCTCTATTCATAGAACTTTTTAAAGATGGGTGCTTCAGATTCAATTCATCTTTTATTTCAATTGCTCTTTGATATTTGTCTCACTGAGATAGAGAACTCCTCAATACTGTTTTCTAATTTACTAAAATCTTCTCTACAGTTTAAACCATCTATTTACCTTATTTCAATTTATTTGTGTTAACAAGATTTCTAATCGTTTTTAATATTTAATAACTATTTTTAATATTAAAATACTTTAAAAATATGCAAGCTTATGGCATCTGAACCACAAATATTTACATAAACCTAGCTTTTAACTATTGAAACTCTAATTAGTTAGCATCAGAGATTTATATAAATTATGAACATGTACAAAAATCCTTTTGAAACACACTAAAAATTTCACTGTCTTCTGGTGATTAACTGAGTTCTATATCTACTATTTTCCTTCACACTGAGAACTCTATGGTCACTTGTTTGCTATCTCATGCAATTGGCTCTTACTCATTGCCCAAATCTGAGATTTCCAAAACATAAACACTGATGCAGTGCCAAAGCTTTGCACTGAAGTTGGTTAAAGGGAAAAGCTAAATCAAATACTTTTTTCAAAAGCTAAAAACTTTTATCTCAATTTAATGAAAAAGTAACAAAACTTTCTAAAGTATTTATAACACGTCCTGTTGAAGTCACTGGGAAAATGGGTACTAAGGTAGGAACAGGCAATAACAGGTTTCAAAAGGTATTTTCTTCTTAGCCTTTCTCATTACCATTTGTACTTATATTTCAGCTCTTCTCTAAATAAGTGAAAGCACCAAAGCAATAGCTATTCTTATTGGAAAAAAAATACCAGTGTTTGGACTCCTGGGGTTACCTTGACCTGGTTTGCTGAAAGATAAAACAGACAAAGACTGCTGAACACATCAAAAAGATAGCTTATACTGTTATCTCCTGTGACAATTATAAAAGACTAGGTTTACACTTCATAGTATCTATACTAATAAAAGGGTAATATGCTAATTAGACCGGGACAGACATCTTCCGGTCATCTGGTCCTCCTTCCGGAAAAAGCCATGGTGGCAGGGGCCAAGGCAGAGGCAGTTAGGGGCAATCAGGTCGGCAGGGGTGGGTGATTAGGGGTGATCAGGCTGGCAGGGGAGGGTGGTTAGGGGTGATCAGGCCAGCAGGGGAGGGCAGTTAGGGGCAATCAGGCAGGCAGGCAGGCGGAGGGGTTAGGGGTGATCAGGCAGGCAGGCAGGTGAGCAGTTAGGAGCCAGTGGTCCTGGATTGTGAGAGGGATGTCCGAGGGGTCCTGGACTGGAAAGGATGCAGGCCGGGCTGAGGGACTCCTCCCATCCCCCGTGCACGATTTTCATGAACCGGGCCTCTAGTATGTAATAATGTAAGTTGCTGCTTTAGAAGACATCTTTAAATTTGATTTTTATTCTAATAAAGGCAAACAGCCAAGACAAAAACTAAATCAACATTTACCTTTTACATTCTATGCATTTTCTTTAGAAACTAGACCAAAGCTCTCAAAAAGTTTCACATTATTCCTTTTGAAATTTTGTAAAAAGTTACCTCAACTGTTCTTTATTGGCCAGCTTAAGCTCATTGGAAACTTCAAATAGTAAAGATACCATAGTACACATACAGATTTATTGGGTCTAGGTGTATTCAAAGCAACTTTAACACACCAAGCATGTTTTTTGAATGAACACACATTACAAGTGGTTTAGATCAGTAATTGATAATGCATTTCAGAAATGAGAGGTTCTTGATCATTTTCATTTCTCCAGAATTTTATAGGAAAGTCAATTTTATAATTTCAAAGAAAATAATAACAAAAGGGAAATTCTAACACTTTTATTTAGGAATAGAAAAAAAGAGAAAGCAAATGAACAAACTTTGGACAAGGTTAACTTAAATCCAGATCAAGCTACAGAATTACTGGTGTGAGAGGTGAAGGAAAAATAAGATGTCAATAGCCAGTATCACAGTGAATCTGAATTGGTCACCAGAGGAAATACTGCCATGACCTTATATATGCGTACACATTAAAGGTATTACAGCCATAACCAGTTTGGCTCAGTGGACAGAGTGTCGGCCTGAGGACTGAAGGGTCCCAGGTTCGATTCCGGTCAAGGGCATGTACCTTGGTTGCGGGCACATCCCCAGTGGGGGGTGTGCAGGAGGCAGCTGATCAATGTTTCTCTCTCATCGATGTTTCTAACTCTCTATCCCTCTCCCTTCCTCTCTGTAAAAAAATCAATAAAATATACTTAAAAAAAAAATAAAGGTATTACAGGTTATCCTAACAAGAACATACTACTGCATAGAGTTTAAAGTGGTGTCTCATCAATTCAAGGTTAAAACAAATTTTAAAAGGGAAAGGTTAACAAATTCAAATGAACATGAAGAATTGGACAGAATTTCTAAACATTTAATATATATCCAAACAATGATGATACTGTGCAAAATGTATTACCTACCCCAGTAGACTATACTTTGTGAAAGATAAAAACCATATCTCATTCATCCCAACCTCCACAGTATCTTACAGATTGCCAGCATGCCTAAACAGGAATACCAGCTTTACCACCTCCTTGTTAGCCTATGAAGGAACAAAATAAAACAGCAACAGCCTCCTGTGAGCCAGGAGAAAAAAAATCCCCACCCCATACTAGAGTCAGTAAGCATTTCCAAGCCAGGGCTGAATTCTGTGAAGCCTAAGAACAGTGGCTTTCCAACTTCTTTGATCACAACTCATAGCAAGAAATATATTTTATATCACAACTCTATACATACACATATATATGTTACTAAAACAAAAATTTTGTGCAACCATACTTATTAAACCTCATCAAATATAATGTGCTCTTTTATTTCCCATTATATTCTTTATTTTTATTTTTTTTAATTGTTTGAAGTATTACAAATAGTAGTACATATGTCTCCTTTTTTCCCCCCATTGACCTTCCCCCAGCCTCCCCTTCCCCCCAGTACATGCCTTTACCTGCCGCCCCCCAGTGTTTTTTATCCATTGGTTATGCTTATATGCATGCGTACAAGTCCTTTGGTTGATCTCCTACAGCCCGCCCCCCCCAACCGCAACCTCCTCTGCCTTCCCGCTGTAGTTTGACAGTCTATTCAATGCTTCTTTGCCTCTGTATCTATTTTTTTCCCCATTTCATTTTTTTTTAAAAATCTTGCCTCTGCAGACTAGAAATAAACATATAATAACAAAAAATGTTTGAGTCCCAATTTCCATGTCCAACAGTTCTGAGTCCCCGTTTCAATGTCAAACAGTTCCTTAAGTGTACATGTCAGCAATGATATCTGGATGGTGTCCCATTATATTCTTACTTTTAAAAACTGCTGGTCACATCCCCTTAATTTTTTTACCCATCAATGGCTTACAATCTGTAGTCTGAACTCCATCACTCCATCACTTTGAAAACTACTGTACCCCTGCGGATATACAAAGATTTTCCAGGGGATTCACAGGCACATGATGTTTTAAAGGAATCCACTTCTAGATCCTCAAATTTCATAAATATTCTTTCCTAAAACAGAGGGGTGTTTAAATGTAGATTCTTCTTGGGCACTACCCTTTTCTTATCACCTTTCTCCCACTTAACAAAAAAAAAAGGCTTTTTATCAATCCTGAATTTTACTATGGTTCACTGCCCTGTTGCATAAAAACTCTGTGATACCAAACCAGAGAAACAATTTAAAATACTAATGTCAGTACTAAAAAAGTGAATGACTAGTAACCGAGTAACACATCTTTTGGCAGGTCAGGTGACAAAGTCTGCTTTCAACAAAACTGAAGGAAGACTTAATTGAGTTGTCAACCAATAGGATAAAAATATTTTTGAAGCTAGAACACTTTGTGATTTAACATATAATTCAGAAAGTTAAATGAATAGAATAATAATTGCTATTTTAAAAAATACTTCTATTTATATATACTTATTTATGAGACCAAAGGTTCTCAGCACTTATATCTAAAACAAACAAAAACCCAAATCTTATTTTTTTCTAGAAGTAAATAATATTCACCCAGAAGTTAATGACCTAATTTAGGAGGGAGATCCAATATATTTTTTAAGACCTGCATTTCCAATTATTTTTACAACTTAAACTTTTTTAATTGATTTTTTTTTTTAGTGAAGGATGAAGAAAAAGAGAGAGAGAGACAAACATTGATGTGAGAGAGACACATCAACCAGTTGCCTGGCGCCCGCCCTGACCAGGAATCAACCCACAATCTTCAGGTACACTGGTGACACTCCAACAAACTAAGCCACATCAGCCAGGACTAATTTTCACATTTTAATAATTCTTTTTTAAAATATATTTTTATTAATTTCAGAAAGGGAGAGGGAGAGAGAGATAGCAACATTAATGATGAGAGAGAATCATTGATTGGCTATCTCCTGCACACTTCCTAACTGATTGAGCCCGCAACCTGGGCATGTGCCGTGACTTTCTGGTTCATAGGTCAATGCTCAACCACTGAGCCACACTGGCTGGTCAATAATTCTTTTTTAAATGTGTAAAATATTTATGGCATGTGTACTTTTAATAACTATTAACACAATACAGAAGAAATTTACATACTATTTTTTTATGGAGAAGTCTGATCAAATTTTTCATTTTAATTAATTTATTGATTTTAGAGAGAGAGAAACATCGATTTGTTTTTCCACTTATTTATGTATTCATAGGTTGATTCTTGTATGTGCCCTGACCAAGGATCAAACCCACAACCTTCACAGGTCAATGCTCTAACCAACTGAACTACCCAGTCAGGGCTGATCAAAAAAATTTTTTGAATGGCTTTTAAGCATAAATTATTACTTTAGGCCAATGGTTCTCAAAGTGTGGTCCCTCAATCAACATCAGCATCACCTGATAAACTGCTAGAAATGCAAATTCCAGGATCCTATAGATCTAGTGAATCAGAAACTCTGGGGGGATGGGGCCCAGCAATCTTTGTTTTATATATAACAAAGCCTACAGATAAAATTCTGATGCACACTCCAGTTTGTGATCTAAAAAAAACTTTAGAATAATATTCTGAGGGAGATGTAAAAAGACAATGCAAAGTTTCTGCTAAAGAGCTTATTCATGCATGTTTTTTATTAAATGGATGGTGATGGGTATTAAATCACTATGATTGATTCCACTTGATATGTTAAAATGCATGAAGTTTTAATTTAAATTGTCAGTATTGACAACACGATAGAATTTATGTCATTCACATATTTTTAAATTTTAAGTAAATTTAAAAGCTGGATGATTACTAGTCTAGAGCAGTGGTTCTCAAACTGTGTCCTTGGACTAGCAATACTGCAGTCACTTATGAGCTTATTAGAAATGCAAATTCTCAAGCCCCACCCCAACATACCATGTACTTAACAAGCTCTCCAGGTGATTTTTATCCACATTAATGTTTGAGAGCCACTGGTCTAGAAGGCTGTGAAAAACCTATCCATATTTTCCTAGGTCAGTACCCAAAATGTAAACCCTTCCCCTTATCCTTCAGATTAGGTCCCTCAAGATATGCTCTCATGTATCTGCCTTTTTTAAAACAACTCACACAATTACTTAATATCTATTTCCCTCACTAGCGTTCAAGTTCTATGAGTTAAAGAACCATGTGACTCTTGCTCCTTCCATATACCAAGCACCTGACAATGCCTGCCTCATAGGTATTAAATAAATATTTATTAATAAATAACTGAACAATTGTTGGATAAATTCCATGAACTATCAGTTTTAATATAACATGGCTAAAGCTATTATTAGAATGCCAACAGTCTTGGTATGTCTGGGGCTATCTCTCAAGTGTTCAGAGCACCAAAAGTCCTGTGTCCCAGAATTATATAGTCCACTATATTAAATAACATCATTAAGGTTAAAAGACAAGGAAAAATCTGAATAATGCATTTTTCAGCTTGGTTTTCAATTCCATTCTTAATCCTTACCTCTAAATAGACTTTTATTATACAATATAAGTACAAATAAAATCAAAGTTTATTCAATGACAACACTGTATTACCAAGAAACCTGACATTTTAAGGCAGTCTTAGTATGGGGTTAGGGTTAGACTTATAAACTTACCCTCTTTAGCCAAATATAACTCTTTAAATTTTGCTCTCTTTTGATTAAATTCTTGTTCAAGCTGCTGCTGTGCACGTAAAAATTCTGCATTAATTTTTTCCAATTCTGCTACCCGTTGCTGAAGAGAAACTGGAAAAAAAATATACTAGTTAACATGTAAAAACTTTCATTTTTAAAAATTGTTACAAGAATAAATTAGTATTCTAACTGGACATTTCTATAATGAAACAATAGTCGAGCTTCTTCCAAAGATCCAATCTCACAAGTCCTAATTTTAAAAATAAGAAACTTCTATTAGACTTAATATATACACTGTGAATAAATCATGTAAAGTGCAACAGCCTATAAACGGAAAATCACATATGGCAAATTTCCCAACACAGTCTCTTTGTATAACTGACAGAATGTCAGTCCACTTCTGGAAATTGTTAAATGTTTAATTATTTGGGCTAGGAGCATTTGAGATCTTGCTCCCCAGCATGTGTCGTCAGTTTGGCTCCAATAACCTCTCATAAAAATAAAAAATAATAAAAAATAAATAAATTGGGTTATTTATCCCACAAATGAACCCACTACCAATCTTTCTAGCTCCTGCTTCTTTCAAGTGTTTCAAGCAAAACCTATCAGGTTCCCTGATTAGAATAGCCATACCAGCCTGAACCACTCTTACAATTTCAAGATGATTCATTACCATTATAATGAAATCATAATAAACAATTCTTTCATATAGAAAGGATACAGAACTGTACATTGTGTATGAACTCTCAATTGCTGGGAGAGTATCTGGTGTTTAGATTAATGTTGACTGTGATGTGGCAGGGATTGAGACACCTTTTCACTTTAGGGGCTTTACAATTTGGCCACAACTGATCAAATGCCTATCCTGACCAAACCCAGAGAGAGACTCTTCTGGTTCAAGCAAGGGATGGGAAATTCAAGAGTCCAATCCTTGACCTCTTCCTCTGCCCAAACAGCAACCCAGCCACAAAGCTATGACCCTGATCTCTCCAGGGGATACCTATCAGTACTAACATCACTGCCTAATTACCTAGGCCAGCAGAGATCCCAGTTCCCTACTACAAGCCACCTTAGATAATGATGACTTGCCTATAATTTTAACCATGATCTGAGATTCTGAAGATCCTCCCTCCCTCAATTCATTATTAATTTAATTGAGAGCTAATTTTATAGTACATAGAAAAAAGACTGAAAATGCACTAATGATTTATCTATTAGTATTAGGATGTCTAATTAATTTCTTCCATGTGTTTTTCAAAGTTCTCTACAACTCCTTTGATAATAATGAACTAAAACCAATATTTTTCATTGTCATTGTCATTCTTCCCATGACATCTTCATACTAGCCTCACTACAGATCTAATAGTGTTGATGATATTCACGGCAGAAAGAGGAAATAACTATGACTTTGAGTTCCATGTTATTAAAGGTAAGGAGTCATTTTGTGGAGCAAACATTAGGGTCTTTAGGTCCAAGTAAAGAATGGCATCTGGTCATTTGAATGTTTGATAACCTTTGGAGAAATGGAGGAATGGAGAATCCACTGGAATGGGAAAATGTGCAGTTATCTCATATTTACCATTGGAAATCATAAAGGAAACTTGTCCTCTGTGCTATTTATTTCTCTTATATTTTTATTGTCAAATTCCAATTGTTAAATAAATTAAGTTTTCCACTTAACACTTTAATATTAGTGGTAGCTATTGATTACTGCATGAGGTAGAGAAGGGCTCTACTCCTATTTCTACCAAAATACACACACACAAAATACCCACACCTTTCAACATAATATTTAGAAACTAAGGCTAATGAATCAAAAACTAAAATTCAGCCTTTAAAATTGCAGGCAAGATTAAAGGTGTTTTCACTATTCCCAACCCTGTCCTGGCTCTGACCCACAGTTCATATGAAGTCCACATCCACAGCTCTGGCTGCCTCTCTCCAAGCTTCAGGACAGTTTTTTTTTTTTCAATTCCAAGAATCATGGATCCCTTTGAGGATAGAGCAAGTAACTCCCTTATTCTCATTTTTTTAAAACTAAAAGCATTTTAATTTACTTCAAGTACTTCTAACAACTCTACGATACAAAAAAGAGCCAGAACAACTGCTTTTTACAAGAATGCCTCTATTGCTATATCTAGAAAAATCAATTCACCTTGCATAAGACAGCGGGAAAGTTTACAAACAGGCATATTCTAATGCATTAGCAACCAACTACAAATCAAACTGAAAATAGCTCTGATCACACAAACACTGCCTTATTTTTCTAACATGGTAACTAGTAAGCAGTTTATAATTATTAGCTAATAATTTATGTAAAAAGTACTTATCCTGGCATATACAAAAAAATGTTAGCTGTAACTATTAAACTAGTAATATTTAATGAATAAAGGAAAAAAGCAGAGCCCTAACCGGTTTGGCTCAGTGGACAGAGCGTCGGCCTGCGGACTCAAGGGTCCCAGGTTCGATTCCGGTCAAGTGCATGTACCTTGGTTGCGGGCACATCCCCAGTAGAGAGTGTGCAAGAGGCAGCTGAATCGATGTTTCTAACTCTCTATCCCTCTCCTTTCCTCTCTGTAAAAAATCAATAAAATATATTTTCAAAAAAAAAAAAGGCAGAGTGATCAAGTGAGTTTGTACATAGCCACAAAAGACCAGAAGTCAATTTCCAACCTCATGATTCTGACTCAGTTCGTTCTTCCACTTCCCTATTACCATGTATCTTCAAAGTATCATGGACAAATTAATCAGTGTTAATGTTAACTAATTAGTGTTAATATTAAGCTTTCTATTACTTAGCAGCAAAGAGCTGTTAGTATACCAGTCTTCGTTAAACATTCCACACATTCCTTTTTATTGTTACCTTAGAGTAGTAAGAAAGAGGGAAACTATCTTATGCACTAGCTAATTTTAATGTTTTTCCAAAGGGAAAAATGAATGATAAAAATGGTAATATATGTGTATTTATCAACAACTGAATTTACAAAAACAAACAAAATAGAAAAAGACTCACAGAACATTTTGACAGTTGCCAGATGGAAGGGGGAACGGGGTTGGGAGAAAAAGGTGAAGAGATTAAAGAAGTACAAATTGATAGTTACAGAATAGTCATGGGGGTGTAAAGTACAGCATAGGGAATATAGTTAATAATATTGTAATAACTAGGTATGGTGTCAGATGAGTACTGGATTTATCAGGTTGATCACTTAGTAAGTTATATAAACGTCTAATCAATGGGTTGTACACCTGAAACTAATATAATATAGTATGTCAACTGTAATTGAAAAATAAATATTATTTAAATTTTTAAAAGTCTGGCCCTAGCCAGTTTGGCTTAGTAGACAGAGCATCAGCCTTCGGATGGAAGGGTTCCGGGTTCAATTCTGGTCAAGGGCACATAACTTGGTTGCAGGCTCCTCCCCAGCAGAGGCCCTGGTTGGGGTGTGCGCAGAAGGCAACAAATCAATGTTTCTCTCACATCGATATTTCTCTCTGTCTTTCCCTCTCTCTTCCACTCTCTCTGAAAATCAATGGGAAAATATCCTCAAGTAAGGATTTAAAAAAAAAAGTCTAAATTAAGCAACAACACAGAAAGAAGAGAAGCAATAATATGGTAAATAAATGAAGATTCAGTAACTTTTAGATTATCTCCTTCTCTAATTTTGAAAAAAATGGGAAAATATATAATAACTTAAAAATATTTTTAAGCCCAAGTTGGGTCCTACTACTACATTCTTCTAACACTGTACTAAATTTAATGAAACAAGCAATCGAAGGGGGAAAAACAGTTTAGGACAAATATTACTACAAGAATCTTTTTGTTTAAAGATCTTCAATATCCAATAAAACACCCATTTCAAGCAACAATAACAAATAGAAAATATAACTCTAGTGGAACAAAAGAATCTGAATAGTTCCTAAAACTCAGAAGTCTTGACTTGTGTATCACTGGGTTTTAAAATGATACTTTTAAGTATGTAGTTACACCTACCCATTGGAAAAATATCAAGCCAGAAAAATCATATTAACTCCAAAGAACAAGATACAAAAGGATATGCACTACAACAGGAACCATTAAAAAAACACACAGAAAAAAGACTGGAAAGACTATGACAAATTATATTGAGTGGTTGCCTCTTTGAATCCAGGGGTAATTAAAAGAAATTACATTGATTGGATTTATATTAAATGTAATGAAGTCCTTCTTTTTTTAGTAATAACGATTTTAATTTTATCTTATTGCTCCACCTCAATCATTCTGCTCATTAAAAGTACACATAATTTACTTCAGCCCTAACCAGTTTGGCTCAGTGGATAGAGCGTCGGCCTACGGACTGAAAGGTCCCAGGTTCGATTCTAGTCAAGGGCATGTACCTTGGTTGCAGGCACATCCCCAGCAGGAGGTGTGCAGGAGGCAGCTGATCAATGTTTCTCTCTCATCGATGTTTCTGACTCTCTATCCCTCTCCCTTCCTCTCTGTAAAAAATCAATAAAATATATATTTTTTTTAAAAAAAACTAAAAAAAAAAATTTACTTCAGTAATCTTAAAATATTTCAAAATAATAATCATTTTTAAAATTACACATATTTTCCCAGGACAAGCAATTTGCTAAAAGATTGATTTCCTTAAAAACATAATATCGAAGGAGAAACCAAGATGGCAGCATAGTTAAACACCTAAACTGCTGCCTCGCACAACAATATCAAAACTACAACTAAAACACAAAACGGACACCATCCAGAACCACAGGAAAGCTGGCTGAGTGGAAATTCTACAACTAGAAGAAAGAGGAAAGCACATTGAGACTCAGAGGAGCTGCAAAAGGCTGAGGTACGGAGACTTGCACGCAGAGAGGATGGGCAGCTGTGTGCATGGGCGGCTGAGTGCGCAGCTGGCTTTCTAAAGCGGGAGGGAGACGGAAGCTCCCAGTTGCACTGAACTCCAGTCCTGGGTGAGACAATGAGAAACCAGACTCATTCGGGGGGAACCTGGACTGTCAGGAAAAGAGAAAGCACAATGAGACTCAGGGGAGCTGCGGAAGTCAGAGGTCCGGAGGCGCGCACGCGCAGAGAGGACTGACTGCTGAATGCACGGGAGGCTGAGTGCGCAGCTGGCTTGCTAAAGCAGGAGGGAGACGGAAGATCCTGACTCCGCTGAACTCCAGTTCCAGGCAAGTTTCTGGGAACCCCGACTCATTCGGGGAGAAACTGGACTGTCTGGCAGCGGGCAAAACTCCAGGGCAGCTTTCTCTCAGAGGTGTTTGC
This sequence comes from Plecotus auritus, assembly GCF_963455305.1. Lineage (NCBI taxonomy): Eukaryota > Metazoa > Chordata > Mammalia > Chiroptera > Vespertilionidae > Plecotus > Plecotus auritus. The sequence goes on from NC_137774.1 coordinate 42,675,222, forward strand.
AGCAATTACCGAAGGACACTGAGACCCAGGGCCTCATAGGGCAGGGCTGACGGGAAGCCAAGGCTGTCTGCTCCGCCCCATCCAAGCTGAGCACAGAGGTTTTTGCAATTTTGCAAGTCTTGTCTCATAAGAGTGTCTCTAGCACAGAAGTTCTCCCAGTGTAGACACAGCTGATCCTCACAGCCAATTGGCCTGGAGGTCAATTCCTCCCAGTGATACCAACAACAATCAAGACTTAACTACAACAAGGCTGAGCACACAGTCCACAAAGGGGTGCACCAAGAGTGTCCACCTCAGGTAACTGGGGAGGCTGAGCCACTGTGCCCTAGAGGACACCTACCACACAAAGCTACTCTACCAACTCAGGGAAGCAACGAAAATGTGGAGACAAAGAAACAGATCACAAATGAAAGAAATGGAGGAAAACAAACGACTGGATATAGAATTCAAAACCATGGTTATAGGTTTTTCAAGAATTTCCTAGAAAAGGCCAATAAATTTAGCGAGACCCTCGAGGATATGAAAAAGGACCAACTAGAAATTAAACATACACTGACTGAAATAAAAAATATTATACAGAGACCTAACAGCAGACTAGAGGACCGCAAGAATCAAGTCAAACAGTTGAAATACAAAGAAGCAAAAAACACTCAGCCAGAAAAGAAAAAAGAATCCAAAAGTTTGAAGATAGTGTAAGGAGCCTCTGGGACAATCTCAAGCGTACCAACATCCGAATTATGGGGGTGCCAGAAGAAGAGAGCAAGATACTGAAAACCTATTGGAAGAAATAATGACCAAAAACTTCCCCCACCTGGTGAAAGAAATACTTACAAGTCCAGGAAGCGCACAGAACCCCAAACAAAAGGAATCCAAAGAGGACTACACCAAGACACATCATAATTAAAATGCCAAGAGCAAAAGACAAAGAGAGAATATTAAAAGCAGCAAGAGAAAAACAGTTAAGTTACCTACTAAGGAGCACCCATACGATGGTCAGCTGATTTCTCAACAGAAACTATGCAGGCCAGACGGGAGTGGCAAGAAATATTCAAAGTGATGAATAGCAAGAACCTACAACCAAGATTACTCTACCCAGAAAAGCTATCATTCAGAATTGAAGGTCAGATAAAGAGCTTCACAGATAAGAAAAAGCTAAAGGAGTTCATCACCACCAAACCAGTATTATATGAAATGCTGAAAGGTACTCTTTAAGAAGAGGAAGAAGAAGAAAAAGGTAAAGATAAAAATTATGAACAAAGTGACAATGAATACATATCAACAAATGAATCTAAAAATCAAGGGTATAAAAAATCTGATGAACAGAATAAACTGGTGAGTATAATAGAATCAGGGGCATAGAAAGGGAGTGGACTGACAATTCTTGGGGGGAAAGGGGTGTAGGGGGTGTGGGAAGAGACTGGACAAAAATCGTACACCTATGGATGAGAACAGTGGAAGGGGGTAAAGGCAGAGGGTGGGGTGGGAACCGGGTGGAGGGGAGCTGTGGGGGGAAAAAGAGGAACAACTGTAATAATCTGAACAAGAAAGATTTATTTAAAAAAAAATGGAAAGGCCCGATATGGAGGCGGCAGTAGCAGGGGTAGTAAGGGTGGAGGTAGGAAGAATTGAAGGGCACAGAAATGTTTTCTCATTTTCAACCTCCCTTGGACATTTATGACCAAAATTAATGACCTCCCAGCATTTGCAGTGTGGAATTTTCTAATTTTAGTTCTTGGTGCTACATTACTTGAGTAGGGATAATCACAGGATCATAGTGTTGCAAAGATTTTAGATTATTCTAGTCTAGTGTATTTCAAACTGAGTTGTTAAACCAATTTAGTGATTAACAATGTGCCTTCTAACAATCTATAATAATAAAAGCATAATATGCTAATTAGACCAGATGTCCTTCCAGACATCCTTCCGGACGACCTTTAGGTCAAAGCCAGGGCTGCCAAGGGAAGCCCGGGTCCTGGGTGCCAGAGGGAAGCCGGTGCCTGCAGCCAGGAGAAGGAAGGCCTACTCTTGCACGAATTTTGTGCATCAGGCCTCTAGTAATGAAATATAACAGAAAATATCAGCAACACCTTTAATGTGGGTATGTTATTTCATGAACTTTGTATTTCAGACACAGGTGGCCCTCCCCCCCCCCCCACCCCCACTTTTCGAAAGTTCATCTTATGCTGCTCTGCTTTTACGGAAGGACTTCAGTAGTACTACCTATTTTCACTAACCAAAAGAGAATTTTCGCTTTTAGGAAAAAAGGCAAAAAAAACAGAGTTGTTTGTTTTGCAGGGAGCCGTAATAGAGGCAGTGTGAGTGACAGGGTTTTTACTATATGCTAGTGTTATTTTATGTTTTACATGTTACTTGATATGATTTAGTATGTTATTTTTGGGGTGTGAGAACACTCAAAAAATTTTTATATAAACTAGTACTGGTAACTGCTTCTTGACCTTATTCCATTTCAGCTTACGAAAGGTTTTGTAGGAAATCTCTACTTTCAGATAGCACAGGGAAATCTGTACTCACACATTTATACTGGGTTGTAAAGAAAAAATTTTTCTTACTGTGAAGAGAGGTCAAAATAGTTTGAAAACCACCAATTACTAACTCATGCAGGAATCCATTCCTACAATATCGCAGACAGGTGACCATATGGTTTCGACATGAACATAAATTGAGTAACTTAGTTCATAGTCTCATGGGGCAGCCAATTCCACTGTTAGAGATTTTAGATTATTCACCCATTCCCTTGGATAACTAGTCATCTATTAGAAAAAAATCTACTTTTAGTAGCACAACCCTAAATCGGCTTCCCTAGATGTCTTAGTTCTGCTCTATAGAATTGGGGGAGGGGGGAAGGAGTATCTAATATCTGACATCCCGCACTGTCCTCTCCTTTCTTCTCCAGAAGAAATCCCTCCTAACCCTCTAATATTTTCTAAATTCTTCATTATCTCAGTTGCTCTCCCAGCATACTACAAGTAGCCAAATTCTACATAAAATAGGACATTCTAATCCTAATACATTCAGCATACAGTCTAATAGAAACATTATCATCTGAGGGCTATACTCTTAATAACATACTATAAACAAGCCCAAGCTCTTTTTGGCCACAACTCCTATTGTCATCGTTAGCCCATAAGATTCACATAATCTAACACTATTTTTAATTCTTGAACTACAATTAAGCCAAGGTTCCCTTCAACCCATACTTAATGCAATTTTAGCCAGGTTGCAGAGTTTTCTTTTATTTAAACAAAGTTTTAAATTGGAACTAATGATAGAGCCCTTTAGTATTATCACCTGAGATCTCAGTGGAAGCTGACATTGATAATTAGACCAGAGGCCCGGTGAACGACAGTCGTGCACGGGTAGGGTCCCTAGGCCTGGCTGATGATTAGGGCCGATCGGGGCCTTCCAGCTGCTGGCTGGGACCTTCCTTCCTGCTGCCCGCTGGGGCCTTCCTTCATTCCATGACGCCTCCTAGTGATCATTGCACATCATAGTGAGCGATTGAACTCCTGGTCTCCCAGTCAAATTCCCGAGGGGACACTTTGCATATTAGCCTTTTATTATATATAGGAGATTACTCTATTAGTTACAAATTCATTCCAACTATCTTTAGTATCAAGTCACATTTCTTCATTTTATTCATGATTTCATTAACAGTACAGTAAAATGCCTTATTAAAATTCAAAAATAAGCTATCCATAATTCTGGAGTCAGAAACTTGTGCTTCAACTCAAACACAGCTTTTGTTATATAAACTGGGGCAAATAGTTTAAACCTTGCAAGTATTTCTATATTAAAATAAAGATAATACCATTTTGCAGAGCATCACATACTATGAAAATCAGAAAGAGCATTATATAAAAGCAACTCGCATAATAGGCTCTCAAATGATAGTTATTATCAAGTACTTCAGAATTTGAAGTTTTAGGTTCATAATGCTAAAAATGGAGATCTTCATTTGGCTCAATTTGTTCCACAGATTCTATCTACAAAATCAATTTATTTCCTAAAATGCTCATACACCACTTGCTTAATAATATATTCTTTTTTAAATGTTCCAAAAATTGTATACAAGCAAAGTTATCAATTAAGATAAATAGGTAAACAAAACTTTGAGAAAAGGTAAAAAATACAGTAGTAACAAAAGAATGGAAATTTCAGTGAGTGTTCAGTAAACAATGTATAAACTATATTCCACATTCTATTCCTATAATCTTGTAAGACTATAAAGCTATATTTCATTATTATTTCCACATGGAATGTATGGAATGTATGTTGAAAATATTAACCCTGAAAAAAGTCTCAAACAGTTGCCAAACATGGATAACTTCAGAAATAAGCCAACTGTATATAGTTTCTGATTACATTTAGTCCAATTATCATAACTGTCAAAAGTTCGTGTTCACAAGCTGATATAAGTATTCATGGGTAAAAATGGACTGTTATCTATTCAATTTGTACAAACTGGTGTTATTCTACTTCCCAAGTATTTCAAACACCATATAATAAAGATGAAAAAGTATGACTACCACTGGACTGATTAGCAGATATATTTTCTAGCTATTAATATTTTAGTTCCCCCCTTACAACAACAAAGAAGGCTATTCAAAACTTAAAATATCAGGCTTACTTAAGGAAATAGCCAAAACAATTCAGTTTTCTGCCTATAGTTTTACTGGCATTCATAAGTAGAACTTACATATTACTGGCATGGGACTCTAAAAATTCATTATACATGAAATTAATTTAATCCTTGCTTTGTGCTTGAATTTACCAAGTGTTAATAAGGCTGCTGGTGGAAATGCAAAATAGTACAACCACTTTGGAAAACAGTTTGGCTGTTTCCTATAAACACATCATGTGATCCAGCAATCCTGTAAGCGAAAAAGTATTTTTACACAAAGATTTGTACACAAAAGCTCACAGTGGCTTTACTTAGCCAAACATTAGAAACTAGAGGCCCAGTGCACGAAATTTGTGCGCGGGTACGGTCCCTAGGCCTGGCCTGCGACCAGAGCCATCTTCCCCAGCTGCCCGCAGCCAGCCCTGCCCCCTGCCACCATCCACCCCCTGTCCCCCATTCGCCATCAGGTGATTAGTGCCTGACGGCCGGGGTAAGGGCCCGAGAGGTTGGCTGTTCCCGCCTGCTCACTGGCCCCACCACCCACACCCAGTTCCCTGTTCGCCATCAGGCAATAGGAGCCTGCCAGCTGGGGAAAGGGACCAAAAGGTCGTCAGTGCACCTCATAGTGATCGGTCCAGCGGTTGTTCTAGTCGTTTCACCATTAGGGTCAATTTGCATATCACCCTTTTATTATATAGGATAATCCAAATGCTCATTATAAATTAACATATTATTGTATATCCACACAATGGAATACTATTTAGCAACAAAAAGGAATGAGCTATTAATATACGCAACAACGTGGATAAATCTCAAGAGCATATGTTAAGTGAAAGAAACCATATACAAAAAGTATGATTCCACTTACATAAACTTCTAGAAAAGGCAAAACTATAATGACAGAAAGGAGGCCAGCACTTGCCCAGAAGTGGGGAGAACCACAAAGGGGCATAAAAAGAACTTTTGGGAGTAAAACATTCTATAACATAATACTAGTGATGCTTACAGAACTATATATGTTCACAAGAACTCATGGATATATATATATATATATATATATATATATATATATATATAGATATAGATATAGATATAGATATAGATATAGATATAGATATATAGATATATAGATATCCAATTTACACTAAAATTTACTAATTTTAAGCATATATATATATATATATATATATATGCTTAAAATTAGTAAATTTTAGTGTAAATTATTTTTGAATCAGCTTTATTGAGGTACTAGTGGCCCGGTGCACAAAATTTGTGCACATTAAAAGGGAATTAATTAGAGGAAATATTTTAATATTGCTATTCGCCCTTTCTCTATAATAGAAGTGTCAGAGATGAAAGAAAATTAATAAAATGTGTATGAAAATCTCCCTCCTGTCAGAGTCTGGGGTGAGCCGCGGGACCTAGAGTCAAGTCCCCGCCCACCACCCGCACATGCTTTGGAAACGCAGGAGACCCAGACCTGGCTGGCCCCACCCCCGTCAAACCCCTCCGGGCGGGGGGCACAGTCTCAGGTCCCCCCTTCAAGTCCCGCCGGGCAGGGGATGCAGCCTCAGGTCTCCCGGCTTGGCGCCAGGGCGGGGGGCACGGCCTGAGGTCTCCCAGCCCGGCGCTAGAGCAGGGGGCATGGCCTGAGGTCCCCTGTCAAGCCCCATTGGGCGAGGAGCACAGCCTGAGGTCTCCCGTCAAGCCCCGCAGGGAGAGGGGCGCGGCCTGAGGTTCCTCACCCTGGCCAGGTACCATGCAGCCTCAGGTCCCTGCTGTTCGGTCGTGACGTTACAGTGTCCCGACTAATTTGCATATTCCTCTATTATATAGATAGAAGATGAGTTTAAAATTACAAGAATTAATTTGTGCCTACCAATAGCAAAAGTCATTTCCTCATTAGGCCAATTTTACTGTCCTCATAGTCACTATTTGAAATTATTTCTCTGAATATTTGAATATTTAAATATTGCTTTTTACTAAAGTATACACTCAATGAAAATAGAGACTTTATGTATCCTGCTCAATGCTACATTTCCAACATCTAGAACTGTGGTTGGCACATGGGTATGTGTTCAATGAACACTTACTAAATAAACAAACAAAAAAACTGAACTAGAATAATTAAAACCCACCAATGAAGAGGAATATAAATCAGGATTTTAAAAGATAGCAAGGATTTGAAGAAGTAAAGGAGAGAAGAGTATTCTACTGGAAACATGAAAGGCAAAGGGAGCAAGGATATCTAGGAGCCAGCAAGCAAACATCTCTGACCTGGGGAAAACTGGAATTTTCTCCATATACCATAGTTGTCCCCTTGAGTTGCTTTTTGGGTTTTGCTTTCCAATATGGTAGCCACTCGCCTCATGAGGCTATTGAACACCTGAAATGTGGCTGCCTTAACTGAGATATGCTGTTAAGTATGAAATATATATGGATTTGAAGACTTTTCTACAAAAAAAATGTAAAATATCTCAATTATTTTTGCAGTGATCACATATCCTATATAATGAAAGGCTAATATGCAAATAGACTGAACGACGGAACAACTGAACAATCAGTTGCTATAACATGCGCTGACCACCAGGGGGCATGCACAAAACATGGCGGGCGTCGGCCACAGCGGGATGGTGGAGCAGGTAAGTGGAGACGCCAGCCCAAGGCAAGGTGCCAGTCACTGTCATCAGGGCGAGCCTCTGGTGGTTACTGAAAATTCTTGGCTCCTATGTGCTACAGTCCCGCCCAGCGCTTGCACCTGCTGCCGGCACCAGCCCTGCTCGCACCCGCCAGCCCCAATCGCCCCTCAGGGCTTCTCCACCTACCCCTGCTCCTGAGGGGCAATAGGGGCTGGCAACTGCCTCTTGCACCCGCTGCCAGTGCTGGAGCCACTGCTTGCACCCCCTATCAGTGCCTGGCACTAGTCCCAATCGCTCGGCACCATCAGCGGGTGCGAGCGGCAGCTGCTGGCCCTGATTGCCCCTGAGGGCTTCTCCACTTCCCCCTGCTCCTGAGGAGCGATCGGGACAGCAACTGCTGTTTGCACCCGCTGACGGCGCCAGCCACGCTCGCACCAGCTGCTGGCACCAGCCCCAATCGCTCCGCACCCTCAGCGGGTGCGAGCAGAGCCGGTGCTGTCAGCGCATGGGAGTGGCAGTGGCGGGAGCGGGGCTGCCAGCAGACAGGGGGCTGGGGGCTGCGGCGGGTGAATGGGCGGAGACCCACCTCTGTGCCCACCGCAGCCTCACAGCCCACAGTTCCTTTCAAGGTGCACAAATTCATGCAATGGGCCCCTAGTAGAAATTATAATATCTGGAATATACTAGGGTAAATAAAATGCATTATTAAATTTAATCTCCACAGAAAGTTATATACAAATAATCATAGCAACATGATTCATAATAGCCAAAAAAAGGAAACCCAAATATCCACAAATGATGACTGGACAAAGAGTGGTGTATATTCATACACCAGAAAAGTATTTATCCATAAATAGGAATGAAGTACTGATACATGTTACAAAATGGATGGACCTTGAAAACATTATGCTACCTGAAATCCAGACACCAAAGGCTACATATTGTATGATTCCATTTACATGTAATGTGCAGAAAAGGAAAATCCATAGAGACTAAGAGTAAGATTAGTGGTTGCTAGGGGCTGGGGGAGGGAGGAACGGAATGGGGAGGGATTCTTTTGGGGGTGATAAATGCGCAGATCTGTGGATCTTCTAAAAACCATTGAATTACATAATTTAAAAGGGTGAACTTGATAGTATGTAAACGAAATATCAATAAAGCTGTTATTTTTAAAAATTTATTTTACACCTGTTTTTCTATTTGGAGGTTTTTGTTTGGGTTTGTTTTTTTCAATAAGGCTTCTAGAAAATTTTTAATTGTATTCTTTGACTCATGTTACAGTTCTATTGGACAGCACTGTTTTGAAGGGCTTATTTGGTACTCCTAGATATTTTGAGTCCCCATTTTTACCTCTACTTCTCTTACACTCTTTATTTTTCCCATGTTGCCAGACTGCTTCAAGTATTACCATACTTCACAGCTAACTGAGACCCTAAAATCAGCCATCTTAAAACCTAGATTTCCTTCTCCCCTTCTCTCTTGTGCTTTTACAGTAGAACAGTGCTACTCTAATGTAATATGCAGACTCTTTGTTACTGGTCTAATGAGGTAAAGAGCTTGTGTCAGAATGTAGAATCAACTAAGACACTAACTACACTGCTCAGTTCAGCTGATATTTTGTGATGAAGGAAGTAGTACACAAATTTACATCCTGGTAGAAGCACTTTATCTCCTCTACACACAACTGTCAAATCCTTGACTGCCCTCCATCTTTTGAATAGTCTTTCAACATTTAAAGATACTTCTATTTTATGAGTTGCAGCTTTCTAAATATAAAAGTCAAACAGATTCCCAATATCTTTTATTTTTAAACTTAAAAGAAAATTTTTTTTAATCCTCACACACTTAGAGGAAAGAAGAGAGGGATAAACCTCGATCTGTTGCCTTCCGGATGTCCCCAGACCTGCAACCCAGGTATATGCCCTTACCCAGAATCCAACCAGCAAAGAATGACAGTCAACCAACTGAGTCACTCTGGCAGGGCTTCCCAATATCTCTTGAAATCAAAATGCCAGCATGTCACCTAAGCTTCTCCATCTCAACATACACAAATGCAACTTCAATGAAAAATTGAGCAGTATAAAGAAACAAAGTTCAATTCTCCCTGCTTTAAGGCAAAAAGTGACTTCCCAGTGGTTTCAAGTCCAGTTCCCTAAGCAGAAATGGCATCAGTGTAAGCAGCAACTGTATTAAAATGGAGCTCCAGCCCTAACCGGTTTGGGTCAGTGGATAGAGCGTTGGCCTGCAGACTCAAGGGTCCCAGGTTTGATTCCAGTCAACGGCATGTAACTTGGTTGTGGGCACATCCTCAGTAGGGGGCGTGCAGGAGGCAGCTGATTGATGTTTCTCTCTCTTCAATGTTTCTCTATCCCTCTCCCTTACTCTCTGTAAAAAATCAATAAAATATATTTAAAATGGAGATCCATCTGCTCATTAGCATCAGAGAAAATGGTTTCCTATCAGGTCAATTCTGTGGCAGCTTTTGAGTGTTCTTCAAAATTTAGCCAAGGAGAGCAGTGGTTCTCAAAGTGTGGGTCTGAGACCACAGAATCACTAACCTCACCTGGAAACTTATTAGAAGTTCAGTCAAAGTCTTGGATCCTATCTCAGACTTCCTTGAATTTCTGGGTGTAGGACCCAGGAATGCGTTTTAACAAGCCCCTTAGATGCATGCTAACGTTTGAAAACCAATGGCCTAGAATCTATTTCTCCCTGCCCTCCCAATGACTCTGTAAAACATTTAATACCAAAAAAATTCCTTTTATGCTTAAACCAGACAACAAATTGTTTGCAACAAAGAACCCAAAGTGAAACATACTATACTGTCACTCCCCATCAATGTTTTCTTAAAGACTGCTCATAGGGCGCTAGAACTTAATTTGAAAAAAAAAAAAAATCCAGCCCTAACTGGTTTGGCTCAGTGGATAGAGCGTCGGCCTGCAGACTGAAAGGTCCCAGGTTCGATTCCGGTCAAGGGCATGTACCTTGGTTGCGGGCACATCCCCAGTAGGAGGTGTGCAGCAGATCGATGTTTCTCTCTCATCGATGTTTCTAACTATCCCTCTCCCTTCCCCTCTGTAAAAAATCAATAAAATATATTAAAAAAATTAAAAAATAAAATAAATCCACAAGGGATTAACACAGGTTAGAAGATAAGAAACACTCTGGAAAAAAATCTGCTTACAATCAACTTGATTGATTTCCTTCCAAAGAATATAGTAAGTCACATACATACAAAAGGAAAGGGGGAAAGACACTTTACAGTTCTTGAAACTGTAACAAACATTACCTTCAGTAAGAGTGTTAATACTGGCAATACTTGATATGATGCAAAGAAAATGGCACTTTATCTGTGTGGTCTTCTCCTCAAAACCCACAATCCTAGTCTAATCATGAGAAAAACATCAGACAGATTCCAATTGAGAAGGACAGTCTCCAAAATACCTAACCAGTACTTCTTAAAACCAGCAAATTCATCAAAAACAGGGTCAAAAAAATTGTCACAGTCTAAAGGAGCCTAGGTTGACATGATGACTAAATCTATGAAAAGAAAAAAGGACATTAAGAAAAATCTAAGCAAACCTGAAGGAATACTGTATCATTAGTTCATTAATTTTGACAAATGTACCATCTATCATATATATATATATACACATATATACACATATATATGTGTGTGTGTGTGTGTGTGTGTGTGTGTGTGTGTGTATATATATATATCCCTAATATGCAAATAGACCTAAAGGCGGAACAACCGAACAACCGGTCACTATGACCTGCGCTGACCACCAGGGGGCGCACGTGGAACATGGCGGGCATCAACAGCAGGTGGCAGAGCACACAACATTGGCGGGCATCGGCTGTGGCGGGATGGTGGAGCAGGTGAGTGGGGGCGCCAGACCAAGGCGGGTGCCAGTCGCCATCATCGTGGCAAGCCTCTGGTGGTTACTGAAAATTCTTTGCTCCCACGTGCCAATTGCCCCTGAGGGCTTCTCCACTTCCCTCTGCTCCTGAGGGGTGATCAGGGAAGCAGCCACTTCTCGCATCCACTGACGGTGCCAGCCCCGCTCACACCCGCTGCTAGCGCCGGCCCCAATTGCTCTCTGCCTTCAGCAGGTGCAAGTGGGGCCAGCACTGTCAGCACATGGGAGCAGGAGTGGGGCTGCCGGCAGACAGGGGACCAGGGGCCATGGCGGGAGGGGCCAGGTGGGGGCACAGAGGATGGGCCGAGACCCACCCCTGTGCCCACTGCAGCCTCGCAGCCCACAGTTCCTTTCAAGGTACACGAATTCGTGCACTGGGTCCTTAGTATATATATAAAAGCCTAAGCGACCGGCCAACTGTTCGACCAGTAGCTATGATGCACCCTGACCACCAGGGGACAGACGCTCAATGCACAGGCATGGAAACATGGAACAGACTGATGAATATCAGAGGGAAGGGGCAACGGCAGGAAGAGATTAACCAAAGATCTTATATGCATACTAAAGGCCTGGTGTATGGATTCGTGCACCAGTGGGATCCCTCAGCATGGCCTGTGCCCTCTCACAATCCAGGACACCTTGGGGGATGTCGGACTGCTGGTTTCAGCCCAATCCCTGCAGGCCAGGCCGAGGGACCCACCGGTGCACGAACAGCAGGCCAGTTTCGGCCCAATCCCCACATGCCAGACAGAGAGACCCCACAAGTGGACGAATCCGTGCACCGGGCCAGTTTTGGCCCGGTGCCCACAAGCCAGGGCCTCTAGTACTAATATATGATGCTACTGACAGGGAAACTGGTGCTGTATATGAAAACTCTTTGTAGAGAAACCAAGATGGCGGCATAGGTAAGCACCTAAACTGCTGCCTCGCACAACAATTTCAAAACTACAACTAAAAGAACGGACACCATCCAGAACCACAGGAAAGCTGGCTGAGTGAAAATTCTACAACTAGAAGGAAAGAGAAAAGCTCACAGAGAATTGGAGGTACGGCAAAGGGTCTTTGTGCGCACAGAGAGGAAGGGCGGCTGAGAGCCTGGCTGACTTTCTCTGGCGGAAGGGGGAAGGAAGCCCCTGACTGCACTGAGCCCCAGTTCTGACTGCACTAAACCCCAGTTCCCTAGGCGAGCCCCTGGGGACCCACGCTCTTACGGGGGGAATCTGGACTCTCGGGCGGAGACTCGGGAGCCGGGGAAGGCAGAGGTCTGAAGGTGCGCGCGTGCCAGTGTGCACAAAGGCTGCGGAGGTTGCCACAGGCTTTCCCTAGTGGAAGGGAGTCAGAAGCTCCTGACTGCACTGAGCCCCAGTTCTGACTGCACTGAACCCCAGTTCCCTAGGCGAGCCCCTGGGGACCCACGCTCTTGTGGGGGGAATCTGGACTCTCGGGCGGAGACTCGGGAGCCGGGGAAGGCAGAGGTCTGAAGGCGCGCGCGTGCCAGTGTGCACAACGGCTGCGGAGGTTGCCACAGGCTTTCCCTAGTGGAAGGGAGTCAGAAGCTCCTGACTGCACTAAGCCCCAGTTCTGACTGCACTGAACCCCAGTTTCAGGAGAGCCCCTGGGGACCCACGCTCTTGTGGGGGGAATCTGGACTCTCGGGTGGAGACTCGGGAGCCGGGGAAGGCAGAGGTCTGGAGGCGCGCTCGTGCGCGCAAGGGCAAAGCTGACGGGAAGCCAAGACTGTCTGCTCCACCCTGAGACTTCACCCCATCCAAGCTGAGCACAGAGGCTTTTGCAATTTGGCAAGTCTAATCCTATAAGGCTGTCTCCAGCACCGAACTTCTCCCAGCGTAGACACAGCTGATCCTTACAGCCAACTGGCCTGGAGGTCAATTCCAACAACAGTGATACCAACAACAATAAAGACTTAATTACAACAAGGCTGTACACACAGTCCACAAAGGGGTGCACCAAGAGTATCCACCTCAAGTTAACTGGGGAGGCTGACCCACTGGGACATATAGGAAACCTAGCACACAAATCTACCCTACCAACTCAGGGAATCAGTGAAAATGCGGCGTCAAAGAAACAGATCACAAACGAAAGAAATGGAGGAAAACAAACGACTGGATATAGAATTCAAAACCATGGTTATAAGGCTTTTCAAGAATATCCTGGAAAAGGCCGATAAATATAACGAGACCCTCGAAGATATGAAAAAGGACCAACTAGAAATTAAACATACACTGACTGAAATAAAAAATATTATACAGAGACCCAACAACAGACTAGAGGAACACAAGAATCAAGTCAAAGAACTGAAATACAAAGAAGCAAAAAACACTCAACCGAAAAAGCAAAAGGAAAAAAAAATCCAGAAAGTTGAAGATAGTGTAAGAAGCCTCTGGGACAACTTCAAGCATACCAACATCAGAATTATGGGGGTGCCAGAAGAAGAGAGAGAGCAAGATACTGAAAACCTATTGGAAGAAATAATGACTGAAAACTTCCCCCACCTGGTGAAAGAAATAGACTTACAAGTCCAGGAAGCGCACAGAACCCCAAACAAAAGGAATCCAAAGAGGACCACACCAAGACACATCATAATTAAAATGCCAAGAGCAAAAGACAAAGAGAGAATGTTAAAAGCAGCAAGAGAAAAACAGTTAATTACCTACAAGGGAGCACCCATACGACTGTCAGCTGATTTCTCAACAGAAACTACGCAGGCCAGACGGGAGTGGCAAGAAATTTTCAATGTGATGAATAGCAAGAACCTACAACCAAGATTACTCTACCCAGCAAAGCTATCATTCAGAATTGAAGGGCAGATAAAGAGCTTCACAGATAAGAAAAAGCTAAAGGAGTTCATCACCACCAAACCAGTATTATATGAAATGCTGAAAGGTATTCTTAAAGAAGAGGAAGAAGAAAAAAGTAAAGAGAAAAATTATGAACAACAAATACATATCTATCAACAAGTGAACCTAAAAATCAAGTGAATTAAAAACCTGAGGGACAGAATAATCTGGTGAATATAATAGAATCAGGGGCATAGAAAGGGAGTGGACTGATAATTCTCAGAGGGAAAGGGATATGGGGGGTTCAGGAAGAGACTGGACAAAAATCATACACCTATGGATGAGGACAGTGGGGAGGAGGTAAGGGCAGAAGGTGGGGTGGGAACCGGGTGGAGAGGAGCTATGGGGGGAAAAAGGAGAAACAATTGTAATAAACTGAATAAAGATTTAAAAAAAAAAACAACTCTTTGTACTACCTTCCCAACTTTTCTGTAATCCTAAAACAATTCTAAAATATTGGGAGAATCAACATCATTAAAATGTCCATACTACCCAAAGCAATCTATAGATTCAATGCACTCCCCATTAAAATACCAACGGCATATTTCACAGACCTAGAAAGAACTCTCCAAAAATTCATCTGGAATAAAAAAAGACCCCGAATAGCAACAGCAATCCTGAGAAAGAAGAACAAAGTAGGTGGGATCTCAATACCAGATTTCAAGCTGTATTACAAAGCCACTGTTCTCAAAACTGCCTTGTACTGGCACAAGAACAGACATATAAATCAATGGAATACAATAGAGAACCCAGAAATTGACCCAAATCACTATGCTCAATTAATATCTGACAAAGGAGGCATGAACATACAATGGAGTCAAGACAGTCTCTTCAATAAATGGTGTTGGCCTGGCCGGTTTGGCTCAGTGGATAGAGCATCGGCCTGGGGACTGAAAGGTCCCGGGTTCGATTCCGGTCAAGGGCATGCATGTACCTTGGTTGCGGGCACATCCCCAGTAGGAGGTGTGCAGGAGGCAGCTGATCGATGTTTCTCTCTCATCGATGTTTCTAACTATCTATCCCTCTCCTTTCCTCTCTGTAAAAAAATCAATAAAATATACTTAAAAAAATAAATAAAAATAAATGGTGTTGGGAAAATTGGACAGATACATGCAAAAGAATGAAACTAGACCACCAACTTACACCATACACAAAAATAAACTCAAAATGGATCAAGGACTTAAACATATGACGAGAAACCATAAAAATACTAGAGGAATCCACAGGCAGAAAAATCTCTGACATATGCCAAAGCAATTTCTTCACTGATACTGCTCCTAGGGCAATGGAAACAAAAGAGAAAATAAACAAATGGGAGTACCTCAAAATAAAAAGCTTTTGCACAGCAAAGGAGACCATCAGTAAAACAACAAGAAAGCCCACTGCATGGGAGAACATATTTGCCAATGATATCAACGATAAGGGTTTAATCTCCAACATTTACAGGGAACTCATGCAGCTTAACAAAAAGAAGATAAACCCAATAAAAAAAAATGGGCAACTGATCTAAATAGACACTTTTCCAAAGAAGACAGAAGGAAGGCCAAGAGACATATGAAAACCTGCTCAAAGTCACTAATCATCAGAGAGATGCAAATCAAAACGACAATGAGGTACCATCTCACACCTGTCAGAATGGCTATTATCAACAAATCAACAGATGACAAGTGCGGGCGAGGATGTGGAGAAAAAGGAACCCTCGGGCACTGCTGGTGGGATGCAGACTGGTGCAGCCACTGTGGAGAACAGTCTGGAGTTTCCTCAAAAAACTAAAAATGGAACTCCCATTTGACGCAGTGATCCCACCTGTAGGAATATATCCCAAGAAACTAGAAACACGAATCAGAAAGGATACATGCACCCCTATGTTCACAGCAGCACAATTCACCATAGCTAAGATTTAGAAATAGCCTAAGTGCCCATCAGCAGATGAGTGAATTAAAAAACTGTGGTACATCTACACAATGGAATACTACGCTGCGGTAAAAAAGGAGTTCTTACCATTTGCAACAACATGGATGGAGATGGAGAGCATTATGCTAAGTGAAATAAGCCAGGCAGAGAAAGATAAATATCACATGATCTCACTCATTTGTGGAATATAATGAACAACATAAACTGATGAACAAAAACAGATCCAGAGACAGAGAAACATCAATCAGAACGTCAAACTTCAGGGAAGGCAGGGGAGGGTGGGGGTAAGGGGGAGAGATCAACCAAAGGACTTATATGCATGCATATAAGCCTAATCAATGGACACAGACAACAGGGGGGTGGGGTCATGAATGGGAGGTGGGGGGTAATGGGGGAATAAGGACACATATGCAATACCTTAATCAATAAAGAAATTAAAAAAATAAAATAAAAATTCTAAAATAAAGTTTATTTTTTTAATTTGATTTTTTTTTTTTTTTTAGACAGAGAGGAAGTGGGTAGAGAAACACTGATTTTTTTGTTCTACTTATTTATGCATTCATTAGTTGCTTCTTGTATGTGCCCAAACCCAGGATCGAACCCACAACCCTGACATATTGGGACAACACTCTAACCAACTGAGCTATCAGACCAAAGCATAAAGTTTCTTTTTTTAAATGCTATTAGGGTGCTAGACATTAATTAAACTTCAAATGATTTTCAAATCCAAGTAAATGAATAGCTTTTACTGAAGCTGGAACCAGAGGTCCAGCAGTGTTGACCACATGGAAATTAGCATGTATCCCTCCACACACCATAACCACAGGTGTCTCCATCCCCACCCCACACCAAAAAAGACTTCAAGCTTAACAAAAATGAAAAACTCATGCATTTGAATGCTTAACTGAGGAACAGACATTCCCTCCCTACCAGACTTAATATTACACTGTATATGACCCGATTTTATCACCTAATAACCCTTAGTCTGGTTATAGTCAGACAATGAGAAAACAAAGGATACAGAAAAAGTAGAGTTTAGAGATGAGTGAAGATAAGGTGAAAAGTGCTATAGGTGAGAAACAGACCCCACTAATAGAAAGGTGGACTCGGTCACAGGCAAACAAAAATAAAACCATGAGCCTACCCAGCATGGTTCAGTGGTTGAATGTCGACCTATGAGCCAGGAAGTCATGGTTCCATTCTCAGTCTGGGAACATGCCCAGGTTGCAGGCTCGATCCCAAGTGTGGGGCATGCAGGAGGCAGCCAAGCAATGATTCTCTCTCATCATTGATGTTTCTCTCTATCCCTCTCCCTTCCTCTCTGAAATCAATCCTATCCTATATATAAAATAAAGAGCTAATATGCTACAGACGGCAGAACCTTCCGGAACAAGCTTCCGGAATAACCAGTGGGCAAGGGGCTGGGCCTCAAATTTCGTGCATCGGGCCTTTAGTAAAAATATATTTTAAAAATGAAATGAAAATAAAACAATGACTATTACACCAATTAGAATTTGGTACCCTCTCTATATATAAAAGGCTAATATGCAAAGTGTCTTGGGATTCGACTGGGAGACCGGGAGTTCGATTGCTCGCTATGATGTGTGCTGACCACCAGGGGGTGGCGTAGAACATGGCGGGCGACCAACAGCGGTGGCGGCGGGGTGATGAGGAAGCAAGGGAAGAAGGAGGCAGGGAGGTGGGGAACCGCACAGTGGCAGCACATGGGATGGGCAACAAGGGAAGGAGGAAGTTAGAGGCAGGGAACCTTATCAGCCCTGATTGCCAGCCATGCCTAGGGACCCTACCCATGCACGAATTTCGTGCACCGGGCCTCTAGTTTAATGTAAAGGCAAACAAATCTAATCTTAAAAAAACTTCAGCAGCACTGGGGAAGTCACCAGCTTACAGCTCAATCCCCAAACTAATATTCCTAACAGTAAGTCCGTAATAAAAGAGTCAATGATACCTAGTATAGTCTGTGTAAGGAAGAAGGATAACGTGCAATTTATTTTAGAAACTAAACCAGGGGGAGAGAAACCAAGATGGCAGCATAGTTAAACACCTAAACTGCTGCCTTGCACAACAATATCAAAACTACAACTAAAAGACAAAATGGACACCATCCAGAACCACAGGAAAGCTGGCTGAGTGGAAATTCTACAACTAGAAGGAAAGAGAAAAGCACACGAAGACTCAGAGGAGATGCAAAAGGCTGAGGTACAGAGACGTGTGCACGGAAAGGACTGGCAGCTGATGATGGCTTTCTCAAGCAGGAGGGAGACGGAAGCTCCCGACAGCGCTGAACTCCAGTTCCATCGAGACTCTGGGGACCCAGACTCATTCGGGAAGAAACTGGACTGTCTGGCAGCGGGTGAAACTCCAGGGCGGCTTTCTCTCAGAGGTGCTTGCAGCAATTACCGAGGGACACTGAGACCCAGAGACCTCAGAGGGCAGGGCTGACGGGAAGCCAAGGCTGTCTGCTCCGCCCTGAAACTCCGCCCCATCCAAGCTGAGCACAGAGGCTTTTGCAATTTTGCAAGTCTTGTCTCATAAGGGTGTCTCCAGCACAGAAGTTCTCCCAGCATAGACACAGCTGATCCTCACAGCCAATTGGCCTGGAGGTCAATTCCTCCCAGTGATACCAACAACAATCAAGACTTAACTACAACAAGGCTGAGCACACAGTCCACAAAGGGGTGCACCAAGAGTGTCCACCTCAGGTAACTGGGGAGGCTGAGACACTGGGCCCTATAGGACACCTAGCACACAAAGCTACTCTACCAACTCAGGGATGCAGTGAAAATGCGGAGACAAAGAAACAGATCACAAATGAAAGAAATGGAGGAAAGCAAACAACTGGATATAGAGTTCAAAACCACAGTTATAAGGTTTTTCAAGAATTTCCTAGAAAAGGCCAATAAATTTAGCGAGACCCTCGAGGATATGAAAAAGGACCAACTAGAAATTAAACATACACTGACTGAAATAAAAAATATTATACAGAGACCTAACAACAGACTAGAGGACCTCAAGAATCAAATCAAACAGTTGAAATTCAAAGAAGCAAAAAACACTCAACCGGAAAAGCAAAAAGCAAAAAGAATCCAAAAATTTGAAGACAGTGTAAGGAGCCTCTGGGACAACCTCAAGCGTACCAACATCCGAATTATGGGGGTGCCAGAAGAAGAGAGAGAGCAAGATATTGAAAACCTATTGGAAGAAATAATAACCGAAAACTTCCCCCACTTGGTGAAAAAAATAGACTTACAAGTCCAGGAAGCGCACAGAACCCCAAACAAAAGGAATCCAAAGAGGACCACACCAAGACACATCATAATTAAAATGCCAAGAGCAAAAGACAAAGAGAGAATGTTAAAAGCAGCAAGAGAAAAACAGTTAAGTTACCTACTAAAGAGCACCCATACGATTGTCAGCTGATTTCTCAACAGAAACTATGCAGGCCAGCCGGGAGTGGCAAGAAATATTCAAAGTGATGAATAGCAAGAATCTACAACCAAGATTACTCTACCCAGCAAAGCTTTCATTCAGAATTGAAGGTCAGATAAAGAGCTTCACAGATAAGAAAAATCTAATGCTGAACCTGCCCCTTTCCGGGTGCAGCCTCGTACCTGGCAGCCTTACCCTGACCTAAAGCAAATTCCCAGGAGTAGTTCTTCCTGGATATTGAATTTGCAGTAACAGGTGTGAACATTCTAGAAGCAGTTTGATGATCATGTATGATACTGCTAACAAGACAAAAAAAAAAGAAAGAAAAAGAAAAAGCTAAAGGAGTTCATCAACACCAAACCAGTATTATATGAAATGCTGAAATATATTCTTTAAGAAGAGGAAGAAGAAGAAAAAGGTAAAGATAAAAATTATGAACAACAAATACATATCTATCAACAATTGAATCTAAAAATCAAGTGAATAAAAAATCTGATGAACAGATAAACTGGTGAGTATAATAGAATCAGGGGCATAGAAAGGAGTGGACTGACAATTCTCGGGGGAAAGGGGTGTGGGGGTGTGGGAAGAGACTGGACAAAAGTCGTACACCTATGGATGAGGACAGTGGTGGGGGAGGTAAGGGCAGAGGGTGGGGTGGGAACCGGGTGGAGGGGAGCTATGGGGGGGGGGGGGGGAGAAGAGAAACAATTGTAATAATCTGAACAATAAAAATTTATTAAATTAAAAACAAAAAATAAATAAACCAGGAACATCTTTGGCATCTATTGGTGTTGTATCAAAGACTTGGGAATCAACTTAGAGGCTACATTGACCAAAAATGATATAATTTGAACATCAGTGTGGTTGGAGCTGAATCACCCCTCGCCCTCAAGATATATTCACTTCCTAATACCCAGAACCTGTGAACCTCACCTTATATGGTAAAATATGTGATTAAATTAAGGGTCTTAGGAAGAGGACTTTATCCTAGATTATCCAATAGGCCCTAAATGCAATCACATGTACCCTTACAAGAAAGCAGTTTTGACAGTCACACAGAGGACTGTGAAATGTGTCAAGAGAGGCAGAAACTGGAAAGATGTAGCCAAGGAATACCAGCAGCCTCCAGAAGCTGGAAGAGGCAAGGAAGCGATGCTCCCCTAGAGCACAGACCCTGCTGACATCTTGATGTAAGCCCAGTGATACTGACTTTGGACTTCTGGCCTCCTCGACTGTGCGATAATAAATTTCTGATGTTTTAAGGAAGCTAGTTTGTGGTAATTTCTTGGAGCAGTCACAGAAAACTAATACAATGAAGTAAAAACACATATATACATGATTTTATTTAAACTCAATGTACTTTTGTTTTGTTTTGTTTTGTTGTTGTTAAATCCTCACTCGATAATATTTTTTCCATGGAGGGAGAGGGGAGGGGAGGGAGAGGGGAGGGGAGGGGGAAGGAGGAGAGAAACATCGATGTGAAACACATTGATTGGTTGCCTCCCACACACCCGCCCTGACCAGAGCCAGGGCTCAAACCCATGACCCTTTGGTGCACAGGCCGATGTTCTAACCACTGAGTTACACAAGCCAGGGCTAAACTCATGTATTCTTTTTTTTTCAATATTTTTTTTTTATTTTAGAGAGAGGAAGGAAGAGATACAAACAACAATGCTGATCAATGGACTAGCTCCTGCACACCCCCTGACGGGGATCGAGCCCGCAACCCTGGACATGTGCCCTGACCATCTAACTGGCGATCAGTGCATGGATAAAGCTCAACCACTGAGCCACACCAACCAGGCTAAATTCATGTACTCTTGATTGTACACCAAGAAAAATAAAATGTGTTTGGTGACCTTTGAAGGATTCTAAGCAACCAAGTCATCACTTTGAAAACTGGTCAAGGGAAAAATATCAAACATTTATTCTCCATTTCCTACACAAACTATACCTTAAGGTAGCAAAATAATCAAGAATTTGTTTCTTTCTTTCTTTCTTTTTAATCCTCACCCAAGGAGTGAGGATATTTTTTCCACTGATTTCTAGAGAGAATGGAAGGGAGAGGGATGAGAAAGGAGGAGAGAGAGAGAAAAACATCGATGTGAGAGAGACACACTGATTGGTTGCCTCCCACAAGCACCAAACCTGCAACCCAGGTACATACCCTTGACTGGGAATCAAATCCACGACCCTCAGGCGCGCAGGCTGATGCTCTAACCACTGAACATGCCAGCCAGAGAGAGAATCTTTCTCTACAGAAGTATTCCAGTTAAGAAATTACTATTTAACAAATCCCAATGAATTGAGAGATCTAGGCAATGAACATCAATGGTCCTAACTTCTCAACAGAGAGACAACCAGGCATGATGTGCTTCCTGATGGAGGTACACACTACCACTTGGAAATAATTCTCTTAAAAAGCAAAACATGCCCTAACCGGTTTGGCTCAGTGGATACAGAGTCGGTCTTCGGACTGAAGGGTCCCAGGTTCGATTCCAGTCAAGGGCATGTACTTTGGTTGCGGGCACATCCCCAGTAGGGTGTGTGTATGAGGCAGCTGATAGATGTTTCTCTCTCATCTATGTTTCTAACTCCCTTCCTCTCTGTAAAAAAATCAATAAAATATATTTTATAAAAAAAAAAGCAAACAAAACCACCACAAAAAAACATAACATACAACAAACAAAAACCTGGATCTGATCATGATTAGATATAACTTCTAATTTAGAGGAAACACAGAAGGCAGAAGAACATGGAGAATACCACCATATGGACACAATCAGGAAATTCCATATGTAGATTCTACAGGAGGGACTTCTTCAACAAATAAGAGAGAAAAGGCGACATATATATCAACCAGTTTTAAGGGTGGCCCTTATTTTGGATCCTGATTTAAACAAACTCAAAAATAAGACAAGAGAAAATTCAACACTAACCAGATATTAGGTGATATTAAATTATTAATTGTTTAAGGTGTTCTAATAGTACTAGAGGCCTGATGCACAGATTTTTGCACAGGTGGGTTCCCTGGGCCTGGCCTGCAGGGATCAGGCCAAAACCCGCTCTCCGACATCCCCCGAGGGGTCCTGGGTTGTGAGAGGGCAGTTCTCAGGGGATGCACCCCAGAATCGGGCTCCCTCCTCTCTGGATCTGGGTGCGTCACCCGAGAAACACAGCTGTCAAGTCACGGCAGCTCAGCAGCTCCAGCGTTGAGCATCTGACCCTGGTGGTCAGTGCGCATCATAGCTACTAGTCCGACGGTCGGACTGTCGCTTAGGCTTTTATATATAGATTGTGGCTATGCTTACATATATACTGAAATGTTTCCAAATTAAATCATACAAGGTCTGAGATTTTATTTCTTAAAATCTAGAAGGGAGGTGGGGAGAGGGTTATAGATGAAACAAGACTGGCTAGACATTGATAATCATTTCCTTTCATATAAAAGGATAACTGGTTTAGAATATTCTGAAAATTTTAATCATTTACAGGAGGGAAAAAAATCAAGCAATCAAGCCTAATGCAACATTAAGATATCTCTTAGAACTATGCCTCATTATATGTATTGTAAAACAAATCAAATTCCTTATGTACACATTATCCTTCATTTTAACACAGAAAATCTAAAATGCAAATGTAATTTCTTATCTCTCTACACTTGTGTTATAAAAAGGCTACAATATAGCTATAAATTTGACATTAGAAGTTACTTATCAGAAAAAAAGTTCTTCATAAATAAATTAAAAAACAAGGGTTATGTTTTATTTATAAGGAATGCCAAATGCATTAATTATGAGTTTCTCAGAAATATCAAGGTCATCAGAATTTTGCTAAATAACTAAAATAGATTAATTGTGTATCTTTGGAAGGGGACATCAGAAACCAACAAGTAAAAAATTTCAAGGACAGAGCACTGATGTTAATATTGGAGGAAGGGCCTGGCCGACATGGCTCAGTGGTTGAGTGTCAACCTATGAACCAGGAGGTCCCCAGTTCAATAACCAGTCAGGGCACATGCCCAGGTTGCAGGCTCGTTCCCCTGTGTAGGGCCTTCAAGAAGCAGAAGTTTCTCTCTCTCTCTCCTACTCACTTCCTCTCTGAAATGAATAAAAATATGTATTAAAAATATATATATTGGAGATAGGGGAGTCTCAAAGCTAAAAAAAAATGAAATAAGGAATAAAAGGAGGTAATAAGTATTTACCTATTTATCAGGCATTATATAGGAAATGGTATAGCATAACTGTTTAAAGAAAGGGCTCTAGAATTAAATTAGGGTTTGAATCCCAGTTCTCCTACTTATAAACTGGTTCCTTCTTTGCATCTGTAAAAATGGGGACTAGAATAATATACTACCTTCTAGGAGTGTAGTAAGGATTAAATAACACATATAGCTCTTCATGAAGTATTAGATAAGTTATTTTATGCACTGACTCATTAAAGTTTCAAAACAGATCATAAAGAAGGCATTATCACCCCCAGTTATAGATGACAAAATATTCTCTGAGAGATTAAATAATCTGCCTATTGTTACACAGCTAATAATTGGCAAAAGTGGATTCAAATACTAACCTGCCTGGCTCCAAGGCCTCGGCAGATATCCCTGTGATTATAAGTATTTAATAGAGAAGATAAATATAGGAGATTTTAGGCATCACATAAGCAGGAGCAACACAACCTCCTAGGGGTGTTCTTTTATTTAGCTGCACTGTTCATTTACATGTTGCAATACGTATTACTTAGTTATAAATTATTTTCCTTTATAGAAGGGCATTATACTGTTAGGTGTTTTTTCTAAGTTGTGTGTATAATTTTATCAAAATGGTAATGGAACTTCTCAAGTATTTTGTTTTAAACCAGTGGTTCTCAACTGGGGGTGATTCTGCTCCCCAGGCAACATTTGGCATTGTCTGGAGATATATTTGGTTGTCACAACCACAAGAAGGGATACTGGCATTTTACTGAGATAGAGATGCTGCTAAACATCCTACAATGTACAGGACAGCCTTCCACAACCAAGAATTATCCGGCGCAAGATGTCAATAGTGACAAAAGTGAGAAACTCATTATAAACTGATAGGGTTGAGAACTTCTGATATAGAATGATAGACTAGAAGGTGGGCAAAAAAGAAAAAGTCCCTTAAAGTGCTAAAATTCTGAGATTCATCTAATTCAAAGCTATATTGAATTCCTAAAGCTCTGCAATAGCTTGAGATGATCACTTAGCATTTACTTAGGTACCTGCTTAGGTCCTTTTCAATACTCTAAATCTCACAAAGAGGAAGTTTAATTTACATATTGGAGAAATACAGCAAAGACACAGCAGCCCTATCAAAACTATTTAAAAACTGAAACTAAAATAGTCATGGGTGTTTTCCAGTCCAAGTTTAAAAAACTTTTTTTTTTAATGAGGAAAGACTAAGCAAAAGGAAATAATTTGATTTCTTGTTCCAAATTCAACCAGATCACTCAATTATCAAACAAAAAGGCTTTCAATTTCATTTCACCAAACAAGAAATACACTGGTTGTGGGAATAAAGAGGAAGGAATTTATCCACAAGTGTCTTCTGTACAATCTTAAGGCTCTTGCAGGAGTAAACATGGTCCATAGATCTGTAATGTTTCTATCAATTGTACAGTCAAATCAGCTGATGGGGGCCATGCCCACATTAACACCCCACTCCCCCCACCCCACAATCCCATTACTTATTTTTCTGTGACCATTTCAGCAAACTAATTCAACTTTATGGCAACAAAATTTCATTAAAAAAAAAAAAAAACACAAAGTAAAACAAAACAAAAACCCACTAGACTTGTTGGAAGTAATGCCCTTGTACAAAAAGCTGCTAATTATGAAAAAAATGACAAACCTTGTAAGACAAACCATTTGCAGAAGAACTCCAAATTCCAACAAAAATTTTAAAAAATGCAAATCTAAACATGACTTTTTGCTCACCAAATTAGCCAACTTTTTAATAGATTTTTTTAAAAATTAAAGATACCACTACATAGGGTTGGCATGCTTACACATGCCAGTAGGAGGGTGAATTTATAACAATTTTAAAGGACTATGTATTAATGGGTTTTTTTTTCTATATTTTATGATGCTTTGACATCATGGGGCCCTGCTGGGCAGCAAGAGTGCGCTCCTCTAAGGGCTAACTAATTCCAAAAGATAATAAACTCACCCAGGAACATGGCTATCATATACAAACCAACCAATCCAAAGTCCAAACTCCAACCACCTCTTTTATCTAACTCTTACAGACCAAGCCAATATTTTCCCTGCCCTAAGTCACCCCAGGGCAAGGTATCAGAAAACTAGAAATGACCCCTATAGACCAGAGCCCACCAACATTATTCAAACTACACAATCCCAAATTTTCTCAAACTATTCCTTGCTCAAACTGCTGCCCATCTATTCCTTCCCATGGAAACCAAAATAAAGGCTCTGAGCCATGCTCTCCCTGAGCTTCTGCCTCCTAATCAACCCTGGTGCTTCCCCATGTGACCCTTCATAGTGCAAACATGCTCACTTCTCTTGGGAACTGCAAATAACAAAAACTCTTCTTTCAAAGGGAATTGTCTTTGTGTCTATAACCTTAGCATATCTGACTAAAACAAATCCAGTGTATATTTCAAGACATATGACCATGTAACAATCAAAAGCAAAAGCCTGAAGATTTTGTATACTCTTTAACCAAGCCAATTTCACAACCAAGAATTTATCCTAAAGAAGTAATCATGGATATGTGTAAAAATTTAGTTGCAAGAATGTTAAGTGTAATGTTAGCTAAAATTCCAGAAACAAGCCAGTACCTAATAATTTAAAATGACAAAAACAATTAAGAAATATCTATAGAAGTATCAAGATGAAACTTGAAAGAGAACATAAATTTTATCAAATCTACCAGGAATAAATATTTCCTATACCAGGGGTTGGCAAACTCATTAGTCAACAGAGCCAAATATCAACAGTAGAACGATTGAAATTTCTTCTGAGAGCCAAATTTTTTAAACTTAAAACTTCTTCTAATGCCACTTCTTCAAAATAGACTCGCCCAGGCCATGGTATTTTGTGGAAGAGCCACACTCAAGGGGCCAAAGAGCCACATGTGGCTCACGAGCCGCGGTTTGCCAACCACTGGGTTAGCATAATCAAGATACAAAAAAACCGCCCTAGCTGGTTTGGCTCAGTGGATAGAGCATCGGCCTGTGGATTGAAGGATCCCGGGTTCAATTCCAGTCAAGGGCACATGCCCAGGTTGTGGGCTCGATGCCCAGGTTGTGGGCTCGATCCCCAGTGTGGGGCATGCAGGAGGCAGCTGATCAATGCTTCTCTCTCATCATTGATGTTTCTATTTCTCTCTACCTCTCCCTTCCTCTCTGAAACCAATAAAAATGTATATTTTTAAAAAGATACAAAAAAAAAACAAGGTAGTATTTAGTATCAAAATGGGAAACTATAGGCCAATCTCACTTATGAATATAATGACCCCAAAAAATGTTTTAAACATTAGCAAATCAAATCTAACTACATACTAGAACAATCCATCACAACCAAGGTGAGTTTATCCCAATTATACAAAATCTGTCTATTAATATAATCAATTTGTTAAGCAAATAAAAGACCTAAAATAATTTCAGTGAATTACAAAGGGGAAAAAAAGTAAAGCAATTAAAGAGGAAATAGCTATGAGAAACAAACAGTGTCCAATATTAGCATGATCCATGTTCCTAAAGTAGAGAACCCAACAAATGGAACTAACAGGAGATTAAAAGAAAAAAAAACAACAACAAAAGATCTAAAGAAAAAAATATTCTTAAACCAGAACTAAATCTTCAAGAAAAAAATAAAGATATGAGCAAACCAGTCCACAGAGGAGGAAAGGAGAAAATAGAAGGAGCCTGGATCTTGGACATCCTTGAGCAGCCTTGGACTGCTTTATTTCTGAAGTTGCTACACACACAAAAACTAAACCCTTAACTTATTTAAGGGGTTGGATTTCCAATTGTTCTAAAACAGAAATATTCCTGCCTGATACAAAGTATATCAAAATGTAAATGTATCAAAGTATCAAATTTTAAATATACATAACCTTTAAAACAACTGATAGGGATTTATTGAGAGAAATCTATATATCCTATACTAGTGGCCCGGTGCACGAAATTCGTGCACATTAAAAGGGGGACCCAGAGTCAAGTCCCCGCCCACCCACATGCACCTCAAAATCGCGTGAGACCCAGACCCGGGTGCCTCCCCTCCATTGGGCTAGATCCAGACCCGGCTAGTCCCACCCCTGTCAAGCCCCGCCAGGCAGGGGGTGTAGGCTCAGGTTCCCTGGCCCGGCGCCAGGACAGGGGCATGGCCTGAGGTCCCCCAGATGGGGTGGGGGCGTGCCTTGTGGTCCCCTTTCAAGCCCCACCAGGTGGGGGACACGACCTGAGATCCCCTGCCGAGCCCCGCTGGGTGGGGGCATGGCCTGAGGTCCCCCATCAAGCCCCACTGGCAGGGGGTGCGCAGCCTCAGGTCCCCCGTCAAGTCCCGCTGCGCTGGGGGTGTGGCCTGAGTTCCCCCAACCCAGCGAGGTCCCCCATCAAGCCCCACTGGGTGGGGAGCATGGCCTGAGGTCCCCTGTCAATCCCCGCCAGACAGGGGGGGCGCAGCCTCAGGTCCCCTGGGCCGGTGCTGGGGCAGGGGATGCAGCCTGAGGTCCTCCGGCCTGGTGCCGGGGTGGAGGGCACGGCCTGAAGTGCCCTGTCAAGCCCCACCTGGTGGGGGGCGTGGCCTGAGGTCCCCTGGCCTGGTGCTGGGGTAGGGGGGAGCAGCCTGAGGTCTCCTAGCCCAGCACCAGGAGAAGTGTACCTGAGGTCCCCCGTCAAGCCCCACTGGGCGGGGGGTGTGGCCTCAGGGCCCCTGGCTTGGCGCCAGGGCGGGGGTCACAGCCTGAGGTCTCCATCAAGCCCCGCCAGGTGGGGGGCATGGCCTGAGGTCCCCCAGCCTGGTGCCAAGGCAGGAGGTGTGGCCTGAGGTCCCCCAGCCTGACACAAGGGTAGGGGGCATGGTCTGAAGTCCCCTGTCAAGCCCTGCTGGGTGGGGGGACATGGCCTGAGGTCCCCTGTCAAGCCCTGCCGGGTGGGAGGCGCAGCCTGAGGTCCTGTCAAGCCCTGCCAGGGGGGTAGGAGAGGGCAGCCTGAGGTCCCCTGTCAAGCCCCACGGGGGCAGGGGAGGGCGTAGCCTCAGGTCCCTGCTGATTGCTCATTAAGGCTCCTTAAGGGAACTTGGCCTCAGCTGTGGGTGCATCCATCTGTGCGATGGAGTGATGGTCAAATAGCATATTCCCTCTTTATTAGATAGGATAATAAAAGCATAATATACAAATTGACCGAACGGCGGAATAACCGGTCTGTGGGGGGAGGGCGGGGCTGGTGAGAAGACGGCACCAGGCCAGCCAAGGCGTGTGCCAGTGGGCAGATGGAGGGGATGGCAATTGGGGGGCGGCGGTGACCCGCAGTGGCAGAGGGGCAATCAGGGCGGCAGGGCCGGCCGCTCCCAGCCAGTGCCGTCCCTGATGGGCCCCCCCAGTTGCCTCCTGCAGAGGGAGGCCAGACTGCGGCTTAGGCCCGCTCCCTGAGGGCCTAAGCCAGGGGTGGGCAAACTTTTTGACTCGAGGGCCACAATGGGTTCTTAAACTGGACCGGAGGGCCGGAACAAAAGCATGGATGGAGTGTTTGTGTGAACTAATATAAATTCAAAGTAAAGGAGCGGAGGGGAGAGCAAGAGAACCAGATAGAACAGCTGGATCCGGCCCGTGGGCCGTAGTTTTCCCATGGCTGGTTCAGTTAGACATCCTCTGAGGGCTCCTAGTCTGCAAGAGGGTGCAGGCCAGGCTAAGGGACCCCCCCACACCCCAGTGCACAAATTTTCGTGCACAGGGCCTCTAGTCCTATCTAATAAGAGTAATATGCAAATTGACCATCACTCCAACACACAAGATGGCTGCCCCCATGTGGACACAAGATGGCCACCACAAGATGACCAGCAGGGGAGGGCAGTTGGGAGGAACCAGGCCTGCAAGGGAGGGCAGTTGTGGGCTATCAGGCCAGCAGGGGAGGGCAGTTGGGAGGGACCAGGCCTGCAAGGGAGGGCAGTTGGGGGCGATCAAGCCTGCAGGGGAGGGCAGTTAGGGGTGACCAGGCTGGAGAGGAGGGAAGTTAGGGGCAAACAGGCTGGCAGGGGAGGGCAGTTAGGGGCAAACAGGCTGGCAGGGGAGGGCAGTTAGGGGCAAACAGGCTGGCAAGGGAGAAGTTAGGCATCAATCAGGCTGGCAGGGGAGTGGTTAGGGGGTGATCAGGCTGGCAGGCAGAAGTGGTTAGGGACAATCAGGAAGGCAGGCAGGCGAGCAGTTTGGAGCCAACAGTCCTGGATTGGAGAGGATGCAGGCTGGGCTGAGGGACACACCCCGCCCCCGTGCACAAATTTCGTGCACCGGGCCACTAGTCTACATATAAAAGCCTAAGCAACTGTTACGACCAAATGACTGGAACGACAGGTCAACCAGTCACTATGACACGCACTGACCACCAGGGGGCAGACGCTATACACTGGAGCTGCCCCCTGGTGGTCAGTGCGCTCCCACATGGGGAGCACCACTCAGCCACGAGCTGGGCTCACAGCTGGCAAGTGCAGAGGTGGTGGCGGGAGCCTCTCCCACCTCCACCGTAGGGGGATATCCCTCAGGGCTCCCAGACTGTGAGAAGGCGCAGGCCAGGCTGAGGGACCCCCTCCCCCAGTGCACGAATGTGGTACATCAGGCCTCTAGTTATTATAATAAAGTCATATGATAAACTACAGTTAAAACCAACGTTTTTCAAAAAATAACTTACAACAAAAGGAAATTTCACACCATAATTAAAATAAAAATTGGAGAATTCAAAACCACACATGCAATATTATCAACTGCTTTAAAATTTTTTATTTGTAGATCTAAAGCATGACCAGAAATACTCTAAAATGATGGATGTAAGTATGGATTAATCCAGTTTTCGTTACACTTCTTTGGACTTCATGATTATAAGAAACTTGGGGTTTTGCTTTAATTTTGCCCATTTTTAATGACTTAAGAGTTTACTTAACTAAAAGTAACCTGAGAGGCAGTTCAGTGAAATGAAAATAGTCATAGGGAGATGGATCCTGGGCAAACTATTAAACTTTTATTTTAATTATGAAACAGAAAATAATACCACCCTCAAAGAATTTGGAGGATAAGATAATTAATGCATTTAAAGTGCTATAAGGTGCCCTGACCGGATTGGCTCAGTGGATAGAGCGTCGGCCTGCAGACTGAAGGGCCCCAGGTTCGATTCTGGTCAAGGGCATGTACCTTGGTTGTGGGCACATCCCCAGTCGGTGGGGTGCTGGAGGCAGCTGATGGATGTTTCTCTCTCATCGATGTTTCTAACTCTCTATCCCTCTCCCTTCTCTCTGTAAAAAATCAATAAAATATATTTAAAAAATAAAAATAAAGTGCTATAAGGCACTTTTCTGGTAAAGATGTTTGTTATATGTCCTCCTAATTTATAAACTCAATCAATGAGGGTTTGTGTTTTGTTTTGTTTTTTAAGGTATTTTTAAAATATATATATTTTTATTGATTTCAGAGAGGAAGGAAGAGGGAGACAGAGAAATATCAATGATGAGGGAGAAATCAATGACTGGTTGCCTCCTGCGGGCTCCCTACTGGGGATTGAGCCCACAACCTGGGTATGTGCCCTGACAGAGAATCAAACCGTGCATGACCTCCTGGTTCATAGGCTGATGCTCAACCACTGAGTCATACTGGCTGGGCAAGGCTTTTTTTTTTTTTTTTGCACGGGTCAGGTAGGGGTAAGAAGAGTTAAGGATGGTGGGCAGAGTTAATGTCATAATTCCAAATTTTATCTGAATAAATACATACCTAAGAATAGCTAAGAAAAATTCTGGAAAATGAAGGGTTCCTGGCTCTTTAAAATACTAAAACCTTAGAACGTAGAAAGAAACAGTAATTTTGACCATGTAGTATGACACAAGAATAGATAAATCAATTGAACAAAATACAATCCAGAACTGGATAACTGGCATATAATAAATGGTGGCATTTCAAAATAAATGGAGAAAAATGGCTTAATCAATACATGGTGCAAAAACATCTGACAAGCCATTTTAAAACAGTCAAAGTTGAATTCCTAACTCAATCCCTACATCAATGTATATAATGAATTAACCTCTCTCCTATGCATCTAGAATGGTATTAGCTATATCATCTTTTGGATAACTGGGAAAATAGCCCAATTATTTTCTTTGTTCTGTGGTTAAGATGAAGAACCCAGGTGAGTATAAACAACCTAATCTACCTGACTGCAATAAAGATCTCAAAACTACCTCCCATGAGGACAGGTGCCTTGTCTGACTTGTTCACAGTTCATACTCAAATCATATCTACCTAATAAAAGAGTAAAATGCTAATTGACCGTACTTTCACGACGCCCACCAGTCAATCAGGAGTGAGTATGCAAATTAACTCAACATAACTGGAAGGTTAATTTGCATACATGGGCACCCAGCGTCCGGGGTGGGAAGGCTGAAAGGCAGCTCCGGGCCAGAGCGAAGGCGGTGCGAGCAGCCAGGGAAAGGAAGGCCCATTCTGGCACGAATCTTCGTGCATCGGGCTTCTAGTATGTTGAATAAATGAATAAGAGAATGGAGGCTACATATATAGTTAGTCAGTTTCTCTTCTACCTCAGAATGTTCTCTACCTTTCTCTCACTCATCCTTTCCTTTTTCCCTTCTGTTTTGAAGGATGAAATCTCTGTCTCTCAAGCTCCTGATCCATCTTACCTGCTCTCAATTCCTCAGAGATCTTGGTATCTTAAAGCTCTCCCTTTCCATCGGCAATTCTTCCAGCATCTACAATTATTTAAATCTCTATTCTTAAAACATATACACACACAAGCACACGCTGTGTCACAACTCTTATCACCTATCTCAAGTGAGTGCCCCACTTGAGATGTGTATGTGTATCACCATGATTTTAAAATTTAGTCTACACATCTGCCTCTACCTATTTTACTTCTTCCTTACTGAAACTCTTCTTAGGGGTCCTGATGATCACTTAGTTGCTGATTTCAATGACCACTTGCTTTCATATGACTTCTCTGTAGCATTTAGTACTGGTGATCATCTCCCTCCTCCTTCCAACTTGCCCTAATACTGACTTCTAACTAATTTTCCTCCTAACTCTCCATTTTTATTATTAATCATTGGTTTCCTCTTCCTCATCCAATCAGTTAGTTTTATCTGTGGCCTTCCTCATAGCCTGCACTTTTTTTTTTAATACATTTTATTGATTTTTTTTTTTTTTAACAGAAAGGAAGGGAGAGTGATAGTTAGAAACATCGATGAGAGAGAAACATCGATCAGCTGCCTCCTGCACACCCCCTACTGGGGATGTGCCCTCAACCAAGGTACATGCCCTTGACCAGAATCGAACCTGGGACCCTTCAGTCCACAGGCCGACGCTCTCTCCACTGAGCCAAACCGGCTAGGGCTAGCCTGCACTTTTGTTGTAAAGTTACCAACACAAGGCCTATCATGCAATAAGCATAAGCAATGAGCAGTGTTCATCCTGGATGATTTCTAAGCATCTGACTACCAAAAGTGAATCTACACCACTGATTTCTTCCTTGAGCTCCAGGCCTGTATCTCCAGCTATCTACTGGGTATCCCTGTACCACTACTTCATATCAACATACCAAAACCAAATTTACCACTTTCTACTACTAAATCATCCCTCCTACTGATTGCCTACATTGGTAAACTGCATCTACATTCTCAGAATCCTGTTTCTCTCCTGCCTGCTCCCCAAACCAAATGCTCAGCAAGTTACTATTTTAACACCACAGTATTCCTAACATCTATTACCTGTATTTCCTTTTCTCCATTCCCACTGACATACATTATAATCCCATCATTTTTTCCAAGCCACAGCAACAGCCTAACCCAGTGGTCGGCAAACGCATTAGTCAACAGAGCCAAATATCAACAGTACAACGATTGAAATTTCTTTTGAGAGCCCAATTTTTTTAACTTAAACTTTTTCTAACGCCACTTCTTCAAAATAGACTCGCCCAGGCCGTGGTATTTTGTGGAAGAGCCACACTCAAGGGGCCAAAGAGCCGCATGTGGCTCACGAGCCGCGGTTTGCCAACCACTGGCCTAACCAATCTCCTTAACTAGCCTTCTGCCTTAAAACCAAACCTCAGGCCTAGCCACATCATCTAGAAAAACCCAAATTCCTTTGTTGGCAGCAAAGCTTTCCACCATTCAATCTTAATCCCCCTTTTCTAACTTGTCTCTAAACACAAACCTCACCTCACATTGCATATACTCAACCCACACCCTGCAAAGATTCTCAATCTCCTCTAATGCCTTTCTCCAAGGCACCATTTCCACCTGTCAAAAATTCTACACAACTCTCTAGGTTCTATTCAAATGCCACTTTCTCTGATATAACTAGGGTGCAGTGAGGGTAGAATGGAGGGTCCCTGTGTTAACTATACTTCCTGAATGATTGAAGATGTTCCTGCTACATTTTGTCAAATATCGTGAATGGGGAAGAGCTTACCACATTATTATAACTGCATGCTGTGCTCTGACTTTCTTTCAACAAATACCTATAGCTCATATTTATTCTATGGTAAGCACTGTGCTGGGGATGCCATCATCAGCCAGACAAACGCCCTTTCCTCATGGAATCTGTCTGTAATCACCACTAGATTTTATGCTCCATAAGGAGCACTGACTCTGCTACAACACACCACTTCCTTTTCTTTTTTTTAATCCTCACCTGAGGATATGTTTTGTTTTGTTTCGGGGGGGGGGGTTTAGAGAGAGGAAGGGGGAGAGAAACATTGATGTGACAGAGAAACATTGATCATCAATCAGCTGCTTCCTATACGTGCCCCAACCAGGGATCAAACCCACAAGCTAGGTATGTGCCTTGACCAGAAATCGAAACCACAACCTTCTGTGCATAGAATGATGCTCTAACCAACCAAGCCATCTGGCCAGGGCTCCACTCTTTAATCCCTAGTTTCCTGATCTGTAAAATGAAGGAAGACAACTATCTTTAGAATTCCTTTCAGTGATATATCTCTGCATGTACTACTCTCTAAAGCAGTGGTTCTCAACCTTTCTAATGCTGCGACCCTTTAATACAGTTCCTCATGTTGTGGTGATCCCCAACCATAAAATTATTTTCGTTGTTACTTCATAACTGTTATTTTGCTACTGTTATTAATCGTAATGTAAATATCTGTGTTTTCCAATGGTCTTAGGCTCTACAGCAGCGGTTCTCAACCCACAGGTTGAGAACCGCTAGCAGGGTCGCCTAAGACCATCGGAAAACACAGATATTTACATTACGATTTCCTCTGTGCAGTCCTAGAGAAGAGAACTAAAACCAGTGGGTAGAAATTTTGGTGAGGCAAGTTTCTGCTTAATTAAAAGATAAATAAAACATTAGAACTATTCAAAACTAGGAGATAGTGAGTTCCTTCTCTCCAGAAACATCCAAACTGAAATCAGACTACCACTTGGAAGAGATTCAGGTATCTAAAGAGAAAAACAGAACAATGGTACCTTCCTTCATAGCTCTTCAAATAGAGGAAAACTATCTTCTATATCTAGGCACCTCGGTTCACATTTGGGTACCTAATGGATGGACCTGAAGAGTATTTGCTAAGTGAAATAAGCCAGTCAGAGAAAGACAAGTACAGTATGATTTCACTTGTATGTGGAATCTAATGAACAAAATAAACTAACAAACAAAACAGAAGCAGACTCATACAGAAAACAGTCTGACGGCTATTAGAGGGGAAGGGGGTTGGGATGGCTGGGTGAAAAAGGTGAAGGGAATAAGCAAACAAACAAACAAAAAACCCACAAATATAAAACCCTCATAGACACAGATAATAGTATAGTGAATACCAAAGAGGAGACTTGACTTAGGGTGGTAAACACACAATATACAGATGATGAATTATAGAATTGTACACCTTAAACCTATATAATTGTATTAACCAATGTTACCCCAATAAGTTCAATAAAAAAAAATTTTTAACCACAGTACTTTTATGTTTTGGATCAAGCACCTGCAAGTTTAGTGGTTGGGAGATTGATCAAGTTATAATAAACAAAGCAAATACATGGATTATTTTTTAAATGGTGTTAAAATTGACTATTTGGAAGAAAAATTAGATCCCTATGTCACTACCAGATGTAGGCAGCTTCCCTCAGCAAACCAGAAAACAGCTTTCCAGCAAGTTCTGCCAAACTGAACTCTGCCCTTCAAAGGGCCACAGGTGCACTCTCTCCAAAAAAGCTGGATTTCAGTTCTGGGAATGGCCTCTTACTGCTACCTTGGATGGTCTGCCTCAGCCCTACAGGTAGTGACTGCTCCTTATACCCGCTATTTCTGTATTCTTTAGGGTTTTCTTTTTCTCCTAGGTAATTTGTTTAGTTAATAATTTTTATATCAAACTCCCCCTGTTTAAATTTAAAAATAAATAAATTCCAGATAACATAAATGACAAAACTATAAAATTGTTGAAAGTGAGGGCTTTAAAAAAAATGTAGGTTGCACTAGCTGGTTTGGCTCAGTGGATAGAGTTGGCCTGGGGACTGAAGGGTCCCAGGTTCAATTTCAATCAAGGGCACATGTGTGGGTTGGGGGCTCAATCCACAGTAGAGGGCGTGCAGGAGGCAGCCGATCAATGATTCTCCCTCATCATTGATGTTTCTATCTCTCTCTCCCTCTCCCTTCTTCTCTGAAATCAATAAAAATATATATATATTTTTAAATGTATGTCTATTGTTGAAAGTATTACAGATATCCCCCTTTTTTTTTTAAATGAGGACTTTTTAAGTATATAAACATGGGACTTGAGGTCTTCCTAAGCACAATCAGAAACCCAGAAATCATAAATTTTAAAAATGACCAGCTCTACATTAAAATTAAAGCTTTCTGCACAACGAAAGAAAAATGCATCTAATCACTATCAGGGAAGTACAAATTAAAAAGCATTCATGTCACCTACTTGCTTTTTTTCCCCCTCAATCCTCACCTGAGGATATTTTTCTCCATTGATTTTTTAGAGAGAGGGGGAGGGGGAAAGATATCCTATCTAATAAAAAGGGGATATGCTAATTGACCATCACTCCATCACAAAGCTGGCTGCACCCACAGCTGAGGCCAAGTTCCCACAAGGAGCCTTAACGAGCAATCAGCAGGACCTGAGGCTACACCCTCCCCCGCCCCGGTGAGGCTTGACAGGGGACCTCAAGATGCACCCCCAGTGCTGGGTCAGGGGAACTCAGGCCACGCCCCCGCCCAGCGGGGCTTGACAGGGGACCTGAGGCTGTGCTCCCCTGCCTGGCGGGCTTTGACGGGGGACCTCAGGCCATGCCCCCCACCCAGCGGGGCTTGACAGGGGATCTCAGGCTGTGTCGCCCACCTGGCAGGGCTTGACAGAGGACCTCAAGGCACTCCCCCTGCCCTGGGCTGGGCTGGGAGACCTCAGGCCACGCCCCCCCATCCTGGTGCCAGGCCAGGAGACCTGAGGCTACGCCCCCTGCCTGGCAGGGCTTGACAAGGTTGGGACTGGTTGGGTCTGGATTTAGCCCAATGGGGGGGGACCAGCCGGGTCTGGGTCTCATGAGATTTTGAGGTGCATGTGGGTGGGTGGGGACTTGACTCTGGGTCCCGTGGTGAGCCCCAGACTCTGACAGGAGGAAGGTTTTCATATACATTTTACTAATTTTCTTTCATCTCTGACACTTCTATTATAGAGAAAGGGCAAATAGCAATATTAAATTATTTCCTCTAATTAATCCCCTTTTGATGTGCACAAATTTCGTGCACCGGGTCACTAGTAGAGAGATAAACATTAATGTGAGAAAGACACATTATTGGTTGCCTTCCACAGGTGCCCCAAGCAGGGCTATGAATTGGTCCTGCAACCAACCGAGGTACGTGCTCTTGACTGGACTTGAACCCTCAACCTTTCAGTCTTGGGGGAGGGGGGGGACACTCTAACAACTGAGCCAAACCGGCTAGGGCCACCTACTTGCTTTAAAACCCTTCAATGGCTTCCCCTACAGCTCTAAGGCTAAAGCCCACTCAGACCAGCCCATACCTATATTTCATACCCGCTCATTCTTTCTACCCAGGCACAAAGACATTTCTTGAGTTCTCTTACTCAGATTGCTTCTTCCAGAAAAAATAAAGCGGGGGGAAGGGGGGGGGAACCTACTGCTCATCCATTGGCTCTCAGCTCCAGGACCACTTCCTCACCATTTCCTGGCCTCCCTAAATGGGTCAAACTCCTCAATTACAGGTATTCATAGTACTATGTACCTCTCCCAGTTGCTCAGGTCAGAAACCTTTGAGTGTTCCTTGACTCCTCTCTTTATCTAATCCAAATCCTACTGGCCATATCTTCAGAATATAATCTCTTCTAATATACCCTTGGTCCAATCCTCATTTTTTTTCCTGGATTAATGCTTCCTTTATTGCCAATCTAGCAACTAGTGCATTATAAAAAATGTAAGTCAGATCACATCACTCTTCTGCTCAAAACCTTTTCAATGGTTCCCCACAGAGAAAAGCCAATATTTACTTTTTTTTTTTTTTTGGCTCCAACGGGGTCCCAACAAGATATGCCCCATCCCCACTACCTCACCTCACATCCTGCTACTATTCCTCTCCATTCCCCTCCCCATCCCCACTTCCCATTCCTATAACTTCACTCCAGCCACACTGAACTCCATGTCATTCCCAAATATATATGCCTTCCTTAAGGCATTTGCAAAAATTTATCTGTCTGGAACACTCCTCCAGATATCCTCATAGCTAACTCCTCTATCTCCAAATCTTTGTTCAAATGTCATTCTGTCAGTAAGGCTACTCTGACCACACTATTTAAAACCAGCCTATCCTTCCTTTTACCTTGCTCCATATTTATTTTTTCCATATCCCTTATCACTTAACAAAGCATATCATTTGCTTATGTTTGTTGCTTAATATCTGCTTCTTCCACACTAGGGCAGGGTCATATATTATCTGCATTGTCCACTAATGTATTCCAAATACCTAGAAGTGAGCCTGGCAAGTAGTACATATGCATATTTGTGGAAGAGTTTTATATATTTCTGTGGCATTATCTAATTAATGGCCAACTGATTCACTACCTAGGAACCAGGACTGTATTTAGTTTTGTTTGTTACTGTATTTTCTAGAGCCTAGCATAGGGCTTGTCACAGACTAGACAGAGAAACATTTGTTAATTGAAGAATATCATTCCTTAATCCATCAGAAGATACAAATTTAAAACAACTGACATTATCCACTGCTTGTAAGTGTGTAGGGGAAATCCACCCTCTCATATACTGTTGAAGGTATGTAAATTGATACTTTTGCAAGTAAACTAGCAATAGCTATTAAAGTTTAAACCACTCAGAGCTCTTGTCTTTTAATTCAGTATTCTTACAGAAGTAAAAGCAAGAGTACCTGAGAAATATGTAATAGTGTATCTATTCCAGCACTGCTTATAAAATAATGAAGAAGTCTATAGCAATCTACCTGTCCATCAATAGAGAAATAGGCAAATAAACTATGCATGGTACATGCATGTGATGAAATACTCTGTAACAAGAATGAGACAGATCTATAACACTGACCTGAAAAGTAGTCCATGATCTAGTAAATAGACCAGAGGGCCCTGACATCCAGATGACCTGGATTTGAATTCTGGCTCCCCACACACCTAGCTATATAATTATTAACTTCTCCGGGCTTCAGTTTCTTCATCAATAAAATAGGAACAACAATAATAAATAATACATTACCTGGCCACATAATCATTTACAAGTATATAATAATTCTAACATTTATGAAGTAAAATAGACAAGATGCAAATCTATGTATGTAAACCAGCAATTTTCAATTGGTGAGGCATATAATTTTTAAAACATGCAATACCTTACTA
This sequence comes from Plecotus auritus, assembly GCF_963455305.1. Classification (NCBI taxonomy): domain Eukaryota; kingdom Metazoa; phylum Chordata; class Mammalia; order Chiroptera; family Vespertilionidae; genus Plecotus; species Plecotus auritus. The sequence goes on from NC_137774.1 coordinate 42,714,739, forward strand.
CTTCGCAAGAGGTACTGACTCTTTTCTCTTTGATTGTCAAATAAATTAAAAAATGACAACAGCCAACACAACAATAGCCGTCTGGTGTGAATGAATCAAAATTATACCAATTTACCAATTTTATGGTCAGATTAGCAAAAAAATATATTTTGTGGTGTGCCACAGAATTTTAGTGATTAGTTTATATGTGCCAGGAGATGAAAAAGGTTAAAAATTGCTGGTGTAAACCATGTCCATTTCAGGGCAGAAGGAAAAGGTAGAATGTCTGTGTAACTACAGAAAAAAAAAATCCAGAAGGAACGAAAACTTAATAGTGGTTACCTCTGAGAGATAGAAGACATACTTCCTATACATGATTTTTAGAAGATAGTGTTTTTAAATAAAAGAGAAATAAAGTAAAATCAGACCAAAGGCTTCTAAGATATAATTTAACTTAGATTTTAAAATATAAAAATTTGAAGACAGTAACATTATATATAATCTTTAAATACTCAAAGTAAAATGGAATAATCAGCTACAATTTGTTCAGCTATTAAAATTACCTTTATTCTAACTGAGTAAAGCAAGATGCTACATCAAAAAGAACAAAACTTGCACTCGCTAGTTTGGATCAGTGGACAGAGCATCGATCATCCCGCAGACTGAAGGGTCGTGGGTTTGATTCTGGTCAAGGGCACATGCCCAGGTTGCTGGCTCGATCCCCAGTAGGGGGTTTTCAGGAGGCAGCCAATCAATGATGTTTCTATCTCTCTCTCCCTTTCCCTTCCTCTCTCTCTAAAAATCAATAAAAACATATTTTTTAAAAACTTTACAAAATAAGAAATCAAAGTGAAGAAAAAGAAAATTATTACATTTCATCCTATCAATTACACACTAATCGATTATTTTTTGTTGTTGTTAATCCTCACCAGAGGATATATTTTCCATTAATTAATTTTTAAAGAGAGTGGGAGGGAGGGGATGAGAGAGAAAAGGAGTGGGGAAGAGAGAGAGAGAGAGAGAGAGAGAGAGAGAGAGAGAGAGAGAGAGAGAGAGAAACATCAATGTAATATGGTGACCAGGGGCTGGGGATCAAACCTGCAACCCAGGTACATGCCCTACACCAGGAATCGAACACACCACCTTTCAGTTAGAGGGCTGAGCCACACCACCCAGGGCTGGATTCTTTTCTTAGTCTACCACATCTCCATGAAAACAAAGATATCCGCGCCCCCCCCCCCCAAAAAAAAATATTCAAAGCTAGAGAGATGGGTGACAAAGGGGAAGAGATTAAAATGTACAAATTGCCAGTATAAACAGTCACAGGAATATAGAGTACAGCATAGAGAAGGTAGTCAATAATACTGTAACAACTATGTATGGTGTCACATGGCTACTAGACTTAACAGGATGATTACTTTGTAAGTTATATAAATGTCTAATCACTATGTGGTACACCTGAAACTAATATAATATTGTATGTCAACTGTAATTGAATAATTTAAAAAAGAAAACAATATTAACATAAAATACAACTGCTTCTAAAATGGGATCCAAGCAAAATTAAAATAAAAAAATAAGCAGTTATCTTTTATCATCAGTTTGACTAAAAGAATTCTGTATTTTTTTTTCATCAGTGGGCTAGGTAATTCTAGTGTGCTTAAAGCTAAAGTGTCAAGAAGTAATCTATATTAAGTCAAATTCCCAAGAACAATTTCTAAGAAGATACTGACACAAAGCACTCAAATATACCAAATTCTATCTTCTTTTGTACACTGTAGCTGTGGCTGCTCATTTACTACACTAACTGAATATAAATACTGCAATCTATGCAAACTAAATCTCATCCTTGAGTCACAGGATTTGAAAAATAGGGAACCTGCACTAAGAATAGCAAGAATACAAGATTTCCTAAAGTGAATTTTCCTAGCCTATTTCAAGTGCTTAGTCACGTCTGCCTATTAACAAGGAAGACCATTTCACATCTTGAAAGAGGCAGGGAATTTTGATTCCAGACTGTCATGTCACCTGAGCTGCCCTAGAGTTTGTTTCCATGCAACTCAAGAGATGGCAGCAACCAGCTAAGCATACCTACCACTCCAGATCAGAACCAGAAGTTACTGGAGCTCTATGTATTCTGCCTGTCTGCAGTAACAAAGCGGGGTTTTTGGAAAATGCAGTTTTCTTCCCTGACACCAAATGCAAAAGGTGAGAATTAAAATGCAGCTTGAAAACACGTGTTTCTGCTCTCTGACAGATAAACAGGAACGCCTCCCTTCTCTCTGCTGAAAGGAAAACAGCAGGCAGGCCCTTATACAACCACAGGTGAGGGTACTGACATCTTTCCTGAGGCAACTAACAAAACCTAAAACTAGAGGCTAACAGGTTTTAAAGCATACTTCCAAGAAAGCAGCCAGCCTTTAAATCTGATAACATTATAACATTGTTTCAGGTTCCCCAAAAGCAAGCAGAGTAAGGTTTTCACAAAAAGTTATTTTAAGAACGAGGCACAGGCAAGTTTTAAATGGCTACTATGTGCCCAGCACCATATCCCAACATTTCACTCACATTTAAAGAAGCTTAGTACAAAAAAAAAAAAAAAGCAACAGCAGCTTAGTACACACGCTGATTATAGAAGTACACCTACCTAGCTGAAAGAACTTTTTCAGCTACTTATAGTAGGACCTTGTCAAAGACAAAGCACATTCTTTGCAAACATAAGTCCAGGTAATAAAAACCTGGAAGGATGTGGTCAATCTCTAAAGCGGAGCTTAGTCCACTTCCCAGAAGGTCATGAAGGACTCTGACAACCAACTCAGATTATTTAAGGATGGGAGTCTTTCCTTCCAAGAACGTAAGTGCTATAAAGACACGTTTCCTCCACTTCAGCATTCTCAAACACCGTTCTCCTCAATACCACCATAATAATGCTAATCGCTTTATAAACGTACATGTGGCCATCCTTAGAGATAAGATATAAAGGCATGAATTAACACCTTTTCATTAAGCGAGAATACTCCAGTTCAAAGAAGCTAAGAATTTTGCCCAGAACTTGTTAGTGAGGGATCCAGGTCCTTTAGACTCCAGCACTTAAACATGAAACCACCCTGGCTCTCAAGGAAAGATACTAAATCCAGTTACCGATCCCAACTAGTTTTATCTCAAAACTGGGTGCAAAGCGCTCGGTTAGCAGAGATTGGGGGGGGGGGGGGCGGGGAGGAGGAAGGCACACCACCACTAAGGTTTTTTCTTTAACGAATACAGCAAGTTCCCGATTTCCATCCTCCCCAGGGGAAGAACCCACGTGCGGGTCCCACGGCTGTCCCACGACAGCTTCCTCCCCAAGCTCCCCAGCTTCGGCCAGGTCCCCCGCAGCCTCCCCACGCCCTTCCCTCCGCCTTCAGCTAGCGCTGCCGCCGGCGCCTCCCGCCCCCTCCCCAACGACGGCCGCACAGGCCCCCCGCACCGCCTTCGCGCGCAGCCCGCGCCGGAACCCGCGCGCTGCCGCCTCTGCCCGGCGGGGTCAACCCCCGGGCCTGCGCGCACCCTTCCCGCCGCCCGGAGGTTCCACCGCGACACCGGCTCCCGGCAGGCCGCGCCCGCCGCGCCTGCCATGGTGGGCGCCTCACCGTCAGGTTGAGAAGCCGGGCCCGGCTGCGCCATGGCCAGGCGGCGGGCCTCAGGGAGGGAATGGGCGGGGAAGCGGCGTCCCGGGCTCCCGCGGGCTCAGCTGGCGGAGGAGGCGTCGATCGAGCCGCCGCCGCCGCCGCCCAGGGAGGAACCGCTAAGGCTGAAGCCGCCGGCGCCGCCACAGCCGCGGGCAGAGACGGACCGGAGCGCCGACCTCCGCCTCCTCATCCTGACAGCGGGAAATAAGCGGTGCGCAGGCGCGGGGGGATGGGGCGGCACGTGACGTCGCCCTGGGGGCGGGGCTTCGCGGATGGGAGCCCGTGGGTGGGGCGGCTCGGGACTCCGTGGGGGCAGGCTGCGGGAGCGCTGGAGGAGGCGGGATAGGGGAGGAGAGGGAGGCAGGAGGGTATGTAGGAGAGGCTGCGCGGGGAAGGCCCGGTAGTTTAGAGGGGCCGCTTCCAGTCCTCCGCCCCAGAACAGAGGCAAAGAAAAAATAATAATAATAAAAAGGACGACAGAGGAGGCCGAATGGTGAAGTGAATGCAAATCCAGCCTCTAGCTGTTCTAGCTGTGTGACCTTGGGCGAGTCACTTAACCTCTTGGAGCCTCACAGTCTTCATGTGGCTAAGAAGAGTTTCAAGGAGCTAAAATGTGAGGACGTTGCCGACTGACTTTCCTTTATGCACCTATGTACGATGTGACTTCGGTGCCGGGCACTGTGGTGAGTGGCCGGGGATGCAGCCAGATACAGCCCCCACGCTCAGGAGGGCAGAGGAGCGATGATGCAGGCCTACTCTCAACAGGTGCAGATACAAGTGCTCCAGGCTCAGAATCAGAAGACCTAGAAAATTCTGACACAGATTAGCTAATGACTCAGAGCACGTTTTTTAACCTCTTTGAGCCCCTGTTTACTTACCTCTAAAATGGGGATAATAGACCAGCCTCCTGGCACATCAGGAGGACTAAAGGAATAAAGAACTCAGCCCCTAACACACAGTAGTAGTTGCTTTATAAATGTCTGCTTCTTCCTCGCCTTCTCTCCTTTCTTTTTTCCTAGATCGGAAGTCTCCATCATGAGGAAGAAGGATTCCTGCACAGTAGAAGTCAGTCTGTGAAGCTATTCCTAGAGATCCAGGGCAAAAACTCCCAATATTCCCAAAGCCTAACAGAACTGTCCCATTTACACTAGATAAGGTCCCAAGACTAAAATGTCAAGTTTCTTTGCTTTGGAAGAATTTTTATCGAATTGCTTATCTCATGCCGATTAGAAGTTCTTATTCCAGTTCTGTATTAGCTGTTGATTAGTAAAACAAAGAGGATCTATTATTACTTAAGATATATAGTTTGCTAGACAGACAAGCATCTTTACATGTGGTGAGTGCTCCCTTCTCTCAAAATTCCCCTTTTGTATAATATTAACCACACAGTGGCATAACTGCCTGGAAATAAAAATCACTGTGTATTTACTAGCGTATGCCATGTGCCAGACACTAGACAAAGTGTTTTACTCTTGTATTGATTTGTTTAATCCTCTTAAGAACCTTATGATGGGGATATGGTAGGAGGTGGGGCGGGGGGGAGAGACTGTTGTCAACCCATTTTTTAGATGATGTGACCAGAGAGGTTAAATAACTCATCCAAGGTCACAGAGCTAGTGAGTGATAGCAATGGAATCACCCAGACTGTCTGGGTCCAGTGTCCATATGTGTAACTCACAGGCACATTTGTTGGCAATTAGCTGTGTGTCTGTTTCTCCCATTGGGGGAAGATGTCAATTCCCAGAACATAGAGACAGACAGTCATTTATTTCTAACATATGCCTATATAAGAGGTACTCAATAAATAGTTATTGAATGAATGAATGGCTGGATGAACAAATGAATATCACTAGGAGTATATAGAGCAAATAAGGAATCCTTGGTGGTGATAAGAACTACATTCTGCAGATTAAATCTGTGTGATTCAATTCTACTTGGTCATCATCCAACTGCCTTTCACTTCTCATTGGATTAGACACCATAATTTTAACCATTACTACTATTAACCCCCACCATTTAACCAAGCACCTACTATAATGCTAGAGATTTTACCTGTATTATCTCCTCCATCCTCATAACAATCCTTTGAAATAGGTTCCATTTATTAACTCAGAGCTCAAAGAGGTTAAATGACTTGCCCTAGTCACACAGTGCTGGAAGAACCAGAATTCAAATCCAACTTCGTCTGACTCCAAAGTTTATGCTTTTTTTTGTTGTTGTCAGTACTAGCTAACTATATCTATTAGATATCAGCAAACATCCCTATGCCATTTTCAATTGAATTCACTTTCAGAATTTTCAATATCTTCAAAAATTACCCTCCCTTGGCCGGTTTGGCTCACTGGATAGAGAGTCGGCCTGGGGACTGAAGGGTCCCAGGTTCGATTCCGGTCGGGGGCATGTACCTTGGTTGCAGGCACATCCCCGGTTGGGGGGTGTGCAGGAGGCAGCTGATCAATGCTTCTCTCTCATCGATGTTTCTGGCTCTCTATCCCTCTCGCTTCCTCTCTGTAAAATATCAATAAAATATATAAAAAATATATATATTTTTTTTTAAAGTTACCCTCCCTTATATTTCTTGTTTATTTTTTTCAAATTACTCCAGTAAAATTTCAATTCTAAATTTTTTTAAAGTGCAGGTAAAGCAAAAGTACCCTCTCAACCTCTCCTCCCCCCAACACACACAATCCCAGATCTCTCTCCAGGGCAAACTACTCTTATCACCTCTGTATGAATCTCTTCAGACACTTTTCTGTGCATCTGTGAATGTGTAGAAACATGTACATTTGTTTTATGTTCTTCACATAATTAAGATCATATATCTATTGTTCTGAAATTGATTTCTTCTTAAAATATAGTTAGTACATATATCTCTACTTCATCTTTTAAGCTTTAAAAAAATCATTCTCACAGGAGGATATGTTTACTGATTTTTTTTCTTTTTTAATATATTTTTTTTTATTTCAGAGACGGAGAGAGAGAGATGGAAACATCAATGATGAGAGAGAATCATTGATCGGCTGCCTCCTGCACGCACCCTATTGGGGATCGAGCTCGCAACCCTGGCATGTGCCCTGGACCAGAACTGAACCGGGGACCCTTCAGTCCTCAGGCCAATGCTCTATCCACTGAGCCAAACCAGCCAGGGATTTACTGATTTTAGAGAGAGGAAGGGAGAGAGATGCGGGGAAAAGAAACATTGATGTGAGAGAGAAACATCAATTGGCAGCCTCATGTACATGCCCCTACCTGGAATGGAACCTGCAACCTTGGTATGCACCTTAACTGGAAACCAAACCCACAGCCTTTTGGTGTACCAGATGATGCTCCAACCAACTAATTCATGATGCTCCAACCAACTGAGCCACCCGGCCAAGATTCTACATCATTCTTTTTAACTCCCACATGGTTTCCATTTGGGTAAATGGTTAGGTTAATTACAAATTTTCATGATTTACAAACAATCTGTCAAGGCATGTGCATGCTCCTTTAGGCATTTATATGAGTAGTTTCCCCAGGAGACTTACCTACCCACTTGGAATTACTAGATCAAAGATCATGATGTATCCCTATATTCATTGCAACATTATTTACAATAACCAAAATTTGGAAGCAACTCAAGTGTCCATCATTAGATGAGTAAATAAAAAAACTGGTACATTTACACAATAGAATACTACTAGGCCATAAAAAAGGCAAACCTACATTTGTGACAACATCTATGGATCTGGAGAGTATTATGCTAAGTGAATTGAGCCAGTCAGAGAAAGACAAGTACTATATGATTTCACTTATATGTGGAATCTAATGAATAAAGTAAACTAACAAACAGGGTAGAAATAGTCTAATAGAGGCAGAGAACAGACTGAAAGCTGTCAGAGGGGATAGGTTAAGAAAAAACAGCAACCCCATAGACAGACAATATTATGGTGATAACCAGAGAGAAAGAGAGAAATGAAAGGGAAGAAGAAGGTAAATGGGGAATAAATAATAACAAAAGGAGCCCGGCTGGTGTGGCTCAGTGGTTGAGCATCGACCTATGAACCAGGAGGTCACAGTTTGATTCCAAGTCAGGGCACATACCCAGGTTGTGGGCTCGATCCCCAGTGGGGGCCAATCAGTGATTCTCATCATTGATGTTTCTATCTCTCTCCCTCTCCCTTCCTCTCTGAAATAAATAAAAATAATATATTTTTTTAAATAAAAAAACATGGGGAAAAAGAAGACATGTAAAACTTTAGACAATAAAAAAATAAAAATAAAAAAACAGAAATGATAACAGAAGGAGACTTGACTTTGGGTGATGAACACACAATACAGTATACAGATGATGTATTATAGAATTGTACACCTGAAACCTATATAATTTTATTAATCCATGTCACCACAATAAATTCGATAAACAAAGGTCAAGGTAATGAACACTATTTCTGACAGATTACTCTCAAAAAGTATCACATCAATGTATATCCCTTCCAACAGTGTATAAACATTCATTTTTGCACATCCTTGCCAATGCTGGCTTTTATCAATCTTCATTATGTCTGTCAATCTTTATATATTAATGTCATTAATAAGCATTTGCCTGAATGTCAGTGAAGGTAGAAATCTTTTCATATTTTTAGTAGCTGTTTTTATTTCCTCTACAATGAAATTTGTATATCTTTCGTCCATTTGTCACTGGTTGTTTGTCTTTTACTATTAATTTGTAGGAGCTCTTAACATATTTGAATATTAATCTTTTGTATGTTATATATGGTGTGTTTTCTTCCAGTTTATTTGTTTTTTCATTTTAATAATAACTTATTTATTTACAGAAGGTTTACATTTTAATTGCTCATTTATTGTTTTGTAGCTTCTGAATTTTTCATCTTGTCCAATAAGACCTTTTCTCTCCCACCACTTTGGCCCTCATTCTCCCTGCTCCAGTTATCATGGCTTTCTTTTGCCTCTTGAACATGCCACGCCTGTTATACTCAGCACTTTTACAAGTTTCTCCTCTTCTTGCACGAATGCTCTTCTCCTCCACATCTTCCTATGGCTGCTTCCATCTTCCCACTCAGGTCTCAGCCAAAGCAGCCCCACCCCACCTCTATTGCTTTAGTTGATTTTATTCAAAGCCTCTCCCCAAACCAGTAGTTGTTCTAGACATGTCAGTAAATGAGCAAGGAAATTCACCTTCTTTTCTAAAACCAGGTTGAGGTTTTTTTCTCTTACAACAAATTAATGCTAGTTAATGTATTTATAAAAGTTTCTCAATAAAAAAATGACACTTTAAATCAGTGGGGAAATAGTAATTTGGGGACAGTTGCCTATCTATCTGAAAAAATAAAGTTAGATTCCTTACCTCAAATTATATAAAAAATTATTCTTATATTAAGAAGCTAATATGAAAAAAACAAAACTATAAAAGTATTGGGCATGGCTGGCATGGCTCAGTGGTTGAGTGCTGACCTGTGAGCCAGGAGATCACGGTTTGATTCCTGGTCAGGGCACATGCCCAGGTTGGGGGCTCCATTCCCAGTGAGGGGGCGTGCAGGAGGCATCCTTTCAATAATTCTCTCTCATCATTAATGTTTCCATCTCTCTCCCTCTTCCTTCCTCTCTGAAATCAATAAAAAAATATATTAAAAAATAAACAAAACAACAAGAGAGCCCACTGCATGGGAGAACATATTTGCCAATGTTACATCCAATAAGGGTTTAACCTCCAAAATTTATAGGGAACTCATACAACTTAATAAAAGGAAGATAAACAATCCAATCAAAAAATGGGCAAAGGACCTAAATAGACACTTTTTGAAAGTGGACATACAGAAGGCCAAGAGACATATGAAAACATGCTCAAAGTCACTAATCATCTGAGAGATGCAAATCAAAATGACAATGAGGTACTACCTCACACCTGTCAGAATGGCTATCATCAATAAATCAACAAACGACAAGTGTTGGTGAGGATGCAGAGAAAAAGGAACCTTTGTGCACTGCTGGTGGGAATGCAGACTGGTGCAGCCACTGTGGAAAACAGTATGGTATTTCCTCAAAAAACTAAAAATGGAACTTCCATTTGACCCAGGAATCCCACTTTTAGGAATATATCCCACAAAATCAGAAAGGATATTTGCACTCCTATGTTCATAGCAGCACAATTTACAATAGCTAAGATTTGGAAACAGCCTAAGTGTCCATCAGCAGATGAGTGGGTTAAAGAACTGTGGTACATCTACAATGGAATACTATGCTGCTATAAAAAAAAAAGGAACCCTTACTATTTGCAACAGCATGGATGGACCTGGAGAACATTGTGCTAAGCGAAATAAGCCAGTCAGAGAAAGATAAATACCACATGATCACACTCATTTGTGGAATATAATGAACAACATAAAGTGATGAACAAAAATAGGGCCAGAAGCATCAAACAGACCATCCAACCTAAGAGGGTAAGAGATCAACCAAAGGACTTGTATTCATGCATATGAGCATAACCAATGGACACAGACAGTAGGGGGGTGGGGGCATGTGCTGAGGGGTGGGAAAGGCTGGGGAGATGTCAATAGGGGGGAAAGGAGACTTATGTAATACTTTAAACAATAAAGATTTTTTAAAAAAAAATAAATAAATTGGGAAAACTATGGAGAATACAATAGTTTATATTCTACTTTATGCCATCTATTATGGGAAGCCATCGGAGAGTATTAAACAGAAGAGCTATAGGATTTGATTTACATTTTTAAAGAGAGCATCCTGGTTATTATTTAGAAATGAGTTATGGGGAAGGGAGAGGTAAAGATGGAAGTGGGGAGGCCAATTAGGAGGTGCTGTTATAGTCAGGGAGATAAATGATGGTGACTTGGTCCAGGGTTATACCAGCGGAGATACAGAAAAATGGTCTGTGTTTGGGTTATAATTTTTTGAGATGATCATTTGCTGAGGGGAAAAATAAAGAGTTCTGTTTTTGCCACAGTAGATCTAAGAGCCTATTAGGTATATAAGTGAAAATGTCAAGTAGATAGTTGGATATACAAATTTGGAGCTCAGATATGGGCTGAGGTTTGGGAGTCACCAATTTAGATGATACTTATAGTCAACAACTAGAATATATGAAGAACTCTGTAAAAATCTAGAGAAACAAGAACAAAAACCTGATTGAAAAATGGGCAAAGGACATGGAAGCTCATTTTAAAAGGCATTAAAAGTTTTTTAAACATATCAAAAGATTCTCAACCTCACTCAAAATAGAATTCAAATTGAAACTACACTGAAATATTGTTTCTCACCTATTGACAAAAATCCAAAAGGTTGACAACCTACTGTATTAGTGCGGCTGTGAGGAAAATAAGTACTCTCTTACATTACTGTTGGAAGCACAAAATAGAGCAAATACTGTGGAGAGAAAATTTGTAATATTTAATAAAATTATATATTCATGTACAGTAATCTCTTTTTTTTTTAATATTTTATTGATTTTTTACAGAGAGGAAGGAAGAGTGATAGATAGTCAGAAATATCGATGAGAGAGAAACATCGATCAGCTGCCTCTTGCACACCTCCTACTGGGGATGTGCCCGCAACCAAGTTACATGCCCTTGACCGGAATCGAACCTGGGACCCTTCAGTCCGCAGGCCGACGCTCTTCCACTGAGCCAAACCGGTTTTGGCCAGTAATCTCTTTTATAGGAGTTAAACTGGAGGATATATCTGCAAAAAATGAAATAAATGCACAAGGTTATTAACTGTGGCATTTTTAAAAATTTAATTTGATTATTGACAGTATTACAGATGTCTCCCAACTGTAGCATTATTTTTAATAGCAAAGCATTCGAAACAGCCCAAATGCCATCTAACCTACGTAGGAAACTTGTTTAATTAAAGATGGTACAGCTAAATAATTGAATACGATGTAGCTATAAAAGAGAATGAAGAGGAGTGTTACGTTCCAGTATGAAGTGAATACCAAGATATATTATTAAGTGAAAAAAAGCAGAGTTTGAAAAGTATATATAATATGCTACATTTTGTTAAGAAAAAATGGGGGAATTAAGCCTTTTTTGTATTTCCTAATCTTTTTATTACAGCTCTATTAAAATTCTAAAGGCCCAGTGCACGAATTCGTGCACGGGTGGGGTCCAGCCGGCCAGGCCCCAATCAGGGTGGATCAGGGCGGGGCTGGGCCTGTGGGGAGGAGTAGAGGGTGGGAGGTTGGCAGGCCGGCCCTCCCTGATAGGCCAATCAGGGCCTGGCTGGCTGGGGGGAGAGGCTGAGGCTGAGGGCGATTGGCTGGAAGGCCCCTCCCCCGATTGGGGTGGTGGGGGCCCATTGAGGGCAGGGCCAGATGGAGGGAGGGGCTGCAGGAGGTTGGCTGGCCAGCCCCTATTTGGGTGGGGGGACGTCAGTGGTGGGGTCAGCCAGGGGAGGGGCCGAGGGAGGTTGGCCGGCCAGCCCCACCCCCCAATCGGGCATTTCCCTGGCCGCAGTGGGTGTCATAGCGACCAGTCATTCAGGTCCTTATGGTGTTCTGGTCGCTGGCTTTTTAGATATATAGATTCCACATTTTGTCTATCCATTCATCAATTAAGGAATGTTTGGGTTATTTCCATATAACACTGCTGTGAATATTCATGTACAAGTTGTTGTGCAGACACGTGTTTTCATTTCACTTGGTTATAGAACTGTCAGTGGAATTGCTGGGTCATATGGGAACTCTGTGTTTAGCATTTGCGGAACTGCTTGCTGTCCTTTAAAGTGGCTGCACCATTTTACAATTCAACCAGCAATGTATGAGGGCTCCAAATATGCCACATTTTGCCAACACTTGCTATTTGTTTGTCTATATTTTCTGTTTCAGCCATCCCAGTGAGTATAAAGTGGTATCTCACTGAGATTTGGAATTACAGTTCCCTGATGGCTAATGATGTTGAGCATCTTTTCATGTGCTTTATTGGCCTTTTGTATATCTTCTTTGGAAAAAAATTTCTATTCAAAGACAAAACAAAAAAAGGAAGAAAAGAAAAAAAGATCCTTTGCCCATTTTTTCCAGTTGAGATATAACTGATACATATTGTGTAAGTTGAAGGCATATCTTTGTCCATTTTTATGTGGCTTATTTTTCTTTATATTATCGAGTTGTAAGAGTTCTTTTATATTCTGGGTTTGGGTCCTTATGAGATATTATTTTGAATTAAGAAATATGAGTCCTTCGATTTTATTTTTCTTTGGTAAGATTGTTTTCGCTATTCTGGGTTCGGCGAATTCCCATATGAATTTTAGGTTCATCTTGTAAGTTTCTTCAAAGAAACCAGTTGGAATATTAAAAGACATTGTTGAATCTGCAGATCATTTTAAGGAATATTACCATCTTAATATTAAATTTTCCAGTCCATGAGTATGGTATATTTTTTCATTTATTTCTGTCTTAAATTTCTTACAACAATGTTTTGTTTTTCAGAGTATGTATTTTGTACTTCTTTTGTTAAATTTATCCCTAAATATTTTATTTGAGCTACTGTAAATGGAATTAATTTATTTTTAAATTTTCAAAATTGATTTTGAAAGAGAGAAACATTGATTTGTTGTTCCACCTATTTATGCACTCATTGATTGATTATTGTTTATGCCCTGACTAGGGATCGAGCCTGCAATCTTGACATATTGAGACAATGCTCTAAACAACTGAGCTACCTTGCGAAGGCTGGAATTGACTTCTTAATTTCATTTTTAGATTTTCATTGCTAGTGTATAAAAATACAATTGATTTTTGTATGTTAGTCTTGTATTCTGTACGCTTGCTGAACTCACTTATTAGCTTTTTAGTGGATGCCTTAGGATTTTCTATATATAAGATCATGTTATATGAGAATAAAGATGGTTTTACTTCTTTTTTCCTATTTGAATGCCTTTTATTTCGTTTTCTTGCTAATTACCCTGGATAGAACTTACAGTCTTATGTTGAATAGAAGTGATGAGAGTGAACATTTTTGTATTGTTCTTGATCTTAGAAGGAAGCTTTCATCATTTTGGACAGCAGCATCCCCACCATGCACCATTAAACATAGTGGCTCACACATATCACTTAAGAAAGAACATGAGCCCTAGCCAGTTTGGCTCGGTGCATAGAGCGTCGGCCTGCGGACTGAAGGGTCTCAGGTTCGATTCTGGTCAAGGGCATGTACCTTGGTTGCGGGCACATCCCCAGTGTGGGGTGTGCAGGAGGCAGCTGATCGATGTTTCTAACTCTCTATCCCTCTCCCTTCCTCTCTGTAAAAAAATTAATAAAATATATTTTTTTTTAAAAAAAAGAAAGAACATGAGCCCAGCCAGGGTAGCTCAGTGGTTGAGCGTCGACCTATGAACCAGGAGGTCACTGTTCAATTCCCCTTCAGGGCACATGCCCAGGTTGCTGGCTAGATCCCCAGTGTGAGGCGAGCAGAAGGCATCCAATCAATGATTTTCTCTCATCATTGATGTTTCTTTTTTTTATATATATAACTTCTTTTTAAGTATATTTTCATGATTTTTTTACAGAGAGTAAGGGAGAGGGATAGAGAGCCAGAAACATCGATGAGAGAGAAACATCGATCAGCTGCCTCCTGCACACCTCCTACTGGGGATGTGCTCGCAACCAAGGTACATGCCCTTGATTGGAATCGAACCTGGGACCCTTGAGTCTGCAGGCCGACGCTCTATCCACTGAGCCAAACCGGCCAGGGCTCATCATTGATGTTTCTATCTTTCTCTCCCTCTCCCTTCCTCTCTGAAATTAATAAAAACGTATTTAAAAATAAATAAAAGGTTTCACCCTTTAAAAAAAAAAGAAAGAGCATGAACTAGGAGCACTAAAAACAGTATCTTACACATATATCAATGAACACAGCATAGACACTACACACCACTTAACCCAATGTCTCCTGCACATATCATTGAACACAGTAGCATACACATCACACATCTATAAACACAGTGTCTTCTATAGACATCAGAAACACAATAGCACACACACTATGCATGACTAAACACTGTCTTATACAATAAAACATACCACTAACACATGTGTCTCACACATAATTACTAAACACAGCAGCACATACACCATGTGCCACTAACACAGATTTTTAATAAAATTAGTTTTTTTATAGATGTCCTTTAGCTGGATAAGGAAGTTTATTTGTATCCCTACATTATTTAATGTTTTTATCATGAAAGGGTGTTGGATTATGTCATATTTTTTCCTATTGAAATGATCCTGTGTTTTTTGCTTTTTTTTAATTTCATTAATATTGTGTATTACACTAAAATGCATTTTCAGGTGTTAAACCAGCATTGCGTTCCTGGAATAAATCCCACTTTGTCATGCTGTATTATTCCTTTTTTAAATTTGTCTTTATTGTTGAAAGTATTATAATGTCCCCCTTTTATCCCCCATTGACTCCCTCCACCCCACCCCGCACCCCTCCCCAGACCTTCATTGCACTGTTGTCAGTGTCCATGGGTTCTGCATATATTCATATAAGTTCTTTGGTTAATCTCTTCCCGCCTTCCCCTTCCCTCTGAAATACATCAGTCTGTTGCATGCTTCAATGTCTCTGGATCTATTTTGTTCATCAGATTACTTTGTTCATTAGATTCCACATATAAGTGAGATCATGTGATACTTGTCTTTCTCTGACTGGCTTATTTCACTTAGCATAATATTTTCCAGGTCCCTCCATGCTGTCTCAAAGAGGAAGAGATCCTTCTTTTTTACAGCTGCATAGTATTTCATTGTGTATATGTACCACAATTTTTTTTTTATCCATTCATCTACTGATGGGCACTTGGGCTGTTTCCAGATCTTAGCTATTGTAAATAGTGCTGCTATGAACATAAGGGTGCATATATTCTTTTTGATTGGTGTTTTGGGATTCTTAGGATATATTTCTAGAAGTGGGATCACTAGGTCAAATAGCAGTTTCATTTTTAATTTTTGAGGAAACCACATTGTTTTCCATAGTGGCTGGACCAGTCTGCATTCCCACCAATAGCGTTCTAGGGTTCCCTTTTCTCCACATCCTCACCAGCATTTGTTGCTTGTTGATGTATTAATGGTAGCCATTCTGGCAGGTGTGTATTATTCTTTTTATGTGTTGCTGAATTTGGTTTGCTAGTTCTTTTTTTTTTTTCTATCTATATTCATAAGGATATTGGTCTATAGTTTTCTTTCTTTTGATGTTTTTTTTGGTTTTGGTTTTAGGATAACACTAGACTCATAGACTGAGTGGGGAAGTGTCCCCTCCTGTCTGTTTTGGAAGATGTTATGAAGAATTGGTGCTAATTGTTCTTTAAACATTTAGTAGAATTCACCAGTGAAGCCTTCTGGTCCGCTTTTCATTGTGAGCAGTTTTTTTAAAAATATATTTTTTTATTGATTTCAAACAGGAAGGGAGAGGGAGAGATAGAAACAGCAATGATGAGAGAGGATCATTGATTGGCTGCTTCCTACACGCCCCCCATGGAGATGGAGCCTGCAACCTGGGCATGGTCCTTGACTGGGAATCGAACTGGTGCATGAGAAGACGCTCAACCCACTGAGCCACACTGGCCAAGACATGGGTAGCTTTTTTATTACTAATTCAGTCCTGTTATTTGTTATATATCTATTCATAATCTTTTCTTTTTCTTCATTAATCAGTTTCAGCCATTTGTATCTTTAGGAATTTGTTTATTTTATCTAAATTGTCTAATTTAATGTCATATAATTACTCATAATATTTTCTTATTATACTTTTATTTCTATAAAATTGGTATTAATGTCCCCTGTTTTTATTTCTTGATCAGTCTTACTAAAGGTTCGTCAATTTTGTTGATCTTTTTTAAAAAATCAACTTTTGGTTCTGTTGATTGTTTCCCTTGTTACTCTATTCTTTACTTCATTTATTTTCATTCAAATTGTTATTATTTTTTTCTTTAGAGTGCTTTCAGTTTCATTTGCTCTTCTTTTTCTAGTTTCCTAAAGTACAAGGTTGGATTATTGATTTATGATCTTTCTTCCTTTTTTTTTTTCTTTAAAGAATATTTTTATATTTTGCCGAAACCGGTTTGGCTCAATGGATAGAGCGTCGGCCTGCAGACTGAAGGGTCCCGGGTTCGATTCCGGTCAAGGGCATGTACTTTGGTTGCGGGCACATCCCCGGTGGGAGGTGTGCAGGAGGCAGCTGATTGATGTTTCTCTCTCATCGATGTTTCTAGCTCTCTATCCCTCTCCCTTCCTCTCTGTAAAATATCAATAAAATATATATATTTTTAAAAAAGAATATTTTTATATTTTTATTTATTTCAGAGAAGAAGGGAGAGGGAGAGAGAGAAACATCAATGATGAGAGGAAAATCATTCATCAGCTGCCTCTTGCATGCCCCACATTGGGGATCGAGCCCACTAACCAGGCATGTACCCTGGCCGGGAATCAAACCATGACCTCCTAGTTCATAGGTCATTGCTCAAACACTGAGCCATGCCGGCCAGGCAAGAACTTTCTTCTTTTTAATATAGGCATTTGCAAATATAAATTTCCTTCTAATCACTAATTTACCTGCAGTCCATAACTTTTGATATATTGTGTTTTATTTTTACCCGTCTCAAAATATTTTAAAATTTATTTTGTGATGTCTTCTTTTTTCACCTGTTGGTTAATTAGAAGCATGTTCTTTAATTTTCACATATTTGTGAATTTCCCAAATATACTTATGCTATTAAATTCATTCCATAGTGATTGGAAAATACCCTTTGAATGATTTCAGTTTATTTAAACTTACTGAGGATTGTTTTGTGGTCTAAAATATACCATATTAGTTTCCGTTTCTACTTTTTCAGTAAGTATGTTAAAGGGAAATATATTAAGTACTCCAACCAAAAGGCACAGATTGGCAATGGATATAAAGATATCATAAAGTATTTAAATTAAAATTATTTTCAAGTGCACATAGAACATGTTCTATGTGCACTTGAAAATAATGTGTTTTCTGCGTCTGTTGTGTGTGTGTTAGGTCTAGTTGGTTTATAGTGTTGTTCAACTCATCTATTTCCTTGTTGATATTCTTTCTAGCTGTTCTATTATTGAAAATAGGGTATTGAAGCCTCCAGCTATTATTGTTGAATTGTTTCTATATCTTCCTTCAATTCTGTCCATTTTTGCATCATATATTTTGGGGTTCTGTTAGCAGGTGCATCTATATTTATAATTATGATGGATTAAACTTTTTATTATTATAAAACTAGAGGCCTGGTGCACAAAATTTGTGCACTGGGATGGGGTTCCCTCAGCCCAGCCTGCACTCTCTCCAATCTGGGACCCCTCTGGGGATGTCTGACTGCCCGTTTAGGCCCGATCCCAGTTGGACATCCCTCTCACAATCCAGGATTGCTGGCTCCCAACCACTCGCCTGCCTGCCAACCTGATCACACCCTAACCACCCCTGCCAGCCTGATCGACACCTAACTGCTCCCCTGCCGGCCTGGTTGCCCCCAACTGCCCTCTCCTGCTGGCCTGATCGTTCCTAACTGCCCTCCCCTGCTGGCCTGGTCACCCTTAATTGCCCTCCCCTGCCAGCCTGGTCACCCCCAACTGCCCTCCCCTGTAGGCCTGGTCACCCCTAACTGCCCTCCCCTGCCGACCTGGTCCCCCCCCCCCCAACTTCCCTCCCCTGCTGGCCTGGTTGCCCCTAACTTCCCTTCCCTGCTGGCCTGGTTGCCCCTAACTTCCCTTCCCTGCTGGCCTGATTGCCCACAACTACCCTCCCCTGCCGGCCATCCTGTGGTGGCCATCTTTGACCACATGGGGGCAGCCATCTTGTGCGAGGGCGTGAGGGTCAATTTGCATATTACCTCTTTATTATATTGGATTCCCTTCTTTGTTTCTATTAACATTTTTTGTTTTAAAGTATATTTTATATGGTATTAAGTAGTCATTCTACTTCTCATTTGAATACTGTTTCTTTGGATTGTCTTTTCCATCCTTTCAGTGTTTTTTAGTTTAAATACATTATGATATTTTTTATATCCATTGCCAATCTTTGCCTTTTGGTTGGAATACTTAATACTTTTCCCTTTAACATAATTACTGATAAAGTAGAAGTGGAAACTAATATGCCCATAAACATAGCTTTATAATTATTGCCTTATACACTTGTCTTTTAAATCATATAGGAGGGGAAAAAATAGTTACAAACAAAAAATAAACTTACTCTGCTTTACACCCATGTAGTTTGCTTTATTGTTATTCTTTATTTCTTTATGTGGATTTGAATTACTGTCTAGTGTCCTTTCATTTCAGCCTGAAGGACTCACTTTAATATTGGTTGTGGAGCAGTTCTGCTAACAATTAATTCTCTTAGTTTTTGCTTATTTGGGAATGTCTTAATTTCTCTCTCTCTCTCTCTCTCTCTCTTTCTCTCTCTCTCTCTCTCTCTCTCTTGTTTTGTTAATCTTCACCCAAGGATATTTTTCCATTGATTTTTAGAGAGAATGGAAAGGAGAAGGAAAGACACAGAGAAAGGAATATTGGAATATCGATGTGAGAGAGACACATCAATTAATGCTTCCTACACCCACCCTGACCGGGGCTGGGGATAAAACCTGCAACTGAGGGATGTTCCCTTGACCTAAATTGAACCCAAGACTTTTCAGCCCGCGAGCCAGTGCTCTAGCTACTAAGCCAAATCGGTTACGGTTCTCCTTCATTTTTGAAGGATGATTTTGTTGGATATGTAATTCCTAGTTGATCATCATTTCCCTCAGCATCATATGTCATCCCATTGCCTCTGGCATCCCTGTTGTTTTTTGTGGGTTTTTTTTTTTTTCTCCCACAAGTCAGCTGTTAAAGTCAGCAAGCATTTCTTGTATCTGATGAGTCATTTTTCTCTTGTTACTTTCAAGATTCTCTCTTCGGCTTTGGTTTTCAACGATTTGACTGTGATGCAGCTTGGTATGCATCATTCGAGTTTATCATATTTGGAGTTAGTTGAGCTTCTTGAATGTGCAAATTAAAGTTTTGGGGAAGTTTTCTGCCTTTATTTCTTTAGATATTTTTTTCTCTCCTCTCTCCTCTGGAACTCCTGTTATTCATATGTTAGCATGCTTGATGATGTGTATACCATAGGCACATGCATCTCTTAGGATCTGTTCATTTTTCTTCATTCTTTTTAGTTTTTATTTCTCAAACTGCATCATCTCAAATAACTTATTTTCAAGTTTGCTGACTCTTTCTTTTGCCCTCTAGTGAATTTTTCATTTCAGTTATTGGACTTTTCAACTCCCGAATTTCTGTTTGGTCTCTTTTTATAATTTCCATCTCTTTATCGATAGTCTCTATTTGGTGAGACATCATTTTCACACTTTAATTTAGTTCATTAGCTATTATTTCCTTTAGTTCTTTGAATATAAATAAAGTCTTTATCTAGTAAATCCAATGCCTGGGCTTCCTCAAGGACCACGTCTATGGACTGCTTTCTTTGCTATGTATGGGCCATACTTTCATGTACAGACAAGAGTGATGCTTCATTGTGAATCATAATTTTTTGAGAACTGGACATTTAAAATAGTATAATGTGGCAACTCTGGAAATCAGAATCCCCCCTCCCCAGGATATGTTGTTGTTTCAGTTTGTTGTTGATGCTATTGCTGTTTGTTTGTTTAATGACTCTCCTGATTTAATTCTGTAAACTCTGTATTTCTTGCCTATGCAGCTACTAAAGTCTCTACTCAATTAGTTTAATAGTCAGCTAACAATTGGACAGAGATTGCCTTTAATGACTTGAACAAGTAAGTCTCACAGCTTTTACCATCGTGCTGTATATGTACAGAGAATCCCAAAAAAATGTACACACACTTTAACAACTGATAGCTCAATTTTTAAAATGAAATTTATTTTAATATAACTGCCTTGATAATTATTCAAAGTGTGTTTATACATTTATTTGGGACGCACTAAATTTGGTCATGACTTCAGCAGGCAGTTTACAAGTCTGCCTTACGTTTCATTTCTTGCTTATGCAAAGCCTCAAGGTTATCAGAAGTGAGAGATTGAGGCCTCTCATGTCTTTCTTGGACATGTGCATTGCACATGCATGTCCTTCTAGAGTACCAAGAATAAGTCAGACATTATCAAAGCCCTCTATGGACTTCTCATTCCCTAGCATTTCCTTTTAGGGTCTTTGGTCAGCCTCTTGTTAGCCTCAACTGGTATTACCACCTCTGGCTGCTGTGATTTTAAACAATTGCAGCAGATTTTTTTTTTTTTCAACAAATGCCCTGATGATAGGGTGTGAGCGCTGAGTCAGTTCAAATAATAAGAAATTTTTAGAGAGCTGCCAGACAGATCAAATAGTGACAGTTCTCTGAGCTGGGGACTTAGAGGGTCAAACCTATTCTGTTTTCTCCAGTGGCCACTAGGCTGCTAGGTTG
The DNA here is from genome assembly GCF_963455305.1 of Plecotus auritus. NCBI lineage: Eukaryota > Metazoa > Chordata > Mammalia > Chiroptera > Vespertilionidae > Plecotus > Plecotus auritus. The sequence continues at coordinate 42,735,816 of NC_137774.1, forward strand.
TTTTATTTTGTTTTTATTTGTAATGTATTGATTTGAGAGGGGGGTGGATTAGAGAGATAGAGACACACACACACCACACACACACTGAGTGAGAGAGAGAGATTTGATGTTCCATATATTTGTGTATTCACTGGTTGAATGTTTTGTTTCCTGATCAGGGATTGAACTTGGTCAGGGCAAGAGTCCTTACTTTGACCACTGAAAGGGCTTAGAAGCAGATACCCTAGTAGCAATGAATACATCTAGCACCTAATTCTTGATTTTTATACCATGCCCCATTAAAAGAAACATGGAATATTTGGAGAAATGGATGATACCAGGGCAGGGATAGGGAAAATGGAAGGTAAGCCTAGGACATATTTTGTGTCAGAAAGCATAGAAGACTAAAGAAAGCTCAGGAGACAGTGTGAAGCAGCTCCCACTGGCCAAATTAGTGACAATGTGAGTATCAAAATGAATAATGATGATAAAGTTATATAATATATTAAATTAAAATTTTCCATTAGTCCATAGCAATACTAAAATGAAAAAGAGAAATAGAAATGAAAAACTCTTCTTTCTATGAAAATTCCAGTTAATAATCATGGAAGGGATGATAGAATAAAAGAAAATAAACATTTTGTAATTTCCAGTGTAATAATTGGTTCAGGCAAGGATCATCAATGGATCCTTGATTGATGATGATGCTCAACGGATCATCAATCTTAAACTATTGGTTAAAATAATTTGTAGCAATAGAATATTCACAAGATCTCTAAAAATCACCCACAGATTACTTATTAATTACAAAGTTGGAAATGTAGCTTTAAAATGGAGAGACCCAGCAGTCTCCACATTAAGTCATCAGACTTAGGGACCACCAAGGACAGTCCTGCCTGGAAGGGCCTCCTCATGAGATTCACTAAAAAGCCGAAATAGTGCCTGTCACTTTCTCACCAAAAACTATTGAACTTGAATCTAACCATGAGTAGACAATCAGATAAATCTAGACGAAGGTTTCTCAACCTCAGCACTACTGAAACTTTGGGCTGGATAATTTTTTAGTGTTCTGTGCACTGTAGGATGTTTAGAAGCATTCCTGGTCTCTACCTACTATGTGCCAGTAGCACCTTGCTATAGATTGAATGTTGGTGTCCCTCCAAGATTCAAATGTTGAAATACTAATCCCCAAGGTAATAATAGCATTTGGACGTGGGGCCTTTGGGAGGTAATTTAGGTCATAAGGGCAAAGCTCATGTGAATGGGATTAATGTCCTTAAAAAAGAGGCACAAGCCCTAACCGGTTTGGCTCAGTGGATGGAGTGTCGGCCTGCGGACTGAAGGGTCCCAGGTTCGATTCTGGTCAAGGGTATGTACCTTGGTTGTGGGCACATCCCCAGTGGGGGGGCTGCGGGAGGCAGCTGATCGATGTTTCTCTTTCATCGGTGTTTCTAACTCTCTATCCCTCTCCCTTCCTCTCTGTAAAAAAATCAATAAAATATATTTTTTTTAAAAAAGGCACAAGAAAGACTCCCTCCCACCTTTTGCCATTTGACATTATAGCAAAATGACAGCAGTCTATGAACCAGAAGCAGGTTCTCACCAGAAACTAAACCTGCAAGCCCAGTCTATGGTGTTTTGTTATAGCAGCTGGAAAGGAATAAGACACATCAACCCAGTTGTGACAACCTAACCTAAAATGTCTCCCAACATTGCTAATTTTTCCCTAAATAACAAAATAAACTCAGTTGAAAAACACTGATCTAGAATGCATTCTGTAAGAGGGCTCTTCAGAAAAAAATTCACTTTTGTGAAGGAAAAAAAAGGCAGGGGAGGAGTTGTCTGTTTTACAGTAAGAGACTAGAGATTTAATGACCACTTGTAATAGGTAAATCTTATTGGATCTAGGATTTAAAAGAAAACTTTTATAAAAATCATATTTCAGGGAGGGAGGCCGGTCGGCCGCGGGCGGGCGGGCATGCAGCGCAGCGCCGAGCGGCCCGCGGGCCCATGAGGAGGCCCGGGGACCATGGGCTCCAGGATCAAGCAAAACCCAGAGACCACATTTGAAGTGTATGTTGAAGTGGCCTATCCTAGGTCAGGTGGCACTCTTTCAGATCCTGAGGTGCAGAGGCAATTCCCAGAGGACTACAGTGACCAGCCTCACAGTTAGCCAAGTTGGCCAGAACTTCACGTTCGTGCTCACTGACATTGACAGCAAACAGAGATTCGGATTCTGCCGCTTATCTTCAGGAGCTAAGAGCTGCTTCTGTATCTTAAGCTATCTCCCATGGTTCGAAGTATTTTATAAACTACTTAACATCTTGGCAGATTACAAGACAAAAGGACAGGAGAGTCAGTGGAACGAGCTTCTGGAAACTCTGCACAAACTTCCCATCCCTGACCTAGGAGTTTCTGTTCATCTCAGCATGCATTCTTATTTTAATGTGCCTGATACCAGAGAACTTCCCAGCATACCTGAGAATTTGACGGCCTGCATCCACGGGTCTGCCGCCATGCTCTACCCCATGTTCTGGCAGCATGTGTACATCCCCGTCCTGCCACCACACCTGCTGGACTACTGCTGTGCTCCCATGCCCTACCTCATAGGAATCCATTTAAGTTTAATGGAGAAAGTTCAAAACATGGCCCTGGATGATGTCGTGATCCTAAACGTGGACACCAACACCCTGGAAACCCCCTTCGACGACCTGCAGAGCCTCCCGAATGACGTGATCTCTTCACTGAAGAGCCGGCTAAAAAAGGTCTCCACCACCACTGGCGACGGTGTGGCCAGAGCCTTCCTCAAGGCCCAGGCTGCTTTCTTCGGCAGCTACCGGAACGCTCTGAAAATTGAACCAGGGGAGCCAATCACCTTCTGTGAGGAGGACTTCGTGTCCCACTATCGCTCTGGAGCCATGAGGCAGTTCCTGCAGAATGCCACCCAGCTGCAGCACTTCAAGCAGTTTATTGATGGTAGATTAGACCTTCTCAATTCCCGCGAAGGTTTCAGTGATGTTTTTGAAGAGGAGATCAACATGGGCGAGTATGCTGGCAGCGACAGACTGTACCACCAATGGCTCTCCACGGTCAGGAAAGGAAGTGGAGCAATTCTGAATACTGTGAAAACGAAAGCAAACCCAGCCATGAAGACTGTCTATAAGTTTGCAAAAGATCATGCAAAAATGGGAATAAAAGAGGTGAAAAACCGCTTGAAACAAAAGGACATCACCGAGAATGGCTGTGTCCCCACTTTGGAAGAGCAGCTGCCAAAGACTGTGCCGTCCCCACTGGTGGAGGCCAAGGACCCCAAGCTCCGAGAAGACCGAAGGCCAATCACAGTCCACTTCGGACAGGTGCGCCCTCCCTGTCCACATGTCGTCAAGAGACCGAAGAGCAACATCGCAGTGGAAGGTCGGAGGCCGTCCGTCCCGAGCCAGGAGCAGCCACAGCCATATCGGACACTCAAGGAGTCAGACAGTGCAGAAGGCGAGGCGGAGAGCCCAGAGCAGGGAGTGAGGGAACCCGTGGGCCCCGCCCCAGCTCCACCGGACCGGGCGGCCAGCGTCGACCTCCTGGAAGACATCTTCAGCAGCCTGGACATGGAGGTGCCACTGCAGCCCCTGGGCCAGGCCAAGAGCTTGGAGGACCTTCGAACTCCCAAAGACCTGAGGGAGCAGTCGGGGACCTTTGACTATCAGAGGCTGGACCTGGGCAGGAGTGACAGGAGCCGCGGGATGCCGCTGGCCTTGAGGCTCGCTCACCCGTACAACAAGCTCTGGAGCCTGGGCCAGGACAACATGGCCATCTGCAGCAAGCCCCAGGCCCCCTCCCCCGAGGAGCCCTCGGCCCTGCTCGGGAACGCCCCGGCCCTGCTCCACAGACCCCAGAACCGGGACAGCATCCTGAACCTCGGCAACAAGGAGGCGGCACCTGCCCCTACTCAGGGCAGTATCACCATTCCCCGGCCCCAGGGCAGGAAGACCCGGGAGCTGGGCATCATGCCCCCACCTCCCACTGCCCGCCCAGCCAAGCTCCCGGCCGCCGGTGCCGCCCTCGGTGACTTTTCCTCAGAGTGGCTGCAGGCCGAGCAGGACAGGCGCCCGGCCCCGCTCCCCAGTGCTGCCCCCCAAGGCCCCACCAAACCGCTCCAGCCACTCAGCCTGGCCCCAGGGGCTGCGGCCACTGGCAGTGATGCCCTGCTGGCCCTCCTGGACCCACTTAGCACAGCCTGGTCGGACAGTACCCTTCCACCAGGTCCTACAGCCCCAAATGTAGCTACCCCATTCACCCCCCAGTTCAGCTTCCCCCCCGCAGGGACCCCCACCCCATTTCCACAACCATCGCTCAACCCGTTTGTCCAATCTGTGCCAGCAGCACTGCCTGCCATGTCCCTGGTCTCCACGCCGGCCAGGCCGTTCGGGGCCCCTCCTGCTTCCCTGGGGCCAGCTTTTGCCCCCAGCCTCCTGCTGTCCAGCTCTGGCTTCTGTCCCCCACATAGATCTCAGCCCAACCTGTCTGCCCTCTCCATGCCCAATCTCTTTGGCCAAATGCCCATGGGTGCCCACACCAGCCCCTTGCAACCACTGGGCCCTTCAACAGTTGCCCCTTCAAGGATCCGAACATTGCCCTTGGTCCGTTCAAGTGCCAGGGCTGCTGAGGCCAAGCAGGGGCTGGCCCTTAGGTCTGGAGACCCCCCACTTATTCCTCCAAGACCCGCCCAGGGCCTGGAGTCAGCACTGCAGCCCTCTGCTACTCAGGAGGCCAGAGACCCCTTTGAGGATTTGCTGTGGAAAACCAAGCAAGATGTGAGCCCGGCCCAGGCCCCAACCCCAGGCTCGGTGGAACAGCTTAGGAAGCAGTGGGAAACCTTCGAGTGAGCCCGGCACGGAGGCCGGCTGGGTGGCCAAGCCCAGCAGGGGCTGTGCGCCGCCCCGGCTCCCAGGCCCGTGGCCCTGCTTTTCCTGCAGCTCCGTTCTACCCAGGCTCTGCTGGTGAGGAGGGATGGGACCCTCTCTGCCTCCCCTCCCCCTCCACATACCCATCTCTGAGGTCTGGCCTTTGGAGAATGGCACCAGTTCTGGTCTGGGAATCGACTCAGCTCCTGGGCGCCCATCCCACCTGCCACCACCTCTCCCCAGCACCCCTGTCGGGTTTTGCACTAAAAAGGTCAGCTGGGCCAGTGATTGCCCCAGACCAGTCCTACCCACCTTCCCTCTGGAAACCTCCAGGCCTCTCCTCCCGAGCCCTGTTCTGTCCTGCCTGGCCCGGCCCTGGACACCCTACCACAGCAGGCCCAGGCGTCAGTGGTACTTGCAGCCTGAGTTTGTCTGCTCGAGACACATGGTTTGGAGTTTGAAGTAGGATCTACTGGCAGAGCATTTCCAACCCTCTAGCAATACACACACTGGTTCTTTGGGAGTCTTCACCCCAAACTTCAGCTGTTTCTGCCTTGGTTGAGAGTTGGGGGGTGAGGGATCCTTGAGATCCCTAGTGATAGCCAGCCCCAGCCCCAGCCAGTCCTGTGTGGGCAGGCAACTCTGATTTGTAGACAGAAAAATAGCGACAGGTTAATCTGAGTGCATCCTAAGCTGGAGTCAGGCCATTGCCGGCACTCTCCCTTGATCCTGTGGGTTCTCCTGGTCTTGTGTTTCTATCTAATGGGGCTCAGCTTCTTGTCTTGGGGGGCTGTTGGGGGCAGAGCTGAGCAGCAGGCACCGTTCCAACTGGAAGGCCAAGCTTGACCCAGGAGTCCAACTGCCCAGGGTCAGGAAGGAGCAGGCACTGCCCCCTCCTCCAGGCCCCGGGGAGGGGACTAGCAGCCTGGAGGGAGGAGGGCTGGAGCACCTGCCCTGCCCCCTCACAATCTCGCCAGCAAAGAAATTCCAGAGGCCAATGTCACCAAAGCTAAATTGAAATGTTTTGTTATTGTTTCTCTTTCTTTTCCTTTTTACTTTATTGATTTAATGAATCTTGAAATTGACTAGTTTCAATAAACCAAGTTGAAATGTGAAAAAAAATCATATTTCAGAGATTTAAGGAAATTTGAATATGTACTGCATATTAGAGTATATTAATGTGTTGTTCATTTTCTTAGATGTAATAATGGTATTATAGTTACTTAACGAAATCTTTATTCCAATTTTGGGAGATACATGCTAAGATATTTAAAGCAGAAGTATCATGTTGATTGAAACTTGCTTTCAAATGGTTCAACAAAAAATTAAGTTTGTAGGGATCTGGTAGAGATGAGGTAGAGAGAGAGGGCACACAAATGTTGGCTAAATATAGCAACTGATACATTTCATGGAAGAATTTTTGATAAGCTTAAATTTTTTCAGAATAAGAAGTTGAGGGGAAATATGATAAAATTCATGGAGAAAAAAAATAGGTACAGCCTGGAAATCACTGAGGGAAAGAAAGTAGATAAAGAACAGAAGACTATTACGGACAGACAGAGTCCTGAGGAAACACAAGAGGTTGATAAGGAGGAGAAAAACCAGGGGCATGGGAAGTCTTGAAAGCTCAAGAAAAAAAAAAAAAAACTGTTTCATAAAGGACAGAGTGTTCAACAGTATCAAACGCCACTGAGAAGTTCAATAACAGACCAACAGAAAATCAAACAAACAAACATTGGCTTTGGCAAGAAGTAGCGCATTGGCCACCTTTATAAAATAGTGAGGACAGGAGCCTGACTGAAGCAGTTGGTGGAAAAGTTGGAGGTGAGGAAGAGTGACTGCAAGAAAGGACAAATCTAATGATAAGGTTTCTTTAGGACAGAGAACAAAGAATGGACTTGTTTGTTTACATTTCTGAAGATGAGGTATCTGAAGATGTGCTTGCATGCCAGTGGGAATGAGCCAGTAGAAAGGGAAAGAAGGGAGATTGCAGTACGTGAGAGGGAATGGGATCCACGTGGAAGAGTTGCATTGGTTTTCTCCAGGGATCACTAAATAAAGACACCATGAGGCAGAGGGGAAGATATTGGAGATCTGAGGAGAGAGAAATAGTGTCTCAGAAAGGAGAAAAATGAATTTGCTAGGAAAGTAAAGGAGGAGAGTCTGGCTGTGTTGCCAGCTGGTTTGAAATTGTGGCCATAAAGTGAGAGTGAGTTCGATCAGTATGGTGAGCAATTTTCTCTTACAACATTCATTTGTTTGGGCACAGGCGCTGAGTAAGAGGATAGTGGGGGTTAGCCAATTATAATGGACTTCTATAATTTTTATTGATTGTTCAGAATGTGAATCCCTTTCCTAGGTATTGGAATTCCATCTTTCCTATATTTGGAACCCCTTTTCCCATCTTTACAGTCTTGGTGAATGGCATAACCCTCTTCCCACCATAGAAGCTGAAACTGTCAGATACTTACTTTCCCAGTATCCTTTGCAGCTAGAACTGAGCACATGACTTAGATGCAGACAGTCAAATGCACAGTCAGGAGCTAAGAAATGCTCAGTAGAGCGTCATCACTAACAGTAAGGGAGATGGTGACAGCAACATCCGGTTTCTGGTATCAGCAGTGGCAACAATGCCAGTGGTAGCCTCCGGTTCCCAGTCATTGGCAATGTCACCTCAGCATCCATCCCTCTGGGATGGCAGCATAGGTGTCCTCACCAGCCTGGTTCTGTGTCATAATTTTGGCTGTGGTTCTCACTGCATAACCTCAAACCCGGCTCTCCCAGCAATTCTTTGAGGCAACCAATGTCTAACAGGGGTCCTCAAACTACGGCCCGTGGGCCACATGCGGCCCGCCGAGGACATTTATCCGGCCCACCGGGTGCCGCTGCCTGTCCTGCTTAGCAGCCGACTTGTCCCGGGCCCGCAGGGCGCATAGGCATTTGTTCATAGTTTTTTTTTAAACTATAGTCCGGCCCTCCAACGGTCTGAGGGACAGTGAACTGGCCCCCTGTTTAAAAAGTTTAAGGACCCCTGGGAGATGCAAATAACGTCATTTATTAAATGGTACATTATCATAAAACCCTTGAGTTCATTTACAGATTAAGTGAGCAAATTCAATCCCCTATAACAAGCATATTTTGTGGTCTAAGGGAACAAATGCAATCTATCATAATAAATATATTTTATTGATGGTTATTCCAGGCCTTGTGGTTAGAGATTACATTCCTGTGAGATTACACAGAAACAAAAAACCTCTTGTACTCATAACAGATGACTATCTTGTGGATCCTCTTTAGTTCCTTCTCCTCAAATGACAGTATACACATCGAGAGGAACCCAAGGTGTTTACTGGTATTTGAGGACAAGGAAGCAAGCATGTATACTTAATCATAAATTAGATCTTTGGTGACACCTGGCTAGTCTCCAACAGTGCAAACGTTTTCATCCTTCTCTTGCTCACATGGCAATAACCAGCACAACACTTGCATTCTCAAATAATTTTGGCAAAAAATATATTTCCTTCCAGGCTTCTCATAAAACATCCTTGTGACCAATTCTTTTTAAAAAAATATTTTTTATTGATTTTAGAGAGAGGAAGGGAGAGGGATAGAGAGAAACATGAATGAGAGAGAAATACCAAATCTGCTGCCTCCTTCACGTTCCCTACAGTGGGTCGAGCCCTGCAACCTGGGCATGTGCCCTGACCGGGAATTGAGCCATGACTTCCTGGTTCATGGGCCAATGATCAACCACTGACCAACACTGGCCAGGCACCAATAGTTTCTTTTGATTTTAACTAAGGCTGGAGTTTTAGTTTGAGTCTTATAATTTCGAATCTACATATCTAGCAATTGTAAGTTTTGTTTCTTTTTTTGTCTCATTGCATTAACTAGAACCCTCAGATTATTAACAGGTAGAGGTGACATGATTGTCTTATCCTTTCAATCGTGAGACTGAGTTTCTTCAGTGACCAGTGTAAATCAGTTCTCCAGCGTAGCTGCAACTCTGGACTTCAGAAGAAGGTAAAGCGGGTAGCATCTGACATGTATGTATATAAATCTAACTTCTCCTTTTACTTATCTTGGCTCAATATTCTTCACTCTGCCTTCCTTTGCTTCTCAGACCTCCTATATTCGTTTTGTTGTGCAGTTGTTAATTATCATTTTGCAAATTAGGAATGAGAGCCTCGAAGTGTTTGAGCCTGAAGTCACACAGCTGCTAATTAGTGACTGCCAAGTCTACTCAGATTTTTGTGGTAGCCAAGTCCAAACTCCTTCCTGGGTTTTCCACAGCTGCTGAATTCTGTGAGTTTGGTTTTCGTTCTAACTTAAGTTTCTAGAAGGTAGCAATGATATTTTTCTATGTTTATATAAAGTAAATTTCTTGGCCAATGAAGACAGATCTTCTATTAAATTCTATAATAAAAGTAGTTAAAGTTTATAATTGAGTTTAAAAATAACACTGAAGTTTCGTAAAAAACAAAAACAAAAACTTTTTTCATACAGGATGTTTACTTTGGGAAACAATCTGAATATTAAAGAAATGAATGACTAAGGATGTAAGAATATTCTAAAATCATATTTTCCAGAGAAATGGGAACATGCTTTACACACAATTTAGCAAAAACACTTTTAAATAAATTTAACATATATGGTGGACATTTTGTCATTTCAGTACTTATGAGTCTAACTCATTTTTATAGTATGAGTTTATAAATGTGCCATAATTTTTATTATCCATTACCCTGTTGGTTAATATTTGGCTTATTTCTCATTAAAACCTATGCTGCAGTAATGCACAGCAGCTTCATAAATAGAGCTTTGGCCAGTGAGTTTCAGTAAACTTGATCAGGATAAAAGTGGGGTGTACTTAAAAAGTGATGGTGCCTTTAGAATAAATTGTCAGTTTTTCCCTCCAAAAAGACTTTCATGTAGGAGAAACCAAGATGGCGGCATAGGTAAACACCTAAACTGCTGCCTCACACAACAATTTCAAAACTACAACTAAAAGACAGAACGGACACCATCCAGAACCACAGGAAAGCTGGCTGAGTGAAAATTCTACAACTAGAAGGAAAGAGGAAAGCTCACAGAGAATTGGAGGTACGGCAAAGGGGCTTTGTGCGCGCAGAGAGGAAGGGCGGCTGAGAGCCTGGCTGACTTTCTCTGGCGGAAGGGGGAAGGAAGCTTCCGACCGCACTGAACCCCAGTTCTGACAGCACTGAACCCCAGTTCCGGGCGAACCCCTGGGGACCCACGCTCTTAGGGGGGGAGTCTGGACTCTCGGGCGGAGACTCGGGAGCCGGGGAAGGCGGAGGACTGAAAGTGCCCGCGCGCGCGCGCCAGTGCGCACAAAGGCTGCGGAAGTTGCCACAGGCTTTCCCTAGTGGAAGGGAGTCAGAGGATTCTGACTGCACTGAGCCCCAGTTCTGACTGCAGTGAACCCCAGTTCCAGGCGAGCCCCTGGGGACCCACGCTCTTGTGGGGGAGTCTGGACTCTCGGGCGGAGACTCGGGAGCCGGGGAAGGCGGAGGACTGAAAGCGCGCGTGCGCGTGCCAGTGTGCACAAAGGCTGCAGAGGTTGCCACAGGCTTTCCCTAGTGAAAGGGAGTCAGAGGCTCCTGACGGCACTGAGCCCCAGTTCTGACTGCAGCGAACCCCAGTTCCAGGCGAGCCCCTGGGGACCCACACTCTTGTGGGGGGAGTCTGGACTCTCAGGCGGAGACTCGAGCTGGGGAAGGCGGAGGACTGAAAGCGCACATGCGCGCAAGGGAAAGGCTGACAGGAAGCCAAAACTGAGACTCCACCCCATCCAAGCTGAGCACAGAGGCCATTGCAATTTGCCAAGTCTAATCCTATAAGGCTGTCTCCAGCACCGAACTTCTCCCAGCATAGACACAGCTGATCCTTACAGCCAACTGGCCCGGAGGTCAATTCTTCCCAGTGATACCAACAACAATAAAGACTTAATTACAACAAGGCTGTACACACAGTCCACAAAGGTGTGAACCAAGAGTGTCCACCTCAGGTTAACTGGGGAAGCAGACCCACTGGGCCATATTGGAAACCTAGCACAAATATATACCTTACCAACTCAGGGAATCAGTGAAAATGCGGGGTCAAAGAATCAGATCACAAACGAAAGAAATGGAGGAAAACAAACGACTGGATATAGAATTCAAAACCACGGTTATAAGACTTTTTAAGAATATCCTAGAAAAGGCCGATAAATATAACGAGACCCTCGAAGATATGAAAAAGGACCAACTAGAAATTAAACATACACTGACTGAAATAAAAAATATTATACAGAGACCCAGAAACAGAATAGAGGAACCCAAGAATCAAGTCAAAGAATTGAAATACAAAGAAGCAAAAAACACTCAACCGAAAAAGCAAAAAGCAAAAAAAAAAAAAATCCAAAAAGTTGAAGATAATGTAAGAAGACTCTGGGACAACTTCAAGCGTACCAACATCAGAATTATGGGGGTGCCAGAAGAAGAGAGAGAGCAAGATAATGAAAACCTATTTGAAGAAATAATGACCGAAAACTTCCCCCACCTGGTGAAAGAAATAGACTTACAAGTCCAGGAAGCCCACAGAACCCCAAACAAAAGGAATCCAAAGAGGACCACACCAAGACACATCATAATTAAAATGCCAAGAGCAAAAGACAAAGAGAGAATATTAAAAGCAGCAAGAGAAAAACAGTTAATTACCTACAAGGGAGCACCCATACGACTGTCAGCTGACTTCTCAACAGAAACTATGCAGGCCAGACAGGAGTGGCAAGAAATTTTCAATGTGATGAATAGCAAGAACCTACAACCAAGATTACTCTACCCAGCAAAGCTATCATTCAGAATTGAAGGGCAGATAAAGAGCTTCACAGATAAGAAAAAGCTGAAGGAGTTCATCACCACCAAACCAGTATTATATGAAATGCTGAAAGGTATTCTTAAAGAAGAGGAAGAAGAAAAAAGTAAAGAGAAAAATTATGAACAACAAATACATATCTATCAACAAGCGAACCTAAAAAGCAAGTGAATTAAAAACCTGAGGAACAGAATAATCTGGTGAATATAATAGAATCAGGGGCATAGAAAGGGAGTGGACTGATAATTCTCAGGGGGAAAGGGGTATGGGGGGTTCATGAAGAGAATGAACAAAAATCATACACCTATGGATGAGGACAGTGGGGGGGAGGTAAGGGCAGAAGGTGGGTGGGAAATGGGTGGAGGGGAGCTATGGGGGGAAAAAGGAGAAATAATTGTAATAATCTGAATAAAGATTTATTCAAAAAAAAAAAAAAAAAGACTTTCATGTATAAAAGTACCCATTTCCCCACACCTCCATCAACACTATATGTTACCAGTTCTTTACATTGTTGGCAATATGACAGATGAAAGATGTTATGAAGTTTTATTTGCATTTCTTTGATTACTGGTTTATTCATAAGTTAATTGCCCATTTTATTTTTAGTCTTTAATACTGTATTTTTGTATTTTTAGTCTTGAATTGCCTGTTCATATCCTTTTACCTGTTTTTTTAATCACTGAGTAATCTTCCATTGTATGATGTACCCTAGTTTGCTTACCCATTCTACATGAGTTTCTATAATTGTTTATCTGTCTCTATTTATAGGAGCCCTCTATACATTACAGATAGTAAAGCTTTGTTACAAATATTTTCTCACAGTCTCCTGCTCATCGTTTAACTTTGCAATGTCTACCTTAATATAGAAGTTTGGGAGTTTAATATATAACGTTAAGTTGGTAGTGTTTTCTGTATGGCTTCTAGCCTTTATAAATTTGTGTTGTATCCCACCACTTAACTAAACTTGAGCTCAGTTTTATGTGATGAATAGAAGTTAGCCAGGTGAAGGCAGAGAAGAACATTCCAAATGGAGAGACCATAAGGGCAAGTCCGCAGATGTGAGCAGGTGCAGTCTTTTCTCTAGGCTGGCTTCCTTCCCCGTGGCTTCATTCTGCGCCAGGGCCATGTGACTGCCCATGCTGTGCCCTGCGGTATAACGGTATGGCAGTCAGAAGGAAACTCTCTGAGCATTGTTAGTGTAGGTAACTAGTTAGTACAGCATTAATAAAGGAAGGGAGCAAGTGAAATCAGACATTAAGCCTAATACACTAGGGCAGTGGTCGGCAAACTCATTAGTCAACAGAGCCAAATATCAACAGTACAACGATTGAATTTCTTTTGAGAGCCAAATTTTTTAAACTTAAACTTCTTCTAACGCCACTTCTTCAAAATAGACTCGCCCAGGCCGTAGTATTTTGTGGAAGAGCCACACTCAAGGGGCCAAAGACCCGCCTGTGGCTCGCGAGCCACAGTTTGCCCACCACTGCACTAGGGAGCTGAGTCAAGACATTAAGCCTGGTTTACTAGGAAGCTATAACATTCACAGCTCCCCAGGGAACCACCACATCCTCCACCTGGGTGTACTTAACCTCTCTCCCCCATCCCAAGCGGGCTCCCCAGGGTACAACGCAGTCATTAGCCAGAATTACTGAGGGAGAGCTAGAACAATCAAGGGGAATGTGCTCTTCTCGGCGCATGCTCAGTAGGAGCCAAGATGAGCCCATGAAGGGGCGGTGCCTAGCCTGGGAAAAAAAGGATCGGATTGGATAGGGGACCCAGAAGCCTGGGAGATCTAGGAAAGGGATTGGTTCGTTTGAAAGCCTGAGGTAATATAATCAAAGCTTAACAAAGGCCGGGTTGGGTAGCATCCTTTGTCCATTCCTTCTCCTGCTCTGTTCTCTCTGCAGCAGCCCTGCCTGCCTGCCAGCTGCAGGCCCAGGCGCAGGCTCCAAGTGCAGCTCCCAGCACCGGCCTGGGGGCAGCAGCACAGCGCTGACCTGAACAGAGACTGAGTCAGCCCGATGGGGACAGGCTGAGCTGGACTAAGCTTTGGCATGGACTCAACTCAACTAGGGCCGCTTCAGATGCCCTGCCGATGCCAGGTAATGGCACAGTATCTGTGAACCCTGGCTCTTCTGGGCTTGGCGAAGACAAGGCTGGATTATTCCACAGCAAGACGGAGCTAAGCCACATGTCGCAGATGAGACACCAGCCACCTGAAGATAGTCCTTGGTTTTTACTTCAATAAAATTTTTTAAAATATATTTTTATTGATTTCAGAGAAAGGAGGGGAGAGGGAGAGAAAGAAACATCAATGATGAGAAAGAATCATTGATCAGCTGCCTCCTGCACACACACACACTCCACACCCCCCATGGGGATCATGCCCGCAACCCGGGCATGTGCCCTGACCGGGAATCAAACAGTGACCTCCTGGTTCAGGGGTCGATGGTCAACCACTGAGCAACACCGGCCTAGCTACTTCAATAAATCTTACCAGTATACCTCATCCTTCCATGTGTAGGTACCGGAAATGCTTTTCTTGGGACTCCGTGGAAGAACCCCATTTCCACCAGCAACAGTGGGACCCTCAGATCTGCCCTCACTAGGCCAAGTGACCAAGACCCAAGAATGTTTTTATGTCATGTATCCACCCAGCCATCCAATATTGAAAGTCCAGAGAAAGATGAAGGCCAAACCCAACGTCCGAGGCATGGTTAAAAGCTTTGCATAGTGACTAAACATCTCTAAGGGATGGATTTCTGTAAGGTTTATCTTCCCCCATGGGGAATCGGCAAAGAGCCTTTGATTGACATCCTAATAGTGAACTGGTACCTGAATGTCCCGCCCAAGCCAAGGCTCTTTGAAGATTGCCCATCTTTCTTTGGACCGTGCTGTCTCCTTCCACATGCACCTTCTCTTTCTCTCTGTCATCATATTGTAAGCGTGTGCCCTGAGTGCCACCCTGAAGCTAGGCTCTGGATCTGCAAGCTTGGGGAAGGCACAAGTCCTGATCTTTTGCCCTGAGCACACACAGAAAGTCAGCCAGCCAGGCAGACAGCCAAGTTATATTTAGATTCTGTCACCTGATGGGGTCATCCACTAATCAGGGCACAGTGGCAGCTGTGGTGTTCAGCGTTTCGGGAGTAAACTGCGGTGGGACCAGAGACAGTGAAGAAGTGGGCAAGAAAGGCAGGCAATGACTTCAGGCTCCTTTAAGCAAGTCACAAAGCAGAAATAAAAATGTGTGGCTTACATTAAACCTGGAGAGATGGAGGTCAGACCAAGGAGAACCTTGCCTGTAGAGAGAAATCAGTGCCTGGCTTGGGCAGGGGAAGGATGCATGGGATATCAGCAGGAAGAGTGGCTCAACTGGTCAGGCCCCTTCCTGCCCTAGAAGCCAGGATGGGGGTGGGGGCAGGATCTCCAGCCCTTTCCTGCCCCGTGAACTTCAGCTGAGTGAGTGACTCTGAACGGCAGTTAACACCCAGCTGTGGTCAGCACCTTTCACAAGGGAGAAACCAGAAAGTGGACTTGCAGGATTTTTTTTTCAAGCCCCAAAGGCTTCCTTGCTTCAGATTTGATTGATCAAATTACTGTACTGTCCTGGAGGCAGGGAAGGGGCACTAAATTATCAGTGATTCAGTTGCTTTGCCTGCTTCTTATCTCTAGAATCCATCCCCACCCCTCTGGTGGGGCCATGGTCAGGATCTCCTGGCCTGGCTTTGGCTTTGGCTCCTCCAGGCTATTCCAGATCCTGCCCACAGGGTAGCTTTCACAACCAAACCCCATCTGAAACACCCAAAGCTTCCCATGGCCTCAGGATCATCCACACACCTCAGCCTGGCTTTCAAAGTCCTCCTCCATGTCTGACACCCAGCCTCTCACCCCAGACTTTTTTTTTCAGCAGCTTTGAGGTATTATTGTTGACATAAAATAAATTGCACGTGTTTAGCCTGGCTGGCATGGCTCAGTGGTTGAGTGTTGACCTATGAACTAGGAGGTGGTCATGGTTCGATTCCCAGTCAGGGCACATGCCTGGGTTTCAGGCTTGATCACTAGTAGGGGGCATGCAGGAGGCAGCTGATCAGTGATTTCTCATCATTGATGTTTCTATCTCTCTCCCTCTCTGAAATCAATTAAAAATACATATTTTTTAAAAAGTTTAAATTACACGTTTAAGTGATATATATAATGTAAAAACATTCAAACTTGTAAAGAATTTTGTGAGTTTACTTGAGTCAAGCTGTCGACAATTGCCAGGAAGCAGTATCTCAAAGGATTGGGCTAATGCTCCAGAGAATGGGGGCTTTTCATCTATTTTTTTAAAAATATATTTTATTGATTTTTTTTTTTACAGAGAGGAAGGGAGAGGGATAGAGAGTTAGAAACATCGATGAGAGAGAAACATCGATCAGCTGCCTCCTGCACACTCCCCACTGGGTATGTGCCCTCAACCAAGGTACATGCCCTTGACCAGAATCGAACCTGGGACCCTTCAGTCCCCAGGCCAACGCTCTATCCACTGAGCCAAACCGGTTAGGGCTTTTCATCTATTTTTATACACTGCAATCAAAGGAGGGAACGTAGGTGGGTAACATGAAATCCATTGGTGATAGATTAGAGAGGCGGGAGAAAGCATAGGGGAGAGGGGAGGAAACCCCTGGGATTGGATAAAAAAGTAAAATGATAGACACATACTTAGGTGGGTGCAGGATAGTTAACAGTCAACAATTAACATGATAACAATAACAATGAAGGAATTTTGTGGTATCTGTCCTGGTACCCAGGCACAATAGGTTGTGCCCCAAGGATTCCAGAAAAAGGGAAGTTACAAGTTACCTAGACATTTCAAGGATATGTTATAATAGATGCAAAAAGACAGCACTAACTGGTTTGGCTCAGTGGATAGAGCGTAGGCCTGTGGACTCAAGGGTCCCAGGTTCGATTCCAGTCAAGGGCATGTACCTTGGTTGCAGGCACATCCCCAGTGGTGGGTGTGCAGGAGGCAGCTGATCGATGTTTCTAACTCTTTCTCCCTCTCCCTTCCTCTCTGTAAAAAATCAATAAAATATATTAAAAAAAAGACAGATAAGCTCAGTTAAGGTAAAGGTTGACCTTGTCAGGGAAAGGTACTGGCCTTGGAGGTGACTACCCACCATAACTGCTTTTAGTTAAAGTTTAATTTCAGACCATCCTTTGTGGTTACTTTAGGTCTTTGAATTTGCAAGACTGCCATGCAGGCCTTCCCTGGGCTTGCTTGTCAGGTTAGCATGTGGCCCCTTTTGTCATACACACACACACACACACACACACACACACACACACACACACACATACACACACGTATGTATTTCCAGAAACCAGCATCACAATCAAAATAATGTACATATCCATCACCCCCAAAAGTCTCTTCATGTGTGCCCTGTCATCCTTTTTTCCCCACTTCTCCCTGAACCTCACCCCTAACTCCAGTGAACTCCATATGCATTATGTCACTTTAGATTAGTTTTCACTTTGAGAGGTTTTAAGTATAAGTGGAATCATACAGTATGGACTCCTTTTTGCCTGACTTCTGTCACTCAGCACCATTATTCTGAGATCCATCCCTGCTGTTTCGTGTATGAGGAGTCCATTTGTTTTTATTGCTGAGTTTAATACGTTCCATTGTATGAGTGTATACAATTTGTTTATAGATTTACCTGTTGATGAACATTTATATTGTTCCCAGCTTTTGAATTTCAAATAAAACAGTTCTGAGCATTGGTATACAAGTCTTTGTTGCATTAATTCCCCTTAGGTGAATGCTAGGGGTTAATGGGTGGCCATAAAGTGCATGTTTAATATTTTTTAGAAACTACCAGCTCTTTTTCAAGTGGTTGTGTTGTAGGAACAGCACTGGGTGTTAGACCCATGAGATCAGACTGGACCTGGGTTCAGCAACCTCGGTACTTGGGTTCTGGCCAGGAGAGAATTCAGAGCCAAGATCCAAATTGTAAGAGAACATTTGTTTGGTAAATCACAGAGGTAGAAGAAGTAATTCCTAGAGGAAATGGGCTTAGAAAACAAGTTATAGAGGTAAAGGAAGGGCCCTTGGAGCTTGGAAGTGAGGAAGAATGGTAATGGTAATGTGCCTGAGGAGTTGGAGTCGGGGAGGGGGAAGGGAAAGGGAAAGGGAAAGGTCGGGGAGAGGGCTCTGGGTCCTCCTTCCAAAGAGGTTTAAGGGTGGAGATTTGATTTTAGGGGAGGTCCAGGGGAAGATCTCAATAGAATATCCAGTAGCTTTCCAGGTGTGTCCTTTCAGGGTTGTGGTCTCCATTGATTGATTGGCCAGGGCAGGGGAGTCATCATTCAATGCAGCTGATCCTGAGGTCAGCGGTGACTGGCTTTATTGCTTTTTTAGGCCTGGAGCTGAAATACAACTGAGGCCTAGATGTTATATCTCTAGGGAGGAAAGGTCAGGGGGTCCAAACCTCATGACTAGCAGATATGCTAAGAGAGGAAGGTCACCCTGGGGGTGAGGTCCCACCCTACAATAATCATTGCTTGCACCTGGGGCTTTCCATCCTGATGACCTTCTGTACCTGGCCCACCATCTTTGCTCTGCTTACATCTGTCTGCCTACCACAGTTGCTCCATTTTCCATTCCCACCAGTGATACTGGTGGAAGTGGGGTCCTTGCAGTGTTTCGAGAAAAAGCATTTTCAGGGTCCCACAAGGTGGTATGATTTATTTGGGTGAAAATAGAAGACAGCCAAAATCAAAGCAGTGCCTTTCCTGGGTTCCCAATGTCCCATCTCTGTCTGTCCCAGGAAAGTCAGGGCCAGAAATAAGGCCAATGTCCACAGATTCTGCCCCATGCCAAGGCTAGTCCAGTCCAGTCTTTCCAACCACCCAGCTAGTTTAGCTTGTGTTCCTGGATAGATCTGTTGTTGTGCTGCTGTATCCAGGCTCCAACTTGGAGCCTGCGTTTGGAGTCTGCACAGATGTTGGCCCGGTGGCTGCTAGGGCCACATGGTTATTATGGAGAGAGACCGAGCAAACGAATGGAATGAGCACAGGTCACCAAGCAAAAGAGAGCTCTGATCCCTGGGATTATGTTATCTCTTGGGCTTGGGAAGCACCAGGAGTTTTTTCAAAATAACCAATCAACTTCCCAAGCTTTCCCGGGTTTTTGATGAGTCCGCCCCCTGACCAGTTGATTCTTTTCCCAGGCTAGACTGACAGGCCTCTATGTTTGCCATTTTGGCTCCTATTGCACATGTGCCTACCTACATGTGCCTTTTATTGCTCGATCCCTTCCCCCAGTGATCTTTGGGGAACAGACGGGTGTTTCCCTGGGGAGAATGTGAAGCTGTACCTTTCTGGTGAAACAATAATGCCTGGTTCCCCCTTGTTCTTTTCCTTTATTAAATCTAGCTACCTACAGGAACACCAGAAGAGGCCCCGTTCCTCCACATCCTCACCAGCTCTTGGATGGTCCGTCATTTTAATTTTAGCCATTTTAACAGGAGTGTAGATAACTCACTGAGGTTTGAATTTGCATTTCTGTATTCACTAATGATGTTGAGGATGTTTTCATGTGCTCATCTGCCATTTGTATATCTTCTTTGGTGAAGTGTTCACACATTTTCCTTTTTTTATTGGATTGTGTGTTTCGTTATCATTAAATTTTTCGTGTCCATTAAAATCTGTATGCGACTCTTTATAAGATCTATGATTTTTCAAGTAGTGTCTCCCAGTCTGTGGCTTGTCTTTTCATTCTCTTAGCAGTCCTTTGAAGAGACGTTTCTAATTTTGATGAAGTCCAATTTATTGATTTTTTTTATGGGTAGTACTTTTGATGTAGCATCTAAGAAATCTTTGCTAACCCTAACGTCATGAAGATTTTCTCCTATGTTTTCTTCTAGGCATTTTATAGTTTTAAGTTATGCATTTAGTTTTATGATCCATTTTGAGTATTCTGGCTTTGTTTTGTTTGTTTTCATTTTAGGTTGTTTTGTTTACATAAGGATGTCATATGCTTTCAGCACTATTTGTTGAAGATTATTCTTTCTTTCTCCACTGAATTGCCTTTGCACTTTTGTTGAAAATGAATTGATCATATATATGTACATCTATCCCTAAATGTTCTATTTGGTTCCACTGGCCTATTTAAAGAATTGAAAAACTATCCTTTCTCCAGTGAATGCCTTTACAACTTTGTAAAGGGTCAACTGAGCATGTGTATGCAGGCTTATTTCTTGACTCTCTATTCTGTTCCACTGATCTATATGTATATTTTATATATTTGCACTGGTAACACATTGCTTTTGTTACTCTAGCTTTATAATAAGTCTTGAATCAGGTGATATTAAGTCCTCCAACTTTGTTCTTTTTCAATGTTACTTTAGCCATTCTAGGTTCTTAGCATTTCCACATAAATTTTATTTTATTTTATTTTATTTATTTTACAATACTGGGAGGTGGATACTATATTACCATTCTCTTTGGTGACAGTATAATATGGTGATCAACATCATGGGTCATGGATTTAAAATTACCTGGATTAGAATCCCATCATGGTCACTTATTAGCCTAATCTGCCCTGGGTGGTCATTTAACCTTATATGCTTCAGTTCTCTCATGTATAAAATGAGTTTATTAATAATACTTAGTTCCAGTAGTCGTAAGTGTAATTAAAGGAGATAATTATATTAGGTCCTTAGAACACTGAGTAAGCATTTGGTAAGTACTAGCTAATTTGCAGATGGAAAAAGCTGAACTTTAAGAGGTTAAATAACTCTCCTAAGGTAGAGCTTACTAGTGATACAGAGCTTACTAGTGATACAATAAGTTTATGTGACACAACTACAGTTTAGGTTTTCAGACCCCAGTTTCTTAGTCACTATAATATAATATGTATATCCTGCACATTTTATAAAGATAATTTTTAATCTCATACAATTCTACAATAATAATATAAACCCTTATATAATATTTAGCTTGTACCAGACATAATTCTAAGTACTTCACATATCTTAACTCATGCAATCCTCACAACTCTCCAAGGAAGGTATATTATTATCCCCAGTTTACAGATTAGGACACTGAGGCACTGTTGCATTAAGTAATTTACTGGAGGATGCACAGATAGTTAGTAGCAGGACCAAGTGTTACTTTGGCCATTGTAGAACCTTTGTATTTCCATATAAATCTTAGAATCAGTTTGTTCCATCCCCAAAAATAGCCCACTGAGATTTTGACTGGAATGATATTAAACTTGTAGATCAATTTAGGGAGAATCAACAGCTGATCCATGAGTATAATATACTAGTGGCCCAGTGCACAGATTTGTGCACATTAAAAGGAAATTAGAAGAAATATTTTAATATAGCTATTCGCCCTTCCTTTATAATAGAAGTGTCAACTAAATTGACGATTGACAATGGCAGATTGAAACACACGTGTGCAATTGGCGCCAGCGAGAGCTTTATATGTATCACACATGCATGAGTCAACTTAGCCTTTTATAGATATAGAATAAACTTGCTTAATTAGACCTGCTTTCTGATTTAGCTAAACTTTTTCCAGCCCAGTGAAGCACCCCAACTTCTCTTTCAGGTAATTGTCAGCAACACAGCAGTAAATATCAACACAAAGCAGATTATTATTGTTGATCACACAAGGAGAACAAAGGGTAAAATATTTAACTGCAGCAGTGTTTGACTATATTCTGCGCAGTGAGAAAACCTGAAGTCATTTTCAAGGTCCACCATTTCTTACTTCTTTTCAGTCGGGTCAAGTTCTAAACTTTCTATGTCTCCATTTTCTGGCCAATGAAAAGAAAATAGGATTCTACTGAGTCTCCTATCTATCTACTCCAGGACTTCTGTGAGGATCAAATGAGATGAGGCACAGGAAAACGTTTCACAGACATTTGGTTAAAGTGTAAAATGTTTGTACCTGGTTATAAAGCAAGTCATGTTCCTGGGCTGAAGAAACTCCGAAGAGGCCAGTCGCTAGGGAGAGGAGGCCGGGCATTGCTACGTGATGTCATTACCCAGTGCCCACAGGGACCGTTTCCGGGCTGGGCTGGGCTGTGGGCCGCATTTTGCGCCATGGGGTCTTGGCAGCATCAGCTGTGATTTGGTGGGGTGTTGCTCTGGGGTGGTGGCAGGGCCTGTGCCCACTTGCGGGAAGCCGAGTGTTGCTTTGTCGGCACCAGGTCCACGGTGCCATTTCTTTGTAAATGGCCAGTGCATGTACCAGCAGCTCCTGAGTCGAGAGTCTGCCGCCTGGTGGTCAGTGCACATGATAGCAATGGATCGGACGGTCTGGAGGGGCACTTAGCATATTAGCCTTTTATATATATATATATACATATATATACACACACACACACACACACACACACACATATATATATACATATATATATATATATATATATATTTCCACTTATTTAGTTTTTCTATTGATTTGAGAGAGAGAGAGAGAGAGAGAGAGAGAGAGAGAGAGAAACACGTAGATTTCTTGTTCCACTTATTTATGCAATCATTGGTTGTTTCTTGTATGTGTCCTGATCAGAAATTGAACCTGAAAATTGGTGTATCGTGACAATGCTCTAACCAACTGCCCTGCCATGGCTTTAGTTTTTATTTAATCTTTTAAGAAATGTTTTAAAGCTTTCAATGTGCAGGTTTTGCACAGCGTTGTCAGGTCTCTCTCTAAGTATTTAATATTTTTATGGTAGTGTAAATGGTAAAAAATACATTTTTATTTTTTAATGGTAAATTAAATGGCAAAAAATAATATTTTTGTGATGTTGTAAATGGCAACAAAAATTTTCAGTAGCTGATTGATCACTGCTTGTATGTAGGAATACAATTTATATTCTACAACATTA
This sequence comes from Plecotus auritus, assembly GCF_963455305.1. NCBI lineage: Eukaryota > Metazoa > Chordata > Mammalia > Chiroptera > Vespertilionidae > Plecotus > Plecotus auritus. The sequence goes on from NC_137774.1 coordinate 42,758,457, forward strand.
TTAAACTCACTTCTTAATTCTGGTATCTTGGTCATTCTATACGATTTTCCACATAGACAATCATATCTTCCATGAACAGATCTAGTTTTAGTTTGTCCTTTCTAATCCGGATTCCTTTTGTTTTTCTCTACTTTGTTGAACTGACTGGAACTTCCAGCACAATGTCTAATATGAGTGGTGAAAGTAGATACCGTTGCTCTAATTCTGATCACAGGGCTAAAACATTCAGTATTTCAGCATTAAGTTGGCGTTGGCTATAGGTTTTTCAATAGAAGTCCATTTTCAAGTTGAGAAAGAAATTTTTGAATAATAAAAATACTTTTATATTTATCTTTATATATTTACCATTTCCAAGTTCCTCATTTCTTTGTATAGGTCAAGATTTTACCTGGTATTTTCCTTCTGACATTAGGACTTTAACAGTTCAGGTTACCTAGTCAGATATTGTTGAACTGAAAATGTCTTCATTTTTCCTTTCATATATTTATTTATTATTTTTTTTTGTTAATCCTCACCCAAGGATATTTTTCCACTGATTTTTTTTTTAGAGAAAGTGCAAGAGAGGGAAAGACAGAGAGGAACAGTGATGTGAGAGAAACGCATCGATTGGTTGCCTCCTGCACGCTCTCCAACCAGGGCCCAGGCCAGGGAGGAACCTGCAACCAAGGTACGTGCCCTTAACCGGAATCAAACCCAGGACCCTTTGGTCTGCAGACCGACGCTCTATCCACTGAGCCAAACTGGGGCCAGTTTTCCTTTTTAAAATATTTTTTATTGAATATAAAATTTTAGATTTATTTTTTTCTTTTAATACTTTTAAAATATTTATTTTATTTTATTTATTTATTTATTTTAAATAAATCTTTATTCAGATTATTACAATTGTTTCTCCTTTTTCCCCCCATAGCTCCCCTCCACCCGGTTCCCACCCCACCTTCTTTTTTTTTTTTTTTTTTTTTTTAAATATATTTTATTGATGTTTTACAGAGAGGAAGGGAGAGGGACAGAGAGCTAGAAACATCGATGAGAGAGAAACATCGATCAGCTGCCTCCTGCACACCCCCCACTGGGGATGTGCCCGCAACCAAGGTACATGCCCTTGACCGGAATCGAGCCCGGGACCCTTCAGTCCGCAGGCCGACGCTCTATCCACTGAGCCAAACCGGTTTCGGCCCCACCCCACCTTCTGCCCTTACCTCCCCCACACTGTTCTCATCCATAGGTGTATGATTTTTGTCCAGTCTCTTCCTGAACCCCCCATACCCCTTTCCCCCTGAAAATTATCAGTTCACTCCCTTTCTATGCCCCTGATTCTATTATATTCACCAGATTATTTTGTTCCTCAGGTTTTTAATTCACTTGATTTTTAGGTTCACTTGTTGATAGATATGTATTTGTTGTTCATAATTTTTATCTTTACTTTTTTCTTCTTCCTCTTCTTTAAGAATATCTTTCAGCATTTCATATAATACTGGTTTGGTGGTGATGAACTCCTTTAGCTTTTTCTTATCTGTGAAGCTCTTTATCTGCCCTTCAATTTTGAATGATAGCTTTGCTGGGTAGAGTAATCTTGGTTGTAGGTTCTTGCTATTCATCACATTGAAAATTTCTTGCCACTCCCGTCTGGCCTGCATAGTTTCTGTTGAGAAATCAGCTGACAATCGTATGTGTGCTCCCGTGTAGGTAATTAACTGTTTTTCTCTTGCTGCTTTTAATATTCTCTCTTTGTCTTTTGCTCTTGGCATTTTAATTATGATGTGTCTTGGTGTGGTCCTCTTTGGATTCCTTTTGTTTGGGGTTCTGTGTGCTTCTTGGACTTGTAAGTCTATTTCTTTCACCAGGTGGGGGAAGTTTTCTGTCATTATTTCTTCAAATAGGTTTTCAGTATCTTGCTCTCTCTCTTCTTCTGGCACCCCCATAATTCTGATGTTGGTACGCTTGAAGTTGTCCCAGAGTCTTCTTACATTATCTTCAACTTTTTGGATTTTTTTTTTTGCTTTTTGCTTTTTCAGTTGAGTGTTTTTTGCTTCTTTGTATTTCAATTCTTTGACTTGATTCTTGTGTTCCTCTAGTCTGTTTTTGGGTCTCTGTATAATATTTTTTATTTCAGTCAGTGTATGTTTAATTTCTAGTTGGTCCTTTTTCATATCTTCGAGGGTCTCGTTATATTTATCGGCCTTTTCTAGGATATTCTTGAAAAGCCTTAAAACCGTGGTTTTGAATTCTATATCCAGTTGTTTGTTTTCCTCCATTTCTTTCGTTTGTGATCTGTTTCTTTGACGCCGCATTTTCACTGCTTCCCTGAGTTGGTAGGGTAGATTTGTGTGCTAGGTTTCCTATATGTCCCATTGGGTCGGCCTCCCCAGTTAACCTGAGGTGGACACTCTTGGTGCACACCTTTGTGGACTGTGTGTACAGCCTTGTTGTAATTAAGTCTTGATTGTTGTTGGTATCACTGGGAGGAATTGACCTCCAGGCCAGTTGGCTGTAAGGATCAGCTGTGTCTACGCTGGGAGAAGTTCGGTGCTGGAGACAGCCTTATAGGATTAGACTTGCCAAATTGCAATAGCCTCTGTGCTCAGCTTGGATGGGGTGGAGTCTCAGGGCGGAGCAGACAGTCTTGGCTTTCCGTCAGCCTTGCCCTTGCGCGCACGCACGCACCTCCAGACCTCTGCCTTCCCCGACTCCCGAGTCTCCGCCCGAGAGTCCAGATTCCCCCCACAAAGCGGGGGTCCCCAGGGGCTCACCTAGGGAACTGGGGTTCAGTGCAGTCAGAACTGGGGCTCAGTGCAGTCAGGAGCTTCTGACTCCCTTCCACTAGGGAAAGCCTGTAGCAACCTCTGCAGCCTTTGTGCACACTGGCACGCGCGCGCCTTCAGACCTCTGCCTTCCCCGGCTCCCGAGTCTCCTCCCGAGAGTCCAGATTCCCCCCATAAGAGCGTGGGTCCCCAGGGGCTCGCCTGGAACTGGGGTTCAGTGCTGTCAGAACTGGTGTTCAGTGCAGTCGGGGGCTTCCTTCCCCCTTCTGCCAGAGAAAGTCAGCCAGGCTCTCAGCCACCCTTCCTCTCTGCGCGCACAAAGCCCCTTTGCCGTACCTCCAATTCTCTGTGAGCTTCTCTCTTTCCTTCTAGTTGTAGAATTTTCACTCAGCCAGCTTTCCTGTGGTTCTGGATGGTGTCCGTTCTGTGTTTTAGTTGTAGTTTTGAAATTGTTGTGCGAGGCAGCAGTTTAGGTGATTACCTATGCCGCCATCTTGGTTTCTCCTCAATACTTTTAAAATATTGCCCCACTATCTTCTGGATCACACTGATGCTGTGAAAAGTATTATAAATGGAGCCACTTTAAAATGGAGTCAGAGCAGCCATCCCAGTTATACTGCTTTGCATACCTCACTCCTCAAACCTTTGGAATGTTAAAACTGGGCAAAATTACTTTGGGGCTGGGCCTAATGCTGCATTGTTATGACTGGAGACTGGGAGTTGAAGACATTCTTTAGAATTGTCACCATATGTTAGCTTATTTACACCTATAGAAATTCCTTTCTTCTAGTCCCCTTCCCTTTCTCATAAATGCCCCCGCCTTCGCCTCCTAATCTGAACACTATTTGGGTTTCCGCCTGAATCAGTGCTTCCTGAGTAGCTATTCTTTTGGATCTCTAATATTAAACACTTGTTGCCTTTCACTTTGGCCTCTCCTTTTTAGATTAACAGTTCCAACAGGAAGCTTGCTGAAGTATTTGTTTCTCTATATATAATGAACCTTTTTTTATCTGGTTGCTTTTAGATTATCTCTTTATTGCTACTTTTAAATAGTTTGTGACAATGTGCCCTGGTGTAGTTTTCTCAGTGTTTCTTGGTTTTTGATTCTTCATAGAGATTCTTGGATTTCTGGATTTGTAGTTTTTCAATTGGGGAAAAAATGTATTTCTTTGAATATTTTTTCTGCACTTCCTCCTTTAGGACTCCATGTATATTAGGCTTCTTGAAGTTATCTCACACTCGGTGTTCATTTTCAGCCTTATTTTTTCCTCCATATTTTATTGTGGATAGCTTCTCTTACTGTATTAAGTTCATTAATCCTGTCTTCTATAGCACCTAATCTGCTGTAAATTTCATTCAGTATGTTTTAATTATCTTTCCAGGTTTATTGGCCAATTGAAATTTAAACAGAAGAAATTCATATGTCCTTTGCCCACTTTTCCCCTATTGGTTTGGGCATATTGATTTATAAAAGTTTTTTACACATTAAGGAAAACAACTCTTTTCTTGGCACATAGTGCAGATATTTTTCACAATTTGTCTTTCAAATATGAACTTGGTGTTCCCTATGCCTGGAATAAAACTCGTGCTTATTCTCTATTACTCCAATCTCCCTTACCCTGCTGCATTTTTTTCTCTAAAGGAAATATATATATATATATATATATATATATATATATATATGTAATTTGTGTGTTATGTTTAGACTTTCTCACTTCAAGAATATTTATATTAACTGTAATTGAAAAAACTTTTAAAAATATTTTTATTGATTTTAGAGAGAGAGGAAGGGAGAGGGAGAGAGAAACATTGATGTTAGAGGGAAACATCAATTAGCTGTCTCCAGCATGCCCCCTACTGAGCATTGAGCTCCCAAGCTGAGCATGTGCCCTGATGGGGAATCAAACTGGCAACTTTTTGGTGCATGCGATGTTGCCCAACCTATTGGGCCACACTGGCCAGGGCAAAAAATATTTTTAATTAAAAAATTATTTTTTAATTTAAATTTTAAAATCTGTTTAGAATTAATGATGTGTAAAGTATGATTATGATTTTACCAATGAATTTTCTCTCCTCCCCCTCGCTCCTGGCAAATGACATTCTACTACTTTCTGTCTCTATAAATTTGACTGCTTTAGGTTCTTCATATAAGTGGAATCATACAATATATTTCCTTTTATGGCTTGTTGATTTTATTTAGCATAGTGTCTTCAGGATTCATCCATGTTCTGTCATGTGTCAAATTTTCTTTTTTAAGGCTGAATAATATTCCGTTGCACATATATTTTGTTTATGCACTCATCCATCAATGGGCAGTGGGGTTATTGTCACTTTTTGGCTCTTGTGAACAATACTACCATGAATATGGGTGTGCAAATATCTCCTTGAGATCCTGCTTTTAATTCTTTGGAGTACTAGGTGTATTAGTTAATAATGCAGATTTTGTAATCAAAGAAAACAGGATAATTTCAAGAGAAACATCAAAAGTGCTTTTTTCAAAGTAATGTCCATTGCTAGCTACACATTTCCCCCATCTTTCAGGTAATTTGTGGATACCATCCCAATAGAACTTTATTTGTTTTGAGCAAACCCTTCAGAGACCCAATTTTTCTTCGTAAGTTTTGAAGTGTTGCTCAGAAAGTGCGTGTGCCATCAATTGGAACAAGTGCTAATCTGAAGGAGCAAGGTCTGGTGAATACAGCCGGTGGGTTAATACTTCCCAGGCAAGATCTTTTAACGTGTCTTTAACTGGTTTTGAAGTGTGTGATGGTGTGTCATCATGAAGCAAAATTACTTTGACGTGTCTTCTGGCCCATTCTGGTTGTTTCACGATCAAAGCGTGGTTCAAATTGATTATTTGTTGTCGGTAGCGATCAGTATTAACGGTTTCACCTGGTTTTAGAAGCTCATAATACACCACACCTTCCGATCCCACCAAATGCAGAGCATTATCTTCTTTCTGAAGCGATTTGGCCTTGCAGTCGATGTTGATGGTTGACCTGGATCAGCCCATGATTTTGTGCATTTGGGATTCTCAAAATAAATCCACTTTTCATCACCAGTCACAATTCAATGCAAAAAAGACTTCCTTTCGTGCCGTTGAAACAACATTTTACTGATGACTTTTCGGTTTTCCATTTGTCTTTCGTTCAGGTGATGTGGCACCCATTTTCCTTCCTTTAAAATCTTTCCCATTGCTTGTAAACTATCGGAAATTGTTTGCTGAGCAATGTTTAATCTTTCCGCAAGTTGTTTTTGAGTTTGACACACATCTTCGTCCAATAATGCTTGTAATTGTCCATCTTCAAACTTTTTTGGTTGACCTGGACGTTCTTTGTCTTTCACATCAAAATCATCACTTTTAAAATGTTTAAACGAGCATTCACAAGTATCTTGAGATGGAGCATGTTCACCATAAGCTTCCCAAAGTATTCAGCAGCACTTTTCTTCAAAATAATGAAAACTTCCCGCAAATGCTCTTTTTTTGGCACGAAATTCGACATTTTTAAGTGTAAAAATATCTATGATGTTAACACCTTCAGAAAATTTGACATATGAAGTTTTGAAGCTTGTTGTCAATACAACAGAATAGCATACATACTAAATCACATATATATCAACATATGTGTAACTCCATCTATTGAAAAAAATTCGCATTATTAACCGGTACACCTAGTATATACCTAGAAGTGTAATTGGTAGACAATATGATAGCTCTATTTTTAAGTTTTGAGGAGCTGCCATTTTATTTTCCATTGCAGCTGTACTTTTTCACATGCCCACCATCAGTGAACATGGATTCTAATTTCTCTACATCCTCACCAACATTTGTTATTTAATATTGTGTGTGTTTTAAAAACAGCAACCATCCTAATTGGTGTAATGTGGTATCTCATAGTGATTTTGATTTGCATTTTCCTAAATAATTAATGATGTGCATCTTTCCATGTGCTTGTTGGCCATTTGTATATCTTCTTTGAGAACGTGTCTATTCAATGTTTTTTCTCTATTTTTAAAATCAGGTTGTTTGGTGTCTTTCCTGTTGTTGAACCACTGAATTTTTAATGATTAGAATCAATCTTTGAACAAAGTAAAGTGAAACAATGAAAAGAGTAAGAATATTGTGTGGTGAGGAGTGTTGGAGAAAGAGATTTCTGATCAGGACCTCCTTTCCTTATCCGGGTTCTCAGCTCTCCAAGCAGTATCTGCTTTCCTCTGCTCCTCCCTCATCCCAGAGACTTGAAATTCTTGTGTCTGTGTATCTCCTAAAAGGAGCAGGGTAGGTTTGGTTCTGCCAGGGTCCTTTGTAGGTGGGAGAGCCTCTTGTCTGATTTAACAGTTAGCTAGTGTAGGGTGAGGCGCGCCCTCTGGTGGGAAGTGAGGATGTTTCCAGACTTTCTGCAATATATAATTTCCAATGAGAATTTCCAAAAAAGGCTGGACGGAGGTAGAGGCAGGGTTTAGCCATACCAACAGGCTTTACCTTTAAAAAAATATATTTTTTTATTGATTTTAAAGAGGAAGGAAGAGGGAGAGAGAGAGAGAAACATCAATGATGAAAGAGAATCATTGCTCGGTTGCCTCCTGCACGCCCTCCACTAGGGATGGAGCCCAAAATTTAAACAGTGACTCCCTGGTTCTTAGGTTGACACCCAATCACTGAGCCACACTGGCTAGGCCAGGCATTAATTGTTTTAGAATCTTCAGCGGGTATTGAAGTGCTTCCTCACCCCACTCAGTTTTGGAGGTGCCAGGTCAGAGATCACAGGCAGAGCTCTCCATGCTGTATTCACAGGGGCTCCAGAATGTCAGATGGCTTCAAGCAGGCTTTCCCTTACACAGTCCCCCAAACTCCTCCTTTATGAAATCCCTCGGGATCCTTTGAGGTAACCTTCTCTTTTCTGGTTTCAGTTCTGGAATGTACCGTATTTTTCCGTGTATAAGATGCACCCCCCCTTTTCCAACCCAAAATTAAGAAATCAATATTTTAGACATAAAACAGAACACATTTGTATTTAGTAATTACTGCAGGTAATGTTTACATACCAGAGTATGATATTATGCAGCATATCACTTTATTCAGCCTCTGTTGCATCACTGCTCTCTTCTTCATCACTATCAATTCCAGACATATCAATTTCTTCAACTTCTGTTGTATCACTGCTATCTTCTGAGTCACTGTCTATAATGTGAGATCATCCTCATAAACTGGTGGCATTTTCTGAGCTAACTTTGTTCGTGTTCTCATGGCCAACCCTTCTCTCCTCATGAAATTGAAGCACCATTTGCCTTTCCTGTACAATCAACAATGTTCTTTTCGCTTGCAAACATTCTTGCCTGACATTGAATAAACTTGGTTGACACACATAAGCCACTCAGTGCTGCTCCATAATCCAAGTCTTCAGCCTCTGCTCCAGGTTTGCCCATTTTGCTGGTTTTCCTCTTATGGCCTTCTTCTTTTTTGGTATCTTAAGTTGTTCTTCCTGTTTTCTCCACTGTCTGATCATACACTCAGTGGGAGGAGGTCCAAATTGTCTCTCTGCAGCTCTATTTCCATGCTCTTTTGCATAGCTGATTACTTTCAGTTTGAATTTTCCAGAGTAAGGCAATTGCTTACTGGTGTTTATCTTTTTATTTTTTGACATCTTTATGGGCTCAGAAAGCTCCGGTCCCTATTGCATCTGTGCACTCTCCACCTCCATTTCCAATGACGGCATCAGCTGACGTCAGTAACAATAAGGCTCGTGATTGGAGGAAGCCTGCTTGACAAGGTATGGGCAGCTACGTGCCCACAGGGCTCTCTCCTCGGCTAACTTCCATGCATAAGACCCCCCTCGATTTTTAGTCTAACAATTTTAGAAAAAAATAGCGTCTTATAACCAGAAAAGTACAGTACATCCCTCTGTTCAGGCCCAGCCCTTAGTGCCCCCCTGACCTGCAGAACATCCAAGGCAGCGCCTGGCCTGGGTCTTCCAGCCTTGGTCAAGCAGCCTGAGTGGCCCAAATGCCATTCCCTTGCAGCTTTACCTTCACCTCAAACTCTGTGGGTCTCCTGCTCAAAGGCTCAGGGGCCCAGTTTTGCTTTGGCTTCTCTTTCCTGTCTGTCCCTGAAGCAAGCCCTCAGGTCTTTCACATTAGGGTTTCCCTGCCAAATTCAGCAGGGGCCTAGGCAATGGGCAATGTCACTGAACTAAAGGGGTTTGTGTACCTGTGAGCAACAAAGTCCAAAAAGAAATGAACAGGAGGAAGTATTTGAGATTTTGCTCCCCACCAAATGTCATCAGTTTCTGCTCAAATAAAATTATTATTATTATTATTATTATTATTATTATTATTATTTAATCCTCACCTGAGGATATTTTTCCATTGATTTTTAGAGAGTGTGGAAGAGAGAGGGAAAGACAGACAGAAACATCGATGTAAGAGAAACACATCAATTGGTTGCGTCCTGCATGCACCCGGCCAGGGTCCAGGCCAGGAAGGAGCCTGAGACCAAGGTACATGCCCTTGATCGGAATCGAACCTGGGACCTTCAGTCCTCAGGCTGACACTCTATCCACTGAGCCAAACCAGCTAGGGCTGCTCAAATAAACTTTTATTAAAAACAAAAACAAACAAACAAAAAACCCATCCAAGAGCAGGAGTTTGCCGCAAAAAAAGTAAAGATTTGTTTGAGGAAATGGCGCCAAACCTGGAGGCACAGGTGAACTAATGTTCTAAAACCGGGTTTCCCAATGGCTTCTAGGGAGGATGGGTGATACAGGAGACTAAGGAAGTTAGGATTGTGGTTAGGGTCATGGTCTCTATTGATTGGTCGGTGCTAGGGTAAGGGAAAGTGGATCACGGCATCGAACTCTGCTGTCCCCCATGGCATTGCCCTGTCTGGTTTCGCAAGAGTGTGGTCATTGGGTTTGTTCCACATTTCAGGGTCTGGAGCTGAAACACAGCTGAGGCCTAGATATCATCTGTAGTTTCACTGAAACTGTCTCTGTGGTCACCAGACCCGAGGCTTTGGTCCTGACATTCTTTGATGCTGATCAGAACCTCATTGTCCTGAGGGCTTAATAATTAAGGGAGTGGATGTGCAAGGGAGAGGGAGGTGGGTGAGTCAGGATGCTGGCTGAGGCCTGTTTGAATCAAAAGGAGAGAAAGGAGAAAAGGTCATATATTGCACAGTTATAGTGACAATTCAACAGTTGAAGCTCTGGTATCAAGTTCTTGGTCTACAAATGACTGTACTCCTGATGCCCCTCCTCTCTCAGAAGCTCCATTGACCTGCTCTTCTTCTTTCTAATTCCTTGGCCTCAGCCCTGTCATCTCTCATGTAGAGAAGATTTTCAGTGGAAAACTATGCACTGTCTAAACATTCCCCTGGGTTTCCCTGTTCCAGTTCTCTGTGAAGTGCAGATTACTGATGGCAGCGCAGAAAGCATTCTTGCCTAAAGATAGGGAAATCCTGTCCTATCCTGTAGAGGTTGAATTGACTTCCCACCCACTTTGTGGAAAAACCAGTTCTGCTTACATTTGTACATCCATTTCAATATTCCTGATCTGTAAATGTGTCTGTCCTTTGGATCATCTTTTAAACCTGTTATAACATTTTTTTTTAAATAAATCATTATTCAGATTATTACAATTATTTCTCCTTTTTCTCCCCATATCTCCCCTCCACCCATTTCCCACCCCACCTTCGGCCCTTACCTCCCCCCCGCTGTCCTCATCCATAGGTGTATGATTTTTGTCCAGTCTCTTCATGAACCCCCCATACCCCTTTCCCCCTGAGAATTATCAGTCCACTCCCTTTCTATGCCCCTGATTCTATTATATTCATCAGATTATTCTGTCCCTCAGGTTTTTAATTCACTTGATTTTTAGGTTCACTTGTTGATAGATATGTATTTGTTGTTCATAATTTTTATCTTTCCTTTTTTCTTCTTCCTCTTCTTTAAGAATACCTTTCAGCATTTCATATAATACTGGTTTGGTGGTGATGAACTCCTTTAGCTTTTTCTTGTCTGTGAAACTCTTTATCTGCCCTTCAATTCTGAATGATAGCTTTGCTGGGTAGAGTAATCTTGGTTGTAGGTTCTTGCTATTCATCACATTGAAAATTTCTTGCCACTCCTGTCTGGCCTGCATAGTTTCTGTTGAAAAGTCAGCTGACAGTCGTATGGGTGCTCCCTTGTAGGTAACTAACTGTTTTTCTCTTGCTGCTTTTAATATTCTCTCTTTGTCTTTTGCTCTTGGCATTTTAATTATGATGTGTCTTGGTGTGGTCCTCTTTGGATTCCTTTTGTTTGGGGTTCTGTGGGCTTCCTGGACTTGTAAGTCTATTTCTTTCACCAGGTGGGGGAAGTTTTCTGTCATTATTTCTTCAAATAGGTTTTCAGTATCTTGCTCTCTCTCTTCTTCTGGCACCCCCATAATTCTGATGTTGGTACGCTTGAAGTTGTCCCAGAGTCTTCTTACATTATCTTCAACTTTTTGGATTTTTTTTTTGCTTTTTGCTTTTTCGGTTGAGTGTTTTTTGCTTCTTTGTAATTCAATTCTTTGACTTGATTTTTGTGTTCCTCTTGTCTGTTTTTGGGTCTCTGTATAATATTTTTTATTTCAGTCAGTGTATGTTTAATTTCTAGTTGGTCCTTTTTCATATCTTCGAGGGTCTCGTTATATTTATTGGCCTTTTCTAGGATATTCTTAAAAAGCCTTATAACCGTGGTTTTGAATTCTATATCCAGTCGTTTGTTTTCCTCCATTTCTTTCATTTGTGATCTGATTCTTTGACGCCGCATTTTCATTGCTTCCCTGAGTTGGTAAGGTAGATTTGTGTGCTGGGTTTCCAATATGGCCCAGTGGGTCGGCCTCCCCAGTTAACCTGAGGTGGACACTCTTGGTGCACCCCTTTGTGGACTGTGTGTACAGCCTTGTTGTAATTAAGTCCTGATTGTTGTTGGTATCACTGGGAAGAATTGACCTCCAGGACAGTTGGCTGTAAGGATCAGCTGTGTCTATGCTGGGAGAAGTTCAGTGCTGGAGACAGCCTTATAGGATTAGACTTGCCAAATTGCAATAGCCTCTGTGCTCAGCTTGGATGGGGTGGAGCCTCAGTCTTGGCTTTCCATCAGCCTTGCCCTTGCGCACACGTGCGTGCCTTCAGACCTCTGCCTTCCCCGGCTCCGGAGTCTCCGCCCGAGAGTCCAGACTCCCCCCACAAGAGCGTGGGTCCCCAGGGGCTCGCCTGGAACTGGGGTTTACTGCAGTCAGAACTGGGGCTCAGTGCAGTCAGGAGCCTCTGATTCCCTTCCACTAGGGAAAGCCTGTGGCAACCTCCGCAGCCTTTGTGCGCACTGGCGCGCGTGCACTTTCAGTCCTCCGCCTTCCCCGGCTCCCGAGTCTCCGCCCGAGAGTCCAGACTCCCCCTGTAAGAGCGTGGGTCCCCAGGGGCTCGCCCGGAACTGGGGTTCAGTGCAGTCAGAACTGGGGTTCAGTGCGTTCGGGGGCTTCCTTCCCCCTTCCGCCAGAGAAAGTCAGCCAGGCTCTCAGCCGCCCTTCCTCTCTGTGTGCACAAAGACCCTTTGCCGTACCTCCAATTCTCTGTGAGCTTTTCTCTTTCTTTCTAGTTGTAGAATTTTCACTCAGCCAGCTTTCCTGTGGCTCTGGATGGTGTCCGTTCTGTCTTTTAGTTGTAGTTTTGAAATTGTTGTGCCAGGCAGCAGTTTAGGTGTTTACCTATGCCGCCATCTTGGTTTCTCCCCTGTTATAACATTTGGCTGGCTCCTTCATTCATTAATGAGTAGGAGAAAATCATTAACAGGTGCTCATTTTTATATCTTCATGAAGTTCATGATTTTACCTTTCATTCAAAACTATGCTTGAACACTAAACTGGGTAGTCCCCTGCCCCCAGAAAAGCCCAGTTCTCCAGCATTGAAATGTGACGGAATCTATTTTCAAGGGGAACAACTGGGGTGACCTGCTTCCCCTTTAGTTGCCTTCTGGCCTCTGGTGAAGACCTCACCTCTGTGTCTTGGTCCCCATGAGTAGGAGTCTTGCTGTGAAGATGTGTGTATTGTTTTGTTCTAGAACAGTTCAATATAGCTCAGGAGCCCCTCCTCATGCACTTGCCAGGAGGTTAAATGGTTGGCTTTTGAAGATTTTGTAAAGGCTTTAAGTCTTTTTCAAGAAAAAAATTGGAAAAAAAAAAAAAAAAAGAAAGAAAGAAAAAGTTGGTACCAGTAGCTATGGGTGAGGGGGGTAGGGGGGATGAGAATTTCAGTGTTAAATGGGTACAGAGTTCCAGTTTGGGAAGATGAAAAAATTCTAGAGATAGATAGTGGTGATGGTTGTACAATAATGTGAACGTTCTTAATGCCACTTGAGCTATACACTTAAAAAAATGGTAAAACTTTATGTTATATACATTTTACCACAATAAAGAAAAAGAGAGTTGCTAATTTGAATACTTTTCTGGGTGGGTCTTGTGGGGAAAGCTGAAATTTACAGCTTTTCCAAAACTGAGCTATTTTTAGTGTCTTTTAAAAATAAACCTTCCTCCTCCCACCCCACCCTCTTAGTTCTCAAACAAACAACAATGACTGTGACCCACCATCTAGAAGGCTCTAGGGAACCGAATGGAGGAGATGAAAGAAGGAGCTGACAGTGTGGAAAGACAGGCCTGTCGATGTGGTACTTGCTCTTGTTTTGAAAGATTGTTTTGGTAGCAAATGACAGAGTGCTCCTTGGGTGGGCTTAGCCATAAACGAGAAGGTATTGGGAGGATCCTGGAGGTGCTGGAGGGAGCATTAGTTTCCTGTTGCTGCTGTAGCAAATTACCACAAACTCAGTGGTTTAAAACAACACAGATTTAATCTCTTACAGTTCTGGACGTCAGAAGTCTAAAATGGATCAGCAGGGCTGGTTCCTTGTGGAGGCTCCAGGGGAGAATCTATTTCCTTGCCCTTTTCAGCTCCTAAGGCTGCCAGCATCCCTTGGCTCATGGCCCCTTTCTCTATCACTCCATCTTCTTGCTTCTCCACATCACCTACTACTGACGCTGACCCTCCTGCCTCCTCTTGGGAGCACCCTTGTGATTACCTTGGGCCCACCTGCATCATTGAGGATAACCTCCCCATCTCAGAGTCCTAAAGGACATCTGCAAAGTCCATTTGCCCAAATAAGATAGTATATTCACGAGTTCTGGGGATTAGGGACCTTTCTGTGAAAGCATGCAGGTAAAGAAAGGATTATTAATGCTCTGGGGACCTTCATCTTCCGGAACGGGGAGAAGTGGACCTCTTTCATACACAAAAGATGGCTGCCTTCTGCCCACCCACACCCAAATATGTACAGGCAGACCTTACTTCTGGGCCAGGAAGATCCCACCTCCATGCCCTCGGGGCTGGGATGGGAGGGAGAGGAGCTGCAATGCCTAGCAGGCTGTTGTTGGGGATGAACAGAGAAACCACCGTGGGCTTTGTGGTGACTCCCAGACCCACCTGAGTGTTTTGGCCTCCACTCCCCTCTCAGAGCTCTTTAAAGACTTCTTGTCTTTGTGATTTACAAACACCCCCCGGACATACTCAGACAATAAAAAGAAGAGCATTTAAATCTCTAAAATCCCACCAACTCAGAGATAACCACTGTTAACATATTGATGTACATCTTCCTTGACATAGATTTAAGTATACAACTTTTCAGCATGGTTATACTTGCTGCTTTGTGACCTGCTTCATTCACTCAATATGTTGTGATCACTTTTCTATGGCAATCAATGTAGAATTACCTCTCCATGTCTAGTGGTTTCATAGTATTGTATAGAATAACATGGTACACGATTGACTACCAAGTTGCTTTTAATTTTTAACTATTACAAACAATACTACCATGGACTTCTTTGCCATTTGTTTAGGTATCTCCTTAGGTAAATTTCTAGCTATGGAAATGCTGAGTCAAAGGTACATTCATTTACATTTGGGTGTTATTATCGGTTAAATAGTGCCCACCACCCCCCACCACCCCAAAAAAGACATATTGAAGTCCTAACCCCTAGTAATATCCATATTTTCTCCCGGTACTTCTATAATTTCATGTTTCAAAGTTAAATTTTAGCTATACCTGGAATGTGTTTTTCTGTGAGAAGTGAGATTGAAATCTAGCTAGGTCATTTTCAAGGTGGCTAGACAGTACCATGGCATAAGTAACCCATATTTTTCATGCTGCTTTGAAATGCCACCATTATCGTATCCTAAATTCCCAAGTGTACTGGAGGCTGTTGTGATCACTGTTCAGTTATCCTGTCTTTACCTAACTGGGAAAGCACCAAAAATGACCACCAGAGGGCACCATCTATTCTCCTTGACTCCCTTCCAGGCCCTCTAGCTGCCCAAATCTGCAGGTTGCTTTTCAGTTGTGCAGAAAGGCCACCCTAACTTCCTGTCTTCCTCTTGTGGTGGAAAGACAATGGTGGAGCCAGGGAGTGTAAGCAACAGGAAGTGGGCAGGTCCGCATGCCCTGGTGTGTGGTCTGAAACTTTGCTCTCGGGCCTCCCTCTGCCAACACTTAGCACTCCCAGTCAGCTGGGACACAACCACCAGCGGCTCTCAAAGCACTCTGGCTTGGTTTATCCACATTCTCTCCTCCACTGGGTGAGCTCCTACACATTCTTAAGGGCCCAGTTCAAATGCTACCACTGGGACCCTCTTAGTCCTCCTACCTCTGTGCTCCCAAGGCACTAGCATTCATGGCTTCCAATAGCAATTACTTATGTTCCCTCTGTCCTGGAGAACACGTGCTCCATCAGGAACCATGACTTGCTCAGCTCAGACCTGTGAGCAGAAGGCCTGGCACAAACTGACGGTCACTGAACCTCATCTACATTCTATTATGTCTTCACCTGCCTCTCTCACCTTGAGAGGCAGGTGCCAGGTCTGATTCTTCTTTCTGGCCCTCACACTGCCCCGCATAGGGTTTAGCAAATAGGATCTCAATTTTGCTAGAATGTGGCTGCCTCCTTTGTACTAGTATGTGTAACTCACTTCTCTCTGTGGATGTCTTTTTTCAGTCGGCACATATGTATCAGGCGTTTTCTGTTGTTCCTGGTCTGTGCTGGGTGCCATGGTTGAGAGGGAGTCCAGGAGGCGCCCTGTCACAGGTGGGGGAAGCAGAGAATAACAAATGAGAGATTTCATGACGCCATCCCTGGATCTACTTAATATTTCTCAATGGAACTCCTTCATTTTGCAAATGAGGAAACTGAGGCTCAGACACGGGAAGGTTTCACGAAGGAAGTTGTTGGCAAACTGAGCCTGGAAAGCCTCAGGAGCCCGATTCCCTGGAAGGAGGCCTGGAGGCCGGGGATGGAGCCTGGGCCTCTCCCATGGGCTGAGCAGAAAGGGGAAGTGTGCTCAGCCTGCACTCGCTGCTCCGGGCGGGCGGAGGGCTGTGGGCGAGGAGTGCCTCTCGTCAGCTGTGCCAGAGCCACGGCACTCAGGACACCGCTGTCCCCCACGCTCACATCTGGACAAGCTGGCAGCCCAGGTAGGCCTCTGGCCGGTGGCAGTGTGAGGGACTGTCTGGGCTTGCACTGGGGGTTGTCGCTGGAGCCTCGGGAGGACCACTGGGTGGGGTGGGAGAAACACTGGTCTTGGGGAGTCCACTGGGGTCGCTGGCTGGGCCACCTCAGACTCACTGGCCTCCACTTCCTCATGTGCGTGTTGGGCGATGAGGAAGCCTATGCCTCAGGCCGCAATGGCAATGACAATGACTGGGAGTGAGACGTGTGTGCTGCCAAGAGGCTGTTCTCACTCTGGATCCCGATAGTGAGTTTTGGTAACTGAGGACCCTAGTGGGTCTGTGCTGGAAATCATGGGGGGGGGGGGGGGGAGATGGAGGAGTTGACTGTGTGAACTTTGAGCTACATCTTGGAGCTGTTGGATGGAAGCCCTAGAACCCCACTGGCCTAGGTCTGCTTGTCACTGGGTCTCTGGCACCCGGAGATTGATTGGGAAAGCATCCTGCCTCTGGAGGCCTCAGGACCGAGGTGTGTTGGGTTGGGGTCAGATCCCCATTTTGTCATCCGCTCCTGCCCTCTGGGAAATTACTGAGGAGGAGACCGGGGTTCGTTGCTGTGGCTTCCACTTCCACCTGCTCCCGCATCACTTGTCCCAAAAGCCACTGGCCCCTTCGCGCACACCCACCTCTGAGGGAGCGTGGAAAGTGGACGTTGCTGAGCCTGGAGAAGACAAAGCCTGGAGCTTCTTTTTATCTTCTTTAGGATCTTCCTCCACACTCCTAGCCCCTCCCTCCCCCCCCCCCCAAAAAAAAAACACCTGGAAAACTGCAGAGAAATAGGGGAACAATGACCCCCAAATTCCACCACCTCACAACTGCGGGAGAGGGGTTGGTTTTTGTCTTCTAATCTTATTTCCCTGGGTATAGATTTTGAAAAGTTTTCATTGTTTTATTTTGATGTACATGCATTCTAGAAACAGAAATACAGACTTCAGCCTGTGACCAGGGCCCCGGCATCCCTGTCCCCTCCACCCTTGGTAACGCCAGCATTACTGCCAGGGAGCCCCTGAGCGACAGGTTTTGAGTTCTTCTCCATAGTCTTAGAGCCAAGCAGATAAGAAAAGTAAGCAAGGGTAAGAGACGGGACCGAAGAGGGCCTTCTGGGGTGGAGAAGTCCCGGGACAAAAGTACCAGGAAGCTTGAATAGTCTCACTTGGAAAGGCTCTGCTAAGGGCCAGCACATTCCAGCGACGTCTCAGAGACACTGAAACAGCCACCTGTTTGCAAGTAGGGACCAGCTCTTTTTAAGATGCGATCCCTAAACTTGTGAAAATGTGTTTTATTGAATGCTTCACAGCAAGGCCAGGCAATGCAGAAAGAAAGAAGGGTCCCACTTTCACACACGACAAACTCAAAATCCTTTTGTCGCATTGCCATGTGCTCAGGTGATGGCCGGTGATGTGTGGCTGCAGGTGGACACGTGCATTCTGCTCCTCCCTCGTCCTCTCCTGAGATTTTTTTCCTGTTGTTCCATTGCTGCAGCCGATCCCATCCAGTGGCCCTTCTGCCTTTTTCTCCTCCCATCCCCCCCCAGAATCTGACTGCTGGGGGTGGGGGGCGGGGTGCACGTATTTATGCACTGAGGTCCCACTTCCTCTGGATTCCTTCTTAGTTTGAGATTTCCAGAAATGATCTTGTGGAATCACAGGCTAGGACCATTTTTAAAATGTATTACCATTTGCTTTCAAAAAATGTTTAAGTTGATGTATACGGCCAGTGGCCACATGGGAGGATCCGTTTCATCACAACTGTGCCAGAATAGGATTTTACCACTTTTTCATTTTTGCTTGCAAATAGATGTAGTTTCTCACAGTGGGCGGAGACATCTGCCAGGGGAACATAAATCTAAGGGTTGAGCATGTACGAACAGAGCAGGGTCCTATAAATCCAACAAGACTAACCTGGGAGGCCGAAACCGGTTTGGCTCAGTGGATAGAGCGTCGGCCTGCGGACTGAAGGGTCCCGGGTTCGATTCCGGTCAAGGGCATGTACCTTGGTTGCGGGCACATCCCCAGTGGGAGGTGTGCAGGAGGCAGCTGATCGATGTTTCTCTCTCATCGATGTTTCTAGCTCTCTATCCCTCTCCCTTCCTCTCTGTAAAAATATCAATAAAATATATTTAAAAAAAAAAAAAAAAAAAGACTAACCTGGGAGTGATGGTGTGATACGCGAGTGACTGAAGGAGGCATGTGCCATTAGCTGAGCTCCGCCTGGCCCAAAATGACACGTTCCAGTTCACCTTCTCCTTCTCAGTTCTCAGGATTGGGAAGATAGAGAGACAGAGAAGAGAGGCTGGACTCCTTATAGCTACACTTCCCTGTCCTTTCCCAGGCACACTTGGCTTGGAAGTTGCCAGCAGCTATCCATCCACATGGCCATGTCTGATGCTGACATCAGCCAGAGGTCAGGTGGGAGTTTGCCCTCACTGAGCATGGGAGTGAGAGATGTGAATTCAGGCAAGAAATGATCATGCTGACTTGCAAGCGTGAGCTAAAATATTATCTCCAGTCTCTGAGACCCTTGAGACCTAGGTTGGGAGCAGCTCAAACCCTCATTCCCTGCCCTGGTGATGTTCAAAGCCCTCCCGAGACTTCTGTGGGGTCCCCAGGAGGCTACCCCTTTCTCATGGTTAACACCGGCTGGGAGCCCTGTGGGCGGAACTCAGACCCTTTCTTGGTTTCCTACCCCCAAAACAGAACCGCTCACCAAAGCATCGGCAGATGCAATAGACTTTAGTCGATTGGGTAGGGGGTCACCAGAGAGATTTCTAAAGTAGCAATGCACACAACAGCCCTGTTCTTAAAATATCATGGCCACTCCATCCCAGAGCACCTGCCACCAGTTGCTTCTCCTACCTTCTTACCATGCAGCAGGCTCCCTTTCCTCCCCTCCTCCCACCCCTTCTCCCCTCCTTCTCTCCAGAACTCCAAATTCCCCCTCCCCCAATACCCAGAGGAATTCAATCTTCCCCAGTTCCTACCAGCAAGTTTCATTCCTGGCACAGCCAGCTGAGTACTTTAAAGGCAGCTCATTCTATTTTTTACTTATTTTTTTAAGTGAGGTTTACATCAGATGCACAGGTCTTACATGTACAGCTTCATACATTTGACAATTGTAATACACTCTGTCACCACTGCCCAAAACAAGATGTAGAATATTTTCATCACCCCAGAAAGTTCCCTCGCAGCCCTTTCCAATCAGACCCTTTCCTCCCCCATGGCAACCACTATTCTGATGTCTATCCAGTCAAGCAGTTTAGTCTGTTCTTGAACTTCCCATAAGAGAAGCATACAGGTGGTGCTCTTTTACATCCGGCTTCTTTCACTTAATGTTTCCAGGATTCATCTCCATTGTTGTGTGTAGCGGGAATTTTTGTAAACGTCTAGATAGCATTTCATTGTATGAGTATACCAGCCTGTTTATCCATTCTTCTGTTGAATTCCATTCTGTTTTTACAGTTTCAAATTCTTTGAGTAACTATAACATGGTTGATATTAAGAATAAGCCCTAGCCGGTTTGGCTCAGTGGATAGAGCTTCAGCCTGTGGACTGAAGGGTCCCAGGTTTGATTCTGGTCAAGGGCACATGCCCAGGTTGTGGACTCAATCCCCAGTGGGGGGCATGCAGGAGGCAGCCGATCAATGATTCTCTGTCATCATTGATGTTTCTATCTCTCTTTCCCTCTCCCTTCCTCTCTGAAATCAATAAAAATATATATTAAAATTTTTTAAAATAAAAAAAAGAATAAGAGTGTGAGCAGGGCAGAGGGGAAAAATTCTGTGGGGGGTGGAGATAAAAACAGGGGGGAAAGCTGAAATTTTAATAATACATTTTACAAACCCAATATATTTAAAATGTCATTTCAATATGTAATCCATGTAAACATTTATTAAGGAGATTTTTTTACATTCTTCTTGTCACCCTAAGTCTTTGAAATCTAGTGTGCATTTCACACCTACATCTCAGCTCCAACTTGCTACCTCACTCAATAAGTGCTCCACAGAAGAGCCTCCCGGGCGGGCAGGTGGCTCTGTCTTGGACAAGGCAGGCCTCAGCTAGGGAGGCTGTGGCCAAGGCCACGCAGTCCTGGGCAGCAAGGTGCTGGATGGGGATTCAGATCTCCCCAGCTGCCTGCTGAGCTGTTGGCAAGTCAGCCTCCTTCTACAGGCACTTGTCTGAGACCTCCTCCAACTCCAACTTTCTAAAACTCTACTTTCCCTACACACCCATTCTACACATACTTTTTGGGACCCATGACTGTTTCAGATCATTTATTCTTCTTGAGAAAAACTCAAGTTTTCAACATACAGGACATGACCTTTAGTGGGTTGTGAAATAAATCTGGGGGCATACACTCAGTACTTTTTTTCATTAAATCGGCTGGAATAGGTGAGAAAATGTTGGCGTGCATCACATGTCGTGAAGACATTTTATAAAATTTGTTTCATTTATGTGAATATGCGAGTAGCTGTCACTGTCACATGGTAAGTTGTATTTGTTGCTCTGAGGATCTTGGGGGAGAGAGAGAGAGAGAGAGAGAGAGAGAGAGAGAGAGAGAGAATGCTCTAGCGGGTTTGGCTCAGTGGATATGGATAGAGTATTGGCCAGGAGACTGAAGGGTCCCAGGTTCGATTCCTGTCAAGGGCATATGCCTGGGTTGCTGGCTCCATCCCCAGTGGAGAGTATGCAGGAGGCAGCTGATCAGTGATTCTCTCTCATCATTGATGTTTCTCTCTCTCTCTCTCTCCCCCTCTCCTTCCCTCCCTCTCCCTTCCTCTTTGAAATCAATAAAAATATATATATAAAAAAAGTAAGTGCTAAAGAAACCCACAGTCTCTGGAATTCCAGGGATGGATAGTGAGTATGGTTTCTGTCACTGACTCCCCAGAAGTGCCTTTTGGGGAAGTGAGACTTGGGGCTGGGGTGGCTTTTTTTTTTTTTTTAATATATTTTATTGATTTTTTTACAGAGAGGAAGAGAGGAAGGGAGAGGGATACAGAGTTAGAAACATCGATCAGCTGCCTCCTGCACGCCCCCTACTGGGGATGTGCCCGCAACCAAGGTACATGCCCTTGACCGGAATCGAACCTGAGACCCTTGAGTCCGCAGGCCGACGCTCTATTCACTGAGCCAAACCGGTTTTGGCTGGGGTGGCTTTTGCTTTGAGCTGCTCTCCTACCCTGACTGACATCACTCAGCATTGCAGCAGACTCACTGCCAAGTGTGTCTTAGATTCCTGAGGAATGAGGAGAAGCGAGAGAGAAGCTGGACCTTGACCCTCCAAAGCTTGCACGGCCTGTGCTTCCCTGCCAGCTGTTCGATACCAGCAGCGGATGGCAGACGGAGGGCAGGGGGCCTGCCTGAGGCCGTGTGTCCCAGGGAGGTGGCTTTGGAATTAGAATGCACAGCGCCTGAATTTCAGACCTGGGGTCCACAATGCCTACTACCCTTCATGGGCACAGGCGTGGTTCACCAGTAACAGAGGAAAGAGTCCGGGCATCATTCATTCCTATAGTCACAGACACACATGGAGCACCCACTGCGTGTCAGGTGATGTCCTAGGCTCTGGGAGACACAGCCGTGACGGGATGAGGATGTGGGCTCAGTTGGAAGAAAGAATGTCTTTTGTGTATTGATCATAACATCCTGGAGGAGGGTGTGTGTGTCTGCTTCCCACCCCTCCCCACTCAGCACCCTGCCCATGGACTCTGCCTCCTACGCAGAGAGAATGGGAGGTTTGGGTGCCATCTGTCAGCTCCTGCCCCCATGCCCCGGGTTGGTTCCATCCAGCTGCACACCCTCTCCCCACCATTGTTCCCTTGTAAAATCTCCTTCTTCCACCTGGGCTGCAGAGGTGCCTCCTCTGCCTCTCAGCTCCCGCTCCTTCTCTCTTCGATCCCTGCATTTCATTCCTGTTCTCTCTCCTGGTGCCTTCACCATTTATAACACACCAAAGTCTCTCATTTCTTAAACAGACAACCTCTTCTCAACCTCCGTTTCTGCCCTTCTTGAAATTCAGGCTTCCCTTGCTGTCTGAGCTTTCTTCACTCGGAGCCGCCTTGAAGCTGTTAGCAGCCATGGAGATCTCAGAGTGAGGGAGATCCAGCTGTCCTGAGGACAGGGGGATTGAAGAGACAGGGAGACACGACAGGGAGACACGACAGGGAGCATCTGTGAAGTGGGGCGGGGGGCTGGGGAGAGGATAAGAAGCAGGGAGGAGGATGCGTGCACTACGGCTCTTCATTCCCTCATCGTACTCCTTATGACTGTAGTCTAAGGACTTTGACTAGAATTCTAGGATGCCCCTGCTCCTGCCAGTGCCCTAGGGAAGGAACCCAGGGATACAACAAAGTCATTCACACCCTAGTAAAAACCAGCTTCTCTTCCTCCGTGTCGGGCACACCCAGGCAAATGAGGGGAAGAGGAAGAGAAGGGAGTGTGGCACTTGTCTCCGGAGAGAAGGGACTTGATAATGATGAAATTCCAGGCCCCGTGTGACAAGCAGACAGGAAACATAGTTGGGGTCAAGGAATCTTGTTAGTGCCTTTCACTCCACCCAGCTGCTGCTGCTGCTGCTGCTTCTGACTGTGGTGGGAAACAAGCATCCAGCTTCCTCACCTTCCCCAGCTGGGGGCTCCACAGGCTGGCTGGGGGCAGTGACCCTCCGAAGCCTGAGAACCACTGGGAGTGCCTGTGACAAATGCTGACACCAGACCTACAACTCAGAATTGGGAGTAGAGTAGGGACATAAGACCCTGGTGTCTGGCCCGGCTGGCGTGGCTCAGTGGTTGAGCATCGACCTATGAACTAGGAGGCCACAAATTCCCAGTCAGGGCACATGCCTGGGTTGCAGGCTCAGTCCCCAGTGTGGGGCATGCAGGAGGCAGAGGATCAATGATTCTCTCTCATCATTGATGTTTCTATCTCTCTCTTACTTTCCCTTCCTCTCTGAAATCAACAACAATCTATCTATCTATCTATCTATCTATAATTATTATTATTTTTAAAGACTCTGGTGTCTGCATTTTATACTTCTCCCAAGGCCCTTGCTTGATGGTCACCAGCTAGGGCCCTAGAGTCAAAAAGACCTGGGTTTGGCTTTTGATTTTTCTACTTGCTAGCTCTGCAACCTTGGGTGAGTTACTGAGCTCTTGTAAACCTCTATTTTCTTATCTGTAAAATGGGATCATAATTATGGTCTGCCTTATAAAGCCTTTGTGAGGATGAAATGAACCGTGTGTAGAGTATAGAACTCGTGGTAAGTTAGCACACGGTGCATGATCCTTTGTAAAGTGCATTTTTGTGGGAACCCCTTTCACGTCCCGCGTGGTTCAGGGTTCCTGTTCAGGGTTCCGGTTCTGGAGAAGGCCGCACACAAATGAAAAGAGACTTGGAAAAGTGTTAATTTGGAAATATTGGGGGCCAGGCGGGAGTCCAACTCTAGTGGAAGGACTACTCTTTGCTCTGGCCTTGCCATCCCTTTTATTGAGACTATGGGATACGCCCATAACCTTTAGGCAGGAAATTCCAATAACAGAAATTTACATAGGAGTAACAGGTGGAGGCTGCTTCAGCTAACAATGTTTCAACTAAACAGTGAGTGATCAAAACAATTAAGGTTGTTGACCAGCCTTCCCAGTTTCCTGTCCACATCCTTCCATCAGTGGTAGAATGATTGGCCTCCGGCACATTTTCATATTGAGGTTCTCATTATGTGACACAAGCCACAGCTAAAAGCTGAGGTCTTGCCAGTTTTGGAAGTTCTTGAATGGGGGTTCGGCTTTCAGTTCTGTAATGAAAAGGAACTTGCATCAGCTTGGTATCAGGTTGGCAGCATAAAGAGAGCGTGAACTTTGGCCTCAGACAGAGCTGAGCTGCCTTCTTAGAATAGTCCATCACTAGCTGTGTTGCCTTTAGCAAATTGCTTAATCTGAGTTCTATCGCTTCATCTGTAAAATGAGAGCAATCATAGCCCCCTCCCCATTGTATAACAAGGTTATTATAAAGATTAAGTGATCAAACTTGGCCTCTTATGAGATCAATTGAGAACTTTATGCAAACAAAATCTTGCTCTAGCTGGTTTGGCTCAGTGGATAGAGCGTTGGCCTGAGGACTGAAGGGTCCTGGGTTCGATTCTGGTCAAGGACACTTGTACCTCAGTTGCAGGCTTGATCCCCGGCCCTGGTCGGGGTGTGTTTGGGAGGCAACTAATGGATGTGTTTCTTTCACATCAATTTTTTTTTCTCTCTCTCTCCCACTCCCTTCCACTCTTTCTAAAAATCAATGGAAAATATCCTTAGGTGAGGATTATCAAACACACACACACACACACACACACACACACACACACACACACACACCTCAATGGCTAGGCCCCAGCCCAGTTTAATTTAATCAGAGTATCTGATGTACTGCAGACAGGAGCAGTTTTTCGAGCTCCCCAGGTGATTCCAGGGTTCAGGCAGGGTTGGGAACTTATGCTGTTCTTCAGGTTCTTGACCCAGAGCCTACCACACTCAAGGAAGCTGATAATAGTACAATGTGCTCCCATATTTCCTCTCAGTCTTCCTTCTTCTATTCATGGGGTCCACCAAGAGGCTTTGCAGCTCCCTGACTTCCTCCCTACCACTGGGACCCCTTCACCTGTACGTGTGGACTCGGCCTCTCACCCCCACTCCCACCCCCACCCCGTGCTCTGGAACCTGATGACCTAGGGTTTGGAGTTGGACCAGCTCTGGTCACACCTTGACTCTTACCCTCTTCTGGTCTGTACTGGGCAGTGGGCACCCATGCTGGCTCATAGGGCCTGCATTACCTCTGAGTCCTGCCTTGAGAACCTTCCCATGTCAGAGAAATGCAGCACTGCTAGCCTTGAAGGTGGAGGAGGGAGCCGGGAGCCAGGGAACATGAATGGCCTCTGGAAGCTGAAAAGAACCAGGAAACAGCTTCTCCAGTAGATCCTCCAGCAGGGGACACAGCCCTGCCCACACTTTAATTTCAGCCCAGTGACATCATGTTGGACTTTAGACCTCCAGAGAACATTTGTGTGTTTTTTGTTTGTTTAAAAGATATTTTTTTGTTTGATTTTTTTAATCCTCACCCAAGAATGTGGTTTTATTAACTTTTTAGAAAGAGAGGAAGGGGGGAGGGAGAGAGAGAGAGAGAGAGAGAGAGAGAGAGAGAGAGAGAGAGAGAGAGAATGAGAATTGATTGGCTGCTCTCTGCATGGGATGATACCCAACCTGAGCCATATAGGCCAGGGCTACATTTGTGTGTTTGGTTTTTTGTGGTTTTTTTAAATATATTTTTTATTGATTTCAGAGAGGAAGGGAGAGGGAGAGATAGAAACATCAATGATGAGAGGGACTCATTGATCAGCTGCCTCCTGCACATCCCCTACTGGGGATTGAGCCTGCAACCCGGGCATGTGCCCTGACAGGAAATCAAACTGTGACCTCCTGGTTCATAGGTCAACGCTCAACCCCTGAGCCACACTGGCTGGGCTACATTTGTGTGTTTTAAGGCACTATGCTTGTGGTAATTTGTTAGAACAGCCCTAAGAAATGACTTGGTCCTAAATGCTGCTGCCCGGGGCTCCCACCTTGTACCAATGAGGAGCGGCCTCCTTCAGTGACATCTCAGTTCAATTCTAAAAATGTAAGTTACTTTTGATTACTAAGCAGACTCATTTTATTTTAAACATTTAGTTGTGCTTTTTCTAAAACTTCAATCCTTGACTCAAAGCTCTCCCCTTTGCCCCAGTGAAGAGAGTAAAGAGGGGTTGAGGCTGCCTTGGCTCCCTCTGCACCCCTCCCCTGCACTTTCTCCTCTGGGGTTGGATAGAGGAGGAAAGACTGGGGCAAACAGTTCTCCACAGGAAATCTTTCATCAGTGGGCCATTCCTGCTGAGTTGGTTTGTGGTGTTGAGTGAAGACCCTAGCCTTGGCCCTTGGCCCTTGGCCCTTGAGAGGTTCCTTGCGGACCCTTGAGAGACCCAGCTTCATCGTTGAGCTGACTGCCAGCATCCTCTCATGCAAACACGTCTTTGCCCCATGCTGCAGTAGCGCCACAATCTCATCTACTCCAGGCCTGCTGTCACGGGTGGGATTCGGCTTACACACCTTCCAGGGCCTGACCTTATCATACAGCTATTGCATGTTGCCCCCTGGCAGGACTCCTGCCATCACTCCCAGAGCTCCTCTCACCTCTCCGGTGGCACCCTGGCCATTAAACTATGCTGGTGGCCCAGAGGACACCCTACTGGGAATGGGATGTGCTACATCCCCCCTCTCTCAGCTGCACTCTCTCCAAAAAGACAAGTTCTGCTGAAAGGCACCTCCCAGCGGTCCATGGGGAAGACGACTGTTTCTCTGGTCTTAGAATTCGGGGAACTTGGGATGCTTATTCTCAACTGTGGGCCCCAGTCATTCTGGGGAATCCCTTGGCTCCTCACACCACATATCAGTACCACAGTGATGCTCCTTTCAAAGTAAAATATCCTGAATTCCACTTGGCTTTTCGTTGATCACTTGGGAGCATCCTGACTAATGTCAACAGAGGAAGGCTTTATAGCATAGAAAGCATCTGCCCTCCTTCCTACCTGGGTGACCTTGGGCAGGTCACTTCACCTCAGTTTCAGCTCTGGTGTGGTGGAAAGGAGAGTGGAGGTGAGGCTGAGATGAGGGGAGAGATGGGAAAGCAGTTGTGGACTGAACACACTCGAAGCATCTGATGGAAAATCAAATCCACACGATCTGTCAGAACAAAACTGCAAAGTGACCTATAGTTTCACTTTCTGTCGTAATTTCTTTGAACTTGAAATCTGAGCTGTGGCTTTTCATGAAAGTTACACCATGTGGTTGATTGACTCTTTTTTCAGTTTTATCAAACTAAATGCTTCAAAAAATCAAGTAACCCAGAGGGTTTATAGTTACAGCCCCCCCATTTCCCCACTTTCCTCCTTCCACCCAGTCATGCTCCTCAGATGCAACGGCTTTGAACTCTTATATCCTGGCATTTATTTCTAGCGCTCTAAAGAGATGTTTATGTTGCTTTGTGGAGAAATCCTTCAAAAGTAAGACAAAAAGACAAAGAGAACAAAAATAGGAGAGGAAAATTAGACAAAGAGACTCACATTTGTATATGTGAAAAGAGGAGAAAAGGGAGAGAAGAAATCCTATTTATCTGTCTATCCACCCACCTATCTGTCTATCAGGTTCCCCAGAGCTAAGAAGGTAAGATTCAATAAAAAATAATAAAATTTTTTTCAAGTAAGTATTAAAAGGATTTCTTTTTTTTTTTTAAAGTGAGATTCCAATTTAGATTTGTTGAACAAAGAGGCCATGCTCTGATACGTGGCAGCATCTTCTTCTCTAAAAAAAATATTTTTTATTGATTTTAGAGAGTGAGGAAGGGAGAGAGAGAGAGAGAGAGAGAGAGAGATCAATGAGAGAGAAACATGGATCAGCTGCCTCCTGCAGCACCTGGGCATGTGCCTTGACTGGGAATTGAACCCTGGCAACCTCTTGGTTCATGGGACAACGCTCAACCAACTGA
The DNA here is from genome assembly GCF_963455305.1 of Plecotus auritus. NCBI lineage: Eukaryota > Metazoa > Chordata > Mammalia > Chiroptera > Vespertilionidae > Plecotus > Plecotus auritus. The sequence continues at coordinate 42,786,339 of NC_137774.1, forward strand.
GCTACGCTGGCCGGGCACATGGCAGCTTCTTACGTCCAGTGCCCTGTGACCTCACTGAGCCCTGAAAAACCCACTTTCACAGCCCCCATTCAACGTCAAGTTTCTATTCTCCATGGTTTCTTTTTCCCTTTGTTCTTCTTCGTCTATTACTTTCCTTTGTGCATCCTGAAGGGTGATCTACAACAAACTTCTCCCTAGTGCCTGCCTGGCAGACGAGCTATCCCTGCTCTCTGGTTGTTGACACTTTGCTGTCTTAAGAGTAAATCCCCAGCACATTTACCAACATGGATAAATGACAAAAACAACATTGAGCAAAAAAGGAAGCTGCGGAATGATGAGTATAGCACAGTGCTGGTTATGCATGGCCAGTTTTGCCACACATAAGTTTATTAATAGACAAAGAGCACTATATTTGAGTAAGCCAAACCTTCATTAAGGAAACGAAACAAAATTTGGAACTGAAAATCCAAATTGTAATATAACAACTTCATAGATGACCACACTGTGCCAGTAATGCCCATTTTTAAATAGCAAGCCAAGTCAGAAGGTCTTCGTAGTGAGAATGGCTTCAGCAGCAGCCTAATTCTGCCCCTGTTCCTCTGCCACCCGCCTGGGTCCCTGTTGACATTGTTAATATTATTCAAAAGCATGCATCAGGCCCTAGCTGGTTTGGCTCAGTGGATAGAGCGTCGGCCTGTGGACTGAAGGGTCCTGGGTTTGATTCTAGTCAAGGGCACATGCCCAGGTTGTGGGCTCAGTCCCCAGGAGGGGACGTGCAGGAAGCAGCTGATCAATGATTCTCTCTCATCATTGATGTTTCTATCTCTCTCTCCCTCTCCCTTTCTCTCTGAAATAAAGTATGAATCAGAAATGGTGCTACATCAGCACCCATGGTGAGCTTCCATTGGCTAGATGGTGACAAGGAAGCTGATTCTCACATAACCAGGATATTCTAGGATCTCTCCCAGGCCTCAAGGATCATTTCTAGTTTAATATCCAAATGAACTGTCAGAGTGCTCATTCCATGGGTGAGGGGAGCCCAGCCCCTCCCCAGGATCTCCCTGAATTCCTGGAGGCCACTCCCAAGTCCATCCTGCTCCCACTGTCACTTGGGGCCTGGCAGCCACTGTTCTCTCTGCTTGCCCCTGTGTCACCCCTCGCTTGGAAACCCGCTGCACACATGTCGTTTTTCCCCAGGTTCTGTTCATACAAGCCCTTGTTGTGCAATTTAATGGAAGATTTTATTACAAATCTTCTGTTTGGGAACAGAAGAGTACAACCATTTAAGAGTGAATATTAGACAGAACGGTCCTACAGAGGCACTGGTCACTTTCCATTGTGGAACCTTCCTAATGATACCCCCCCCCCCATCTAAAGAAAAACTCTCACAATTCTCTCTCCGTGTTGTGAATTAAGCCCATGTTGCCTGTTTGATATAAAAACAACTGCATGGGGGGCGGGGGGTAAGAGGGGAGAGGTAATCAACCAAAGACCTTGTATGTATATATGTATAACCCATGGACATGGACATATGGTGCTGAAGGCCTTGGGCAGGGGGCCTGGAGGAAGTTAATGGGGGGAAAAGGGGGACATATGTAATACTTTCAACAATAAAGATTTTTTTTTTAAAAAAAAGACACAACTTTAGAAAAATAGAAAAAAAGAAACCTGCATGGGAGACATCTGTAATACTGTCAACAATAAAAGAAAAATTTTTTAAAACTGCTGTCAGTTATTGCTTTAAATGGCATTTCCCCCTCCTACTGCATGTTTGATGATATATATATATATATATATAAAAAGCAGTGATTGCATCTTCCATTTCTGGAGTGCCAAGTTAGTCCAAATCTTATTCTAACCCTCCCAAATCCCCTGAGAAGTCATAGGCCGCATCCCTCCCATATTGCAGACAAGGACACAGAAGGTTAAAGGACTTGCCTGAGGTCTCCCAGCTGCTAATCAGCAGGGCTTGACTGTGAGCCGGTGCCTGCCTGATCCCTAAGCAGATGTGTCCTCACAAACGTGGTAGGTAACTGCCCCACCACCCTAGCATGCCTTTCACTCATGCTTCATTCCTCCATCTCCATTCTCCTCAGGAATCCACAGCAATGGATTGGTGGAGGGACAATTTCTGGATCATCTTAGCTGTGGCCATCATCATCGTCTCTGTGGTCCTGGGCCTCATCCTGTTCTGTATCTGTAGGCGTTTGCTCAGACAAGGTAATGGCCATCTCACCTGGGCAGGTGGAGGGGTGTTTATAAGTGCATTAGGGATCCTTTAGAGCAAGATTAGTTCCAGGCCTGTATGGGCTGAACTTTGGATTAAGTGTGGTGCATTCTGGGTTTCAGCTCGAGCCCTGCCACTAACTTGTATCCTTGGGTCTCAGTTTCCCCATCTGCATAGAGAAGGGAGGGAGGTTAACTAATGGCCAAGGACTCTTCCAGCCCGAAGGGCTTGGGTGAAGGCAGAATCTATTTGGAGGCTCACTGTGCTCCAGGGCTTTCTCTTCAGTAAGCTGCTGATCACAGCACCTCATCTCTGAGACGGGAAACAGAGCACTGGTCTGTGTAATGTCAAAACTGCCTTGATTCCAAACCCATCAAGCTGTACACCTTCAATGTGTATAGCTTTCCATATGCCAACCATAACCGCAATAGGTGGTTTTTAAAAATGGTCTTGAGGCATGAAATATAGACTCGATTTATGATCAACTGGTTTGTCTACCATGATTGCCTCCTCTAAGATCATACTCTGAATTCTGGTATTACCCACCTTAGCCAGAGGTTCCTGGCATCCTCAGACATAAATAAGCAGCTTCCTGGAGGTTGGCACTTACTGTAGATTAAATACAAGTGGTTTTCCATGTTTATATTCATCACCAGAAACATGAAACCCTTGGTTTGGTGGTGTGTTTTCTTGAGGTCGTATCCCTTTACATAATGTCCTAAACCTGGAGGACCCCTGAGGACGGTAAATACAAGTCCAGCCACTTTCCCCAGGAGCCCCTCCAGGAGGCACTGACCTCCTGCTGCATCTGGACAAGCCTCAGAATCCTGCTTACCCCAGTGCTGGAATGTGAGGGCCACACAAAAAGTGAAATCTTGTCATTCTTTTAATCTCTTTTTATTTATTTCATTTTTTTTTTATTAATTTGAGAGAGGAAGGGAGAGGGAGGGAGAGATAGAAACATCAATGATGAAAGAGAATCATTGACCAGCTGCCTTCTGCACTGGGGATCAAGCCCACAACCCGGGCATATGCCCTGACTGGGAATCGAACCGTGACCTCCTGGTTCATAGGTCGATGCTCAACCACAGAGCCACACTGGCTGGGCCTCTTAATCTCTTTTTAGAGATGAGAATATTAAGATTCAGCAGGAGGTGAAGCCTTGGTTGACGTCTCAGAGGGTTGGTGGCAGAGTTGGGAGCAGAACTCAGGCCCACTGAGCTCCCAGTTTAATATTCTTTTCTCTCTACCCCTTCATGGTAATTAGTTATTTTATTTCATTTTTTTAAGTAATTAGTCTTTTTAATACAAAATGTATATTCTGGCCCCTGTAGTCCTCTACTCATTTGCCTTCTTAAAATGTCTCGTTCTCAGATACAGACAAAAGTATACTCCTGAACAAAAACTTTACCTCTTCTTTTATCTCGACCCACTTTTATTCACAAGCAGTCTATAATTAATAACTTACATGCCCAGTGCATCACAAATGACAAACTGCTTTTCCCATTTTTTATGTCATTTCCTCCCAACTGCACTTTTGCTTACTCATTTGACCTGTATTTCTGAATGCCAACTGTGTGCCAGGCGTAGTACCAGGCAACAAGGAAATAAACACAGCCCACGTGCTCTTGCCTTCATTGGATTAGCTCAGCCAGCCTGGGTTAAAGTCCACCTCTACCAATTTTTGGCTCTGTGTCCCTAAATCTGTTTCTTCCTGGTGGTTCTTCCAAATGTCCCGAACCAGCCTGGGTTCTGAGGATTTTTAAACTGTAAAATCACAACTTTTTTTTTTCTTTTCTTTTCTTTTTTTTTAAATATATTTTATTGATTTTTTTACAGAGAGGAAGGGAGAGGGATAGAGAGTTAGAAACATTAATGAGAGAGATACATCGATCAGCTGCCTCCTGCACATCCCCTACTGGGGATGTGCCCGCAGCCAAGATACATGCCCTTGACCAGAATCAAACCTGGGACCTTTCAGTCTGCAGGCCAAAGCTCTATCCACCGAGCCAAACTGGTTAGGGCTTTAAAATCACAACTTTTGCTAATTCTTCCTAAGTGAATGATGTTGTTGTTTTTTTCCTTAGGAGGGAAACTGGACATTGCTAGACCCTTGAATCAAAAGCCTAATGATGAAGAAATGATGTATGAGTAAGTGGGGGAATCCTTCTGCTTTTTAAGTCTGAGAACTGCCTGCTCACTTCCACTCCTGGGCCTACGCTGCTGTGCCAGTGTTAACGCCTGCTTTTCCTTTGCAGCCAGTGAAATGTCATGTCTGCCAATTCTCCCCACTTTAAGGAGCGATGTCTCAGGGCTTTGGCGGTGTCTCTCTCTGCTCCCCAACTCCTCTCTCATGTCATCTACTTTTTCAAATATATATATATTTGAAATATATATATGTGTGTGTGTGTGTGTGTGTGTGTGTGTGTGTGTGTGTGTATGTATACACACACACTAGTGGCCTGGTGCACAAAATTTGTGCACATTAAAAGGGGGACCCAGAGTCAAGTCCCTACCCACCCACATGCGCCTCAAAATCACATGAGACCCAGACCCGGCCGCGCCCCCCCCCCCCCCCCCCCCGCCATTGGGCTAGATCCAGACCTGGCCAGTCCCACCCTTGTCAAGCCCCACTGGGCAGGGGGCGCAGCCTCAGGTCCCCCGTCAAGCCCTGCTGGGTGTGGGAGGGCGTAGCAATCAGGTCCCTGCTGATTGCTCCTTAAGACTCCTTAAGGGAACTTGGCCTCAGCTGTGGGTGCAACCATCTTTGTGATGGAGTGATGGTCAATTAGCATATTCCCTCTTTATTAGATAGGATATTTCAGAGAGGAAGAGAGAGATGGAAACATCAATGGTGAGAGAGAAACATCGATGGGCTACCTCCCACACTCCCCCTTACTGGGGATTGAGCCTGTACAGCCCAGGCATGTGCCCTTGACCAGAATCGAACCCAGGACCCTTCAATCTTCAGGCCGACGCTCTATCCACTGAGCCAAATCAGCTAGGGCTGTAATCTACTTTGATAGAGGTCATAGGTCAGGTTCTGGGTTCTGGGTCCCCCATTCAGGGTGAGTTCTGCCCTTCTTTTTTGAAGTGGATTACAAATATAATTCTCTAAAAGCTATTGCACTGAACAAAAACCAACTTCACTTTTGTATTTTGTAATATCGTTGGGGCTTTATAATTGCTATCTATGGTGGGGTCCCCCAGACCACCTTTAGGTTGGAGGATTCTCTAGGAGGACTTACAGGACCCAGGAAAGTAGTTATAGCTATGGTTATGGGCTATTACAGCGAGAGGACACAGAGTCAAATCAGCAAAGGAAGCCTTGGCCCTGGCTGGTGGCTCAGCTGGTTAGAGCATTGGCCCATACACCAAAAGTTTGTGGGTTTGATTCCCGGTCAGGGCACATACCTAGGTTGTGGGTTCAATCCCCAGTCTGGTGCATACGGAAGGCAACTGATTGATGTTTCTTTCACATTGGTATTTCTCTCTCTCTCTCTCTCTCTCTCTCTCTCTCTCTCTCTCTCTCCCTCTCTCCTTACCTCTCTCTCTAAAAAAAAAATAAAATTAAAAATCAATAAAAACATATCTTCAGGTGAGTGTTAAAAATGACACACCACTCCCCCCCACCCGCCAAGAAAAAAATCAGCAAAAGGAAAAAGTCACATAGAGTGGAGTCCAGGAGAGACCAGGCACAAGCTTCCAGTTCCCCCTCCCGGTGAAATCCCATGGACAGCGCTTCATCCTCCCAGCAATGCACTGTGTCAGCCTGTGCGAAGCACTGCCAACCAGAGAAGCTCACCTGAGCCTGGATTTCTGGGGTTTTATTGGGCATCAGTCACATAGGCGTGGAGCGCCCGTATAACTACTTTATCAACTCAGCCTCCAGCCCCTCCGGAAGCCAAGCCGATACAGCATGACCCGAGGCCCTTGGCAAACACTAGCAGGCAGGCGTTCACCGGCAGTCACCTTGTTAGCATAAACTATCTGGCTGGCCCAAGGCCACAAGTACACAAAGTCACTCTTATCAAGCAGAATATTTCGGGAGCTTAGAGGTTATCTCCCAGGAGCTGGTCAAGGGCCAATCCTTTCTTTGGAATGTACACACTGTCTGAAACACAATCTAGGCTCTACTAAAATGAATTTTGTTGCGGCTCAAGGGGTCCAGCAAATAACAGGCCTCCTCCCCCGCCAGCTCTGGTCCATGAGGAGTAAGACCAATGTGTCATGCGGTTAGGTAACAACATGTTGCCTTTACTGAGGACAAGACTGGCATTGCAGACTGTGGCGCTTCTCCGTGGGCAAGTGCCTTTTCTAATTCAAAACCAGGAGACGTTCCTGCTCGGGGCACAGGCAGCTCGGCAGCAGCTCGGGTCTCGCCCGCAGGGCCACCCTTTCTCTGAATGGCCAACACCAGAGCAGAATACTTGCTTTCTGCATTCAGGCCTGCTCCGGAGGAGAAAGTGGGAACAGCTGGACTTTCCCCAAATTTAGGAGTCAGGTACATTCCCCTCCTCTCCTAGGAAGAGCCATGGAGGGGTGGAGAAAAGGCCACTGATGTAACTCTCGCCATGTGTCCCTTTCTCCACTCCTCCGCAGCCTAAACTCAGAGGAGACCAAAACTTCCTCAGAAGAATCTAGTACCAGTTTGAAAATCGAAGTACAGAGAGAGGAACGGGGTCTAGGTTGGAGTCTACCTTTTTGTTGAAACTTCTTAGAGCAATATGAACACAGAAAATTGCACACAGTAAGAGTACAAGTCAATACAGTTCCAAAAACTGAACAGACCCAGGTAGCTGGCACCCGGCTTTTTTAAAAAGTTGCCAGCACCTCAACATCTTATATTCCCTTTCAGCCATTCTACCGCCAGGATAACCACTATCTGAAATAGGATAGGTTAGTTCCTTCTTGTTTTTAGGCTTTATATAAATGGAGTTACACAGTGTGTATTATTTGGTGTTTGGCTTCTTTTGCTCAGCGTTTTGTGAGATTCACTGTGTGTGTTTACAGATTGTTCATTCTCACTGCTATAGAGTATTCCACTGTGAGAGGGTACCCCTGTGAATTTATCCATTCTACCGCTGATGGGCATTTGGGGAGTGTCCAGTTTGAGACGTTATGACTAGTGCTGTTATGAACATTTGGACGAGGATATGCAAGCATTTCAGTAGGGTATATGTCCAGTAGTGGCATTGCTGTCACATGTTGCGAATCAAAATAGAGCTGGTGCTTACCTCCGCTCTTCACCAGCTCAGGGGAGCCCAGGACGGGGTGCTCCATGCTCTGTTACAGTACTTCAACGCCCTTCCCTCAAACCCAGCTGCTCTCTGGGCTACAGGAAGTGGTTTCTTTAGGGTGCTGGCTACAAATGGGGTATAAGACCTAGAAAGGGCAGGTAATGCTTCCAGGTTTCAGGGACCTAGATTTGAATGCTCAACCCTGTCCACTTTCCTTGACGTTTTCCTTTCAGTCCACGGACAGCAGGCATGGTCAAAACCAAACACCAATGCCCTAGCTGGTTTTGCTCAGTGGATAGAGAGTCGGCCTGCGAACTGAAAGGTCCCAGGTTCAATTCCGGTCAAGGGCACAGGCCTGGGTTGTGGGCTCGATCCCCAGTGGGGGACTTGCAGGAGGCAGCTGATCCATGATTCTCTCTCATCATTGATGTTTCTATATCTCTCTCCCTCTTTCTTCCTCTCTGAAATCAATAAAAATATATTAAAACACACACACACACAAAAAAAACAAACCCCAAACACCAACCCCTTTTTCTTTCTCCCCAGGAATGTTCTCGATCAATCACCAGGTCAGTTGCCCCCTCTGCCACCTAGAGGGTTGCTTTCTCAACAAGATGCCTGTAAGTATATTTTGCTGATAACAGTCCCATTTAAGGTAGGGTAACAAATTTATCCAGGTGTCTGAGTTGGCTCAGGCTGCCCATAACAGTGTACTATAGACAGGGTCACTTAGACCATAGGAACTTATTTTCTCCCAGTCCCAGAGGCTAGAAATCCAAGATCAAGGGGCCATCTGATTTGGTTTCTGGTGAGGACTGTCTTCCGGTTTGCAGATGGCTGCCTTCTCTATGGCTACCTTCTTGCTGTGTCCTCACAAGATGGGGAGAGCTCTCTGCTGTCTCTTTTGATAAGGGCACTAATCCTGGTGGACCAGGGTTGTAGCCTTATGACCTCACTTAACATTAATTACTTCCCTGCAAGCCCCATCTCTCAGTACAGCCACACTGGGATTAGGGCTTCAACACACAAATGTTGTGGGACATGAGCCTTCAGTCTAGGATTTGCAGCTGGCAGCAACCTGTTCAAAAAGGATGAATAAGTGTAAAAGGGTTAGACTAAGTACCAGTAGCCTCCATCAATATTCACATTCAAATCCCAGCTCAGAACATGAATAAACAGAACCGTGGGGCTGTCGCTGGGCCTCTCACCCTTCTCTCAGAAAAACTGCCTGGTTTCCTTGACTGGAATGTTATTCCTTGAGTTCTTCAGGCAGCTGGCTTTGCCTCATCCTTCAAGTGTCATCTCACATGGCACCACCTCAAAGAAGCCATTCCTAATTACCCTATCTAGATGTTAATGTTCTTTATGAAACCAAAAGTGTCTTATGTAGTTATTGTTCCTTTGTTCATTTATCAGTCTCCTCCACTAGCATATAAGCTCCAGGAAACAGGAACCTTTCTGGTCTGGTTCACCCCTACGAACAGTGTCTGGAGCTCAGTAGATAATGAGTAAAAACGTTTTACTTGGATGGATAAATAATAATATTAGCTAACATTGATTTGGCATGCACTGTGTGTCGGGCCCTGTGCTAAGCCCTTTATAGGCATCATCTCACTTAATCTTCTCAACAACTCTAGGAGGCAGGTACGTTATTATTATCCTCTGACAGGTGAGGACACTTAGACACAGAGAAGTTAAGTGACTTATTCAGGGTCACACTGCTGGAGCTTGAACATGAACTTGGATCTGTCTCCATGAACTCAGATCTAATTGCAGAGCTCTGCAGAAAAAGAAATGGTGGCAGTTTTCCCGGTTCTCTGAGGAAAAGATGAGATTGTGGGCCAGGCAGTTCCAGCTCCCATGAAAAGTGGAGCTGAGCTGTTTTGTCATCCTTCCTGTAGCCACTTTGGTCCTTTTGCTATGTACCCATGCTGCACTGAGTTAACCTTTTGAAACACCATTGTTCCCTTTTCCTTAGCAGGGAGATTCATACATGAGCAATTAGCAATCATTCAAGAAAACAGTGTCAGTCATTGTGAGGGATGTGCCAAGAAGGAAATATGGTTCGTATCACTTCCTTATGAGAATCAGGATCTGTAGACACAACCTTACTCACTTGGTTGGTTTCTGGTCAAAGTTTCTGTTTCATGGTTCCCACTGTAGTGCAGTCTTAGACAGAGGAATGTGGCAGTCAAGATGTCTGACCAATATTTGTCATTTATTCACTTGGGGATCCTGAGACCGTGTCGTGTCTGTGCTTCAGCTTTCTTTGTAAAATGGGGATCTGGTCCACCAAGAAATGAAAAGACTACCCATGAAAACCATGCTAAGCCACTTGGTCAAAAACACATACATGCACAAGAGCTTTGCATCTAAGGACCTCTGTGTGTATTCTAGCCCCACAGGAAACCCCAAGTGAGCCACCATCGACATACTCATTGGTAAATAAAGATAGAAATGTGAAGACAGTTTCCATCCCAAGCTATATTGAGCCTGAAGGTGACTATGATGACGTTGAAATGCCTGCAGCTATGGAAAGCCATCATTTTGAAACAACCGTTTCTTCTTTTTGGCAAGCTGAAGAGAGTTCACACAGCTTATTTTAAGGCCATCAGGAATAGTTGAACTTCCATGTGTCAGGTCCCAGAAGCAGTGGTAACGTTGTACAGCTCTGTAAGATAAACACTCTCTGAACCCTAGCAATGAAGAAGTGTTCTCGATCAAATGACTGCAACCAGAGAAGAATGCGGCTGCTCAACCCTGAAGACTGAGTCAGGCCCTGAGCTTCTGTTGAGTGAGTGTCCACAGGAAGGACTGCTGGGCTTCATGGCTCCCAGAGGGGAAAGCCACTCTGTTCTCGGCCCCCTTCCCTCTCTCCTTCCCTTCTTTGTATGGGTCTAAGTGATCTTCAAGCTTGGTGTTGACTGTGCAGAGCCTTTCAAGTTCCCAACCCCAGCACCACCTCTAGGAGCACAAGGTCTTGTCTCTACCGGCCCCACCCACCTCCTGTGAGAGCATCTGTGGTGGTAGTTGCATTGCGGCTGAGCGCTCTTGTGTGCAAGGCACCACGTCAGCCTTGCAAGTTCTTCAAGGGTGGGCAGTGCTTTCTGTTCTTGTGAACCCTCCCCACCTACACACACCTCAAACCCCAGTGTTTCTCTATGACGTTACCAGGCTGACCATAGAGATTCAAGTTCTCACCCAGATTTTTTCCTGTGCTTCCCAGTTGCACCAGAACAATCAGCAAAGGACAGATGTTACACCACTGGCCTAAAATAAGGTGTCATTTTGCCTTATGTATAGTGGGCTACAGGAATGGTAGGTTTCCCAGGAAAAATATTGGGAAACAGGAAAGAAAGGGGCGATTAAATGGCAGATTCAAGATGAGAGTTCAGGCTTAAGGCCCTCCTCCATAACTGTCATTACGGCTTCCTCCCCATATGAAGTTGGTGCAAACAGCGCCAAGCCCCTTCCCTCCAGATCACTGTCCCTGCGCATCTTGGAGGCAGCACCTGCAGTGTGATGTGCTGCGGCTAAGGAGGTGCCAGGGGAGTGTCCTGCTAAATGAGTGCCTTAGTGTGGTCCCTGAGCCTTAAGTCAGCTTTGTAGATCCCTGAACCCCATCAGTTCTGTCAAGTTGATCCACCAGAGCTCTAGGACTTGACACTTTCTAACCAGACTCACAAGACACTGATTTCTAAGCAATCCCTGGGAAATACAGCGAATGAGCAGACTTGCAGGGAGCGCAAATGACCTGTGAAAAGCCTTGGGAGTGACTGTTGGATGAGCTCCTCTTCCGGAGATATAAAGCGTGTTCCTGCTGTATCAAGCTTCCTCCCTCAACCAGTGCTGGACCAGCGGGAACACATCTTCCTCCCAGGTTAACCTCTTTCTAGACTCCATGGAGACTCTGGCTGCCTGTCAGTACCTCCTTATTTTAGGCCAGTGGTTCTCTCACTATGGCCTTCTAGAAATGTGGTATTCAACGCACCAAAGAGAGGACTCTTCTCAAATTAGAGAAAATAAGTTAGCAGACGGAAGTGTTTTACATGTATGCTTTCCTCTCATACATGTTCAGTAAGCCATCCACATCCATCTCAATCCCTGCCCTCATCTTGCTCCAAACATTCATGAATGACCTCACTGATGGCCATGAGCTCAGTACCCCCTCTATTCTGATGAGTTCCAAATCACAGACTTTAGCTGAGCTCTCTCTCCTCAATTCCAGACTGAGTGGCTTCCAGGATATCTCCATATGACTCTCCCCTGTCCCCTCAAGTTCAACATACTGTATATAAGAAAGAACGAATTACCTACCCCAATTCCAAGGCCCCTGTGCTCTGCCAGCTTCTTCATTGCTGAAGTCAGAAGCTAGCACACTATCTGGAGTCCTTCTTTCCCATGTCTCCACCTCCTGTTGATTGCACCTCTCAAAGAGCTCACCAGTCAGTCCACATGTCTCCATCACCGTGCCTAGGTCAGGTGTGACCAACACTTGCCAAGGGAACTCCAGTAGTCTCCCAACTGGTCTCCTGCCTCTGGCGTCTCACCCCCCAATCCCCTTTCTACATGGCAGCTTGTAATTTTCTAAAGTGAACATCTGACCACTTAATTCATATGCTTAAATCTCTTCTTTACCCATTATCCTCATAAAAAGCCCAAAATCCTTAATATTGATTACAAGATTTGTCAGCATAGGGTCACTGGTTATCTCTTGCCAACCCTCTCCTTCCCCAACCCCTTGCAACTTCCACTCTGTGTAAATTTTTGTTCTGGCCATTTGAATTGACCTCGTCTGTGGTCTCTCTTGCTCTTATGGCTATGCACAGTACCCTCACCTCTGTCTGGATCTCCCCCACCTTCTGATCCTTCCCATCGCTGCTTAGATCCTTTCCTCACCACCCCAAATGTGGGTCTGGTGCCCTCTTAGATGCTCTCCTCTCATAGCATCAGCATGCGGTAATGACATGCCTACCTGTCTTTCTCCTCCACTGGACTGACAGCAATATGAGGGCAGAAGCTGCATCTCTCTTCCCCACATTGTTCTCTCTGCTCCTATTCAATGTGCAGGTACTTTGTAGATGCTCAATAAAGACGCTGTATAAATATCAACTGAATGAATGAATAAACTCCTCTGGGATCTCACCACTCCCTGTACTTGGCCCTATGAAAATACCTCTGCATTATAATTGCCTGGTTGCATTTCCATTCTCCTTTTTAAATCTGGGTCTCCTATGGGGTGGAACTTGTCTGGCTCACTGTTATATTCCCCGTCTCCAGCACAAACCCTGGCACATGGTAGGCACTTCATAAATATTTATTGGATGTTGAACATCAAACAAGCATGTGTAATTTGGTTGAGATTTTATACCTGCACTAAAGCCACATTTTTTTGCCAACAAAGTTGTTACTGGTTTGGATGATAGAATTAAATATATCAGGATTTCATAGGACCTAACTTCTGTGTACCTTAAACCCCACAGGAAACCACAAGTCAGCCACCAGCTACATATCTATAGTAATAAAAGCATAACATGCTAATTAGACCGGACAACCTTCCGGACGAAGCCAGGGCTGGCTGCAAGGGAAGCTCAGGTCCCGGGTGCCTGCCGGTGGCCAGAGGGAAGCCGGTGCCAGCAGCCGGGGGAAGGAAGGCCTACTCTTGCACAAATTTCATGCATCAGATCTCTAGTTCATAGATAAAGTTAGAAATAAGAAGAAAAAATGGTGATAGAAGACTTGACTTGGGGTATTGAACACACAATACAGTGTAGTGATGATGTGTTATGAAATTGTGCACCTGAAACTTCTATGATTTTGTTAACCAGTGTCACCCCAGTAAATTCAATAAAAAGGAAAAAGAAATTAAAAGATATGTTCCATCCTGAGATCTATGAGCCTGAAGATGACTATGATGATGGTGAAATCACTACAAATATTAAAACCATCGTCTTAAAACAACTCATGGTCAGCCACTATGGATTCTACTCTTTTCAGCAAAAGCCTGAGATTTTTCTGTATGGTCCACTTCTTTCTCTTGTCTCCATTGGTGCAATTTGTGTAGATCCCCACCCAACTCAGGGGTAGAGTACATGACCCAGGCTGACCAATCGAAGATTCCCATTCTCTTGGCCACAGTGACTGATTGGTTGATTCTTTGAGTACCAGGGCAGGTGTTCTTTTTCACAGGACTTGAAGCTAACAAGCTGGACACTTTCAATGTAGAACCTGTCACAGAGGCACTGAGCTGAGATAAGAAGAGAGTTCCGCCCTAAGCTGGTTTGACTCAGTGGATAGTGTCGGCCTGAGGACTGAAGGGTCCCAGTTCGATTCTGGTCAAGGGCACATGCCCGGGTTGTGGGCTCGATCCCCAGTAGGGGCTGTGCAGGAGGCAGCCGATCAATGATTCTCTGCCATCATTGATGTTTCTCTCTCTCCCACTCCCTTCCTCTCTGAAATCAATAAAAAAATATTTTTAAGAAAGAAAGAAAGAGAGAGAGAGAGAGAGAGAGAGAGAGAGAGAGAGAGAGAGAGAGAGAGAAAGAGAGAAAGAGAGAAAGAAAAAAGAGAGTTCAGATCCTCATGGTATTGTCTGAGCTCCTGTCTGCTGCCATGCTTATGTGGGCATTACTTCTGGGTTTTTCAGTTACACAAACCGATATTCTTTAAAAGCTTTCACACTGCCCCTTCAGACCCATCCCTACCATCACTGCCTAATGTTGGTCTTGTAGTCCTTCATGTGGCTCAATGCAAAAGCCTCTTCTTGACTGTGCTCCTCCAGTCCATCTCCCACTTGCTGTCAGAGTGAACTTTCCAAAATACAAATCTGATTCGGTCCCGGCCCTGCTTAAAATTCCTTGTTCCGACAAGAATAAAACCCACACTCCCTAGCACACCCTGCAAGGCCCTGGTTACCTGGTCCCCACTGGGCTCATTTCAGCACCTCTCCTCCCACCCTGAACTGACCAGCTCCCCGAAACATCAAAATGGTTAAGTCTTTGTATGTCCTCTTCCTTGTGCTGGGAACCCTTTCCCCTCCTTCTCTACCCACTAAACTGTGACTCGCCCCTGAGCACCCACTGGAGCACCGTGTTCTCCGAGAGCTCTTTCCTCACTGGGGCAGGTGCACCGTTCCTCGGCATTTCTCTTGCACTTATCACAACACATAGTGACCCACCTTGTGGTTACACATCTCCCCTTCCCATTGGCTATTGGGCTCCTGAGGATTAGGATTATGTCTTAGGGTGACTCAACATTCAACTTTTCCCAGGACAGTTTTGGCTTTTGTGTGATATCTTGGTGTAATTATTAAGAGCACCCCCTTTTACTCTCAAAAGTGTCCTGGTTTGGATGATAAATGACCTGTTCACTGTACTTCTTCATGGTCAGGTCAGTGTCTACACAGAGTGAGAGTTAAAAAAAATATTTTTTTAGCCCTAGCTGGTTTGGCTCAATGGATGGAGCATTGGCCTGCGGACTGAAGGGTCCCAGATTCAATTCTGGTCAAGGGCACGTACCTCGGTTGCAAGCTTGGGTCTCCGATCCCCAGCCCTGGTTGATCCCTGGCTCTGGTCAGGGGGCCTGTGCGGGAGGCAACCAATCGATGTAACACATCAATGTTTCTTTCTCTCTGTCTCTCCCCCTCCCTTCCACTCTCTCTAAAAATCAATGGGAAAATATCTTTGGGTGAGGATAGGCAAAAAAACAAAACAAAACAAAAACATATATATGGCGGGGTTTTTTTTGTTACTATTGTTGTTTTTTAAATAAATGCATGAATAAGTGATTCTCCCTAGGTCTCATTTTCTTCTATCAAATAAGTAGCTGAATTAGATGTTTCTAAATTCTTTATTGCTTGAAGTGGTTCAAAGAAAGCCAGTACTCTAAATGGCAAAGACCAGCAATTTGGGTTTACCTTCCCATTGAAAGCACCCTCCATATGGAATTCCTCGCTTAAACATATTGAAGCCTGATTAACAACTCTAGAGGCCATGACTGGCTGGGAGCCTGGTTATTGACACACATACCTTCTCTACTGACGATTCCATTCCCTCAGCCCCACCAGGGGCTGGACCATCTCCCAACAACAGATACAAAATAAGTTCCGTTTGTTCTTGTGATGCATGTTGCATCAAGAGTATTATGACTGCCAAAACCGGTTTGGCTCAGTGGATAGAGCGTTGGCCTGCGGACTCAAGGGTCCCAGGTTCGATTCCGGTCAAGGGCATGTACCTTGGTTGCGGGCACATCCCCAGTGGGGGGGCGTGCAGGAGGCAGCTGATCGATGTTTCTCTCTCATCGATGTTTCTAGCTCTCTATCCCTCTCCCTTCCTCTCTGTATAAAAATCAATAAAAATATATTAAAAAAAAAAAAGAGTATTATGACTGCTCAGATAGGGCCTCTGATTTGTGGTGTGCTTCCCTTTCCAACTTATCCCATCAGTTTCCCTGAGTGCAGGCAGCATGCACCACCGTGGCCAAGAGGGATGAAAACTCGCCTAGATTTACACTTGGTTGCCAAAAGCCCTCCACCGTAAATAACAGATAATTGTTATTTATGTGACTGTGGTCACATTTCATTTTACTAACTGATGCAAAAGCTTTGGAAGAAACAGCCAATACTGTTGCATCTTGACCCTTCAACTGTAAAACTCTGCTTTTTATATTTACCCACATCTTATTGCCAACAAAAAAGTGCAGTTAGATCAGCTACCCTTGAATAGTCTACAAACAATAAAAAACAACCCCAAATAACCTTGGTCACTTATAAAGTGACCTCTAAACTAACAGCCTCTGAATTTTTTTTTTACATTAAATGTCTTAGCATCTTTTTTATTTTTATTTTTATTGATTTCAGAGAAGAAGGGAAAGGAAGAGAGAGATAGAAACACCAATGATGAGAGGGAATCATTGATTGGCTGCCTCCTGCACGTTGGACTGAACCCACAACCCAGGCATGTGCCCCCGACCAGAATCGAACCTGGGACCCTTCAGTCCGCAGACGGACACTCTATCCACTGAGCCAAACCTGCTAGGGCTCTCGTAGCATCTTTTTACAAATTGGGTGTCAGTGGAACATGGCTTAGGTTTTATTTATTTATTTTTTAAATATATTTTATTGATATTTTTACAGAGAGGAAGGGAGAGGGACAGAGAGCTAGAAACATCGATGAGAGAGAAACATCAATCAGCTGCCTCCTGCACACCTCCCACTGGGGATGTGCCCGCAACCAAGGTACATGCCCTTGACCGGAATCGAACCCGGGATCCTTCAGTCCGCAGGCCGACGCTCTATCCACTGAGCCAAACCGGTTTCGGCACATGGCTTAGGTTTTAACAAAAATTGCAGAAGGTAGTATTTAAGAACAATCAAATTCCCCTGAGGGTAAAAATGTTTATTTGCATAACTTGTATACCTCTACCTCCCATGAGACACCAAACAAAAATAAATTTTCCGATACATTCAATGTTGTACTCTAGCACACTATTTTTAGTGACCAAAAAAACTCCCTCTGAATACGTGAAAAATAAATATTAACCTGCATGTCTTATCATTGTTTAGAAAAGATATTGAATCAATATTTCATAGATCAAATCTGTTGTATCACTGGACTAGTCTAATAATAATTCCGCAATTCTTTATAAATTGAGATTTGCCTGAGAAAAACAACCATATACAGATTATTTTTTTTTTTTAAGTTCTGTTTTAGCCACTCGGGAGTGCAATTTTGCAGCATCTAGTAAAATTGACAATATGGACACTCTCTATGACCCAGCAGCCCCACCACAGGAGACGTGCCCTTTTGAACTTGTTGGTACCAGGTCTCCATTGCCCTCTTAAAAAGGTCTCAGGACACCAAAGAGATTTTGCTTATGCAGAAGATATCTCCTGATATTTAGCTTATTGGAAATTAAAACCGAGAAAAAAATTAAATATTTATTAGTTAATTTAAAATAATTAATCATGTTACTATAGATAACATACTCATTAAAATAATAATGTTTTTCCAAGCAAAAACATTAGTAAGGAGCATGCATGGCATGGTGTTAGATTTTTGCGAATCTCTTTAATAACGAACCTAATCAAAGGCACCCAGATTCTCACATCTGCTTCTGTAGTAAATCTGTTGCAATGTAAACTCCATGTGGCCTCTGGAAAGCCCCACTGTACATTCAGGAGAGAGGAAGCGTGAAGAAGGGCAAATAACATCAGGATTATTATGAAAATAGCTTTGATCTCATGGCCCAGACCACACTTTGAGAACCAGGGCCCTAGAGAAACTCAAGCACATGCACAGCGATGCTCTGTAGTATTGTTTGTTATGATGAAAAAATTGGAACCAATGCCCATCTTATAGTCCATCCACAGAGGACTACAAGATCCATGCATGCCCAACTGGCGTGGCTCAGTGGTTGAGTGTCGACGTATGAACCAGGAGGTCCTGGGTTCAATTCCCAGTCAGGGCACATGTCCAGGTTTCGGGCTCGATCCCCAATGTGGGGTGTGCAGGAGGCAGTCATCAATGATTCTCTCTCATCATTGATGTTTCTATCTCTCTCTTCCTCTCTGAAATCAATAAAAATATTTTTAAAAGATCCATGCAGGCTACACTATTGTTGCTTTGCTCACTATATATTTCCAGTTCTTAGCACATGTTAGTATGTGGTAGATACTCCATAAATATTTGTGGAAGGAGGGAAGTGAGAGAGGCAGCAGGGAAAAAATATACATATTGTTCTGCAACTTGTTTTAAAAATTAACTCTATTTTGTGAAGATCTTTTCACAGATGTAAACATTTAGCTCACACAGTAGAAATTGCCAAAAGCCATGAGATTCTTATATAACTAATACCAGTACACTTATTTTTCTACTGTCTAAAAGTAAAGGAGTATTTCAGATGTTTTTATCTGTCAATCACCACAGGCTGCAAAACACTGCCATCTAATGGTGCATTGAGATGACCACACATTACGGGCGGAGTGACCCTTGTTAACAAATTTTGCCCATATTTTGTTTGGGGGTATTCTGTAATTCAGACCACAAATAAATAAATCAATTATTTAAAGGTATTTCTGAAAATAATATAACCAATGTAGATCTCTTTGGTACCCCTGTAATTTTCTTGTACACTGAAGGATTTTCTTAAGATAATTTAGGTAAAATTTAACATTTCTCAGATCATACAGCAAAACCAATGGTTAAAACAAATTACTAGATTATTTTGTTCATGTAAATATCCTTCTCTCCTCTTTTTTAAAAATATTTTTTATTGATTTCAGAAAGGAAGGGAGAGGGAGACAGAGATAGAAACATCAATGATGAGAGAGAATCATTGATCACTGCCTCCTGCACGCCCCCCACTACAAATCAAGCCCGCAATCCAGGCATGTACCCTGACCAGGAATCAAACCATGACCTCCTGCTTCATAGGTCAATGTTCAACCACTGAGCCACGCCAGCAGGGTCTCTCCTCTTTTCTTGACTTTGCATGGTCTCTCATTTACATCGTGAGAGATTTTAAAAAGTGCAGGCAGAAAAACAACAGCAAAGTATAGTAACTGCTCAGTAACTGTTGTTAATAAGAAAAACACATTCACAGCCTTTTTTTCAATGCCTTTTTATTGTTGTTGTTCAATGATGTATCCTCAATGCTTAGTACATATGAGGAGTCCAATAAATATTGTGGAAGGAATGAGGGAAGAGAAGGAGAGAAGATAGAAGGGAAGAGGGAAGGCTGATAGTGTTTAAAAAAGATACAAGGTTATGATCTTAGAGTGCCTTTTATCTCTGTGATTTAGGAACTTTAATAGCTATTACGAAAGGGGCCATGGATTATTAAGAAGCTTTCAAAGGCAACCTATAACCATTACTCTGACAATGAAGGGAATCAAGTTTCCTCACCCTCTATCACAATCAAGCAGGCCTGACCTAAACATGGCTCTTGGGGCCCTCAATTTTCAAATACCCATTATCTACGTCTCCACATTTATGAGTCTGGATAGGGAAAATTCATCAGAACATGAGAATATTCACCCATCAACTTCCAGTTAGTCCCCTTGCAAAAATCCCTCCCCACTTAATATTCATGTCACTCCCCACCTCTCTAGTTAGCATCTTGTCCCTCCGGTGATGTAAACGTTGTATAATAAAATAAAAATACTGTGCAAGGAAAATTTATTTCAAAGTAAAACTGCAAATCTTGCAACAAAAGAAGAAGGGTTTCAACACAGTACATAAAAGTGATGGGGGAAATTGCTTGAATCACAAGCAAAGCCACTGATGAATGAGACTAAGGCAGAGAAAATGGATACATAATAATGACAGATACTTCACGTTCTTATTTATCCATTGCTACATAACCCATTTACTGGCTTAAAACAACAATCATTTCATTCTCTCTCACAGTTTCTATGGTCAGGCTCCCCCTCCTCACTCTCAGGTACCCTGCCCCATTTAACCCCTAACACATCTCTGTGGCCCTTGGGATACGGCCAAAAAGCCTACTGATGGTTTTCCAAATATTCTGTGGTCCGATCTTTCCAAGCTCATCTCATGCCACCCTGCACTCCTCTTGTTGACCACCTACACTGGTCTTCAATTTCTCAGACGGCTTGCCAGCTGCCACAGGACCTGGCACATGTAGTTCCTGCTGCCAGTAACTCTCTTCCCCTATAGCCTCTGCTACTTTGCCTGTCCAAAGAGCTGTCTCGTTTTTCTGGTAAAAACAAACAAACAAACAAAAATGTCTTTTCTTGCCAACGCCTTATGGGCCTTGTAATAAAGGCTCCTGTCCCACATTCCAACATGTAAATCCAGCTGACCAATCAAAGCACCTCATCCCCCGGAAACAGGAATTAATCCAGGATTGGACATGTGATTCAAGTAGAAGCTATAGATGCACTCCCTCGGTAATTCTGGGCACTGGAACACATCTCTGTGTGGGGAAAAGAAATCTATGAAGTCAACAGAGAGAAAAGCAAGACTAAGAGATGGAGAGAAAGAAAGGAGTCCTGATGACAGTGTTTAAATCCCTGAATTCTGGCCTTTCCTGAAGCCAGTCTACCTCCCTTGACTTCCCTGTTATATGAGACAAGTTATGCTCAAGTTAGAGTTGGGTTTCTACTACTTCACTGTTCTTCATCTTAGGTCAAAATCTTCTTTTAAAGCTCTTAGTGTGCTCTCCAGTCACCACAGTTATTGTTTCTGATTTCTTCATGGAATTGTTTAAATACCTCCTCCTCAAGTTCCATGAGAGGGCCTGAGGTTTTGCTCAACATTCATTGCATTACCAGTGCCTGGCACTCCATATATATTTGTAGAACAAATGAATTACATAACAATTTCACGCTTCTGACAGGGCAGCGTATTAAGCCCAGAAGAGATCAGAAAGGAGAGTTCTTTGTTCTTAAACACTCAACACACACACACACACACAAAACACAAAAAACTAAAAAGCCAAAATAAATCACTCTTTTAAAAAAAATTTACTGAATGATTTGAGAGAGAGAAACATCAATTTGTTGTTCCACTTATTTATGCATTCATTATTGGTTGCTTCTTATATGTGCCCTGACCGAGGATTACAATCTTGATGTATCAGGGCCAAAATAAATCACTCTCAACATGACTATATCTTTCTCAACAAAAATGTAGCTACTATCATTCCCTGGAACTCCATTTTCATTCTTCCTCTGGTTTAAGTGTATCTTGGTTCTTAAAATAAAACAAAAATTAAAACCAGAAACCTTTATTTTATTATTTTAAAGTAAAATAAGAAATAGAGAAAATGTTCATAGTTACATTTTTTCTGAAAAAAAAAAAAAAAAAGCAAATGGAGAGAGGGCTAGCCCTACCAGATTTTAAAACATACTGTATTTAAAAGCTCACAATAATTATAACAGTTTACTAGCAAAGAAGAGACAAATAGATAAGTGAACACATTGGGCCAATTAACTGAGTGAGGGAAGTATAACTGATTAGCTCAATTTGGGGCCATTCCCACCCTGGCCAATCAACAGTCAACAAACAAGGGAGCAAACTCTGTGAGAGTAAGACTGGGAGAATTCCTCTGGAAATGAAATTGCTGTGTGTCCCAACAAGAGATGTCTCAGCTTGGGCTCTTCCAAAAGCCAAGAATGAAGGGGGTGGGGAGGGGGTTAGAAGAGGGTAAAGGGGGGATAAATGGTGACGGAAGGAGACTTGACTTTGGGTGGTGAACACACAATACAATATACAGATGATGTATTATAGAATTGTACACCTGAAACCTATATAATTTTATTAACCATTGTCATCCCAATAAATGCAATAAATTACACAAAATAGATAAGTGAACAGAAACATACTCAAAATACATAACCAAACACATGTAAATTTAGTTAATGATAAAAACAGCATTTAAAACCAGTGTCGAAAAGGAGGATGACCCATTAAATGGGACTCAGAGAGGTTAAGTAACTTGCCCAAAGTCACACAGCTCCTAAGTGGGTCAGCTGTTCTCCGACTTTCTGACTTCAGAACTAATCCTATCCTTGTTTATCTCTATTTGAGACCATAATGGCATGCGGGGGTGGGGGGTTGGGGGGGGGCGGAGGATGGGTTTAAAAGGCAGAACAAAAATGTAAAAGTATTTGATGGTGTGGTCCACCCAGACCCACGGTGCTGAAGCCCAGTCGTAGGCCAGTCTAGGACCTCCGGAGGACTCCACATCTCGGTGCTACCTCGCGCACTAGCGCCGGCCCCGGCAGGTGCACCAGGCTGCGCGGTGCAGGACCCTGGAGGACAGGACTCACGCGAGACCCAGCGTGGGACCAGCCGGTCAAGTCTGCGCAGAAGAGACACCAGAGCCGTGGGAGGCGGCCTAGGGGGAACGCGCGCGGGGTGGTGGGCACAGCGGGGGTCGAAAGGGAGTAGGGCAGCCGCCTCCTTGGGGAGCACGCCAGAGCGCGCCGCCGCCTGTGCGTGGTGTCCAAGACGTTGGCTCCGCGCCGGAGTGAGGAGCAGGAGCCGCGCGATGGCTGCGTGGAGGGGGCCCCAGTGGAGCAGGAGGCTGGGGTGGCCTCGCTGCGTTCACAGAGCTGGGGACCCCTGCGCTCCATCCTCCCGGGAAGCGGGATGCAGAGCAGATCTTCCGAGGCAGGAAGCGGAACCCTCTTTTCTCCAAGGGGGGAGAGGCTGGGTCCTCCGGGATGTGGGTGCCTGATGCGTGGGGCTGGGCCTTCCCCCTCTTCTGGGTCTCGGTGTGCCCTGCCCACGGCCCTCCCCCTGCCGCGCCCCCACCCCTCTAGTATGTTCCAGTTTCTTCCTGTGGGTATCGCAGACTGCATCTCCCCCAGACCCAGAATCAACCCTCAGGCGTAAACTGACCCTATTCCTTGCCCAGCGCTGTGGCAGTCACGTTTGTAGGTGTAACTTAATGTACGAGATCTGGCTCCCGTTGGGGAGACTAAACTGATCTAGGGTTATAAACTGTATGGTTCAGATATGTGCTAATATTTGATCTAAAATATTCGCACTGTTGGAGTTCAGAGGAGGGAGGGCTTTAGGCTGGTCTCTTCCTTGTAAAGGTCTGCGTGCATATCCTTTTAGGAGTAGCTTCAACAGTCATTTTCTTTGGGAAGCCTTCCAGGATTGCCACTTCCCTACCTCCATCCTTTCGTTTCATACTTTTTAGCTTATTTAACTAGTGCTTACTTCGTGTCTAATACATAAGCACTTATTACCTTGTTTCAGTTGTGTGTGTGTTGGGGGTGGTGGTGGTGGGGGGGGGGGGTGTTTTATTCCAAGCCCCTCTCCAGGCAGGGACTCGATAGTTGTTTAGCATCACCTAATGCATACACAAGGATATGAATTTAAAAGGATTGAAATTAGAAGATACTGAGGTGAGCCTGCAACAGTGGAAAGCAATTGTGTAAGTCAGAGGTTGAAAAATGATGGCCCCCTGACCAGTAGATACATTTTCAGAGCTCATGCTGCTTTTTATTTAATTAATGGCCAAAACTTTAAATCAGGCCATTTCTTTCACATCCACTCACACAAAAATCTAGATTTTTCAGTATTTCTTGAAAAATCAGATGTGGCCAAACAGGGCCCACATGCCTACATGGTGCTATTAGCAGGAGTTGAGTAGCAATTCACTCCTTTAGACTCTATAAAATGTCCAAATTCCCCGTCCCCACTAAATCCATTGTCTCCCTGACACTGAAGCTAAGTGTCAGTTGTCATTTATCATCTAGTTTGCTTCGCTCCTGATTAACTGCCTGGCCTCTTGCAGCCATTTGAGTTCCTAATTCCAGATGTAGATAGAGGTGAGTAGAAAGAGTATCACAAGTAGGAGAGTCATGGGCAAACAGATGGAATGGGGAGAAGCATAGTATATGGGAAAATTAGGGAGGATTCTAGAGCATAGGTTTGTTTTTAGGTGAATTATAGAGTAGAGCTATTGTTATGGGTTGAATTGTGTCCCCCCAAAAAAATATATTTGAGGCCCTAATCCCCAGTACCTTAGAAAGTGATCTTATTTGGAAATAGGGTTATTGCAAATGTAAATTGTAAGATGAGGTGAATTAGGGGAGTAGAATGGGCCCCTATTTCAATGTGACTGGTGTCCTTTTAGGAAGATGGCCATGTGAAGGCACAGACACAAGGAGAGAGCCCCATGAAGATTGGTGATGCATCTACAAAGCCAGGAACACAAGGATTGCCAGCTGTCACCAGAAGCTAGGTGCGAGGCATGGAACAGTTATCCCTCAGAGCCTACCGAAGGAAGCCACCCTGCCAGCTTCTTTGTTCAGACTTTTAGCCTCCAGAACTGTGAGAATAAATTTCTGTTATTTTAAGCCTCCCAATTTGTGAGACTTTGTTACGGCAGCCCTAGGATGCTAATACAGTGCTATAAGTAAAAAAAGAAGCTATTGTTTCCTTTAATAGGTGATAGAAAATTCATGGTAGACTTTTTATCATTGGTGTCAGGGGAAGCAGTGTTTTAGAAAATTGTTTGTTCTGACAGTGTTACCAGTATATGATTTTTATCCTTCATTTTGTTTATGTGGTATATCAAGTTTATTGATTTGTAGATAGTGTAGCAACCTTGCATCTCCAGAATAAATCCCACTTAATTATAGTGTATGATCTTTTAATGTATTGCTGGATCTGGTTTGCTAATATTTTTTTGAGAACTTTAGCATATATATTCATCAGGGATATTGACCTATAATTTTCTTTCTTTGTAGTATCTATCTGGTTTTGCAATTAGGATAATGCTGTCTTTGTAGAGTAAGCTTGTGTGTCTTCCCTCCTCTTGAATTTTTTTGAATAGTTTGAGAAGGATAGCTGTTAGTTCTTCTTTGAATGTTTGGTAAAATTCACCTATAAAGCCATCCAGGACTATTGTTTGTATGAAGTTTTTTTTTATTATTATTATTATCACTACTTCCATTTCATTAGTTGTAATCGGTCTGTTCAGATTTTGTGATTCTTCCTGATTTAGTTCTGGAAGATTGTATGTTTCTAGGAATTTACCCATTTCATTCAGATTGTTCAATTTGTTGACATATGGTTGTTTGTGATAATTTCTTACAGTTCCTTGCATTTCTGTGGAGTTAGTTGTTATTTTTCCTTTTGCATTTCTGATTTTATTTATTTGGGTCCTTTCTCTTTTTTTTCTTGATGAGTCTGGTTAAAGGTTTATCAATCTTATCTTTTCAAAGAACCAGCTCTTGGTTTCATTGATTTTTTTAAAAACTCTATTTTGTTTATTTCTGTTCTGATTTTATTATTTCCTTTCTTCTACTTACTTTGGGATTTGTTTGTTGTTCTTTTCCTACTTCCTTTATGTGTAAAGTTAGATTGTTTATTTGAGATTTTTCTTGTTTCTTGAGGTAGGCCTGTAATGCTGTGATTTTCTTTCTTTCTTTTTTAATATATTTTTATTGATTTCAGAGAGGAAGGGAGAGAGAGAGATAGAAACATCAATGATGAGAATCATTGATTGGCTGCCTCCTGCACAACCACCTACTGGGGATCGAGCCTGCAATCTGGACATGTGCCCTTGACTGGGATTGAACCAGGGACCCTTCAATCCACAGGCCAACACTCTATCCACTGAACCAAACCGGCTAGGGCTGTGATTTTCTTTCTTAGGACTGCTTTCGCTGTGTACCATAGGTTTTGGGTTGTGTTCTCACTTTCAGTTGTTTCAAGGTATCTTTTGAATTCTTCCTTGATCTTGTTGTTAACCCATTCATTGTCTAGTAACATGTTATTTAGCCCCTATGTCTCTGTGTGTTTTTCAGTTTTTCTCTTGTGATTGATTTCTAGTTTCATACCATTATGGTCAGAGAAGATGCTTGATGTGATTTCAATCTTCTTAAATTTACTGGGACTTGTTTTGTGTCCTAACACGTGGTCTGTCCTAGAAAATGTTCCATGTGCACTTGGAAAGAATGCATATTTTGCTGTTTTGGGGTGAAATGCTCTGAAGTTAGTGTGTCATTTAAGGCCACTGTTTCCTTGTCTTGAAGATCTATCCATTGATGTAAATAAGGTGTTAAAATCCCCTACTCTGGGAGCAGGTCAGCAAAAGGCCCAAGGCACCCAGAGATCTGCCAGATGTTATGGGGACACTTCTTCCCAGCTCTGGTGCTCTGGGCTTAGGAGCCCAGTGTGGGATTGAGACCCCACGCTCCTCAGGGGGAACCTTTGCAGATGACATATCCCTCTGGAATCTCAGCCACCATAGATGGGAGCAGGGTCAGTCCTTTTCACGTCTCCAGCCTTCCTACCAGTCTCAATATGGCTTCTTCTGTAAATCCTTAGTTTGCTTTGCTTATGCTACTGGATCTGGATCACTTCTCCTTTGCCAGCTGGCACAAGATTTAGATTTTTTCTAATAGAGGATGTTGGAGGGATAATGCAAGCCCATTGAAAAAGAAAGGGCCCTAGTCAGGTGTGGCTTAGTTGGTTGGCACAACGTCCCATACACCAAGAGATGGTGGTTCACTTTCCAGTCATATAAGTATGACTACTTATACAACAGGTTGCGGGTTTGATCCCGTCAGGGCATGTGTGGGAGGCAACCAATCGCTGTTTCTCTCTCACATTGACATTTCTCTCTTTCTCTCTCTTCCTCTCTCTACAAAGCCAAATAGAAAGAAAAGAAAAAGAAAGGAACTTCTCTTCCTGGTGCTTTTTTATTATACACAGGATCCAGCAAATTTCTATCCCATCAAATAGGCCACTGCTTGAGAACCAACTCCAGACTCCCCGCCTCCTCCAGTGAATTTTCCCTCCATCCTACAGACCACTCCCACCCAACAGTTCCAGCCTGCACCTGACATGTTTCTTCTCTACCAGTAGGGTATGTGTTCCTGTGGTAATCACAATCTCTCTAAAAAGGTCTGAATCTCAGCCCTCTGGGTAGAGTCTTCCTCTAGTTTCTTTGTTCCTCCCTCTTAAACCTCCCAGCATAGTGAGAGATGATTTGTGTATTTTAGAAATTATATTATGGCCTACTTATCGTTTCAGATTCTGAGACCAGGAATAAGATGAAGAACTGGAAGGCAAAGATGAAAATTTCTGAAGAAAAAGATTCAGCAAGGGTTGTATCAGGAAGACTCCAAAGACAGATCTCCCAGGAATGTGGGTTAGTTGAAACCAGTGACCTTGAACACAGGTCATTGAGGCATTGGGTTAAGCCCCTTAGGGGATACAGTGAGATAGCCCGCTTCCCAAGAGAGAGGTATTGGGAAAGTGAATCTCATCCCCAAGGAAGCTATTGCAGGAGAGAGGGGCTGTGAATGTAATGAAGGAGGAAAAATGCTTTCTGCTGGAGAAAGATCCCACAGATATGAGGTCTGTGGACAGAACTTCAAACAGAAATCATAAGTAACTGAACACGAAAAAATTGATAATATCAAGAAAACTTATGATGTAAGGAATGTGAAAAAACTTTTAATTGGGTCTCAAACCTGACTATACATCAGAGATTTCATACAGGAAAGAAACCATATGTATGTAATGAATGTGGGAAAGACTTCAATCAGAGCTCTAAGCTGGTTAGGCATAAGAGAATCCACAGTGGCGAGAATCCCTATGAATGTAAAGAGTGTGGGAAGGCCTTCAAGGGAAGCTCAAACCTTATCCTATACCAGAGAATGCATAATGGAGGGAAGCCATATATATGTAATGTGTGTGGGAAGGTCTTTAATCAAAGCTCATATCTTACAATACATCACAGAATTCACATTGGAGAGAAACCCTATGAATGTTTTGAATGTGGACAAACCTTCAGTCAGAGTTCACACCTTGTCACACATCAGCAAATTCATGCTGGAGAGAAACCCTTCAAGTGTAATGAATGTGAAAAGGCCTTCCAGCAGCGTTCAGACCTTACTGAACACCAGAGACTCCATAGTGGAGAGAAACACCATGAATGTTGTGAATGTGGGAAATCCTTCAGTGGGTACACAGCTTTCCTGAAACACCAGAGACTGTATACTGGAAAGAAAGAAACTTGAATGTGAAAAAGCCTGCACTTCTGGCTTGGACCTTATCAAACAACAGAAAATTCATAGGGAAGAAAAACCTTATGAATGTACTGAATGTGGAAAAACTTTCCAGGGAAATTCAGATCTAATTTGGCATTGGATAATTCATACTGAAGAGAAACTCTATGAATGTAGTGAATGTGGGAAAGCCTTTAGCCAGAGGTCTCATCTTGTTACACATCAGAAAATTCATACTGGAGAGAAACCCATAGTGCAAAGAATGTGGGAAAGTCTTCCAGCAGCGTTCACTCCTGAATCAACATCTGAAAATCCACAGTGGTGAGAAACCCTATGAATGTAAGGCATGTGGAAAACCATTCATCTGGCACACAGCTTTTCTCAAACATCAGAAGCTTCATACTGGAGAGAAAGTTAAAGAAAGTGAGAAAACATTCAGCAAGGATGAGTTGTTTAGAGAAGAGCAAAGAATTCACCAAGAAGAGAAAGCTTATCAGTGTGGTAGAACTTTCCAAGGCAGCTCAGACCTCATCACTCATCATTTAACTCATATGGGAGAGAAACCATATGAATATAAAGAATGTGGGAAAACATTCCATCAGGGCTCAGACCTTATGAGACATCATAGAATTCATAGTGGAGAAAAAACGTACACATGCAATGGATGTGGGAAATCTTTTAGGGAAGCTCGGATCTTATTAAACACTATTGTGTTCATACTGGAAAGAAATCCTATGAGTGCCTTGATTGTGGGAAGGCCTTCAGTCAGAACTCGCACTTTATTTAGTCACCAGATAATTCACACTGGAGAGAAACTCTTTGAATGTCGAAGCTGTGGGAAGGCCTTCAGTAGGCACACAGCTCTTAAACATCAGAAACTTCACATTGGAAAGGAACCTGGGGAATGAGAGAGAATCTTCAAGCAGGACTTATTCTAATAGGTAACAGAAACCTAATGAATGTAGAAAAAGCCTGGTAGAGACCTCATCTTATTGCACTATAGAGGATTTTTATTAATGAAAACCATTTGAAGAAAGGAAAACATTAGAAGAATCCTATTAGATGAAAAACATATAAGTGTGATCCAGTGGTAAGCTCTTGGACATAATAGCCTTTTTCTGCCTCAGAGTTGACACTGGAGTATGGTCCCCAGGATGTAATTACTTGAGAATGTTTTAGGAAACTTCTATTGTTACTAAAACCATTAGAAATTACTTTAGCAACAACCTTAAAACTAAACTCTTCATGAAAGGAGCCATTTCAATATTGACTACCTAGTCCAGTGACAAGTATAAACTGCTTTAAGTAATTTAGGGTGATTAAATCTTTGGGATGAATTCTCCTTAAGTATGTTTTATACATGTTCCCTTTTTTCTTCCTTATAAAAATAAGGAAGCTACTTGGGAGGAAACAAGAAATAATAGAAGTGAGCCGAAACCAGTTTGGCTCAGTGGATAGAGTGTCGGCCTGCGGACTCAAGGGTCCCGGGTTCGATTCCGGTCAAGGGCATGTACCTTGGTTGCGGGCACATCCCCAGTGGGGGGTGTGCAGGAGGCAGCTGATCGATGTTTCTCTCTCATCGATGTTTCTGGCTCTCTATCCCTCTCCCTTCCTCTCTGTAAAATATCAATAAAATATATTTTAAAAAAAAAAGAAAGAAAGAAATAATAGAAGTGAGTTGACAACAGGATAACTGAAGGCCAGGACATAAGAGCTAAGCAAGTAGTTTCCCAAAAAAAGAGTAGTGACTACTAGTAGTATCAGGAAATGAAAGAGCAAGGGACAGGAGAGCAAGAGGTTTGGGGAACAGGGTAAGACTGAGTGCCAGAGCAGAGCATTCAGATGACATGAGTTGGTGGGAATTAGAAGCATCAGTTGTGGAAGGTCAGGAGATTAAGGGAGAGTGGTTTTGTCTTAAACTCCGCTTATTTGAAAATTGGGGAGTCTAAATAGAACTCTGAAAAGAGGTCATTATTTAAGCTGCCAACTAATTTGGTAATTAGGCCCTGCCTGTCTCTGCAATCAAACTCAGTCCTCAAATATTTCTTGTACTCCGAACTAGTGGCAGATTGTATATGAATTTTCATGAGTCAAATAAGAAAGCTACTGAAAGGGACAGTGTAAAGCAAGGATAATTTCAACCTCATATCTTTCCTCAGTGGGAGTAGCTTGGGAGATGTATGAAAGGGATCAATGGTTCTCAACTGGAATGATTTTGCCTCCAGGGGACATTTGGTAATGTCCAGAGACATTTTGGTTATCGCAACGGGGAAGAAAATACTGGCATCTAAAGACTGGAAATGTTGCTAATATCTTAAAATGCACAGCCCTGCCCCCCCCTCCCCTCACCCCCCCCCCCCACCGCAAACAAAGAATTATCGGGCCCAAGTGTCAAGAGCGCCATGCTTGAGGAATCCTGCCCATGGACATTTAGAACACCAGTCACCTGGGGCCATTTAAGCAAGCATTTTCATGTGATGTGGGCAGCAGCAGAGCACCCCCAGGGGAGCCCAGAGTCTGATAGAAACCTTTAATTTAATTAACTGCTTTAAGAGGCAGTCTGGTGTAGAGCAGGGAGCACAGACATGGGTTTGAATCCCAGGATGACATATTGGCTTCAAGATTGAAATAAATTATGTAACCCTTCTGATTTTAATTTTCCTTAATAAAATGGTGATAAAATAATCTACCTCATGGACTAATTGTGAAAACTGAAATTTACTGTTGACACAAAGAAGGGCATCTAGAGCTCTAGTCATTTTAAAACAAGATGAAGTATTCAAGCAAAATATAAGATGTATAAGATACAGTGCTG
The DNA here is from genome assembly GCF_963455305.1 of Plecotus auritus. Lineage (NCBI taxonomy): Eukaryota > Metazoa > Chordata > Mammalia > Chiroptera > Vespertilionidae > Plecotus > Plecotus auritus. The sequence goes on from NC_137774.1 coordinate 42,817,127, forward strand.
TCTTGTGACTGGTATGAAGAATATGACCTGTTCAAAGCACTGGAGGCTGTGACGTCCCCAGAGGGACATCCTGGGGTCTTGATGTGGAGAAGCCCACCCACACCACCCCTGAAAGCTGGATGTGGATGGTGGTACAGAAGCCTGCCTACCCCCATGACCTGCCTCAAATGTTAAAGCTCCTTACTAATCTCACATACCAGGTAAAGTAATAATCTTATACATGAGAATATCTTTAAATATATTTGGGAAGCAAAAGGAATTCAAAATAGCTATTATCAATGATACACTTGGAGTAAAAATTAAAGATACTTAACATTTTTTAGTTATCCCAGATTCTAACTAATGAAAACCATTAGTTAACTGGGACGTTTAGCATTCTTTTTCTTTTTTTTTAAGAAAGGAATTAGTACTTTATTCTAATAAACCCATGTCTGTGTCCTTTACCTGTATGTACAGTGCTGTACAGTGAGAAAGATGTTTATAAGGATAAGTAGGATATTGAAAGGGACTTGAAGGTAATTTAATTTAATGCAGTGGTTTCTAACTTTCTAAATATCAGGCCCTTTTTTTTTACTCTCCTGTGCCATGTTTTAAAATCTTTTGCTTACCAAACTGTACTTATTAAAGAACTAGAGGCCCAGTGCACGAAATTCATGCACGGGGGGGGGGGTGTCCCTCAGCCCAACCTGCACCCTCTCCAATCTGGGACCCCTCGAGGGATGTCTGACTGCCCATTTAGGCCCGCTCTATTGCCCCTAACTGCCCTCCCCTGCCAGCCTGGTTGCTCCCAACTGCCCTCCCCTGCAGGCCTGGTTGCCCCCAACTGCCCTCCCCTGCAGGCCTGGTCCCCCCCAACTGCCCTCCCCTGCAGGCCTGGTCCCCCCCAACTGCCCTCCCCTGCAGGCCATCTTGTGGTGGCCATCTTTGACCACATGGGGGCATCCATCTTGTGTGTTGGAGTGATGGTTAATTTGCATATTACTCTTTTATTAGATAGGCTAATGAGTTCTTTTTGTTATTCAAATGCATGTGCTTCTGATTGGTGTAATGTAACCAGACCTAGGTATTAAAATTCCAATCCAAAGTAAATTTCTTAACATTTTCATTAGTCTTTTTAGCTCTTTTGTGGGCAAATATATAATTTGCTTTGGGCTTTTAAAAATTAACTATTGCTTGAACACTTCAAATTGAAAACTAACCTTTTCATTTCATCCCTGATAGAGCTTGTACTATATTGAATGTATTGGACTTTTGAAAGCAGAGGGAGATTTTTGTTACAGTATGGAAATGCTTTCAACTGTAAATGTTAAAATAAAATAAATGCAAGAAATAATTGAGTGCCTAATATGTGCTAAGGGTCATAATTTGATAGGGCTAGAGAAAGACAGTTCTTCCAGGAGCTTACAATGCAGTGGCAGCTGAGGGAGGACAAGAATTAATCTTCAGTTAAGTAGACAATTTATTAAAAGAAGATCCATCCAAAGCTTTAGTGAAACTGAATGTAGCCAAAACCAGTTTGGCTCAGTGGATAGAGCGTCGGCCTGCGGACTGAAGGGTCCCAGGTTCGATTCCGGTCAAGGGCATGTACCTGGGTTGCGGGCACATCCCCAGTAGGGGGTGTGCAGGAGGCAGCTGATTGATGTTCCTCTCTTCATCGATGTTTCTAACTCTCTATCCCACTCCCTTCCTCTCTGTAAAATATCAATAAAATATATATATATAAAAAAAAAAAGAAAAGAAATTGAATGTAGTCGTGTTCATTTGTACACCTGAATTGCACAGAATACTATTTACCTGTTAGAGAGCAGCCTGCTCTGGAACTTTGAAAAAAAGAACCGAAAGGATAAAAGTCTGCTGTCATGAGACCTTAAATAGCTAAAGACCTAAACTCCAGGAGGACCAAGGCAGAGACATTATTAAGTCTCTTTAAGGAACAGGTGTGATTGGAAAGTGGATTAAGAGGAGTTTCTCTATATAAATATTTCATAGGAAACAAGACTCTTGGGGAGAAAGCATGTGAGTATAGTAGAGGAAGGGAATGTTACCCAATAATCTGCCAGCTGAGTCCATTTTTCTCAATTTTTGATGTCCTTAGAGTGAGGCCACCATCATCACCTCTTGCTTGTGTTATTACTACAGCCTCCTAATATGCCTCCTGCTTCCATCTTCCTACAGAGCAACCGAATGTCCTTTCCTTAGAACAAATCTGATAGTGCCACCCATTGCTAAACTTCTGCAGTGCTTTCCCACTAGCGTGAGCCTGAAGCCCAGTCCTTAAAGTGACACACATTTTCTGATATGGCTCCATTAGTCCACTCCTTTAGTAAATATTTATTGAGCTTCAATATGTGTCAGGCACCAGGGGGTACAAAGAGGGGTGAGCAGAAATAGACAACCATCTTTGCCCTGGTGGATCAGAGGTGAGATTAATTAGAATCATAAGTAAAATTAGCACCATGGTAAGTGCCACAAAGGAGAGGCAAGATACTGCAGTGGGCTTTGACCTAGTTGGGGAGGATTTTCTGCAACGTGCTTATCTTCCTAAATCCAACATTTACCTCTGAACTATCTACAGTTCCCAAGGACCTAGGCACTGCCCTCTTACCTATGGCCTTTCCACAGCTGTTCGCTCTACCAGGAAAGCTCCTCCCTCCTTAACTCACTCTAGTCTTAGCATTTCCTATGTGCTGGCTACTGTGATAAAGACTTAACTCCAATTTTCTCTTGCATTCTTTGCCTTGGTCTTAATTGGTGAAAACTACTGTTTCTAAACAGGAAACTAAGGTCAGGAAAGCAAAATAACTGTCAGCTCTGTGCCCAGAGGTAGTGCGGCATGCGGCCAGGCACCGTACACTACCAGTCCCCGCATAAGGCAATCTCTGTCAGGACAGAGTGCAGGGGAGTGAAGGGTACCAGGGCTTGCTGCATCTCAACAGGTATTTACGAGGACTCAGAAACTATGAGCAACTTTTTAAAAAATATAATTTTATTGATTTCAGGGAGGGAGAGATAGAGACATCGATGATGAGAATCATTGATTGGCCTCCTCCTACGTGCCCCCAACTGGGGATCAAGCTGGGCATGTGCCCTGACTGGGAACCGAATCTCAACCTCAATCAGGTCAATGGTAGATTGCTCATGTCCTCACCAGCCTCTTAGTGCTTAGCCCCCGAACACAGAACTACTCTTATTGCCTAACAGTTGCTCAGCAAGTGGCTGATGAATGTGCACCCTTCCGCACTACTGGGGCTCCCTCCTCAGGTTATTACCAGAATCGTCCTAGCCTGTCCACTAGATTTTACTGAGACTCCAGCCCCAGTCCATTTTCAGGGGTTCGCCTAAGCAGGTCTTTTTCTCAGTTTTATCCCAAAAGCTGAAGGATGCAGTGAGGGAAAGGTTATTGTGATTACTTGGTATTTTTTTAAGGTAAAACTTTGCTTTTAGGAACTTGTGAAGTACTACAGTGGTTCAAGGATGGGTTTCAGATGGTCCACGAATTCCCTGAAATTGCATGCACATTTTTATAGGCAGAGCTTTCCTGAGTTCCAAAGATCCCTGACCTAACAACCTTAGGGGCCTGCCTTAGACCAGGAATCACTTAGAACACTTTTTTTAAAAAATGTACCTTAGCCAATAACAATAATAAACACCAGCCCAGACATCTCAGTAATAAGGTGATTTAAAACAAAACAAAAAAATGAATCCAACCAGCCAGCATAGTTCAGTGGTTGAGCATCGAACCAGGAGGTCACGGTTCAATCCTCATCAGGGTATATGCCCTGGTTTCGGGCTCAATCCCCAATAGGAGGTGTGTAGGAGGGAGCCCATCAATGATTCTCTCTCATCATTGATGTTTCTCTTTCTCTCCTCCTCCTCCCTTCTTCTCTGAAATCAATAAAAATACGTATTTTAAAAACACACACACACGTACAAAAAGAACCTCCAAATTCTCAGAATATCTTATATTAAGTTGTTAATCATGAAACACTACACACACACACACACACACACACACACACAAATAGGTTAACACTTGTCCCATTATGAAAGGTAAAGGAGCTCACTAAGCAGAACAGAAGATCAAGGACAGAGTGATCAGCTTATGCAAAACCAGACACTTAACAGAGCACAACAGGGTGGGGTACTAAGGTAAGGGTGACACAGGATAGGGACTATTATACAAAATCATATTAAGACCATAATGAAACAATGTACTTTAGAATAATAAACATCAGAAAGGTGTTGAATCAGTAAAATTATGAAGAAATACTTTACTTATCCAAAAGTTAGCATACCAGTTTAATTAAGGGAGGATGAAAACATACATGAACATAGCTGCAAAAATTCTGAAGGTCTTTGTGGGTATTTAGGCAGGCCTTTGAGATTGAGACCTGATTTTTTAAATGGTTCTAAAATTAATAAAATTCATGTTTTTTCTCTTCCTTGATAGAATTTTATTTGCATAAAATTGTGACTACCAGTAAAAATTATGGTCAGGTTTTGACTCCCAAGTAAATTGAGAGGGAGGGAGGCAAACAAGGAGAAACCCAGAGGTAACGGAGGTGGACAATAGCAGGGAATGAGGTCACTGGATGTGTGTACAGTATATATAACAATATGGAAATAATTTCATTCACCAGAATTCCTCTTGTTGGAAGACTCTTCTTGAAATGGAATGTGAGACCTACCGCCCAATATACTAGGTACATGCAAGTTGGTCACTTAACTGCCTACTAATGAATGTCCCAATGAGTGGATTGTTAACTGAAGGATCTTTTCTTTTGCTGAGCAGTGGGTGTTTAAGAAGGTAATTTCGCTGAGGGCAGGGATTGGATATCTGAAGAAAAAATAAAAAGGGAGCCAAGGTGATAGAGCCCTGAGGGAGGACAGAGAAAACTTCAGTGGTGGTTTGGCCAAGGGACATCTGAGGTCAAAATGTCTGATAGGATGTGAACCCACTTCTCCACCTCTTACACAACAGCATCTTCAGGAAAGTCATATTAATCATGGATGTGTTTGTGTGAGGGGATTCTTTGGGGAGGGGGAGAGCTTGGAGAGGTGCTGGGATCTAAATCAAGGGCTAGTAAGGGTTGAATGTGGAAATAAAATATGCAAACACAGAAATCAGAAGTTAAAGGGATAGGTGACATCGAGGTTTCGTGTGAGAAAGATATGATCTGGGTATAATTCGAGTTTGAGATTACATTTCACTTGTAATTACCCTACAGAAAGAGATGTTAAAGAACTTCTGCTAATTTGACTGTTACAGGCAGAAGTACCTGAAAGGATGTGGAAACTGTGAAATCAACTGTTTATTTGTACAGCCCTTTTCTCAAGCCAAGGGTATGAACCTGGGTGATCATATACTGGGGTACAGAACAAATCCACTTGGTGGGTTTGGGCTGTGACCAGTACATGATATAAATCTTTTATATTCAAGTCCATGAAGCAATAATATAAAATGTGCAAATGATTTCAAATAAGCCATTAATGAATCCACCCAGCCAGAGCACAGCACAGTGGTTAAGAGCACAGACCAGGGTTGGAGTTTGGGCTCTTACCAGCTGTGTGATCATGGGTAAGTCAATTAACATCCCCTGCCCCTCCTCATCTTTTAAACTGGAGTAGGACTACCCGCATTGATGGGTGTGTAACTGTAAACCAACTAAAAAGCATTCAACTCAACACTTAAAACAGGTGAATTTTATGGTATGTAAAGTATGCTCAACAAAGCTGTTTTTAAAAAGACTAAGAGCATGGTCGGCAAACTGCGGCTCGCGAGCCACATGCGGCTCTTTGGCCCCTTGAGCGTGGCTCTTCCACAAAATACCATGGCCTGGACAAGTCTATTTTGAAGAAGTGGCATTAGAAGAAGTTTAAAAAATTTGGCTCTCAAAAGAAATTTCAATAGTTGTACTGTTGATATTTGACTCTGTTGACTAATGAGTTTGCCGACCACTGACCTAGACCATAGATATGCTGTGAAAAAAAAAGTGTAAACTGGCATTGTGCCTGGCATATAGGAAACACAATAAATACTAGTGATTAGTATTAGAATAATAAAGAAAAAATTAAAAATAGAACACTTAAGGTATATAAAGTTAGATTTTAAAAGGAACCAAAGAACTACTGGATTGGTTGAAACTTTAGAGATCGTTTAGTTCAACTCCCCTCATTTTAGAGAAAATTAGGAACCAACAGGTGAAGTGCCTTATTCAAGATCTAGCTCTAAAACCGGACCCTAAGACTGCCGGGTCCCCATTAGTGCAATTCCCACTCCCACCCACTGCCTCAGAAACATGGACATGTGAAAAAATGAGGATGTGTTTCCTCAAAGGAAAAATACATAGGAGGAACACAGAAAATTTATGTAGACATGCTGAAGAAAGAGAATTCCAAGGCCAAGGGAAAAATGAGAAAAGGCCTATCAGTCCATTGGGATCCAGGTCACGAGAGTATTAAGTGCTTTGGCAAGGTGGCCCTGGTCAGTCAGGTGAACCGGTTCATCACTGTGGCCAGGTGCCTGGTGATAGTAAAGCTGCACCGTGCTCTCTGCTACTTCCTGACATGGTATCTGTCAGAAGCAGCAGGAGCTGGGGCCAAAAGTGAATGCAGCTAAGTTCCTGGGAGCAGAGTAGCCCAGTGTGAAATAGCTGCTAAACAGCTGCTTTGCCCATGCAGAATAGCCTGGCCTCACGTTTTCCATCCCCTGGCCTTGCTCACCAGCCCCTCTAGATTCTAAGGGCCATTACTTATGATCCTATAATTTGCCTGTCAGTTTCCTCCATCCTGGAAACCTTTTTGAGCAGGAGTTATTAAATGACCCAGATTTCCATTTCATTCGTGCTGCCATCTTCAATGAGAACTTGATAGCATGTTTGAAAGATTCTGAAGCTAATAAAAGCTTACTAAATTATTCCAGTGCTAAATGTTGGATGAGAGAACAAAGTGTGTCTTCTAGGCTGCAACTTCCCAGCATTTTAGGGGATAACATTCAATGAGTTGACTCCCATTCTTAGGAAGTGGAGGAATCACATTCCTCCAGTTTTCCTGAAGAGTACAAATTGAGGCTAGATGGCTGGTATAAAGACCCCTAATGGTATGTGACCCACTAGGGGAGGAAGAAGAGAAGGAAAGAGGGGCAGAGAATTAAGGCCTGAAACAGGTTTTATAATTTAACTCAGTACACGGAAACTTCTAAACGAATAACTCATAAAAGTGCCTCATACTATTTGACCAAATGTTTAAATTAAAACCAGAACAGAGGAGGTTCTGTCCATTCAGTTGATCTGAAAAATTGGGGTGTAGGTTATGAATAAGTGTAACTTCAGCTTTTCCACAGAAAGCCTTCCTATTTTGCAAATCAATCCATACAGTGAACACTTTGATGTCGGAGGAGGTGAGAGCTCCGACTAAATGTCTTCTGACATTCTTGGCACTCGTAAGGCTTCTCTCCAGTGTGAATTCTCTGATGTATGATAAGTTGAGAATGCTGGCTGAATGTTTTCCCACACTCATTACATTTATAAGGTTTCTCTCCAATGTGAATTTTCTGGTGGAGAAGCAGCTCAGATTTATCCAAGAAGGTTCTTGCACATTCATTACACTGATGAGGTTTCTCTCCAGTATGAATTCTCTGGTGGACAATAAGATGGGAGGTCCGCCTAAAAGCTTTTCCACACTCAAAGCATTCATAGGGTTTCTCTCCAGTGTGAATTCTCTCATGTCTAAGAAGTTCTGAGTTCCCCCTAAAGGCCTTCCCACATTCTTTACATACGTAAGGCTTCTCGCCGGTATGAATTCTAATATGTCTAATAATCTCTGAGTTCTGGCCAAAAGTTTTTCCACATTCATTACATTCATATGGTTTGTCCCCTGTATGAATTCTCTGATGCCTGATAAGCTCAGAACTCTGACCAAAGCCTTTTCCACATTCGTTACAAAGATATGGTTTTTCTCCAGTATGAATTTTCTGGTGTCTAATAAGGCCTGAGCTATGCTTGAAGGCTTTGCCACACTCACTGCATTCATGATATCTTTCTTCAGTATGAATTCTCTGATGCTGAATAAGCTGTGAGCTAACCCTAAAAGTTTTCCCACATTCATTACATTCATATGGTTTCTCTCCAGTGTGGATTCTTTGATGTAGAATAAGGGCTGAATTCTGACTGAAGGCTTTACCACATTCTTCACATTTATAAGGTCTCTCTCCAGTATGAATTCTATGATGGTGGATAAGATGTGAACTCTGAATGAAGGCCTTTCCACATTCATTACAAGCAAAGGGCTTCTCTCCAGCATGAATTCTCAGGTGCCTGCGAAGGCTTGAGTTAGTTCCAAATGTTTTTCCACATTCTTTGCATTCAAAGGGTTTCTCTCCACTATGAACTCTCATATGCTGGATAAGATGTGAATTCTGATTAAAGGATTTCCCACATTCTTTGCATGTATGAGGCTTTTCTCCCACAGAACTTCTCTGTGTTTTGTTAGGTTCTAAATTCTCTATGAAGTTTTGGCCAGAGGTAGCAAATGTACTAACTGTCTGTGCTGTAATATCTCCCTGATGTGTAATCAGGTCTGGGCTGGAATTGCAGACTCTCTCACTTTCATTCTCCTGGTCTTTCTCACTTGAGGGTGATTTCTTTAAGATAATCAGCCCTGATTCGAAGTCTCTCTCCTCAGGAGACATCTGCTCCATAATCTCTTCTGTGGATTCTCTTGAATGCCCCTCCAACAAGCTGTCTTCACATGCCACTCCAAACTCGTGACCCTCATAAACTACCTTTGGAAGTTTTTCTAATATTGCCCCATGTGGCTCAGATTCTTCAGAAATTTCTTCCTTGGGAATTACCTCCTTGTTCTCAGTCCCCATCTTACAATCTGAAATGAGAGAGAGTAAGTATGTGAAGTGGCCATATCATATCTAAATGAAACTAATGCTAGAAGAGTATGGAGCTTTGACATGGCTCTGACAACTCTTAAAAACAGTCTTGGTACCTGGTGAAATTGTAGAATGTAATTGAAGAGACGGAATATGTTTATAATTATGGTGGACATGCTAAACATACAGCATGTGCTGACTGAAAAGAGTGAGAGAAATTATCAGAGGGAGAGAGTTAAGGAGAAAAACAGGAAATGGATGGCAAGGAGGTGCTGATAAAAATTCCATAACATTAACAGTGAGTTGGGGAAGAACCTGAGGTTTGGCAAGAAAAATGTTTAGGGAAAATGGTGGCTATATTACATTGTATAGAAAAGGTTGGGAGAAGGGGCAAAAATGACTAATACAAACAACTTTTGGATTTATAGGAAAAAGTAACCAGAAAATGAGTAGCAAGAGAAACTTCCTGAGCCCAGTCCTGTGGTACTCACCAGCTTTACAGAACAGGGGATTATATATGTACCCATTCAAACAGTTAACATCACTTAGCTATAACTAGCACAAGGGTAGTTACTTCTACCTTTGATTCCCTTACATTTGCATGAAGTAAGGTTCTAGCTTAATTCTCTCCAGACAGTTAGTAAATTGTATAAATAACTATTTTTCTTTCTGCTGCAGATATGAAATGTCACCTATATCCTAGTCTAAAAGGCCATATATATTTGGGTTAATTTCTGGGTCAATTTTCAGACTCCACTCAGTTCTATTAATCTGTCTATTCCCTCTCTAATACTAAATTGTTCAAACTACTATAGCTTGTTTAAAATGTTTAAAATGTTAGAGCAAGCTCTCATTAGTCTTCTTTTTCACATATTTCCTATTTTCATATTTTTCTAAATAAATTTTAGTATAATTTTGCAAAATTTCCTAACTTATCTTAATGTTTGTATCTATCATGTCTCTGTATGAATTTTCTTTTAGTATGTTTTTCATATATTTTCCAACTGGTTATTATTTATATAGATAATAATGCTGTTGATTTTTGCATACTAATTTTGTAACTGGTCCCTTTATAGAATTTTCTTAGTATGTTTATAGACCCAAAGCCTATACTTTTATAAAAATTTCTTTATTGATTAATGTATTACATATGTATCCTTATCCCCCCAACCAAAGCCTATACTTTTTAAAAATTTCTAAAAAGGCTGTGGCAAAGATTTTCGGTTGTCTATCCCAATTTCCATTCTTCCCTCCCTCATCAGCAACAGAATAATGAATTAATTTAGTATAGCAAAAAGCCTAGCTAAAGAAATAAATTCTCGGCTCTCTCCCCCAACCCCCACCCCCAGAGCACAGCCATTCAAATCTTCTTTTTAAGTGTACTTTCCTACACTCCAAAGGCCTTTTGCCTTTTTTTTTTTTTTAATATATTTTATTAACTTTTTTACAGAGAGGAAGGGAGAGGGATAGTTAGAAACATCAATGAGAGAGAAACATCAATCAGCTGCCTCCTGCACACTCCCCACTGGGGATGTGCCTGCAACTAAGGTACATGCTCTTGACCAGAATCAAACCTAGGACCCTTCAGTCCTCAGGCCGACGCTCTATCCACTGAGCCAAACTGGTTAGAGCAGGGCCTTTTGCCTTTGTAACTTGTTTCCTTAGCCCATTTCTTCTACAGCTCACTTTTACTACCTCTGTAACTTTCTATATAAAGTTTATCTTTTAATTTGAAGTAAAAAGAAGAAATTCTCAGACTTCTTTGCAGCTAGATATTACCATGTGACCAACTTCTGGCCAACAAGAGAGGAAGATGCAAATGAAAGAACATAGGACTTATGGGAGGTCTCCTTCAGGGTGAGAGGATGCATTTCTTTACCCTCTTCTTCCCTCTTATGCCTGGGGCATGAGCTGATAGTTGGAGTGCTGTCTTGAACCATGAGTACTCTGGCATTTCCTATGACAGGACTAGAGCTGGAAGGAACCTGGGTCCCTGATGATTCCATGGAGCTGACATAGCAGCCCTGGAATGTCTGCCTTTGTACTTCTTTTATTTAAGAAAGAAATACTTTGCCTTGCTTGAGCTATTATGTGTTTTGTTTTTTTATTTATAAAGCCACTACTCCTAACTGGCACAATGGCCCTAGGAATTTAGCTGTCCCAGTCACAGAAGTAAAGTCCAAATGATGGGAGAATAAACTTGGTCTCTGTTCAGGTAGTAAGCAAACTGGAGCTAATATTGAAGAAGCCCCTTGCCTAGGCCAGTGCATTTTTGTACCATAGCAAATCTGAGGAACACAATCATCCCATCAGTAAAAGTGTTAACTGTGAAAGGTGATTCTCAACGGGAATGGGCACCTATGGGACTTTAGTTAAGCCACGAATAGTCCATTGTCAGACTAGAATTAGGTAGATGTACACTAGTGGCCATTCAGTGGCTGAACTAGAAAGTACTATTCCTAGACATAGAGAAATCGGTTAAAAGGTTGATAAAGTAATCAAGATAAAGGGTGATTAAATCTAACTATGGCAACCATAGTAATGAAAGGACATACTGCAGAAATATTTAAAAGGACAAATTCTGTAAAATTTAGTGTGTGATTGGATACAGATATAAGGAATAGGGAAGTTAAAGATGGTGCCAGATCTCCATTTGTTTGAGGAATGGTAATTAGAGGAATAGTGGTACCACTGAGGTTGAGAATACTGGAGGAGCATTTAGTTTAGAAAGGAAGAGTAAATCTATTTGGACTAGATGAATCTCAATATATCCATATAAAGGTATCAAGGAATCTATATTTTATATCAAGGAATATATTGTATTAGTCTAGACCAGCCGTGGGCAAACTACGGCCCGCGGGCCGGATCCAGCTGTTCTATCCGGTTCTCTTGCTCTCCCCTCCGTTCCTTTACTTTGAATTTATATTAGTTCACACAAACACTCCATCCATGCTTTTGTTCCGGCCCTCTGGTCCAGTTTAAGAACCCATTGTGGCCCTCGAGTCAAAAAGTTTGCCCACCCCTGGTCTAGACTCTAAAGTATAGAGCAGTCAGGACTAGAGAGTACTCAGACATGAGAGTACTCAGCATAGATGGTATGAGTATAGTATAACTGTCAGATATACTAGGACAGACACATAAAAAGCCAAAGCTAACACTTAAGGGTACTCCAGTTATCTTCCTCTACCTTTCTCCACCCTGCTCTCTGCCCCAGAAGGCTAACCTATCAGCACAAATAAATAGGTTCTCTGGCCTCTAGTTGTGTTCCATCAATGGGGAGGCTCAGCAGGAGGCTGGAAGTAGGGAAGAGAATAAGATCAGGGTATTTACTCTCCTGATTCCTGAGATCACTTTGGGCTGACAGTTTCCCTCAATTGAAGATCATTACTACTCTCAAGAAGTCTATCCTACCCAAATGTCTCAACAACTAACTGGGTTCTCTAGTAACCTCTCCTACCTCTTGTCTCTTATGACCTGGGGCTGGTGATCACTCCACAGTTGCCTCAACACCATGCCCCCACAATTAACCTCTTTGCAAATAAACCATCCCCAAATTATTTTAATTTGAGTGATGTATCTGTTTCCTGTTAGGGACCTAAAAAAGGAATGGGTGAAAGAAGAAAAAAAATGATTAGTGAAGCAGGAGAAGAATCAGAATATAGTGCCATAGAAGTCATCAAGGCAATGGCAGAGGGAATTTTAAAATGTCACATGCAGTTAAGTGATCCAGTAGAATAAGAACAGGAAAACGTCTACTGGGACAATTAGGTAGTCACAGATGATCTGTGAGAACAGATTCAGTAGAATGACAAAAGCAGAAGCCAGTGACAGTGGAATGATTAGTAAATTTGCTGCTTCTTTCAAAAAATTTGGAAGAGCCCTAGCCGGTTTTGCTCAGAGAGTAGAGCATCGGCCTTCGGAGGGTCCCAGGTTCGATTCTGGCCAAGGGCACATGCCTGGGTGGTGGGCTCAATCCCCAGTGGGGGCATGCAGGAGGCAGCCAATCAATGACTCTCTCTCATCATTGATGTTTCTATCTCTCTCTCTCCCTCTCCCTTCCTCTCTGAAATCAATAAAAATATTTTTTTAAAATTTTTGGAAGGAGAGGACCAAGATGAGCAGTAGCATTAGAGATCAAAGAAAGGCTAAAGAAGAATGTTCTATGATGGGCAAGATTTGAATATGTTTATATTAGGAGTGAGGGTGCCAGTAGAGAGACAGGGATTAAGAGGGAACATGTGCAATTACTAAAGAAATGAAGACCCTGAGAGGCAGGAGAGACTGGGGTCAAGAAGTGAGGGAAAGGGAAAGCGATGATTTTTGGGTGACCTTTGTACTGCCCTTTTTCTCTGCCCAGCCCCCACCAGTCATCCTCAGGATGGTAGTTACTACCACCATCCTACCCTGGGGCCTCTTTAGTCACTCATCAGTGCAGCCTGGTAATACCGCCCCTCTTCCCCCCCACCCTCAATACCTCCAACACCTGCTAGGAACTTCTCTCCTATTGGAATCCTGAAGCCTTGGAAACTCTGTGCTACTCCTCAAAATAAACTGGAATCTTCTTCAACTTTTCCTGCCTCAGCATTTCTCTTATTTTCCCATGGAGTAGGTGGGCACCCCAAAGCTGGATTTCTCCTATTTGTTGAAAATTATAGATAATACGTGTCCATATAATTGTAAGGATCCATTGTAGAGAATTTAGCTATCTTCATCCACAGTACCATTTGAGTTGGAACATACTGTCTTAAATAAATTTCTCTCTAATACTCAGCCAAGAACAAGTCCCTATCTACTTCAGGCCCCCTCTCTGGCCTTTCCTTTTCACCCTCATCTCTCCTACAGTTACTTCTTTTCCATCATCTAGCTCTTTACAAAGTCATCATTCATGGCCGCACCATATGGAAAATCACTTGTCCACCATAAAACAAGATAAAGATATGAAAGTTAGGTAAGCACCTATCTCCAACTTCAAGATCTGGTTCAAAATTCAAATCCAGAAAGTCTTCCCCAACTAAATTTGACCCCATCTGACCATTCTGTTGCCTCACATTCTACCAGTGACACAATATTAATGTCATTTACTAAATTTGACCCCATCTGACCATTCTTTTGCTTCGCATTCTACCAGTGACACAATATGAATGTCATTTGTTAAATACTGTTTTATAGGTATCTCCTCATATAAAAATCAAAGCCAATCTCCATTTGGTTGATTTTCCCAGAGGAACAGCCACACATTAAACCTCATCCTCACATGAAAACACTCTACTACTCATAGTCTAAATTTACATTTCCAAACCTAATTTCCTATCTTTATGTTTCTCGCTTCACTTTTCTGAATTGAAATGAGCTGTTTCTGGATCGAGATAAGATGGAGGTGCCACCTGAGGATGACCATTCTTGGTCCTCAGTCTGGGGGGTGACAAGCAGACCTCAACTGGATCTCCACGGTTCAGAATAGAGTCTTCAGTGCTGCAGACCTGGATGTGTGTGTGTGTGTGTGTGTGTGTGTGTGTGTATGTGTGTTTTCAATGCATCCTAGAGCAGGCTCAGAAAACCTCGTTCACAAAATACTAATGCATAAACCAGATACCCACCTATTCATTAACAATGAGAAATATGCTCTGAAAGGACCACAATGCCCAGATGAAAATCTACAATGGGAAACCACATAAAACACTGAAAATTGCTTAGTAGGCTCTGAAAATTGTTTAGTAGGCTTGCGATCATAGCGAGATGTTTTTTATTTTGTTTCATTATGTTTTGATGAATCTTAAATAATGATTCTGGCTTGGAATTAGGCCAGATGCATAAGAATCAACTGGGAACTCTTTTAAAATACTTATTTCCCACCTCAGAACTATCAGAATCAGAATCTCCAGGGGTGGGCCAAGGGATCTGTATTTTTAACAGGTACCACAGGTGATTCTGATGACCTACCAGATTTGGAAACCACTGTGTTAGGCAGTCTTAATGACTGACGTTATCCCACTCTCCATCTGGTGCATCTATCCCTATCCAAGGTCTGATCTACCAAGTAGCTAACCATGTGCACAGCAGCAGTATTATAGATACATTGTCAGTTCTTGCTCTTTTTTCCTATCCCCCATCTTGACTGCCCCTACCCTTCCCTAAACTTCTGAGGGCAGACAGGGAAGACATAATACAAGTGATTAGATTCCTTTTTCTGAATTAGAATCACATGCCTGTTATGCTTATCAGACTGACCCTAGATACTGCGACTGGACCTGAGTTTGCCCTAATTGCTTAAGTCAGAGTTTACAATACCGCTTGTGATAGCAAATAACACTCAGTCCTTTGAACTTACCTGTCAAAAATCATATTGTAATTTGCAGTAAAAATAAATAAATAAATAATCTATCAGCTGACAGTTTGATTTGATGTTTTAAAAATTTTGTTGAAAGCAAAGATTAGGACTTAAATTCCAAAAGGTCCAGGATCATTTACTTACTCAACAAACCCTCCCTTTGTGTATTACTCCAGAGGTTTTTCTACCCAGAGTAATACACCATAGCAAAATTCAGGAGGCCATGGGTGAGAGGTGTGTGTTTCTTTTGTAGAGGAGGAAAAGAGAAAACTATAGACCACAGGCCCAATCTCAAGTACATCGGTTGAAAGCAATGATAAATATTGAAGTCAGAATCTAGAAACTGATTCGCAGTCAACAATCCATGTGCCCACAGATGTTACAGAAAGGGTTTGTATACGTCCTCCATGTATTTCAGTTCGAAAACTACTGCACAACAGCATTTTGAGCAGAGAATGAGGTAAGCAAATCCTCAGAGGCCAGGAAGTACAGAAGGAATAAAGGAACAGAAAGAAGAACATTCTAACATCAATGTATTATGTGTAGATAAAAAAGAAGTGAGGATGCACTGACATTTTCTATGTGGAGAGTAATGATGAGTGCTTACCATGTACTGTGTGCTAAGCAACTTATAGACAATAGCCTATTAACCCCTCACAACTTCCTTATGAGATAAGTATGATAGAGAGCATCAGTGTGAGGAGAAGTCAATAGGCATGGCTTCCTATCTTTCTCCAGTGACACTTTTGACAGTCCCAGGGCAGCTGAGAGTCTAGAGATATGCATGATGGAAGAAAGAGAGAGTGAGGGACTTGAGCATGTTAATCAGGACACACTTGCGATGACTGAGACAGGGAGGCAAATGAAGTGGAGGGAAGGAGGAATAGGATGCTAATAGATGGAGGTCACAGAGAAGGTGAAGAATGTGGTGAGCACAAGGAACCAAGGACAGGCATCCAGGGAAATGGCATGAGGTTTAATTTTGAAATGTCAAAATTTATAATACACCAAAAGTAATAGCCTTTGCAACTATTCAAATTTATGAGAAAAAAAAGATGAAACATTTTGGACGTCAACTTACATATATGTAAGAGGATACAAAGCTTTTCAAATTATTTTATGGGGTGTTTGAGAAAAAAGTTTGCAGTGGCCTTGCTCTCAGAACTCCAGGAGTGAATCCCAACTAAGTTAACCCAGTCAAATTAATACCATCCCACTTGCAAGTGACTGCTCAAAACAGCAGGAACTGGTTGAGAAGTGAACGTATGCCTTCATCTGGCTCAGTGACAATCTGAGGAAGTTTGCTGGGAGCTTCTGGGAATAGTTTCCTGCCATCCTGAGAGAAGTCTCAGGAAGAGACTTCTATATATGGTTGCCTGGAACTGCTACTGCCATTTCACTCCCAAGTTGTGGGTGACGGCAGGTAAAGCTAAGAAAACTGAGGGGAAATGGAACCAGGGCCAAGAGATTAAGTCAGTCCTGAAACCACTTTGCCTGTTGTCTTCTAATAATGAGAGTTAATAGCATGCATTAAGCCAACTTGAGCTGAAGTCTTACTTACGTTACAGACAAAAGCATTTACTTTTGATACAAATCCTTTCCCTTAACTTCTGAAAGGCCAGATACTCAATATCTAGTATAAGAATCACCTCCTCCCCAAAGTTTCCACTAACACCTGCAGGAAGGAGGTTCTCTCTTGGTCCTCTGAACCAGCTTTTCACTCACCTCTTTCTTTGTACTATAGTTATCATGTCGCTTCCTGTTCATTGCTTTCCCAAACCTACAGAATAAAAACTTAACATGGCTCATAATGCCCTCCTGCTCAGGCCTCTGTCGCCCTTTCCATCACCTGTTCCATGCTCTCCAATGACTGTTGAAAGCTCAGGATCCTGCAGTGCAAACACTCCCTATTCTTGAAAGCATCTTTGCCTTTGCAAACAGGTTATTCCCGCTGCCTGGCCACCTTGTGCACTTAACATCTAGGGGACTCAGCCAGGCACACACAGTCCCTTCTGTTTTCTTCCCTGCCCTAAGACTCCTTCATCTTGTAGCAGTTACCTCATTGTATTAGTCTACTTTCATGTCTGCTTCCCTCTTTTTTTTTTTAAATATATTTTATTGATTTTTTACAGAGAGGAAGGGAGAGGGATAGAGAGTTAGAAACATCGATGAGAGAGAAACATCGATCAGCTGCCTCCTGCACACCTCCCACTGGGGATGTGCCCGCAACCAAGGTACGTGCCCTGGACGGGAATCGAACCTGGGACCTTTCAGTCCGCAGGCTGACGCTCTATCCACTGAGCCAAACCGGTTTCGGCTGCTTCCCTCTTTATAACGTGAGCAAGGATGACGTTCTAATCATCTTGGTATTCCCAGTGCCTAGCACATTTCAGGTACCTGGCAAATTTTGTTAAATGAATCTGTGTAAATGCCTTATCTACATAACGAATCTGTGATACCCTTTGAGGACTAACTAGATATTTCATTCATTTTGTATCTAAGCAGCCTAGAACGATACCTGACACATAGCTGATGACAAAAACTATTTGTAGGAATGAGTTCCTTTCCCCAATCCGGATGGTATTTAATTTAAAGCACTATTATCATCTTTTCTGCTGTCCTCCCCCTGGTTCCTATAATCAAGAAGGCTCTATTACTTGTCTCCTTTCCAAAACTAACCCTCATAAGCCAATAACCTATCTGCCGGCACAAGGCACAATATGCCTGGGGGCGGGGGGGCGGGGGGACGCTTGAGTTTTTGACATCGCCTCACCTTTCCTCCCCGCAGTTTACTTGGGGATGGTATGTCAGAAAACCACAGCTCCCATTGGCCCCCACCTAGGAACCGAGGAAGGGCGTACCCCTGCTTCTTCCGCCCTCGCGGTTGACAGGCACAGAACCGCACGCTCTGTGTGCGGGTGGGACACGGAGGCCCGGGCTGACCATCAAGTCCAAGGTCACAAAGCGAACCCGAGTCAGGAACGGGCCTAACGCTTGGTTTCCCCTCGGCTCGCGGGCCGGGAAGTCGGAAGCCTAGCGCCCTCCTCCCTCCCGCCGGGACGGAATGAGGTCTCACCGCAGGCCGCTACCGCGCCACGCTCGCTCCGCTCGGGCTCCCGGGGCTGCTCCGCCCGCTCGCACACAACCCGCAGCTGTTGTCTTGGTTTCACTGGCGACGGGCATCAGCTACTTCCGGTACCGGACGGCACTCCAGCCAATCAGCGCGCGCCGCACTCCGCGGAGGAGCAGGTGGTTCGCACGCCGGCGCCTCCTCCCCTCTCCGGCATAGCTTTCTGCGGACTCGCACCGTGACCTGAGCGCCTTCTCGCCACTACCTGCCAAAGCTGCTCCCTGGAGTGGCCCTGTGAACCGGCCATTGCCCACTTCAGCCCTTGGGCCACCAAGGAGCTGGGTCCTCCGGATTTCCTAGAACGGCTCCAGGGATGAACTTCCGCCCTGTGACCGGCCGCTCTGCGCGCTGGTGTCGCTCCCTGAGTATTGACGGCTGGAGAAACTGGGAGTCGGCTTCGCTTCTTCGCCGGGCGGAGACTGGGGGACCTCCTTAAAACCCCCAACCTGCATCCCTTATACGTGAGTCTAGTAAACACAGGCCCCCTAGATCCCAGGAAGAAGCTGGGAACGCAGGAAGACCTGACCTGCGGTCCTGGAAGGCTTATTGGAGAGGGGAAGGGAGGTTTGGACTGAAATATGAAGGGTCAAACAATGGGAACAGCATTCTACGCTAGCCTTTTTTACGTCGTGAACAAGCATAGTCAGCCCATCTCGCTTCAGAACGTTTGTACTTGTTACTTCCTCTGCTCTTCTTTGCACAAGATTTTTTTTTTCTTTTTAATGTGCTTTTATTGATTTCAGAGAGGAAGAGTGAGGAAGAGAGATAAAGGAGAATCATTGATTGGCTGCCTCCTGCACGCCCCCCCCCCCGCCCCCCACTGGGGATGAAGCCGGCAACCCAGGCTTGTGCGGGACAGGAATGGAACCGTGACCTCCTGGTTCACAGGTAGATGCACAACCACTGAGCCATCCCTGCCAGGCAGATTCTTGTTATTCAGGTGTCCGTTCAAAAGTAACTGGTTGGAGTAGCCTTCCATCCTATCTAATGTTGCCTCAAACTATACTGTCCCTCCCAAATATCAATTACAGGCAAGGGCTATGATTGACCCTGTTTGGGTCTGGTGCTCACCCCTGGACCAATCATTATATTCAGGGGAAAGGGATAGTAGGATTAGCCAAATCTGGGTCACAATCTACCCCAATTGTGGGGTCTAGCTTTTGTGTTCGCCTCACTATAATAGGGAAGGGAGTGACTATTCTCAGAAAGGGATATTGTGTATATACAGGGTGTCTTCCCCCCACCCCCCTCCAAATGTTAATGGCTGGTAGGTAGCTCAATTGATGTTTCTTTTCAGATTTAACCATTGGAATTAATAATTATTCAAAGTGTGTATACATTTTTTGGGACACCCTGTATATCCAGTACATGCCTAGCAGGAAACTTTCTCTTGAGTTCATCATTGGGATTAAGCTCTAGAGTCTGAGTCTAGAGCAGGGGTGGGCAAACTTTTTGACTCGAGGGCCACAATGAGTTCTTAAACTGGACTGGAGGGCCGGAACAAAAGCATGGATGGAGTGTTTGTGTGAACTAATATAAATTCAAAGTAAAGGAGCGGAGGGGAGAGCAAGAGAACCGGATAGAACAGCCGGATCCGGCCCGCGTGCCGTAGTTTGCCCAAGGCTGGTCTAGAATCTAGACTCTAGACTCTAAGGTCCAGCATTTTAGCCACTCTCACACCAATATCCTTAACTTTTTTGACCTACTGTCTGCAACTGTCCAGGAAGTTTGTTAACCCTGGATCAGTTGAAATATCCATTTTCCTTGCCCAGGCTAATAACTAGTGGGGAAAATTACACATTTGGGGGAAGAGCCCCAGGATAAAGGTATGATTTCCACTTTCCAAAGGTTTGTCACTGCTCCTCAGAAATCATTTTCTGTTTCCCTAGTCAGCTTGCCTACCATTTTCCATGATTGCCATTTCAATCTTCATTCTGCTCAAGCCATGATCCAAGAGGAGTCAGTTACCATCACAATTGATTGCCGGTCACATTCATCCCAAGATGCCCAGACTACAAAAGTATCCTGCCTCAGAACCACATTTGGTCCTACTGACTTTACCTAATATACCTGCATTAATGGGCATCTGCATCAAGAGCCTACATCAGTGATTCTCAAACTTGGCTGCACATTGGAATCCCCTGGGGACCTTTAAAATATTAATGTCTAGTGCCACCCATATAGATTCTGTTGCAATTAATCTCAGATATAATCTGGGCAAGGTTGTTTTTTTCTTTTTGTTTTTGTTTTGTTTTGTTGGAGAGAAGTTTGTGTTTGCTTTTTTAGCTTCCCAAGTGATTCTAACATGCAGCTAACAAGGTTGAAAACCAATAGCCTAGCTCAGTGATTCTCAAAGTGTAGTCTCTGAATCAGAAATTGAGGGGTTAGGGCTCAACAATCTGTATTTAACAAGCTCTTCAGGGGTTCTAATGCACACTAAAGTTTGGCCCAGATATTGACAGTGCTTCATTTGATCAGTCCTTGTATGTGAGTTAGACAGGAAAAGGATAACTTCTATCCTCCTGGCTATTCCCCCTGACAACCTGATTTATTACACTAACCAGTGTAGGGGCCATCTGGAGCAATGGGAATTTACTGAGGAAAGGAGACCAAGGCATATGATCCACAAATGCCATTCCAATTTCCAGTGTGAATGAGGATGTGTAAGACTGGATAGGGGCTGATGTTTCATGGTTTCCTAACAAGCTCAGGACTTTGATTGAATAGGTTTTTATGAGCAGTGTTGCTCCTCTTGGGGGAAAAAGAAAAAAATGGCAGGTAGAAACCTTGTCTGCCTTCGTCAATTCACACAGGGACAGGCACATGAAAAATAAAAGACATACTGCTCATGTTCACCCTTGTCCCTTCTCTTCTGTCTGTGGAACACATGGGAAGGGGGCGCTATCAGCACTAGCTACACTCATTTCTAACACTTTAAATCACATCATCTATCTAATTAGTTTACAACTCTGTTTTGGGCCTGGTGCTGATTGCAATTATATTTTCAGCTGTCTGTTGTCATCTCAGCATGTAAGTATAAGCCATTGTTAGGATTCTGGAATAAGTGACCATAAGCACCACCACCACCACCTGCTCCCCCTCTCCCCCCACCTGCACCTGAAAACATTCAGGTCTTTCATTAACCACATTCCAAGTTATTACTGTTAGTGTGCGTAGCTAGATATTAATAAAGGAAGGGAGCCAAGGGAATTAGACATTAATGAGCATAATCAACTGGGGAACATGAGCCTGCTTGCTTCACCAGAAAGTTACAGCTTCACACACTCCCCAGGGAATTGCCCATCTGGTCCCCCAAGATCACTAGGGGAAGGGATGGAACAAAAAGAGGGAGGTAGGCACATGCACAATAGTAGCCAAGATGGTGACCGTAGAGGCCTGTCAGTCCAGCCTGGGAAAAGAGCGGATTGGTTAGAAGGCGGACCCAGTGCAAGCCCTGCAAAAGATTGGGAAATTGATTTGTTATTTTGAAAGCGGGCCTGGCCCTTCCCAAGCCCAAGATGATGTAATCCCAGTAACAGGCACTTGCCCCAGGTAATCACGTATTCATTCTCCAAACCCAGGCTTCAGGCAGGAGCCTGGATACAGCAGCACAGCAACCGATGGCAGATGGGAACAGTGCTAAGCTACCCGGACAGGGACTGAGACCACTTAGCAGCCGCCTGAGTCCCACCGCAAACGGTGCAGGCTCCAAAGAACTAAGCTTCAATATGGCACAGAAACTCCAGACACTGGCCTTTGTTTTGGTTTTGATGAAGACAAGACTGGACTCTTTCCATGGCGGGAGGGACAGAGATTGGACATTGGGAACCCAGAAGGGGCACTCTTTTGATTTTGCATCTGCCGCCAAAAATAAATCTTACCGCAACACAATCTCCCATATGAGGGTCTCCCAGAATGCTTTCCTTGTGACACTGCAAGAACTCCACTTCCACCACCAGCATTACCAAACTATGAGTTACAGCATTCAGTGTCTTCTCTGACAGCATGTACGTGTAAGCCACTGTTAGGATTCTGGAAGAAATGACCATAAGCACACCCCACCTTGCAGACTTTCAGGTCTTTCAAAACCCCTTCTCCCACAGGTGTACAGCAAGTCCTTTAATAATATAATTTTGTTCAACGTCATTGAGATACCACAGGAACTTAACTCTTGTTTATATCAATTAGCCTATGGTAAAGCTAGTTTCGTTATATGTCGTTTCACTTAAAGTCACAGAACCTATCGATGATGTTAAGTGAGGGCTTATTGTATAACTCCGGGCCAGAGTATGATTAACACAAGGACACTGGCTTGAAGAGCTTTCTCCTCCTGTGAACTGCTCTTCCCTTCCTACCTTCTCACATCCACTTCTTGTATCGCTGTACTTGATCCTATTTCTCAATCCTATCTTCCTTCCTTTCAACTAGCCAACCTTACACACCTGAAGCCTCACTCAGCATGGCACAAATGCATCTTGCCTATGTGACTTAGCCATTTCCTATGAACAGAGCTTTACCCCAGATAAAGTGTTCCTTGAGAAACACGACAGTGTTACATGTCCCCGAGAAGCACTAGCCATGCTGGGTCCATATTCAGTAGAACCCAGCTGACCTGAAATACTCATCCCACCTCCACACACAAGCAAACAGCTTAAGTTGATCAAGGTTCAATTAAGTCCTCAGTGTTCCCCTCACACCTCCATCTATGTAGAAGCAGATAAAACAAAAAGTCAAGCTCCTTCTCTAGAGTTAACAATTATACCAAGGAGCCCAGGAAGACCAATTCTGAGCCTGACCCAGCAAGATCATGTTTTCACTGTGTCAGGATAGCAGAGCTTTCTTGGGCAAAGTCTCTAAGCCTAAAAGGTGCCTTCAGGATCCTCTAAGGGCCACATCTCTCAGGCAAAACATGGCCTTTTTCACATATGATAAAATGGAACAACACCCAGAAACCTCAGCCTCCTAATAACTGCTCCCTGGTTTGGTGCCAGGTGGAGAGGCAGAGAAGAGAAGGTTGCCCTGGTACAGGGGTCAGTGCTGGGCTTTGCGGAGGGGAGCTGGAAATGGTGGGAGAGGGTACACTGGAAATGACAGCAGAATATACAAGGCAGCAAGTGATCAGAAGACAAAGCAGAAGACAGCTGTACCGCAGCGTATGAGGCTCCTTACCAGGTCTCGGGAGTCTTCACAAAGTCGCAAAGTAATCAGCACACTTGCCACCAGGTCTAAGGCACCACTGAGCCATCATGAAGCCCCTGCCCACTGAGCCTGGCGTCCACCCAGTCACCACAGCGCTCCTGGCGGCTGTGTTAATAATTAGTCTGAATTTGCATATGAGTATAAATTATTTGTCCTCCCAGGGCCAAAGCCATCCTATGTGAGTATTTCTGAGTCTCTCTTTTGAAAAAAATACTATGGGAGGAAAATCAAGTCACAGTGTTTCCCACCATCGCAGGGACATAAATTCCCAATGTGACTAGAGAACCATGAGACTGTCAAAATGACTCCCAATTCTATTTTCATGGTACATGGTCATTTTCCCAGCTGAAGATGTGGCCCAGCAAAAAATCTTGGATGGCCCTAGCCGGTTTGGCTCAGTGGATAGAGCATCGGCCTGTGGACTGAAAGGTCCCAGGTTCGATTCCGATCAAGGCCATGTACCTTGGTTGCGGGCATATCCCCAGTAGGAGGTGTGCAGGAGGCAGTTGATCGATGTTTCTCTCTCATTGATATTTCTAACTCTCTATGCCTCTCCCTTCCTCTCTGTAAAAATTCAATAAAATATATATTTTTTTAAAATCTTGGATGAACTAATTCGTCCCCCAGTAAGTTCCCTTCTCTATGACTCAACCTCATGTTAACATCATCCATTTGCCATCTCACACACTCTTGTTTACTCTTCATTCTGTGTTCACAATGCTGTCCTTGTTCCACTGCCACTGAAATTCATAACTGTGATAATACCTCAGGGTCCCTCTCAAGCAAAAGGATCCCTTTGTCTCCGAGGCTTAATTATGCTGCCAACACCCACAAATTCTCTCTCTGGACTCATCTTGGGCTCGTTGTCTTTCCCTCTCAATCAAGCTCACTCTACCCCTGCAGTCGTGAGTCATTCACATGACCCTCCTTGACCTCACTGCATTAATGCCGTATAAGAAGTCTTGATGGCCCTACCCGGTTTGGCTCAGTGACTAGAGCATCCACCTGCAGACTAAAGGGTCCCAGGTTCAATTCAGGCCAAGCGCACATGCCCGGGTTGCGAGCTCGATCCCCAGTAGGGGGCATGCAGGAGGCAGCCGATAAATGATTCTCTCATCATTGGTGTTTCTATCTCTCTCTCCCTCTCCCTTCCTCTCTGAAATCAATAAAAATATTTTTTAAAAAAAGGAAAGAAATCACCACGTGTGACTCTTACCCAGACGGGCAAAATATAGGCTTTGAGGGATGGTTTAAAAGAACAATAACAGCCCTAGCTGGTTTGGCTCTGTGGATAAAGCATTGGCCAGTGGACCAAAGGGTCCCAGGTTCGATTCTGGTCAAAGGCATGTACCTCAGTTCCAGGTTCCTCCTCGGCCCAGGCCCTGGTCAGGGCTCATGCAAAAGGCAACCAATCGATGTGCTTCTCTCACATTGATATTTCTCTCTGTCTTTCCCTCTCTCTTCCACTCTCTCTAAAAATCAATGGAAAAATATCCTCGAGTGAGGAATAAATAAATAAATAAACAAATAAATAAATAAGTCTGTAATAATAAAAGCGTAATATGCTCATTAGACCAGACGTCCTTCTGGACAACTTTCTGGACGAAGTTGGGGCTGCGAGAGAATCCCAGGTCCCAGGTGCCAGAGGGAAGCTGGTGCCGGCAGCCGGGGGAAGGAAGGCCTACTCTTGCATGAATTTCGTGCATCTGGCCTCTAGTAAATACATAAACAAACAAACTATAACAAATCCAAATCTTACAAATACCTCACATAATTTACAAAGCCCCCTCACGTGTATTTGCCATGGCCAGTCTCTTGAAGCTTAGGCTGTCTATGACAACTGTAGATAAGGCTTTCCCAAATGAGGGAGGCCTAAAGGATTCAGTGACTTGTCCAAATTTACTCAGGTTAGAAGGGGGAAGGCCACATCTTTTTTTATTTTTTAATATATTTGTATTGATTTCAGAGAGGAAGGGAGAGGGAGAAAGAGATAGAAACATCAATGATGAGAGAGAATCATCTGATTGGCTGCCTCCTGCATGCCCCACACTGGGGATCGAGTCCGCAACCCAGGCATGTGCCCTGACTGGGAATCGAACTGCAACCTCCTGATTCATAGGCTGATGCTCAACCTCTGAGCCACGCCGGCCGGACAGGAAGGCCACATCTTTAAACTGTTCCCAGGCTCTTCTCTTCTGAGACCTCAATTGTGCAAACATATTTTAAATACATCTTGATTTCTGTTTCTCTTCCTCTTTCTTATCTCACTGAACTCATATTTTTTATCTCTTTATTTTATATATTTCAGTATTTATTTTTGGATAGGGCCACCCTTAGATCTAGGGGTAGCCCCTGATAAGCAACAATCAATTTTGTAAAGTTACACATTCTAGATTAGGCGTCCTCAAACTACAGCCCATGGGCCACATGCGGCCCGCCGAGGACATTTATCCAGCCCGCCGGGTGCCGCTGCCTGTCCTGCTTAGCAGCCGACTCGTCCCGGGCCCGCAGTGCACATAGGAATTTGTCATAGTTTTTTTTTTTAAACTATAGTCCGGCCCTCCAACGGTCTGAGGGACAGTGAACTGGCCCCCTGTTTAAAAAGTTTGAGGACCCCTGTCTAGATGGTCAAAAATAGACCCTTTCCTACTCATTTCTGAGTATGTAGTTTGACCTACTGTGCTGGACTCAAGGGAGGACACACGTTGATCTAGGCAGTATCTTTGGTACCAAGATGATAGAAGAATCTGGGGTCATTTCAAGAACTAGTAGGCAATTGCTGAAAGTGACCAGAGTCCACAAAGGGGAAAACAGCATCACTGGAGGAGATGGACGAACATCTCCACACTGGGTAAGTAGGTAACACCTCCCAGCATCCTCATAAATACTGCTTCATATGGGATATGGATTGTTCAAGTGAGGGCAGTTAGGGCTGAACCTGGAGGAGACTAGGCATAATACAGAGGGACATACATTAT
This sequence comes from Plecotus auritus, assembly GCF_963455305.1. Classification (NCBI taxonomy): domain Eukaryota; kingdom Metazoa; phylum Chordata; class Mammalia; order Chiroptera; family Vespertilionidae; genus Plecotus; species Plecotus auritus. The sequence continues at coordinate 42,843,643 of NC_137774.1, forward strand.
TCTATTAGTACTTGTTGAAACCAAAGGGACTCCCTTATCTTCACAAGGCCTAAGTGTTAAATTATGCTACACAGTGGATATCCCAGCCCCCTCTGACACTAGTCAAAGGACTGTTCTGCTCCTTTAGAACAGCTCACTCAAAACAAGACCACACAACATTCAGCTATAACCAGGTTTCTTTAGCCCTTCAGGGGTACTCAAACTACGGCCCGAGGGCCACATGTGGCCCACTGAGGACATTTATCCGGCCCGCCGGGTGCCGCTGCCTGTCCTGCTTAGCAGCCGACTCGTCCCGGGCCTGCAGTGCGCATAGGAATTTGTTCATAGTTGTTTTTTTAAACTATAGTCTGGCCCTCCAACGGTCTGAGGGACAGTGAACTGGCCCCCTGTTTAAAAAGTTTGAGGACCCCTGCTAGCTTGTGTGACTAAGCACTCACCCTAAAACCATCCAACAGATGAATTCTGTTTCACATCTTGAGATGTAGTACTTCTTTGTGGGGAGAAGACCCAAAGACTGTTGGCTAAAACCAGACATCTGCTCCAAAGGGGAAGTGTTCTGACTTCTGAAACGATCAGCAGAAGTGACAGCCAATCCAAACTCCAATGACCTCCTTTGAAGCAGATTAAATGGACAGATCCTTTTCTGTTCCTTGGTAACAACATTAAACAACAAAATGTCATAAACTTAGGGCAAGAAAAAAATGAATCCCAGTCTTCTCTGTTGACCAAATATTTCAGAATTTCTGGAGGTGAGACGGAAGCATCAGTGAAGCTCCCGAGTGATTCCAGTGTGCCCCGACGTTGAGGTCCCTGGTTAGACTACTGAGGAGCCACCTGAAGCTGGGGCCCAGTTGTCTTTTCTGGAGTTCAGGGGCTCCAGACATGTGTAGGCACCTAAGTGAAAGTGGCATTCTGATAGGAAGGAAGGAGAGAGTCTGACATACCCTTTTAAAAGGGTTAAGGACCAGTTCTTACTGCTGCAGAGTAGATTAAACATCACACGGCCTGATTCTGATCCTGGCTCTGCCAAATATTTACTACTTCTGAGACCTCAATAAAGTGGCTTAACCTCTCGGTTCACCGATCTGAAAATGGGAATAACCTGGTGTGCTCATGAGGTGCCTTACGTGAAAACCACTAAGTACACAGCTGTCAGTCTTAGACAAGAAATGAGTTTCTAAAGACGTCATATAACTTCAAATGCTTCCCCCAATAGGAATAAAGATAAAGTGAAGTGGTGTCATCATGTGGCTCATAAACCTAGAATCAATGAATATATTTAGGGTTAAGGCTGTGTTTATTGTCTCTATGATTTCACAGAGTACTCTCTCCTAAATGTATAGAACCAAGTAGCAAGGCGGTTGTTAAAACTTTTCCATGGAGTTTAATTACATCTTACTTCTCCTTTAAAATAAGATTTCTGCATGCATTTTTCAATGCTAACATGATCACGTAATAAATGCAAGGGTTATATTATAAATTATAACTATACTTTTGCCATCTTTGGAATCCTTTACTTTTTATTTTAAATAAACTTTTTTGCAACATAATCTTATGTTGTACAGTATATGTGGTACACCTTAAACTAATACAATGGTATCTGTCAATTATATCTCAATAAAGCTGAAAAAAATAAAAATAGTAAACTTTTAATTTTAGAACAGCTTTATATTGATAGAAAAATTGCAAAAGTGGTAGAGTCCCACATACCCTACATCCAGTTTCCCCTATTCACATCTTGCATGAATATGGTACATTTATTATAATTAATGAACCAATTGATACATTGTTACTAATTGAAGTCCATAACTTATTCAGATTTCTAGTTTTTACTTAATATCCTTTTCCTATCCCAGGCCTCCATCTAGAATACACATCACAGTTAGTAGTTATGTCTCTTGAGGCTCCTCTAACAGCATTTTTTAAGATAATAGCACAATCCACAGCATGACCACAGGAGGTGCAGAAGCAAATCAGAACAACTGCCACGCTCCTCTGATACTCACAAAGGAGGCAGGCGTTTGTTTATCAGCTCAGGAGGCATTCGTGTGAACAGTGCACAGTTTCCTTCACAAGCTTTCACATTGTGATTCTTGACATTTTGTTTTAATTTGAGGAGATTGGCTTTATTCCAAATGAATTTTCTATCGTATGCTTCCAAAGTACTCAACAGCACATAAAATGTCCAGTAACACCACACAGACATGAGGCTGCTCCCCTGGTGAACAAAAGGCAGATTCCATATTTCCGGGGCCCACCTTAGAAGACTGTGGTTTAGAACATCCAGGATGGGATTTTTAGAGCGGTTTTAGGTTTACCACAAAATTGAGAAAGAAGTGCAGAGATTTTCCTGCCCAGTGCATTTCCTGTTTTCCTCATTATCAGCATCACTCACCAGAATGGTTTCTTTCTTCCTTCCTTCCTTCCTTTCTTTCTTTCTTTCTTTCTTTCTCTCTCTCTTTCTTTCTTTCTTTCTTTCTTTCTTTCTTTCTTTCTTTCTTTCTTTCTTTCTTCTTTCTTTCTTTCTTTTCTTTCTTTCTTTCTTTCTTTCTTTCTTTCTTTCTTTCTTTCTTTCTTTCTTTCTTTCTTTCTTTCTTTCTTTCTTTCTTTCTTTTAACCAAGGATTAATCTATTGACACATCGTAATCAGCTGAAGTCTATGGTTGACTGTAGGGTTCACTCTTGGTGGTGTACATGCTGTGGGTATGGACCAAAGTTTCATGGACTCCATCAATCATTATAAATATCAGGTAGAGTATTTTCACTCCCCTAAAAGTATTGTGCTATGCCTATTCATGGCTCTCCCCCTTCCTCCTAGAAACCAGTGATATTTTTATCTTCATGGTTTTACCTTTTATAGAATGTCATACACTTGGAATCATACAGTATATAACCTTTTCAGATTGGCTTTTTTTCACTTAGTAATATGCATTTAGGTTTTCTCCATGTCTTTTCATGGGTTCATAGCTCATTACATTTTATCACTGAATAATATCCCATTGTCCAAATGTATCCAGATTTGCTTATGCATTCATGTACTAAAGGATATCTTTGTTTCTAAGTTTTGGCAATTGGGAAAAAGCTACTACATTAATAAAGAAAAAAAGAAAAGAAAGTCTAGGATGGGGGCAGAGCTATCTATATTTTAATCCCCCAGGTGATTAAAATATAAATCTAAAAGTCACATCAGCTCTGAGGAACAAGGCTGTCAATTCAAATTCAATATCCAAGTAACACAGCAGCCTAGATAATGAAATTCACACTCAAGAGAATTAATAATGAATATTTCAGTAAACATGTGCCAAACACATAAGTATACAGACATCCTTAAACCTACATTCAGGAGGTGTTACCAAATCCCATTTTTAATGTGGTTATTGAAACCTGAAATACTTTTATTTACCCTTGGAACGTTGTATGCATGTTGGATAAGGCCTCCTAACAACCCACAAAAATGTTGTTTGTCCAATAACACAAATGAAATAGCATACCTTTGCAATGAGCAGCATGAAAGAATGCTGTGGTGTTATAGTCATAAAACAAAAGGAAAGCAGATAAGAAAGAATATTTTATTTATCTGAAGTGTTGATGTTGAGTAAATAGAACAAGAATAAACGAAAATGTGCACACAGACAGAGTTATCGAGAGAACCATCTGAATTATTTCAAGAATTCTAAAGATTGTTAGTTCTTTTTTACCCCAGAATCCAAGACTGCCTTTTCTCCTAGTGTTTTGTTTCAGGTATTCTCACCTGCATATACTGTAGAATCACCTCGGGAACTAACAAAACAAAATAAAAAAAAAGAAGTCTCCTGAGGTGTTAGTGTGCTAGGACTATCATAATAAAGTACCACAGACAATGGGGCTTGCACAACAGAAATTTATTTTCTCACGGTTCTGGAAGCTGGGAAGTCCAATATTAAGGTGTCAGCAGCGTGGGTTTCTCCCTCAGCCTCTCTCCTCGCCTTGTAGACGGCTGTCTTCTTACTGTGTCCTCACGTGGCCTTTTCTTTATGCAGGAGTATTCCTGGTATTTCCTCTTTTCTTAAAAGGACATCAGTCAGATTGGATTTGGGCCCCACCCTTATGACCTCATTTTACCTTAATTACCTCCTTAAAGGCCCTATCTCCCAATGTAGTCACCTTGGAGGTTAGGATTTCAACATATGAATTTGGGTGAGATGACAATTCAGCCCATCATACTATGTTTCCCCCCAGATCAATTAAATTTTTAAAATGATGCTTTTCTAAGAGCTTTCCGGGGTTGAGAACCACTGCTAGAGCATGAGCTTTGGAGACAGCCCTGTGCCCCACGTGGGCTTCTGGCACTTACTAGCTCTGCACACCTGGGAAGATGACCTGAGCTTCGAGTCTGTGTCCTCTCCTGTGAAATGAGATAATATTGGTACATAGGGTTCTGGTGAGAATTAAATGCACAAAAAGTACTTAGTACATGCCAGGCACTAGAATGGATGCAGTGGCACTTACCAGGGCAGCTACTGATAGTGCAAATAAGGAGAAAGAGCTTTTCTGGGGGAAGCAGGAAGGAGTTGGAACAATGGGGCAGAAAGAAACGGTGTCTGTGTGAGAAAGGTTATCTGAAGTGGAATCAAGTAGCTGAGGAATCATTAAAGGCACAGGAGCGGGAGCTATGTTTATGTATCTAGGCCTCCTCTCCCTGAGCACAGATGACGAGACAGTGTCCTCCCTGGGCATCAGGTGGCGCCCTGGGCCTGCAAATCAGAGTCAACTGTGGCTGGGAAAGTGGAGGAGAAGGAAAAAGTTGAGTCTCCATGAGCACCGGTCCCCCTGACACAGCTGGCACTTTGTACAGATAGGGCATCTTAAGTCAGTTTTTACATTTCACAGAAGCCATAAAATTCAGTCTATAAATAAATCCTCTAGATTTCCCCCCTAATTATTTGTATATCAAGGTACATATTAAAACACTAGAGGCCTGATGCACAAAATTCGTGCAAGAGTAGGCCTTCCTTCCCTCGGCTGCAGGCACCGGCTTGCCTCTGGCACCCGGGACCTGGGCTTCCCTCGCAGCCCCAGCTTCGTCCAAAAGGTCATCCAATCTAATTAGCATATTACACTTTTATTATTATAGATGTACTAGAGGCCTGTTGCACGATATTCGCGCAAGAATAGGCCTTTCTTCCCCTGGCTTCACGCCCAGGAGCCAGCAAGTCCTCACTTCTGTCCAGAGCACCGCTCCAGTAGCTCCCTCCGCAGCCCCCCTTCCCCTCATAGCAGGCATCACGTCATGCTGCTCTCCGCTCTGCATCACGTCACGCAACTCCTCCATCTTTGTTTGGTTAATTTGCATACTCACTCTGATTGGCTGTGGGCGTAGCAGAGTGATGGTTAATTTGCATGTTTCTCTTTTATTAGGTAAGATACTGTGACCTGTATATAAGTTTGTTTTTAATAATTAGGCCCCAGCCCTAACCGGTTTGGCTCAGTGGATAGAGCATCGGCCTGCGGGCTCAGGGGTCCCAGGTTCGATTCTGGTCAAGGGCATGTACCTTGGTTGTGGGCACATACCCAGTAGGGAGTGTGCAGGAGGCAGCTGACTGATGTTTCTCTCTCATCGATGTTTCTAGCTCTCTATCCCTCTCCTTTCCTCTCTGTAAAAAATCAATAAAATATATTTTTTAAAAAAAAAAAATAATAATAATAATAATTAGGCCCCATATTGTTAATTATAGAGTACTACTATTAATCGTGAACAATATTAGGATGATGCTAGATTAAAGTGATACATTTTCTCAGTGATTTAACCACATCAGCTAAATTAAGGAGGAAAATTAAAAATCCTTTATATAAAGGATCTAGCTAAGCAAAATCAAGACTGTCAAGTTTTAACTGCCTTTGCGTATGTCTTTAAAATACCAGATAACAGCCCTCGCCGGTTTGGCTCATTGGATAGAGTGTCAGCCCAAGAACTGAGGAGTCTTGGGTTTGATTCCAGTCAGGGGCAGGCTCGATCCCCGGCCCCAGTCAGAGCACCCTGGTGCCCCAAGTGCAGGAGGCAGCCAATCGATGTGTCTCTCTCACATCGATGTTTCTCTCTCTCTCTCTGCCTCTCCCCCTCCCTTCCACTCTCTCTTAAAAAAAAAAAAAGAATCAATAGAAAAAAGATCTTCAGATGAAGATTAACAACAACAACAACAAAGTATAAATAACATTTTATTAAGGTAGGAAAAAACATGTACACTGTATGTTATAACAGTATGTTAGTATATTCCTTATTATCATAAGTAACATAACCCACATGCCAAACCAGACAAGCCATTTCTGCTGACAAATACAGCAGTGAAACGTGAGCCCTGGTGGAGACAAGAAAGAGACAAATGTGAGAAGTCATGACAACTGTGACTGAAACTGGTGGTTGTCTGTCCCAGTAATACCCACTCCTCTCAGCATATCGCGAGCCGCCGTTTGCCACTCTGTTGACTAATGAGTTTGCCGACCACTGTAAGAGGTTTAGCTGGGCGCAAGGCAGCTCTCGGTCTTCTTTGAGCTGCGTGTGGCCATGTGGCGCCCGTGGGAAGTTTCCTTGAGAGGCACATGGCAAGTTCCCCCTCCATGCCCTGCCTGGAACATGGTTTTGATGACAGGAGCTCCCCCTTATACCTGAAGGCTGAGGCTGTGCCCCAGGATGACAGAGTGGGAAGCTAGAAACAGCCCGGATCCCAGGGGACTACAGGGGCTCCATGGAAACGCTGAATTGTCCACCTCGGGACAATGGAGAGAAAAATAAACATAAATAATTCGGAAGCCACTGTTATTTCAGGTCTTAAATCACAATCCAGCTGATACATCATAGAAGAACGCTAGCTTTGTTTACACAGACTATTTTAAGAAAAAATATGGATCTGAGAAGGTGGTGAGAAGGATAGGAAGACAACCCTCAAACTTTTAAAACTGAGTAGCGTCAGGAAGAAAAGCAAGGGGGCAGGGGGAGGACACTGCAGTGAGCGCTTGACTGACGGGAGGCTCCTCTCGCTGCTGTCTGAACGGGAGCCGGACGCCTAGAGCGCGAGGACCACGGGAAGACCTTCGAGCTCCCTGGCCCTGCCGGAATTAGTCACCAAACCAGTAACCGGGGCTTAATCAAGGTCCTAAGTTTCTGAGATAAGAGAATGACAAGTGGAGGTGAAGCTTAAGGTATTAATCACCCAATAAATTATTACTGAGTCACCATTGACAAGCACTTTTCCCAATAAGTAGTTTACTTTTGTAATTACTGAGACGTTCCGGGATGATAGTAAGGAACGATAGATAAGACACTATACTTAAGTATTTAGTCCTAGTCTCTTCCTCTGGGAAAAGGGATGCTTTGGCCCTGGCCTTTGTTGCTAAGTGGTTAGAGTGTCCACCTGCACACAGCACCGAAGGATCGTGGGTTGGATTCCCAGTCAAGGAAGGGCATGTACCTGGGTTGTAGGCTCCGGCTTGTTGGGGCCTGTGTGGGAGGCAACCAATCAATGTGTCTCTCTGGCATGATGTTTCTCTCTCCCCCACCCCTTCCACTCTCTAAGAATCAATGGAAAAAATAACCTCCAGTGAGGATTAACAAAGATGATAGATGGTAGAATGATGGTAGATAGATAGATGATAGATAGATAGATAGATAGATAGATAGATAGATAGATGATAGATAGGATGCTTTGATCGTTAAGACCAGGGGCCCATTAACTGAGAAAGGCACAGATGGGTTCCTCCAGGAAAGCCAACATCAAACTATGAGGCCCTGTGCCTTGTCTCTAGTCCAGAGACATCCTCTGTTAGACATCTGGTGCAATCCCTCTCGAGCCATTAGAATTAGCAGCATATAGACGACGATAGCTGTTGGTGTCCTCTTTTTGTTTTGTTTTCGTGTTTTGAACTTTTATCTTGGGTACTTACAATTGCTTTAAAAATAAAGTTCTGTGGCTGAAAGTTATGTTTAAAAGGAAGAAGTTCTTTCAGCTACCTTGGATCCAAAACCATCCAAGGTCTTCCTGTTCAGCTTTTCCCGGGTCCCCTGCATGAGCATCTGTCTTATGTTGAGGGCCCCAAGGCCACCCTCAGGTTTGATGGTTCGCTAGCATGACTCACCAGTCAGACAGCTGGGATACGTAGAGTTATGTTTTACTGTGGTGAAAGGGGACAGATTAAATCAACAAAGGGAAAGGGCACATAGGGTGGAATCCAGGAGACACTAGACAAGCTTCCAATTGTCTGCTGCCGGTAGGATCACATGGACAGCAGCACTTTGCTCTCCCAGCAATGATGTGTGGCGACGTGTACAACGTGTTGCCAAACAGGGAAGCTCTGTCAAGCCTCAGAGTTCAGAATTTGTACTGCAGTCAGTTATGGAAGCCTGGAGTGAGTGCCCTTGTGACTGCCCTCAACTAGTCAGTGACCTTCCCATGAGGCAAACTGATGCAGTGTGTTACCCTGGCCGGTTTGGCTCAGTGGATAGAGCGTCGGCCTGCAGACTGAAAGGTCCTGGGTTCGATTCCAGTCAAGGGCACATGCCCAGGTTGTGGGCTCGGTCCCCAGTAGGGGGCGTGCAGGAGGCAGCCAATCAATGATTCTCACTTATCATTGATGTTTCTATCTCTCTCTCCCTCTCCCTTCCTCTCCGAAATCAATGAAAATTTATATTTAGCCGAAACCGGTTTGGCTCAGTGGATAGAGTGTCGGCCTGCGGACTGAGGGGTCCCGGGTTCGATTCCGGTCAAAGGCATGTACCTTGGTTGCGGGCACATCCCCAGTAGGGGGTGTGCAGGAGGCAGCTGATCGATGTTTCTCTCTCATTGATGTTTCTAGCTCTCTATCCCTCTCCCTTCCTCTCTGTAAAAAATCAATAAAATATTTTTAAAAAAAGAAAATTTATATTTAAAAAACAAACTGATGCAGTGTGGCCCAAAGCCTCTAGGAAAGCAAAAACAGGTGTTCCCCACGCATCACCTTGTTAGGTGGTGTGGCCCAAGGCCTCGGGTACACACAGATACTCCTATCAGGAGGCTATTCCATGGGCCCAGTTTATCCCCCAGAAGGTGGGCCAGTCCTGAAAATCTTTGGAATGTACAAGGTTTGGGCAGCCCAGGCCCGCTAAGTGATAGCCCTCTACCTTTACAATAAAGCCAAAAAGATAAATAATCCAACAAACCTAGTACCTTTATAAAAAGGCACCGTTCCCAGAGCTAGTTTCTGAACACCTTCACTCCTCGCTTGAAAAGGGTCCACAAAGCATATTTCTAATGGCAATGTGTCTGGCATTGTGGGTGCTTGAAGACACTGAATACAGGAGGGCACCTTACTGGTGCCCCTGAAGACTGGAGATCTGTGTCCTAGAGCTGCCCAGTTTTTCCAGCTGTGGCCCTGTGACCAAGCACGTTCCCGCAGCTGGCTTCCTCCCAAGTGTTTCCCTCCCATCGCTTTCTCTCTGTTCCAGCTGTTCCCAGACCCCCAAGATCCAGATTTCCATTTAGTCACCTCCAAGCAAGTCATTCAGGCTCCAGGGCTTTTGTCCAGGGCCAGGACAGGGTGAGGCCAATGAGCCCGAGGCCACAATATTTCAGGTGGCATCACTCTCGGGGTCACACAAGAGAGTGACCTCCTCCGCACATTCTGAGCCCTGGCACCTCGCTCTCTCTTGGCCCTGCACTCTATCGTGAAAGCATCTCTGCATGGGAACCCACACCCCTCAGTTTTGTGTGTTCAGAGGGAATGGGCAGGTATGAGGGGAAGCACAGGGGCCAAGTCCAGGACACAGAGTGAAGCATTCATCCAGGTAAGCTGCACTGTGTCTTATGGGTGCACTATCCTAAAGGCTAATTCAGTGAACTTTAAGTGCCGGAAAATAACTGGAGTGGGTCCTGGTGGCCAGCATCCACTTCCCTCATTGTTACCAGGACCCCTTCACCATTCAACCCTTTCAGAGAGCTCTTTTTCCACAGCATCTCAGAATCTTTATGAACTATATCTTAATGGTAGAAAACTATATCTTTTTTTTTTTAATCCTCACCTGAGGATATTTTTCCATTGATTTTTAGAAAAAGTGGAAGAGAGAGGGAAAGACAGAAAGAAACATCGATGTGAGAGAAACACACCGATTGATCGCCTCCTGCACGCGCCACAACCAGGGCCAGGGAGGAGCCTGCAACCGAGGTACATGCCATTGAGCAGAATCAAACCTGGGACGCTTCAGTCCGCAGGCCGATGCTCTATCCACTGAGCCAAACCGGCCAGGGTAAAAACTATATCTTGATGGTCAGCACCCTCCATCTCTGGGCTACCTTGCATTTCCCTGATTTGGGGTACAAAAACGACTGCAGGAGGTTTCAGGAGCTCTGACCTTATCAACATGGACGTTAAGGCTGCTTACAAGGCATGACAAGTCAGAACGCGTCCATTCATTTCCAAGAATTGCAGCCACTGCTTTTCCACCCGGCGCGGCACAAATAAGTAGGACTGTAGAAAAACTGTCCTCCAGGCTCACCCCAGAATCCATTATTCATGTAGGAAATGTACGAACCTGGGAGGTGCACAGCTGGCCGTTTTGCATCACAAAATAAATTCACAGACATATCTTAATTGCTCACGTTTTTATCATCTCTTTTTTCACAGAGTAGATTCTCAGGCATTAGTCTGGTGGAAGGTATCCTCGCTTCCATTACATTCATAGGATTCTGCCCTGAAATGAATTCTTTGAAGTTGTCAAGATTGGCCTAGGCCAGACAGCATTGTCACGTTTATTACATTCAAGCAGTTTCTCTCCCATATGAATCATCTGCGGTCAAATAAGGTCTGAACTATAATTGAAGGCCTTCCCACACTTATGGCATTTACAGGGTTTCTCTCCAGAATGAAGCCTTTGATGTTGAATGAGACTCAAGCTCTGATGAAAGGCTTTACCACATTGGCTAAATTACGGAGTTTCTCTCACAAGTAGACACAGTGCTGTAGATAGAGTAAGGTGTGCGGCTGAGGAATGGCTTTCCATCAGTCATTACCTTCAAAGGGGTTCTCTTCTAGGCCAACCGGCGTGGCTCAGTGGTTGATCATCGACCTATGAGCCAGGAAGTCGCAGTTCGATTTCAGCCAAAGGCACGTGCCCAGGTTGTGGGCTCAATCCCCAACAGAGGGCGTGCAGGAAGCAGCCGATTGATGATTCTCTCTCATCATTGATGTTTCTATTTCCTCTCTCTCTTCCACTCTGAAATCAATAAAAATATGTTTTTTAAAAAGGGAGGGGCCCTAACCGGTTTGGCTCAGTGGATAGAGCGTCGGCCTGCGGACTGAAGGGTCCCAGGTTCGATTCTGATCAAGGGCATTTACCTTGGTTGCGGGCACATACTCAGTAGGGGGTGTGCAGGAGGCAGCTGATCGATGTTTCTCTCTCATTGATGTTTTTAACTCTCTATCCCTCTCCCTTCCTCTTTGTAAAAAATCAATAAAATGTATTTTTAAAAATAAAATAAAATAAAAATAAAAAGAGAGGGTTCTCTTCTAGCATGAAGTCTCCGGACTGGGAGGCTGAATTGTGTCTAAATGTTTCCCTGTGCTCCTACATTCATAGATTTTTTTTCACTGCGAACTCACTGATGTTCAGGAAGCCTAAGCTGAGGCTGGGGCTCCTCCACACTCAGTGCCCTCCCAGAGGCTCCCCGCAAGCGAACTTCCTGAGCTTGGGCAATGCATGAGCTCCTCCAGGAGGCTTTCTCTCTACATGCCAATGCTACGTCTCCATGGCGAAGTCTCTAATGCTGAACAAGTCGAAATCGCCACCTTAGAAGTTTCCATGCGTTCCTTGCTCTCACAGGGTTTTTCCACTATGAATCCAATAATACTTAGTAAGTTCTGACTTCCCTTTGAAAACTGTCCAGCATTTATGACGTGTACATCATTTTTCTCCTGCATGGGCTATCCTGTGTGGCGCATGGCACACATTCCTCTGGCCACACGTTTTTACCGAGCTCATTCGTAAAAATGAAGAAAATGGATAAATCCTTGTTGTGGGGAGGGCAGCACTTGCTCCTCGTCAGAGGAATCCAACTGATACAAATTCCAAGGAGAACATCAAGTGCGCACCTTTTCACTGGACAATTCCATGTCTAGTAATGCATTCTTCAGAGAGACGTGTTGTGTGTAAAATGGCAAGTGTACAAGGTCATTTACAAGGTTATTTAGTGCAACATGGTTCACAATAGCAAATGGCTTGAAACAGTCTAAATGGACCAATGGGAAAGTGGTTAAATAAATGATGATATAGCCATAAAATGGGATACCTTGCAGCCACGACTGAAAATGAAGAAGCTCTTCCTGCCCTAGCTGGTTTGGCTCAGTGGATAGACCGTTGGCCTGCAGACTGAAGGGTCCTGGGTTCTATTCTGGTCAAGGGCATATACTATACTCAGGTTGCAGGCTCGATCCCCAGTGCAGGAAGCAGCCGATCAATGATTCTCATTATTGATGTTTCTATCTCTCTCTCTCCCCCCTTCCTCTCTGAAATCAATAAAAATATATTTTTAAAAAAGAAGCTCTTCCTGTCTTTTCCTCCCCTTTCTCCCCCACCCCCACCAAACCACCCCCTTCCTCCCACCCCCGCTTATTTTTTCCTTTTAAAGCTGGGTGTCATACATTTCAGAGAGCATAAAGCATACCTTCTCAGAGACGGGAATTTGAAAGTGGCTTGGCCCTCAGAAACAACTGGCTAGGGAAACACTCGTGCCTGGGGTTCTTGGTAGGGCCTCAGCCGCCCGTCTGTGGGTTAAGCAGTCTGTCCTTGGTTCGGCCTCTGCCTCTGTGGTGGGCTGTTTCCTGAGCCTTTGCTTCCATCTTGACTGAGGTGGCCCATTTTGCAGAGCTTTCTGCTGTTGGTGCTGCTTGACCAATGTCAGAATTTCCTGAATTTTTCTCTAGGCAACCTACAAAAGGAGAGAGTTTTGAAATTTCTACTCGGTCAAAAGTTATTAAAAGTTGTTTTATTTTTCAAAAACTTCACAAGAAGTTTATTGGAAGATTAATTATACATACTAATTAGTTTTGTTTGCTAGTAAGATTTTAAAATCACCTGCTAAAAGGGGGTTAAGAATGTTTGGCTCAGTGGATAGAGCATTGGCCCACGGGCTGAAGGGTCCCAGGTTCAACTCCGATCAAGGGCACATACCTCAGTTGCAGGCTCGATCCTTGTGGAGGCGCATGAAGGAGGCAACAAGTCGATGTGTCTTTCTCACAGCAATGTTTATCTTTGTCTCTCCCCCTCCCTTCCACTCTGTCTAAAAATCAATGGAAATCTATCTTTGAGTGAATATTAACAACAACAAAAAGCGTGTTTGGCTCTAGAATCTGTGGCCTGCCCAGAGGCAAAGGCGCAGTGGTGGAACTGGGAGCTCAGCTTCTCATGGCAGGGTCTGGGGAAGGGGCAGGCGCCATGTCCAGGCCAAAGTGGCAAGAAGAAGCCCCAGATGCAGCCCAGCAGCAGGCCCAGAAGATGGACGAGGAAGATAAGACATTCAAGCAGAAACAAAAGAGGAGCAGAAACTCAAGGAGCTAAAAACAAAGGCCTTGGGGTAGGGCCCCAGGCGACGGGTGAAATTAAGAAATCTGGCAAAGAGTAAGCTGTTCTTGTGCCTGGGGCAATGGTGATCCTTCACTCCATTCCAGTTTTAACATCTCTTGCCACCTACAGCAAGAAGGAAGTGCTGCCTTGGAGCCTGTTCTACACGTAAGAATAAACTTTTGTAAATAATAATAGTAGTAATAAATAAAAACAAAGAAGCTCTTTATATACCATAATGAAACTATCTTAAAAATAAAAATAAGGTTCCGGGATAGGGTTTACCGCACAATACTAACGGTGTAACAACAACAGCAAAAGGAAAACAGCACATATTTGATTGAATGCACACAGACTATCTCTGGAAGGACTCAGAGACCCTAACTCTAGGAAAGAAAGCAGGGTGCTGGTGCCCTTTTGTTCTTTTGAATTCTGTACTACAAAAAGGTATTGGTGTTTATTTCTTTAAAATTTTTTACTGATTTTTAGAGACAGAGGAAGGGAGAGGGAGAGGAAGAGAAGGAGAAAAGGAAAAAAGGGATAAAGAAAGGGAGAGAGATAAACAGCGAAATGAGAGCAAAACGTCGATGGGCTGCCTCCTACAGGCCCCCTACCGGGGGCCAAGCCCAAAACCCAGGCATGTGGGCATGAGCCCTGACAGGAATCGAACCAGCAACCTTTCAGTGCATGGGAAGACACCCAACCAACTGAGTCACACCGACCAGGGCAAGGTATTCGTTATTTTAAAAACCCTGAAATCTAAGAAAGAGATAGATAAAGAGATGTGAACGCAGGAAGGGGAGATGGTTATAATAGAGCAAGGAAGTTTAGAGAATGTATTATTTAAACTTGGAATCTGTTCTGGTTTCTGGTTCCACAAGTAAGGAGCTTGGAAGTCACCTCTCCATCCTAACAAGTAAAAGCTGAACAAGCTGTGGGGAAAACAACTGCTGAGAGCCATAGAGAAGTGAGGTCATAGGGCAAACCACTGCCCCCAAATCAGTGGAACAACAAATCAATGTTTCTCTTTCTCTCTTCCTCTTCCTCTCTCTCCCTAAAATCAGTATATTTTTTTAAAATTTTTAAGCGAAAGGAGAAGAAGAAGAAGAAGAAACCAAAAAGAAATGCTAAAGTCCGGCCAGTGTAGGTCAGTGGTTGAGTGTCAACCTATGAACCAGGAGGTCACAGTTCGATTCCCGGTCAGGGCACATGCCTGGGTTTTGGGCTAGATCCCCAGTGGGTGGCATGCAGGAGGCAGCCAATCAATAATTTTCTCTCATCATTGATGTTTCTCTCTCTCCCTCTCTCTCTCTCTCTCTCTCTCTCTCTCTCTCCCTTCCTCTCTGAAATCAATAAAATATATATTTTAAAAAAAGAAATGCTAAAGATCTAAACCAAGGTATACTACTGTAACAGAAATGAAGAATGCCTTTGATGAGTTTATTAGTAGACTGGGCACAGCTGAGGAAAGAATCTATGAGCCTCAGCATATCTCAATGGAAAAGTCCAAAATGATAAAATCAAAGAGAGCAAGGACTGAAAAGAAAAAGAAAAAAAAAAAAAAAGAGGAATATCCAAGAACTGTGGGACAACTACAAAAGGTATAACATATGTGTCACGGGAATATCAAGAGGAGAAAAAAAAAATAAAACACAAGACAGAATTTCCCCAAATTAATGTCAGACACCAAACCACAGATCCAGGAAGTCAAAAGAACATCAAGCAAGATATATGCAATGTCCCCGCCACACACACCCCCGTTGAAAAAAAAAAAAAACTACACCAAGGCTTATCATTTTCAAACTACAAAAAAATCAAAGATAAAGAAAGAAGCCAGAGGGGAGGAAAAACACCTGACTTCCAAAAGAGCTAAGATAAAAATTACATCCAACTTCTCAGAAACCATGCAAGCAAGAAGAGAGTGGAATAAAATATTTAAATTGTTAAAGGAGGAAAAAACCACAAATCTGTAATTATATACCCTGCAAAATTATCCTTCAAAAGTGAAGAGGAGAAAAACAAGCTTTCTCAAACAAACAAAACCTGAGGGAATTTGTTGCCAATAGACCTGCCATGCAAGAAATATTCAAAGAAGTTCTTTAGAGAGAAAGAAATTAATATAGCTTAGAAATCTACACAAAGAAGCCTTGGCTGGGTGGCCCAGTTGGTTAGAGCATTGTCCCGATAAGCTAAGGTTGTGGGCTCAATCCCATCAGGGCACATACAGAGGCAACAAATGACTGCACACATAAAGTGAAACAACAAATCAATGCCTCTCTCTCTCTCTCTCTCTCTCTCTCTCTCTCTCTCTCTCTCTCTCTCCAATCATCCCTCCCTCTCTCAAATCAATAAAAAACAAAACAAAAGAAATCTATATGAAGAAAATACCAAAAAAGGAATAAGTAAAGATAAAATAAACTTTTATTTTTCTTATTCTTTTTTTTAAAATATATTTTATTGATTTTTCACAGAGAGGAAGAGAGAGGGATAGAGAGTTAGAAACATCAATGAGAGAGAGACATCGATCAGCTGCCTCCTGCACACCCCGCACTGGGGATGTGCCCGCAACCAAGGTACATGCCCTTGACCGGAATCGAACCCGGGACCCCTCAGTCCCCAGGCCGATGCTCTAGCCACTGAGCAAAACCGGTTAGGGCTTATTCTTAATTGAACTAACAGATAACAGTTTTTCAAAATAATAGCAACAATGTATTCAATTGTGTGTGTGTGTGTGTGCATTACATATGCTTATATATAAGTGAAATGAATGACAGCAATGATACAAGGGATGGGAGGGAGCAATGAGGATTTTCTATTATAACATGGTATTTTCACTACCAATGAATCAGCATAGTGTTATTGAAAGTGGATTTGGATTCATTGTAAATGTATATTGCAACTCCAGGGCAAATTCTAGGGCAACCACTAAAAAAGATTTTAAAAAAGAAGTATAACTGATATACTAAGAAAGGAGAGAAAATTAAATCATACAAAATGCTCAATTAAAACCACAAAAGGTAGAAAAAGAGTATAAGACAGAAATAGGAGCAAATAAAAAGAGCAACAAGTAGAAAATAGTAACAAATATAGTAGATACAAATCCAACTATGACAATAATCACTTTGGACACCAATGGTCTAAATGAACCACTTAAAAGACAGATTGTCAGCCCTAACTGGTTTGGCTCAGTGGATAGAGCATTGGCCTGCGGACATAAGGGTCCCAGGTTCAATTCCAGTCAAGGGCATGTGCCTTGGTTGCGGGCATGTACCCAGCGGGGGGTGTGCAGGAGGCAGCTGATCGATGTTTCTCTCTCATTGATGTTTCTAACTCTCTCTTCCTCTCCCTTCCTCTCTGTGAAAAATCAATAAAATATATATTAAAAAAATAAAAAAATAAAAGACAGATTGTCAGTGTGGATCAAAAAACAAGACCCAATTATATGCTGTCTACAAAAAACCCACTTTAAATATAGAGACACATACAGATTAAAAATAAAGGGAGCCCTGACTGGTTTGGCTCAGTGGATAGAGCATCGGCCTGCAGACTGAAGGGTCCCAGGTTCGATTCCAGTCAAGGGCATGTACCTTGGTTGCGGGCACATCCCCAGTAGGGGGTGTGCAGGAAGCAGCTGATCGGTGTTGCTCTCTCATCAATATTTCTAACTCTCTTCCTCTCTGTAAAAAATCAATAAAATATATATTTTTAAAAATAAATAAAAATAAAGGGATGGAGAAAGATACAACAGGTTACCACTAATCAGAAGGACATAGGAGTGGCTATATTAATTTCAGACAGAGCAAACCTCAAAGCAAGGAAAATCATCAGGATAAAGAGGGTTATTACACACGGATAAAGGAGCCGATTCTCCAAGATATAACAATCCCTAATGTGTATGCACCTGACAACAGAGCATCAAAATACACAAGGCAAAAAAAAAAAAAAAAAGGCAGAACAGAAAGAAGGTATAGATGCATCCACTACTATAGTTGGAGACTTCAATACCCTCTATCAGAAATGAGCAGATTCAGCAGGCAGAAAATCAGTAAGGACTTAGTTGAGCTCAACAGCATTAATCAGCTGGATATAGAGAACATCTGTAGACTATTTCATCCACAACAGCAGAATACATATTTTCCCCCAAGTTCACATGGAACATTTGCCAAGATGTAGCACTTTCTGGCCATAAAACATACCTTCACAAATTTAAAATAATAGAAATCATGCAATGTTTGCTCTCAGATCACAATGGAATTCAACTAGCAATCAATAATACAAAGATAATTGGGAAATCCCAAAATACATGGAGATTAAACAACACACTTCTAAATTAACACACTAGTCAAAGAAGAAATCTCAAGAGTTTTTAAAAATATTTTGAACTAAATGAAAATTAAACTCGGTGGCGGCCGCTGAGCAGATCTGACTCGACTCGTTTGCACGCCTCACCCCACTTCCTCTGCAACCATGTCTGATAAACAAGATATGGCTGAGACTGAGAAATCCCCTAGGTCAACAATGAAGACAGAAATGCAAGAGAAAAATCCACTGCCTTCAAAAGAAACAACTGAACAAAGCAAGCAGGCAAACAGCAAAGAGACGCGCTCTGCCAATGTGCACTGCCTTTTCATTTTGCTTCTTTGAGTTGTTTAATTTTGTGAGCTGCAAGGAGGCTGAATCAGTGTGAAGGATTGTGTTGCCCCTTTCACATAAGAGAACTACTGACAACAAAGGCCACACCTGCCTCTCTCATCTGCCTGTCTGGCTGGCAGGAAAGGAAAAGAACTTGCGTGTTGGTGAAGGAAGAAGCTGGGTGGTAGGACAGTGAAATCTAGAGCAAAAACCCAGCTGATCTAGTGTCATGCAGGCTGTACAAGGCAGTTTCATCAGTGTGCCATTTCTCTCCCTTTCAAATGATTTTAATGATTGGAATGAACAATATTTAAAATATGCAAATAAAATCTTTAAAACCATGGGGAAAAAAGAAAATTAAAACATAACTTACCAAAATTTCTGGGGCTCAGTGAAAGCAGTGCTTAGAGGGAAATTTATAGCATTAAATATGAGGAACATGTGAAGATAGGGGAATATATAAAAGGAGTCACTTTAACCAAGCTGCTAAAATTATTAACATTACGAAGTTTCAGGCATGAGGAAAGATTCCATTCTTGTTCTAACTATCCTGGGAACTTAAACTTGTTTTGAACTTTCCAGTCATGCATCAATGCCTAGATAAACATCTGGACATACACCAAACTTCCAGATAACCCTCTGATTACCCCCCCGAAGGACTCACATCCAGATTGCCTAACATCTGACTAACCATTCTGGAGCAGGGCTAAGAATGCGGGACAGGTAATTCTCAAGAATGTCCTTTTTAGCCCTAGCTGGGTGGCTCAGTTGGTTGGAGTGTCTTCCCATACATCAAAATGGTTGCAGGTTTGATTCCCAATCAGGGCACATACCTAGGTTGTGGGTTAGATCCCCTGTCAGCATGTGTGGGAGACAACTAATAAATGTTTCTCTGTTTCTCTCTCACATCGATGTTTCTCTCTCTCTCCCTCTCTAAAACAAAAACAAAAACAAAAAAACAAACAAGAAAACATATCTTTGGATGAGGATTTTTTTTAAAAAGAATGTCCTTTTTATTATAAGAACTTTTAATTTTTTTTTTCTTCTTTGGAACACTTCCAGGTTTTTGCCTCATTGTATTCCCAGTTTGCAAACTCTAAGATCCTTGAGTAAATCTTTATCATTTATTTCCAGCAAAGCCTCCCAATTTATATTGAATTCATTCGACAAAAGCATATATCAGAAAAGAAGAGCGATCTAAAATCAATCATCCAAGCTTCCACCTTAGGAAACTAGTAAAAGAAAGCCAATTAAATGCAAAGTAAGCATTAGAAAATAAATAATAAAAATTAGAGAGCCCTAGCTGGTTTGGCTCAGTGGATAGAGCGTGGGCCTGCGGACCCAAGGGTCCTGGGTTCGATTCTGGTCAAGGGCACATACCTTGGTTGCAGGCTCCTCCCTAGCCTGAGACCTGGTCAGGGTTCATGCAGGAAGCAACCAATCGATGTGCTTCTCTCATATCGATGTTTCTCTCTGTCTTTCCCTCTTTCTTCCACTCTCTCTAAAAATCAATGGAAAAATATCCTCAGGTGAAGAGTTTTAAAAAAATATGTAAATAAATAAATACAAAATTGGTCGATGCCATTAAAAAATTAGAGAAAAAAATCAATGAGACTGAAAACAGGAAGTCAATAGAACCAAAAGCTGCATCTTTGTTTCCAGTCTTAATGCAATGACCAGAACTTCAGAAAATCACACTCAACAAAAATTTGACAGCAAGCCTATCTGGATGCAATGAAAAAGCACCTACTGTAGTTAGAAGCTATTTTATTTTAATTATGGAAAACAAATTTGTGAACCCAAACAGGAAACAACAGTAAAAGAAATACAGACCTGCACTGGCCAGTGTGGCTCAGCTCGTTGAGTGTCATCCCAGGCAACTAAAGGTTGTGGGTTCAATTCCCGGTCAGGACACATACATACCCAGGTTCAATTCCTGGTCAGCGCACACACAGGAGGCAACTGATGGATGTTTCTCTCTCTCTCCCTCTCCCTCTCTCTCTAAATTCAATAAAAACATAATTTTAGAACATTTTCATCATCCCAGAAAGAAACTTTGTACCCATTAGCAGTCATTCTCCATTCCTCCACCACACCCCAGCCCTAGCAACCCCTCATCTACTTCCTGACTCTAGAGATTTCTTATGAATATTTCATATAAATGGGACCATGTAATATATTGGGACTGCTTCTTTTTGTCTCTCATAAACTCAGAGCTTCAAGGGTTTAGTCAAATGTCTAAAGCTCAAGAAAGTCTAACCACTGAACCTCGTGTGATGAAAAAATGGGTTCTATGGAGTCACCTCACAGCATGATCAGAGCATAAATTCCTAACTGGGCAGGTCACGGTGAGCAGTCACACCCCAGGCCAATAACTTCTTTAGGAAAAGATTTATCTTTTTCTTTTTCTTTCTTTCTTTCTTTCTTTCTTTCTTTCTTTCTTTCTTTCTTTCTTTCTTTCTTTCTTTCTTTTTGAGAGAGAGAGAGAGAGAGAGAGAGAGACATTGATTTGCATATCGTGACAATGCTTTAACCATCTGAGCTATTGGCCAGGGCCAAAAGGTTTATCTTTACTTTAGCAAGCCCTGTCCATTGTTTCTATGCATCTAGGTTAATACACCTTTGAAATGTCCCTTTTCAGACTCCCTTCTAATACATGACCACCCTCAAGAGAACACATAATCTTAACTGTCCTGTAATCTGACCCCCACTTTGCTTTCTCCCACCTCCATGTAACCTTGCTGCCCTCTCAATTTCAAGTGCATAATAAAAAGCTACAAAACTATTACTCTCTGAAGCATTTGAGATCTCGCTCTTTGGCATATGTCATCAGTTTGGCTCAAATAAACTCAAAAATTCTCTACAGGTTTGGAGGTTTCTTGCGTTGACACTCCTCACGATGCTTGTCTGTCTTCACATCTGGACTGAGCATTCCAACACTGAATGCTGCTTTTGGGGTGCCATGTAGTCCTCAGTCTCCATGGTTACTGTTGTGAACCCCTTCTCCACTGTAGGGGAGTGCTTGTGTGTGATGAGGGTTAACTCTAATGCTTGTTTCCCGGAAACAGAAAACCAGCTCAAGGATGCAGTTAAGTTTTCCACGACTATCTTTGCCCTCTCCTCCCCTCCCCCTTGCACAGCTGTACAGAAAGCAGGAATATGCCCCCCCGCCTTGAAGTTCCTCTGATTGTCCAGCCCTCCACAGGACATCTTATTTGTTTGTGAGAACAGAAACAAAATAAATGTCCTTAAAAGGAGACAAGCACCAGCATGAGGAGGAGGATGCTTGCCCAGGCTGCCCCCTCCTTTCCCCACTCTGGCTGCCCCGAGTGAAGGAGCCCGCGCCTGGGAAGACACCCAAAAGGGGTGTCTGCAGTTTGTCATGCCCTCGAAAGAAAGCAGGGCTGGGGAGGCTCCCTATCTCTGCAGGCCTCCCTCTGGTGCCAGATGTGGGTACTGGGAAAAGAAGCGCAGCTCCATCCCAGGGCCTTATAATAGGAAAAGCTTCTGAAACACAAAGTATTTGTGCAGCAAAACCGGGCAGAGGGCCAGCTGTGCCGGAGTTAGTAGCGGAGAATCAGTCCGAGCAACCTGTCTCTTTCCCTCCCCGGGGTGGCAGCCCCTTTCCCTCCTATTCCCCTTAACGCTTCTCACTTGTGCTTCTCACCCCTTTATCTACAAATCCACCTCACCCTGTGGAATTTAAAAGCCTATCAGCCAATCAATGATTCTCTCTCATCATTGATGTTTCTATCTCCCTCTCCCTTCCGCTCTGAAATCAATCAATCAATAAATATATATATATATTTTAAAAACTAGCCGGTTTGGCTCGGACTGAAAGGTCCCGGGTTCGATTCCGGTCAAGGGCACATGCCTGGGGTTGTGGACTCAATCCCCAGTAAGGGGCGTGCAGGAGTCAGCTGATTAATGGTTCTCTCCCATCAGTGATGTTTCTATCTCTCCCTCCCTCTCCCTTCCTCTCTGAAATCAATAAAAATATTTTAAAAAAACAAAACAAACAAACAAACAAAAAACCTCCGTGGCTTCTCAGGAACCTATCTAAAGGCATTCCTTCTTGCAAAAAAAAAAAAGAAAGAAAGAAAGAAAAAGAAAAAAGCAAATTAATAAGTAAACTGTACAATGAACTGGAAAAAATGATACAGAATCTTAATTTTCCATCTGTAGACTGCAGACCCAAACCAAGTAATCCACAGAAATATCTAGAACAATTTGAAGTTCTCTGGGAGGATTTCACAACTCACTGGTGATTTGCTCACAGCAGAACCAGGGACTGAGGGAGAAGGACACTCATTCAGGGAAGAGAAAGGTCTCATTACCCGAGGGCCTTTAACACTGAGGACAGCATTCCAGCTCGGGCACATTTTGAAGAAGTGGACTAGTCTCCCAGCTAAGTGCTCACCGGCTCCTCAACACCCCTCATGAGGCAGGTACTGTTATACCCATTTTCTGTTGGGGCAACGGATACACAGAAAGCTTAACTTGCCCAAAGTCACACAGCTAGTGAGTGACTCAGAGTTCATGCCATTGGCCACAACACCTTACTGATAAAAGGGAGTCCTTCTTTTAGTCAACAAATATTTGAGCATCTACCATAAAGTAGGTAATAAGGAAGCTGCACAAGTAAATATGGTCTTCGCTCTCAAGGAGGAGGAAATCTAATGGGGTTAGTTTAGTAGGAGAAAGAAGAGAAGCATCTATGTAAACAGTAAGGCAGAACAAGACTATGTTTCCTAAGAGAGGTCTGTAAGTGTGTCTATGGGGACTCGGAGGTGAGAAGAGAAATCCTCACCTCACATCTGGGTAGGAAGATGAAGAAGGCTTCACTCAGGATGTAGGATTAGGGATGGATCTTAAAAAAGAGCAGTATTTTGACCAGGAGATCACTAGGAAGGACAGAAGTTATTCTAGGCTGAGGACTAGATATGACAAGTTGGGGAGTCCCATTTGGCCAGTGGGTTCTCATTATGGGCTGAGATGGATCTAAGGCAAGGGATCAGATGGAACAGAGTATGAGCCAGGACCCAGGTCATCTCTTGATGCCTAGTGTTGGGCTCCTTCCACTACTCGTTGCCTCCTTGTCGATCAGAACATTCACCTGATTATGACTTGGGCTCCTGATCTTTTTTTAAATATGTTTTTATTGATCTTTTTTAGAGAGAGAGGAAGTGAGAGGGATAGAGAAATAGAAACATCGATGAGAGAAACATCATTGATAGGCGGCCTCCTGCTCGCCCCCTACTGGGGATGAAGCCCACAACCTCCACATGTGTCCTTACAGGGAATGGAACCAGTAACCTCGGTTCATGGGTCAATGCTCAAAGACTGAGTCACACAGGCTGGCCTGGGTTCCTGATCTTGATATAACCTCCCTGTGACTCAAGGCCTTTAGCTCTAACGCTAAGTCTGATGTGGTTTCACACCCCTCCCAGGCTAATTCCTCCAGCTGGAGGTGGACTTCTAGCTCTGGCCTGCTGCCAAGAAGCCGAGAGTTGACTTTACACAAGTAGCAGCCTCAGTTTCCTCACTTACATTACTGTTATGGTATTTATCACACCTACCTCAATGCAATCATTGTATAAGCCTCATGCCAGTTTCTCTATCCTACTACACTGCAGTCTTTTTTAAAAAATATATTTTTATTGATTTCAGAGAGGAAGGGAGAGGGAGAAAAAGATAGAACCATCAATGATGAGAGAGAGTCATTGATTGGCCGCCTCCTGCATGCCCCCTATTGGGGATGGAGCCTGAAACCCGGACATAAGCCCTTGATTGGAACTGAACCCGGGACCCTTCAGTCTGCAGGCCGACACTCTATTTACTAAGCCAAACCAGCTAGGGCTGCACTGCCGTCTTCATTAGAGGAAAATCTAGGTCTGATTCAAAGGGCAAATAAGGTCCAGTCCCTAACCTCAAGGAGTCTAGAGGCAAGGGGATGAGACAAGGACAGAATTTACAATTGTGTTATTATACGTGGTGAGTGCAATGATAGAGATGTGCCCAGGGTACGCTTGGGGGGAAAAGGATCCCTAACCCCCCACTGAGGGAATCAAGGTCTCCTGAGACTGCAGCAGCCAAAATGAGACTCATGGGTGAGGAGGAGGCAGCCAGTGGAAGGGGCTGAGCAGTACGGAGGCAGCCAGTGGAAGGGGCTGAGCGGTACGGAGGACCTTCCAGGAGGAAGAAAGGCACAGAGGCTGGAAACAGTGTGGTGTTCACAAAGAACCATAAACAACTTGCTGGAGGCAGAGAGTGCCCGAAAGAAGGCAGGAGAGGAAGGACAGGGCCAGGCTTTCATAGATATTTAATATGTCTTTGTGACGTCCAAAATACATAGCAAAATACATCCTATGCAGTAGGCTCTTCGATGTTTTTTAAAATAAATAATGTAAGAGGATGGGTTCAAAGTTCCTAGCTCTTCTCACAAGTCAGTGCTGCTGCCAAGGTCTCTCTGAGATCTGAGCTCCAAATATTGTGAGTTTCTAATGGGAGTATCAAGTCTCCTTATGGGCTTATTTTCTAGAAAGTTTGTTCCATTCATAAAAGTATCTATTTGGGGGAGGGAGAGTGGTGTAAAACCCACCTGAAGGTAAATTATGCCATTCAGCTGTGTTTGCCCTCCCCCTGGGGGAGTTGTCAAAATCAGACCTTGCACTGGAGACGGTCACACCCAGGGTAAGACTGTGGCCCTCGACAACCCCAGGGAGGGGTTCAGGCGGAGTCACTTTGAAGCGGAGGAATAAGATAAGAAAGAAAAGAATTCAGGTCGACTTGGGCTTAACCTCCTGCTCTGAGCTCTGAGGCCACCGTTCCTGAGATAGAGGAGAGAGTAGAAGGCAAATGCTGGACGACAGCCACAGCTCCAACACAGACGTGGGGTAAGTCACTGCAATCAGTAAGAATGGTTTATCCCATGCACAATAGTCTATGAATAAAGGTGCCTACCCCAGGGCCAGCCCAATCCGCTTTAAGGATTTTGTGTCCGCCCTCCTAACCCACTCCCTGCAACATTAATTGAATGCTGTGTAAGGTCTTCAAAAAAAGAAACCCTTGCCCGGCCGTCTTGGCTCAGTGGTTGAGCATTGACCTGTGAACCAGGAGGTCATGGTTCGATTCCCTGTAGGGGCGCATGCCCAGGTTGTGGGCTCGATCCCCAGTGGAGGGGTGGGGGGTGTGCAGGAGGCAGCTGATCTGTGGTTCTCTCTCATCATTGATGTTTCTCTCTCTCTCTCCCTCCCTCTTCCTTCCTCTCTCTGAAATCAATAAAAATAATTTTTTTTAAAGAAAGAAAGAAACCGTAGCAATTGGCTAGGATTCCAGGTACTCTGTGGCTAATAGGTAAGGATATTAGGGGAAGTGAAAAGTCAGGAAATGGAGATTTGGAAAATCCTTACCACTGGCACCTCCCACCCAACTGGACTGGATATTATGAGGGAGCATGAGGAGCCATCATCTTTCTTGGCAGCAAAATGGGGACAGCCTTAGGTCCCCCAAACTCACTCACTCCTCATCTTAAGTGCTATTCCCTGGGGGCGCCTGCCCCTGGGGCACACAGTAGGGTGGCTGAGGGTCCTCAGGTACTATGAACCCAAGTCCACCAAGGAGCACAGGGACTCTACAGGTGAGAAGAACAAGTCAGACCTGGGTCCCCTTGGTTATTCCCCGGCCCCATCCCTTCCCCAGGGCCACTACTCCTATTCTGTGTAACCCAGCTTCTGCTCTTTTGTGAAAATTCTGGTAAAGCCCAAGATTTGAGGCACTTTCCACTGAGACCTACAGTGACCTTTCTCCCCCAGATGTGTCAGCCCTCACCCCCATGACGTAAACAAGTTTGACCTTGGGACATGGCAGTGCCCAGTGATGTTCTTTACTAAGTAAATTCTTCCACTTCCTACTACAAATATCCACTCCTAGCTGGACCCCTCCCCCACAAAGGCGCCTTTACAATCCTACAACCACAAGCACCCCAGGCACACTTATTCTGACAGTAACTGTTCACAGCGACTCCTAGACTCCGTTCTTGTGGGCCTGGCTTCCCTGTTGAGGCCTTTGTAGCCTTCTGCTTCTCTTCAGTTACAGAGCTCCAGTTCTAAAGACAACGTGGTTTCTTTTGCCTCTGAACACATAGACAACTAAATGTTCAATAAATGCCTAGGTTTTGAGCCTGATCCCCAGTAGGGGGCGTACGGGAGGCAACAGATCCATGTTGTACTCTCACATCGATGTTTCTCTCTTCTTCCTTCTTCCAAAAATAAAAGAGAGAGAGAGAGAGAGAGAGAGAGAGAATCACGAAATTCTGAATCACAAAGAAAGCAAATCGGGTGGCTCCTCCAATCACAAGAGTGACAGGCACCCACCTGGTTCTGTGGAAGTTGTAAACTTTTACAGGAGCTAATTCAAGAGTGAGTTCCCCGGAATTTAACAAAGATAAGAATACTTCTGACTTCTTATCATATTTATTAAATATTTAGCTACTTTCCAGTATAAACCCTGCTATCTCCTAAAAGTCATGATATAGCCCAAAGCTACTCATTTTTTCTATAGACGATCTTCCCAATAAGAATTATCCAAGATATAATTTTTATCTGAGAATGCCAGCTCAGATAAAGTTTATAGACTTATTTCCTCCAAGATGCATCCTCTGAAACTCAATAATTTCAGAATTTCATTTAAAGCCTGAGCTACATTTGATACAACAGAATCAGTACCGCCCTGGAAATCTGAGGTCCAGGGTCTAGTCCCCGTCCTGCCCTCCTTGATTCTAAGCAAGTCATTTGGCTTTTCTGGGCCTCATTTTCCTCATGAGTATGAAAATTCTGATGGTTTACAATTTTATATATAATTAACATTATACATTATTATTTTGTTTTTAAAAGTCAAATAAAAACCTTTTAAGAAAAAATTAGTAAAACCAGAGGTTTGGGCTAAATAACTTTCCTTACGTACTGTATGTATTCTCTAATGTGCAATTAGATTCGGGTGCAGATTGTAGCTCCGTCATCGCATCCATAGCTCCTCATTTCTGTGGGTTTTCTTTTCTGAATTCTTCCTTAGTAAAGTGATTCTCTGGTTTTGTCCTGCTTCCTTTAAGATACTGACATGTGCTCATTTGCTCGGATTTCTAGAAACCCTGCTTCCTGATCATCATTCTCGTCCCTCTATAGTCCCCACACAACCAAACAGTACTGAGCACATAGTATAGGTAGGTGTCAATAAATACTTAACGGTTGTTGTTGTTTTTAATCCTCTCCTGAGAATATTTTTCCCATTGATTTTTAAAGAGAGTGGAAGAGAGAGGGGAAAGGCAGAGAAATATCGATGTGAGAGAAATACATCGATTC
This sequence comes from Plecotus auritus, assembly GCF_963455305.1. Lineage (NCBI taxonomy): Eukaryota > Metazoa > Chordata > Mammalia > Chiroptera > Vespertilionidae > Plecotus > Plecotus auritus. The sequence continues at coordinate 42,871,195 of NC_137774.1, forward strand.
GTTGCCTCCTGCACAAACCCCGGCCAGGGCCGGAGCCTCAGAGAAGCCTGCAACCGAGGTCAGTGCCCTTGAACCCGGGACCCTTTGGTCCAGGGGCCAATGCTCTATCCCCTGAGCCAAACCTGCTAGGGCTCAATATAAACTTATTGAACAAAAATTTTAGTATACACTTTCAGGAGGCACCAATGGGTACTTTGGGGGTGAGGAAATATGGATTAATTTAATTTTCTTCCTTCTACTTTTCTGTATTTGCTAAATTTGGAATAAAGCAAACTCCAAACCTCCTCTCCTCCAGGGGCATCATTCCCCCTAAGGTTGGTCTACTTCCCCTGCACTATGCCTGTGGCAGACGGTGCTGAATGAACGTCCTCTCTCTTCCCTTTCTTTGGAATTCAAGAGCAGCCACGATGGGGAAAAATGCTAATTCTGAAAGGAATCAGGTCATCCCTTCTGGAAAACGAAGATGGAAGCTGGCCCGCCCTCCTCTGGCCCACGAGACCCCCAGCCTCAACTACAGCCAACTACCTACCTCCACCAAGAAAGGGAAGCAGGTGGCTGGCTCCGAATCACGCCCCGCCCCCGCCCCTGGGAGACTCGGGCCGCGCTCTCGCGGCTCTGAACGCGCAAGGGAAAGCAGCCAGAAAGGGAACCTGCGCCTTTTCTCCTCCTGGTGGACAACAGTGGAACAGCAGAGCTTAGGGAAGAAGCGGATTGGGGGTGTCAAACGTTGAAGAGGGTTGAGCTGAAGAGTTTTGACATGTGGGGGGACCTGACCTGATGTTGCGGTCCCTCCCTTCCTTCCCAAGAATTCATTTCCAGTTAAAAACAAGGAAAAAGGCAAGGCAAAACCTAGCTGGTTTGGCTCAGTGGATAGAGCGTTGGACTGCGGACTGGAAGGTCTCAGGTTCAATTCCGGTCAAGGGCACATGCTGGGGTTGCAGGCTCGATCCCCAGTAGGGGGCGTGCAGGAGGCAGCTGATCAATGATTCTCTCTCATCATTGATGTTTCCCTCTCTCCCTCTTCCTTCCTCTCTGAAATCAATGAATATATATTTTTTAAAAACACCTTGAGCTCCCAATGTGTGCTAGGCACTTTGCATCAAATCTTCACAACAGCTTCACTGGGCTAATTGTGCTATTTACAGACAAGAATAATGAGGCCCCAAAGGGGGTGACTTACCCAGAGCTAATTTGTGATCAGGCTGGATCTGTGTGCTCTAAAGGTTGACTGTAGCCCTAACCCAGTGATCGGCAAACTCATTAGTCAACAGAGCCAAATATCAACAGTACAACGATTGAAATTTCTTTTGAGAGACAAATTTTTTAAACTTAAACTTCTTCTAATGCCACTTCTTCAAAATAGACTTGCCCAGGCTGTGGTATTTTGTGGAAGAGCCACACTCAAGGGGCCAAAGAGCCACAGTTTGCCGACCACGGCCCTAACCTGTCGGGAATGAGGCCCTGGACTGGGAGAAAGGAGAGCGTCTCCTCTAGCTGAGAAGGTAAAACACCCAGAACCGTTTCCATGGTCATTTTTAAAGAAGCTCAGCTCATGAGGCATGAAAACTTGTCAGGCTAGTCCATCTGTTGTATCAGGCAAGAACCCAGCCACAGCTCAGAACTTGAGCTTCCAAGGTATCTGAAACCTAGTCCTCCAGGATTGAGGGTGGAGGGAGCACAAGAAACTGGGGGGCCTAACCGGTTTGGCTCAGTGGATAGAGCGTCAGCCTGCAGACTGAAGGGTCCCGGGTTCGATTCCGGTCAAGGGCATGTATCTTGGTTGTGGGCACATCCCCAGTAGGAGGTGTGCAGGAGGGAGCTGATCGATGTTTCTCTCTCATCGATGTTTCTAACTCTCTAGCCCTCTCCCTTCCTCTCTGTAAAATATCAATAAAATATATTTTAAAATAAAAAGAAACTGGGGGGAGGGGGGTTGAGGAGGGAATCCTCGTGGCTGAGGCTATCAGGGGCATTGCTGGTTGATGTCAGCTCCTGCAACTGTGGATTGTTCATGGATGAGAGAAGCCGTTTCCACAATACCCATCTGGTGACCAGAACTTTAAATATATTTTTATTGATTTCAGAGAGGAAGGGAGAGGGAGAGAGCTATAAACATCAATGATGAGAGAGAATCATTGATTGGCTGTCTCCTGCACACCCCACACTGGGGACTGAGCCCACAACCCAAGCATATGCCCTGACAGGGAATCAAACCGTGACCTCCTGGTTCATAGGTCGACACTTCACCACTAAGTCACACCGGCCAGGCTGGTGACCAGAACTTTATGAGACATATATCCAGATGATGCCAGTCTCCTCCTGCCTTTCAAGGGAGACAGAATGGATGGTAGGAGTGAGAACTTGTATAATGAGGCAGCAGCTGCTGGCCTTTGACCTGCTGAGAGGTGTACACTACGCTCACCTTAGTGGGTAGCAGAGATGTCTAGGGGAGAGGCTGCGAGCCGTGAGGTTACGTGGGATACTTGAAGCCAGCCTGCCTTGAGGAGTGTGCTCTAAAACTACTGGTAAGGAAGCAGGACCCGGGGGACACCCAGACTCCCTGTGGAGGAATTTGATGATGCAAGCAGAGGTTGTGATCCGCCAGGAGTGGTGGGTCTTCAGGATGGTAAGAACCTACACACAGTCCACCTGAACCAAAATTTCATCAGGTAGCTGCTGACGTTAAATCTTTAAAAGGGAAAAGAACAATTTCAAACCAATCCAAATTAGAAGCTAGGAATATAGGAAAGGTACAAAAGACTGTTTTAAAAAATCTTGGGAGCCCTAACCGGTTTGGCTCAGTGGATAGAACGTTGGCCTGCAGACTCAAGGGTCCCGGGTTCGATTCCAGTCAAGGGCATGTACCTTGGTTGTGGGCACATACCCAGTGGGGAGTGTGCAGGAGGCAGCTGATTGATGTTTCTCTCTCATCGATGTTTCTAACTCTCTATCCCTCTCCCTTCCTCTCTGTAAAAAATCAATAAAATATATTTTAAAATAAAAAATAAATAAAAAATCTTGGGAATCTCCAAATGTACTCAGATATAAAAATTCCAGGTGAAAGAACAAAAAGTCTAAATGAATAGCTAACAAAAGAGGCCTCCAGAAAGAAAAATTTTAAAAATCAAATGGCATTTCCGAGGAAACCAAGGGTGAAACTGTAGACATGTCCAAATTGGGAAAGAAAGAAAAAAACCACCCTGGCAGATAGTTGGGGTGACTTCTGCCCCTGATTTCAGAGGAGGTCCACAAATAGTTCTCACTCCTTCACAGGACAATGTTGGGCGAGATCAGAAACTAGAGACAGACTCATGAAATAACTGAGAAGACCCAATGTGAGGAGAAGGCAGCAGGGTTTCTAGAGGAAAAGTGGTATCTGATGTCCTAGTGACATCAGAGATAAAGTCTGGGCTTCAGTCACATTGGCTTCGGTTGGAATCCTAACTTTGCCTTATGAACTGTGTGACCTTTGGGAACTCATTAATCTATTCAAACCTCAGTCTTCCTATCTGATAAATGGAGACAAAAAGAGACCAACTTTACAGGGCTGTTCTAAGGAGGGTATGTTAGTGTGTAGCACAGATAAGAGATAAGCAGGCACTTCTCTGAATAAAATAAATTTCATCACATTTTTAAAGATTGATTTGGAAGTGAGAAATGGATAAAAATGTCAGATAATACATTTACATAAGGGACTCTTTAGAGAAAAATAACCCAACTGTATTTTACATTAATGAGCTCTTTCCCATCTGACGTCCCACAGCACTGTCTGGACCACTCAGCTTGCTCTAATTCAGAGAACTTCCTCTTTGATCATCATCTTGCTCACAGGTAGTCTCCCTGACAGATTATAACTGCTCAAGTAAACACTGTCGCCAAACTACCCATTACAGTCCAGATCTTGAGTCACTGTCAACAGGTCCCTGAAGACCTGGCTTTAGTCAAAGGTGCCAAAATAAAGGTAGCCAGCATTCGGGTACAGAAACCAAGAGTAAACCTAATCGCACCCTTGCCCAGAGCTGTGGTTTGGCTGCAACTGGGATAATGTCTGTGGTTTTGGCTGATTGCACCTCAAGACTAACATCAGGAAGCTGCGGAGAAGCAGCTCAATTTCCAAGTGGGTGGAAATGTTTTTGTGAGAACAGGATGAAAAGTGGGGATTCTAGGGATTGACAAGGTGAAGGCAGAGCAAGGATACAGTGTAACTGTAAACCTTTGACAATATTACATCGTCCTGGGCATGTTCCTCCAAGTCAGAACATGACAAGCAGCCAGCATCCATGTTGAAAACAGTCTTAAGACAAAATGCTACTTGGAATGCTGTGTGGACCCTGCCCTAAGGCAGGAAACAGAAGCAGGATGAAAATAGGAAGTGCAGTTGGCCTGACCAAGTCTCTGGTGAACACATCCAAGATGAACAGGCTCTGGGGAAACTATGGCTCCTTAGGAGACCTTGCCAGCAGTCAAGTGATCACATGAAGCAGAACCTCTCCTTGTCCGTCCATTTCCTGTTAGGAACAGCCAGCTAGGTGCTGACAGACCTGTTCCTCTACCTCCCTTCTCATCCTCCCTCTCCTTTGCACTAGAACCATAGTCAAACTGCAGCTCGCGAGCCACATGTGGCTCTTTGGCCCCTTGAGTGTGGCTCTTCCACAAAATACCACGGCCTGGGTGAGTCTATTTTGAAGAAGTGGCGTTAGAAGAAGTTTAAGTTTTAAAAAATTGGCTCTCAAAAGAAATTTCAATTGTTGTACTGTTGATATTTGGCTCTGTTAACTAATGAGTTTGCCGACCACTGCCCTAGACAATGACAGCTGTGTTGAGGGCAGAGATGGAGGCACTGGGTAAGCAAAAATGAAAGGGAAATAAAGGCAGGGAAGGGTGGGCGGGGATGGGGTAAGAGAACAACCAAAGAACTTGTATGCATATAAGCATCACCATTGGACACAGACAATGGGGGGGGGGGGTGGGCATACCTGGGCTGGGGGGCGTGGCAGGCTGGGAGAGGACAATGGGAAAAAGGGGGACATATGTAATACTTTCAATAATTTTTTTAAAATGGCTAGTGCCCTCTGAAGGGAGGCACCTGATGTTGCAAGTTCAAGAAACCAAGGTGGACTTGTTCTTATCTTGGGATCCAGGTGGTGACTGCACAGCATCACACCTATGTGAAACTTGGGGCTGCTCACTTAAGATCCGTGCATCTTCCTTATATGATCCACACCTCCATGAGACACCAAAACCAAGCGACCACCAGCCACAAGCTCCGTTTGCTATCCTTTATTGAAGGGTCCCACACCCTCATGGGACCCCAGCCAAACCAGAAACCAGACAGGTCCTCCATTTACAGCAGGAGGCCTAGAAGGGGAGGGGAATGACTTATGATCCCACCACGCCTCCCTGGAAACAGAAACCACCACAGACAGACAGACAAGGGCTGGGGAAGAGAACGTGCCTCACTCTAGGTTCTCCCCCCATCACCCCCACTTGAAAAGAAAGTCAAACACTGGTTACACAGCACCCAGCCCCACCCACCCATAGCAGCGTTTGTGGGGCTCCCCTCTGCAAGGGGCGGCCCCCAGGCAGCTTCCCATGTCTTCCTCCACTTTGGTTGCTCCTGGCATCTCCGTGCCCTCTTCCTTCCTGCAGCCTCCGGCCCATCACCTGGTCATCTAGCACCTACTCGAACCTTCTCTCTCATCTCTAGGGCTTCCCTGCCCCAAGGCTTGTGGGGAAGCAGCATCTCAGGCATCTTCTCTCCTCCCAGCAAGGGGCCCACCAGGCCCCCTCTGCCCAGGACGTGGACTCACACAGCTGCCCCGCTGTCCTTGAGGTCAGGGGCTGAGCGCTGCCGTCTCATTCGCGGGGGAGTGGTGTATGGGGGGTAGCGGGGCCCTGGGGGCCGTTGGGCTGGGTATGGTTGGGGCTGCTGGGGATAATAGTTGTGCTTTTTAGGCTGGAAGTGCTGAGGTTCAGGCTGTGCAGCACCCCCTCCCCGGGATCGGCCCCCTCCATCCAGGGAATTCCTGCGGGGGCGGTGGGACCTTCGGGGACTTGGGGGCCTGCGGGCAGGGGTGACCACTGGGGGAGTAACCTCCTCAGGGGGTTGGGGTGGCGCTGGGGCCTCCCCGCTCCCCATCCCTGGCCAGGACTCCCGATGCTGGGGGTTGCTCTTGAAGGGAAAGCGCAGCTTACAGTCGTGAGGGGGCACAAAGCGGGCTGGGGGCCTGCGCAGCCCCCCACCCCGGCCCCCAGAGCCCTGCAGTCCTTGCAGCCGCAACTGCTCCTGCTTGAGCCAGCGAAGGCGGCCACGACGGAAGGCAGGGTCCTCCTCCATCAGCCGAGACACCCGCTCCCAGCTGGACAGGGGTGGCGAAGTAGGCCGGGCTGAGGGCCCGTGGTCATTGGGGGCTTCCTCCTCTAATACCTCTGACCCTGGGGGCGTGGCCCAGGTGGCCTCATTGGCTTCTTCATTCTCATCCTCATGATCCTGGGAGGAAAAGAGGGGAGAGAAGAGGAGGAATGTGAGAAGAGCCGCGTTTCCTAAGCACAGCGGGTTTGGGAGAAGTCAGAAGGCCCTGAGTGGCCGGATGTCAAGGGGTCCCCAGAAGAGATTGGAGACAGTGGTTTAGGAACACAGGCCCAGGAGCGGGGGGTCTGAGCTCAGCCCTGGTCTGCCCCTTCACAGCTGTATGGTCTGGAACTCGCTTGTCACCTCTGTGCCTCAGTCTCTTCATGTGTGAGATGAGGTCAATAGTAATAATAGCTACTGCATAGGGTTGTTTTAAAAATTAAATAAATTAAACAATGTAAAGTGTTTAGAACAGTGCCTGATACATAGTAGGCACTCAGCAAATACAGCTGAATAAATGTGTCCTGGGGATATGGCAATCAACAAAAAGGGAAGAACAAGACTGGCCACCATTTTAATGGGGGGAGACAGTTGATAAATAAGAAAAATTATAATATGGTACATATATTATAGCTCAATAAAAAGTTAAATATAAGTGTATATATTTAAACTACTTAGTATACATTACCCATATTATATATAAGTACATACATTACACAATATACTTTACATAAATTATACATATTGAGATAAAGAAGAACAGAACAATAATAAGGAAGAGGGATGGGAGGCCAGGGTGAGGTGGCTGCAATGTATCGCCAGAAAGGGTTTTACTGAGAAGTTACCCTTGCAGGAAACACCCGAAGAAAGTGAGAGGCAAGCTGTGAGACTTTCATGGGGAAAGGCATCCAGACAGAGGGAACAGCAGGTGCAAAGGCCTTGAGGTAGGAGTGTGCCCAGCAAGTAAGCCAGAGCGGCAGGAGTGGAGAGAGCGAGAGAGGGAGCTGTGTTGGAGAAGTAAGCCTTCAGTAACCACGAGCTGCCGTGGATGCCTGCCTGCTGTCCTCCATCAGAAGGCAAGCTGGCAGAGCAGCCATTCTGTCTGCTGGGAAGCCCCAGTGGCTAGCACAGAGCCTCGTACACAGTAAGCACTCAAGTATTCATTTATTGAGTGAACACATGCACGTCAGGGATCAGTGATAACGCTCCCTCGCAGGGCTGTTGTGAAGATTAAATGGGGTGACAAGGAACGTGCTCAGCACAGCAGCAACCACAGAATAAGTGGTCCCCCATGGAGAGGGGAGGTTATGAGAACGCACATGTGAACATTCAGCAAGCGGTAACTTAAGAAAGTGCACTGTGTCTCAGTGGTCCTGAAACTTCATTATACCTCAGAAACACCTGGGCACTTATCATAAGTGCAGATTCATCCCCAAAGATGCTGATTCCGTAGGTTTGAGGCAGGACCCAGGAATCTGCATTTTCTGTTAGTGCCCTAGTGACCGAGGCACATGATTCACAAACTATACTGAGAAAAGCTACTATTCATGAATGACATTTCTGAAAGCAAGAAGGGGAAGGAGGCTGGGAGGAGGTTCAGATTCTGAAAGGGGATAGCTGAGGAGGGAGAAAGCCAGGCAAGGCCCTCGGTACCTGGGTCAGGGGGATGACCCTCTCCATGCGGAGCATGCGGTCCCGCAGGGCCTGCAGCTCCCGGTCCTTGCTGCTGTTCTGCAGCTTCACCTCCTGCAGGATCCCGGTCAGCTTGTCGATGTGCGCCCGAAGGTCCTCCACCTCTGCCCCGCGGGCTCCCTCCTCGCCACCACCACCTCCACCTCCGCTGCCTTCCTCCTCGCCCACTGTGTCCCAGACATCCCGGGCCACGGCCTTCCAGGCATCCCCGGGACCCTCTGGCTTGCCATAGGTACGACACAGCTCCCGCATCTTGAGGGCGGCCAGGGCCTCGATCTCGGCCCGCCCGTGGCGGAAGTCAGCCAGGGCCACCTCATAGCAGATCTCCTTTACTGCCTGCATCTTCAGATCAGCCATGGTGGCCCAGCGGGGGTCTTTGCCCTGCAGCCGCCGACGCTGCGGGATCTGATACACCCTGCGTGGGGCTCGGCGCTTGCCACTGCTGGGCAGGCCACAGCGCTTGACGATGGTCTGGACTGTGGTGGGTGGCAGCTGCTCCCTCAAAGAGGAGATGAGCCTCCAGCTCTCTTCACAGGAGCGCTTGTCAGAGTCATCCCCACTGTCAGAGTCCGCGTACTGGGTAGGGCCAGAGAGAGAACAAATTGGGAGAAGGCTAAGGACATCCCAAAACCCTTGAGTCCCAACAACACTGGAAACACCCATCAGAACCGCACACCCTTAGGTGGGCTGCTTAACTTCTGCTCATCCACGCAACAGAAATGATACCACTGTCTCCCTCACAGGTACAATCTGAGGGTTAATGTACACCAAGTGTGGAAACAGTGGCCAGCACAGAAAGTGACCAATAAGCACAAGCTGCAGCTATATCGTCTCGATTTCTTGCACATGCGTTACTGCTCAGGATGAGGTTAAAGATTTAAAAGTCACCCTGGCCGATTTGGGTCAGTGGATAGAGCATTGGCCTGCAGACTGAAGGGTCCTGGGTTCAATTCTGGTCAAGGACACTGCTAGGGTTTCGGGCTCGATCCCCAGTAGGGGGCGTGCAGGAGAAAGCCAATCAATGATTCCCTCTCATCATTGATGTTTCTATCTGTCTCTCCCTCTCCCTTCCTCTCTGAAATCAATAAAATAAAATTAAAATAAAATAAAATAAAATAAAATAAAAAACTATTTAAAAGTCCACGTGAAGAGCAATCTTAAATGAATAATAGGACAGGTGAAAATCATAAAGGTGCCACAGGACCGACTGGAGCAGGGGTGGGCAAACTTTTTGACTCGAGGGCCACAATGGGTTCTTAAACTGGACCGGAGGGCCGGAACAAAAGCATGGATGGAGTGTTTGTGTGAACTAATATAAATTCAAAGTAAAGGAGCGGAGGGGAGAGCAAGAGAACCCTCCGCTCTTTCGGCTCCATGGGCCGGATAGAACAGCCGAACGGGCCGGATCCGGCCTGCGGGCCGTAGTTTGTCCACGGCTGGACTGGAGTCTGGGAGCCCTGGAAGGAACTCCAGTTCCCTGCACACAGTGTCCTGCGGGTCACATTTCTCTCACAACCATCTCCTCCTAGACACCACCCCCACCCGACTCCACGCCCACTCCTCACTCTGGCTCACAGTGTGCACCAAGAGCGGAGTCAGGTTGCAGCGCTGCCAGCCTGTCTCCTGCTCCTGAACCCCACACGCCTGCCAACTCCTCACCAGTCGCTGCTGCTCCAGCAGAAGGTCAGCCTCTTCCTTCTCTTTCCGGTACTGATTCTCCAGGTCCTGCAGCCTGGGGTGGGGAAGAGAGAGGAAGGCTTTGTGAGATTCTGGAGCCACCTCAATGGGTGTCCAACAGCAAGATGCTGGGGCCTGGGGGCCTGGAGGAACAGCCTAGAGGGCCCCGGGGTCTGGAGCAGCCCTCCTCGCACCTCTTCTCCATCTCCAGCTTGATGTCAATGCCTTGCTGCTCCAGCAGCTCCTTTTGGGCAAAGTTCCAGTCCACGGGCTCAGAGGGTGGTCCTGGGGGTGGGGGAACCCCTCGCTCCCGTTCCAGCCGTGCCTGCTCCGGGTGATTGAAGCGGAAAACGTGGTTCTTGCCCATCACAATCCTATTCCCTGGAGATGGGAGGAGGGGAAAGTGGACTCGCTCCCCCATGGCAGCAAACTCATCCCCGTGCCCAAGATGTACAAGGTCTTGCCCACAAGTCCCCGGGGCCCTGACACCAGCTCTCCAATCATGCCAAGTCTGAGGGTGGTCTAAGCCCAGGCTCCTCCGGCTGACACCAGGAACCACCCGCCCTGGGGCAGTGGGCATCCTGTTCCCGTTTGCCTGGGCAGCAAGAGAAACCAAAACCTGACTCCTTGATCGTCACTTCCCAGTCCCTTCTTCACACCCCACGCTGCTCCCTAGTTCTCTCTGGGTGCTGCCTAAGATTCACCAGGAAGCGTCGCCCTAGCACTTCCTCTGCACAGCATGCCCAGCACCCTCCCCCCGAACACTTCCTCTACCTGACTTCAGCACCAGTGGCTCAGTCACAAGTTTCCCATTGACATAGGTCTCGGCTCCTTCACAAGGCTCCAGGGTGACCACCACTGAGGGAGAGAGAAAAAGGAAAGGAAGCGATTAGACCCTGGGGGTAGGAGGGTTATGGTCATACTCCCATCTTGCATTACCCTCCGAAATACATGCATCCCCAGTCCCACCCCCCCAGTACCTGTTAGGGGTGTCATGGCCCCTCTGGTGGCAGGCAGCAAGGGAAAGGAAGAGCAGAAGGAGGGTTAGAGCCCCAGCTGAAATTCCCAGGAGCCTCTGCAGGAGCTCTGTACTCACCCACCACCATCCTCCCCACAGCAGCTTAGCAAACCAGTAATTCCCAGCCAAATGGTCATCGGGCCCTGTCATTCCTGCCTTCCAGATGCCCAACCCTTCCTTTCCAACTAGCATTATCCCGGAGTAGGCCCCTAGCCCACTTCTGTCTGATGCATCTTACAAAACACTACCGGACTAATCTGCTCAAGCCACAGCCAACAAACAGATCATTGTCTTCACAGGACAAGATAAAGTCAACCCAACCCAAACATTTATCGAGGTGCTTCTCTGAACAAATCACCAAGCCTACTGCTTGCTGAGACACAAAGATGCCTGAGGCAGCTTCCTGTCCTCGTGACAGCAGCTTCCTGTCTTCCTATTGTCACAGAGAGAGCCCTGTATCCCAAAAATCCAGGCTCTGCAACACTTGAGCTGAGGGACACTGAGCAAATCACCCAACTTCTGTGAGCTAAATGTAATCATCAAAGACTTCCCATTCTATAGCTCACAGATGTTAGCTCAGAGTAGTTGAAAGCCCAAATAAAGTGATATGCAAACATGAGTTATGATTTATGCTGAAAGTAAGAAAAACTGGAGTGAATTGTAAGATAAGGCAGAGATGGGACTACTGATACTGTGGGAGTCAAAGAAAGCAGAGAGGAACTCAGCTTAGACAAGAGGACTAAAAACGAGTATGGGAAAGCAGCAATTTCTGAGCGGATGCTTGAAGAGACCCTCAAATTTCAAGGGGAAGAAATGATGGAAAAGAAAAAAAAGACAGAAAGAAGCATCACCATATGCTCCAGAACAACAATGAAAGAAGGCAGCAGAGAAGAGGATGGTGTGCCTGTAATGGGTACCAGTCTATTGCCCACCCTTATTCCCTGTCATGCCCCAAAATTCAATCATCCATTCCACACATATACTGCATCCCTACTATCTGCCAGGCACTATCTGAGGTCATGGAAATGCAGTAGAAATAAAACCTCAAATCCCTGCTCTTACAAAGTTCACTTCCAGGTGGTAAGACAGACAGCAAATGAATAAGTCAGGAGGTAGTCTCAAGTCAGAAAGATAGGTGTAACAGAGGAAAATGGGCCAAGGAGAGGGTTTTGCCACAGCTGGCCAGGACAGCCTTCTCCATGTCCATGAACTCACAGCAATCCGTACTAAGGCAGCCCAGAGCAGAGCTCACAGCATAGCCCTAGAGCCTGCCACGCTATATTCAAACTAGTTCTGCCATCTTCTAGCCATATTGGTCTTGGGCAAATTCCCTAACCCTGGGTCTCAGTTGCCTCACAGGAGCTGCATGAGAAAAAGCAAAGGCATGCAGTAGATGGTCAATGACAACTATTCTTCTAGGCTCGCACCCACCTCCTCTGCCTGTCTTTGGTCAAGTCTTCAATCTGCTGTAAGAACAGAGGCACAAATGGACGGAACTTTTAGAGCCCCCGATCTTTGGAGCACAGATTCATCAGCTGCTTTTACTGATGTAACTAATGGTGTTTCACCTGTCATCTCTCAAAACACACTCTGAGCTCCTGAGGGTGGGCTCACTCCGCATGCCTGGGATGATTTTGCTATCGCCTCAGCACGACTTGAGGGAACATCAGAACAGGAACTCGGCAATGACTCACTGGGCTGGATGATTCAACAGCTTTTAGCCCACAGTGCTGGAAGCGTATGCTGCCACTGAACCAGACCAGAACGATGGCATGAATCTGCTGACCCAACGTGACTTGGGGTGGTGAACACACGATACAATGTACGGATGATGCATTGTGGAACTGTATACCTGAAACCTATATAATTTTATTAACCAATGTCACCCAATAAGTTCAATTTAAAAAATAAAAATAATCTGCTGACCCTGAACCAACTGAAGCCCAACGGGCATGTCTAACACCTGAACTGCAAGCCACACAACAGTGTCTTTTCTTATTTTTAAAAACGTGCTGGCATTACTTGTCCCATCTCCCTGTACCTTCAAAAGCATCAGACTAGGCACGCCTTTCAGATTTGTGAGACACAAGATATGAGTTCAAGGTGATGAAGAGCTCATGTGTAACATCTGCCACCCTGCCCAGCACATTTCCTACAGCTCAACTTCACTTCACTTGGGCCTAACTGAACACAAATCATTGCATTTTTTAAAAAAATGACTGATCAAGAACAAAATGGTGACCTCAAAATACACCCTGAACCTCAGGAGCATTGTTCTGTTGATGTCAGACAGGCTACTACCTTCACCCTTTGGGCTTGTGATTCTTAAAAGCTTTTGCAGCTATGGCCATAGAGAGGCAAAAAAAATCTCTGAAAGTTCTGGAATCAAAGGGATACATGGGCCAATTAACTCCCTGAAACCATTGCAGTCATAGTTGGATAGACAGACACATTTTCCAGAGATAAATTCAGAAGGCCCACTGGAACAAATAGAATTTTTCCATAAAAAATGACCAGGAGCCGAAACCGGTTTGGCTCAGTGGATAGAGCGTCGGCCTGCGGACTGAAAGGTTCCGGGTTCGATTCCGGTCAAGGGCATGTACCTTGGTTGCAGGCACATCCTCAGTGGGAGGTGTGCAGGAGGCAGCTGATCGATGTTTCTCTCTCATTGATGTTTCTAGCTCTCTATCCCTCTCCCTTCCTCTCTGTGAAATATCAATAAAATATATTTAAAAAAAAAAAAATGACCAGGATGCTATTTTAGGATAAAAAAGTCAAGAAAGAAGGCAGACGACCTCTTCACCAAAATGCCAGTGCTGTTTCTGCCTCGGGACCCTCGCCACGCGCTGCCCCTTGCAGCACTCGGGTTGAGGGCAGACAGCCTGGCCCTTGATTTCCCTAATGCTTACCATGAGCTCAAAGCCCCTGTGAGGGCGAGGACACATGCCCTCTTACATGGCTGCACACCCAGTGCCCAATTCAGAGTGTGAAACGTGGGTCCTGTCCCTCTCCTTGTCTGGCCACTCCACTCTCACTCCCTCAGCCATTACCTTCTCCGTCCGGCTGAGGGATGCTCCGGAATACACAGTGCTGCTCCCGAATGAACTTCCCGGTGAGCTTGATGTCCACATCTACCTGGCCGACCCTGGGAAAGCAATGGCCAACATTTCCTAAGCAGGTGTTAGACATTCGCCAAGCCGCTTCTGAATGCCAGCTCATCCCCCTTTGTAAGCCAAGCGTGATTATTTCTGTCACAGATGAGGACACTGAGGCTCAGAAGGTAAAGTAACTTGCCCAAGGTCATGCAGCCCAGGAGTGGTGAGGCTGGGATTTTGAACCCAGATCTGCCTGACTCCAAAGCCCCTGTCCTCAGTCACTGTGTTACATAGTAGAAGAGAAAAGGGAACCTAGAGGGGATGGGCCTCCCATCATCCTTAGAGCTGATAACCCTGAGGGCTCACTGCCTACCATGGACAGGTAGTAAATGCCTGTGGTGAGACAGAAAGGGGCACCCTCAACTCGTTAACTCCAAGAGGTGACCTCAGAGGCACCGAGCCCAGGGGTTAGCATTAGCCATGCAGCCACCTGCAGCACAGGCACTGCCCCTAAACAATGAGGGCCTGGGACCACGATTCCCTCTACCCCACAGGGAGGGTCCCATCAAGGGAGGCCGAGGCAGTGGTGCTAAGGGCTAAAAATGTGGTGGTCTAGATTCCAACCCCTGCCTGTGCTCTAAGCAGTCAGGAGCTATCCCCGAAGCACTGGGTCAGTTTGGTCCCAGGAGGCGTCTCAGCCAAACCAAAGTGGTGGGTGAGGCAGGACAGCTGCTTAGAGGCCAGGCTCAGCAACTTCTCAGGAAGCCTAGAAAGTGAGCAGAGCTGTGGAGCCAGCCGTCCTGACATCTGGGGTGTTTCCAGCAAGGTCACCAGGAAAGGGAGTCACTAGTGTGGCCGTCCCTCTGCAAATCACACCCCAAAAGGAGAGGCTTTCCCACAGGCCACTGATTAAACATTACCTGGTGATGCCATCTTTGATGTGGTAGAGCAGACATTCTGACATCAGGGGGTCTTCATTCAAGTTCACTAGGTGGGGAGTCTGTAGGAAAGCGGGGGTCAGGGAAGGGATCCTGAGAGCCAGACAGGGGGTGCCGCAGGGGAGAAAAGGAGTTCCAGCGGACATCCCTCCCGGTTCTAGCACTGAGCTGCTCCTCCTCCCCTCACTCGGCGAACTCTCCCCTCTCCTTACTCCCACTTACTCCAATCACTTTCAGAACAGGCTAACCCACCCTCTCCTCATACATATGGGGCCTAAAATAACCCCATCCATCTACCCCTTCCCAGGTCAGCAACCCTTCCTAAGGCCCCTTTTCTTCAGAGGCACCTCGACCACCCATCTCTTTGAAACCTAGAGTCCACCTGCCCTCGCCTCTGCTTTCCCTGTATTCCCTGTCCCCAGGTCTCATTTCTTCCTTCAAAATGTATCTTGCCACTTCTGGAGAGTACAAGAGGGGACTGGGTGAGGGGAATGGTACTTCCCACCTTTTATTACAGCTTCAATTTCTTAGGAGCATGGATTACTTTTACTTACAATCATAATTTAAAAATAAAAAGTGTCAGTTCAAGCCCGGGCCGGGTTTGCTCAGTAGTTAGAGCGTTGGCCCACACACCAAAAGGTCTCAGATTCAATTCCCAGTTAAGGGCACGTACCTCAGTTGCAGTCTCTCTCACATCAATGTCCCCCCCACTTCCCCTTCCCTTCCATTCTATCTAAAAACAATGGAAAAATATCCTCAGGTGAGGATTAAAAAAAAACAGTGTCAGTTCAATTCAAAAGCATATAAAACAAACAAACCCCCTTTTCCCATCAGACTCCCCAATCTTCCCTGGCCACTACCCATTCCCAGCCCTGCTTCACCTGGGGCCAAGGTCACTGCAGCAGCTGCCTGGTGCTGTTCCTGTCGAGCCCCATCTAACGGGCTGATCATTATGTTGCTCCACATCAAAAACTCAGCCCATTCCCTTCCCCCAAAGCACCCTTTCCTGACTGGTTTCTCTAGCGACACCCCACTCTCCCCAGGCGTGTAACTCTGGAAAGCACAGTATATAAGCCCCCTCTACACCCTCGCACGCCACTGCTGCCATCCTGGGGAGGTCTTCCTCCCTATCTGCTGCCTCGGCCTACCCTGCCACACCTGTCTGACTTCCTGCCGTCTCCAGGGGTCTCCCAGTTTTCCTTCTCATACCACACCATGACCGAGTCATGCTTCTTCACTCAGACCAGCCCAGCTGGCACCCATTCCCACCTGACATAAGCCTGCCTTTTTTTTTTTTTTTTTTATTGATTTCAGGGAGGAAGAGAGAAGGAGAGAGAGACAGAAGCTTCAATGATGAGAGAGAATCATTGATCGGCTGCCTTCTGCACGTCCCCTACAGAGGATCGATCAGCAACCCGGGCACGTGTCCTTGACCGGGCATGTGTCCTTGACCGGAATCAAACCTGGGACCCTTCAGTCCACAGGCTGACGCTCTATCCACTGAGCCAAACCAGCTAGGGCTAAGCTTGCTTTTTACGCTGGCATCCGTGGGCCTCATCCACATCAGGGCCCCAGCCCACCTATCCCAGCCCCTTTCTGGGATCCCTCTCTCCTCTGTGTTCCCACCCAGTGGGACTACTGAACACTTATTTCAAAAGACCTCCTTGACCCTAAACATGCCTTGGAGCTGCTACCCATGTTCCCTCACCTGGAGCAGCCTCCCTCCCAGCCCCACCCCTATCCCCACCTGTCAAAGTCATTCACTTCCCTCACAGTCTGTCTCAAATGCCACTTCCTCCATGAAGCTCTCCCCTGCCTTCCAACTGAAGACAAGATCCTCTGCCTCTTTCTACAAGAATTACTTTCTAAAGATCCTGTGAAGTGCTAGGTGGGACACAGAGATGAAGCAACCCCGATGCTGCTGTCCTGTCAGCAAGGAAATCCGTCAACGTGGGGAGGTAAGACTTGGCAACGTTACAAGTGGGAAAGGGATGCCTCACAGTAGAGTTTCTGATCTTTTCACATCTTCACTTAGTAAGTCATTCACTCATTTGTTCCCAGGAGTTGAGTGCCACCATATCCTGGGCTGGGGGGAGGGTAGATGCAAAGATGAATAAAGTGAAGAACTGCAGGAACTCAGAGGAGGTTCAAGAGGACCTTGTGGAAAGGCAGCATGGGATCCGATCTTGAGGATGAGGACGTGGACGTGCCGAATGAAGAGCGTTCCAGGTAAAAGAGGAGTGTGAACAACAGCATGGAAGCGTGAAAGCACACAGTGCGGGGAAAAAGAGCCAATAGTCGGGCCCCATATTTCTTTGGGGACCCCCTGGATGGTGATCCATGGTGGATATACCATGTATCCATGTGCCTGCCCCTCTACCCAGGCACCCCAACAATTCCCTGCTGCCACACTTCCTCTCCTCCCCAGGGACTTTCACGCCCCTCCCAACACTGTAGTGTCAGGAATGCCAAACACTGATGGGCTCTGAGAGCAGAAAGTGATCTCTCCCTTGGGAGAGGGGACATGATTTAGGACAGTGCTTTTCAATCTTTGTTCAGCCCTGGAACCCTTTGTTCAAATGAAACCTGACCTAGAAGCTGAATATGTCAAGCAGATAAGCAGGGAGCCTCTCAGGATGAGGCTGGTGGTGGGAGACCCAGAGTTTGGTCCTCCCCCCGCCACCCTTACCCACTCCCACCCCTGTGAAAGCAGCACCAAGCCAGGATTAAAAGTCACCTAGTTAAGAAGGCCTGGTGGTGGGGGGTCCCAGAAAGGGAACTTTCCCTAAGTCTCTTGGCCCTCTCCAAGACCAACTATAGCTTTTCCCCTAGGACCACATTTCCTATCCCACCATTCCCAGGCTGGAGCCACCAAACCCATTTCCCCATTTGTAGTCTAACAGCTCCCCCTCCTGAAGCATACATGTCTTTTAAACATATGAAAATATGTTCATCCTTACCACCTTGAGAAAATGCAAAAGTAAAACACCATTTAACCAGATTGGCAAAGATAAAAAATTAGAAGAGGGTGAGGATGTTGCTTCTGGGAGTATAAAGTGACATGGTTATTATCTTTGGAGGGCACTTTGGCAAAACAGACTGAAATTTTACATAGCTACTATTTGACCCAAATCTCCACTTCTAGGAATTTTTTCTACAGATAACAGACCTATTTAAGACCAACCGTTTTAATATTGTTTATAACATTGAAAAATGGGATACAACCTAAATGACCATCATTAGGAAACTGGCTAATGAAATTATCCTACATCAATAGGATATTCTGACACCCTGAAAAAGAACGACAGAATTTCAATATTATATGAAAAAGTCAAGTATAAAGTACCCAACCACTACTATTCCAAAAAGAGGTCATGTGTGTAGGCACTCACGCCTGCATGCACACACACCTGCGTCTAATTATACATAACCCACACTTGTGTGTGCACTGGCCACCTCCAGAACACATCGGAACCTGATAAGAGGGCTTGCCTCTGGGAGGGGAACCTGAAGGGGGAAGGAAGAGGACTTCCTTTTCACTGTACCCACCTCTCCGCGCTATGTGAAGGTTCTCTCTGGTACATATCACCTTTTTAAGAATAATTACAAACAGAAAACAACTCATCCTTATTGGTCCCTGAGCTTCAGTAGGTGGCTTCCCTGTGCAGTGGGAGCCCTCCAGGGAAGAAATACCCACCACATCTACCTTTCTCCACCCATTTCTACCTTTCCTCCAGTCCTCAACTGTGGTGGAAGTTCCTCAGGTACCCAGTACCTCAAGGTGGCTGCAAGCTATGTTGAGAGCCATATGTAGCTCCTCCCCCAGATGCAGACCTCAGAAGGACCCCAAGCCCTGGGTACCCACCCCTAGACCAGGTCCCTCAGTCCAGCCTGCCACCCTCCATCATCCACCCATAGCATTCTCACTCCCTCACTGTGCCGTAGGCCATGCAAAGCAAACCCCTCTCTTTTCAGATCCCTGTTCAATGACCCCTGCTTGCTCAGCCTCCCAGACGGCCCTGATCTTATGAAACCAGGAGGGCTTCTTCCAATAACCCGCCACCTCTTCTAGGCAGTCCCCGTGACACTGTCTGCATCAAGCACTTTGGTCCTTCGTAAAGTGGACCAAACAGATGTGGCTAGCTTTCCAGGGGACTGAGAATTCCTGACTTACTCAAACTGGCCTCCACGTCATCCCTTCATCAGTATGCCTGACCCATACAGCTGTGCTGGCTGTCTATGGCTAGCGTCCATTCTGATTGGTCCGTTCCTATGCTCTGCTGGTGCCTCCAGATGAGCTTGATCACTCATAGCCTCCTTCCTTCCTTCCTTCCTTCCTTCCTTCCTTCCTTCCTTCCTTCCTTCCTCCCTCCCTCCCTCCCTCCCTCCCTCCCTCCCTCCCTCCCTCCCTCCCTCCCTCCCTCCCTCCCTCCCTCTCAGTAAAGATGTACTGAGCACCCGCTACCCGCTACACACCAGGCACATGACACACGTTGGTGCGCCCCACCCACTGATACCTGTGTTTCCTTAGCCTTATGTTCTCTCTGCTCTTAGCTACTCCCAAATCTTGACCTTCTTTCACGCTCCATTTTCCAAACCACCTTCTCCAGGAAAACAGTTTCCATTCATCTACAGGCTGTACTGATGCTACCATCTTTAAACCTCTCGCTGCTTCTGCAATCAACATCTTACAGTTTGGTGCTTATTTCTTATCTATTTCTAAGTTATCCTTTTTGAAATGTATTTTTAGCTAATTTTTTGAGTAGATACCATATGTACAGAGTACAGAAGTCAAATGATACAAAATAGTGTACAGTGAATAAGTCTCTATCCAAGCAACCTCCAACCTCCCAGGTCCTCTCCCTCTTTCCTGGGGCAAGCACTGTAACTAGTTTCTTACTGAGATATATTCCAGGCATCAATTCACATACACACGTGTGAGGTGATGTTTGTAAATACCTAGAGTCTAAGCAGCTCTTGAATCCCCCTAAGGGCAGGGGCCCTGTCATCCTTCTGGGTCCCTAGAGTCCCTGGCCACAGGCACTTACTGAGCACTTGCCTCTTTGGCTAACTGTCAGATGGAGGGAGAGAGAAGGCAGGATGGCTAGACAACACAGAGAGAAGATG
The DNA here is from genome assembly GCF_963455305.1 of Plecotus auritus. Taxonomy (NCBI): domain Eukaryota; kingdom Metazoa; phylum Chordata; class Mammalia; order Chiroptera; family Vespertilionidae; genus Plecotus; species Plecotus auritus. The sequence continues at coordinate 42,891,094 of NC_137774.1, forward strand.
CAGGAGTGGGGACAGAGATGATGGGGGGACAATTCAGAGACCTTGGAGATGAGGGTTAGAACTTATCACTCTCTCACCCCCAACCCTCTTCTCTAAGTATCCAGGGTCTCCTAGGCCTCTTCAGCCAACCACTCACTCACCTTCTTCGGAGAGAAGACACCCACGGTTCCCCCGTCCTCCCGGACAGCCACCCCCATCTCAGCCAGCAATGCTTCCCTGCAGGCCAAGAGACAAATGTTAGTCTTATCCTCGCTACCCATGAACTCCTCCCCTGCAGAATCTGACCTTCCCTCCCCATTCCACAGTCTTCCAAGGCTCCAGCTGTCCCCCCTCCGCCTCATACCTCTCCATCCTCAGGGCTTCCGTCTTGCGTAGTTTCTCTTCCCAGGTCTCATTCAGTTCAGCTATGATCTTCTCTGTTTCCTGGGGGCATAAGGCAGACAGGGATCAGGACCTTCTGGGACAAGTACCTACCATGGGGCCCACATCACTTCTGGGATTCCTTCCTCCTCTTCGACCCTGGCTTTGGAGAACTACATTCCCATCAGCCCCCAGGTCCCCAGTCCTGGCCAGCTCCAGCTTCCTACCTGCAGCCTCTCCATGGCCTCCTCAGGCCCAATCTGGGGCTCAGCATTGGGGGAGAATGATGGCTCCAGTTCCCCATTGTGTGTGGGGGGAGATGAGGGTGAAGCTGGGGAAGGAGGAGACGCTATAGCTGGCAGAGCACCTCCAGGGCTCCCCTCATCCACCTTCAGGCCTGGGAAGGAGAAAGAAGGCAAAGAAGGAGGTTAAGGAAAGATGTAGCTGATTGGAAACGTAGAGAAGGCCTCAGAGAGGACCAGTCTATAAGGACTTCCGAAAACATCTGGTCAACCTCCACCGAACAGGAAGCCCTCCTACTGCAGCCTTAACAAATGGGCACCCAGTCTCTGCTTGCTTCCCTCTAAGTGTGGAGAGCTCATTACTGAACAAGGCAATGAGTTCCTTCCATTGTTAAATGACTCACACTATCAGAAAGTTCTTAGCTATGTTGAGCTAAAATCTACCTCCATTACAGGTGGCCATTGTTTCTGATCCTGCCTTCTAGGATAAGACAGAATAGACTGTTTTTTGTTTTCGTTTTCTTACATCTACCTTATCCTTCTCTTACCAAGAATGGACACCCTTATTTCCCTTACTGTGCCCCTCAGCACCCTGACTGTCCTCAATGGGATGGACCCAAATACTGAATTCGGAGTCAACACCTGATGCAGCCCATACAGTTCTACATTCTAGAATCGACATCATTTTGTATCAGTGAGGCTAAGCAGTAAACTTTAGAAACCATCCCACTATTAACTGTTGTTAAGCTTATGTTTCACACGAACTTTTGCAAGACATGGGAAGTCCCCGCTCCATATCTGTACCATGTCACCGAGGACACGAAGGGCTTCAACGTCAGTGGCCCCTCCCTGCCCCAGGACTGGGCAAAGGCAAATGAGGAGGGATGAGGCAAGCCAAGGGGCATCCCTGAGCTGCCCCTCCCTTGGAGCCCTACCTCCCAGAGCAGAGGCTGAGAGCCCCTGAGCCATCAGCAGTTCCCGCAGCCGCGCCACCTCCTCCTGCAGCTCCCGGATCAGCCGGGCATTAGGGTCCTCATTGATGATGGCATTGCAGCGGATCTGCTTGGTGCGGTCAGCATACCTGGGTGAGGAGGGTGGATTGGGATTGGTGAGGCCCAGATCCAGGTGACCTTAGTCTGCTGCCTGCTGCCAATTTCCCTCTCCCTCCCATGTTTTAAAATACTGGGGCACAGTTGAGGGTCAACTCTGTCTCATGGGCAGGGTCCTGAACTACCTACCAGCCTCTGAGCTCCCCTGGCACTTTTCTTATGCTGTTTCCACCCCACCAGAGCCCCACCTGAGGGTGCTGAGAGTCTCCTCGTAATTGATGTCTGCGGGGCTCAGGGCTGCAATCATTGCTGTGCGTGAGTTCCCACCTATGCATGGAGAGGAGGGGAAAGCTTAAGCTGGGCTGGGTCCTAAGAAAAGTCATACTGGGTCAGGGGGCCTTAGTGCCCAGACAGGGGTCTGATGGGGCACTGTCCAAAGTAGGGTGAAGCTAAGCATTGTGGAGCTACACATGAAATCTAGTAGCTAGAGGGAGCAGGGGTGAGGTCAAGGAGACAACAGACATCTGTCGGACAGAGAGCAGTAGGAGAAGGATGAAGTCAGTAGTGGGTGTGGGATCAGAAAGGGGTCATGAGTAGCCAGGTTAGTGAGGTGCTTGGCTTGGCAGGCAGGGTGTGGCCTTAATCTCAGCAACAGGACATCTTCAAAGGATGTTCCCCAGGTCAGGGGAGAGTCAATTGTACAACTGGAGAATTTGAGCTTCTCGGGGTGGCAAGGGGATTTATCAAAGGGGGTTAGCAGAATGGTGGCAAGGTCAGCAAAGACAGAGAGGAAGAGCCCCTCACCCAAATTCTCCTTGAGTAGCCAGGTGAGCACAGAGTCCCTGTAAGGGATAAAATCCGACTTCCGCTTCTTTGATTGCTGGGGGATAGAAGGGTGGAGGGGGTCAGGGTGGGCCATCCCCGGTATCCCCTCACCCAGAGCCCCTTCTCTTCCCACCCCCAGGTCTTACCATATCCGCAAGGGCAGAGATCACCTTCCCTAGAGTAGTCAGGGACTTATTTATATTGGCACCTTCCTGGAAAGCAATAAGGAATGTGGGGAATGAGGCCCTACTCTCCCACTCCAACCCACTTCCCCACCCTCCTCCCCGCAACCAGAGTCCCAGGTTAGGATAAGAAACCACTGCACACAGCCCCCAACACTGCCCCTGTCCATCCCTCCTAAGGCTCCTCACCTTCAGGCGCATGCCCCGGGCTCCTGAGGAGTCAGCCCGCTCACTTCCAGCAAGGTCCACCAAACTGATCTTACTAACCTGGGTCAGAAGAAAGAGGTAGGAGGTGACTGGGTCAGTGCGGCGGGGCAGGCAAATCAACAGAACACCCAGCAAGGGAATTGGGCTATTGGCAAGGGATGGGAAAATGCAGGAGGGGACGAAGGAACAGGGCAGGAGGAAATGAAATTCATTAAGACAATAGTAAGGGACTGGTTATTCATCCACTTGTGCATTTATTTGTTTATAGGTATTTACTTGCCCACTGTGTGCCAGAACAAGGTACAGTGGGATCCAAGCCCTGCCCTGAGAAGTCTAGTAAGAAGGACAAACAAGCAAATAGGAGATTGTACCCTATGATCTGAGAGGAGACGGACAGAGACCTTTGTAAGCCTGGAGAAGGCACTCAAACCCAGCGTGGGCAGGGAGGAGGACACAAGGCCATTTCATGTTACTAGGTAGGGATAGTGGGGGTGGGGGTGTCCCCACCTTCTCTGAGTCCAGCCCAGTGAGCTGGTCATGGCAACGCTGTGTGAAGACAATGGTGAAGACGGCATGGGAACGGCTGCTGGTCTCATTCATGTTGGTGGCAGCCACAGTCCTGGGGGAAAGGGAGTGGTCACTGGGTCCCACCTGTCACCGTTCTAAGCCTGGCTCCCTTTCCCTCCACTCCACCGGCCCACCTCACCTCGCCTTATTTCCACAGTCCATGAGGTCAGCAATGTCTGCATAGGAGGTCACAGCCAATTTAGACAAGTCCTGCACGTAGGGGCCCAGGATGGGGTGCTCCCGGACCCGCAGAGCACCCCGACTCTTGGGGTTCAAGAGGTCGCGTACCCGTTCACAATAGATCTCCATATAGCTCACCTAAGTGGAAGAAGAAAATAAGAAATAACAGTACACTGATTACCAGAAGTAAAGAGGGGATTGGGGAGAGGCAGAAGAGCATATGGGGAGATAAATGGTGAAGGAAGACTTGACCTGCAGTAGTAAACGCACAACACAACGTACAGATGATGTATTATAGAATCATATACCTGAAATCTATATAATTCTATTAACCAATGTCACCCCAATAAATTCAATAAAAAGTTTTAAAAAAGTAACAAGCAAACAAAATACTGACTATGAAACACCCTATACTCCACTGAGAATGAAACTGGTGATTTCAGCTAACGTTACACTGAGCATTTACTAGGCAGCAGGCATGGTGCTAAGCACTTCGCATATGCTTACTGAACCACCCAACAACCCTAGGACGGGGATCCTGCCATTATCATTTCATAGATGAACATACTCAGCAGCTGAGAGATAAAATCATTTGCTCAAAGCCACCGTTGGTAACTGGCAGGGCATGAATCCCAGGCTGTCTGACTCAGAGACTGCCCTTGGTCTTAAACACTCCTCTCTCCCCCCTCTACCCAGGAACACCATGCCCACCCTCCTGCCCACCTAGACCTGGGCTTACCTCCACAGAATAGGAGAGCTCAGCGCTCTGGTTCTTACTAACACGAGAGAAGAGGTCTTCACAGAGCTGGAGAGGACACAGGAAAGCCGCTATTCACAGCGCACCTGCGGTGCCCGGCCCTGTCCTAAGTGGTCCAGTTGAACCCTAACTCAGCCCTGAAGGAGGGGTCATTCCAGTTTTACAGATGGGAAAGCAACCTCAGAGAGGTTCACACTTGCCCGGGGTCACAGCTAGCAAACCCAGGGATCCTAACTCCAGAGCCTGTGTGCAAGGCCACTACACCGCACAGCCAGGGAGAATTACGAGCATCTCTCAGTTATCCTCAGCTGGCTTCTTGTATAGTCACCACGTTAACTATGATACACCAGAATACAGGGTGGGTATACTCACAGTGGTTACGAGTCAAGGTAAGTGTTAAGTGGCAGAACCAGGGCTCTCCGATGCCATAGCTTTGGCTCTCCTTACTGAGCCTTGTTGCTTCTGGAGGGTCCTGGATATGCAGGTTGCAGCCAACCCCTACCCACCATCACATTCCCTGTCACTAAGGGCCTCAGAGAGCCAGCTCTCTGCTCCATAATCCTTAGACCCCCTAGGGACAGCTAAAGATGCTCCCGCCCTGGCGGCCCTGCCAGGTCCCGGCAAGTACCTGGGGCACAATGCCCTGCTGCCCTGGCTCCTGCCGCCCCATCATGGTGTAGGATTTCCCAGCCCCGGTCTGCCCATAGGCAAAGATGCACACGTTGTAGCCTTCAAAGGCGTGGAGCAGCATCTCTTCTCCAATGTCCCGATATACCTGTTGCTGAGATGCAAACTGGGGGTCCTCAGCCTAGGTGGAAACGGAGCAGAAAAAGACAGCATGAGCCCTACCTGGCTTGGTCCTCAGTGTCTAGATCCCAGGAGGCCTGCCCCCATTGTCAAAGACTGCCCAAAGGTCCTGTGTGCTTCCCACCCCCATCACATCCTAATCATTCCTGGGGGTCCTATTCAATTTCCTGCTCCCAGTCACAAGCTGTGTCCTACACACCCCATCCCAACCAACCCCCCAGAGGTGCTATTCCCCTACAATGCCCTCTCCCAGGACCTAAACCCCCTGTCCCTTGTTGCTTAGCTCTTCCCCAGCCCAACAACCTTACCGAAGTGTGTGACCAGTAGGAGTAGTCAAAGGTGAAGCTTTTGGGGCCATCTTTGCTTTGTTTCGGATTGATGATGGCTGAGGGGGCAGGAGAGGGCAAAGGAAGGCCAAGGTCAGGTACTCCCAACCTCTGCCCACTGCCCACAAGCCCCTGAATCCAGGCATCCTAGTACTCCCTCCTCTGTCCTAGTTCATCTCTCCCCTTTAATACTCCCCACCCCCTCCCGCACCAAAGCTAATTTTGGCTTCCTAGGACCCGCCCCCACCAGACTGCCTCCTTGGATTGGGCAATGGAGGGCTCCAGGCCAGCATTCCCCCTCCCAGGGACTGGGAGCACGGAAAGGCCAGCCTGCCCCAACCCCCACCCTTACAATTAGCACCTGCTCTGTGCTGGGCACAGCCCTTCTCCGGTGCCGCCCAGCAGGACTAGCCTGTGTGGTGGGCCTGGCCCACCCCGCCTGTCCGCTGCCAGGCCCCTGGGACTCACTCACAGGTGGTGCTGCCCTGCATGCTGACCACACACTTGGCATCCTGGCTGGTCTCACGGGCATTGAAGGGCCGAACCCTCACTGCCACTTTCACTGAGGCACCAGTCATGGCTTCAGATACTCCCACCCTCCTCAGCTGGAGGACAGAGACACAAGAGGTGGTTAGAGCTGCTGGGGGGACCCACGCATTAACTCCCAGCTTCTCCAAGGAACCAGTCTCTCCAACCCCCTCCCTCAGCTACCCAACCCCCCAAGAACCCAGTTCCTAGTTCCCTGGCCTTCCTCCCAAATGTCACTCTCCTCAGGGACTCCCAAAGGTATTGCTAGCCATATCCCAGCTCGCAGTTACCTGTCGTCCTGGCCCCAGACCAGGGGGGCTGTATCAGTTCTGGCTGCCACCGGCCCTCGTAGGGGGAGCCCCATCCTACACTTGGGGCCTGGCCACGCCAGCTGGGGCTGTGGGGGAAACCCTGGTTGTGGGGGAAGAGTGGTTAGGAGGCACCTGTAGCTCCAGAGGTATGTTTGGGGTTGCATGATTGGAGAATAAGGGGTGGGGGGTAATGTCAGAAAAAGTAAGGATGGCTGTCCCTCTGGAGTGGCCGAATGCAATGTGAATCCAAGGGCAGAGATGGTGATATTTTTATTCCTCGTCACTCACAAGTGTACTAAACGTCAGATAGAGGAGAGGCTGCACAGAGGGCAATTCTGAGAAAGGGACACATGGGCAGAGACCCTGAGGGTGGCGGGAAGGGGGAAGAGGAGGGGCAGAAAGTCACAGATACCAAGAAAACCAGAGACACAGAGAGAAGGCAAAATCGAGGTCACGCTATGAAGGAAATAATGGGAGGAAAAGGAAGGAGAGGCGCAGGCCAACAAACACAGAAATGGGAGGACAGACAGGGAGGAGGACTCCAGGGCAAAAGCACAAACGGGGAGCCCAGAAGAGAAACAGGAGGAGAGAAAATCCTAAATATAAAGCCTACCCTAAAATTCCCACACAAGGTCAGGGTCAGCTAGGGAGAAGTGGCAGCCAGCTCCCACCCAGGGCCCACAACCCCCACACAGAGGCAGGGATTGCTAATGGGCAAAGTGCAAGGGCTGGAGATACAGTCCAGGACTGGGATCCACAGGGCCTGTGGCCCCAAACCCCTTGCCCAGCCCCCAGCACTTCCTCCTCAGGATCCAGGACAATGGGCAGGGGAGGGCGGGGTCATCCTGCATCCATCCAGCCCGAGCTCCGGGTTGAGGAAGCCAGGATACCTGTCTTTATGGAGAAGGGAGGGTAACACTGGGGTCTGTCTCCCTCAAAAGGGGGAGAAGGGAAAGGTGCAGGCAGGTCTCGGCCCCTGCCTAAGGCTAAATGCTATGGCGTCCACTGCCCTGGGGAAGGTGCCAGACTGGAGCCCAGGAATGTGGGTGATCGGGTGCCCACACCCTGGGAGGAGAGGCTGAGCAGCCTACGCCCACGGAGGCAGGGTGGAGAGTGTGGAGAGATCGGGGATGCTGGGGCCTCTTCTGAGACCCTAAAGGGCCTCAAACTCCTGTCATGTTGTTTGGGTCTCACCTCACCGGCCTTGGGGGTGGGGGCGCAGAGTGAGAGGGCTGGTTTGTCCCAGTGCAAGAAGGGAGTAGCTGAAATTAGAGGCTTTCTCAGGAAGAACAGCCCTGACCCCCAGATCCTGATCACACTGGTGGGGACACTCAATGGTGACGCCGAGGGGGCCAATGGAGCAGGGAATGGGATGGCACGGCTCGGGGATAGCGGGGTAAAGGGCTAGGGGACAGGCAGGTCAGCCAGTGCAGCGTAAAGGAGCAGTGGGTACAGGGAGGAACCAGGACTGGGGAGGGGTTGACCCACCCGAACCGGAGCCTAAGGACCACCTGGACCCTGCCCGCCCGGCAGTTCTCACACAGGCCCGGTCCCCGGCCTTCCTGGGAGGCCGTGCGGACCCTGTCCTCCTGTCCAGCCAACCGACGGCTGCCCGGGCCTGGCACCTCTCTGCGCCTCCGCGGGACAAATAGCACATGACCCGGCTCTCCGGCCAGCCGGCCCTCCCGGGTCGCGCACACTAGGACCCCGCTCCCGCCCCCCAGCCCGACACATTCCTCCGCGGGCGTCCCTCCCTCCCCTCCCCCAGCTCTCACTTCGCGGCGGCGGGGCTCCCGGAGCGGCTGGCACGGCGCACAGAGACAAACTTCCCGGGAAGCGGGAGACGCGAGCGGGGCGATCCGGGGCCGGTTCGGGGCTGCCCCCGCCCCTCGCCGGGTCCCCGGGCGGCGGGCGGCCGATTCACGCCCCGCGGGCGGCAGCAGAAGCGGCGCCAGCGGCCGGCGCCCGCCCGGGCAGCGCGAGCTGGGGCGGGAGCGAGGGGCGGGGAGCCGACGGGAGCGCGCACGCGGGCGGGCGGGGGCGCGCCGCTCGGAGCAGGGCCCGGGAGAGACTGGAACTACTGTTAAAGGGGCAATGCCCTCGGGACTGTGGGCCCACCAGGCGGGGGTGGGGAACCAAGTTACGGTCGCCGAAGGGCAAGCTGGACGCCGGGATTCGGGAAGGTTATTAGCACCTGAGGAGCCAGAACAGGAGGAACGGACCCCGTAGGGAACCCAGGCCAGCCCCGCGCACGCGGCCGCGGCGGAGGCGCGCTCGGGGGGCGGGGCCTCTCACCGGGCCCCGCCCAGGAGGCGGGTCCGCGCAGGCACCGCCCCCGGCGCGCGGTGCTGGCGGCTCCTCCCCTGTCCCGTCGCCGCCTCGCCCCCGTCTCCGCCAGGCCTGGCGTTCTAGAACTCGCCGCGCAGCTGCCTCAGGTGCCCAGGCCAAGTGCGGGCTGCGGCGGCACAGCCACCGGGCGCTCTGCTCCTGCCGCCGCCTCAGGCCCAGGCCGCCCCTCCCGACCCAGACCGTCCCCTCAGGCAGGAGTCCTCAACCAGGGGGCCTCATGCGGTCCTCGGACTCTCAGGCGTGGCTGCCCCCGAAGGCCTGCCCATGCCCCAATCTGGCTGCCAAGCAAGGGTCGCCTTAGCCCCCTTAGGCGAAGCCACACACAGGCCTAGCCCTTCCCTCCAGGCAGGGCCACCCACCCTCTCCCCGCAGCCCAGACCCCTCAGGCCCTCATCTGCCCAGTGAGGCCTTGACTGCACCCTTGGTCAACTGTTGAGTACTCCGTCCACCTTCCTGAAGCCCCGTCCTGTCCCTTAGATCTAGGTCACCCATTTAGACCCAACTACCTGAGGTCCGAATGGCCCCCAGCTCCTAATTGACCCCTGAGGTCAGCTTACCCCTTCTGGCCCAGGACATCGCATTTAGACCCCTCCTGCCTTTTCAGCCCAGCTCTATCCCATCTGCCACCTCAGCCCTAAACATCCTCTTTTTTACCTCACCTAACTGCTTTCTCATCCCATCTTTAGTTGCCCTTGGATAAAGTTTCCAATTGGCCTTTTCTTTTATGTTTCCTACAGGCACTCTTGCAGCTAGCATCCTTACATCCCAGCTGGCTCTCAGGTTGTATTTGGCTCCCCCTACCCCTGGCTCTGTGCAACTGACCTTTGCTCACCTTTACCTATAGACATTCCCAACTGCCCCCTCCTTCCCTGTCACCAATTGACCATTCTGTCCACACTTAACTGATATTTTTTTACCAACCCTCAATTCTCTAACTGCCCCCAACCACCAATTCCATACCACAATCCACAAATTCCTCTGTCCTATCTAGTTTCCACCTGCCATCCCTTTTCACTTGATCATCTCATAATTAAGTAACTTAACTGCCATTTGTAAATTTCACTTACTCTATACATTTGGCTTCAGAAAATTTATTTTCTCCTTTATCTTTTACCACATCCACATTTCCTAGGCTCTCCATCTTCAACCTGTATATTCAGCTAATAGACATGTCCAGCTCTAGGAATACCTTTAAAGCTCTCCTTTTTCAGGACCCAGTATCCTCTTTCCAATGTCTAGATCTGCTACTGGTCTCATCCCTACAGCCATTTACATGAGTGAATGACTCATTTTTCATTATCCTCCCAGCACCAATGAAGCGACTCAGTCCAGCCAGCCAGCCCAGTCCAGCCATGCAGGTACAGGAAGATGGAGGCAACCTCATCCCCTTTGCCAAGTGAGTCGTCCCCACCCACTGGGGAGAATAGGGAAAGGATGGAGGGAAGATTGCATGCCTGGGCTCTTTCCTAAGAAGAGTTGGAAATAAGGAACAAGAAGCTCAATGCCTGTGCTCAGGGGATTGATGACTCATTAATTTCATTAATTTATTCAACAAATAATTTTTGAACACTGCATTGTTCTAGGCACTGTATTAGGTACCAGGGATTCAGGAAGTAGGAAGACAGGGATCCTGCTCAAAGAGCTTACATTCAAGAAGGAGACAGAATATGCAAATAAACATAATTTCAACTAGTGAAAAATAAATAAAACAGGAGTGTAATAGGAAAATAGAATGTAGTGAGGTGATTGTGGAAGACTGTTCTAGGGAGGTGAATTTAAATTGAGATCTGAACAATGAGAAGGGGCCAGTCTGATAAGAACCACTGGGGAGAAGAAGGAATCGTAGGTTTTATTTTTTTTTTTTTACTTCTTTGGAAGGGAAGGGAGAGAGGGGGAGAGGAAGAGAGAGAGAGAAAATGCGAATTGATTGTCTCCTGCACGAGGCCTGACTGGGGCTGAGGATCATACTCCAAAACCCTTCAGCGTGAGGTCCGGGGCTCTGACCACTGGGGAACACCAGCCAGGGTGGAATAGCAGGTCTTTTAAAGCTCCCAGAAACAGGCTTGGTATCTTCTAGGACCAGGATCAGGCCAGTGTAACTGAAACTTAGGGATCAGAGAAATATAGAAAGTAAAGTCAGACAGTTAGGCAGAGGACCTAATAGGCCATTGAAAAGAGTTTGGATTTAACTCCAAGCACAGTAGAAATCAGTGGAAGTTGGGTTTCTTTTTTAACCCTTACCTGAGGATATTTTTTCCATTGATTTTTAAAGAGAGTAGAAGGGAGGAGGAGAGACAGAGAGAAGCATCCATGTGATAGAGACACATCAATTGGTTGCCTCCCACATGCCCCTGACCAGCGCTGGGGATCCAGCCTGCAACCCAGGTAGGTACTTGACCGGAATAAAATCTGAGACCCTAAAGTCCTTGGACCGATGCTCTAACCACTAGAAAAACCAGGTAGGGCAATCAGTGCAAGTTTTTAAGCAAGGAAATGACTGCAGGCTTTTTTTTCTTCAACTTTTTTATTACAGAAAATTTCAAACAAATACAGAAGTAAAGAAGGTAGCAATAATGAACTCAGCTTCAATAATTGTCATTATATGGATAATCATCTCATCTGTATACTCATCTAGCCTCCTACTACTCAGATTATTTTGAAGTAAATCTCAAATTATACATCATTTCACATGATCACTTCTAAAAGATCACTCAAGCTGTTCTGTGAAGAGTAGTTTGTAGGGGATCAGATAGAAAGAGGAAGAGGAGGAAGAGGCCATTGCAAAAGTCCAGGCAGTGTAGCGGAAGATGAGCTGGAATATGGTGATGAGTGGAAATGAGGAGGAGTGGTCAAATTTGGGTATATTTTAGATGTAGAACTGATAGGACTTGCTGATAGATTTGGGAGGTGAGGGAAAATGAGGTATACCAGGTTTTGGGCTCTAGCAACTGGGCATTAGGGGCCTTTCAGTGAGATGGGAAGGCTAAGGAGATGTTGAGTAGGCAGTTGAACCTGCAAGTCTGGAGTTCAGGAAAGGAGCCAGGCTGGAAATACAGATTTGGGAGTCATCAGATTTGGGAGTTATTAGTGGTATTTAAAGTTATAGGGGCAGGGGGAGATTAAGTCATGAGCCTGGGTGAGATGACCTAAAGAGGGATGGAAATGGGGAAGATACAGGGCTCAGGCCTAAGCCCTTGGACACTCGCCTCCTATGGAGCAGGAGAGCAGTCATTTAATCTGCAGGCTTTGGAGGTGATGAGCACTGTTCAAACAGCTCCGTACATCCCTCGCCACCTACAACGATATTAGTCTTTCTGAGACAGGGGAGATGAAGCAGGAGTAAACAGGGGTTCTGCTCTCCTGCATCCTTGCATTAACCTATTACCATCTGAGTAGCTGATAGCTGGGCCTTCCTATTTAACAGCCCTGCTTGCTAAATATGTTGTTCTCTGGTTGTGGGGTGTAGAAGCTTGAGGTTCAGTGAGATCTGAGGCTCAACAATAGCCAATCTCCACCCTCATCCCAGCTCCAATCTCCTTTCAAATCAGAGGCTTTACCACCTTCCTCAGCTAAAATGGATTAAGTGAGGACATAGCCTGAGGGAGTCTGAGTAGCTATATGGTCTCATGGAAAGACAGGGCCTCTGGCCCTAGCCATTTGGCTTAGTGGATAGAGTGTCGGCCTGCGGACCAAAGGGTCCTGGGTTTGATTCTGGCCAAGGGCACATACCTTGGTATCAGGCTCCTCCCCAGCCCAGGGATTCTGGTCGGGGCACATCCAGGAGGCAACCAATCAATGTGTCTCTTTCACATAGATGTTTCTCTCTGTCTTTCCCTCTCTCTTCCACTCTCTTCCACTCTCCCTAAAAATCAATGGAAAAATATCCTCGGGTGAGGATTAACTAAAAATAAATAAATAAATAAATAAATAAATAAATAAATAAAATAGACAGGGCCTCTGAATCCCTGGAGTGAGTAGATATAAGGGAAGAGCCAGACCCTAGCCTCCCTTGTCCCCACCTCAGGTATTCCAGGGTGGTCAGCCGATCTTCACCCCCAGCTTGCCTTCCCAGAGCCTCAGACTGACACCCCAGCATTATGGAGACATCTTCTGGGATAATCTTAGTCAAAGGCCCAGGTGGGTAGAAATGGAGAAAACGGGGACTAACGGGAGGTGGGAAGGTGAGGCTGTGCAATTTTTAACATTCATAAAGCTTTATAGCCCTGGCCGGTGTGGCTCAGTTGGCTGGAACACGGAAAGGTGACAAGTTTGAACCCTGGTGGGGGCACATATTCAGGTTGCGGGTTTGATCCCTGGTTGGCACAAGTGAGGAGGCAACCGATCAATGTTTCTCTCTCCCTTCTTCTCACTCTAAAATCAATAAAAGCATGTCCTTAGGTGAGGATTAAGGGGGAAAAAACTTTATGGCAATATGCACTAGTCTGGGAATAACTGCCTCACTGGTTGATGGACATTGTAGCTCCTAATGCCCGATAAATAGGTGGTTGTGAGAGATCTTTAGAGAAACAACATGGATGGGGGTGCCTCTCTGCACTTAGCCCCCTTTTTTGTGCTTCACAGCTCTACCTGGATGGAAGAACAGTACATCCCATCCCTGCTGGTATGACAGACTTTCTGCCCTTCAATACTTCCCAGTTAAAACTGCACCCCAGCTCTCCTATTACACGTTCCCTCTAGTGTCCCCCAACCAAAGTACGGAACAGGCCCTCCTTTCTATCAATCATGTTTTCCAGATCACAGCTGTTTTCGTGATCTGAGCTTCCCAAGACTCCTGACTCCCTATTTCAGTCAAAGCTCCCCTGAGAGCCCCAGTTTTGCCATCTATCTCCTTTTCCCCTTCTTTGGCACAGAGAGCCACTGGTTGTTCCCAGCCTGGCGTGTACCCCCCTGAGGGGCTACCACCCCCTGAGATACTTTTCAGAAGAAAGAGAAGGAGGTCATATTTGGCAGGAATGCAGGGACCTGGGGGCATCCCAGCCCGAGTAAGGGCTGTCACTTACCACCTGGAGGATCTAAGGAGGCGACAGAGCATCATCAATGGGTAAGGAGAGACATCTGGGCTCCGAGAGCCTAGCAGGGTTTGGAGGCAGAATTGTTTGAACTAAGGAAGGGGTGGAGGATTTTGAAGGAATTGGAGGTTGTTTGGAAATGAATCATGAACTTAGTGGGACTGCAGCAGAATTTCCATAATATGGAAAGGAGGGAACTAAGGGATGGTGCATGAGCCATATGAGCTGGAAGAAGTGGAAACTGGATCACTAAACACAGGAAAGCACTCCAGAGAACTGGAGGATAGTGGGGAGGTGGTGGTCACCTCTGAGTCCTTGAACTAAAAATACTTCAGTCTGAGGGGAGCAGAAAGTGGGAGTGAAGAGTTGGAAGTCAAAGGACAATGCCCCTGGGTCCCAGCTTGAAGTATTTTAGGACAGAAAGGTGAAGAATGGAGAGACAGGAAGCCTGGCCTCCAGGCACCTCCGCTAAGCCTAAAATATCCACAGACTAAAGAAGGCCCAGTGGAGCAGCTCAAGCGCTGCAGCCGAGCCCCTGGTGCCTGGCGAAGCGAGCTGTGGAAGCCTCAGCACCAGTGAATGCCCTGATCTGGAAGAGGAGGGGGCAACCTGCCCACAGGAAGAAGACCACTTGTTCCCTTCTGGCAGGGCCCAGGTATGGTTGGAGAGGAACTTGGAGGGGTGATGGAGGGTGATGTGGATGCTTGGTCTTGCATGGAGAGGCATCGGAAGCCAAGAGCCAAGTTGGCTTGCTGGATTTGAGGGGAACAAATCAGAGATGTGGGGGCATCTGGGTATGGGCACTAGGAAATCTGGAGGGACACGCTTTTCCATTAGTCCATTCTTTTTTCAATCTCTCTCCTCTTTACAGCTGCTTTGGTCTCCCTGGAGTCCCCTGGTCCAGGAAGGATCTTTCCTCTCCAGGCAGCTGAGCTCTCTGACCCCCTACAGCACTGTCAGAGCCAGTAGGAACCCCCTTTCCAATACCTGGGGGATGGAGCTGCCCGAGGAATAAGGAAGAACCCTTATAAAGTCTCCGCAGACTAAAGAAGGCCCATGGATGGTACAGAAACCATCCATGCCTATCCAACATGCTAGCGCTGCCTCAGGGACCCAAGCCGCCTAATCGTCGCTGGAAACACCCCCAAAGGCATTTCCCCGTCCTTAGCCTTTCGCAGCTTCCCCTCCCGTCTCTGCACTAGGCACTAACAGTCCCTGGGCCTCCCATCTCAACCCACCCCTCTCAGGAGCTCCCCAAGGCCGGTGGGCCCAGCCTCGCTCCCCGCAGTGTTCTTTTCCCTGGTCTTTCATTAAAAGGAAAACAAGTTGAGCCCAGAGTTGTCTTTCCGGGAAGCAGTGATGGAAAGGCTCGTGGGCAAGACCCAGCTACAATGAAGTCGGGCTGGGTCCCCAAAATTCAAGGAGTCATGCACTGGGCGAGAAAAGTCTGCCCCCCCAGTCCAGCGTTCCTCACCCAGCACTGGACAGCCACCGCGCCCCACTGTCACGCCAGTGGGGCGAGCTTCCGCCTCCGGGACCCCGGAACCCTGCCCCTCCACACCGCTGCATCCTCAGGGACTTCCCGGCAATGAATCCATCCACCAGCGCCCCACCCGGAGCCCCACTGCAGCACCCAGGTTCCCTTCGCGACCCTCTTCCCCTTAATTGGGAGGCCCCGCCCCGTGCGCAGTGACGTCGGACGCCGCTGTCAGCCGGCGCTGGGGGGGGTCGGTGTGGGGTAGAATGGCCGCTGCCGCCGTCACCTGCGGGACCCCGGGAGGTAAGAGCCAGGGCCTCTTGCCCGCCTCTCCGCCCCCGCGCCAGGGGGCGCAACTCCACCGGTCCCGACGCGGCGCGCCGCGCTGGAGACCACCGCCCCTCCTCCGGTCGCTCCACTGCCCGCTTCCGTCCTCCTCCCCCGCGTCAGGGGGAGCCGCTCCGCATAGGGCCCCACCGCGGACCTGCGCTCGGGGACTGCCTTAGGGACCCCCGAATCCCTACTGCCCCTCGGGCGCCGCGCGCCCGCGGACTCAGCTCCGCAGTTTCTCCAGAACATCCCTCCCTGCGGATTGGAGGCAGCACTCTCCCAGCTCGGAGCTTCTCTGGGGACCACCGCCCCACCGTGGGGGGCCGCCCCTGGGCCCGCTCCGCACCCTAGTAGGCGGCCTAGCCCGGACTGTGCACCTGCGCCCTGGGGCGGAGTCCTTACCCCAACCCACGCAGCCGAGCTCGGAGGGGCCTCCTCCCCCTCTTCATCCTCGGACACCTGGCGGAGCCCGCGCTGACAGCCTCCTCCAGCTCCATCTGTTCCCCCAGGAGGGTGGGGGCTCGGGCTGGAGCCGGAGAGTAGATGGTGTGTAGGGTACGCTGGAGGCCGGGGGCAGCAGAGGCGTTTGGGGAGGGTGGGGAGAGAGGTGGGTTAGGGGTGGAGAGGGTTGTCAGCCTCTGGTTGTCCTGAGGGTGTGAAGCTGGGTCGTGGGTGAATATCCCAGATTATCCTAGGCCTTGACCATCCTGGACCAGAGAGAGAGGTTAGGATCGGTTATCAGATCTGTCTTTCCTCTTGGAAAAATCAAATAGAGAAGGGACTCAGGGTGTGTCTTCCAAGGCCTCGCTCTCCACTGGACTTAGATCTCCTGCCCAACGCCCAACCCCCAGCATCCAGGCTCTCATTTGCCAAACCATTCTCCAAGGACCGGATGCCCTGAGTCCCAGTCCCCAGGACCTGACCCGCCAAAGCCCCAGCCTCCTCCAGAGCCTACGCTGCCCGCCAGTGTCTCCCCTCCCCCACCCCACCCCACTCCACCCGACTCTTCCTGATTATGCTTCTGTCGTGGCTCCCCACTCACGTTGGTTCCTGGCACCAAGTCTGGGCTCTCCCCCTCCCCCATTCCCTGGCTCTACTCTCACATCAGAGCCTATCCCCTTCCTTCCTCTCTTCCTCTTCTTTCCCATGGCCCAGTTCTGTACTGCCTCTCCCACCTCATCCTGGATAAGTGTGAGGGCTTCTGCCATGACCTGTTCTCTCTTATCCCAGCACAGACTCCCCCTCCCCCCGGCCCCTCCGGCCAGGGGTGACCTTGCCCCTGGAGCCCTCACCATGAGTACCAAGGACACCACCGAGGTTGCTGGTGAGTTCACAATCCAGGTTCCCACTTGGGACACAACCTTCCTCCCTCCCTGCCCTGTGGTGCCTGTAGTTCTTGGATTCCCAGCTCTCCTTGTTCAGTTCCCCCAGCGCTCTGGATTCAGCCCTTTGCCCTAGGCCAGCACCCTAAGCCCGCCTTTCTAATTCCCTCTAGAGAACAGCCACCACCTGAAGATCTTTCTCCCGAAGAAGCTGTTGGAGTGTCTTCCTCGATGTCCACTGCTGCCTCCAGAGCGGCTGCGGTGGAATACAAATGAGGTTTCCTAGGGAGCTTGGGGGATCAGGGCTTAGCAAGGTCTGGTGAGAGGGAATGAGGGTCTTTCTGTGTCTGTCCACACTCCCAAGTGCAGAGTACTATTCCCGGCTCTTTGGGGACCACAGGGGAGGTATAAAGACCTGCATCTTGTAGGAACTCACTTCTTGGCATAGCCACCTGAGTAAGAATAATAGCTACCACCTTTACAGTATTTCTTACAAACCGGATACTGTGTTAAGCACTTGACCTCCACTATCTCATTCTGCAGCTCTGATGATGCTATCTATAGAGCAAGTATGGTTATCCCTGTGGTACAGATGAGGAAATGACTTACCTCATGTACTTTTCTAACTCGCTCCAGAGCTCCTGCTTTTAACCACCACTTATGCTTGCTCCTTCTGGAGGGCATGTCCTGTGTTACACACCTTCTGTGCTCCCTACACCCAGTGCTTTGTATGTACTTGGTGGGTGATCATTATTGATTTGATTATTTGACTAGAAGAGGACTGTCAGTCAAAAGGGGTGTGTGTGTGTGATACGGCTAGAGAGGTCAGCAGCGCTTCATGGAGATCTGGGAAGGGATTTGGTCTATAGGATGGCTAGGATTTCCAGACTCAAAGATATGTGTACATGGCACTTCAAGCTTGTACAGCACTAACACTGAGGATATTGCTGCTCAGCTCAAGTTCAGGGAAGAATCAGTGGTTCAGTCCGGCAGGAATGGTAGGTGCAATATGGGTAAATAGTGTGAACGTAGGAGCGATGGTTTGATCCCTGGTCAGGGAGAATCTTGGAGTCAGGCTGAAGAATCTGGAATTCCTGGTGATGTCAAACTATTGAAGTTTTCTGAGTCAGGAAGTGGCACAAAAGTGGAATTTGGAGAGTAAAATAATGATGAACAAAGAATGATGAAGAGCTTAGGTCTGGCCCCAAGATAAAAGCCCCAGTTGGAAGGGAGGGAAGGAGTCAGGCTAATGGAATTCCAGAGGTTAGACTTTCGTTTGTGATGGAACCTGGGATTCTTAGAAGGGCATGAGCCTTGCTGGGTCCAGATAGCTGGCAGCATCCTCCACTAGCTGCCAGAACTCAGTAGAGAGTGACCCTGAGGGGGTGGCCAAGAGGCCAGTCTGAGACTGTATGCAGGGGACACCCACCTGAGTACCTCCTCTTCTACAGGAGATTGCATCCTACTTGATCACCTTTGAGAAGCATGAGGAGTGGCTATCCTGTGCCCCAAAGACAAGGTGAGAAAGTTCGTGAAGGTGGCGAATGGCAGGGGTCCTGGGTTTTGTTCACAGAACTCAAGGCCAACCCTACCGTCTTCAGGCCTCAGAATGGCTCCATTATCCTCTACAACCGCAAGAAGGTGAAATACCGGAAGGATGGTTACCTCTGGAAGAAGCGGAAGGATGGGAAAACCACCCGAGAGGACCACATGAAGCTGAAGGTCCAGGGCATGGAGGTAAGCAAGGCATCCAGCTCATCTGCCTTGGCCCACCCTTCTCAACCCTTAGCTGGGTTCCAGCCCTATCAGGACTTGGGACCATTGTCTGCCTCACCACCCTCCCTTCTCACTCGCTTTGTATCATCTGGCTGATAGCCCACCCTCCACACCCCATTTCCCTCCATGTCCCAGCTCTGCAGGCCTTAGGTTATGCCTCCCCTGGAGGACACCAATGCCCAGTCCCCTCACCTCACTTGCATTTCCCTCAGGGATCCAAGTATTTAACCTCTAAGCACAGGTTTATCTTCCCCAAATCATTGCTCCTCATCTAGTTGTGTTCTTGCCCTGCCCTCAGATTTCTAGACAGTCCTATATCTCAAATGTGATCCTCATTGTAAGGCCCTGGTCCCAGTGTTCCCTTCTCCTGCCTCTCATCCATGATTTGGGGTGCTGGGATTTTAAAGGTGTGGGGAAGAGGTGGGGGTGGGTAAGGGTTGAAGAGGAACTGGTGGAAAGATTGGGATTCCTGCAAAGGGACTGAACAGAGGAAGAGTTGGGGAGCAGACTAGCCCTCCCCCCACCCCAGCCTGTCTCCTGGCAGTGTCTCTATGGCTGCTACGTTCACTCTTCCATCGTCCCCACATTCCATCGGCGCTGCTACTGGCTGCTCCAGGTAAGGATGGAAGTGCTCAGGGAGGCACACTCTTCCTGGCTCTTTGAGGGAGATGGGGTCTGGAAGGGTGCAGTGAAGGGTGACTAGTTCTGAGTGGGTAAAGGAGCTTGGGAGGTAGGGGGTTTGGGATAGAGAGAACCAGAACTTGGGGATGGAGTTGGGGGGTGCCTGGGAAAAAAGTGAAGATCGCTTTGGATCTCAGGACCCCATCGTGCTCTGTGTGTGTGCCCTTGTGCCCTCAGAACCCTGACATCGTCCTTGTGCACTACCTTAACGTCCCAGCCCTGGAGGATTGTGGAAAGGGCTGCAGCCCCATCTTTTGTTCCATCAGCAGCGACCGTCGAGAGTGGCTCAAGTGGTCCCGGGAGGAGCTGTTGGGACAGCTGAAGCCCATGTGTAAGGCAGCAGGGCTAGGACAGTGCTCCAAGGGAGAGTGGAAACAGGGCCCTCCCAGAGGCACCAGGAGCCTGTGGGGTGACCATGTCCCTCTAAGCCGGAGGGTGCTTTCCTGCGGGGGTGCGAGGCCTCCTGGTGAGTTCTAAAGTGGAGAAGGGACAGCTGTGAACTACAAATGCAAGCAGTCTCGAGGCTGCTGGCCTCTTTGCACCTTGCCAGAAGTCTTGGAGCATCTCAGGTGCTTGAAGGAGCCGAGCTGTCAAGGTGCTCTGGGGACTTTTGTGGGGGTCCCATAGCACTTCCCCCCACCTCTCCTCTAGTTCATGGCATCAAGTGGAGCTGTGGGAACGGGACAGAGGAGTTCTCTGTAGAGCAGCTGGTGCAGCAGATCCTGGACACCCACCCGACCAAGCCTGCACCACGAACCCATGCCTGTCTCTGCAGTGGGGGCCTTGGTGAGTGACCCCCGACTTTGGAGCTCTTGTCCTGTCTAGTCACACTGCACTTAAGCCAGGGGGTTATCTATCTTGCTGGGATTTGCATCCCTTCCCATCTGGGTGCACACTGACCCCGGCTCCTTTTACTTGAGTCTTGGCAGTCCAGCTTTTTATCTGCCTTCTACCCTTAGCAACTCCTTCCACCCCAGCACTACCACTTAGACCCAGCCTTAGCTTTACTCCTAATTGGTACCCCCTAGGTTTTTTCTTTTTGTCCTTTTTTTTATGCTTTTACCTATTTTTCTCACCTTTCCTCCAAGCCCTCTGTTCCCCGCACCCCCCGCCCCACCATGCTCCTTCAGTCCTGTTTAACATGAGGAAGGAGGAGTGTTTCTGCTGCCCCCCAGTGGCCATAATCAGTATTACATCTCTGGTATATATTGGTGTCCCAGGAACTAACTACATGAAGGTGTGGGGAAAGGTGGGGGTGGGTAAGGGTTGAAGAGGAAGTTGTGGGAAAATTGGGATTCCTGCAAAGGGACTGCACAGAGGAAGAGTTGGGGAACAGACTATCCCTGCCCCCACCCCAGCCTGGGAATGATGGAGAAAGATGTGTCATATCCCTTCTCTCTTCCCTACCACTTTCCATTCCAGGTTCCGGGAGCCTTACGCACAAATGCAGCAGCACAAAACACCGCATCATCTCTCCCAAAGTGGAGCCCCGAGCTTTAACCCTGACCTCTATCCCCCATCCCCATCCCCCTGAGCCCCCTCCACTGGTAGCCCCACTTCCCCCAGAGCTCCCCAAGGCACATACCTCCCCATCTTCTTCCTCCTCTTCCTCCTCTTCCTCAGGCTTTGCAGAACCCCTAGAGATCAGACCTAGTCCTCCCACCTCTCAAGGGGGTTCATCGAGGGGTGGCACCGCTATCTTACTTCTGACTGGACTGGAGCAGCGTACTGGGGGCTTGACGCCCACCAGGCACTTGGCTCCCCAGGCTGATCCGCACCCTCCCATGAGCTTGGCAGTGGTTGTTGGTTCTGAGCCCTCTGCCCCACCAGCTCCTCCCAGCCCTGCCTTTGACCCTGATCGTTTTCTCAACAGCCCCCAGAGGGGCCAGACATATGGAGGGGGGCAGGGGGTAAGCCCAGACTTCCCGGAGGCAGAGGCTGCCCATACGCCCTGTTCTGCCCTAGAGCCTGCTGCTGCCCTGGAGCCCCAGGCAGCTGCTCGGGGTCCCCCTCCACAGTCAGTAGGGGGTGGGAGAAGAGGAAACTGCTTCTTCATTCAAGATGATGACAGTGGAGAGGACCTTAAGGTCCAGGGGCCTGCCCCACCCATACCTTCACCCCCTCCTTCACCGCCCCCCTCACCTGCCCCCTCGGAGCCATCGGGCAGGGTAGGAAGAGGGGAGGCCTTGTTTGGAGGAGCTAGTGGGGCCAGCGAGCTGGAGCCCTTTAGTCTTTCATCATTCCCAGACCTTATGGGAGAACTCATCAGTGAGGAAGCTCCAAGCATCCCTGCCCCAAACCCCCAGCTCTCACCTGCTCTTAGCACCATCACAGACTTCTCCCCAGAGTGGTCCTACCCAGAGGTGAGTCTCTCATCCCTGTCCCTCTTACCCCATGGTATGGGGCCTAGTTACCATGGCTGCTTAGTTCTCCCAACCTCTATTTTTCCACAGTGGCTTCTTTCCTGTTTCCATAGTCCTTCTGACTCACCCTTCTCCCTCCCTTCCCATTCCACGTGGTTGTATGAGTCCCCAAGTGCCCAGGGGACTTCATTCCCTTGGTGACTTTCACAGGGAGGGGATTGGGGCAACTTAGTATGGAGATGAGAAAACATAGTCGGGATATGATTGCAGACTTTGGGAAGCTAAAAGACTGTCTTCATTAGTAGGGAAGTTCTGCTTTATGCTGCCCTAGCGAGGGGAAGGAGGAACTACAGTTGGGGCCTAAAAAAGGACTTCCTCCTGATGACGGCTATCTGCAAATGAGTCGGTAGCCTTGGGTGAGGCTAGCAGGCTCAGGTGGAGGGCAGGGATGTTGGGGAGGAGGGACAGACTAGCTGACCTTACCCCAGTGGGTCCTGTCCAGTCCCTGTACCACCAGACTCTAGCACAGGGCCTGCCACAAAGTAGATACTCTCTGAGAGTCTATATTAATGAATGAGCGAGTGAATGAATACCCAACAGAGCTCTAGCCACAGGGCCCTCTGACTTCTGTCTGCAGGGTGGGGTCAAGGTGCTCATCACGGGTCCTTGGACGGAGGCCTCCGAGCATTACTCCTGTGTCTTTGATCACATCGCAGTGCCAGCATCACTCGTCCAGCCTGGTGTCTTACGCTGCTACTGTCCCGGTATGGGGATAGGGACTAGTAGGGGAAGGGACTAGCTAACGGCATTTAGGACTTCTGGAAGCCCTGGGGACAAACGTGTTGAGTTGTTCCTGAGAGCACAAAGCATTCAGTCTTGAGGCTGAGTCCCACGGTCTTCCAGCAGGCAAATGAGTCTGGGCTTAGGTGTCAGAAGATCTGGGTTCTGGTCCAAGAAATCTACTCCTTACTGGACTAGTGACCTTAGTCTGCTCTTTTCTCGGGTCCTTGGCCTCCCCTCCTGTAAGGTCAGGCATTTGACCCAGGGAGTCTCTGATGTCTGTTCCGGCCTTATGGCCAGAGTCTAGCTCTTGGAAGAATGAAAAGGGAGAGATGTTGGTCTCCTCCCACCAATCTTGGGACTGAAGGACATTGGCTTCCATCTAATATAGTAACCGTTAGCCACATGTGCCCATTGCAATCAATTAAAATTAAGTAAAATTTAAAATTCAGTTCCTCAGTCACATTAACCACATTCTGAGTGATCAATAGCCACCTGGCCAGTGCTACCCTATGGTGGATAAGCAGTGTGGATAAGCACTTCCATCACTGAGGAACGTTTTGTTGGGACAGCGCTGGTCTAGACGTCACTGCCAGAGCAACCTCTAGTCTCTGCCCTTTTGCCACCAACCTTGTCCCCAACCCTGCACTCAGCAGTCAGCCTTACTATGGGACCCCAAAGGCTCACCAGTGACGCGGTGACAGCTTTGTTGTCGGTGCGTGTATTCTCCCCCATCTCAACAGCCCTGTTCAATGGTGCACAGATGGTGCATCAGGGACCAGGGCCTGATGGTTTCCTTTTCAAGGCCATAGCTGGGACAGCGCTCTCACTAGACACCGTTGGTGAGCAGCTAGCTCTCCTTCCTCCCATCTTAGTAACAGGGTCATGACGTCTGGACACTGATTCTGGGAGACCTAGGGGTTTATATACCATCAAATTATTTATAAGTATAGGTGTCCCTTGACCCTCAGCTTCCAGGCCTTGGTGCTGAATAACAAACATCCTTAACTACAGGGTCTAGAGTCCAAGGGGTCTCTGGCCCATAGCAGATACTGAGTTCTCAAAGGAATGGAATCCCTTCCCAGTTAGTGCCAAGGCCCCGAAGCCAGCAGCCTCTTGGCCCACAGCAGGGAAGCTGGGGAGCTCACTATGAAATGACCATCCATGGCTCTAACACAGAGGGCCAGAGAAGGCGCTGGGGGAGAGAGCCCTTCTCACTGACCTTGCCCTCCCCAGCCCATGAGGTAGGGCTGGTGTCTTTGCAGGTGGCCGGGCGGGAGGGACCCCTTTCTGCCTCTGTGCTCTTTGAGTATCGAGCCCGCCGATTCCTGTCCCTGCCTAGTACTCAGCTCGACTGGCTGTCACTAGATGGTAAGTAGCGAGCCCTTGGATCCCAAGTGTCGGGCCCCACAACCTTTGAGCATGACACTCCTAGACCCTTCAGCACTCAGGTGGCCACCACCGAGCCCACATTTACCAGTCTTTTCTCAGCTCCTGCTTCACTGGTCGTTTCTAAATGCAGCAGCAACCTTCCCTTACCCCCTCTTCCCTGTGCCTCTGGGAGCCATGTTGTCTCAGTCCTTGCCCTGCCTTCTCCACCCCAAAGGATGGGATCTAGGCAAGAGAGACCAAGAGGCGGGAGCAGGGACAGGGTCTACCAGGGGTGGGCAAACTTTTTGACTCGAGGGCCACAATGGGTTCTTAAACTGGACCAGAGGGCCGGAACAAAAGCATGGATGGAGTGTTTGTGTGAACTAATATAAATTCAAAGTAAAGGAGCGGAGGGGAGAGCAAGAGAACCCTCCGCTCTTTCGGCTCCGCGGGCCAGATAGAACAGCCGAACGGGCTGGATCCGGCCTGCGGGCCGTAGTTTGCCCACAGCTGCTCTAGAGCAAATACACATAGGATGTGCGAGTGTGTACATACATATAGACATGTATTATTTTCCTCTCCATAAAGATAGGTATTTATTACAGGAAATTATAGAAAAGCACAAACTAAAAGTGAAAACTGCTGATACTACTACTCAGTAATATCTACCACTTTAATAGCATGCTGTACTTTCTCATACAAACACTCAAAGATGTGCATACATGCATGTGTATGTGTGTATTTTTTTAAGTATATTTTTATTGATTTCAGAGAGGGAGAGAAACATCAATGATGAGAATCATTGATTGGCTGCCTCGTGCATGCCCCGCATTGGGGATCGACCCTGCAATCTAGGCATGTGCTCTGACTAGGAATGGAATCGTGACCTCCTGGTTCATAGGTCGATGCTCAACCACTGAGCTGTGCTGGCTGGGCTGTGTGTATTTATTTAAATCCAGCACTGGCTTTGAGACATTGTTTCTCTCCGCTCCTGTTTCTTTCTCAGGGTGTGCGCTTCTCTGTCTTCTCCTCTGGGTGTCTCTGTTGTTGCCTCTGAGTGTCTCAGTTCTGCTGTCACCCTGAGGTGTCTCCCTCCATGCCTACTTGTCTCCCTCTGGGCTCGTCCTGGCTCACCTCCCTGAGCGGCCCCTTCAGGGGGCTGTGTGTGGGTTGCCCTGCAGCCTACCATGGGATCTTGCCAGGTCTCCCGGGCCTGTTCTGTCTGTCCTGCTGTGACTGCCCCTCGCCTTCCTTTCCTGTCCCTGCCTAATCAGTTATACCATAGCTCTCCCCTCTTTCATTTCTCTTTGGACCAGGGTCTTAACTTGTCCCTCTTCTTCTCTTCCTTGTTGCTGTTTGGTACAGTCCCCAGCTTTCCTTCGTCCTCTCTCTTCCCTTGTTTATCCTTTCTGCTCTCTCTCCTCCCTGTTATACAAGGGTTTCTGCTCATCCTTCTCCACCTTCCTCCCCACCATCACTTCTATGCCTTGGCCCCTTCTGCCTAGCATCTCAGAACATCCCTGACCTCCAGGCTGTTTCTTAATGCTTGTTTTTCCATGGCTCTGATCCCCTCCCGCCCCTCCTCCTTGTCCTTGTGTGATCTCAAGAGGGGACAGATATAGCTTGGGATGTGTGTGTGTGCGCGCGCGTGTGTATTTGTGCATGGGGTGAGGGGAGGAGGAGGAATGGATGGCTATCCATCTCTGTCACGTTCCCTCCCCACCATCCTCTTTGTGGACAGCTGTGGGGGGCCAGGAGGAAGGGGCGGTGCTTTTCAAATCACAGTTCCTGAGCTGTTTGGGGCTAACAGAGTCCTTCAGCCCCAGCATGGGGGACAGAGGTAGTGTCTGGGGAAGAGCTGACAGCGTTTCACCTAGGAGAAGGCTGAGGGAGTGTGTGTATGATCTGGAGCAGTTCGGGGCTGGATACTATGTGGGAATTCCTTCTGTCTCTGTGCCTTGAAGGACACAGTTGTGGTTCTGGATTCTGGTCCTGGGTCGATGAGTAGTGTTAAGAGCCCTAGCTTAAGGACTGAGTTTCAAAGGTGGGTGGGTAAAGGGGCTGTTGTTTTGGAGAAGAGTAAAGAATATGATTCAGTGTCTTTACCTCCCAGATCCTGGGATAGGTCTAGTTCTGTGTTAAGGGCATCACCTAGACCCTGCCCATAAGCCTCCCATACCCTTTCCCCCTCAGACAACCAGTTCCGGATGTCCATACTGGAGCGGCTGGAGCAGATGGAGAAGCGGATGGCAGAGATCGCAGCAGCTGGCCAGGCACCTTGCCAGGGTCCTGATGGGCCTCCAATGCAGGTACTTCCATGAGGGAGCTAGTGAATGGAGGGAGGGTCTTCCTAAAGAAAATGGCTCTCGCGTGTGACTTCCACTCTCCTGTCCCCCGCCGCCTCAGCAGCCCTCCTCCCTAATCCCTGACGTCACCCTGCTCCCACCCCCGCCCTGTGGCAAGAGTGGCTATTCTGGGCACCCTCTTGGCATGACAGGCTTCGGACTATTTCTGGTCTGAAGAAGGGTGGAGGTGAAGGAGAGGGTGGGGGAGGGGACCAGGAGGTTGGGGGTCAGTGCTCTGGGAGTCCTGAGTGTCTGAAGGAAGAAGACTGGGAGAGGACTCTGGTTCTGAAGGGGAGAAGCATCTGTGGATATGGCACTGACCTGAGCTGATGTGAAGGCACAACACGGGCCAGGGGGTGTGAGATCTGGCTGCCAGAGGGTCTGCAGGAAGTTGGCAATGGGAGTAGGGGACATCCAGGAACTTGAACTGGGAGAACTGACAGGCCTTCAGAGGTCTGTGTGGTGGAAACCTGGAGTGAGAAGTGTGGGGGGCGGGCAGAATTAGAAGCTGAGAGGCCAGGTATGGGATGGCCAAGGCCATCTCAAACCAGAGGACCAGATGCTCAGTTCTCTGCATAAGGTGATGTGTATTGCAGGATGAAGGCCAGGGGCCCGGGTTCGAGGCACGGGTAGTGGTCTTGGTAGAGAGCATGATCCCACGCTCCACCTGGAGGGGTCCTGAACGTCTGGCCCACGAAAGCCCCTTCCGGGGCATGAGTCTTCTGCACCTGGCCGCTGCCCAGGGCTACGCCCGCCTCATCGAGACCCTGAGCCAGTGGCGGTGAGCAGGGGCCGCAGGGCGGGGACTGGGCAGCCACTGGAACAGAAGTGTCAGGGCACTGAAGCCCTGCTAAGAGGGAGCTGGAGTCACTGGGAAGGAAGAGGGGCTGGAAGATGTGTGTTGGGAGGAATTTTAACATCCCCCGAGTTACAACACTGACTTCTTGACCTCCTTACATTTATTTCTTTTCCATCACCATTCATCCCCTCTTCCACAGCCACCGCCCCCCCCCAGCCTATAATCACCACACTGTTGTCCATGTCATGAGTTCTCCTTTTCTTTTTTGTTCAATCCCTCCACCTGCTCCCAGCACCGCCCCCACCCCTCACATTTATTAATTTCTGACTGCCTCATCCCACTGACTGTAGTGCTTCTAGACAGCTGGCTTCCCAGGCCCTTCAGTTCCTATGTCCCCACTTTGCCCACTTTTCCCCTAACTGGGCTCTGTTGTCCCTTCCCCAAACCCTCCAGAAGTGTGGAGACCGGAAGCTTGGACTTAGAGCAAGAGGTTGACCCACTCAACGTGGATCACTTCTCTTGCACTCCCCTGGTGAGGATGCCATGGTCCTGGGTGCATGTGGGGCGAGGGGAGATGGGAAGGGGGCTTTGAAGGGAAGACCTGCAGGAGTGGGGAGGACAAGGGACTGAAGATGGGACACCAGGAGAAAGGGCCTCTGGCCTCACCTCCGACTGTCCTTTCCCTGCCCCTCCCCTTAGATGTGGGCTTGTGCCCTGGGGCACCTGGAAGCCGCTGTGCTCCTTTTCCGTTGGAATCGGCAGGCGCTGAGCATTCCCGACTCTCTGGGCCGCCTCCCCCTGTCGGTGGCTCACTCCCGGGGTCATGTGCGCCTTGCCCGCTGCCTTGAGGAACTGCAGAGGCAGGAAGCTTCAGCTGAGCCCCCACTTGCCCTGTCGCCACCCTCCTCCAGTCCAGACACGGGTGAGGGTTATCCCTAATCTTTTTAAGAGGGGATGTGGGTGGGACAGTAGGCCATGGGAAGCTGAAGAGTGGGAGACAGAAAGTGTGGGAGAGGGAAATCGAGGAGGAGGCAGGGAAGGGGAGATAATACTAGCAAGAACAGACAGGGAGACTGAGAGCAAAGATGGGGCAGATAGGTGTCTCAAGGGATGGCAGATGGCCTCTGCTGCCCTCACCCTCCTCCCTTACCTTCCAGGTCTGAGCAGTGTCTCCTCGCCCTCAGAGCTGTCCGATGGCACCTTTTCTGTCACATCAGCCTATTCTAGTGCCCCAGATGGAAGTCCTCCCCCAGCTCCTCTGCCAGCCTCTGAGATTATTATGGAGATGGCCCCAGGCCCGCTCTCCTCTGGTGCCCCAGAGGCCCCCCTACTCCTCATGGACTATGAAGCCACCAACCCCAAAGGGCCCCCACCCTCACCATCTCCTCTCCCACCAGCCCTGGATGCAGGGGCTGCTCCAGAGGAAGCTTACAGCCCTCCGGCTGTGGACGTGATCCCGGTACTGCTCATGTGATGGAATTATGAGGGCTAGAAAGAGGGGTGCAGGGGTGGGGGAGGCCAACAAGCAAGGTAATCCTTTGCTTAACTTCTATCAGAGCTTGACTCAGAAGTCATGAGGCATCAGAGGTTAAAAATTCTGGGGAATATCTTCAGTTAGAGCTGGATTGTAGGGGTTACCTGTTGATCCATGAAGAGACAAGCTTCCTGGGAAACCAGAGTGATAGAGAGAAATTGGGAGGGTTGTGGAAGAGAGAGCTTGGCAAGATGGAGGTATCTGGCAATGACTTGGTGAGGAGGAAGCTTGTACATAGTAAAAGCTAAGAAACTCTTGTGGGGTAAATAAATGAGAGTAAATCTTTAGGTATAGCAGCAAGAACCAGAGGACATGCCGGCTTTAGAGAGGCAAATGGATTAGAGAGGTCCGAGTAGCACTATAAGTACAAAAAACTTAAGATCCCACAAGGTAGGCTGTGTTACATGTGGCCAGCAAGAAGTGCTGCAGGCGTCAGGACTGGAGTAAAAGCAAGGCTGAAGCCATTCAATAGGGTGTTGTGTGGTTGGTTGAGCTGGTTCTTGGAGAGCTGAAGGGGGGTGGGGTGGCAGGCATGGCCAAACCTGTGGGTATGATGTGCATGCATGGGCCAGGCCTGGGTAGGACAGTAAGCAGTCAGCCTGGAAGGCTAAATCCTTCATTTGCTCAGCTTGACTCTCCATTTGGAGTATGTCCTTCCTATCCTATGTTCTCCACATCTCAACACAGGTGGAGGCCCAGTAAATACAAACGAATGAATCTTGGAATAGTGGCTGAGAAAGATGGGGTTAGAAAGGACAGAAATCCCTGATGCCTCATCTGGTGGTGAGAGGAGGAATAAGACAGGAAGGGGACTGAGGCTACAGCTGTGTCAGGGCAGGAACATCTGGCAGTGGGGACCCCCGAGGCTCACCCCACTTCTCCATCCAGGTGGACATGATCTCACTGGCCAAGCAAATCATCGAAGCCACACCAGAGCGGATTAAACGAGAGGGCTTTGTGGGGCTGCCTGAGGCTGGAGCCTCAATACGGGAGCGGACAGGGGCCCTGGGGCTCAGCGAGACCATGTCCTGGCTGGCCAGCTACCTGGAGAATGTGGACCATTTCCCCAGCTCCGCCCCTCCCAGGTGACCAGCTTAGGACAAAGCCTCCAGATTCTTGTTCGAGGGAAGATGGGAAGGGGAAGGCAGCTTCCCCATAGTCAAAGATCCATTATGGCAGAGGCCCTACGGGCCTTTGAGAAGGGCATTGAAACTGGCTGAGCTCTGAACCCATACTCTCCAGGCTCCATTGTTGGGGCTGTCCCTTCATAGCAACCCCTGGGCAAAAGGGGGACTTCACATGCCCCATGACTGCCCTCTCCCTACCCCTACAGCGAACTGTCTTTTGAGCGGGGACGCCTGGCGGTTCCTCCAGCTCCTTCCTGGGCAGAGTTTCTCTCTGCATCGGCCAGTGGCAAGATGGAGAGTGATTTTGCCCTGCTGACATTATCGGATCATGAGCAGCGGGAACTGTATGAAGCAGCCCGAGTCATCCAGACGGCCTTCCGAAAGTACAAGGTCAGGAGGCTGGGAGGTCTCAGGGAAAGAATTACACAATCTTTGAGTCAGGGCAGACTGTGGACTCCCAGGACTTTGGGAGGGAGAGCAGTCACCCAAAGTGGCCTTGGGCCGAAGGTCAGGGGACCTCAGGCAAGTTGGAGGGACAGATCACATGTCTGTGAGGTGGGCCTTTAGGTGCTGAGACTTCTGCTTTCCCCTTAGGGCCGGTGGCTGAAGGAGCAGCAGGAGGTAGCAGCAGCTGTGATCCAGCGCTGTTACCGGAAGTACAAGCAGGTGAGTCCCTTCCCTCCCTAAAGCATAACAACCACACCCACCCATTCCAGCCCAGAGCATCCAGAATGCTGCTGGAACCCTGACTCCCCTTCTCTCTCCACAAGCTGACCTGGATTGCTCTTAAGGTATTAGGCATGAGATCCGGGTGTGAGGTTGTCTGTGGTGATTCAAGCCTTTCCACGAGCATGTGGATTAGGGAAAGAGACCCGCGTCAGCTGAACTTGGGGTGACCCTCAGGGTTTGGTTTCCGTCCCTCCAATTCAGCCCGCCTCTCCTCCCCACTCCCACAGTTTGCTCTCTATAAGAAGATGACGCAGGCGGCCATCCTGATCCAGAGCAAGTTTCGAAGCTACTATGAACAGAAGCGATTTCAGCAGAGCCGCCGAGCAGCTGTGCTCATCCAGCAGCACTACCGCTCCTACCGCCGCCGGCCCACGGGCAGCCTACCTCCCCGAAACAAGTAGGGGTCCAGCCCCTAGCCCTCTGTGCCTGCCCACGGCATCCATGCCCATGGCCCATAGACCCCCAACTCCCAGCCCGTCGTTCTGCCCCCAGCCTTTCCTTGCTAGGGTCCCAAAGGGCTGAGGACAGGATGCCCGAGTGTTGTGTGAGTTTTCCTCATCTTTTCTTCCTTCTGCCAGAGGCTCCTTTCTCACCAAAAAGCAGGACCAGGCAGCCCGGAAAATCATGAGATTCCTGCGACGCTGCCGACACAGGTACCCATCCTTTCTTCTGTTGGATTTTGCTCAGCCACCTCCATCACCCCACCTCCCCAGATGTGCTGATCTCGACTCCTTCCTTGTTTCTCTGCAGGATGAGGGAACTGAAGCAGAACCAGGAGCTGGAAGGGCTTCCCCAACCTGGACTGGCCACCTGACCTCTCCCAATTCTCGAGGCCGCTCCTTGCCGTCTTAAGGGAGAGGGCTCTCTGGGGGAGGAGCCCTGCCGGCAGCTTTCCTCGTCACTTTATTTGGAGATCTTCCTAGGTCTCTACCCGCCTCCCCCTCCAAAGTGCTGAACTCCCTCTCCTACCCCCCAGCTCTTCCCTCTGGGTCGTGCCCCCTCTTTTGGTCCCTGGCTCCAGAAGACCCACACCCCACATACCTGCATCTTTAGCTGTGACCTCCGGAGCCCTGCCTGCCCCTTCTCCACAGCTCCCTCCTTGCCTGCACCCGCCTCACCCCTTTCCCGAATTGCCTTATTTATTTGTTCGACGCGTCTCTGAATGTATCGGCCTGGCCCCACCTCTGCCTTCGCTGCGCTCGCCCCTCGTGTTTCAGGGCTGACCGTGCCCCCACCCGACTCCGCATGTTTCCTCCCATTCTGGCCCTGTCTTCCCCCCGTCACTCCGACTCTGGCCACCAACTTCGGGGCCAAAGGGGAGACTGTATGTAAGAACGCGTTGCGGAGTCCCACCCCATCCCCTGATGGGAGGGGTTTGTAAATATGTAACATACAGAGTATAGTGAAGAATCTATTTAAGGCGCCGCGGGGAGGGCTGCGTGGCCGGGCTTGTGGTTCCCGGACGCTGTGGGGGCCTCCGCCGGCCCCACGAGCACTTTCTACTTGTGCATGGGCTTAGTTTCTAAGAAATGCCATTAAACATCGCTGCACCAGCCAGCCTCCGACTTCTGTCTAAGCCTTAGGCGTGGGGAGAGGGGGGCCGGGGCGGGGCCTCGGCAGGAGAGGCTGCCGCGCGCCCGGCCAGTTCAGCGCCTGGGCGGGACCGGTGCGAGGTTTTCCACCTCCGACGTGTTTCCGGCCTTAAAGGCATTTCGTCCTTCCCTTTAAGACGCACCGCCCCGTCTCTGTCACTCCCAAGATGGCGGACCTACTGGGCTCCATCCTGAGCTCCATGGAAAAGCCACCCAGCCTCAGTGACCAGGAGACTCGGCGCAGGGCCCGAGGTGAGGATCCCAAATCACATCTGCTTTTCCTCATTCGGTTCTCAGGACCGCATTCTTCCTCCTTTAGACGGTGCCGCCTCTTCAACCTTGAAAAACCCCTCAAAGGCCCCTTCATAGGCCCCCCAGAGTCCCTACAAGGGCTGCTGACCCGCCCGCTGTTCGTAGCGGACGGTGATTGGCTACCCGAAGCCAAGTGCCAGCTTCCTGCCTCTTTCCTGGCCTCGCAGTCCTTGTTTTCCATTCGCCAACAGGCCCGCTTGTCCGCTCCTGGCGTGCTCTGATTGGTAGGTTGCCTCCGACCCCACCCAACTTGGGTGCTCCTTGGCCCGCCTTCGGGTCGCAGGAGGGCGTGTTCGGTCACTCAGCCCCTCCCAACTCCGGGCCGGAGTGTCCCACGACCCATTCCCATTCTGATTGGGTCCAGGACACGCCCATCCGCAATCCTTTCACCTCTATTGGCCATCTTAAAGGTCTGCCTATTAAAGACCTTCCTCTAGCCCACCCATCCACCCACCTCAAGCACCTCCAATTGGCTGATGGGTCCTTTCGCTGCCCTATGCCCCCCCTACTTGATTTAACCTCTTTCCAACCCTTCCCATCTGTAGCCTTACTTTTCCCCAGTTCTCCGAGAGGGTCGTGATGTTGGAGAGAAGAAAATGCCTCTGCCGGTCCGATTGGCTGTAGGCTCCCCATTTGCGTTCTTTGAGTAACTTCCCTGCAGGCGGGCTCAAGAGTTCGCCTGCCAGCGTTGGGCGCGGTCGGCCTGGTGGTGCAGCCTTCCCCTGGGTTGCTCGTGCTGTGGCGTGTGGAGTCAGACAGAATGTGCCTTGGGAAGGACCCCAGCCCCCAACCCTGCAGGCCTTGAGACCACAGACTAGCCCCGGCCCGGCCCCCGGCTTCCCACCCACCCGAGGGGCCAGGGCAGGCTGGAGGCCTTCAGTGCGCTCAAGTGCTGCTTAATATCGAAATAGCTATTATTTACTGAACGGTTGCTAGGAGCCAGGGGTACCCTCAGAAGCCCACAGTCTGAAGCATTGATGAAATGCACGTTGATTAAATGGTCACATAGAAGTTTAATAATCAACTTGATAAGAACTCTGAAAGAAAAATAGTTGAGAGCGACTACCTAGGGGTCTTTAACCTAGTCTGTGGTGACCTGAGATCTGAAGTGAAGGATAGATAATCCAGTAAGTGAGAGGGGGAGCAAGGTGTTACAGGCAGATGTGTATTTGAAAGCTCTGAGGAAGGAGGGAACATAATGGGAACTGGCAGTTGGAATTATTTCATGCTCACCATGACTACCTAGGTGCAGCAGCAGCAGTTGACAGACTGGGAAGACAAAGTTGAGAGTTAGTCACTTGCCTGAGGTCACGGGGTTAATAAGTGGCAGGGTTTTAAATCCAGGTGTGGCTTTTAAGCCTATGACCTGAACGATCATCATATGCCATCTCAGACACAGAGAGAACTCAAACCAGTTATCAAACACTCAGTGGCCACTGATGGTCAGAGCCTTGATGTCAAAGAGATGAGTGCTCCTAAGCTGTCAGAGGCCACAGAGAATAACTGGATAGGAAGTGAACAGGGTCCCTGCCTCCTAGGAGCTTATAGGATGGTAGGGGAGACAAACAGTTACATTATATTGGTTCTCAGCACATGCTGTAGTGGATGTCTGAGCCGAATGTGTGTGGGCCCCAGAGGAAGAAGTGAGTAACCCTGACTCATGGTGAATCTCAAAGTTTGCAAGAGGAGGAAAAGCATTTCAAGCAGAAGGAACAACATGTGCAAAGGCATGGAGTGATTAGGAAAATGGGAAGAGGTCAGTGCAGCTAGAGCTATTTGGATCCTGTGGAAGAAATGGGCCTTAAGGATATAAAGGATTTAAAACGACGGAAGAAAAATAAATAAATAAAATGACAGAAGAGAGGAGAGGGGACATTAAGATGTAAGGATGGGAGCCCTCACCGGTTTGGCTCAGTGGATAGAGCGTCAGCCTGCGGACGAAGGGTCCCAGGTTCGATTCCGGTCAAGGGCATGTACCTTGGTTGCGGGCACATCCCCAGTGGGGAGTGTGCAGGAGGCAGCTGATCGATGTTTCTCTCTCATTGATGTTTCTGACTCTCTATCCCTTTCCCTTCCTCTCTGTAAAAAATCAATAAAATATATTTAAAAAAAAAAAAAAAAAAAGATGTAAGGATGGGAAGTTCCTCTACAACTGACTTTGAACACCTACACTCTCAAAGGAGAACCGTGTCAGATTAGTCATTTCAGCTTCATCTTGTCTACAGAAGTGAGAAGTTGTGGCGGGGGGGAGGGGGTTACAAAATATAGGTAGGAAGTTAAATAATTTCCCCTTTCCTATGTAGACAATGAGATGATAAACTCTTTAAGGCCAGGGCTTAGTCTGTTCTTACCTCCGCAGGTGCCTTATAGTTCTTTGTATATTGTGGGTAGTAAATGTTTGTTCATTGGTTTCCCCTGTGAGATTGGGAAGTGAGGTTAAGCATGGTTCTAATCTTTGCTACTTCTCCTAAACTGATCTCTTGAAGGGCAAAGCTATGTCTTAAAGATCTTGGTGCTCCAGGGCCTAGTCCAGTGCCAGGTTTAAATATCGATAAATGCTTGGTGAATAAACAGTAGCCCTCCCTTCCCTCCCAGCCTGATACCTCCCAGTGGACACCAGACATCCTTTGAAACCTTACAACCCTCCCCACCCATGCTTCTGCCCTGGCCTCATGCTGCCATTTCTCACCCCCAGAGCAGGCTGCCCGCCTGAAGAAACTACAGGAGCAAGACAAACAACAGAAAGTGGAGTTTCGTAAAAGGGTGAGAACAACTGGAGAGATCAAGGTAGCCTCAGGAAGGATTCCCAATAAGTTAGAATTAGAACTCAGTGATTTTGAAAATGTCTCAGGAGAGGTGAAGCCTGGAAGCCAATGGCATGGAGGCTGGGTTATGTGTGGGGAGGCAAAGGCCCATTGGCCCAGCTAGGAAGAGGGATATCGGGGCAGAGCCATCATCTCATATGTTCTCCCCATTTCCCTCTCCCAAGATGGAGAAAGAGGTGTCCGACTTCATCCAAGACAGTGGGCAGATCAAGAAAAAGTTTCAGCCGATGAACAAGATAGAGAGAAGCATACTGTGAGTGTCTTGGGCTGGGGGAGGCAGGAAATGGGTGGCCAGGATGGCATGAAAGGTCCAGTGTGGAAATCCACAAGAGGAGGGTGCTAGGCCCCCTCATGGCTCTACATACTCTTTCCTCTCTGTCCTGCCTCCCTTCCCAGACATGATGTGGTGGAAGTGGCTGGCCTGACATCCTTCTCCTTCGGGGAAGATGATGAATGTCGCTATGTCATGATCTTCAAAAAGGTAAAAGGCCCGAGTTCCCCACTCTCTCCCTTTCAGCCTGTGCCCCCCTGGGGAAGAGAAATGAGATGAAACATGTATATGGAGCCTTGAGCCCATCATCCCTTCTTCCCCAGGAGTTTGCACCCTCAGATGAAGAGCTGGACTCCTACCGTCGTGGAGAGGAGTGGGACCCCCAGAAGGCTGAGGAGAAACGGAAGCTGAAGGTGAGTTATGCCTGGCAGTCCCTGGAGCCCACCACCTGGGAGGGGTTGGGGTCAGACCCCTGAGCACCAGTTCCCCACTTCTGCACCCCTAGGAGCTGGCCCAGCGGCAGGAGGAGGAGGCAGCTCAGCAGGGACCTGTGGTAGTGAGCCCCACCAGTGACTACAAGGACAAGTACAGCCACCTCATCGGCAAGGGGGCAGCCAAGGATGCAGCCCATATGCTACAGGCCAACAAGACCTATGGCTGTGGTGAGGCCACAGTTGGGGGTGGGAAGGGCAGGGGAGGGAAGGCTAAGGCACAGGGATCCTAGGCCCTCCCCACCCTTTCCTCTGCCCCTAGTGCCCGTGGCCAACAAGAGGGACACACGCTCCATTGAAGAGGCCATGAATGAGATCCGAGCCAAGAAGCGTCTGCGGCAGAGTGGGGAAGAGTTGCCACCTACTTCCTAGGCACCCCAGCTCTCTGGGGCAGGGAAGGGAGGGACAGGCTGCTGCTATTAAAACCCATTCTGGAGCCCCACCTCTGAACCACCTGCTAACAGCCATCACTTAGGCTGGAGGAAGCAGGTGTTTGATTTGTCACTGTTAAGAATTTGGATATGTGTGTGTGTGTGTGTGTGTTTGTGTGTGTGTGCGCGCACGTAAGAGAGTGAATGCACAGGTGGGTATTTAATCTGTATTATTCTGTTCTCCTTGGAACTTTCTTCCCCATGGGGCTGGGGTTACTTTACATTCAATAAACACTGTTTGAACCAATGTCTTGGTTTGTTTAACCAGAACAGGAGGTGGGTCCTGGAGAGGAAGAGAAGTGATTTTAGCTTGAGCAGGATAAAATTGTTGTTTGTGTAAGACAAAGATGGCCAAATATTGGCCCTTTCATAAGAGAGAGTATTTTAAGAGCACAATTGCTAGGGCCAGATGGCCTAGTTTTGGATCCTGGCTGTACCAGTTACTGTTACCTTGGGTAGGGTATTTGACTTTTTTGTGCCTCAGTTTCCTCACCCATAAAATGGGGATAATAATGGTAACTATCTGATAGAACTGTTTCAAAGATTGCACAAGTCAATATGTGTCAGATATTGAGAGCAATTGCAGATCTTTGAGCTCCACAGAAGTGGTGGTTGCTCTGGTTTTCACGTCATCCTCACAAAGCACCTGACTTACACCACACGCTGCAGGCTGTACTCCACCTTACTGGCAGATCTGATGCAGCTTCCCCTCCTGGTGATGTCAGGCCCTCGATCCCCCCTTCTCCTGGTTCTAGTTCCATGTTCTGTCAGTGCTTCCAGCTTCATTTCACATGTGGCACCTGCTTCCCCCGGCCTCCTTCACAATGTGAACTTTGTTGTTCTAGATCCAGCCCAACTTCCTCAATGACTAGTCCCTCACTCCCTCTTTGTCACAGCAGGTGATACATCTATTCTCCCTTTCCTGCCCCATCGCCTGTCTTTTCCAGTCCAGAGACAAGCATTCCTCCCTCCCACAAAGGAGCACGCCACTGTGTTGGCTGGCACCAGTGTTTATTCAGGGAGAAGGGATTGAAGACCTCCATCTAGCCTGTGGGTCCTGGGGCCCCCAGCTTCTCACTTGGCCTTTGGGTTGCGGAACTTGCGTCCAGCAAAGATAGCCTTGTCCCCGAGTGCCTCCTCAATCCTAGAAGGTAGACCAAGTCAGAGCTGCATCCTTCTAACCCAACAGCCTTCAGCTTCCCACACCCAGGCCCACTGCACCCTCTTGTACCTCATGAGCTGGTTGTATTTGGCCAGACGCTCTGAGCGGCAGGGGGCACCAGTCTTGATCTGAGGAGGGAAGAGGGATTCCAAGGGTTGCATGAGGCTAGAGAGGAGGGATTGGGCCTGGCCCTGAGGAAGTAGCCTGTGGTGCCATTCAACTCATGGGCAAGAGGCCAGGGATCCAAAAAAATTTAACATGACAGAGGGGAGCCATGAGTACCTGTCCTGTGCAGAGCCCCACCACAAGGTCGGCAATGAACGTGTCTTCAGTCTCCCCAGAGCGGTGGCTCACCATCACTCCCCAGCCATTAGACTGAGCCAGTTTGCAGCTGGGTAGAAAGGATACTCCATAAGGCCTAACGAGACCTCAGTGAGAAAGCCAGGGCTGGATGGGGCTTTTCTGTTCTGGGGAGTGGGCACTTTGCGGGGAGGATAATGACTAAAGTTATTTGGAAACTAGGAGAGAAGGGAAGATTCCTGATCTTGAACTTGGGTTCCTGAGATGCTGGGAGGAAGAAGGGCAGGATCTTGGAGAAAAGAACAGTGTGGGGTGGAGGTGGGGATAGCAGGTCACAATGGCAAAGCTCTTGGGGCCAGACCAAGACTTAGTCAAAGCCTTGCCCAGCTGGTGTGGCTCCGTGGTTGAGTGTTGACCTATGAACCAGGAGATCATGGTTCAATTCCCAGAAGGGGCACATGCCCGGGTTGCGGGCTCGAATCCCAATGGGGGCGTGTAGGAGGCAGCTGATCAATGATTCTCTCTCATCACTGATGTTTCTATCTCTTCCTTTCCCTTCCTCTCTGAAATCAATAAAAAAAATATGTATTTTTAAAAGTTGGTCAAAGCCTTGAGGTCAGTCAAGAGAGTGGGATGGGTTAGGAGCCAGGGGAAAGGTAGATTTGGAGTTTGAGAGCAGGACTGCAGCTGGAGGTGGCAGAACTGGGGTGGAGGGAGGCTATGGTGCACCCCAGGGCCAGGAGGCACTCACGCCTGGATGGATTCAGTCACCGAGCCAATCTGGTTGACCTTCAGCAGCAAGCAGTTGCAAGCCTTCTTCTCCACGGCCTGGGCAATCCTCTTGGGATTGGTGACTGTGAGGTCATCTCCTACAATCTGTATGTCCACCCCCGAGAGGAACGCGGTCCAAGTGGCCCAGTCATCCTGGTCAAAGGGGTCTTCAATGGAGACCACTGGCGGGAGATGGGCAGAGTCAGGTTAAAGGTCTGAGAGCTTCATGAAGGGGGTGACAGGTCAGAAGAATTCGTATGGAGATTGTAATGGTGCTAAGGATTGAAGGACTGAGTTGGTGGCAATGGAGGCTCTGAAGTCAGTGTGTTGGGCAGTTGCCAGGTACTCAGGCAGGTGCACTGGAACACCTGGGGGATCTCACCAGGATAGTTTTTAATGAAGCTCTTGTACAGCTCCCCCAGCTTCTCTCCAGTGATGTGCCGTGCGGGGTCATCGGGTGACTTGAAGTCAAGATCGTACTTCCCATTGCGATAGAACTCAGATGCTGCCACATCCATACCAATCACCACCTTGTCTGGGTAGCCAGCTGCCTGGATGGCGGTCTTCAGCAGCTCCAGGGCTGGGAGAAGGACAAGAAAAGACCTGAGGCTCCAGGGCACCCTGTCTCCACAGCCCCCTCCTCTGTGAAGACCCAGGGGTTCTGCCCTTCAGAGTGCTCACACTGACCCTCATTGTTCTCCAGGATGTTGGGTGCAAAGCCGCCCTCATCACCCACATTGGTGGCGTCCTTCCCATACTTGGCCTTGATGACCCCTTTGAGGTGGTGGTAGACCTCCGCACCAATGCGCATGGCTTCCTTGAAGGAGCTGGCTCCCACAGGCAGAATCATGAACTCCTGCATGGCCAGCTTGTTTCCAGCATGGGAGCCCCCATTAATCACATTGAAGGCCTGAGAGGAGGAGTGGGTGTTCAGACCTGGGCCAGGGTATGAAGGATCAAGAGCTGGGGAGGAGGGATCGAGGTGGAATCTTGGCTTCCCTACTTACTAGCTGAGTGACCTAGGGTGAGTAATTTTACTCCTCAGAGCCTCTTTCCTCATTTCTCTCATGGGAATACCACCTGCTTCCCTGCAGGATCTTATGCTGAAAATTAGAGAAATTGAATGTAAAGCTCCTAGCAATTTCCTGTACACAACAGTAACTGATATGGCACTTAGTACAGGCCAGACACTGCTCTAGGTGATTCACATATATTCTATTAGCTCATTTCATTCTCTAAACAACCCTATGAACTAGGTACTATTATTATCCCCCACTCTGCAAATGATAAAACGGAGGCATAGAGAAGTTAAATAACTTGCCTAAGATCACACAGCTAACACACAGGCAAAGCCGGGATTCGAACCCAGCAGCTTATCTCCACAGCTCATGTTCTTATACCATCTGCCTAGTAAGTAACAATAAAAAATTGCAACTTTTGCCCTGGCTGGTTTGGCTCAGTGGGTAGAGTGTTGGACTGCGGACTGGAAGGTCCCAGGTTCGATTCCAGTCAAGGGCACATGCTCTGGTTGCGGGCTCAATCCCCAGTGGAGGGCGTGCATCATTGATGTTTCTATCTCTCTCTCCCTCTCCCTTCCTCTCTGAAATCAATAAAAACTTTAAAAACATTGCAACTTTTTATTTTACCTCTTTTTTAAAAAAATAGCTTTTATGGTATGAAGTTGTTCATAGTTCAGGCTTTGTCTATAACATTTTTATTGACATTAAATTCAAAGGGTTTCCATAAAGAGGAAATGAGCTTACAAGGATTAAAGAAGATACAAAGAAATGCCAAGATCCTTGCCATAAAGAAGCTCTCTATCTGATTTGAGGGTTGGGGTAGAAAGCAAAATAAGAAGCTGCAGTTACTGAGCCTCAGAATGGAATGTGAAGGAACTGGGTTACGTGAAGAAGAAGAAGCAGAGAGGCTTAAGGGAAGGTTTGGATTGTGGGAGAGAAAGGGGGGCTGGACTGAGCAGGAGAGGTTCCATTTCAGGAAACTGTTTCTTTGGAGCTGGGTCTGGAAGGTGCACTTCCCAGGGGCTGCTTATACACTTTGTGCTGGATGAGGCCTCTGTCACTCTGGGATCTGGGGGGCATCTGCACTCACAGGCACTGGGAGGACCAGGTCCGGGTTCCCAGCAAGATCTGCGATGTGCCGGTAGAGCGGGACCCCCTTCTCAGCTGCTCCAGCCTTGCACACAGCCAGGGACACTCCCAGGATGGCATTGGCTCCAAACTTGGCTGGAGGAAGCAAGCACAAAGAAAGGGTGAGAGCTTCTCCCCCAGTGTTTGGGGTCATCTCCTCAAAGGGGAATGTGTCAGCTTCACATCTGTGTCCACAGCCATCAGGAAATGCCTGAGGAATGAATAAAAGTCCATCCAGCTATGGTGTGCCCCCAAGTGTGGGACACAGTAATAATCCTAACCAGACATTAGCCCCATGGTCTCTCCCCCTCTATCCCACATCCCTTCCCTTCACCTGTCCTTAGCCCTTCACTCACATTTATTCTCAGTCCCATCCAGTTCAATCATAAATTTGTCAATTTTTTCTTGATCCACGACACTTAGTTTCTGGAAGAGCAGGTTTGAGGAGGGGAGAGCAGAAGTCAGATTTCTAAAGAGCCATGGTATGTGCAGAAGGAAGAAGTGCAGGTATTTGGAGAAATGAACCATTGGTCCCTCCCAGGCATGGGGTGGTGGGGGGTAGGAGGAATAAGCTCTTCCCACTTGCCTTTTCTAGCAGAGCAGGACCCAGAGTCTTGTTGATGTGTTCCACAGCCTTCAAGACGCCTAGAGGCCAGGGGAGGGGGTTCAGATCTCTGATTCAATCAGGTCTCTTCCCGTGGACCCCAGCTCCTCAAGAACTTTGGGTTCCAGTCCTTTACTCCAAGCAGATATTGGGGAGGGGGGTCCACCTCCTGAAACCACCCCTCACAGGTTCTTTCAGTGTTGGTCTTTCCTCACCTTTGCCCAGGTATCGAGATTTGTCTCCATCTCTTAGCTCCAGAGCTTCATAGATGCCTGTGGAAGCTCCGCTGGGCACAGCTGCTCGGAATCGGCCTGGGGTGAGAGGAATTGGAAGATCACAGAGAGTCCCATCTACCCCCAAAGGGCCAAGGTCTCCTCTCTGAGCCTAGGGTGGAGGCATGCAAACAGCCGACAGACTAGCAGGGGAGCCAGGTTGGAAGAGGAAGGCCTGGGAAGAGCTCTGTGGAAGGGGATCTCAGAGAAAGGTGAGGATGTGGACAGTTGGGGGATAATGACCAGATGGGGTCAGGGTCTTCCAAGGCAAACCAATTCATTGGGCCTGTGTTACCTTTGGCTGTGTACAGGTCCACCTCCACAGTGGGGTTGCCCCTGGAGTCCAGGATTTCCCGGGCAAGGATTTTCTGCATGGCCATGGCTGCAGGACAAGAGGTTGAGTGAGTGTGGACAGTTGATCCCTTTAGGAACCCCAAATCCTGTGCCCTTTAAGAGTCTTCCCC
Organism: Plecotus auritus; assembly: GCF_963455305.1. NCBI lineage: Eukaryota > Metazoa > Chordata > Mammalia > Chiroptera > Vespertilionidae > Plecotus > Plecotus auritus. Next base: position 42,933,090 of record NC_137774.1, read on the forward strand.
ACCCCAAGAAGGCAGGTGCTGGAGCTAAAAATATCCCACAAAAAGGTCACAGACCAAAGAGGCAGGCACAGCCCCCTCCCCCACTCAGAATAGCTCCTATTCCACCCTCCACCCGTCCTAAGAATCCAGGGGCCTCTCCTTTCCAACTCCAGCGATTCTGATTCCACCACTCCCTGAACCCCTTTACCGAAAAGTCAAGCAATCTGTTCTCCATGGCTTCCTAGCCATCATATCTTGTCATTATTCTGTGTGTTTTTTTCCTGCTCTTCAGTCTTCAGATCCTCAGGGGGGCCTACATTCTCCGCCTGGCTGTAGCTCTAACTACCCTTCTCTATATCTCTGCCTGCCTCTCTTCACAGCCTCATTTCCCTATCCATGGGTACCCATCCAGCTTGATCCAACTCCTCTAGTCTTTTGTAAACACCCCCAGTCCCAGGAGGGGAAAAAAACGCCGACATTTCCTTCAAGCCAGCACCACCCTCACCCTTTACCACTTCCACCCCCTGGGGCTGAAAGATTCACCAGACCTGAATGTCTTGGCCTTGGGGGCTTGGGGTGAGCTCCGAGTCTAGGTGGCAGCTGGGACAGTGTCAGCTCACCCCCTCTCAGGCTGGGCATTTATCCCCAGCCACCCTGTCCCCCAGCCAGCCCCGCCTCTCTCTCTCTCTATCCTCCCCCTCCACACCCGGCTGGCTGCCAAGTGCCCACTACAGCCTAAAGCCCCCTTCCCAAAGGTCAATAACTACCCCTCCTTTCTCTCTGTCCCCCTATAAAATGTCCCTACTTTTAATTCTACCCCTGGGAAGGAGCTTCAGAAGGGGGGCGGAGGGGTCTTTCCCCTCCCCAGGATTATATTCCCCTTTTGTAAAGGTTAAAGAGGAACTAGTGCCATTTAGGAAAGGCCAGGAGAAACTTGAGCCCTGCAGGGCTGGGGAGGGGGCCTGGAAGAGGGGCTGCTGGATTGACATCCACACATGCCGAGCTCACATGGCAGGCAGGGGTTGCCTCTGCCCTCGGTGGGGGAAGGAACCGGGGTTCTGGGCAAGCTCTGAAGTCTAAAACTGAAACCCTCATTCAGAAAGCAAGAGGGTCTCACCTCTTAGGGCCCTCATCGCGGCCTCTCCCCACAAGCAAGGAAGGTGGGGGAGAGGGAGTGGAGACGAATTTAGACTGGCCCTGGGAGAAAGCGCGCTGCCTACTGATGGCGCTGGGACAGCGCTTATCGCCCAGTGAAGAGACTGTCAGTCAGGAGCCCTTTTCCCCATCGCCTGCGGGCGTTTCAGGACGCGGTCCCAGCCCATCAATGTTGAGTCAGGAGTGACAATGAATGAACGGGAGGGGGTGGCCTTTAGAGAGTGTCCGAACGCCCGGGGCCACTCTGGTGGTCCTCTAGTGGCCTTGCGGGGAAGTGGGTCTCGGCACAGGTATTCTACGCCTTGTCGGCGCGGGGGGAAGGGGGGAGTGCGGGGTCGGCCCAGAGTTTTGCCGCAGCCGGCCCGGAGAGGGAGGTACACCCAGGCTCGGGCCGGCCGGCCAGCGGGCGAGGGCCACGGAGCGCCTCGGCCCCCCGCGCCGACTCGGAGGCCCCTCCCGCCGCACCAGAGCGGCCCGCGCCGTTGACTCACTCCCGCGGGCCTGTCCTCAGCTCCCCTCCCCGCACTGCCTGCTCCGCGTGGTCCGCCTTCCAGCCCCCAGCCCAGAATCCCTTCCCCTGTCTCGCCCCTCCCCCCTTATCTCTGGCCGCTCCCTCTCGGGATTTTTCCACCCTGGGGTAGGGGGTGCGGCAGGCCAGAGGTCAGGAGATGGCGGGCGGGGAGCGCCGCCACGTGCCCGAGTGCGGCCCCGCCTCGGCGGGCCAGTGACTCAGCCCCAGCGGCTGTCTAGGAACCCGAGCTCGGGGGGCGTCGGGGTGCCCAAGGAGTGCGGAGTGGCCGCGGAGGAACCGCGCCCAGCCCGGGAGGATGAGAGAGATGAAGCCCTTTCCCGCCCGGGAGGCTCCCCGCCCTCGGGGGACCGGAAGCGGCCTGACTCCTCGGCAGCCCCAGCGGCAGGAGCGCGGCTGGTTCCCCTAAGCCAGCTGCCGGGTCCTGCCCCACCCCCTTCCAGTTGGCGGCGGGCGATCTATTCGAACTCAAGTTGTTGGCATACGTTTTACTGAAAAAGAAGGGACCTTCCCCTTCTTGAAAAAGTTGCAAACCTTGAAACTTATTATTCTTCCGCCTTAAAAAATAGGCCCGCCCGTCTAGCCCCGCGGGCGCCCGCGCTCGGTGACCTCTGCGCCCAGGAGCACGGCCGGTGACCCGAACTGCTGGCCGGGGAACGGGCGGGGCTGGGACGTGAGAGTGAGGCCTGGGTCTGGAGCCGATACAGCCAGGGATAATCCCCTAAATTAAGTGGGGTGGGCTCCATTGAGCCGAAATTGTGCCACCCGGCCAGACAGAGACAGGACGGAAGTGTCTCCAGTGGGTGCCTTCAGTTCTGAAACTGGCCAGGGTATTTTGTCAAATTCCCCTTTGCTCTTATTTTTTTATAAATAAAATCAAAAGTGGAGAAGCGGTAACGCGCACGCCTCGGCTCTCGCCCCCGCCTCTTCCGCCCGGCGGGAGACACGTCCCCGGCTGCCTTCCTTCGCTGGGGTTCCAAATCGGTCCAGGCGGGCGCACCACGACGCGCGCCCGCGAATCCGGCAGCCGGCCCCAACCGCCCCACGCGCTTTCCCTCCGGGGCCCAGCGCAGGCGCGGGCGCACGCGCCGCCGCCCGCCGTTCCTTCCCTCCGGCGGAGGTGGGGGAAGGGGAGTCGTTCCGTTTAACCCTGAGTTCCCCGAACCCACTCTAATTTGCTAAATCGGCAGTTTGCTAATTCCTCCTTTTACTTTCCTTCCTCTGGCTCACTCCCTTCCCTTACACCCAAGCGTGGTTTATATTCAATGCAAATTGGAGGGAGCCTTAACCCTAACCTCTTCCTGCTCCCCACTCTTTTCAACCCTTTATATTGCTTTCCATTGAACTCTGCAAATTTTGCAATAGGGGGAGGGATTTTTTAAATTGCATTTGCACGAAGTTAGGTATTTGGGCAGGCAAGGGGGGAGGTAGGGAGGGAATGGGGAGCAGGCCCCGCCCCTACCGCCCTTTGCAAATAAAAATCTAGAAGGGGGGGAGGAGCAGGAAGTGGCGGTGCGAGGGCTGCTGCACAGCTAGCAGAGCCGCGGTCCGGACGGCAGCGCGTGCCCCGAGCTCTCCGCCTCCCCCCACCCGCCAGCCCGAGCCCAGCCCGCGGCCTCAGCAGCAGCGCCGAGAGCAGCCCCAGCAGCAGCGCCATGGCCGGGTGGAACGCCTACATCGACAACCTCATGGCGGACGGGACCTGTCAGGACGCGGCCATCGTGGGCTATAAGGACTCGCCCTCCGTCTGGGCCGCCGTCCCCGGGAAAACCTTCGTCAACATCACGGTACTGCGAGGCCTCCGCGGTCCGGGTACTGGCGAGCTTGGACCTTGAGGGAGGGACTTGTGTGGCGGCGGGTGCGGTCTGGGAAGGGCTGCGAAAGGCCGTGACCCGGTCCTTGCCCTGGAAGCGGCGCGAATGGCGGCTGCACGTGAGGGTCCCTCGGTAGCCCCCTAAGTGCTACGCCCCAGGCGGCGTCTCCCATCCAGCCCGCCGCCCCGCTTTCCGCGACGGGGCGTTACATCCGGGGCACAGGGCGGGGAGGGGTGCGCCGCCCGGTGCGGCGGCCCACTTCCGCCTCGTTCAGGGCGGGGCGGGCACGCGCTGCAGTTCCAACCGGGGATTGTGATTGAGAAGGGACTGGGGGACCCTTGGCCCCCCGAGCTCCACATCCGGCCGCCAACTCATGCCCCCTCCACCATTGTTCCCCCTTATGCGGGAGGGAGCGTGGCCGAGGTTCCATGCCGGTCCTCTGTGGGCTCCCTGCCCCTCCCAACTTGGTTGGAAAAGGCTGGGCCGCCTCACGTCCCCAACTCCCCTCCCCAAGTCTGCACGGTGGACTTCAGCATTCCTGTGAGACCAATTCCGGAAGCCCCCTCGCCCTCCCTTCCCGCCATCCTGCGGGGCCTGGAGCAGGGGAACTTTGTGAGAAGTTCTAGGATAGTATAAGTAAAGGAATAAGGAATGACCACTGCTGTCCCCATCACTACCTCCCAGGTCCACACTGCCCGGAAGTGGGGAGGGGGAGCGGAAGTTCGAATGGGGGGGAAGGGGATTTCCGGGCGGGAGGGGACCGGATGTGGGGATTTGGGGTGTAAGGGGGAGGGGTGGAAAGGTTTCTTGGGGTATCTATACCCGAGAGCAGGCGTGCCGTGTCTAGCCCAGGTCCCCTTTCAAAAGTTTTCCAACTTTCCCGGAAAGCACCCCGGGATCTGCTTCCTCATCTTGGGGCATAGGTACCTGGACCTAAACTCTAGGTTACTTGGAGACCCAGGCGTCCGGGCCCCTAACAACTCCCTCAGAACCTTTGACCAAATAAGGACAAAGTTGCTTCTCCTGTTTTGCCCGCCCCCTCTCTTCCCCTATTAGCTTCTGCTTTTCCTGAAGGAGAGTTCTGAGCATCCAAAGGCTCCCTACTCCATTCCACTCCACTTTCCTCACTGGCATTTGGCCCTTTATTTCCTGGGTTTGCTTTCCAAGTCTCCAGAGGAATATGCCATCTTTCATATTACCATTCTCTAGGTTTGAGGATCCTGATCTTTTTGTGGACTCACTTCCAAAAGTCTTAAGAGTTTCTCAGATTTCATAGATGAGTACAAAGCACCTAACATACACACCTTTCCTCCCCAGAGGATTCTAGCTCCTGAGAAGTGAGAAGCAGGTATGCCCGTGGAGAACTTGGGAACCTTGGTGTACTAACTTGATGAGTGCTTGGTTCCCCTTCCAGCCAGCTGAAGTTGGTGTCCTGGTTGGCAAAGACCGGTCAAGTTTTTTCGTGAATGGGCTGACACTCGGGGGCCAGAAATGTTCTGTGATCCGGGACTCACTGCTGCAGGATGGGGAATTTACCATGGATCTTCGTACCAAGAGCACTGGGGGAGCCCCCACCTTCAACATCACTGTCACCATGACTGCCAAGAGTGAGTTTTCTGAGTCTTACCTTTCTGTAGCTCCAATATTCCTAATGTACATCCTTCTATGAATCCTTTGGGTTTACTGTGTGGTTCCCCAGTATGAAGGGATCAGACCAGCCTTCTACTCCCAGCGTGCAGGATATTAGGATATTGGATAGTCCCTCCAGTTCTTAGTTCCTTATCTTACAATATAAAGAAATTGAACTGTATTACCTCTTCAGTTTCTTCCTGCCTTGAGCCTTTTCAGGTGAGAAACTCCTTTTTGGGAGGAGGCCGACTATTGGTTGTAGTCAACACTTAGGGTTTGTCTTTTGAACCCTTTGGTTAAAATTTGAGGTTGGCAGGCTCATCCATATTCATTTCTAGCCTGAACAGGAGTCAGGTCTATAAGCCTTTGACCCCCTAAATTTTAGTGTTGTGCTTCCAGTCTTCTAGCTTGACATCCCCCCCCCCCCTTATTTTTGAAAAGCGCTATTGTTTCAGGGTGACTGACAGCCTAGCCTGCCTGTGTGGGGGGGTGGGGTTTGGAGAGATGAGGTTGGGTTACAGCCCCCAGGGCTGGACAGCTGCTCAACAGCTGGCAGGGGGTAGCATTGTGACACCTGGGTCCTAGCCTCCTCTCTCTTTTCTCCAGCGCTAGTCCTGCTGATGGGCAAAGAAGGTGTCCACGGTGGTATGATCAACAAGAAATGTTATGAAATGGCCTCCCACCTGCGGCGTTCCCAGTACTGACCTCGTCTTTCCCTTCCCCCTACCACTTCCCACTGCTTTGGCACTCCTCTCCTTCCCATACACACACATATACCATTTTTATTTTTTGGGCCATTACCCTATACCCCTTATTGCTGCCAAAACCACATGGGCTGGGGGCCAGGGCTGGATGGAAGACACCTCCCCCTACCCATACCCCTCCCGTGTGTGATTGGAAAACAATTTTTTTTTGTTTTTGGTTTTTTTGTTTTGTTTTTTTCTGAATAAAAAAAGATTCTAACAAGGTACTGTGTGGTTTTAGCCTGGGTGGAGGGCAGTCACCAGGACTTGCCTCCTTTTGTTTGGGGCTAGGAGCAGGAAGGGTTGAAGCACTACAAAGTCTAGGACTGAGCACCTGCCTCAGGCCTATCTGGCCGCCTATTTCTAGCCCTAGGTCCTAGCCCTAGTTCCGCAGTGTGCTAGCTGAATTAGTGGGTAATGGAATAGAGCCATCCAGACCAGAGAATGGGCCCCAGCCTGCAGGCAAGGCAGGGCCAGTTGAGTCATCCTGTGGGTGGGGCTCCCCCTCTCTGACTCACAAAATGCTGGGGCTATCCCCATGATTAGGTTAGTCTCTTCCAGAACTCCCTTGCCCCTTTATACAAAAAAGGGGGCAATTTCCCAAGTGGGTAAGAGGTTCACTTGTGTGAGAATGATCTTCCCCTTCCTTAGTCAACAAAAACAATTTTATTAACCCAGTAATTGAAGACCCAGTCCCTTTGTACCAACCCCCTCAAAAGTATGGGGTTGGGTAAGGGAGAAAACCAGGGTAGGAATATCCCCTATTCTTCAACATAGAAGACTAGAGGAGAAAGGCTGTGCAAAATAGGTCACCAGGGTGGGGGTGACAAGGGTTATTAGACTAGGATGGCAGCTGAGGAGGGAGAGGGAGGAGAGGGTGGGGGATCTGTTGAAGACTCAGGAAAAACAAGTGGGGCTGGGGCTAGGGAGCCAAAAGAGGTGGGTGTTGTAGGGCTAGAGCCCAGAAGTGGGGTCCGCTCTGAGGCAGGATGGTCCCTTGGTTCCCCTTCCTCATCACCATCTTGTCCCTGAGTTTCTTCCTCCTGCTCCTCATCCCCAGGACCTCGATGGACAGGCTGCTTGCAAATGGGGCAGGTCTTCCGGGTCTGAGTGAGCCAGGGGTCCACACAGCGGCTGTGATAAGCTGCCGAGAGGAATGAGGTGAAACAACTGGTGCCTGCTGGTGGAGTGGGACATGGGCACTGGAACTGAGGGCCTCACCATGTGCACAGGGGAGTACCCTCAGCTTGTCACCATCCACATACTCATCCAGGCAGATGGCACAGACATCGTACTGGTCTCCTGGGGGTGGAAAAAAACGAGTCCTTTTTACTGAGCCACTTTGGACCAGGGCCCATAAGAACTCACTCTAGAAGGCCTGTGGGTAGCTAAACCTTGCAAGTTATTTTCCCTGGTTCTATAGAGCCAGTGGAAGAGCTAAGACTGGGATTTGCAGGATAAGGCCAAGGTAGAACATGAGGAACTGAGGTTTAGAAGGCACAAAGAAAAGCAGAGGTAAGAAGGGAAGTGGGTTTTATCCGGGGAGGGGTGAGGGTGGAGATACCAGAGTGGGAGGAGTGGAAACGAGGGCAGGGCTTCTGCCTTATTTGGGCAAAGGAGACTCCTGGGCCTAAAGACCTAGCCCCTCCTCACCTGTTCTCAAGAGTAAATCCTCCCCACTCCTTCCATTTTTGTTCTCTCTTATAATCAAGGTTGGTCCTCATCTTTTCCCCCAGTTACTACATTAGTCATCTTTACTTCCCATCTTCTGTTCTGTTCTTATCCTGTCTTCATTGTACATATGTGTAAAAGGGGGAAAGGTGCCTGGCTGGTGTGGCGAGGAAAGATGGCCTCTCAGACTGACATCTCCCTGCCATCTTTCTTTGCCCCTTATCTCCTGGGCTCAAACTCCTTCAGAACCATGTGCTATGGGGAAGGCCTTCCGCTCCCCTATCCCTCTCACCCTTCTGATAGTCATGTGTCGGAATCTGTTTAAGTTGCTCTTTCGTCAGTCGGTTCCGCTGGAGCCGTTTCCGGTGCTGGATACAACGAACTATCTGGGGAAAGGGAGTGGATGGATCAGATCAGCCTTAGGGAACAAAACTGGACAATCCAGTACAAAGCATCCCCAGTTTAAACCCCAGAGCCAGTCTGGTTTTAAAGGCCTCAGCTCTTCCCATCATGCTCCCTGAGCTACTCACCATCACTGCTCCCATGGCCAAAACCAGCAGTCCCACAATCCCTGTGAAAGGGATGAGGTAATAACCCAATGGGAAGCTACTGTCCGGGACCAGAAGCACCCGAGCCCTGGGAAAAGGAAGATCAGGTTCAGGGGCAGGAAAAGCAAAATGACAGAAAAAGTAACTGACTCTGGATAAGGCCCATGGATGGAAAAGGGGTGGAAAGAAAGTCAAGAGACCGTCAGGGCCTGAGGCTTGGGCTCTAGATTGGCATGGAAGTGCTAAAGAAAGAGTGGGAAAGAGGGACACATCCTACCCCTTCTCGTAGACAAAGAGGGCACGCAGGTACTCAGAGCTCCTTTCCCCAATAAACACCGACGGGATCCAGATCTGCTGCTGGATTTCCTCTGCAGGGATCGGGGCATTCATTACACTGAGGACTCAAGCCTCTACTCAAATCCTTTGGTAATCCTGACATTTGGTTCTTTTGTGCCATCCCACCCAAAGATTGACTTCTTCCCCCTAATTCTCTAGCAATGGTTGGCAAACTCATTAGTCAACAGAGCCAAATATCAACAGTACAACAATTGAAATTTCTTTTGAGAGCCAAATTTTTTAAACTTCTAGTGCCACTTCTTCAAAATAGACTCGCCCAGGCCGTGGTATTTTGTGGAAGAGCCACACTCAAGGGGCCAAAGAGCTGCATGTGGCTCGCGAGCCGCAGTTTGCCGACCACTGCTCTAGCCCATCCACTATCTCTTAAGTCTGAGTTCCACTGAAAACCCAGCCGTTCAGGTCCAACCTTACCACTATTCCACACCATGTTCAGAAGTTCATTGGAATTCACATTGTGTACCACGGCTGCACCGTACCCAGCCTTCTGAGCATTCAGGACCTAGGGAGACAAGACAGGATAAGGAGCCATTATGGGTTTTATCTCCCTTCATTCCTGGTGCATTTTTTTACCCTCGGATTCCCAGCTCCCACTCCATATTCAGCAACCTTGAGGTCAAAGTTGCAGTCGAATCTTCGAAGCAGTGCAATAAAGACTGACCCGTTGACCGGGGCTGGGGGTGGTGGGGCAATGGGGCTGCAGGCATTGGCTGGGTGAGCCTCCACAAGAAAGCCCTGGAGAAGAGAAGTAAACAACAGTTGGATTTCACTTCCCTAAGTTCTGCTCCCCATAGGTCCCACCAAGCACACTGGCCCCCACATACTGCATGCTCTCTATCTACTTCCTTCTCATTCCTGGGGTCTGAGCATCCCACTTAAGTCAGAAATCTACCTCTTCTCAGTCTCCTGAAGATGAAATTATATCAAACAACATCTTTTTACCAGACCATCCCATTATCCCTCTCCATTTCCCAGATGAGCTAACCTATACCCCATACTCCAAGCTAATTCAAATTCTGCATTCCAGTTTCCCACTGATTGTACATCAACTCTCCACTTATCCATGTCACTTTCTCTCAAGTTCCATTTCACACTTCCCTCTCCAGTACATACTCATACAGAACATACTCCTCTCTGTTAAAAAAAAAAAAAAGAGGCAACAGGGCCCTGGCCTGTGTTGCTCAATTGATTAGAGTATCATCCCATACACAAAAAAGGTCACAGGTTCCATTCCCAGTCAGGGCACGTACTAGGTTGTGGGCTCAATCCCTGGTGTGTACGGGAGGATAGTGATTGATGTTTCTCTCCCTTCCTCTCTAACATCAATTTAAAAAATGGAGTCACTTGTGCTAAGCCCCATGTCACCAAACTGAGACTTAATACCTAACTTAATTACAGTTTCAGCCTTTCCCAGGAATGGAATCTTAAGCCATTCTGTAATTACCTGGTCAGCACTAGTGAAGTAATCTGCCTGATAGACTCCCCCCCCTGCCATTACCTAAAGAAAGGTGACCTTGCCAAAAACAACCAGCTCTTTGCTAATATAACTCCCTTGTCCTGCTCCCTTCTGCCTATGAAAGTCTTTCAATATGTACAGTTCTTTGGAGTTACTTTCTATTTGCTATATAGGTTATTGCCCAATTCATAAGTCATTGGATAAAACCAGGAAGGTCTTTAAAATTTACTCGGTAGAATTCTGTGTGTTTTTATTGATTTTTAGAGAGGGAGACAAATATCAATTAGAGAGAAATATCATTGATTAGCTGCCTCCTGCACAGCCTCCACCAGGGATCGAGCCCACAACCAGCATGTGCCCTGACCTGGAATCCAACCTGTGACCTCTCGGTGCATGGGTCAAGGCTCAACCACTGAGCCACACCTGCCAGGCTAGAATTTTGTTTTTTAACAGCTCTCTTTAATTTTCTAATTACCCATCTTACAAACAATTACACTGATATCTATGCCCAGCTTTTGCTGTGTGGGCATCTTTGTGATTAAGTACTACAAAATTCCTTTATCTTATTTAATCCTCACAATAGTTCTGAGATAACATCTATTATCCCATGCTAAAGTAAAACAAACTAAGGCTCAGAGAGCTTTAACTTGTCCATGATCATATAAACCAATAGCTGACCCCAAAGATTCTACTGTAAGCACCACTTCTCTCTGCCTTTTATCTTGATCCACTTTCAGTCTCCCTCATAGGATTCAGATTTCTTAGGGTAGGCTTGGTCTTCTCTAGATTCTGGATTCCACGCTAGATGTGCTAATCCACTTCCTAACTTGACTCTTCCTACCTCTAGCTTCATCCAAGGGTATGGCTCCTCAACCCCTACCCAGGATGGAAGATTTAAGGAAACAGAAAAAGCGAAAATTACCTGAAGTCCCTCCTGGCTCAAGGCAGTCCCAAAGAGAGCTGGGAGGTCTGCAAAGTCCATGCTCGTATTGTGGTCCGAGGTCTGCGGACAAAAGATTGCATGTTCCCCTTCAGCCTGCAATCTCTCCCTCAAGCGCCCTTCCCCCATCTACCCCTTTGACTCACCGCTCGAATGAGACCCCGGATGGGGGCCGCTCCCCACAGCACAGTGGCCACAACTACAGGAAGCGAGAAGGCCGCAGGGTGCATGACAGCGGGAAGGGAGAGGCTGAGGCAGCGTCCTGGTAGCAGGAGCAGAAGCGGAGTTCTGCGCCCTCTTGGCCCCTCCAGGATCCTAGGGGTCCAACCACCCCCAGGTTCCACTTCCCAGCTACATGGAGATACGGGGAAGGAACCCCGGCTCGGGGAATGAGATATCCAATCTGTTTAGTGGACCTAGGAGGTAGACACTAAATGTATCCTTTCCTCGTATGGGGATAAAACGGGGAAAGGAGAAGGAGGTAAACACCAGTGACAGAAAAACTTCTGGGAGGGTGGGGGAGCTCAAAGAGGTGGGACTTCCGGATAGGTGGGCCGTCTTCCTAGGTCCTGGAAAAGGGTTTCCGGTAAAGAAAGTCAGGCCGCTTCCAGCATTGGACGCTCAAGATGAAGGACTTCCGGTCCTAAAAGGCCGGTTAAAAGAAAGGTTAGAGGTGGAGGGAGTGCCTGTAGAGATGAAAGAAGCACTGAAGTCCCAGAAGACGATCCAGTCGTTTCCCCTTTACAGCCCGAATCCTGTAGCTGACCAGTTTACAAACCTCTCCTCCCTCTGGCCGCTGCCGCTGTCGCGGTACCTTAAGTTCTCGCGAGAGACTCATCACAGTTCCCTCCCACCTGCTGAAGCTTGCTGTATCTATCGCGAGACACCTCCTAACTCTGGCGAGCGTAGTTTACCCGATCTCGCGAGATCTTCAAACACACTGTCTATTTTCCCGCGATTCCAACTCGGTAAAAATTTGCGCCTGTGCTGTGACTTCCTAAATCAACCACACCCCTTCGCAGCGCATCTTTGAGCTCCTCCTTCAACTCCGCCTTACTCCCGGCCACCTTTGCGCTGCGCGCCTGCGCCGTCATCTCCGTGGTTCTGGACCCCGGAGCTGCCGGCCTGTGCGCGCGCGCCCTCGCCCCTGTTGCGCGTGGTGTCACCTTGGGCGCGAGCGGGCCGCGCGTGCACGGGACCGGGTGTTCAGGGCCATCGAGTAGCGATGGCGGCAACGGCGAGTCCCGGGGCCGGCGGGATGGAAGGGAAACCCCGTACGTCCCCTAAGTCAGTCAAGTTCCTGTTTGGGGGCCTGGCCGGGTAAGCGCAGGCCCTAGGGATGGTAAAGAGGAGGAAGGGACGGGTGCAAGGAACCGGGCCCAGTTCATCTTGGGGTCTGTTGCAGTGTACTGAGCCGGCACGGGGTCAGCGCCGTCCTCAGTGTTCTTCGAGGTCCTTGATGGGATACCAGGATATTTTTACCCATTGCAGGGCCCTTACTAGGCTGCATGCGGGGTCATTGCACGGCTCCCGCTGGGCGGCCACCCGAATTTCTCAACCCATTGCTTGGCTCTGCCGGGTTTATGGCGTTCCAGGTCATTGCATGACTCCTGCCGGTCCTGAATGGGTCGGACTGCATGCAGTCCCAAGTCACTGCTTGACCCCCTTGGAGTTTATGGAGCACTTTCATTGCATGCTGGATCATTGGACGGTTTAGTCCCATTACTCTTGATACACGCATTGACTTATACACATGTCCAACGACCTCCTGAACATTTAGTCAATCGTATGGCAGGCCCTGCCCCTTGTGACTTGTTGCCAGGTGCCAGTAGGCATTGGTAGATCTGGGACGCCTTGACTCTACCCCTGTCTTCCCCCAGGATGGGAGCTACAGTTTTTGTACAACCCCTGGACCTGGTGAAGAACCGGATGCAGCTGAGCGGGGAAGGAGCCAAAACGCGGGAGTACAAAACCAGCTTCCATGCCCTTACCAGTATCCTTAAGGCAGAAGGGCTGAGGGGCATTTACACCGGGTATTGAGGCCACAGGATGGGGATTAGGGTACGGGTTGGCAGCTCCAGACCTTGGCCTAATACACTGACCCCTTCACTCCCCAGGTTGTCAGCTGGCCTACTGCGCCAGGCCACTTACACCACCACCCGCCTTGGCATCTATACTGTGCTGTTTGAACGCCTGACTGGGGCTGATGGTACACCTCCTGGCTTTCTGCTGAAGGCCCTGATTGGCATGACTGCAGGTGCAACTGGTGCCTTTGTGGGAACACCAGCTGAGGTGGCTCTTATTCGCATGACTGCCGATGGCCGGTGAGTTCCAGGTCTGAGCCCGCCTCCAGCTCCATTCCTTGGAATCTAGAATTAAGGACTAACTTATCTTCGATCTAAAGCAGAGCATTCATCTGTTCTGGACTCCCTTTCTTTGTTCCTGTGGGACAGGATGGTCTGTCCTGAGCTTGGCCTCTCCCTGCCTTCTCACCAGGCTCCCAGCTGACCAACGCCGTGGCTACAAAAATGTGTTTAATGCCCTGATTCGAATCGCTCGCGAGGAGGGGGTCCCCACACTATGGAGGGTGAGTGAAGGGGCTGGAGACCTGAGGGATGGGGTCAGGTCCCAGGCATTTCTGAATCCTCTCCCTCTCCCCACCCAGGGCTGCATCCCTACCATGGCTCGGGCGGTCGTCGTCAATGCTGCCCAGCTCGCCTCTTACTCCCAATCCAAGCAGTTCTTACTGGACTCAGGTGAGACCTAGAGCTGGGCCCTTAGCTCCCAGCCTGGCCTGAGCCGGTCTCAACTGACTGCCACTCCCTGCTCCACCTCCTCCAGGTTACTTCTCTGACAACATCTTGTTGCACTTCTGTGCCAGCATGATCAGTGGCCTGGTCACTACTGCTGCCTCCATGCCCGTAGACATTGTCAAGACCCGGTGAGTCTGCAGGCCTGCGCCTGGAGAAGGAAGGGAGGGCCCCCGTTGTGTCTCTCACACCCCTACCTTCTCTCCTTCAGGATCCAGAACATGCGAATGATTGACGGGAAGCCGGAATACAAAAACGGCCTGGTGAGGAAACAGGGCTGGGGGCTTGGGCTGGAGGATTGGATGTCCTGGGAAAACAGTGAGGGTAGGTGGGTATGAGGGCCAGGGCCCCAGAGGCCAGGTCCTAGCCCCAGTGTCCTGCCCACCTGCCTGTCTAGGATGTGCTGGCGAAGGTCGTTCGCTACGAGGGCTTCTTCAGCCTGTGGAAGGGCTTTACACCGTACTATGCCCGCTTGGGCCCCCACACCGTCCTCACCTTCATCTTCTTGGAGCAGATGAACAAGGCCTACAAGCGTCTTTTCCTCAGTGGCTGAGGCAGGCGAGGGTCCTGGAGCCAGTGTGCTGGGCTCCCACTTGCCTGCTGCTCCTACAGTCAGTGTGCCCCTGGGGGGCCTGGACTGCTGCCCTGGGCCCCTCTATTTATTTTCCCTCCACAGTGTGGTTCCTTCCTCTGCCGTAAAGGAGTTTGGTCTGCCCTACCCCTGCTCCAGCTCACCCTGCTTGTCCTGATCCTCAAAACCTCTCTGTCCCTGGCTGTGCCTTGGAGGAAGCTGAGAAACTCCCTGAGAATTTCCAGCCTTCTCTTGGGTGTTAGTTTCAGGACACATAGGACAGCAGAAGATTCCCCTTCTCAGTAGGGAAACCAAGGCAGAGCTGAGGGACTAGAGAGAGCGGAAGCTGTCAAGATGGTCAGAGGGTCTGAAGTGAGAGGACATAATAAATTGGATTTCTTCCACTTCACTGAGGACATCATAATTGGATTGATAACACTACCCCCAAATTTGAAGAGTTGTGAGGGCTGGAGCGGGAGGAGACTGGACAAAGAAGCGATGCCCCTGGAGAACAGAAACTGGAGTTTTTAAGAAAAACTATTAAAGAAAAAGCACCTGCTGGTTTTATGAAAATGCGATGTAAATCAGTCTCATTGTGGCAGCTGACTGGGTGAGGAAAACCAAAACCCAAGCACTGTGTCTTGCTTCCCAGCCACTTGCCCAAGAATGCGACAGATGCACAAGTCAGCTCACATAATCCCCAGGAAAGCCTCGGATCTGGTGACTGCTTCTGTGGCCTAAAGAGGGAGGGAATAAAGAGTATGAGAAGAGAAGGCTGACCTGCATGTGTGTGAGGGGTGCATTTCTGAGGGAGGGCTTGGGGAGTGAGCACAGGAGCCAGACTCCCAAAGCCTGGAGTTTGAGGAGCCAGAGACTTGATCTGGGCACTAGGTTGGGGAGAGTGACTGCCTTGTCTGCGTGACTTCCAGACCCTGGCCTCTAGGAGCCCCCAAACCTCTTGGGGCATAAAAGGGTATGAGAAGGTCAACTGGAAGGAGGGTTGGGTAGTATGAGGTCTGAAGGCTTATGAGCCAGGTCAGGGGACAGGCAGGCAGCAGGTGGGAGCTGTCCTCTTGGCAGAGCCTCTTGATAGAAGTGGAGCTCAGCAGCCTGGCATCGTGCTGGGCCCTCCCACCTCTGCCTGTCTTTTTACCTGCTCTAGGTACATGCTGGCCTGGGCCTTGTGGCCACTTTGAGACATTTGAGGCCTAAGTCATTCTAAGGAATTCCAAGTCCAGAGGGGAAGATGGCACAGGAGCAGTTCGGGGAAATGGGAGTGGAGCAATAGGCTGGTGCTGGGTAACTTGGAGCACCCGGCTCTGCCTGGGTGAGGAGAGACCTGTGCACAGTAGCAGACTGGCTGGGGAAAGGGGGTGGGGCTGTTCTGGCTGACAAGACAGGAAAGGCTGGGGAGCAGGTGCAATAGCTGGGACACAGGTGGTGAAGTGTTTGTGAGATGAAGCTGAAGTGTTCGATGGATCAGTGCACAGAAGTCCTTGATTGTCATGCTCAAGTATTTATCCTCTACCCAGGGAAGAGTTCAGAGCAGGAGAAATTCAGTTGGGTTTTCAAGTTAGGAAGATTCTTCTAGCACCACCTGGAGAGGGGGTCTTCTCATTCTCTGGGCCCCAAGCCTTGATTTGGGCTGGAGGCAAGGTAGGAGAGGGTGCCATCAAATGTGAGGAGAATGGGAGAATCTGACACAAGATGAGAGAACTGGGTTCCATTAGCATGCATTCTAGCTTGAGAGTAGAAAACACTATTCAGGAAAACCCACACCTTTCCTCTGTCCCACTCACCTGAACAGCACAGGAAAGCTGCGTTTCTGAGGCTGCAGGTGAGAGCAAGCACCCACCTTCACTCGTAGTTCTGCGGGCCACAGACAGGCCTTGGTGGTGTTACTAACCTCCAGGGAAACGTATGGTTCTTGATCTGGAACTGGTGCTTGGGGTGGCCTCGAGGGTGGTCACCCCTGGAGGAGACAAGTAAGCACCCCAAGCAGGGAAGTGCAATCTAAGGCTAGATCTTTTGGGGTGAGTAGTGCAACTAGATAGGGGGTAGTTGGAGCCTTGTGAATGCCAGCCACTCTCCCTCTCCAAAAGAACTTAATTATTCTTTTTGAAATTATTTTTTATTATACAAATAATATGATGATAGAAAATGCCAAGCAGAGGAAAGGAAAACCATATTTATACCACCCCAAGACAATCAGGGTTCACATCTTGATAAATCTCTTCAAATTTTCAATACACAGATAAATGTGGGGGCCACTCTTCTATTTTAAAAGCAATACTTTTATTGATTTTTTTTTTTTTTTTTTTTGAGAGAGAGGAATAGAGAGGTAGAAACATCAATCATCGATCGGCTGCCTCCTGCATGCCCCACACGGGATTGAGCCCACAACCCAGGCATATGCCCTGACCAGGAATTGAACCATTACCTCTTGGTTTGTAGGACGATGCTCAATCGCTAAGCCACACCAGCCAGGCTCTATTCTGTTTTTTATTTGCTTTTTCCTAAAACTTCCCCAAAGTGGTAATAACCTAGTGGTCTGACACCCCCTCCTACATCCAATGCTTTTTTCTATGAACCACCCAACTCCATCTCACTTCCTCTCCTGGCTTACTGGTTTTGAGGTTATGTTCCTGTGGTATGAAGGGGAGGCTTCTGATAAAAAAGTAATTAAGACCTCCCCCTGACCCTGTGATTTTCACTAGCCCCCACCCCCCCACTAGATCCCAATAAGAAAACCCATCAGAGCCTCTCAAAGTCCCCAAATCACCCAACCTCAGAGGCTGTGGCCAGAGTACCTAATGCCCACTGTACCCAGCAGGTCCTGACCACGACCCAGACTCAGGGCTG
The DNA here is from genome assembly GCF_963455305.1 of Plecotus auritus. NCBI lineage: Eukaryota > Metazoa > Chordata > Mammalia > Chiroptera > Vespertilionidae > Plecotus > Plecotus auritus. The sequence continues at coordinate 42,950,151 of NC_137774.1, forward strand.
AGGGCCGCCGTCCTACCACCAGAGGCCCCACACGGCCATTAGGCCGGATCCACAGGAAGAGGCTGGAGCGGAAAGTTGGGAATGATCCTTGGAGGAAAAGCAGCCAGGCCCGGGGCACAGCCACTTGCCTTCCCCTCTGCAGCTCCAGATGTGTGGTGTGCTTGGCTGTGGTCAGGGCAACAGGCTGGCCAAAGTCCAGGGGCTGTGCTTTCATGTGCCGGACCCAGATCAGCAGCAGGATGAGGACCACAGAAGCAAACAGGAGCCAGAGGAGACCCAAGGTGTAGAAGCCCAGGGGAAGGAGACAGCAAAAATCGGGGTTGAGAAAAGGGTCATTTCTGGAGCTATCCACATTCCCTTGAGCCAATCCTTGGACCTTGATGAGGTTGTCAAAGTCAGAGATGATTGTTGTGGATTCTAAGGGAGGGAGGGAGGTGGGTTCTGTGGTGGTTAATGTGGTCAGTTCTGAGGTGGTCTGGAGTGTGGTGGGTTCTGAGGTGGTTGGTGTTGTGGTTTCTGGGGTGCTCGGGGTTGTGATGGGTTTTGGGGTGGTCAGGGTTGTGGGTTCTGGGGTTGTGGGTTCTGGGGTGGTCAGGATTGTGGTGGGTTCTGGGGTAGTCGGGGCTGTGGTGGGCTCTGGGGTAGTCGGGGCTGTGGTGGGCTCTGGGGCAGTCGGGGCTGTGGAGGGCTCTGGGGCAGTCGGGGCTGTGGTGGGCTCTGGGGTAGTCGGGGCTGTGGTGGGCTCTGGGGCAGTCGGGGCTGTGGAGGGCTCTGGGGCAGTCGGGGCTGTGGTGGGCTCTGGGGCAGTCGGGGCTGTGGTGGGCTCTGGGGCAGTCGGGGCTGTGGTGGGCTCTGGGGCAGTCGGGGCTGTGGTGGGCTCTGGGGCAGTCGGGGCTGTGGTGGGCTCTGGGGTAGTCGGGGCTGTGGTGGGCTCTGGAGTGGTCCAGGTTGTGGTGGTTTCAGTCGTGGGTTTGGGAGTGTGGGAGAATGTAATTGATTCTAACGTGGTTGGAAATGTGGTCTGTTTCTTAGTGGACTCAGGGGTTGTCGGCAAGTAGTGCACTTGGCTGTCTGGAGAAGCAGTAGATTCTGAGTAAAGTAGGCCCCAGTGAGTTGTATGGGCTTTGGTGTTGGTGACCACAGCCCTTATGGTAGGCACCTTCTCACTCGTAGGGTCCTCGTCATAGTCATCATAGTCCTCTGTGCCATCCCCACCTTTGAGAGGCGCGCAGTCCTTCCCGAAGTAGGCAGAGACGGGTGTTTTGAGATTGACACATCGCACGCTCTCCACATTGGGAGTCATGGCCTTGTTATCCACACCCTCCTTCCATAAGTAGACACTGTCGGCATTCTGTCGCAGCCAGCGACTGAAATAAAGGATGTTGCAGTCGCAGAACCAGGGGTTGCTGTGGAGAAAAGCAAAAGGCAGAAGGCGGTCTCCAAAGAAGCCCTCTGGTATTGTACGCAGCCAGTTTCCTTGGAGGTAGAGGGTGTCAAGCTCCTCCAACCCATCCAGGAGCTCAAGGGGCAGCTCCGTCAACTGGTTTTCGGCTAGATTGAGCTTCCTCAGCTGGGTTGTGGACGCCAGGAGCCGGGGTGGCAGAATCTTCAGCTTGTTGCCACGCAGGGAGAGCTCATGGAGGTGGCTCAGGCCATCCAGGGCACCCGGAGACAATGAGGTCAGCTTGTTGAAGGAGGCGTCCAGGGTAGTGAGTGCTGGCAGAGTCTGTCCTAGCGAGGGCAGGCTTGTCAACTTGTTGCGGGGTATCTCCAGGGTCTCCAGCAGGGGTAGTTTCACATCAGCCTGCAGTTCAGTCAGTTGGCTGTCACCCAGATGCAGCTGAGTAAGGCTAGTCAGAGGCTCCAGGGACACCATGGAGAAGGTGTGCAGGGGGTTCTCACCCAGGCGGAGGATGGTGGTGTCTGCCGGCAAATCTGAAGGCAGCGCCTTCAGACCCTGATTATCACAGTTCACTTCCACCTGGCTGGCCACTCTGGAGACCTCACAGGTGGGAACGGGGTGTGAAAGGCTCAGAAGCAGGAGCAGCAAGAGGAGGAGAGGCATGAGGACCTGTGGGCAAAGGGAGTTTGAGTGGGTACCTCACTGGCCCCAACATTATTCCCCCAGGCCCTAGCCCTCGCTGAAGCCTCCAGAATCCTTCCCAGAAACTTGGCTCCCACACCTCCCAACCCCAAGCCACTCTCCTCTCCCGCCCTTGTCCCCCAAAGCCTTAATTGCCTGCTCCAGGTCCTTGGCTCTCATCCCTCCCTCAGACTCCCTCCCCTTAAAGCCCAAACCCCAGCTTACGGGCAGGCAGAAAAACCTCCGAAGGCACAGAGCTTCTTCCAGGGTGTGACTGGATCCTTCTTTCTTCCAGCTCTAGGGAGGGCCTGGGCAGGGGCAGGAAGGGAATGGGGATGGGAGGAAGTGCCAACCTGATAGGGACTTCTGTGACCCAGTGAACAGTCTCCCTCCCGGACACAGGCCCTTATCACCCCCTTCCACAGCTTTCCCCCAAGCCCTCTTTTTGGCTCTACTCTCTCCCACTTTCCTTCTACATCAGGGAGATTGGGAGTGGACGTCTTTAACCACCACCCTCATCCAGCTTTTAGAAACCCCTCCAGCTGCCACTCTCACTTCCCCTTCACAGCTACATCGTTAGAGTTGCCTAATTTTAACCCTCACCTCCCTCTGCCTTCTCACCTAACTCTAGGCTGGTTTCACCCCTCCATTGGTTCAGCATTCTTGCCAAGGTTGCCAGTGCCCCCAACCCCTCTACAACCACTGGACACTTCTCCATTATGATCTTACTTATTTTCCACAGCCTGCATACTCACGGTCACACCCACCTTGAGACTCATAATACTAATTTTCCTGGTTTTCTCTTACTTTTCCGGCTAGCCCTTCCCCATCTCCTTTGTGGATTCTTCTTCCTCTGTCCTTCATGAAAATTAACCAGCCCCCAGACTTTGGTTCTTTGGGCCTCTTTTTTTCTTCTTTTTTTTATACTATACAAACACCTGAGATTATCCTTGTCCATTCTCTTGCATTCAACTACCACTTGTACTCCAGTGACTTAAAATTTTATCTCTAGCCCAGACCTCTCTCTTGAGACCCAAACACATATATCCCACTGCCTTTTGGATTTCTGGAGTGTCCCAAAGACACTAGAACAATGTGTTCAAAACAGAGCTCATCATCTCTCTCCAAGAAGCTTATCCTCCCGTGTTGTCCAGCCTGGTGAATGGTACTATTATGCATTGATTTGTCTACTAGCGATTTTCAACCGTTTTCATTTCATGGCACACATAAACTAATTACTAAAATTCTGCAGCACACCAAAAAATACATTTTTTGCTGATCTGACAAAAAAATAGGTATAACTTTGATTGATTTACCAAAAATAATAATAATAATAATGGTAATTACCTACCCTTTTTGCTCCAAAGTGACTTTTTAAAAAGTCAAGTGCCATAAAAAAAAAAAAAAAAAAAAGCCAGGTGCCTATATTTGTATATAAGGATTTCTGATATCAAAATATAACCAATCAGTTGCAACCTTATTATGCAACGTGATCAACAAGATGCAACTCTATTATATGACATATATTTATGGTTCAAGATGGCATTCACACTGGACTGCTATTGTGTTGGCTGTTATTTATTTATTTATTTATTTATTTATTTTTCAAAATAACATCATTTTTATTTATTTTTAATATATTTTTATTGATTTTAGAGGAAGGGAAAGGGAGAGAGATAGAAACATCGATGACAGAGAAACATGAGTTGACACTCAACTACTGAGCCACACCGGCCAGGCTGTTGTCATTTTTCTGTTTGTTTTGTTTGTTTTTTTGTTAATCCTCACCCAAGGATATTTTTCCATTGATTTTAGAGAGAGTGTTAGAGAGGGTAAGGGACAGAGAGAAAGAAACATCAATGTGTCTCTTTCACATCTATCAGCTGCCTCCTGCGTGTGCCCCGACTGGGCTGGGGATCGAGCCTGCAACCGAGGTACAATGCTTCACTGGAATTGAATGTGAGATCCTTCAATCCATGGGCTGATGCTCTAACTACTGAGCCAAACCAGGCAGGGCTGTTGTCATTTTTAAAAATTTGACAGTCTAAGGGAAAAGAGGTCAGGGCCCCTGACTAAATAGCCAGGTATTGCATGTTTTAAAAATTATTGCAGCACACTAGTGTGCCGCAGCATACTGGTTGAAAATCACTGGTCTGGCCCAGCCAGTGTGGCTCAGTGGTTGAGAGTCGACCCATGAACCAAGAGGTCACTGGTTCGATTCCCAGTCAGGGCACATGCCTGGGTTTCAGGCTTAATCCCCAGTAGGGGGTGTGCAGGAGGCAGCTGATCGATGTTTCTTTATCACTGATGTTTCTATCTACCCTTCTCCCTTCTTCTTCTCTCTCTCAAATCAATAAAAACATATTTTTTAAAATTGCTGGTCTGGCCCTGGCTTGTTAGAGTGTCATCCTGATATACCAAGATTGTGGATTTGTGTTCCAGTTTGGGCACGTACAAAAAGCAACCAAAGAATGCATCATAAATGGAACAACAAACTGATGTTCCCCTCTCCCTTCCTCTCTCTAAAAACAATAAATTTTAAAAAATAAAGAAAATTGCTAGTCTTAGATACAAAAAAAGAACGAAAGATGCCCTGGCTGGTGTGGCTCAGTTGGTTGGACGTCATCTCCTGCACTGAACCGTTGCCAGTTCAATTCCTGGTCAGAGCACATGCCTGAGTTGTGAGCTCGATCCCCAATGGGGGACATGCAGGAGGCAGCTGATTAATGTTTCACTCTCACATCAATGTGTCTTTCTCTCCCTCTCTCTCCAAATAATATTGATTTAAAAAGTTTTTTAAAAAAATAAAGAAGCTGAGCCGAGGCCGGTTTGGCTCAGTGGATGGAGCGTCGGCTTGCGGACTGAAGGGTCCCGGGTTCGATTCCGGTCGGGGGCATGTGCCTTGGTTGCGGGCACATCCCCAGTGCGGGGTGTGCAGGAGGCAGCTGGTCGATGTTTCTCTCTCATCGATGTTTCTAGCTCTCTGTCCCTCTCCCTTCCTCTCTGTAAAATATCAATAAAATATATTAAAAAAGAAAGAAAGAAAGAAAGAAAGAAAGAAAGAAAGAAAGAAAGAAAGAAAAAGAAAAGAACAAAAACAAAGACAAAATGAGCCCTAGCCGGTTTGGCTCAGTGTATAGCGTCGGCCTGCAGACCGAAGGGTCCCGGGTTCGATTCTGGTCAAGGGCACATACCTCAGTTGCAGGCTCCTTCCCCGGCCCAGGCCCTGGTTGGGGTGCATGCAGGAGGCAACCAATCAATGTGTTTCTCTCACATCAATATTTCACTCTTCCACTCTCTCAAAAAATCAATGGAAAAATATCCTTGAGTGAGGATTAAAAAAAAAAAAAGACAAAATAAAACAAAAGCCCAAAGGGAGAAAGAGAACAACAGAAAGAAAGAAAATGCTGGTCTAGCTATTCAATCAATACAAACAAAATCCCTGATAGTTATCCTTAACTCCTCCCCTCCCTCATCCCCACATCCAACTTGTCACCAAGTTCCATTGATTTTACCTCCTAATCGCTCTCAAATCCACTTTTTTTTCTTTTCCTACTGCCACCATTCCTAGTCCAGGGTGCTATCTTCTCTCTACTGCTTCATCGCAACAGCCTCCCTCCCATCTGGTGTCCTAGCTTTCTGACTTCCCTTTCTCCCATTCTCCACTGGAGCTGTCTTTCAGAACTTCAGATTTGCTCAAATACTTCACAGCTTACTCATCAATGGCTCTTTACAGGAGGAAGTCTGAGACCCCTAACATGACCTGTAGAGTCCTGTGCCTACCTCACCAGCCCCATCTCTTAACACTAGACCATTTTCTTTCTTGTGCCTGGGCTCTCTTATCTCATCTCCTTCTGCGCAACTCTTACTTATATGGAAAGTTCCAGTCCAGAATTCCTTCATCCAGAAAACCTTTTAGGACTTGCCAACATCAGGTTAGGTGCCTATTTCAGAGATTCAGCCACCATTTCCTAATGATTAACATGTCCTACCGACTATACCCCAGAAAGGGCCTGAGCCTGCCTTTGTCTACTTGCCATTGGTGACTGGACAAGGGGTGCACACGAGCCAGATGCAGTCAGTCCGCAGTCTTGCCATTTATATATTTGCCAGCTGCAAAAAGTATTTGAAAATGTGGAGAAAAGGATACAGCAAACAGCAGGAAGTGAGGTAGAAAGTTGTATATAGAGAGATTACAATGTGGAATAAGGCCCTAAGGCTGTTGGTTTTTGCTGCATTAGTAATAGGGCTTATAGTTGTAAGCAGCAGCAGATGATCTGGTTAATTTAGGCGGAAAGGAATTTATTAAAAATACACTGGCTACTTTACAGATTTGTCAGTGAGAGCTAGAGAACCAAACTTGGAACTGTAGCCCGTGCTCAGAACTAGGCTGCAGAACCAGTCCGGTGAGCAAAGCGCTGCTCCTGCTGCAAGACCGGGTCATTGAAGCTCCACTGCTCCAGCTGCCGAGCCAGGACTCAGTGTTTTCACAACCTCCCGCTGCAGAGAGCGAGGATTCTGTGCCACTCTACTCCTTTGTGATAGTAACTCCTGAATCAACATCTGGGGTGACCTGATTGATCATGTGCCTGTGACTCAGTGGGTCAGTGAAAGCAAGTATCTGCTATTTCCAGCGTTTGTAATAGGAGCCAAGTTCTGCTTCTCCAAGGATTCATAAGTTGAAGGATTTTTGCAGTCATAGGTAAGAGATTCATGTGCTTGGGCACCTGCTGAAATGATCCTATATTTTATTTTCTTCACATGTGAATGTCCTTAATTTTTTCCAATTTTGCATCTTTGAATGCTTGGGATGAACCTTATTTGGCCATTCCAAATTATTTTTTTTAGTATAATTCTAGGTCAGGTTGCTCACATTTTATTTAAAACTTTTACATCTACATTAGAAAATAAGAGTGGTCCAGGTTGATGTCAGCATCATGACTAAGACGACTCCATTGTTGCTCCACTTAAACTTGCAACAAGTCATACAACTATAACTCAATAAAGGTTCCCTTGCTTAACACACACACACACACCTGGAAGATTCAGGACATCAGAGGGTGGCGTTTTGAAACGGGGAGTAGGGGAAGTGGCACGGGGGGAAGGACGGGACAGTGGGCATGATGCAGTTCAGCATCCACTGCGACTCCCGCAGGGTGGTAGCAGAGGAGGAGTCAGGGTGCGGCCCTTCTCTGATGGTCTGGAGCATAAGAGGAGAAGAAGTAGTTTCTCACTTGCAAAAGGCCATCTCTCTTCTCCTTTCCCCATCATGGCAGAGCCAGGCAGAGATGGCTGGGAAGCTTAAAACAACAGAACAGTGCTGACAGCCATTACTGGCAGGGGGATGTAGCTGCAAGACTGCTAATTTACCTCCCCTGCCCACACGCCCTGGCAGAGCCTGGTAAAGAAAACTGAGATGACCTAAGCACCACAGCAAAAAGAAAGTAACCCATCCATCAACCTGCTGAATTGTTGAGAGCAAACAGTATCTAAACAAGAAAAAAGTTCATTTCTTCCATGCGCAGACAGAGAAGCAAACCATTAAATACCATAAACAATGAAGGTAACAGAAAGAAAATAAGTCCCCAGAAACCAAACTCAACGTTATGGAAGATGATGATTCAAATGACAAGGAATTTAAGATCGCAGTTATGAAGAAGCTCGGTGTTATACAGAGAAAGACAGTTCAGTGATCTTTACTAAAGAGATTGAAACTATAAGAGAGAACCAAAAAGAAATTCTGGAGCTGAAGAATTCAATAAAGGAGAAGAGGAATACACTAGAGAACACTGAAAATGGAGCAGATCAGAGGGAAGAGTGAACATGAAGATAAAAACTTATAAGTAAAAAACAAAAACAACAACCTATAAAGTGACTCAAGAGGGAGAAGAAAGAGAACTAAGAGGTTGTTGTTGATTTTTTTTAGTTGTTTTTTTTAATGAAAGAACTCTATGAAAACTATCTGACTAAATTAGAAAGAGCAACATAAGGATAATAGGTATACCAAAAGGAGAAGAGAGGGAGATGGGAACACAGAACTTAGTGAAAGAAATACTTGATGAGAACTTCCCAAGCTTATGGAAAGAACTGGACTTTAGAATAGAGGAAGCTCACAGACCAAAGCTAAAAGAACTTCTCCAGGTCACATTTTATTCAAACTGTCAAAATTAATCTTCTGCCCTATGCGGACAGAAGAAGATGGCATCTGCAGGCCAGGAAGAGACTCTCGCCAGGAGCCCATGGCATGCACCCTGACCTGGGACTTCCCGTCTCCAGAATATTCAGAACAAATATCTGTTGTTTAAGTCGGCCATGTGCGTGGTATTTTGTGAGGTAATTTTCTACCTCTGGATGGTATTATTAAAATTAATTTAAAGGCAAATGCATATAAGAATTGGGTATTCTAAAATTCTCAGAAATATAGAAACTAACTCAAATGTTTTTAAAGTTCACGTGATCTGCCCAGCTGGGTGTGGCTGAGCAGTTGAGCATCGACCCAGGAACTAAGAGGTCACTGGCTTGATTCCTGGTCAGGGCATATGCCCAGGTTGTGGCCTTGGTCCCCGGTGGGGGCGTGCAGGAGGCAGCCTAGCAGTGATTCTCTCTCATCATTGATGTTTCTATCTCTCTCTCCCTCTCCTTTCCTCTCTGAAATCAATAAAAAAATATATATTTTAAAAAGTTCATGTGATCTGAAATTAATCCTTAGTAAATAAAAGCTAGCTTAAGTTTATTGGTTTAAGTAAAACAGACATGTCTTTATTATACCTGGGTATAATCCATTTTGTTTGATTGTTTTTACCTGGGTATTATACCTGGGTATAATCCATTTTGTTTGATTGTTTTTACCTATATGCTATTATGTTAGTCATAATAATAGTTATACTTGTTCTTTGGGTTCTTCTATATAGTCCAACTATTTATGATTACTGAACATGTATAAGGTAACTGTTAATACTCTTTTCTTGGCTTATGTAAATATAATACTAGCCTTGCCAGTATGGCTCACTGGATAGAGCGTCGGCCTGCGGACTGAAGGGTCCCGGGTTCGATTCTGGTCAAAGGCTCGATTGGTTGCAGGCTCGATCCCCAGTAGGGGGTGTGCAGGAGGCAGCTGATCGATGTTACTCTCTCATCAGTGTTTCTAACTCTCTATCCCTCTCCCTTCCTTTCTGTAAAAATCAATAAAAAAATATATTTAAAAAAATAATACTAGGTGCCAGATACAGAAAAATGAGACAGAAGGCAAAACTTGGATCATGATAGTTCATAAGATAGAAATGGTTTGGAGTGCTTTATTGCAATGAAGGCCATAGACCAGACTGCCTTCCAATTACCTGTCCCTCCCTTTTGGGGAAATTTTGACCTCAACTATATCCCATAGTTACAGTATTTTGCCATCCCCAATGGTCAACAAAAGACTTCAATATTGACTCCCTAGGAATGAGCCTTCCTAGTGCTGTGAGACCATACTATCTGTCCCAAAGGTTAGTCATCAATGCATCCTTCAGGCTGATTAATGATCAAAAGGGGGGATTGTGGATGAAAAGGGAACTTCTATGGAAAGTAACCCCACAGGCTGATCTAATCATAAATTCCTAACTGGGCAGGACATGGTAGGTAGTTGTGCTCTAGGCCTATAATTTCTTTAGTGAAAGGTTGTTTTGTTTTGTTTTTGTTAATCCTCACCCGAGGATGTTTTTCCACTGATTTTTAGGGAGAGTGGAATGGAGGGGGAGAGACAGAGAGAGAAACATCGATTTGTTGCCTCCCACTGGGGCCGGGGATCAAGCCTGCAACTCTTCAGTCTGCCAGTGGGCTAGTGAAAGGTTTTTAGCCAGCCCTAAAGAGAGCACATAATCTTGTTAACTACCCTATTATTCCAATCCCAACCTTGCTTTCTCCAGTCTTCCTTAGATCACCTCCTGAATTTCAATATACATAAAAGAAGCTGCAAAACTTATTCTCAGGAGTATTTGAGCTCTTGCTCCATGGCATATGTCATCAGTTTGTCTCAAATAGACTCTTATAATTTCAGAAAAGGCTAACAAATGAGAAATCAATAACAAAGAATTATAGAGGCCGCCAGAGGAGACTATAACCTACAAAGGAGACCCCATTAGATTATCATCAATTTTTTAAGCAGAAACATTACAAGACAGGAGAGAGTAGGAGGAATCTTATATAATAAAGAGGGAATATGCAAATTGACCATCACTCCGCCACAAAAGATGGCGGCACCCACAGTAGAGGCGGGGGTTTCCGTAACACAAGATGGCTGCACCCACAGCTGAGGTTGGGTTCCCGTAATGAGCCTTAATGAGCAATCAGCAGGGACCTGAGGCTGCACGCCCCCCAGCCCCTATGGGACTTGACAGGGGACCTCAGGCCATGCCCCCCACCCTGGTGCCAGGCCGGGGGACCTCAGGCCATGCCCCCTGCCTGGCAGGGCTTGATGGGGGACCTCAAGGTGCACCCCCCACCCTGGTGCTGGGCCGGGGGACCTCAGGCTGCTCCCCTCGCCCCCGGCCAGGGGACCTCAGGCCATGCCCCCCTGCCCAGTGGGGCTTGACGGGGGACCTGAGGCTGCACCCCCCTTCTGGTGGAGCTTGATGGGGGACCTGAGGCTGTGCCCCCCCCTCCCAGCATCAGGCCGGGGGACCTGAGGCTATGCCCCCCGCCTGGTGGGGCTTGACCGGGGACCTCAGGCTGCGCCCCCTGCCCTGGTGCCCGGCCAGGGGACTTGAGGCTGCACCCCCTGCCTGGCGGGGCTTGACAAGGATGGGACCCACCGGGTCTAGATCTAGCCCAGTGGAGCGGGGGCTGGCAGGGTCTGGGTCTTATGCAATTTTGAGGTGCACGTGGGTGGGTGGGGACTTGACTCTGGGTCCCATGGTGTGCCCCAGATTCTGACAGGAGGAAGATTTTCATATACATTTTACTAATTTTCTTTCATCTCTGACACTTCTATTATAGAGAAAGGGCAAATAGCAATATTAAAATATTTCCTCTAATTAATCCCCTTTTAATGTGCACAAATTTCGTGCACTGGGCCACTATTATTTATAACATTGAAAGAGAAGAACTATCAGCTAATCATAATATATCCAGCAAAAATCATCCTTTATGCCCTAGCTGGTTTGGCTCAATGGTCAGAGCGTCAGCCCAAGGACTAAAGAGTCATGGGGTTGATTCCATCAAGGGCATGTATCTCGGTTGCAGATTCAATCCCTGGCCCCATGCGGGAGGCAACCAGTCAATGTGTCTCTCACATTGATGTTTCTCTCTCTCTCTGTCTCTCCCCCTCCCTCCACTCTCTCTAAAAAATCAATGGGCCCTAGCTGGTTTGGCTCAGTAGATAGAGCATCGGCCTGCAGATTGAAGGGTCCTGGGTTCAATTCCAGTCAAGGCCATATGCTCAGGTTGCAGGCTCAATCCCCAGCAGGGGGTGTGCAGGAGGCAGCCAATCAATGATTCTCATCATTGATGATTCTCTCTCTCTCCATTCCTCTCTGAAATCAATAAAAATATATTTTAAAAAATGAATGGAAAAAATTTCCTTGGGTGAGGATTAACAAAACAAAATAAAAATTATCGCCCTAACAGCCGTGGGCAAACTACGGCCCGCGGGCCGGATCCGGCTGTTCTATCCAGTTCTCTTGCTCTCCCCTCCGCTCCTTTACTTTGAATTTATATTAGTTCACACAAACACTCCATCCATGCTTTTGTTCCGGCCCTCAGGTTCAGTTTAAGAACCCATTGTGGCCCTCGAGTCAAAAAGTTTACCCACCCCTGCGCCTAACCGGTTTGGCTCAGTGGGTAGAACGTCGGCCTGCGGCTGATTGATGTTTCTCTCTCATCAATGTTTCTAACTCTCTATTTCTCTCCCTTCCTCTCTGTAAAAAATCAATAAAATATTTTTTAAAATAAAGGAAATTGAAACAGCAATCACAAACTCCCCACACAGACACCCAAAAAAGTTCAGGACTAGATGGCTTCACTGGTGAATTCTACCAAACATTCAAAGATTTAATACCACTCTATCTCAACCTATTTTTAAAAATTGAGGAGGAGGAGGATATACTTCCTAACTCATTTTATGAGCCCAACATTATCCTGCACTGTTATTCAACATAGTACTGGAAGTCCTCGCTAGAGAAATTAAACAAGAAAAAGACCAAAAAAAAAAAAAAGGCATCCAAATTGGGAATGAAGAAAACTGTGGCTACTTGCAGATAACATGATTCTATATATAGAGAACTTTAAAGACTAAAAAAAAAAAAAAAAAAAAAGAACTAGTAGAAATCATAAACCAACACTGTAAAGTTGCAGGACACAAGATCAATATACAAAAATTCATTGCACTAACAATGAAACATCAAAAACAGAAATGAAGAAAGTAATCCCAAGTGCAACAAAAGGGATAAAATACCTAGGAATAAACTTAACAAAGAAGGTGAAGGACCGATACCCAGAAAACTGTAAGACATTGTTGAAACTGAAGAAATGGAAAAATATTCCATGTTCATGGACTGGAAGAATTAACATTGTTAAAATAGCCATATTACCTAAAGCAATATGCAGATTTAATGCAATCACTATAAAAACCCCAATAGCATTTTTTTTTACAGAAACAGAACAAAAAAAATTCTCAAATTTGTATGGAAACACAAAAGACCAAAAATAGCCAAAGCAACTAAAAAACAAATAAACAAACAAAACAAAGCCAGAGGTATCACACTCCCTGACTTCAAACTATACTACAAAGCTACAATAATCAAAACAATATGGTATTGGCAGAACTACAGATATCCAGACCAACGGAACAGAATTGAGAGCCCATAGAAATAGAAAACAGACACACAGATATAGAGAATAAGCGGATGCTTGACAAAGCGGAGGGGGATGGAAAATGTTTTTAATTTTATAAAGAATTGAGAGCCCAGCCCTAGATGGTTTGGCTCGGTGGATAGAGCATTGGCCTGTGGACTGAAGGGTCTCAGGTTCGATTCCAGTCAAGGGCATGTGCCTTGGTTGCGGGCACATACCCAGTAGGGAGTGTGCAGGAGGCAGCTGATCAATGTTTCTCTCTCATCGATGTTTCTAACTCTCGATCTCTCTCCCTTCCTCTCTGTAAAAAAATCAATAAAATATCTTAAAAGAAAAAAAGAACTCACAACTCAACAGCAACAAAACAAACAATCCAAATAAAAATTGGCAGAAGATCTCATTGGCAGAAGATCTGAATAGACACTTCTCCAAGGAAGACATACATGTGGCCAACAAATATATTTTTAAAATGTTCAGCATCACTAGTAATAAGGGAAATGCAAATCAAAACCACAGAATACCACCTCACACGGTTAGAATGGCTACTATCAGTAAGACAAGAGATAACAAATGTTGCAGAGGATGTGGAGAAAGGGAACCTTCATATATTGCTGGTGGGAATGTAAACTGGTGCAGCCACTCTGAAAAGCAGTATGGATGCTCCTCAAAAAATTAAGAATAGAGTTAACATATGCCCAGCAATCTCTCTCCTGGGCATCTTCCCAAAATTTTTGAAAATACTTATTTGTAAAGACATATGTACCCCTATGTTCATTGCAGCACTATTTACAATAGCCAAGACGTGGAAATAACAAAAGTGTCCATTAACAAGTGATTGGACAAAGATGTGCTTCATATATAGGATGGAATACTATGTGGCCATAAAAGATGAAATATTGCCATTTGTAACAACGTGGATGGATCTTGGGAGTAGTATGCTAAGTGAAATAAGTCATACAGAAAAGGACAAGAACTGTAATGATTTCATTCATGTAAAATAAAAAACAAAAAGCAATAAATGAAACAAAAAGACAAACTCATAGGTATAGACAACAGAATAGTGTTTACCAGAACGGGGGAGGGAGTAAGGAAGGATGAGATGGGTAAAGGATGTCAAATATATGGTGATAGAAGGAGACGAGACTTTGGGTGGTGAACATACAATATAGCATACACAAATATCATATTATAAAGGTGTATATCTGAAACTTATATAATGTTATTATTAACCAATGTCACCCTAATAAATTTAATTTTTAAAAGTATAGAGCCTCGGCCTAGCCGGTTTTGCTCAGTGGATAGAGTGTTGGCCTGCTAACTGAAAGGTCCCGGGTTCAATTCCTGGTCAGGAGGGCACATGGCCGGGCTGTGGGCTCGATCCCCAGTGGGGGTTTGCAGGAGGCAGCCGATCAATGATTCTCTCTCATCATTGATGTTTCTCTCTCACACTCCTTCTTCCTCTCTGAAATCAATTTAAAAAATTTAAAAAAAAGTATAGAGCCTCATAAGTTAAAAATAAAGAAAATGAGAGTGGCCCATAGATTTCTTTTGAGGGGCTTTGTCTTTTTCTGTTTTTGTTCTGCTTTGTTATGAGAGTGGCCTTGTAAAGTAAGTTGGGAATTTTTATATTCTCTGGAAAAATTAGAGCTCATAGGGATTTTCCGTTCTATGCAGGCTTGGTGGAATTCACCTATAAAACCATCTGGACCTCATGCCTTTGGAGGGATAGCTCCTTGAATACCTTTCCAATTCCTACCATAATTATTGCTCTGTTGAGATTTCTACATGTTGAGTCAAACTTGGTAATTGATATTTCTACTAAAATATACATTTAATGTGCCTGCTCAAAATTACTATTGCAAGTTTGAACATTTATACTTTTATCATCTTTTAAAATCTCCATATCTATAGTAATAACCCCTAGTATTGTTTATTTGTATTTTCTCTCTTCCTTCTCCTGCCCCTTCTTTCTTCATCAGACTTACCAAAGATTGGTCTATTTTATTGGACCAGTCGAAGAACTAATTAGTTTTACTAGTCAATTGCTGTGCTTTTCCTATTTGATGATGAATGTCTAGTTTTATCGTTAATAATGCCTCATACTTTGAGCTTATTTTCATGTCCTCTTTTTACATTCTTGAGTTGAAATCTTAGTTCACTAAAAAGATTGAAAATACAATCATTTTTGCTTTTTAGGTAAATCCACTTAAATTACACTTTTCATGGGAGTGCCACTGTGTGTCATCTCACATGCTTTCTCATTAATAGTGTTGTTGAGCCCATTTCAACTGAACTTTAATTTCAATTATTATATTTTCAGTTCTAAAATTTCCGTTTGGGCCCTGACCGGTGTGGCTCAGTGGATGGAGCGGCGGCCTGCGGACTGAAGGGTCCCAGGTTCGATTCTGGTCAAGGGCATGTACCTTGGTTTCGGACACATCCCCAGTAGGGGGTGTGCAGGAGGCAGCTGATTGATGTTTCTCTCTCGTAGATGTTTCTAACTCTCTATCCCTCTCCCTTCCTCTCTGTAAAAAATCAATAAAATTTCCATTTGGTTCTTCTTTAGACCTATTTCTTTGCTAAAGCTTTTTATCTTTTTCTTTGTTTCAAGCAAGTCATAATTTCTTGTTAAAGCATTTTTATCGTGGCTGCTTGAAAATATTTTTTCAGATAATCCTAACACCTCTCTCCTTTGCGTGTTGGCAGCTGCTGATTGTCTTTTTTTTTATTCAATTTGAGATATTCCCAATTCTTTTTTAAAAATATATTTTTATTGATTTCAGAGAGGAAGAGAGAGGGAGAGAGAGATAGAAACATCAACGATGAGAGAATCATTGATTGGCTGCCTCCTGCACGCCCCCAACTAGGGATCAAGCCCACAACCCGGGCATGTGCCCTCCTGACCAGGAATCGAACCTGGGACCCTTCAGTCCACAGGCCAACGCTCTATCCACTGAGCCAAACCACCCAGGGCCTTCCCAGTTCTTGGTAAGAGGAATGATTTTCAAGGGCAACATGGACATTTTTTAATGCTAAAATTGTGTTTATTTTAAACCAAAAAGGTCTGATACTCGTTCCTGTTATAACATTTTCAGAGGAAAAGGGAAAACACAGGAGGCAGGAGAGGGGATGGGTTGCCAGCATGCGCCTTCTAAGCAGGTCCCTGCAGTGGCTCGCAGGAGCCCTGGGCCCAGGGCGCCCTAGGACTCGCCAACACTCTCTCATTTCATCTGTCATCCAACTATCATTTCTGGTCAGTGCGTGTTACGTACTAAAATTCATGAAAACCTCATAAAACCGGTCCGCAGCAAGTCCCTGCAAGCAGTCATCCCCAAGCTCGGCTTTCACCTGTGCGGGCAGGCAGAGTTGACGCTTGAAAACACATCCACCCAGACCTATGGGTGGCCCCCACGGAAACAGTAAGGTACAGCACGTGGCCCTGGCCATCCCCACGCACTGGAGCCGCCCCTACCGCCCTCGGCCCCAACCCTCGATGCGTGGCTGCAGAGGAGGGGCTTCCATCCGAGGCGAGAGGCTGCGGAGTGAGCGGTGCGCGGCCTACCGGGCAGCAGAGCTGGCAGCCCCTCGCCGGGTGCCACCTCTTCGCACGACTCCAGTGCACAGGGGCTCGCCACCGGCCTGGGCAGATGCCACGAGACATCTGGGCCCCTTCCGCATCTCCTCCCTCTCCCCGGCCAGCCTCTTCATCTCAGCAGCTCGCTCAGCAGGTGCCGGTTCGGCTTGTTCCTCTGGACCACTGCCGCAGCTCAGCTGCGCTCTTGTCCGAGGTCTCCTGTTTGGCCGGCTTGTTGCTTTCGTGGCCGTGCATGCGCGTAAAGACCCCCAGGTCCTGACATGTGGGCGCAGCAGCTGAAGCATTTCCCCAGAGGATGTTTCCCGATTCTTATTCTTACACCAGCGCGCGCTGTGTGCTTGGCGCACGCCAAACATGGACATTGTTGTATTATTTTATGAGACTCTGGGCCTTATTTAACCCTCCTGTTTTAGCCGGTTTTCTCTGACAGGGCTCTGGGGGGTCAGGGGGGGTGCTGCCTTTTCACCGTCAGATGAAAGTAGCCCTTCAAGGTCCAGCTCAGCCTCTGTTGACATCTGCTGGAGGCGAGGGCCTCCTCGCTGCAGCGTGAGGGGGAGGGTTCCAGTTCCCACAGGGGCTGCACTGCCACCTGGGGAGGACGTAATGAGCGAAGGCCTCCTCTGACACAGCCCAGCAGGGAGGCTGAGGGATGCCTCGCCACTGCCAATCTGGGACTGAAGTCCCGGCACCCACGTGGTCTTACTGACCCTGCAGTGTGGGAGGCCTCATTTCCAGCTGGTGGGGGAGGGAGAGTAGGGAGAGGGGGGATGAAAGTCCCCACTCCCTACTTGACCTTCTCGGAAACCACCCTGGTGAGAGTTGGGGTGCCTCATTATCTCCCGGGAAGAGTGGAAGTCTAGGCTCAGCACTGGTGTGGTTGTGGGTGTGGGTGTGGCACCGTTTTTCTGTGGTATTTGGCTGGAATAGAGTGGTTATTTTCCAAGTTTTCTCTCTTGTTAGGCTGCCCCTTTCCTGGTCCTTTGGCTAGAGAGAGCAGGTTTTTGTTGTGGTTTTATTTTGTTTGCTTTTCTTGTTTTGTCTGCGCCTTGGTGTCCAGCCTGCTGACTTCACTTCCAAGACGGGGGTGAGTGAAGTTAAAAGAAAACCCAGGAAACTCACCGTCCTCATGCTGTTCCTTGGGTTTCGAGGTCCCTAGCCTTTCTGCCTTCTTCTCTCCACCTCTTATCTTCTTATGACCCATGCCGGTCAGGCAATAAATAGAGGCTTTTAAGAAAGAAAAAAAAAGTTTGATAATGTTCTCTGCTGGGAAGGGTATGATGACACAGGCATTCTCACACTCTGTTGGTGTGAATGCTTTTTTTCGGAGAACAATTTGGCAAAAGGCATCAACAGTTTAAAAAATGCATGAACTCTGCCCCAGCAATTTCACTGCTAGGAATTAACCCTATGGATATATTTGCAAAAGTATGCCAAAGATAAATGCATAAATACGTTCGCATAGTTTGTCATTGCAAAACCCCAAATGGTTAGCACTTAAATGTCTATCCATTGGGAACTGGATAAAGTATCTATGGTACATTCATGCAGTGGAACACTGTGCAGCAGTTTAAAAGAACAATGAAGACTTGTATGTACTGATACGGGCCAATCTCAACAAAAGCTGCAGAATAGTAAACATAGTCTGATGCCATATATATATATATATATATATATATATATTTATTTATATTTATATTTATATTTATATTTATATTTATATTTATATATTTATATATTTATATATTTATATATTTATATATTTATATATTTATATAAATATATATATATTTACATGTGCTGGACTTTAGGAAGATTTACAGCTAACCGTGGCTGCCAACCTTTGGGAGAAAGAAGGGGTAGAAACAAGCTTTGGGTTTTCATTATGTCCTTCTGCACTCTTCAATTGTTATAGTGATGGCATGTATTACCTTTTTTATCAGAAGGGTTTTTCAGGTCAATCAATTGATGTGTGTTATGAGGCATTTTTTTTCTTTATACTAGTTTATTTCTTCTTTTTTAGTGTTCTTTGTTTTTCTTTTCAAATATATTTTTATTGATTTCAGAGAGGAAGGGAGAGGGAGAGAGAGATTGAAACATCAATGATGAGAGAGAATCACTGATCAGCCTCCTGCATGCCCCACGCTGGGGATTGAGCCCACAACCGGGGCATATGCTCTGACTGGGAATGAAACCGTGACCTCCTGGTTCATAGGCTGATGCTCAACCACTGAGTCACGCCAGCTGGCGTAGTTTGTTTGTTTTTTTAATCCCAATGTCTTTAAGTCAGGAAAAGGAGGATTTACTAGAAGGATGCTGATGTTCCTCATTCAAGCAGCCTGTAGGAGGAGACAAATGCAGCCGGGCCTCTGGAATTTCTGGGGCCAGGGCCTGGGATACTGGAGGCCTTTTTTTTTTTTTTTTTTTTTTTTTTTTTGTCTCTGCTTGTCTTTGTGTACCAGCTGCATTCTCTCTCATTCATGTAAAAAATGGGGAATGAACATGGCTGCCTTGTGCATCTAAATTTATATCTTGCCCTGGCTGGTTGCTCAGTGGTTAGGACCTTGGCTGGGAAACCAAAGGGTCATGGATTCAATTCCTGGTCAAGGGCACATACCTTAGTTGCAGGTTTGATCCCCAGCCCAGTTGGGCCTCGTGCAGGAGGCAACCAATTGATGTGTCTCTCTCACATCAATGTCTCTCTCTCTCCCTCTTTCCTTCCCTCCTCCATCCCTTTCACTCTCTCTAAAATTTAATCAATGGGAACATAGCATTGGTGAGGATTAATAACAACAACAAAAATGTGAAGGTTATATCTTGCCCTCCTACAGCAAAGAAAGACTGACTTCCTCAGTTCCTGCTTGACAATATTCTCAGGGAAGGGCTTTCTTTGGCCAGGTGTTCTGGATCCATCAACTCTGGCCAGAGGTGAGGAGTCTCTAAGTACTTGGCAGAGCCTCTGGAGTCACATGGCTGGAGACGAACAGTTCTTGGTAGATGGGAGGGTGCTGGGAAGATAAGGCACTCGTTTGTATTTATTTATTTTTTTAAATCCTCACCCGAGGATATTTTTCCACTGATTTTTAGAGAGAGAGGGAAAGACAGAGAGAAACAGCGATGTGAGAGAAACACATCGATTGGTTGCCTCCTGCACGAGCTGGGGAGGGGCCTGCAACCAAAGTATATGCCCTTGACTGGAATCAAACCCAGAACCCTTCAGTCCGCAGGCCGACGCTCTATCTACTAAGCCAAACCGGCTAGGGAAGGCACTCATTTTTTAAAATTAATTGGGATGATGTTGGTTACTAAGATTACATAGGTTTTTTGGGTGTTTTTTTTTAAAATATATTTTATTGATATTTTTACAGAGAGGAAGGGAGAGGGATAGAGAGTTAGAAACATCGATGAGAGAGAAACATCGATCAGCTGCCTCCTGCACACCCCCTACTGGGGATGTGCCTGCAACCAAGGTACATGCCCTTGACCGGAATCGAACCTGGGACCCTTCAGTCCACAGGCCAACGCTCTATCCACTGAGCCAAACCAGCTAGGGCAAGTTTACCTTTCTATGATACATGATCTGTATAATGCATTGTGTGCCCACAACCCAAGATCAAATCATCTTCCATCACTATATATTTGAAGGCACTCATTCATTTATTCAGTAAATTTTTATTGCATGCCTATTATGTGCTGGGCTCTGTGCTATGTGCCTGGAACACGGTAAACCAGCAAGGTCTCAGTGACCGGAGAGCTTAGGTTCCAGTGAGGAAGACAGCCTAGAAATCAGTGTCTGCTCCCTGTCCTAGCTCAGCCAATCCACTCTCCCAATTTACAAAAGGGTCTCTTTCTGTTGTGTCAGAGGGGGCCCCTCAGTCAGAGCAGCTTGGGGATATTTCCACTGTGAGGGCACTGATGACTAAGAAAGAGAAGCTTGGCCTGGCCAATGGGGACAGCTGCAGCTGTTCCGAGTTACCAGCCAAGAGCCAGTAGGTGAAGGGAGTGGCTTCCTGTTGAGCTGAGATCTTTGAGTCTAGCTTGGAAGTTAAGGCGTCTCAGAAACAAAATTGTCAGAGAGCCCACTAAGGATCTGTGGAATTTTTATTATAAAAATACAAAACCCAGGTCTGAGTTCGGTGCCTCACTCCACCAACTTGAAAGAAAGTCTCAGTCCCTCAGACAATTGAGATCCTGAGCAAACAGCAAAAAGAAAAGAAAGAAAGAAAAAAAGATGGCTCAGCTCTGTGCCAGCACTAGTGGGATGGACTGCGGCCAGGAGCCGGGCAGGGGAGGAGGGAGGGGTGAGGGGTGAGTGGCCCTCCTGGCGACTACATAAGGGAAGGTTTCTTTTTAAGAGATTTTATATATATATATATATATATATATATATATATATATATATATATATATATATATATAATTTCAGAGAGAAGAAGGGAGAGGGAGAGAGAAACATCAATGATGAGAGAGAATTGATTGGCTGCCTCCTGCATGCCCCCTACTGGGGATTGAGCACGCAACCCAGGCATGTGCCCTTGACCACGGCCCCTTCCGTACACAGGCCGAAGCTCTATCTACTGAGCCAAACCAGTGAGAGCAGTAGGGGAAGGTTTCTGATGTGCAGACTTTGCAAGAGATGTTGGTGGGATTCACTAGTCTGAGCAAGACCTTCACCTATGAGTTACAGTCCCAGCCAGGGGTCCTGCAGCAAGCTACAGTCCCAGCCAGGGGTCCTGCAGCAAGCTACAGTCCCAGCCAGGGGTCCTGCAAGCAAGCTACAGTCCCAGCCAGGGGTCCTGAAACAAGTTACAGTCCCAGCCAGGGGTCCTGCAGCAAGGTGCTCTGTGGTGAATGTGATACACGGTGGGCTAATGACCCAAGCAGCAACACGGGGCTTGGGCAGCAAGGAATGAGGATTTCTACGCACTCTCCCTCCCCCTAAACTGCTCTCCCACATGCAGGCTGTTGGTCCAGATGTGGCTTTGCCTCACTACTGTATGTTTTTAAAAAATATATAGTTTTATTGCTTTCAGAGAGGAAGGGAGAAGATAGAAATATCAATGATGAGAGAGAATCATTGATCAGCTGCCTCCTGCACACCCCACACTGGGGACCTAGCCTGCACCCGGGCATGTGCCCTGACCTGGAAGCTAACCATGACCTCCTGGTTCATAGGTCAACTCTCAACCACTGAGTTACACCAGCCAAGTGGCTCCTGTTTTTTTATCCTTTTGACAGTTCTGGTGATACTGTCTGCTTATAAGCCTTCCTCTGCTCCTTGAGGCCATGTCTTACTCATCTCTATAATAACAGCATCTGGCCCTGTTCGGGGAGTGTTGCAGGTGCCCACTAGTGTTTGAATAAATATCTGTTTATCACAACTCTTTGCCCAGTCCCTAATCTAGAGGCTCTGGAATAAGCAGCATCACAGATTTTATAATCAGTATATGTATCAGCCACATGCAAAAAGGTGAGATGGGCCAAGTAGATTCTTTCTGGGGGTCTGAAGTGGAAAACGTGGAATGATAAGGCAGCAGAGGAAGCATAGAAGTTTCAAAGATGTGTGGGAAATGGATAAACTTGTCTGGTCTTTAGTGTCCGTGCTTGTAACATGGGGACCGCACAGGTAGAGGAAGGAGACCCCCAAAATGGCCATGAAAGTGTTTTGTGAAGTGTAAAATGAACACAGGTAAAAATGATTAATAAAGCTTATCGATAAGTCTCATGCATTATTGCCAATCTATTTCTGTGACCTTACACCTGATCTGAGAGTCCTCTTTTATACATTCAGCACAATGGTAACTGCGTTGCTGGATTGGCTTGAGGAGGCAATGCGTAAGGCATAAAAAGTGCTTCTTAGTTCAGTACCTCCCACCCATGAAGAAATATATGGGTAGCTTCTTTTAAAAAATGTTTTTATTGATTTTAGAGATCATCGATGTTTCGCCAGTCATGAGAGGATCAGTGCTGTTACTAGGGATCTAGTTAATTTTAAAGGGAGAGAGAAAGAGAAAAAGGAAGGGGGCGGGGAGAGGGAGAGAGAGAAAGAGAAACATCGATTGGTTACCTCCCATATGCACCCCACTGGGATGAAACCCGAAACCTGGGGATGTGCCCTGACCGGAATTGAACCTGTGACCCTTCAATGCGTGAGATGCTCAACGGAGCCACATAGGCCAGGGCTGGATAGCTTCTTAAAAAAGATTCCTGGCATCCCATCTTTGCCATCTTCCTAAATTGGAATTCTTTGGGGATGGAGACTAAACATCTGAATTTTAAATAAGTATCCTTGGTGATTGATTAGGGTGGTCCAGGGAGACTTTAAGAAACTGAAAGGATCAATTAAGTTGTGTGTGTGTGTGTGTGTGTGTGTGTGTGTGTGTTAGGGGTGGTGAAGACAGTACTATCATATGTGGCCACGAGGTGGCAGCAGAGAGAGAGAGGCAAGGAGAGGGGTTGGGAGTGGGCGGACTTGGGGATGGGTTGTGGGAGGAGCTGGGCCCTATATTTCAGCAGGTCATCTTTGCCAGCTGAAGTCTATTACTGCAGACTACTCCCCTGTGACCGCCTGTCTCATTACCAGGTCTTTACAGACACTTTGCTTTTGCCAAACTCTGCCAGCAGAAACCGCACCAGTGTGACCTTGGCTGGGCTGGGGGGTGGTAATGTGTGTTCCACGTGGGTATGAGGCAAGGGATGTCACCTGCACAAGGCAGCTTATTGAAAGGGCATCAGTGCATGTTGAAAGCAGGGTTTCTCCATCCCCCTGCTGCCAGGCTTGTGGTTCCAGGTGCTCTTAAAGGACCTGTTCACCTGAACTCAGCCTGCTCCAGTCATGAGAGGAGGAGCTCTGTTGCTGGGAAGCTGGCTGAAGTCCAAGCAAAGGATGCTGGGATGGGGTGGTGGCAGGGAACATGGGATGAGGCAGCTGTCTCTGGAAGCAGACAAGATGTCCCTGGCTTCAGTAGGGGTGGGGCAGTAAGAGGATTAGGTGACAGTCCCCTAACTCAGCCCGGAACTAACACCCTCCTCCCCCTCACTCATGAGCCTTGGCCTGCCCCGCTCCAAGCCTGCCCAAGTTCAGAATAACCCTGAGGACCAGACAGCAGGATGGCAGGGGCTCTGCTCAGCGCCCTATTCCTCTTGCAGCTTCTCGGTATGGACAGGGGTCAGGGGGGGTGGTTGGAGACACACACACACACACACACACACACACACACACACACACACACATGGAGACACTAACATAAACAAGACCAAGACAGAGACCAAGATGTAGACTGGGTTGCAATATTTGGTCCCCAAGCACAATAACATCGGTTCAGAAGACACTCATGGAAAAATACAGTCTCAGAGGCAGGCAGAGCCCTGGGCAGATTCGGAGGGAGCAGAGGGGGGAGGCCCCCTAGCCTCTTCGTCTCAAGTGACTCTACTGCTTGTCACCATCCCCAGGCCGAGGCGAGGGGAAGAATGAGGAGTTGCGCCTTTATCACCATCTTTTCGACAATTATGACCCAAAATGCAGGCCTGTGAGGGGGCCTGAGGACACTGTCAGCATCAACCTCAAGGTCACCCTGACCAACCTCATCTCACTGGTAAGATACCCACCTCCATTCCCAGCACCATCTCTGAGCTTGAAATTCCACTTCTGGCCCCAACCAGCGAGCGCCGTCCTAAAGCTCACGAGTGGCCCTGGAATCCCTCCTCATCTCCCCCACGCAGAACGAGAAAGAGGAGACCCTCACCACCAGCGTCTGGATTGGAATCGTGAGTCAAATCTGGGAGACAGTGCGAGGTCTTGTCCAGGGAGCCCCTTTCACCCAAACTCTTCGTGGGCACCAGGTGGGAGATGCAGGACACATATCCTTCCGTCCCACCCCTTAGGACTGGCACGATTACCGACTCAACTTCAGTAAGAAGGACTTTGGGGACATAGGAATCCTGCGGGTCCCATCACAACTCGTATGGCTACCAGAGATTGTGCTGGAAAACAAGTAAGGGCGAACGGAAACCAGGCTGTTCGAAGCCAAGGCCTGAGGGGGCTGGGTTGGCCCTGGTTGGGGCGGGTGGTTGCTGGGAGGGCGAGGGGTTGCGGACCTCCGCGAACGCCGGGTTTCTGGGAGCCCACAGCATCGACGGCCATTTCGGTGTGGCCTACGACTGCAACGTGCTGGTCTACGAGGGCGGCTACGTGAGCTGGCTGCCCCCCGCCATCTACCGCAGCACCTGCGCCGTGGAGGTCTCCTACTTCCCCTTCGACTGGCAGAACTGCTCGCTCGTTTTCCGGTGGGAAGAGTTCCTTGGGGGCCCGGACCTTTACGGATTAGGGGAGCAGGGGGTGGCGTCCTATGGGGAAACACTAATCTGGGGGCGGGGCTTTGTGCTGAGGGCGGAGCCAGGCTCTGGAATGGGTGGGGCTGCTCCAGCGAATTTGAAGTAGGGGAGAAAATAGCATGATTTGGGTAACGGGGTGGGGCGTTATTACCCCGCCAGACTCCAGCATCCAGGACAGGGCCTGAGGCTAGGGCCTGGGTCCGAGTTTCTGGGGTGGGGGCCCCCTGCCTCCACAGCTCTCAGACGTACAATGCCCAAGAGGTGGAGTTCGCCTTTGTGGTGGGAGATGACGGCGAACCCATCAGCAAGATCGATATTGACACGGAGGCCTATACCGGTGAGGTCCCCTCCTGCTCCTAAAACCCGCTTCCAGACGGGTCCAGATAAGGGACTTGCAAAGTGGGGCTGCCCCAGACCATCAATCCTAGGGACCGACTTTGGCAACCGCGCTTTAATTTGCCCTTTTCCTGAAATTATTCTCGATGGTCGGACCAGTCCTACCTCCTCGCGGTCGTTCCATACCGCACCCGGAATACCCTTTCGGCCCTGCCCGAATAGCCCGCATGCCGGCGGCCCAAGGCCCAAGCGATCCAGCCCCCCTGTCCCACGCACCCCGGTCCTGCCCGCCGCCGAGAGCAGGCTGAGCGCGTCACCCGTCCTGCAGAGAACGGCGAGTGGGCCATCGACTTCTGCCCTGGGAAGATCCACCGCCAGGACAGGGACCCCGCTGACGGTCGAGGGGACATTGACATCGTATACTGGCTCATCATCCGCCGGAAGCCGCTCTTCTACATCATTAACATCATTGTGCCCTGCGTGCTCATCTCGGGCCTGGTGCTGCTCGCCTACTTCCTGCCGGCGCAGGGTGAGGAGTCGCCCCAACCCGAAAGTGGGGTTCGTTCTGGGGAATGGTGGGGGGGGGGGCAGCAGCTCTCACTGGGCGCTCCCTCCAGCCGGCGGCCAGAAATGCACCGTCTCCATCAACGTCCTGCTCGCCCAGACCGTCTTCCTGTTCCTAATTGCCCAGAAAATCCCAGAGACGTCTCTGAGCGTGCCGCTGCTGGGCAGGTGAGGGCACGAGGGTCCCCAGGGTCCCGACGGTGCCCACGCGGAGCGCGAAGGGCGGAGCCAGACTGGCACGGGGCGGAGCTAAGAGGGTTGGGTCGGAGTGGGCGGGGCCAAAACCAAATGACTCTGGAGCACCTTTGGCTGCTTCGTCTCCGCGTGGGCTTTATTTGAACGCAGGGTGGGCCTGGGACGACTGTGGGTTCTCCGGTCCCCCATCCTCTGCACTGCCGCTGGACGCCACCTTGAGGTCTTCTGAGTATCTCTGTTGCCGGGGGCGGGGAGGGAGGCGGCTCCGTGTCTCCCCAACCGCGCCGCCTCTGGCTCCCAAATCACCTCCCCATCCCGAACTCACCGGTTCCCCGGGGGTTCCGAGATCCAGCTAGCTTCCGCATTGCTGCAGGAATGAGGCGGACCCCGGTAGACCCCGTCCGCATAGGCACAGCCATGCCCCCTGGAGCAGGAACCGTGCGCTCGCGCCCACCGCAGCCCCCACTTGCCGAGTGCCTTGTCCCGCAGCCTGGGCCACCCGGGCCAGCGCGCCACCAGGATCTCCGGCGTTCGGGGCGGGGCCCGCGTTGCTGTTGTCTCCGCCGAGTCCCCGCACCTCCTGCTGCAGCCACAGGGCTGAGATCTTCATTGGGGGTACCGGAGTTAGCTGGGGGTGCAGAGGTCCCTATCCCCCTTCCCGCCCCTCCTCAGCCCCCCAGCGCCCTACCTCTAACAAGGTGGTGCCGAAGTTCACGACGCTGGCTGCGGCTTCTCTTAGCAGCAGCCCCAGGGTGGGCTCCGGAGCGGGCGGCTCCCGCAACTTCAGCTCCGTGAACCTCTGCTCCAGATACTCGTGGGCCGCGGCCACAGCGAGCTCCAGCGAAGACAGAAGCGGGGGCTGGAGGGCCACCTGGAGAAGGAGCAGGGGCAGTGGAGCCGGCGGGTCATGGGACAGAGGTCGCGGTGGGGGCCGCTGGAGACCTTCCCCGGGGGTCTCGAGGTGCTACCCTCAGGCCGGGCCACGGGCGCCGCCTCACCTCCGTGGAGCTGTGGAAGTGGTAGACCCACAGCAGGGTCTCCAGGGAGCTGGGGGTCCCCTTCATGGCTGCCACGAGTGGCAGGGAAGGGAGAGGGCCGGGGAGCGCGAGGGGCCCCGCAGAGGAGCGGTGGGGAGGCCCCACTCCTGGCAGCGAGGTGTGTTTGTGAGGTCAGAGGACCAGGCTCCACCTGCGGCTCGGGGCCGGGGGGTGGGGGGGGAAGGGTGTGACGTCACGCACTCCGGGCTCCTCAGGTACCTCATCTTCGTCATGGTGGTTGCCACGCTCATTGTCATGAATTGCGTCTTCGTGCTCAACGTGTCTTTGCGGACGCCCGCCACTCACGCCACGTCCCCGCGGCTGCGCCACGTAAGTGCGGGGCGGGGGCGGGGGCGGGGCGAGAGGCGGGCCTTGAGCTGAGCACCGCCCCGCCCGCCCCGCCCCTAGGTCTTGCTAGAGCTGCTGCCGCGCCTCCTGGGCTCGGGCGCGCCACCGGAGACCCCCGGGGCAGCCTTGCCCCCGAGGCGGGCATCGTCCGTGGGCTTATTGCTCCGCGCCGAGGAGCTGATACTGAAAAAGCCGCGGAGCGAGCTCGTGTTTGAGGGGCAGAGGTACCGGCACGGCACCTGGACCGGTGAGCAGCGTGGCCGGGTGGGCCACCGGGGGCGCTGGAAGCAGGGGAGGCCTTAATAACCCACCGGGCTGCTCCCCCTTCCCGCAGCTGCCCTCTACCAGAGCCTGGGCGCCGCCGCCCCCGAGATCCGCTGCTGTGTGGATGCTGTGAACTTCATGGCCGAGAGCACCCGAGACCAGGAGGCCAGCGGCGAGGTGGGGCCGGAGTCAGGGGCGGGGGTGCGCTGCCGAGGCCTCCCCACCAGCGTTTGTGCTGCAGGTTCCTGCAGCCTGTAGGGACTCAGCTCGCGCCCGCCCCTTCCTAGGAGGTGTCCGACTGGGTGCGCATGGGGAAGGCCCTGGACAACATCTGCTTCTGGGCGGCGCTGGTGCTCTTCACTGTGGGCTCCAGCCTCATCTTCCTGGGGGGCTACCTAAACCAGGTTCCCGACCTGCCCTACCCACCGTGCATCAAGACCTGAGCTGGTGGCCGCACTGATTTCCAGGAGAAAATAGATTTTGAAAAACAAGTTGCTACCACTGCTATATTATGATCCTTTACCAACAGGGATAGATAATAAATCAGTATTTTGTAAACACATGTTGCGTGTGCACAAGTGTGTAGGTCTGGTGACTGTGCAGGGATTAGAGGAAAGACTTTTTAAAAATTGTTATTGATTTTGGAGAGGGATATAAGTATCAATAAGAGAGAATCATTGATTGGCTGCCTCCTGCATGCCCACACCGGGGATCGAGCCCATAACCTGGCATGTGCCCTGACCCGAATTGAACCGTGACCTCCTGGTTCACAGGTCCCCGCCCAACCACTGACCCAGCCAAGATGGTGGTTCAAACAGCTCTTGAATGCCAATCCTCTGGGAAGCAAAGACCATCCTTGATTCAGCCTTGTTGACCTTCCAGTTTTGCGCAGGCTCCAGCCGTGTAGGACCTTCTAGCCCTGTGAGCTTCTAAGCTGGCAGCTATTTGATAGCCACACGGGAGACACCGTTGCAGGACTGGCACTTACGGAGTCTAGAGCCAGGAAGCAGGTCCCTCTGGCCTGGCCCTGTTGGAGCAGCTGGGACCAAATGCCTTCAGGGCAGGCCCCACAGGCCCCCAGGGAATGAGGCTGCAGATGCCCTGGCCCTCCCTCAGTCATTTCTTCTAGGTTTTCTTGGTCAAGTACTGCCCATCTACTTGGATCCCCAAGACTCATTGTAGATTCCACCCCACCCTGCCCCCTTCGTCCCAACTCTGCTTGCTTGCCCTGGTGAGTATCGACTGTGAGAGAAAACAGAATAAAAAGGAGTCTGAAGTGGTGGGAGCTGGTTGAATAGTCTTTATTAACAAACGGGATATCCAAGGCCACTACATTGAGGAGGGGTAGGGGCAGGGAGGGAACAGGGCTACTTGCTGCTCACACTATATACAGATGTAAGCAAGGGGGTGTGGAGGGCCTGAGCTCCATGCTCCCTCCCTCCACCAGGAAAGGACAGAGGCTAGAAGAGATGAGGGTTGGAAAGGGAGAAATGTTTTGGCTGGCGGGGTCCCCCTTCCATTCCCTGGGGTTTGGGAGGAGGGGAATCATTAAAGTGCTTTCAGAAAATGAGGAAATGGTCCCTGCCCCTGGAGTGGCTGGTGACCCCCCTAAAACCTAGGGCCCAGTGACACCCCCCCAGGGTCTGGTACATTCAAGGGGGGAGCCGGCTCCCCTGACGTGCAAATAAAGGGGCCCAGGGCCCTGCCCAGTCAGCAGCAGTGGGGTACGGGGTCCAAGCCCCAAGCACTCTCCTCTTAAGTGGAGAAAAGGGGGGATGGGGCTAAGCCCACTCAATTCCTGTTAAGGGGAAGCTGTGCCTCTCTCCAGAAGATGGGACAGGCACAGTTTTGGGGAAGAGAACATGTTGGGGAAGAAAGTGGTCATGTGATCACAAAAGCATCAAGGGTCAGAGGTCACGTTCCCAGCAGGCTCCAGTGAATCAAACCAGTAAAAGCAAAAGCCCAAGGAGGGGGAAGCAGGGCGGCCTGGGAAGTCTGGCTGTGGAGGGAGAGCTGGGTCCCTGTGCGAGAGCTCCAGCCCAGGGCCTGTCACCAGTTCATGATGCAGTTGCGGTTCAGAGTCATGAAGTAAACTTGGCTGCTGCCCCCAGAGCGGACGGAGGCAAAGAATACCTGGGGGTGAGGGGAGGAGAAGAAGTCACCAAGGGATGGGGGGGGGGGGCTTCAATTACTTGGGAGAGGGAGAGAGAAACTGCAGTTTAGTCTCTCAGAATAACTCCACCCCGCCCCGACCAGTGTTGGTAAGTGGTTAGAGCAGTGGTCGGCAAACTCATTAGTCAGCAGAGCCAAATATCAATAGTGCCACGATTGAAATTTCTTTTGAGAGCCAAATTTTTTAAACTTAAACTTCTTCTAACACCACTTTTTCAAAATAGACTCGCCCAGGCCGTGGTATTTTGTAGAAGAGCCACACTAAAGGGGCCAAAGAGCCGCATGTGGCTTGCGAGCCGCAGTTTGCCGACCACGGGGTTAGAGCAATGGCCCACGCAACAAAGAGTCACAGGTCCGATTCCTGGTCAAGGGCACATACCTGGGTTGCAGGTTCAATCTTCCGCATGCAGGAGGCAACCAGTTGATGTGTCTCTCTCTCCACCCCCACCCCCTCTCTAAAAATCAATGAAAAAAAAATATCCCTGGGTGAGGATTACCCCCAAAAAAGAAAGAACTACTCCTATCCCCCTGAAGAGCAGAAGTGCTTGGGGAAGAGGGCAGCTGGCAGACCTCTAGGGTGAAAGAATCTGGGAGTTCTCAGAAACAGGGCGGGGGAAGGGAAAGGGCAAGCTGTGACTGCGTGTGTGTTCCCCAAGGGCCCCTTTCAGGAAGACTCCACAATGGTCACCTCCTTGGTAGGAACCTAAGGTTTTGGAAGCCAGACCAATGCAGGCCCCGGCCCTTTCCAAGGGGCAAGAGGCTCCCACCTTGTCATTCCGCTCACACAGGAACTTGAGCCTCTGAGCTCGTTTGTGCATGAAGACCCCGTCCAGGTGGCCTGTCTCCACAGAGCGGATCTCGATGGCTTTCTCGCCCCAGCCCATTATCTGGTTGGAGCAGATGTAGGCTGGAGGAGAAAGAAGTTGAGGGGCAGTGAGTGGATTGCAGCCCAGGCCCACCTAGGGCCAGCTCGGGACCTGCAGCTCGGGGACAAGCACCACTCACCCACGGAAGTGGGCATCTCTCCCCACTGCAGCACCACATCCTTAATGATCCGTCCGTACGTGTTGACGTAGACGCCCTCGTCCTCGTAGCACAGCAGCATCTCCATGCCATCGGTGTTGGGGAGGAAGATGATGGCGTGGGGCGTGATCTGGCTCTGGATCTGGGAAGAGGAGAGCTGGAGTCCCTGAGTCTGCAGCCCAGACTGGCGGCCCCCCTCTGCCCACAGTTCAGCTGAGCTTACATGAACAGGGATGTAGATGTCATAGCTGTTCCCCGAGTCGACATCCACTGCGTGGAAGCCAGCACTGGAGCCATAGATGACTTTGAGTCGCTGTCCCTCCTCTACCGTCAGGTCCACCAGCAGAGGGCGGTGAGGCAGGTCAGCAAAGGACTGTGGAGGAAAGAAGGGATCAGGGGACACAGGTGGAGGAGTCAGACCTTGGAACAGTGTTGGGGGGCTGAGGCTGGGATTACCTTGAAGGCCATGAATTTGTGGTAGGGTTTGGGGGCCCAAGCATACACCTCTACGGAATTCTTCAGGGCGATGACCAGGAACTTAATACGTTCGTATTTCACTGGGGGCAGGAAAGAAGAGGGATGCTGGGACTTCCCTTTTTGGACTGCGAGGCCCCTCCCACAGGTCTGTCACTAAACCCCCAGTGCCAGGCCCCAAGTCTCTGGCTTCATGACCATTAAGCCCAAACCCTCATTTCTTCTCATAAACAAATGTTCCCTGGCCACTCTGCTGTGACCTCCTCACCAACGCGGTAGTGCCCGCAGCCCTCCATGTCCCCCACGGTGGTCCAGCCCTGCTTCTTCTCCACTTCTGGGTCATTGTGCAGAATCTTGTTCCGGAGCCAGGACAGGTAATACACGCGCAGTTTGTTCCTTTTCCCTGAGGGGCGAGGACACACACACACACCCTCCCTTCGTTGGAGATCCAGACTCTGCCTCCCGCCATCCTATTCTGCGTACCACAAGGGGTGAGAAAGTGGCCCCACCTTCTGGCTCCTGGACCAAGGTTGCCCTCTGCCCAGGCTGAAGATGGTGAAGAGAGCCACGGAGCTGAGCCCCCTCCTCCGGGCCCTGTCCCCACCCCTGTACTCCACACACACACCTGAGATGGTGATGAGCAAGTTGAGTCCTTCCAGCACATCCATTTGCTGGAAGCGCCGCCGCCCAATGAGTCCATACACCTTGCCCTGTCCACTTCGGTCCAGCAACATCAGCCCGTTCTCCGTGCCCACCAGCAGGTTGACACCTACAATGGGAGCCCTTGGGCAGATCAGAGGCAGAGCCAGGCCCTCACCCGACCAGGAGCAGAGGGGCACACAGATCCCTCTTTTCCTTCCCAGCCCTGGCTTACCCCAAAGGGCCGCGCAGAGGATCTCGGAATTGAATCGCTTCTTGTACTTCCGAATCTCAGGGGTTTCACTGTGGGCCCGTGTGTTGGTGGGGTTCACGTTGACCACAGAGCCTTTCCGCACATCATACTGCAGCTGATCAAGCCGACTGGCCTCTCCACCCACTAGGGCTGCAGGGGGAGAGAAGCGGCGTGGGCTGCCGTCCCCTTACCCTGTCTCTTCTTACTCTACCCTTACACTCAGTCTGGGCTCCTTTGAATACTCCGAAGGAAAGAGAAAGACCAGAGAATGGAGGAGGTGCACGAAGGTGTTAAAACAGCCAAAGGCTTGGCAAAGTGCTCCTTCTGTCCCATGGGTCCCTGTGCTGCTGAGCATGTTCCCTCTCGGGTTAAAGAGGCCCAGGAGCTCTTGCTGCCTCTGTACAGGGCAGGTGCTCAGGTGAGGGGAGGCCGTGACTGCTTTGTGAACCGCATCACCAGGACTTCACCTTTGCCCTCTCCAGGCCTCATGGCAGCTTCGTCCTCCCATCCTCACCTGTGATAGGGATGGTGTCCCCACTGCCTCCAGACTGGTAGATGCCTAGGTCCACAAACATCGTGAACGAGCTCTTGCCAGGGGCCTTCACCAGCCCACGAGACTGGTACTGTGGGGGTAGGAGTGGTGGTCAGGCAAACATGCGAGACCCCGGCCTGTGGCCCCCCTTCTATTGTTCCTTGGCCCCATGTACCCCCAGGGGATCCCTGGCCCAGGTGCTCTGCCCGCCCAGCGCAGTAACCCCCAAACACGCCCTGATCTGCCCACCGCCAGTGCCCTCCCCTCGTCCCATGGACCTGCCTGCACCCACTTACATCACTGCCTCCATCCTTCACGGGGGGGCTTTGACCTTTGCTGCTTTCAGTGGGCGAGTGGCTGGGCTGGACCACGTCTGGCAGGTTTGTGTAACCATTGCTGTCGGCATGCAGCAGGCTACGCTCCTCTTCAGGTGTCTAAAGAAACAGAGGGAAGGGGGCCAGTGCTAGGGCCAAGGAGGGTCACAGCAGGTGCTGGGAAGAATGGGGTGCCTACTCACACGCTGGACCACCATGGTGCCACCCCCATAGGGGGTCTGGGTCCCGGCGATCTCCTCCACATCATGGACCACCATGGTGCTGACGCTGTCTGTATCCCCATCACTGCTATGGGAGAGAGGGAGGTCATGAGGCCCTCCAGGTCCTGCCTGCCACCCAAGTACCATGGCAGCAGGCGAGAGCAGGAGGCCTAGCGCTTTCAGCTTCAGATTCTATTCAAAACACGATGCACTCAGCCCCCACTGAGCAACCTTGTCCCGCTGTTGGGTGTCCTGGGCCCCGCACTGGGGTTGGGGAAGGCTGGTGGTAGAGAGATACCTGAAGAGACCACCGCCCTACTGACAGCAAAACGCAAGAGAGAGGAACACCCATCTCATACCCCATTCTCTAGAGAAAGGAAGGAATCACTCACCAGCAGTGACACCAGGGTTCCCCACAGATTTGGCCCAGAGGTCCCCCTCCCTCGAACCCACATCCCTTCTCTCTGGGTGCCTCTGATGTGGGCGTGCCACCACCCCCAGGGAGCCCCATACCGGGCCCCAGGGGTGTCTCTGCTCCCTTCTGATGGTTCGCCATTGCTTTCCTCCTCGTCGTCCTCACTGCTCTCCACCTCCTCACTGGACGATGAGTAGTCCATGGCCTTCTTGGGAGGCCGTGGGGCCTCATCCAGGGTCCGCTCTTTCAGCAACACAAAATCCTGCAAGGGAGGAGCTGTGTGAGGAGGGGACGGGGGAGGGGAGAGGGCGGTGGTAGAGAATGTCCAAGGAGAAGGGGCAGGGTCACAGGAGGGCTCCCGCAAGCAGGCCCCTTCTCACTAACCTCACCAATGGCTCGCTTATAGCTCTGGGAGGGGCCACAGGGGAAGGGCAGCCAGGAAGAGGCAGGAGAGAGGTTAAGAAAGGTTAGTAACTGAGAAGTACATCTGTAATCCCGCAGCCCCCACTCTCAGGCAGGTTAATGAAGGCCCACCCCCAGTACCCAAGCTTAAGAGGCTCCAAGCTGGCCCCAAAGTCACAGACCAGAAGGCAGGGCAACAGCTGCCACCTGCCGACTTACTGCGGGCCGGCCTGGCCGTGAGCGGTGGTCATCAGGCTTGGCTTTGTTCCCAGGGGACAGCACTGGGGAGCTGTCCAGTTTGGAAGAGGCTAGATATGGCACGGTGGGAGAAGGGAGGTCACTGACACCTGGATGGGGGTGACCTTGAGCCCACACCCTGGGCTGAGACCTGGGGCCTGAGCCCCGGAGCTCAGAGACACACTCCACGCCCAGCCCAGGCCCCACCCTAACCCTGAGGATGTCTCAGTCCCTGCCCTGATGGAGATTGTGTCCAGGCCCCAGAGCAGGCCGCCAGGCCCACTCACATACCTCCCACACGGTTCCGCTCCAGAGAGCCGGCCTGGGGAAGGTGCCCGTGAGAGGCGGGGAGGACACTATCCGAGCGTTCCCAGCCAGGGTCACTCCTTCTGAGGTCAGGGTTACTGTGGGAGAGCAGAGACGGGGTCAGGACAACAAGGTGCTCCCCTCCCTGGGGGCTGAGCTGCACTGTAGAGGGAGCCATCACCAGGGGAGGCAAGTAGGTGGCAGAAGTGAGGGTGGGAGTGAGTGAGGGGACAACTCCATTTACCTACAGGCGTTGGGCGGACCAGGGGGCTGAGCAGGGGGCCCTGGAGGCTTGGGGCTCCCCCGCTCTGCCCTCCTTTGCAGATAGATTTGCCAGGCGGAGTTGCTGCGAGGTCTGTGAAGGGAGCACAGGGGTGCCGGGGGCAGGGGCAGGGAGGGGGCTGAGGTGACTGGGTCGGGGCTTGCCCACCCCTAAGCGGGTAACCTGGCAAACTCCCTTCTGTCCCCGCCCCGCTCCCTAACCTACCACCCAACTTTGTTCAGCTCAGGTGTTACCTGGCACGGACAGCCTGGGCTGGCCGAGCCCCTCCGGCCCCACTGGTGTTAAGGGCAGTGGCAATAGATGAGGTCCTCTGAGGCACCTGAGGAGAGAAGGAGGGTCAGAGTGCTGGGAGCCAGCTCTATGCTGGAACCACAAACATTCATCCTCGCTGAAGCTCACAAGGTGCTCTCCTAGCCTTTATGAAGTCAGCTAAGCTCAAGGAAGTTGATAAATCTGTTCAGAGTCATGAAGCTAGGAAATGGCAGAGCTGGGATTCCAACCCAGAAGGTTGGCCCCTAGTGCTTCCCAAACACCCTGGGCATCCTTCTATTCACACACTCACACCGGGATCACCCGCTGGGATCACAACACATTCATGGGCCCAGACGGTAACCCCGTCAGGACGGGGGCTGTGGTGGATGACTTGTCTTTCTCTTGCCTTCCAACCCCAAACCCATCTCCACCTCGCTGCTCCCTCCACTCTCGTCCATTCTCTCTCTTACTGTAGTTGACCCTTGAATAACATGTGTTTGAACTGCGCAGGTCCACTTATACACAGATTTTTCTCAAGAAACTCGTATAACACTGTAAATGTATTATTTTTCACTTATGACTTTATTAATAACATTTTCTTTTCTCTAACTTCTACAATATGTATAACATACAAAATTATGTGTTAATCAACTTCATGTTACTTACTTCATGGTAAGGCTTCTGGTCAACAGTAGACTATAAGTAATTTAGTTTTGGGGCATTTAAAAGTTACACTTAGCCAGTGTGGCTCAATGGTTGAGTATCGACCCACGCACCAAGAGGTCACTGATTTGATTCCCAGTCAGGCCACATGCCCAGATTGCAGGCTTAATCCCTGGTCGGGGGCATGCAGGAGGATCAATGTTTCTCTCTCATCTATGTTTCTATATCTTTCTCTCCCTTCTCCCTATCCCTTCCTCTCTCTCTAAAAAGCAATAAAAACGTATTTTTAAAGTTACACTTAGATTTTTGACTGTGTGGAAGTCAGTGCCCCTAACCTCCATATTGTTCAAGGGTCAACTGTATTTTGTGCTCTTTCCTGGTCCCACAGGCCTGTCCTTACCTTGGGTGGGGCCTCATTATCCTGCCGGACCCAGGCTGGGGGGTTCGGGCTGGGGCCAGGCCCTTCCGAGGTAGGGTCTGAATTCTGGCGGATGACAGCTCCTCGGGCACTGGGCGTGGCAGTGGGTGTGGGGGCGGCAGGGTCAGGGTCATGAGAGGCTGGGAAGGCAGCCAGGTTTCGGGTGGGCTGGTCCTGCAGGGACTGGGATCGGGGTACAGGCGCTGCATATGGCTTCAGTGGGACCCGGTGTGCCACCAGGCTCTGCAGGGAGAGACCAGGGAGGGTAGGCTGCCCACTCTGTGCACATCCCCACCTGTGAGCCGGGGCCTGGGCTGAGAGGAAGGGGCAAGTAAAGCCTCCAGCTTCCAATTACCCATCAAGTGAAAGGGGCTCCTGGAGCCCGAGAACAGGCAAGATGTAGGAACAGACATACAGCAGCAAGCAGGTAATATCTCTGCCCATGTATCTATCATGAGGGCTGTGATCCCTGGTTAAGGATGTGTTTGTGTGTGCGTGTCCCTGCGCTGACTGAGGCTCCCTATGTCTGTGTTAAGACAGGAATGGGAAGAAACTCACCTTGTGCGGTCCCTCCTGGGGCTCCACCGGCCTCTGCATAGGAGGAGTTTGGGAAAGTGGTCCTGGGGGCCCAGGGGAGGCCTGAGGAACAGGGGGCTCAGGCCCTGTGCTGCTTGGCTTGGTCTTGGCTAAGGGAGAGTTCTGCTGCTTGTTCATCCTTGTTCTCTCCTCTACCTGTGATTCAAAAGGATGCCAAGCAGGCCAGCTTTTGCTTTACTGTCCTCAAAATGTAGGTCCCCACCTGCCCCACTGCTCCAGCCCTCATGCCTGAGCGGAGCACCCCTTTCCCCTTCTCAGTGTCTGCCAGTGCAGAATGACCACTTCTTACAGCTCAGGCCTCGGGCAGAGGGACTGGGAGGATGGTGTCTTAGGCTGTAAGGAGGCAGTGAGTACCTCTCGGGCCCAGGCTGGCTTGTCGGCAGGGTTAATTCCCCGACCATAATGGTACAGGGGCTTCCTGTCCCCAGAAAGGATCTGCTGCTGCTGCTGCTGCTGTTTCTGCAGCTGCTGCTGCTGCTGCTGCTGCTGCAGGGACTTGAGGTAGGCGTGCTCCTGCTGCAGCTGCCTCTGCAGGCGCTCCGACTGCCGCTGCTCCTCCAGCTGCTTCCGCTTGTATTCCTGGGCCCAAGGGTAGGAAGAGGGGCTCAGCAAGATGTAGCCCTGGAAGTTAGAGGTGGCATGCCCTTTCTTTTCTCCTGCCTAGAAAGATGTCTCCCCTTGATGCCTGGGTGAGTCCCTTCCCCTGAAGTGCTCCCATCCCATTCCATTCCGGCAGAGAAGCTCTGATACATATCTTCCCAGAGAAAGCTGGGGGACCCCGTTACCAGCAGTAGGGCCTGTTCCTGGAGCAGCTGTTGCTGAAGGATCTCGAGCTGTCGCTGCTCCTCCTCTAGCCTGTGACGAATATATTCCTGGGGGGTGGGGTTGGGGTGGGGGCAAAGGGCAGGGAAAGAGGAAAAGGCGGCGGCGGCGAAGGAGTTGGAGAAAGAGGAAGGATCGGTGGGGTGAGGATGAGGAGAGCAGGGAAGAGCAATAGAGAGGACGGGGATGGGATGAGCCCCAAAGGGGCAGGGAATGAGGAGGAAGTCAGGGTGGAGGACCCATGAGGGAGAGTGCAGGGGAGAGGAGTCAGGGTGGGCAAAGAGATGGGGAATGAAGGCACAGAGACAGGAGGAGGGCAGGGAGCCAGGGTTGGGGGTTGAAGGGTGGGAGAAAACAGAGAGAAAGAGTGAAGCTAGAAAAGATAGGAGGAATCTAGGGGTAGGGAAAGAAGGGGAAAAGGGTATCGGGGAGCAGGGATGCAGGCAGCAGGAGCGGGCAGGGAGGCCAGGGGAGGGAAGGGGTGTGTGCAGTGTGCGCTGGGGGCCTGTACCTGCTCCCGCTCTGCTTGCCGCCTCTCCTCCTCCCGCCTCAGGGCCTGCATGTCCTCCAGACGCCGTTGCTGTTCCTTCTCCTGCAGCTTCCGCTGTTCCCGCTCCCGCCGTTGTTGCTGTGGGTGAGAGAGGTGTGGTCTTAAGGACTGTACACTCAGCGCTGGAAGGGGAAACCCAGCCCACTTCGGGCATCTCCTGGAAAGGCGACCCTTTCAGGACAATTCTCCTTCTCACCTGGGATGATGGTGAGAGAGAATGGCTTCAACTTGTTTCCATAGACCTGCCTACTCCTACACAGGAGCCCATGGGGGGCTTAGCTTGGGAAAAATTACTTGTCCAATGTGGCTGTGAGCTTGAAACCAGAGACTAAGCAGCTGGCTGCTGTCCTTGGAGTGGGCCGAATTGGATAACACCTTCTCCTATCCATTCGCCCACCAAAAACCAGAGTCAACAATATTCCTGGCCTCTCAAAACAACCTGCCTGTAAATCCAAAAGGAGTGGGCTGTAATGATGGCCTTTGGCCACAAGAGAGCAGCAGGTGCCCATGCACAGAAGCACAACCCAGAGGAGAGGGAGTTGGCCAGGTCCTTAGCAAACATTAGAAGCTCAGGTTGCATTTTACTTTCACAACCTTTCTGACCAAAGAGTCTGCCCCAATAAAAGAAAAAGAGAAAAAGATGTCTATTAAAATGAATTTCTCCCTCCCATCTGACAAGACTATACTTTCCAACAAATCTAAGCTGAAACAAAAGTAAAAGGTGGTTCTTTAGAAGGACCTTTCATGTTCAGAAAGAGAAACGAAGGGAAAGAGAAAGAAAAAAGCTAAGCCCTTAGGGTCACTACAGTTAGGGGCCTGTGCCGTGCCTATTTCCACAATGAGAATTTGGCAGGCCTGCTCCAGGAAACACCTGCTGGACACAACTTTCTGTCCCTCAGCTACCCGAAAACAATATTGACTATGTTCTCTTGTAGCAGGCTTTCTTACAAATTGTTTTTGTTCAACAAAGACTGGGGCCTGCTTTGGGGAGCAGTTCATAGACAGTGTGGATGCTTCTATTAACTTTTTTGTTAAGCCCAGCTCTCCATGAACTTTGAAATCATGTAATTGTTTCAGCAAAAAGTTCATCACTTAAGGCAGTGGTTGGCAAACCGCGGCTCACGAGCCACATGCGGCTCTTTGGCCCCTTGAGTGTGGCTCTTCCACAAAATACCACGTGCGGGCACGCACGTACAGTGCGATTGAAACTTTGTGGCCCATGTGCAGAAGTCGGTTTTTGGCCTGGGTGAGTCTATTTTGAAGAAGTGGCGTTAGAAGAAGTGGGGGTGTCGGTCGCATGTGGCTCGTGAGCCACGGTTTGCCCACCACTGACTTAAGGTATCTTTAAAACCAACCTATATCTTGCCTTTCCCACCATGGCTCCCTGCAAAATAAATACATTTAAATATATATGCATAGAAAAAATAAATATGCATATAAATCTTTTAAAATAGTGCTGTTAAAATAAAAAACTAAAGCTATTTAAAAATAAGATTCTCTATTAAAATGAATTTCTCCCACACACCTCCAGTAAGTCCGACTGACAAGACTGTACTTTCCAGCAAATCTAAGCCCCCAAAAATTTAAAAGTAAAAGGAGGGTAAAGAGAAGGCTCCTCTTCATGTTCAGACTAGACAACTGCTTATCAGTCAGATGCTCAGGGGCCTGAAGTATTTGTACACAGACGCCAGCTCCCAGGGCTAGACAACCCTGAAGTGGAGGTTTGTGGAAACAAGGACAGGGACAGTCCTGTCTGTGGGGAACCAGTATGGCTTTTCAGAAATGGCTCTGCTCCTAAGGGACGCTGATAGCACCACCATTCACACAGGGCTGATGAGCGGGCAGTGCACGTGGGGACTGGCCTCTAACAGGACAGACCCTTTCTATCCAATTCTGAACGAAGCGGGTTAGGAAGCCCTGGCTTGCTCCCTCTTCTCCCTGTTGTCCTAATGAAAGCAGGGATGGGACCAGGAGGGGTGCTGAACCAGGCCTGGCCAGGTCCTCCCAGGACAACCCCACCTCCTCAACGCGCCGCCGCTCTTCCTTCTGCTCCTCGATGCGGCGCTGCCGCTGGTGCAGGAGGTGTTTGATGTGCGCCTCAGGGTCTCGCTGCTGTTGCTGCTGCAGCTGCTGCTGCTGCTTTAAAGCCTCCGAGTTGCTCTTATTCTCCTGCTGGAGCCGGAGGAACTCCCGGCGTAGCGTGGACTCGCCGGGCACGTTCATGATGGAGCTGGGTCAGGGTGGCACAATGAAGGGGGGAGGGTCAGAACCCAGTCACTTCCCACTTTCACGCCTGGGAGCCACCCGAGTAGGTGCTCTGCCTGGATCAGACAGTCTGCCTCTGGTCACTCTCTTCTGCCCAGTCTTGGGCCATGTCCTCCAGCAACATCCCAGCCTGCAGCCCTGAATCACCCTCTCCCCACTTCTTTTTATTTTTTTAATATGTTTTTATTGATTTTTTTTTTCTTTGAGAGAGAAAGAAATATGGACCAGCTGCCACCTGCATGCCCCTACTGGAACCAAGCCCACAATCAGGGCATGTGCCCTGACCAGGAACCAAACCAGCACCCATTTGGTGCATGGGATGACACTCAACCAACCAAGCCACGCTGGCCAGGGCTCTTGCCACCTCTCGCTCATTCATTCCATTTCTTCTCAGCACTCAGAGATTGTTTTATGGGTCTCTAACCCACCATCCCCAGGCTGAGAGTCCCCAAGCCAAGGACCTCTGATGTCCCCTCGGACGAAAAGTGAGGCCCCCAAACTCCACCTGCCAAGCCTACCTTGGTTCTCCTTCCTCTCCATGGCTGTCATCTTCCTCTTCACTGCCGCTGTACTCATATTCTGTCTCCTCTGCAGGGGGGAGATCACTGCTGTTTCTTCACCCAGTGCCCCAGACCCCACCCTGGGCTAGGAAAACCTTAGACGGGGACAACCAATAAGATCTGTCTGGATGGCCACGCACCTGGGTCCCTGCCCACCTCCTTGGAGCAATGAAATGACGGTGGGTCTCAGGTTTGGGCCTGGACAGACATGGGGATTAGACCCAATAGTAGGTGGGATGTGACTAAATGTGTGCATGCACTCACAAATGAATGTGTTCAAAGGACACTTTTCTAAGGATGTAAAAGGGCCGCACTCATTTGGAAGGCTGGCTTGAATTGGTGGTATGAGAAAAAGCACTCTGGGGTTGAAAGCCTGGGAATGGAGATGTCTTCGGATGGGGACAGCTAGGGTCTGGGAGAGGTGCCCGAATGGGAGCAAGGAGGAGCCAGGGCTGGTGAAGAGGAGCAAGGGCTGAAGAGTGTCCTGACCCACCCCCCCACCCCCCCGCCTCCCCCACTGACCTTTCTCGCCTCGCTTCTTCCGAGATCGGTCGATGTGGTCCTTGAGCTGGATGCGGACCTGCCGCTCTGTGGGCTGGTCGCGGATGAAGGGGAACTTTAGCAGCTGCTCTGTTGGTGGGCGGCTCAGGTAAGTCTTGATGAGACATGTGTCAATGAAGTCGATGAACTTCTTAGACCTGGAAACAATGGCTCACACTAGGAGGGCCCCCTTGGAAGGGGGTGTCACAGGAGGAAGAGGGCAGATCATTCATCAAAAAGCCACTTCAGGCCGGGTAAGAGATCAACCAAAGGACTTGTATGCATGTATATGAGCATAACCAAAGGACACAGGCAGTAGGGGGGTGAGGGCATGTGCTGGGGGGTAGGAGTGGCTGGGTAGAGGTCAATGGGGGGAAAAAAAGACTTATGTAATACTTTAAACAATAAAAAATTTAAATTGGAAAAAAAAAAGCCGCTTTGACTTCCCTTCTGTGTTCTCCATACCCCAACGCCAGCACCCCTAATGCTCTGGCTGCAGTACCAGCCTCTCCCAATGCCTCTTGTATGGTGCAGACCCAAGCCTGAACCCAGGGGGTTATGGTGGAGGCGGCCTTGTCCAGGGACCTTCCTAGACACCAAATCCCCAGAGACCTACCATTTCTTGGACTTGAGCCTGGGTGGTGGGTTCCGAGGGATGAGGAAGAGGGCTCGCATGGGATGCATGTCACACAGAGCTGGGACACGGAAGAGACCATCAGTCCCTTTGCCATGCAGAGAGCCTAAAGGAGCCCTTCTCACCATGACCTCCCAAGGGCCACCTCTTCCCTACAGCCCCTTTCTGGGCCCCCCCTTCTCTCCCAGACTCCGCACTTACGGGGGGCTCCCTCTGCCATCTCAATGGCTGTGATTCCTAGAGACCAGATGTCACTCTACAGAGGGGAAAGAAAGGACAGGTGAATGCTCCTGGTGACTCTCCTCACCTACAATCCCTGGTCTCTTCAGAACCCCTTGCTGGCCAATCCCTTCCTGAGGCCTCTCCTCTAACCCTGCACGTCCTCCAACTTACCCAATATTCCCATCCATACCTCCCCTGCCACAAAATGTCCCCCAACCCTCATAGCCAACACATCATTAGACCTTCATTTTGTCCCCCAAGCTGCTTAAGTCCCTGATATTTTCAATCTATCCATCACCCCCATCTCACTTCCTGCCTTGGCTGCCCCATGCTGCACACTCTCTGGTCCATACCCTGTAATCATAGGTGGCATCGGGGTTCTCATCACAGGCGATGACCTCCGGGGCCATCCAGTAGGGGGTCCCAATGAAAGTGTTTCGCCTTCCCACGGTGCGGTCCAGCTGAGCACTCACCCCAAAATCCACTGAAAAGACATGAAGAGAGGGGTCATAGCAGAGTGTCACATCTGCTCCCCTCATCTTGGACCCAGCATGGGCATGTCCCAAGGCAGCTGAGGTCCTGGCTCTACCTAGACACTCCCCGGAACCTCTCCCATCCCATCAACACCCTGAAGAACCTGACCTAGTCTCCCTGCGACTTGGGAAAAACCAAGGTGAAAAGACAACACCTCAGATAAAAATACCCCAGCTCTCCAGAGGGACCTGCATAGCACTGGGGACACAGCAGACAGCAGGGCATCCCAGGGGAGGGCATGGGAAAGCAAGCCTCCCAGCCTACAGGTTGTGGGACTTAAGCCCCCAGAGGGGAAAGGGGGCCTCTCGTCCTGGAGGTGAGAGGGCCTGTCCACCCAGAAGGAATCAGCGTACCTAGCTTGACCTCGGCATTCTCTGTCAGCAGCACGTTCTGCCCCTTGATGTCTCGGTGAATCACCTTGTGGGCGTGGAGATGGGCCAGACCCTGGGCAGAGAGTGGGGGAATTAGGCTTGGTGTTGGAGGAGGGGGGAAGAAGCGAGAATGTGGATTGACTGAGAGGGAGGGGAGGTCATCAGCCTGGATGGGGCTGGGCTGAAGAAGCAGTCCCTCTCCACCATGTGCCCAAAGTACAGGCTGAGATTTCCTGGAGTTTTCTCAGCGTGGTGGCTCCTGGGAATTCCCAGGTGTAGGTTGCAAGTGGAGAAATAGCAGAGCTTGGAAACAGAGGCACTTGTCTCCTCCAACAGTTTGAGTCCTCAAGGTTAGGACTCTGTCTCTAGCCTCCAACCCCATCAGGCCACCTGCTCTGTAAAAGAGGGCATAGCCCTAGCTGATTTGGCTCAGTGGCTAGAGCGTCGGCCTGCAGAGTGAAGGGTCTCAGGTTTGATTCTGGCCAAGGGCACATGCCCGGGTCGCGGGCTCGATACCACCCCTAGTAGGGGGCGTGCAGGAGGCAGCCAATCAATGATTCTCTCTCATTGATGTTTCTCTCTATCCCTCTCCCTCTCTGAAATCAATAACTTAATTAAATTAAATAAAAGAGGGCATAATTCCATTTCCTCCTCAGTGCAGGGGGGTCCATGCCCAGGGAGAAGCTCCAGTGGGGGTGGCCCAGGAGCAGGAGGCAGGGAGGGGCCTGGTGCTCACCCGCAGAATCTCCCTGCAGATGTAGGCGATGCAGTCCTCCTTCAGGGCATTCCCTTTTGTATTCTTTACCAGGTCCGTCACGGAACCAGCACCACAGAACTCCATTACCAGCTGCAGTCCCAGGGAGATGGGAAGGAAAAGTAGCAGTTAGGCAAGGCCCCTTTCCCCTGCCAGCTCCCTAGAGGAGAACCAGAGGCCTTGGGGTCAAAACTGGTATAAGTTGAAGGGCAGGGGCCACATGCCCCCCTCACAAAGGCCATAGAACTTCCTGAGATTAGGAGAAAAAGGGGAAGGAAATACAGTCGGAAAAGATAGAGAGGGTGGGTTTGGGGACATGGTCTTTGTCCAGAGTAGGAGCCCAAGGAATCCCTGAAATTATAGACAAAATGAGGGGTCCAATGTGC
Source organism: Plecotus auritus (assembly GCF_963455305.1). Classification (NCBI taxonomy): domain Eukaryota; kingdom Metazoa; phylum Chordata; class Mammalia; order Chiroptera; family Vespertilionidae; genus Plecotus; species Plecotus auritus. The sequence continues at coordinate 42,994,573 of NC_137774.1, forward strand.
TCATCAGATCCTCTTTGGGACTCATAACCCCTACTGCTCTAGAGCAGGGTCAGCAAACTATGGCCAATGAGCTAAGCATGTTTTTTACATTTTCAAATGGCTGAAAAGAATAAAGAGAGGATCACAGGACATGCAAACTAGTGTCCTAAATAAAGGTCCTGGGGGAGACAGTAATGCCCACTCTATTGTCTATGGCTGCTTTCATGGTACAATGGCTGAGATGAGTAGTGACAGACAGTATGATCCACAAAGCCCCAAATATTTACTATCTGGTCCCTCACAGAAAAAGTTTGCCAACCTCTCATCCCAGTCAAGAAAGGGGCTAGAACCAGTAATTCTCCAGTCTGCTAGAGACAAAAACAGTACACAGGGTCTACCAGAGAGCTGAGGGAACCTGGTAGTGTTCTGGGGGAAACTCCACAAACAGAGGTAAGACTAAAGTGGGGAGATGAGGAGAGCTCCCTGTGCCATCTCTAGGGAAGAACCAGAGACCCAGAGGCAGGTGCCAAAAGGGAAGTAAGTCCCGCTGGTGACAGGCATGTTTGTGGAAATATTTTCACTGTACCTTTTCTAAAAGCCACACCCAACACAGAAAAAGGTTGGAAGAGATGTGGACATTTGCATATGCAAAAATAATTTACATATGCTCCACATCTGAGTATAGCATAGTGGGAGGACAATGTCCAACAGGTCCAGAAGGGGGCGCCTGGTCACTAGCACCTAACCTCTAGTCCTCAAGGATCTCTCACTAGGTACAGTTGGCAGGTAAACCTCTCTAACCCTTTACTTCACCTTCCTTTGTGTGTATGAAATGTGAATGTGAGAGAGAGAGAGAGAGAGAGAGTGTGTGTGTGTGTGTGCGCACGCGTGCGCAGGCACCTACAGAAAGACTACTGCATAGAAACAGGAACCATGATTCTTACTTATCTGTGCAGGGTATGCAGAAAGTGCTAAATAAGTACTCACCTGGCAACTGCTGCAAGGGGAGACCTGGCATGAACACCAATCCCCTGCTGCCTCCCACCCCAACCTTGCCCAGCCACTGCCATGTTCCCTGCTGCTCTGTCCTTGGGTCTGGCTGACTACCAGAGAGGGCGAGGCTGAGGAATCAGCTGGCACCAGTGCCCAGGTAGGGAGGGTGAATGACTTAGAAATGTTCTGGGCCAGGAGGGAATTTGGGGGAGACCGAAAGAGCAGCAGTAAGTTCTGGTTAGAACAATCACAGAGGCTTGTACCCTGTCAGGAGGGGTCCAAGCTCTATCTGTCGCCTACCACAGAGTTTGGTCTGCTGCTTTCCTAGGGGCTGTGCCAGTGCAGAACTCATCAACTAACCTCCCTGTGGTCTTTCCCAGCCCTTGCTAGGATTACATTGCTCGATAATTATGAAGTGCCTGTTGGACACAGGGTAAGGCACTGGTTAGGGCAAAGGTGGGGGGAGCCCCAGAACCCCTGCCACCAAAACGCCCAGAGAACAAGAGACTGCAAAGTGTGGGTCAGGAGGTCCCTCAATCCATACACAGGAGAGGCTGTGGGACTGAAGAAAAGGCTGGCCAGGAGACTCTGGGTACTGATGCTGAGTTCCAAACAAGCAGCCTGGAGACAGAAAGGGCAAGGAGGGGCAGGTGCAGGCCAGGGGGCACTCTCACCCAGAGCTGGTCATCGTTCCCAGGGGGGCTCTTCTTGATGAAGGCTCCATAGTAGGTGGCAATGTTGCGGTGGTGAGAGTATTTTTTCAACATGTTGATCTCCTGCTTGATCTCTTCTTCCTCATCCTGAGTGAATGGGAGAAGGTGAGCCCCATCCTCAATGCTCCAATCCCCCTCTGCCCCATTCCGCTTCTTACCTCCGTGACATCCATGACCTTGATGGCAGCCAGCTGCCCAGTCTTAACGTGCCGACCCTGTGCACAGAAAGGCAAACATAGAGGGGCCTGGGTCATGCTCCCGGAGGGCTTGATTCTGGGAGGAGCCACACCTTTTGGCCTTTTCTATCTTAGAATATGCCCCATCATGGTGGCTAGACACCTCAATTTACTGGTTGGTCACAGGACTAACAGTGGGCTACAGAAAAACTACCAAGACTGGATTTCCAAGCTCTGTGCTGCTCCCTTCATACTCAAGCCTCTCTGGCTTGTACTTCCTACCGTTTGAAAGTTAGAGTGGGGAGTCAAGGATATCTTCTCCATCCTCAGATAGAGCTGGAGGGACCTGGGAAAGATGCTGAGGAGGGAGGGTCTTTGCCTCTCTTTGCATCTTCTATGCAACACAAGCCCCCTTTGGATAGGAGGCTATTCCCAGGATCTGCACCCTCCCCTGGCTCCTCCCTGCCCCCAGGCTTTTTATTTTGTTGACAGGAAAGAATTAAGATAGAGCCGAACTCACTGCTGTGGCTCAGAGGATGAGCATCAATCCAGGAAGCAAGAGGTCACTTAATTCGGTTCCGGTCAGGTCAGGGCACATGCCCAGTTTGCAGGCTCGATCCCCAGTAGGGGGTGTGCAGGAGGCAGCTGATCAATGATGTTTCTCTCTTTTTGTTTTTGTTTTTTAAATAAATATTTTATTGATTTTTTTACAGAGAGGAAGGGAGAGGGCTAGAGAGTTAGAAACATCAATGAGAGAGAAACATCGACCAGCTGCCTCCTGCACACCCCCTAATGGGGATGTGCCCGCAACCAAGGTACATGCCCTTGACTGGAATTGAACCTGGGACCCTTCAGTCCGCAGGCCGATGCTCTATCCACTGAGCCAAACTGGTTAGGGCAATGTTTCTCTTTCATAGATGTTTCTATCTCTCTATCCCTCTCCCTTCCTTTCTCTCTAAAAAAAAATCAATAAAAAACATATTTTAAGAAAATAGAGCTGAGATTTTAGGGAAACACTAACATGTCGATGGCCCCATCACCAGAGCTAATGGGAAGAAACTTCTATATATAGGATGGCCCTGCCATTGTCTCTTCCTCCCTCCTCCTAATATTCCTAGCAGAAGCCATCTGGGGTTTGGACAGGAAAGTCCAAGGCTTCCTGGGGAAGAGTGAGGGAAAGCAGCCCCTCATGGGGATGAACATGGGCATTGCCAGGCCATGGATTATTTTTATCCTCAGCAGTCATTCAAGACCCCAAGCCCAGAAAAGCAGAACACAGAGCTAGGATTTCCATGGCAACAATTAGGCAAGAGATGGGGAAAGGGGGGAGGAGGTGCCTGTTTCCCAAAGCTTACATGGAAGAAGGGTAAGAGAAAGGCAGGTGGTCCTAGTGACCCAGGAAACAGGCCCTGGAGATACAGAGGAGACTTGTGAAAAGACCCAGCATTGTGTCTGGAGACAAAGAAGCCCGCATGTATTCTCTGGGGCAGCATCCACCTTGAACATCTCTCTGCTGTGGCCACCTCCCCCCATTCAAGTGGGACCAGAGATCAGGCCACACGAGAATGCCGAGCTGGTCAGGCCAGAAGGTACAGTCAGTGGCTGAGGAAACATCACTTCTGTGGGAGAGAGGCGGCCTCAAGGGCAGAAAGCCTGAGCTTCGGCTCCCACCCTGCTGCAGACCAGCTGTGGGAGCTCAAGAAAGCCTCTGCAGAGGGTCACTCATTGGATCCCACCCATTCCAAGTCCTGGGTTATTCTGTTGTCAGGCCAAACCTGCACCTCTGGCCTGAGCTTTACTCTGGACTCCCAAGTGAGCTCTGATACCATTCCCTCTGCCTTCAGCTGTTCCTTTCCCACACCCCATTCAACTCCAAACCTGTCCCCGCTACACCAATAGTTCTAAAGTCGGGCAGAAGCCAGCAAAAACATCCCACTTCTTGCTGCTTCCTTCCCTCATTACTTTCTTCCTCTCTTCTCTTCTCTCTCTTTTTTCCCACATCCCCGGCCTCTGCAATCTCCCATAACCCCTCCACTTTCCTGACCTGGAATATACTTCTTCCACCCCTCCTGAGAGGGCCCCAGGGAAGACAGTCACACTTCTGTACCATTAGTGTCTCACCTTGTACACCTGTCCATAGGTTCCATTGCCAACCACTTCAACCAGTTCAAAGATTCCAGCAGGGTCCTGGAGGGGCAGGGAGAGGGAGAGAAAGAATAAGGTGTCAGATTTCAGAAAAAGATTATGTAGCCTGGGGGTGGTGGTGGGGATGGATTCAATCAGGAGAGAAGAGTGAAGACTAGTATATTATGAGAGGCCTGCAGAGGAACCCTGATGGCCAGCTGCCCTTTTCCTGGATGGGTTCAGAGTTCATGTTCTATGGGAAAAGTCAGAAGATCAGAGAAAACAGAAGCCAGAGCCCAGCTAGCTTTTCAAAGACATGCTCCTGATTTCAAACTCAATGACAAACTCTGAGAGTGTATAGCCAATCTGCAAAACGGGGTGCCTGAGTACCCACCTCTGGGGTTGGTGTCAAATTTATTGATTAATTGACTGATTGTTAATCCCCATCCAAGGATATTTTTCCATTGATTTTTAGAGAGTGGAAGGGAGGGGGAGAGACAGAGAAACATCGATGTAAAAGACACAGCTACTGGTTGCCTCCCACACATGCAGGGCTGGGGATTGAGCCTGCAACCGAGGTACATGCCCTTGACTGGAATGGAACCTAGGAGCCTTCAGTCTGAGTCAAACTGGCTAGGGTGGGTTGATGTCAACTTTAAATGAGGCAATGCCCATAAAATGGTTAAGACAATGCCTGGTATTGGTTAAGAGCGTGTGTGCAATAAGTTACTTACAGTTACTAATTTTTTTTTTTCAGTTACTAATTTTTTAAAAGCAGGGAGTTGGAACTTGAGAGCCACCATCCTTTTGACATTCCCCCCCCCCACTTCCCAGTCCTCCCGAGACCAAGGGCTTCAGAGCCGGTGTTTGTGGCCTTTGGGGGTAGAAGAGAGCTCTAGGTAGGGAGTGAGAGCAGGTGACAGTGAGAGGGCCATTGGCAGGGGCAGATGAGAAGGGAGAACTTTCAGTTCCTGCTTTCCTGAGCCAAGCAGTGCCAGGAGGAGAGAGCCCGAAAGGCTCAGACAAAGCCTCTAAAGAGGCTCATTGCCTGCTGAGCCAAGAGCAGGCAGCCTGGCTGAGCAGCACAGCTGCCGGGAGGCCCGCCCACACCCTCCTGGGCAGGACTTCTTTTTTGAAAAAGGGAGAGAGGCTGGGAAGTGGGGCTGCAAGCTGAGAGCCAGCCGGCTCCTGTGCTCTGCAGACTGGGCAGACCCTCTCCCGCCACCTGCAGGACTAAGAGGAGAGGCACAAACTGAGGATGTCACTTAGGAAACAAACTCTCCAGGCAGCGCTTGGGCCTCTGTGCTGATAATCCTAGACGTATAGAATCTAAAACTCTTTCTCCCTGATTTTGAAAACCAATATAAGATTTCTAAAAAAACAAAAAACAAGAAAGAAAACAAACAAAAAACACCAAAAGAATCCTTCCCCTTTCATCCACTGAATCCAGCACATGGAACATAACTTGGGCATGGTTGGGACCAGGGAGACACCAGCCCGAGGCTTTTTAGAATATCCTTACCCTATACTATCTCCGTCCATTTTCTCAAAGAGGGGAACTGGAGGATAAAAATGTACTTCCCCTATCAGAGCACGTATTAGCATGCACTGCAATTGTGTATCGACTTGTCTAGACATTTCCCAGATAAAAGGGACCAAGTCCTCCTTGTTTACCAGTGTGTCCAGTACCTACCTCGCCCAGAGCCTAGCATACAGAAGCCTGAAAGAACATCCCCAAGCTACTCCAGGGAAAGACTTGATAGAAGTAGAAGACGGCTCCTTCTATGTGCTCTGAACGAGCCTGGGCTGACCAGACCAAGAATTTCGTGGTTCTATGTTCAATTATTTAGCTCCAGCTGAAGTTACTTTAGAAAAGACCTTGAACAGGTCTAATAAAACAGCAGGCCCCACAGGAAAGGAAGATATTTTCACTGTGAGATATTGTGAGGACTAATGAGAGGCCTGGAACCTGGAAGAAGGTATCTTGTCTACCTGCAAATCTAGACTTAGAGGAAGGGAGCCCAGTTCCCTAAAAATCTCCCCAATAGAAGGGCTCATCCATTTGGGGGCCTCTTAACTCTGCTGAGATGTCTTTTTCTGCATCCAACTTAGTTCTTTCTAGATGAACAGAGACAAGGAAAAAGGACTTATGATTTTCTGGATGCTCCTAATCTAAAAGAAAATATGATGGGCCTATTAGAGTCACAATGATATACCACCATCACCTCAAATCAGCACAGATTTAATTTTATAATTTTAGCTCCAAATCTGTCTCCTCCTATATGTTTGGGAGGCACTGAGAAATGAAAGAACAATCTTTGAGGTCAGACACACTGGGTTCAGAAGATGATTTAATGGTTTCAAGCCCGTGTTCTGACCCATAAGCAAAGATAAATACACCTACTTGAAATGGTTATGCTAAGAACTAGGCTGAGAGCATGAATGTGTCACAGCATTTATGTACCGAACATCCTCCACAGAGCATGCTCCTCAGAGACTACTCCTCTCCCCTCGTCAAGAGCAATACTGTTTGCTCTAGCCGGTTTGGCTCAGTGGATAGAGCATCGGCCTGCGGACTTAAGGGTCCCAGGTTCAAATCTGGTCAAGGGCATATGCCTGGGTTGCAGGCTTGATCTCCCAGTGGGGGGCATGCAAGAGGCAGCCAATCAATGATTCTCTCTCATCATTGATGTTTCTATCTCTCTCTCCCTCTCCCTTCTTCTCTGAAATCAATAAAAATATTAATTAAAAAAAAGAGCAATACCATTTTCAAAGCAAAATCTCTCCTCTGTACCATTCTCTACCCCCCTCCCCATTCCTTCTCCACATCACAGTCACCCTATCCTTCCTCCCTTCAGAATGTCCCTGTTTGTCTTTTCCTCTCCATTCCTAAAGCTGCCAGCCAAGCAATCCCTCCTCTTTTCCCTCCTGGAGCTCCTGCCTCACTTCTGCTGCTGCTGCCAGATTGAACCCTCCTAACATGGTGCTTTTTAAATCCTACTCTTCTGCCTAGAACCAGCATGGCTCCCACCGCCTAAGAAGAGTCCAAACACCTCAGCCTGATCATTACAGTTGCTCGTCACCAATAAATATTTCCTGAGCGTCTACATCTACCCTGTACCGGGCTAGGCCCTAATCAGGGAAAATCTATAAGGCAACTTTCTCTTCTTTCATTCAGCAATTAAATATTTATTGAGCACTAACTAAGTGATGACTCCTCAAATAGGCACAATGAGGAGCTCAGTGATACCTGAGAAACATGGAAGGTCGCTCCAGGATCTTCTAACTTTACAAGTACCCCAGCATGTACACATGGCAGTGTATGATTATTTGCCATAAGAGCAACTGAAAACACTCAAGGCATTAAGAAACTGCTTGGTGGAGTGGAAAGAGCACTGGAGAGAGAGTTTCTAAGAACTTTAGCTGTATGTCCCTAAGCAGGTATTTAACGGTTTGGGGCCTCATCTTCCACATACAAACTAAGAGGGAGTTGAACTGGGTGAAAAATCTGTTTCATGGTTTCAGGGAACAGAACTAAATTCAGATTGGAAATCTCGGGCGGACTCCCCAGAGGAGAGTCTACGCTGGGCTTTGGCAGCTGGCTAATGTTTCGATCGGTGATATGAATTTAAGACTGGGGAAGGCTGCTTGGCTGGAGTGGCTCAGTTGATTGAGCAAAGTCCCATGAGCCAAAAGGTCACTTGTTCAATTCCTGGTGGGAGCACTTACCAAGGCTGCGGGCTCAGTCCCCAGGGGAGAGGGATGCAGGACGCAGCCCATCCATGTCTCTCTCTCTCCCCCACCCCCTTCCTTTCTCTCTGAAATCAATAAAAACATATTTTAAAAAAGAAAGGAGTGGGGAAGACCATAACATGCTAAGGAACAGCAGTCTGGGTTTGGGTCTTGAGTTTGAGATGTTAGGGGACGCTTAGGAGTAAATGTCTATCAGGCAGTTAGAAACAAAGGTCCGGAGATAAAGATTTAGAGGTCATTCACACGTGTGAGAGTTGGAGTCAGGAGACCAGATGTCCAGGGAGCATGCACAGGGAAAAAATAAAAGAGCCAAGGTCAGCCTCTGAGGAATGGCCATGTGCAAATATCAACAGTACAACGATTGAAATTTCTTTTGAGAGCCAAAAACCAACTTCCGCGCATGGGCCACAAAGTTTCAATCGCACTGTACGTGTGCGCCTGCACGTGGTATTTTGTGGAAGAGCCACACAATGGAGCGTAGAAGAACAGACACCAGAGGAGGAGGCAATCAGGACTGAAGAAAACAGCAGTGACTTAGCGCCCAGGAAACCACTAGGAACCTCTGTGGGAACTGCAGTTGTGAGAGCAGGAAGAGGAGATGCCGTAACAAGGCAGTAAAGGCTATGGGTGCTGCCCCCTCACTAGAGAATGTTAACTTGGAGAGGAAGGGGGAAATCAGATGATGGCTAGAGGAGGCAGAAGGGCCAGGCGAAAGGGTTTCTAAAATAGGGAAGATCTCTCATGCTTGTGGAAGAGAAGCCACAAAAAGAGGAGACTGATGATGCTTGATGAATTGACTTTTTAATGATATATATGTGTATACGCATGTATATGTGTATTCCATAGCATGTAAATTGTATCTTCCACTGATTTACATAGTGCTAAAATACAACAGTGCCTATTTCTCTCTTATTCACATACCCAATGATTCAGAATGCCCAGAAATGCTTAGCAGTTCAAATATGATTTATGTACTGATCTGGTCTCAAATGTGAGCCCTTCAAATATGCACCTGTCCGTGCCTGGTCACCCTCTTTGATGGCGATCTAATAGAGGTGTCTGCAGAGGGAGGTGCTCTGCTACTGGGAAGCCACCAAAACAGTCCTGGCTTGGCCCCTGCAAGTGGACACAGCTCTGTAATGATGCTGTGGTAGGCCTTCTCCAGCTCTTTCTCTTGGTGCTCAAACTCTTTGTTCTCAGCAGTCTAATTTCTTGTCCAGCCAGCTGCTGACAGGTGGGAAGGGATGGGAACAAGGGTATGAATAACTAAAGAGAGAAGGGAGAAGGACAGTAAAAGATAAAAAGTGAAGAGATACTGGTCTGTTGAAGTAAAGAGGAAGGAAGATGAGGGAACTCCATAAATATTGAATGACTCTGACTTTAACAATGTCAGCGGGAAGATCATCTACTAAGAATTGGGGGCCTGAATGAGTTGGGAAAAACTTGGGAACAGATGCTACACAAGGTGCTTTAAGATAGTGTCTCCCAAACTTCATGATATATAGGAATCACCTGGGAATCAGACTCCTAGGATCTGCCTCCAGAGATTCTGAATTAGCACCACAGGTGAGGAGCAGGTATCAGTCCATTTAACAGATCCCTCTGGGTCAGTGGTCGGCAAACTCATTAGTCAACAGAGCCAAATATCAACAGTACAACGATTGAAATTTCTTTTGAGAGCCAAAAACCAACTTCCGCGCATGGGCCACAAAGTTTCAATCGCACTGTACGTGTGCGCCTGCACGTGGTATTTTGTGGAAGAGCCACACTCAAGGGGCCAAAGAGCTGCATGTGGCTCGCGAGCCGCAGTTTGCCGACCACTGCCCTGGGTGATTCTAATGCAAAAGGCAGTGGACCCATTTTGAGCAACACTATACTTTAGGGCAGGCGTCCTCAAACTACGGCCGGCGGGCCACATGCGGCCCACCGAGGACATTTATCCAGCCCGCCAGGTGCCGCTGCCTGTCCTGCTTAGCAGCCGACTCGTCCTGGGCCCAGAGTGCGCATAGGAATTTGTTCATAGCTTTTTTTTTTTTTTTTTTAAATATACTTTATTGATTTTTTACAGAGCGGAAGGGAGAGGAGGGATAGAGAGCTAGAAACATCGATGAGAGAGAAACATTGATCAGCTGCCTCCTGCACGCCCCCCATAGCTTTTTTTAAAAACTATAGTCCGGCCCTCCAACGGTCTGAGGGACAGTGAACTGGCCCCCTGTTTAAAAAGTTTGAGGACCCCTGCTTTAGGGGGTTACTAATAGGTGAATGAAGGTGTAGACCGTCCAGAGAGCTGAATGAAGCCAGGCAGGCTGAGCAGTGGTAGGAGAGCCATCAGCACTCTGGATGACCAACTACTGCTCTCTCCTAAAATAGCTCTACAGAATCTCTATCTTTACTCCCCATTTTTTTCTATGTTCAAGTATCCAAGCATGCCTAAAAATGACCTCCTACAGCCAAGCCAAATCACAAATTGTTGTTTTTCCCCCCAGGAAATCTTCCCTAGTTACTCTAGCCCACCACAAGCTATCCCACCCATAAATTTCACCTTCAATTTCACATATTAATTTCATCTCTACCGTGAGTTTAAGTTTCTCAAGAATATGACCAAATGGATATATTTTTAAAACATAATCTTAGAATAAAACAAGGTTTTTTACTCTTGCCACTTCTATTCAATGTTCTGTATGGAAATTAGGCAAGAAAAGGAAATAATAGACATCCAGGTTGAAAATGAAGAAGTAAAACTATCTCTATGTGCAGATGACATAATCTTGTATGTAGAAAATTATAAGAAATACATTAAAAACCCATTAGAACTAATCAATGAGTTCAGCAGTTTGCAGGATACAAGTGCATTTCCACATACTACAATAAACAGTCCAAAATAAAAGTACTAGTAAGAAAGCAGTACAAGTTACAAAAGTATCAAAAGGAATAAATTTAACAAAAAAAAGTGTTAAAAACGACAAAACATTGTTGAAAAAATTAAAGAAGACCTAAGTAAATGGAACGATATCCTATGTTTATGGATCAGAATACTTAATTTTGTTAAGGTCTACAGATTCAATGCATTTCTATCAAACCCCAGCTGGCTTTAAAAAAAAAGTTTTTATTGATTACAGGGACAGGAAGGGAGAGGGAGAGAAAGATAGAAACATCAATGATGAGACAGAATCATAAATTGACTGCTTCCTACATGCCCCCTACTGGGGATGGAGCCTGCAACCTGGGCATGTGCCCTGACTAGGAATGGAACAGAGGATCTCTTGGTTCATGGGACAATGCTCAACCACTGAGTCACTCCAGGTGGGCCCAGCTGGCTTTTTTTGTAGAAATTGACAAGCTTACCCTAAAAATCATATAGAAATGTAAGGGATCCAGAAGAGACAAACTATCTTGAAAAATAAGAACAGCCCTAACCTGTTTGGCTTAGTGGATAGAGCGTTGGCCTGCGGACTGAAGGGTCCCAGAGTCCCAGGTTCGAGTCCTGTCAAGGGCATGTACCTTGGTTGCGGGCACATCCCCAGTAGGGAATGTGCAGGAGGCAGCTGAATCAGTGTTTCTCTCTCATTGATGTTTCTAACTCTCTATACCTCTTCTTCTCCCTTCCTCTCTCTAAAAAAAAAAATCAATAAAATATATTTTAAAAAAAAAGAAGAACAAAGTTGGAGTGGAAGGCTCACACTTCCCAATTTCAAAACTTACTATACAGTTATAGTAATCAAAACAGTGTGATACTGGCATGATAATATGACATACAGATCAATGGGCCAAAACTGGGAATCCAAAAATAAACGCCTAAATTTGTGATCACTTAATTTTTTTAAAAAATATATTTTATTGATTTTTTTTTACAGAGAGGAAGGGAGAGGGATGGAGAGCCAGAAACATCGATGAGAGAGAAACACCGATCAGCTGCCTCCTGCACACCCACCACTGGGGACGTGCCCGCAACCAAGGCACATGCCCTTGACCGGAATCGAACCTGGGACCTTTCAGTCCGCAGGCCAACGCTCTATCCACTGAGCCAAACCAGTCAGGACTGTGATCACTTAATTTTTGACAAGAGTACCAAGATCTTCATTCAATAGTCTTTTCAACACATGGTGCTGGGACAACTGAATATCCACCTGCAAAAGAATGAAGCTGGACCCCTACCTCATACCATATACAAAAAAATTTACTCAAAATAAATCACAGACTTTAAAATGTAAGAGCTTAAACCATGAGTCTTAAAAGAAAACATAGGAGTAAATCTTCATGACATTGGACTAGGCAATGGTTTCTTACACATGACAGCAAAAACACAAGCAACAAAAGAAAAAAAAAGATAAATTAAACTTCTCAAAATTAAAAACTTTTGTGATTCACAGGACACCAGCAAGAAAATGAAAACACAACCCACAGAATGGGAGAGAATATTTGAAAATTATATATCAGATAAGGGATTTGTATCTAGATAAGGGATTTACACCCGATAAGAGATTTTTATTTAAAAAGGACTCCTCAATAATAAAATAACAAAAAGACAAATGATCCAATTAAAAAATGGGCAGAGCCCTAGCTGGTTTGGCTCAGTGGATAGAGTGTTGGCCTGCAGACTGAAGGATCCCAGGTTTGATTCTGGTTAAGGGTACATGCCCAGGTTTCAGGCTCAATTCCTGGTAGGGGGCGTATAGGAGGCAACCGATCAATGATTCTCTCTCATCATTGATGTTTTTATATCTCTCTCCCTCTCTCTTCCTCTCTGAAATCCATAAAAATATATTTTAAAAAATAATGATAAAAATAGAAGCCACATTTGAACAACAAAAATAAAGGGGGCAGAGATTGGTGAGGATGTGGAGAAAAGGAAACCCTGTGCACTGTTGGTGGGAATGCAGACTGGTGCAGCCACTGTGGAAAACAGTATGGAGTTTCCTTAAAAAATTAAAAATGGAACTGTCTTATGATTCAGCGATAACACTTCTGGGAATATGTCCAAAGAAACCCAAAACACTGATTTGAAAGAATATATGCACCCCTCTTTATTGCAGTGTTATTTATAACTAAAGACCTGATGCACGAAATTCGTGCAAGGGCCTTAGCCACGGCCAGGGGCCTCTGCCGTGGCCCCCGCCTGCCTGCTGCAGCTTTGTCCAGAAGGATGACTGGTCTGATTAGCATATTATGCTTTTATTATTATAGATATTATAGATAGCCAAGATTTGGAAGCAGCTCAAGTGCCTATCAGTAGATGAGTGGCTAAAAAAGCTGATATATTTACACAATGGAATACTACTTGGCTATAAACAAAAAAAAAAAAAAAGGAAATTTTACCTTTTGCCATAGCGTAGATGGACCTGGAGAGTATTATGGTAAGTGAAATAAGCCAGTCAAAGAAAGACAAATACCATATGAGTTCATTTACATGTGGAATCTAATGAACAAATAAACTAACAGAATAGAAACAGACTCATAGATACAGTAAATAGACTGACAGCTCTTGGAGGGTATGCGGTTTGGGGGGCTGGGTGAAAAAGGTGAAGGGATTAAACAAATAAACAAAAAACTCACAGACACAGGGGGGAGGTCAATGGGGAAAAAAAAGAGACGTATGTACTACTATTTGTAATACTTCAAACAATAAAAATAAAAAATAAAAAATAGTAATAATAAAAAAACTCACAGACACAGATACAACAGTATGGTGATTACCAGTGTCAAAGGGGGTGGGGAGAGGTAGAATAGGGCAAAGTGGAGATAAATGGTGACAGAAGGAGATTTGACTTGGGGTGGTAAACACACAATACAATATACAGATGATGTATTATAGAATTGTACACGGGAAGCCTATATAATTTTATTAACCAGTTAAATCCTAATAACTTCAATAAAAATTAAAAAATAATGAAGTATTTTAAAGTGTTTTTTGTATATTTACAGACCTGCCATCAACATTAATATCAGCACATTTTCATCAAACCCAAATAAAACGCAGTACATATTAGCAGTAACTACCCATTCCTACCTCCATTCAGTCCCTGGAAGCCACTAATCTATTTTCTATCACTATGGATTTGCCTATTATGGGCTTTACACATAAATGGAACCAAACAATATGTGGCCTTTTTTGACTGGCTTCAATTTAACATAATCTTTTCAAGGTTCATCCATGTTATAGTATATATCATTACTTTATACATTTTTTATTGCCAAATAATATTCCATTATGTGGACATATCACATTTATCCACTCATCAGTTGATGGACATTTAGGTTGTTTCTACTTTTTACTTTTTGGCTGTTATGCATAATGCTACTGTGAATATTTCATATAGATTTTTGTGTGGACATATACTATTTTCAATTCTCTTGGGTATCTACTTAGGAGTAGAATTGCTGGGTCATATGTAACTTTGTTTTACATTTTGAGGACTACCAAACTGTTTGCCAAAATAACGTCGTCATTTTAATATACCCACCAACAACGTGTGAGGGTTCCAAGTTCTTCACACCCTCACCAATGCTAGTTATTATCCATCCTTTTGTTATAGCTATTTTAGTGGATATAAAGTAGTATCTTGTGGTTTTGTTTCGAATTGTCCTCGTGACTAATGATGTTGAACATCTTTTCATGTGCTTATTGGCCACTGTGTATCTTCTTTGGAGAAATGTCTATTCCGGTTCTCTACCCATTTTTAAAATGTTTTTTTAAATTGATTTTGAGAGAGAGGGGAAGGAAGAGGGATAGAGAAATAGAAACATCAATGATGAGAGACAATCACTGATCGGCTGCCTCCTGCACTCTCCCTACTGGGGATCAAGCCTGAAACCCAGGCATGTGCCCTTACAAGGAATCAAACAGTGACCTCCTGGTTCATTATAGATCAATGCTCAACCACTGAGCCACACCAACTAGGCTAAGTACCATGCTGTTTTGATTACTATGGCCTTATAATATAGTTTGATTATCAGGAAGTAGATTCCTCCAACTTTGTTCTCTCTCAAGATTGCTGTGGTTGGCTATTCAGGATCTTTTGCGGTTCCATATAAATTTTTGAAACATTTGCTCTAGGACTGTGAAATATGCCATTGGTATCTTTTTTTTAAAATATATTTTATTGATATTTCACAGAGAGGAAGGGAGAGGGATAGAGAGCTAGAAACATCGATGAGACAGAAACATCTATCAGCCGCCTCCTGCACACCTCCCACTGGGGATGTGCCTGCAACCAAGGTACATGCCCTTGACCGGAATCGAACCCGGGACCTTTCAGTCCGCAGGCCGACGCTCTATCCACTGAGCCAAACCGGTTTCGGCATGCCATTGGTATCTTAATAAGAATTGCATTGAATCTATAGATTGCTTTGAGTACTATGGACATTTTTAAAAATATATAAATTTTTATTGATTTTAGAAAGAAGAGAGAAGCACTGATCGGCTGCCTCATGCACGCCCCACACTGGGGATAGAACTCGCAACCCGGGCATATGCCCTGAATGGAAATCAAACTGGCAACCTTTTGGTGCACAGGACAATGTCCAACCAAGCCAACCAGCCAGGGTAGTATCAAAGTTTTAATGATGTTAATTCTTCCTATCCATGAACATGGTATATGCTCCTACTTATTTGTATCATCTTCAATTTCTTTCTTCAGTGTCTTATAATTTTCTGAGTATAGGTCTTTTATATGCAAGGTATTTTCTTTGTTATGCCACTGAAAATGGGATTGTTTTCTTAGTTTGCCTTTCTGATAGTTCATTATTGGTATATAAAAATGCAACCAACTTCGGGATATTTATTTTGTATCCTGCTACTTTATTGAATTCATTTATCAGTTCTGGTAGTTTTGTGGGTTTTTTTTTGGTGGAATCTTTAGGGTTCTCTAGATACAGTATTATGTCATCTGTAAATAATGACATCTTCAGTTCTTCCTTTCCAATTTAAATGCCTTTTATTTCTTCTTGTCTGTTTCCTGGGGCTAGGGACTTCCAGTACTATGTTGAATGGTGAAAGTGGGCATTCCTGTTTTGTTCATGATCTTTAGTTTTTGCCCACTGAGTATGATGTAGCCTGTGGATTTGTCATATATGGTCGTTATTATGTTGTGAGGTATGTTCTCACTATTCCCACTTTGCTGAGAGTTTTTATTATAGATGGGTGCTAGATTTTATCAAATGCTTTTTCTGCATCTATTGACATGATCATGTGATTTTTATCCTTCATTTTGTTATGTGTTGTATCACATTTATTGATTTGTGGGTATTTTATCAACCTTGCATCCCTGGAATAAAGCCCACTTTATCAGAGTGTCTGATCTTTTTAATGTATTGTTCCATCAGGTTTCCTAATATTTTGTTGATGATTTTAGAATCTATATTCATCAGGGATACTGGCTTTCTTTCTTTGTAGTGTCCTTACCTGGTTTTGGAATAAGGATAATGCTGGCCTCTTAAAATGAACTTAGGAGTCTTCCCTCCTCTTAATTTTTTGGAGTAGTTTGAGAAAGATAGGTGTCAGCTCTTCTTTGAATGTTTGGGTAAAATTCACCTGTGAAGCCATCCAGTCCAGGACTTTTGTTTGTTGGGAGTGTTTGGATTACTGCTTCAGTTTCACTAGTTGTAATCTGTCTATTCAGATTCTGATTCTTCCTTAATCAGTTTTGGAAGATTGTATGTTTCTGGGAATCTATCCATTTTATCCAGATTGTCTGATTTGTTGGCATCTACTTATTTGTAATATTTTCTTACAGTGCTTTGTATTTCTTTGGAGTCAGTTGTTACTTCTCTTTATTTCTGATTGTTTCTTTTGGATCTCCCCCTCCCCTCCCCTCCCTTCCTTTCTTTCTTCCTTTCTTTCTTTTTTTCTTCCTTTCTTTCCTTCCTTCCTTCTTCCTTCCTTCCTTCCTTCCTTCCTTCCTTCCTTCCTTCCTTCCTTCCTTCCTTCCTTTCTTTCTTGATAAGTCTAAAGGTTTGTCAATCTTGTTTATCTTTTCAAAGAACCAGCTCTTGATTTAATTAATCTTTTGTATTTTTTTACTCTATTACATTTATTTCTGTTCTAATCTTTTTAAATATATATATTTTTATTGATTTCAGAGAGGAAGGGAGAGAGAGATATACAGAAACATCAAAGATGAGAATCATTGATAGGCTGCCTCTAGCACACCCCCCACTGGGTATCGAGCCTGCAACCTGGGCATGTGCCCTGACCGGGAATCGAACCATGATCTCCTGGTTCATGGGTCCACGCTCAACTACTGAGCCACACCGGCCTGGCTCTATGTCCTTTTATCTGCTCACTATCTCTTTGTTGATGCTCTCACTAGGTTCCTTGAGCATCCTTATAACCATTTTTGTTTAACTCTATACCTGATAAATTGGTTGCCTCCATTTCATTTAGCTCTTTTTTCTGAAGATTTCTCCTATTCTTTCATTTGGGGCATGTTTCATTGTCCCCCCATTTTGGCTGCCTCTGTGTTTCTTCTATGTATTAGGTAGATCTGCTATGACTCCCAGTCTTGGTAGGGTAGCCCTAGGTAGTAGGTGTCCTTTGAGAACCAGCGGTGCTATCTCCTTAATCACCTGATCTGGGTGCTCCAGGAATGTCCCTTATGTGGGTCCTCCTATTATAATTTAGTCTTGATTACTATGGGCCCGCTCGTGTGTGGGGTTGACTGCCAGGCTGTGCAGGTGTTGATCACATGTAGCGAAATTTGCCTCAGCAGGGTCTGGTGACTGCCAAGATATCCTTTTGGATATGCTGTTTATTAAGTTAATTGATGCTGCTCTATTGTCTAAAGCTGGCCACTGGGTGTGTTGGTTCTGGGAGACACTGGTGAAGGCCAATGCCAGACACTGCCTGTGACTAGCTCTAGGCAACCTGTTTGGAACTACAAAGCAATCTACTGTTTGTGCCTGCCTCTGCTGGGCCTGGGTATGCGGGAAGTACCAAGCTGACCACCAAGGCCAGCTTTTACCAGCACTGGACCCAGAAGCAGGTCAGCAAAAGTCCTAAGGAATCCCAAGATCTGCCTCCTCCTGCCAGCTGCCTGTTAGGCTCAGTCACTGAAAGAGTCCTTGGCAGCACTCAAGTTGAATGAAGTAGGTTCTCAGTGAGTCACCAGGTATGGTGAGTGGTGTTCACCAGGTTGATGCAGGTTGAAATTCAGTGTCAGTGCTGGATCTAAGACTACTCAGCGAATGTCCCAGGGTATACCCAGTCTAGCTGCCACCTGCTGTATGCCAGCAGACCTTTGCCATGGGGCAGGGTCTCAGGGAGTCATCAGGCTGAGGCCAGCAGTTTATGAGGCCCAAACAAACCAGTCAGGCGTGTGAGGGAAAAATGGCCCCCGTCTTAGAGCCATAAAACTCAGCTGTCCAAAATTATGCCAGGAGCCCAAGTTCAAAAGAGCATGACCACTAGGAGTCGAGAGGATGGGACCACCTGGAGCCCGAAGGGTGGGCTAGGAGATCTCCAGTGAGGGGTTCATGGGAAAGTGGGGGGAATGGCCCCCATCCCAAAGCTACACCACTTAGTCACTGACACTCCCTGAGTCTGCCCAGACCTCTACACCACAGCTCAGGCAGCTGACTCCTCAGCAGGGTGGGGCCATTGCTTTCCTCTAGGCTGATACCATAAGAAGGGAGTACTCTATCCAAGAAAGATTGAGTCTGTGGTGTAGAAAAATGATTCAGACATCAAGGGTCCTGGCGTCTGTGCCCTTAGCTCTCTCCCCAGAGCCACAAACCTCCCCCCATATAAGACTTTAATCCGCTCCACCCTCCCTCTGCCACAGCCCAGGGTGAGTAGTTGCAATCGAGATTTTGTGCGTTGGCCCTTTAGTAGGGCACCTGTGTCTCTAGCAGACTGCCATTTCTCTCTGGCAGACAGAATCCCTGCTGATTTTCAAAGCCAGATGTTATGTGGACATCTCTTCCTGGCTCTGGTGCTCTGGGCTGGGAAGCCCAGCATGGGACTGAGACCCACGCTCCTCAGGGTGAACCTTTGCAGCTGAGATAGCCCTCTGGAATCTCAGCCACAGTCCATGGGAGCAGGCCAGCTCTCTTCGATTTCTGCTCTTCCTACCAGTCTTGAAGTGGCTTCTTCTGTAAATCCTTAGTCATAAGACTTCTAAAATACTTTTAAAAGAATGAATTTGGAGGTATGTGAGTTATATCAATAAAACTATTAAAAATAATAATCCTGGCCAAAACCGGTTTGGCTCAGTGGATAGAGCGTCGGCCTGCGGACTGAAAGGTCCCGGGTTCGATTCCGGTCAAGGGCATGTGGCTTGGTTGCGGGCACATCCCCAGTAGGAGGTGTGCAAGAGGCAGCTGATCAATGTTTCTCTCTCATCGATGTTTCTGACTATCTATCCTTCTTCCTTCCTCTCTGTAAAAAATCAATAAAATATATTTTAAAAAATAATAATAATAATCCTGATGGTAGTTTAAAGGTACAAATTTCCAGTTATAAAATAAGTAAGTCATAGGAATGTAATATACAGCATGATGACTATAGTTAACTAGGGGCCCGGTGCACGAAATTCGTGCACTGGGGAGGGGTCCCTCAGCCCAGCCTGCCCCCTCTCACATACTGGGAGCCCTCAAGGGATGTCCTACTGATGGCTTAGGTCCGCTCCCCAATGGGGAGCGGACCTAAGCCATAGTCTGGCCTCCCTTTGCAGGAGGCGACCAGGCTGATCAGGGGAAGGCGCCAGCTCCATCACCCCGCTGCTGCAGCCACTGCCAGTCACCACAGCCACCAAGGTATTTTCATCAACACAGACTCCAGTCCCTTCACCATGAAAAAATGACAACTTTCTTTAGGCATTTTCAAGATGTGTCTTTCATAGGACATGACATTTCTTTCTTTATTTTTCTTTTTATCCTCACCTGAGGATATGTTTCCATTGATTTTTTTTCCCCTTCCCTCTGATCCCAGGCTCGGCCCCTGCCCCTCCGATCGCAGGCTCGGCCCCTTCCCAAGTCTAAAGCCTCTGCCCGATGGCCGGCTGGGAGTGACCTGGGTGCCGAGGAGGTTCCTGGGACCCAGGTATGTATGCAAATTAACCACCATCTTTGTTGGGTTAATTTGCATAGTCACTGTGATTGGCTGTGGGTGTAGCGGAGGTACAGTCAATTTATATGTTTCTCTATTATTAGGTAAGATAATACTATTTGCATATTTGAAAGTTGCTAAGAGTAAATCTTAAAAGTTATCACAAGTGCCCTAGCCGGTTTGGCTCAGTGGATAGAGCATCGGCCTGCGGACTCAAGGGTCCCGGGTTCGATTCCGGTCAAGGGCATATACCTTGGTTGCGGGCACATCCCCAGTGGGGAGTGTGCAGGAGGCAGCTGATCGATGTTCCTCTCTCATCGATGTTTCTAACTCTCTGTTCCTCTCCCTTCCTCTCTGTGAAAAATCAATAAAATATATAAAAAAAAAAAGTTATCACAAGAAAATAAAAATTCTGTATGTATGGTGACAGATGTTAACTGAATTTATTGTGGTGATCCTTTCCCATACATGTCGAGTCATTGTGTGGTACACCTGAGCCTAATATAATGTTGTATATCAATTATACCTCAATAAAGAAATAATAATCCCAAGAGCATGTTCCATAGCACTCAATAAATTATTGTTGATTAATGACAGTTTCCACTCAAGAATGCTACTCTACTAACATGAAGAAAGCTCTCAAAGTGCTTCTGACCTAATGACACAAATGAAAAAGTCCTGAGACAAACACAGAAAACGATGAAATGCAACCACTTATAAAGTGGTGAAGAGTGAGGCAACTTGATTTCTATTCTTGGCTCTGCTGTGAACAGGCTGTGGGTTTTAGGGGCAAGTCACTGTTTTCCTTTCAACAAATAGAAAAACTTTGCAGTTCTAACTTTATGATTCTAAAAGTTCAAGTCCACATTCCATGAAGCTGCCAACCTAATGTATGTATCCTTACTGTGTGCGAGGAGCTGTGCTGGGCTCAGACATACAGTGAACAAAACGGGGCAGACCCTGCCATAATGGTGATTACATTCTAATGGGGGAGGCAGACATCAAATAACAATTGTTTAATTGTAACCATGATACATCTTACATACTATGGAGAAGTATTGGCGCTAAGAGAACAAACTTGACCAAGTCAGAGGAATTGGGGAAAGGCTCATTCAGGACAACATATTTAAGCTGGGGTCTAAAAGCATTCCCAGTACTACTCTCCTCTGAGCAATGAATGCTATTATCCATCCCATCCTTGTGGCCCTTATCTTTATTATCTTATGAAGCTCTCCTAGATTATCTGTCCCAGAGATACCTCTCACTGCCCACATTCACCATATCCCCTTAATAATTAAAAAGGTAGTATTTTTTTAGTATTTTGTTTCTGGTACTGCTTAGCGCTTTAGAAGTATAATCTCCTAACAAACTTTGAGGTTGATACTGTTGGTACATTAATTTCACAGATGAAGAAAGTTTAGAGCAATTAAACGACTTGCCCAGAGTTACACACAGCCAGGAAGTGGTGGAGCCAAGGTCTGACCTCAAAAATGTGACTCTAGCACTGTGTTACCCTGCTCTGTTTTGCCCTAGTTACTCACAGTTCCTATTGTCTAAGGCAGTGGTCGGCAAACTCATTAGTCAACAGAGCCAAATATCAACAGTACAGTGATTGAAATTTCTTTTGAAAGCCAAATTTTTTAAACTTAAACTTCTTCTAACGCCACTTTTTCAAAATAGACTCGCCCAGGACGTGGTATCTTGTGGAATAGCCATACTCAAGGGGCCAAAGAGCCGCATGTGACTCGCGAGCTGCAGTTTGCCGACCACGGGTCTAAGGGACCATGTTTCCAACCATTTGGTTTCTTTGTTGCCCCAGCCATAGCTCATGAGTTTAAGAAAAGGGTTCCTGGCACAAGAGTAGTCAATCCAAGACTGAAGAAAGAAAGATGATTTCTCCCTCAGCCTTTCCAACTAAAACCCAGAGGGAAGATGCCAGAGAGGACACAGAGAGTCAGGGCTAGAGAGGCCATTATTACCTCAGGTAAAGGAAAGCTGAGAATAAAGCAAAATGGAGGGAGATGGAAGTGGGGAGAGATTAACTGATTTGTTCTAGTTGTTCCTTGATGTTACCGTGAATCCAGAACTACCATATAGTTCCAAGTTTCTGTGTTCAGGTGCCAATGAGATTCTGTACCTTAAAGTAAATAAAAATTATTTCTAATAGCCAGCACTGTTTTAAGAGCTTTACACATACCAATCAATGTAATCCCACACAACTCCATGACATTGATACTATTGTTTGTGCCATTTTACAGATGAGGAAACTGAGGCACAGTGAATGTAAAGTAATTGTCCAAAGTCAAACAGCTAATTAAGTGGCAGAGGCAGGATTTGAATGCTTATAGCCTGGCTCCAGAGTCTGTGCTACAATCATCCCTTCATCTGACATAGTTTGCGCAGGTTCCTTGCAACCAAACAAACTAGACCACAACATCACTATTTAACTTTTCACATGATAATGTCTCAACTTCCCAAATAGAACAGAAGCTCTTTAATGGCAGGAACTAGGTGGTCCCTGGGTACTACACAGTATGAGTTATGCAAACTTGTGCTGATATGGGTGCCTGAATGAAAAATAACAGCAGTGAGGCTATCTGTGCAGCTCAGAATCTGTATCACACACAAACTACTTTTGTTGCATAGTAAGCATGTGGAGTAACAGCCTGTGGCTGCTTTCTTTCACCCACTAGAGCTGATGTTGCTAAGCATTTCTTATCCTCCATGTTTTATAAGCCATAAAACTTTATAAAGCATTCCGCTGATGTAGAGGCCGAGGAAGGCATCACCAAAGTGTTGGAATCAATTATTGAAGTGTGGCTCTGAGACAATTGACAACCCCCCTCATGTAGGTCAAAAACAGCCAGCAAAAAAGTTACATGGCACTGTGGTTTACACTGTGTATCACTTACGATTTATAATATACACATTCAGATATGAAGAGCCAGCAATGATGTTAACTGCAAAAACGTTCCAGGTGGATGTAACTCCATGTGCAATGTGTAATACAAGGGACCATGTTTCACACTCATTTAACATAGTGAGGGGCAGCTCATTCAGGATGTTACCCTTGCACGATTCAGGAAATGCCTGTTGCCCATTCTGTTTTCCTCATAGCACCAGGTATGTTTCTGAGTATGCATAAGATACTTAGATGCTTGTTGATTTAATGTTTAAATGCCAGACAGAGCAAGATAGAGATGGGTTTGGTCAAGGAAAGCTTTCTGGAAGAAATTGAGGATAAAGAGCCAGAGGGAGAGAAGAGACACCAACCTGGGTGGTAAAGAGGAAACACAGCCTGAGGGTAGGCAAGGGGGCAGAAAGTTGTCCCTTCAGACTCTTCTCCTCTGCCTTAAATTCCCCTTTAACGATTTCAAGTGTGTTAGTCTCCCCAGCTATAGCCCAAGGACTTCCAAAAGGCACTACCTTGTGCTTTAGAATCTCCCCAGCCTTCAACACATGCTATGTGTTTGATAAAGGTGAGCTGAATGGGGACTAGGCACAGCGTCTTGATCCTTCCCAAGTTGCGGATTTACACCTTCATCAAGGGCTGTACTCACTAGGACTGGCCAGGAGAGAACTGGGCACAAACTGGCCTTCGGCTCTTTCTTCCTTGCTCTGCTGACCCTGAAGGGGCTCCTTGGGTCTCTCTCACAGCTCATATCCAGAGAAAGAACTACAGGGAAATGGCAAGCACAGCTCTGACAAACAGCAAGGCAGTTAGTCTGATGCTCGGGGACCAGTACCAACTGGCATTTTCCTTTCCCTTCCTTGAAACCAAAAAGTCACTTGAATGCAGTAGTAGGACAGACTGAGATTAGGTTAAGAAATGAAGACTGTACCCATTTCCCAAGAGAAAATGCTAAAGAGTTTATGCATCAATTATTTCAGGATTATCAAATCGCAATCCAGTTCAGAGGCTGAGTGGGGCAGGGGGTTACTACCTGAAGCTCAAGGACTAGGGAGCAGTGACTGAAAACTGTAGGGCAAGGGAAGAAGGAAACCTCAATTGCTCCCTCACAGTTAGCATGTGAGTACCTAGAAATGTACAGGAGAGGTCTGGAGTCAGAGTGACATTTAGGATGAAAGGGGTGGGAGACAGACTAGGCAAAAGGAGGGAAATACCTTAGGTTTGGGGTCACATTTCTTGGAAGTGGCCCAGAGGTAGCAGATTAGAACCCTGGCCTCCAGTCTTGTTCCATTAACAATACCTCCTCTAATAATGTGCCTCTTCCCAGGGTACTTCTGATTGCCATCTCCAAATGGCCACAGTCATTCAAGTCAGGCATTCATGCTATGTCTGCCTTGCATGTAGATGAAATCCTCTGAGGGGTAAGGGTTTGTTTGTTTGTTGTTTTTTTAAGTACTTCAACGAAAGCAAACTGTTATTTATTTTTAAAAAATTATTTTTAATCCTCACCCAAGGATATTTTTCCATTGATTTTTAGAGAGAGTGGAAAAGAGAGGGAAAGACAGGGAAATATCAATGAGAGAAACACATCAATTGGTTGCCTCCTCCACACGCCCCTACCAGGGCCCGGGCCAGGGAGGAGCCTGCAACAGAGGTACGTGCCGTGCCCTTGATCAGAATCGAACCCAGAACCCTTCGGTCTGCAGGCTGACACTCTATCCACTGAGCCAAATCAGCTAGGGCCAATCTGCTATTTATTATCAATATTAGCTGGCATCGTGGGTTTTTTTTGCCCTGGCTGGTTGCTCAGTGGTTAGAGCATCAGCCCACAGACTGCAGGATCCTGGGTTTGTTCCCAGTCAAGAACATGTACCTGGGTTGCAGGTTCACGCCCTGTCCTCAATCAGGGCACCTGCAAGAGGCAACCAGTTGATGTGGTTCTCTCACATCAATGTTTCCCTCTCTCTCCCTGCCCCTTCCTCCCTCCTTTTCACTCTCTCTGAAAAAGCAATTGGAAAAAATATCCTCAGGTAAGAATTAACAACATCAACAACAGCAAATATACTAGTATATATCCTAGAGGCCCAGTACATAAATTTCATGGACTTGTGGCGGGGCGGGGGGGGGGGGCGTCCCTCAGCCTGGCTTGCGCTCTCTCACAGTCCGGGATCGGGCCTAAGCCGACAGTCAGACATCCCTCTCGCAGCTCCTTACCACCCACTTGCAGCGGAGGTGCCTGGTGGGAAAGGCACCGCTGCGCTCGCCAGCGGGGCAAGCCGGCTTCTGGCTGAGCAGCGCTCCCCCTGTGGGAGTGCACTGACCACCAGGGGACAGCTGCTGTGCTGAGCGTCTGCCTTCCTGGTGGTCAGTGCATGTCATAGTGACCGTTCCGCCAGTCCTTCCTCCGTTTAGTCGATTTGCATATTAGGGTTTTAGTGTGAGTGTGTGTGTGTGTGTGTGTGTGTGTGTATTTATATATTAGCTGGCATCTTTTTTTAATATATTTTTAGCTAGAAGGGGCCAATGGGGGGAAGAAGGGGACATATGTAATACTTTCAGCAATAAAGATTCAAAAATATATATAATACTTTTTTATTTTTATTGTTTAATAAAATGTATTTTATTGATTTTTTTACAGAGAGGAAGGGAGAGGGATAGAGAGCCAGAAACATCGATGAGAGAGAAACATCGATCAGCTGCCTCCTGCACACCTCCCACTGGAGATGTGCCCACAACCAAGGTACATGCCCTTGACCGGAATCGAACCCGGGACCCTTCAGTCCGCAGGCCGACGCTCTATCCACTGAGCCAAACCGGTCAGGGCTAATACTTTTTTTTAATTGATTTCAGAGAGGAAGGGAGAGGGAGAGAGAGAATAATTGATTGGCTGCCTCCTGCTTGCCCCACACTGGGGATCAAGCCTGCAACCTGGGCATGTGTCCTGACCAGGAATTGAACCATGACCTCCTGGTTCATAGGTTGATGCTCAACCACTGAGCCACGCTGGCAGGCAATTGGCATCTTTTTTAAGTGCCTGGCAAAGAATGCCTTCTTAAACCCTGGCTCTACCTTTTTTTTTTTTTTTTAAATATATTTTATTGATTTTTTACAGAGAGGAAGGAAGAGGGATAGATAGTCAGAAACATCGATGAGAGAGAAACATCGATCAGCTGCCTCCTGCACACCTCCCACTGGGGATGTGCCCGCAACCAAGTTACATGCCCTTGACCGGAATCGAACCTGGGACCCTTCAGTCCGCAGGCTGACGCTCTATCCACTGAGCCAAACCGGTTTTGGCCCTGGCTCTACCTTTTAAGTCAGACATCAATACAGCAAATGAACATGTTGAGAAGAGTGACAGGCTAAAACACGGAGTAAGACTGCTTGTGAGGAAACTGCAGGAGAAGCAGGTAAAATAGGAAAATGTATCCCCTACTTTTTTGTTACAGAATTCCAGAGCTGGAAGGGTCCATGCATTAAGAATTCCAGGATATCGAGTCTAGGATGCTGCTAGATTAGCGGAAAGAATTAGAAGCATAAAGCCTGGGGAAGGGCTAGAGTCCTTGGGAAAGAGATGAGGGAAGGAGTGGTCTCTTCTGTGTTTCTTTTCTTTCTTTTTTTTTTTTTTTAAATATATTTTATTGATTTTTTACAGAGAGGAAGAGAGAGGGATAGAAAGTTAGAAACATCGATGAGAGACATCGATCAGCTGCCTCCTGCACGCCCCCTACTGGGGATGTGCCCGCAACCAAGGTACATGCCCTTGACCGGAATCGAACCTGGGACCCTTCAGTCCGCAGGCCGACGCTCTATCCACTGAGCCAAACCGGTTAGGGCATCTTCTGTGTTTCAAGCCCAGCAATGATTATTCACTCAAATATGTCCCAGCATGTCCTGCTGCTGTAACCAGTGCCATTCCTAAACCCAGGCAAGGTGCCATCTTACCCCAACAGGGAAGCAGGGCCAGGAGGTGGGGCTGCCCTGAGGTGTGGGGGGAATAGGAGGACAAGGGCTAAGGGAGGGGGCCACAGCCCCATATCCTCCCACTTACAAGAGAGAGGCCCATTCCTATTGCCAAGCACACCAGGACTCCACAGAGGATGAGAGACCTAAAAAAACGTGTATAGAGACAAACAGAGGAAGAAGTAGGAAAAAGAATGGCGGGGCCACTAGGGAAAGAGAATGGGAACTTGTGGTCTACAGAGGGAACCCAGAGCTGGCATAAGAAAGTCCCAAGACAAACAACTCTTTTGCCCTTGAAGAGCCAGGCTGCCAGAGCCTGTGGAGCCTCTATTTATCTGGTGCTGAGACTGGGCTGGACTGAGAGAAAAAAACAATAGGCCTGTTTTCCTGAGCTCTTCCTGTGACCCAGAAAGCCCACACAAAGAGGAAGAGGGGGGCAAAGGCAGTGTGGTAGCAGTGTGGTACCAAGGCACAGCCTAGGGGAGGAGGCCTTCCACCTCTCAGAAGCTCAGCAGCAGCCTCAAAGCCACACCCAAAAAACCAATAATCTAAGTGCTAGAACAGTGAGAACCATGCAAATGCAACTTGAAATCCCAACCTTTAGTCCCACTACTAGCCAGGTTGCTAACCCTAAACCCCTTCTATAGGAGATACTCCACCACCAGGGGAGAGGCTAAGGGCCTGTGAGATGAGGGGCAGAGATAGGGCTGCTCCAACAGTTCAAGTCCCACTAGGCATAGGCCTAGCCTACTCAGTACTGGCAGAGATATGGAGTCGGGGGATTATTCTGGTAGAGGGGTGGATACTTAGACATCCTTCAATTAGCTATGAGTAGCTACAGGATATGTGCTCATGTGTGCACATGATAAAAAAATACAGAAAGGTGTGTGTGTGTGAGAGAGAGAGAGAGAGAGAGAGAGAGAAAGAGAGTGCGTAAGCGGGGGGAAATGGGAGTGGATGTGTGGACTGGAGGTAGGGAAGTGGCAAGAAAAGTTTCATTATGTCACCTCTTCCTTCCTACCCAAGCAGAGAAACTAGACACAGCCCTAAAGACCCAACTGGTTCAGATGCCTGCCTTTCTCAACAGGAGGTGGTCCTCCAAGGCCTGAGTCAGTCTCCATCTACCCCTAAATCAACCAGGGGAAGTATGTTGCATCACCCCCATTCCTACCGCACAGGGCTCAGTGTGGAAAGCAGGCCCAAAGCCAAAGCATGAAACAGATTAAATATTCCTATGGTGAGAAAGGAAGTCCTGAGCTCTTCCTGTGACCCAGAAAGCCCATACAAAGGGGAAGAGGGGGGTTTGAGGAGAGGGATCATCAGAGCACCTCTTCATTGGACCAACAAACTGGAAGGAAGACAAAGCGAAAGGAAGATTAAAACCCTCATCAGCCCAGCCAGAGTGGCTCATTGGTTGTCGTTGTGTGCACGGAAAGATGAAAAGTTGCCAGTTGGATTCCCAGTCAGGGCACGTATGGAAGGCAACCGATCAATGTATCTCCATCACATGCAAGTTTCTCTCTCTCTCTCTCTCTCCCCCCCTTGCTCCCTCCCTACATCCCTCCCTCTAAGCATGTCTTCAGGTGAGGATTAAAAACAAACAAACAAACCCTAATCAATCCCCCATTGTCCATCATGTCCAATAATAAACTGGACTCGAATAAAGTCTTAAAAAAACTCCTTTCCCCAGCTTTTATCATTCTGTAAAACTGACTCTCCACTCGGCTCTGGGCTAACCCTACCTCTCACACTGTGGAACCGAATCAGATTTTTTTATTCTGGTTCCACACAGTGAAGTATTAATACTTTGTTTAGCTAGTGACTGTTATAGATGTTTTGAAGTGTTTTTACTTCAAAAAACACTGGGGGAGCAGTAGTTTTTAAGTCACTCCTGAGTCTCTATGCCAGAACACACACATGAACATACACGCTTGCAGATACACGCAAAGGCAAAAACAAGTTCAGACATGACACATACATGAACATAAATACCATTCTAATCAGAAACCAGTCAGAGCAGAGGAGGTTAGAAGCAGCCTCAGCAAGGAGGTTAGCCATGTCTCCATGCACAGGATCAGGGACCCTGAGCTGGTGCTTTATCCAGACCAGAGGTCTTCAGGGCTGCAGAGGCCCACAGGAGATGGGTAGCTGATACATGGAGGGAGCTAGATGGAGAGTGCAGAGGAGAGAAAGTCAGGCAGAGGGGGAGGGAGGGAAATGGAAGATGGACCAGAATTCGAGCAGCCATGTGCTGGTTCTAAAATGGCCACAGGCAAGGCAGGAGACAGATGGTCCCTTCCTGATGCTGAGCTGGAGAAGTGGGGAAAGGAAAAAAGAAAATATAAATACCATTACAGTCAGAAATTTAAAAATAAACCCAAAACCCTAAAAGATAGACAGCTTGTTTCTGAAGTTTCGCCTGCCTCCAGAGCCTTCTAAGGGAAAATTAAGAATTGGAGGCCTACAAGAACAACCCCTGCTCTCAGGTCTGAAGACTGTTGAGGTCATTCTGGCCATCCCCTGCCCAGACTTGGCAGACGTTGCAAAGTCTTCTAGGCAGCTGAGGTGGTACTTCCCTTTTTCTCTCCAATACTTACTTCCCAAGTCTCAACATTTTTGTTTGTTTTGTTTTTAAATAGATTTTTATTGATTTCATATAGGAAGGGATAGGGAGAAAGAGATAGAAACATCAATGATGAGAGAGAACCAGTGATTGGTTGCTTTCAGCAGGCCGCCCACTGGTGAATGAGCCCGCAACCTGGGCATGTGCCCTTGACCAGCATCAAACCCGGGATCCTTCAGTCCGCAGGCAGACGCTCTATCCACCAGTGGTAGGCAAACTACTCATTAGTCAACAGAGCCAAATATCAACAGTACAACGATTGAAATTTCTTTTGAGAGCCTAATTTTTTAAACTTAAACTTCTTCTAACGCCACTTCTTCAAAATAGACTCGCCCAGGCCGTGGTATTTTGGGGAAGAGCCACACTCAAGGGGCCAAAGAGCCGCATGTGGCTCGCAAGCCGCAGTTTGCCGACCACGGCACGGAGCCAAACCAGGTAGGATAAATCTCAACTTTTTAAGGTCTTTGCTTTCAAAATGTTGAAAGCTATCAGAGCAATTTGATCTTTCTGCAACCAGCAGAATCAATTTCATCACCTCATGGCCACAACCAACTGCTGCCATCACCCAACTGCCCAGCACCTTAAAATCCACAAGGTGCCTTCACAGCCATTATCTCATTTGCACTTCAGACCCATAGGGAAGCCAGGTGGAAATTATTACCCCATTTCACACATGATAAAACCAAGTCTCCGAGAAGTTAAATGTTTGTGATGGTGAAGTTAGAACTCAAGCTTGCTTAGTCGTCTGATGGCAAATCTAAGGAGGCCTCCCATAGTCTACCCCCTGGCTTTGTCCACTAGATTCCATTTGCATCTGTGGGCCAAAGAGGTTCTTCCTCAGGCTCAGATCTGACTGCCTTACAGCTGATTATCCCAGGGCAATTTATCTAGAGCTTTGCCAATTCCCATCTTGGGGTCGTTCTGTTTCATGCTAGGTTGGGGACGAGGCTGAGGGGCAAGAGCCCTACACTCTACTGGATTTCTTTCAGTTCTTCTAATCTGCCATGCCCTTTCTCACTTCAGGGTCTTTGCACATGCTATTTACTCTTCCCTCCTTACACATCACTCCCCTCCTTACCTGAATGTCCCATGCCCATTCTTCCAGACCTCGATGGAGGCATCACCTCCTCCAGGAAGTTTCCCTGACTATCCTCTGCTCTCACAGGACTCTGTACTGTCCCCTTCATGGCACCAATTACATTTTTGTGATTGACTTTAACTGGCTGTCTTCTCTGCTAGCCTAAGTTCTTGGTGGTCAGGGCCACATTCAATACCACATTCTGTTGAATGAATAAATACAAACATAAAAGAAGGCTGGTGTTATCTAGAAAAACCTTCCCTTCTCCTTAATACAATGGTTTCTAACAGTAGTTTGGATTTATCTCCATTCTTTCAAAATAATCCATGAATATTTACTTAGAAGCAATGCACTAAGTCAGCTACTAAATGTGAATCCTTTTTTTTAAAATAAATTTATTGATTGATTTTAGAGAGAAAGAGGGAGAGAGAACCATCGATTTGTTGTTCCACTTATTTATGCATTCATTAGTTACTTCTTGTATCTACCCTGATTGGAGATCAAACCCACAACCTTGGCATATCAGGATGATGCTCTGAGCTACCTAGCCAGGGCTTGGAATCCTTTTTTGTTATGTAAATCAGCACCCCCTAATTTATATATTTGGTATATAGATGTCATTAGAAAGTGGACTTTCTTAAAACTGGGAACTCCTATATAATTGGCAAAACCCAAATAGGAACATTAATAAGGACCCAAAGACTGTAGGAAGCAACAGGGCAAGAAGAGATAAAGTGAAGGCTTCCTGTAGGAGAAAGGAGCTAAGTATTCTGAAAAGGAGAAAGAAGTGGGCAGAGAATGGGTTGGTGAGGACAGAAGGTGATCCCACCTCTGAGTACAATTTACAGGAAGATTCAAAATTTTAAGAGGAAAACGTAAGAACAGATTTTATTTATTTATTTTTTAGCAAAAAGGAAGCCAGGAGTGTAGTAAAAATGGAATGGTATAAAATGGTTAGTGTTTATACTTCACCAAGGATAGAAGGCCTGGGCACTCGATCTAATTCTTTCATGTAATTTAGGCAAATCAGCAAATTATTTAACCTCTCAGAGTTTCTTTTCCTGATCTACCCAAACTCATCTCACAAGAATTCATGGATGTAAATATTTTTAAATCCATAAAATGCAACAAATCTGCATAGTTATTATGAAGAGACTGCCTCCCATAGAGCAAGGAAAAACTGTGTCAAACCTAACTGTTCATCAATGACGAACGGATAGAGATGTGATACATCTACAATGGAATAAATACCACTCAGTCATAAAAAAGATAAAATATTGCCATTTGCAACAACATGGATGGATCTTGAGGTTATTATGCTAAACAAAATAAGTTAGATAGAAAACAAAAACAAAAACCGTATGTTTTCACCCATACCTGGAATATTAAAAAAAGGAAACAAAAAACCAAAAACAAACTCAGAGATATAGACAATACTTTGGTGGTTACAGGGGGGATGGAGGGTTAAATGGAAAAAGGGAATAAAATATTATGGTGTTAGATGGAAACTAGACTTTTGGTGGTGAGCATGCTATAGTGTATACAGGTATCAAGTTATAATGTCATACACCACCTAAAACTTATCTAATGTTGCCCTAACTGGTTTGGCTCAGTGGATAAAGCATCGGCCTGCGGACTGAAAGGTCCCAGGTTCGATTCCGGTCAAGGGCATGTACCTTGGTTGCGGGCACATCCCCAGTAGGGGGTGTGCAAGAGGCAGCTGATTGATGTTTCTCTCCCATCAATGTTTCTAACTCTCTATCCCTCTCTCTTCCTCTCTGTAAAAAATCAATAAAATATATTTAAAAAAATAAAAAAATAAAACTTATCTAATGTTATTAACCAATGTTACCCCCAAATAAAAAAAAATTCACATGCTAAAAAAAAATAAAAAGGTCATTTACTAATAAGCCTGTTGGTGTTACTAGGGTTTAGAGTGAAGAAGTGGCAACTAAGCAGAAAAGAAATAGGATGAAAGAGTAGAATTGAGAGGAGGGCAGGTGAAAGAGAAGGGAGAGAAAAAGATCTATGACCTTGGAGGTAGGGCTAAAAGGGGCAGGGAGGAGGGGGAGTCCCTGGGAAGCAGACACTAGGGGAAGGCAAGAAAGGGCAGAATATGGAAGCAGGAGGCAGGCAGGCAAGGGGGGAAGACATCAAGCTCATTCAAGCTGGCAGACACCAAGCTCACGGAAGAGGGTAACAAAAATCAGGGCTGGATAATAATAAGGCTTCTCACTGCTGGTTTTCAATTGGAGCACAAACAAATCATTATACCTCACTGCCAACCTCCTCCTGTGGGAGTCAGATGTCCACAAATCCGAGGCAAACGACTGGGGAAGCTTTATGACCAAGAAAACCCGTAACTTCTCTTACCCCTGCATGCTTCTAATTCCAGATAGGAGACCAGCTGCCATGAGAGAAAGAATGCTATGAAAGACAAGAGGACTATGAAAAGAGAACCTGGAAGGAATGGCAGTCTGAGCAGATAAAGGGTGGGGCCAGCAGTAGGGGAATGGAGAACTGTCAGAATCAGACTTAGAAAGGAAAACCAGGGTTAGTCTCCAAAGGGTGGAGACCAGATATTCTCTTGCTCTGCCAAGGACTAACTCAATAAATAATAGCCCAAAGGATGTAGGTGAGACAGATGGAACTTCCTGACCAACAGGATGGAGCAAATATGCTCACCCAACTTTTAAACAGGCCCATCTCTCCTCTTTCTCCTAAGAAAACCTCCCTGCCTGCGTTCATATCAACTCTAGGGCCCAGGACACCAGTTCAAATATCGAGTGCCGACTAGATAGACAGTAGAGTGTGGCAATGAAAATAGAAATGGGGTTTACAGGAAGCAGACCTTAAGAACATGATGACACAATTACACAAATCCAACTATAATAGACTATGAAGAAAAAAGTACAAAACACTATTAGAAAGATGAAAGGGAGGTCATGATGGGGGAGGTGAGCCAGGAAAGGCCTGCTGGGGAAGTGACATTCAAGCTAAGACCAAAAGGATAAAGAGTTAAGCTAGCAAAGGTCGGGTAGCAGGAAAGGCCCAAGGATCTGAGGTTGGAAAAGTCTTAAATCTCCAGGCAAGGCCTTGTGAGGAGCCTAGAGGCCCTAGCCACCCACCCAGGAATCTGTGCCTTTTGCCAAAGCACTTTATGCATTTTTGTGCGAATGTCCTGTCTTACACATCAGAACAAAGCAATGTATCCCCATCAGAATGTTCCCAAGGGTGAGGCACAGGTCCCACCCCCCACCCCCACCCCCAGGCTCAGTGCTTCCTCTGGGTGGGTCCAGAGAGCCTTGACACAAAAGTGTAAGCAGGGCCAGAGTGATTGCCTAGCTACTGCAGGAAATTCCTGACTCAGGGGGCAGGACAAACAGGAGTTTCAGGTTCAGGTATTAGATTTTAAAGTTGCTCTTTCTTCCAATGAAGCTGGAAGACTTTCAGGAGATGGTAGAAGGCTCTAGGGCAGAGAAAGGGAGGTCAGGCTCAAGGAATTCTATGCCCACACCTGGGGGCTCAGTGACTCACCCACCCACAGCCATTAAGATAGAACTCAATAGACTGGGCGGTTTTCTCTTTCCCAAACAAAACACAGGAGGAGAGGAATATTAACAGAACCCCAGGAGACACCCTTTCTGGGTGCTTTCTTTCATAAGAGAAATCAGGAAGCCACCACCTATCTAATGAGCACTTATCAGACCTACACTTGTATTTAACCCTAGCAACAGCTCTATTGGGTGGTTCTTGTTATCCTCCTTTGACAAGTAATGAAAATGAGGCATAGGGGTAGTAATGACTTTGTCATAGGTCACACATTAAGTGATAGAACTGGGATTTGAATGAAAGCCTGTCTACAAGGGCCAGGCTTTGGGGGAGAGTGATGATGGGGAAGGTCCTACCTTTCTGGCCCCTCCCTATCTTTAAAACCCAAGTAAAAATTCCCTTTCTTACAGCGTCAGTCCTCACCTAGTCTGACTGCTCTCCACTCAGCACTAAGAGACTCAGGAAACAGTCTCCAGAGTGCACATATTCTGAGATTCATACTTCAAACAGTCCTTTAGATCTTTTTCTTGTGTCCTTCCCAGATGCCCAGCCACATACCCCAACTTTATCCCCACCCTGAGATCATTCTTTTAAAAAAAATATTTTTTTTTATTGATTTCAGAGAGGAAGGGAGAGGAAGAGAGAGACAGAAACATCAATGATGAGAGAGAATCATTGATCGGCTGCCTCCTGCATGCCCCCTATTGGGAATCGAGACTGCAACCCAGGCATGTGCTCTTAACCGGAATTAAACCGGGGACTCTTCAGTCTGCAGGCTGACCCTCTATCCACCCAAACTGGCTAGGGTCACCCTGAGATCTTTACACAGCAGGTGCTGCTGTTTCCCAGACCGGCTCACACATCATCCTCAGTTACCCAACTCTGGCCAACCTCCTCCAATATCGTTTTTGCCCAGCTTCACACACACAATCACCACCCCATGAGTTCCCTTTCCTTACATATACTACACTGCAAATCATGCATCGGACATTCAGATGTTTAAGTCAGTGTTGTGAACATAGCAAGCACTCGAAGATTTTTAGGAAGGGAGGAAGGAAAGAAGGCAGGAGTGGACTCCTGGGTCTAGAAAAACCTTAAGTTTCATCTGGTCCAGTAGCTCTGGAAGGAAAATGCATCGGATTACCTGGAACAACACACACACCTGGCCCCACCCTGAATGACTGAATCACACCTCCGAGGGCAGGGCCTGAGTATATGTAGGTTAAAAAGGTACCCCTGTGATTCTGATTCAGCCTGTGACTAAAAACCACTGTTCTCATCCCCTTCTTTTGCTAGTGAGGAAACTATCCTAGAGAAAGCACTCTCATCCTGTAAACCAGATGGGACTGAAGCTGGAATCAGGTCTCCCAGCTTCTAATGCCATGCTCACTCCAAGTATCACATTGCCTAAGCTCCAACAGCCTCTACAGTCAGTAGGCCTCCAGCTAGGAGCTCTCTGGAGACTGTCAATTTTACTCAGTCTGAGGAACTTAGGAGGACAGGGCAGGGGATCTGAGAAGTATCTGGGCATTCATCATTGACTTGTGAAACACACCTCATCCACAGAATGACTTTGGACCCCAGGCTGACCAAACACATGGGAGCCCTTTGTTTCTGGTGGGGACTGGGCAATATAGCGGAGTGGTTAAGCACAAGAGTATTGGAAGTCAGACCTAACTAGCTCTGAGACCTGACCTACTGCGGGCACCTTAAAGATGTAAGATGGGCCCAGCAGGTGTAGTTCAGTGGTTGAGCACTGGCCTATAAACCAGGAGGTCAGGGTTCAATTCCCAGTCAGGGCACATGCCCAGGTTGCAGGCTTGATCCCCAGTGTGGGCCGTACAGGAGGCAGCCGATCAATGAATCTCTCTCATCATTGATGTTCCTCTCTCTCTCTCTGTCTCTCTCTCTCTGTCTCTCTCTCTCTCTCTTCCTCTCTGAAATCAATAAAAAAATATATATTTGGGGGGGAAAATGTAAGATGGGCCCAGCTGGAGTGGCTCAGTGGATTGAGTGTTGTCCCATGCACCAAGAGGTCACAGTTCAATTCCCAGTCAGGGCACATGCCCAGTTGTGGGCTCAATCCCTAGATAGGGCGTGCAGTAGGCAGCAGATCAATGTTTCTCTCTCATCAATGTTTCTGTCTCTCTCTCTAAAGAAATCAATAAAATTACTTTAAAAAAAAAAAGTAAGATGGCCCATGAATGCTCTGCTTTAAACATAGGCACTTAAATCACTTTTTACTTTTATTAGTGATGGTGATGATAACCATATACAGTCAGTGAGTAATACCATACTGTAGGATAACACCTACAAAATTCAGTGTTTCTAGGAGTGAGTGAGTGGAACATTTCTTCATTCAAACTTTGAGCACCAGGGTTGGGTAAAACAGTCCAAGGAAAATAATCAACCTCAATTCACACACACCATCACCACCTCATAAATACACCTTTGCTTACATATACTACACTGCAAATCACACATCTGGTATTCAGATGTTTAAGTCAGTGTTGTGAACAGAGTGCCCCACATAGTAGATACTCAAAGGATTTTTAGGCTCAATCTAAGAGAAAAGTAGGCTTCAGGTTGCAGTGAGAGGGATTGTGGCATGAAGGGCCATTCAGTATTGGGCAGACCCTGGAGAAGAAAACACTGTATGTATGTAACCTCCTCCTGTTGTGCATAGAAGACAGGAAAAAAGACTACGAGTCCTTAAACTCTTCCTCAGTCCTTGGAATCCAACACAAGAACTGGTGATCTAGGGACACAGCCCTAAACAGTGGGCCCTAAGCTGTCAACCCCAACCTACTAGCTCAAGGCCTCTGTGGCCTGGATTTTGACCTGTGAGGCAGGCTTCTCTACAACACAGGACTCTCCTGCCTTCCTCTCTTCCTGGGTGACTTGAGAGCCAAGCCTGTCTCTCCTTCCTTTTTTCCTCTTTCCCCATGAAGGTCAATGAAAAAACTGTAAATAGTGTGGACAAGGAACGTGAGGAGGCCAGGCAGGCCATTGAATTGGTCTAAGAAATCTAACTCAATTCTAGGTCATGCTTTGGGTCTGTCCAGCAATGTAGACACCACAGAGGGATACAGAGCCTGACCCAGCTCCAAACTGCAGGTTTGAAGGCCCAGAAGGAAACATTAAAGGGGCCTAAAAGGCTACCCATGGTTTCCCCAAACCACATTTAGCTGTAACCGCCTTCTTCTTTCCATAAGAATTTAGGTCTTTTCCATGGCTCATAATCCGACATGAGAGAAGCATCCAAACTCATACTACCTGATATTAAAAACCTACTCCCTGTAACTGATGTCACCCACATGTAAGCTTTCACAACCTAGAACAGTTCCTAAAAAATACATGTATACATGTTTGTTGAATAAAGCTTCCAGCCAGAAATATACCACTCAGAGAACCCATCGAGTTCTGCTCTCCTAAATTAGATTAGGAGATACGTAGTGAGAAGTGAATGGACAGCTTCATCAACTTCTCCCCATCAGCAGCTCTACTCCCAGCCACTCACCCACACCCGATCGTCTTTTTCTCCAAAGAATCCACTAGGCAAGTTGCCTTCTACATCTGGTTACTTTTCTGAAATTTGAGTGATGACACCTCTGTATTCAAGGTGACCAGAAAGATGAGACAAAGGTGCTGTCCTTCTCAAACACTGTGTGTGCACACTCCTATCTCTGCCTCATACTGCTTAGGCTTTGGGGTTGCCATGTTTGATTTTTTTGAAAACTCTTTCCTGAGCCACTTAGAATGAAAGACCAAGAACTACATGCTTCAGCCACTTTCTTACAAATGTGCCTTGAAAGAAAAAGTGGGTGGGTGGTGAAAACAGAACATGAAAACCTTCTTCCTTACAGTTTGGCTTGGAGCAGGCCCATTTTACCTCCTGAGGTGTGCTCACAGACAAAAGCTGTTAGAAGAGATCTATGCCATGCAAAGCCTACATTCCTCTCCCCACCCCAAAAGAAGTAAAAGCTCACTTAGGAACTACTTTCCAATTTCATGAAAGAAAGCTGTCTAGTACTCCACCTAACCTTTCCCTCGTTCATAACAAGTTCACAAGAGGCACTAATGGAAATTTAGGTGGAAAAAAACCCCACAATTTTTCAATGTGCTGTCTAGACATTGTAGGGTGGTTAACATCTCTGATCCCCAAATATTAAATACTGTTAGTGCTTCCAAGACATGTGACAATTAAACCTCCCCCCTCTCATTTCTAAACACCCCCTGGAAGGCAATGCACTGAATAACCTGTATTGTTTTCTGTTGCAGTGCCAAGCACATATAAGGCACGCTTTGGTGCTTGTAGACTGAATCTAGGGGGAAAGGACAAGTCACAGGAATGTTTATATTTTTTAAAATATATTTTATTGATATTTTACAGAGAGAGGAAGGGAGAGGGATAGAGAGCTAGAAACATCGATGAGAGAGAAACATTGATCAGCTGCCTCCTGCACACCTCCCACTGGGGATGTGCCCGCAACCAAGGTACATGCCCTTGATCGGAATCGAACCCGGGACCCTTCAGTCCGCAGGCCGACGCTCTATCCACTGAGCCAAACCGGTTTCGGCAAGTCACAGGAATGTTTAAATCCATATCTCTTACCAAGCAAGTAATTACTGAACCCCTACTATGTGCTCAGCATTTTTGTAAGCACTGTGAGAACTCAATGGAAAATACAGATCTTAGTCTCTATACGTAAGGAAGTGACAGGGAAAAAAAACACCCATAAAATATTATTCAATATGAGGTAATATATAACCAAATGCTAAATTGTAAGGTCTGTGAGAAGATGGAGAACACAAACAGTGAGGACTAGCATAGTCAGGAGAGTCTTTGTGGAAAAAGCAGTTGAGGTAACTCTTGATGGAGGTGAAATTTTATTCACTCAGCCCCTCCTAATCCTCAATCTGTCCCTGCAAGCACCGCTGTACATAGAAAACTCCTCCAAACCTGTGGTTCCGGGAGCAGCTCAGCACTGCAAGCCCTTCAGGTCACAGCCTCAAATGGTTCCTGGTAAAAGAAGAGGTTGTGAGGAATTTCCCAATTCTTCAGAAGACCAGCTAATGGCAGGCCTTCTTTAAGAAGACCTTCTCTTCCTAAAGGCAAGGCAGAGGTGCATTCCCTGCCACATGCACTGACTCAGTCAGACTCAGAGTGGAGGGGGTTCCTGGTTGTGATTACAGAAGCTCTCCAAGTCACCTTCGACCTTGTAAGATTCTCTTGCTGTGGGGACATGCACTTCCTAGATGAGTCTGAGGTCCTAACTACCTCCTCTGTCAAAGGTTTTCTGCCTCCTCCCTTACCAACCACCACCATTTTTCTTTTTTTAAAAAAAAATATATATATATATATATATTTTATTGATATTTTACAGAGAGGAAGGGAGAGGGATAGAGAGCTAGAAACAATGATGAGAGAGAAACATCGATCAGCTGCCTCCTGCACACCTCCCACTGGGAATGTGCCCGCAACCAAGGTACATGCCCTTAACCGGAATCAAACCCAGGACCCTTCAGTCTGCAGGCCGACGCTCTATCCACTGAGCCAAACCGGTTTCGGCCATCACCATTTTTCTTAGGCAGAGAGTCCATTTCCTCCATTCATCTCTCTCCAGCCACTAAGGCTCCTCCCACAGGCTGTGCCATCAAACATTTCTCAGTTTATCCCACTGTCTTCTACTCTGCCACCCCAGATACTGAAGCTGCTCCTGGAGTACGGCTTCTCACCCATTTCATTTCAAGCATGCAAAATCAGGAACACTCCCCTTTCACACCCCACTCACCCTTTACTTGTACACAATGTAAACTGAAAAGTATCATCTATTTATATACATCTAATGTCAGGAAGAATCCCACTTCCCACAGACCACAACAACCAGGCCTACTTGTACTTATTTCTGTGAGACTTACCAACCTTCCAATCCTAGCTACCACTTAGGTTAATGACATTTAGTAATACACAGTAATACACATACTACATGAGGAGATGACTATGTTAATTAGCTTGACTGTAGCAACCATTTCACTATGTATATCAAAATATCATGTTGCAGCCCTGGCTGGTGTGCTCAATGGTTAGAGCATCAGCCCACACACCGAAGGGTCACAGGTTTGATTCCTGGGTCAAAGGTACGTACCTGGGTTGCAGGTTCAATCCTCAGCCATGGTGAGGGTGTGTGCAACCAATCAATGTGTTTCTCTCACATCAATATTTCTCTCTCCCTCCCACCATCCCTTCAACTCTCTTCAAAAATCAATGGTAAAAATATTCTCAGGTGAGGATTAACAAAAACAAAACAAAAACACATCATGTTGTATACCCTAAATATATACAATTTTTCTTTTAAAAAAATAAAACATCTACTAATATGCCCTTCTCCCTCATAGGCCCTCTCTAGGCAACAAGCACATTCCTTCATCCACCCTCTGCAAAGCACCATGTGAGTCCACACACCCCAGACTCAGAGTTTCTCCCCATACTAAATAAAAATGAGGGTCAGCCCTAACTGGTTTGGCTCAGTGGATAGAGCGTCGGCCTGTGGATTAAAGGGTCCCAGGTTCGATTCCGGTCAAGGGCATGTACCTTGGTTGTGGGCACATCCCCAGTGGGGGGTGTGCAGGAGGCAGCTGATCGATGTTTCTCTCTCATCGATGTTTCTAACTCTCTATCCCTCTCCCTTCCTCTCTGTAAAAAAAAATCAATAAAATATATTAAAAAAAAAAATGAGGGTCATATGAGTCATATGCCCTTACCCTTTGAAACAAATAAACTCCCCCCCCCCCCCCCCCGCCATAGTAAGGCTCAGAAGAAATCCTTTTGAAAATTCCACCCCATTCCTGGCTGGTTTGGCTCAGTGGATAGAGCGTTGGCCTACGGACTGAAGGGTCGCGGGTTCAATTCCGGTCAAGGGCACATGCCCCGGTTGCGGGCTTGGTCCCCAATAGGGGGTGTGCAGGAGGTGGCCAATCAATGATTCTCTCTCATCATTGATGTTTCTGTCTCTCTCTCCCTCTCTGAAATAAATAAAAATAAATAAAAAGCATTTAAAAGAAGAAGAAAATTCCACTCCATCCTCAGGCCCCAAGCCCTTGATTTTTGACCAAATATTCCACCCTAAGAACAGCCCCATTCCAGGCTCTCCCATTTCTGGTCATCACCAAATTCCACCTGCTGGTTCACTTCTATCTACTCCTTCTATGGCAATACCAGCTTGGTCTTCTTATATGTGATTTACTTCTCTCTCAATCTAACCAACCAAATATTTCTGCCATGTAAAAAGTAAGGACAATTCTTATTATACGTTTTCATGTCATACCAAAGTTTTCTCCTACAGTCTTTACCATCATTTGCAATTGTATGTATATGTATTATATATGAATATTTTTTTAACTAGAGGCCCGATGCAAGAATTCGTGCACAGGTGAGGTCCCTCTGCCTGGCCAGCAATCAGGGCCGATTGGGGCCGTCTTGCCCAGTCCCAATCGGGGCAGATGGGAGCTGGCCGTCTGGGGAGGGACCACAGGAGGGCTCCAGGGCATGTCAGGCCCATCTCGCCCAGTCCCCATCGGCCAGACTCCAGCAGCAAGCTAATCTACCAGTAGGAGCATCTGCCCCCTGGTGGTCAGTGTGTGTCATAGCGACTGGTTGAGCAGTTGACCAAACAGCCCACCAATCGGCATATCAGGCATATATGTTTTTATTGATTTTAAAGAGAGAGGAATGAAGAGGGAGAGAGAAAGAAACATCAATTAAAGAGAGAAACATAGATCTGCTGCCTCCTGCATGCCCCCTACTGGGGATCGAGCCTGCAACCGGGGCAGTGCCCTGACCAGGAATCAAATCAGAGATATCAGTGAATGGGACAACACTCAACCAACTGAGCCACACCAGGCAGGGCTCATTCACTGATTATTTTATTAATATCTCTCCTACTACCTACACTGTAGGAAAACCAATGATTGTTTTGTCACTGTATCCTCTATGCCTAGTTTTAGATCTTTCCTCAGACATGATAGGAAATCCTTCCCACAGTTAGCAAGTACATCCTCAGGCTATCTGGCCACTAGACAAAATCTCCAGAGGCTCCTTGAGTCACCACAATTCCATCCCTTTCTTCTCTCCTTCCTCTACCATTCCCTACCCTTATAAAGCACCTCAAGTATCTTTCCAATTACTCTCTGGAGGAGCTTCCTGTAGATAGGAAAATCCCAGATTCAAGTCAAGGACTGGTTGGTTGGGAAAAGAATGGCAGGAAGAACAGGAGAGAGGAGACAATGAATGTTGGCTGTGGACAGGGGTCCAATTCTTCTACCAAGTGATGTTTTTGTGTCTTTCTGTATTCTGTGGGCATTCAAGAAGTGCTTTGAGAGTTGACTTATTAACCTGATTATTTTTGTTCTATTTCTTAAACCTAGGAAAGAAAAGATTGAGGGAGTTGGAGGGTATAAAGTGTTTGTTGAGGGAGGGAAAAGACTGGATTTCAAGATGACTGAGGATAAGAGAAAATGAGTATAATTCATGGAAAACAAATTTAACAAGAAATTCCTCCAAGGTTCTTAGGCATTGAGGAAAGCAATAACAGATCAGAAAAGGGGAGCCTGAACTTGCAAAGGCATTTCTTTTTAAATTTTTATTTACTGATTTTTTTTTTTTTAGAGAGGGAGAGGAAGGGAAGGAGAGAGAGAAAAAAACATCAAACTGTTGTTCCACCTACCCATGCATTCATTGGTTGATTCTTATATGTTCCTCAATCGTGGATCAAACCCAAAACCTTGGCATATTGGGTTGATGCTCTAACCAACTGAGCTACCTGGCCAGGACACAAAGGCATTTCTTAAGTGGATGCTCCCAGAGCTCTGATTAAATAAATAGCTTTCTACAGTACTGAGTACAATATTACATCCTTCCCATAGTACCGAGAGCCTGATTCTCAATACAGCAGACTGACAATGATTGGTGACTGACTGATGCAAGAAAGGATATTATTAACTTTCTCTGGCACAACTTTGGAGACAGAATGATTAGTCAGACAGACTCTCAGATGGCTTCTGGAGATGCTCCTCAGTCCCAGAACTGTTTTATATTTCTGGGTTGAGAGGTTACCACATTCCTTATTTATAGACCTATGCGAAAGGTGCAAGCTTGTAATGAGCGGTTACACACTTTCAACCATCTTGTCCCCAAAATGACAACTGAGGACACTCTACCTATCCAAGCTGTGTGAGTTATCCTGTCTTTTTCTTTTTAAAAATATGGAACGCTTCGTGAATTTGTGAGTCATCCTTGCATAGGGGCCACGCTAACCTTCTCTGTATCATTCCAATTTTAGTATATACACTGCCAAAGCGAGCACTGGTTACCCTGTGTTAGGCACACAGTTCAAAGCTGCAAGGAATGGAGGAGGCTAAGTCTGAAATCAGGATTCCACACAGCATAGTGTCAACTGAGCTCCTGGGGCAAGCTTGAGAGAGTGGATCCGCTGGCTCTCTTGCTAACCCTCCTACTACTATCTTAACTGTTAAAACCTCACTTTTGCAAAGAC
This sequence comes from Plecotus auritus, assembly GCF_963455305.1. Taxonomy (NCBI): domain Eukaryota; kingdom Metazoa; phylum Chordata; class Mammalia; order Chiroptera; family Vespertilionidae; genus Plecotus; species Plecotus auritus. The sequence goes on from NC_137774.1 coordinate 43,038,035, forward strand.
CTTCCCCTCCATGTATCACTAAGGACTATGGCAATCTGTCCTATCCCACAGCATCAAGGGTGGGGGTGTCTCTGCCTTCATTTGGGGGAATGGCTGAACATCTAGTTCCAGCAAAACTCTCTGCAATCTTCCTTCCCTCATTTTGCCAAACAGTATTTCACTTCATTCCAAATGCCACGAGCTCCCCAAACAGCCCCACTCCCCATTTACAGTTCTCTAAGAAAAAAGTCACTATTTAACACCATTTCTTCTGCAATAGGTCAGTCTTCCCATTCCCCTGCCTGAGGCATCTGTCATCAACATTTGGACAGCTAGCACATCAGAACACAGTAGCAGTCCCACGTTGCTCAGCAGCCTAGAAATGCATGCCCAGAACTGCCAGCTTTCCAAGTGGTGCTGGCTCTACAGTCTCATGAAGAGACAAGGAGGGGGAAGATATTCTCCAAAGAACAGACACAACAACACAAAATCATTGGAAAAGAACATCTCTGTCAGCACTACTACCTAGCAACAAGTCTCTTGACTGCGCTCCATGATATTATTTCAATACAGCAACACTGTACTTAGCTCCATAGTTTCAAGGAACACTGCAGTCTAAAACTTCCAGCTGGTTGGACAGTAAGGAGAAGCTGTTTGATTTATGAAGTAGGTCAACCAAAAGGAGCAATACAAAGGAAAGGGGCCAGCCTGGGGTCTGCTCCCTCCTTGTCCCATCCACTTCCACTGATACTTGCCCTCTGTGAGAAGCCAAGAGTTCCAAGTCAGAAGACTCTTCTGGAATATAACCAAGCTTGGACACAAAAAAGGTTTGAAACAAGAGGCCCAAATTTTCTCTTGAATGATCCTAACTTTACTTCACGAGCATTGCTCAGATAGAAGTTTCCAGAACCCTCTTTACCACCAGACAAGGTCTGATTTCAAAAAAACTCAGAAAAGATATATTCTTGATTGTGCGCATATAAACGAGTGGCAGGAGGAAGCCTAATAAGCATGACATTTGTTGAATGCTTTCTCTAAGCATTGTGCTAAGAGCTTTCACTTATTATAACATGCATTTATTCAACAACCTTTTGAGCCCCCTTTATGCGCAAAACACTGTTATAGGTGCTCGGGATGCAAAAATGAACAACAGTCACAATCCTAGCTTTCACAGTACTTACATTTCAGTCAGGGTTGATGAAAATATATATGTCAACTGGTGATATATAGTATGAAGTAAAAATAAAGCAGACTAAGGAAATGTTACATAAAATTTTATATAAATATTAAGCAGGGGAGGGAGTGCTATTTTAGATACAGTTGCCCTAGAAGGCTTCTCTGATTGCCACTTGATAACAATTAACAACAATAAAAGCTAGTATATATTCACTATGTGCCAGAAATTGGACTAAGTAGTTAGCATACAGTATTTCATTAACCCTCAGCAACTGAGTTCAGTACTGGTATACTATCCTCTCCTATACAAATGAGGAAACAGAGCCTTAGAGAGGTTAAGGCTCTTTGCAGAATCTGTAGCAAGTAAGGGAAGGAGGAGCAAGGCCAAGGTTTCAGTGAAAAAGCCAGGACTTGAACTTAGGAGTACAACCCCATTCTACTGTGCTGATGGTGAGAAATGGAGCCTCAAAGAGGTCAAGGGTGCCTGTGATCACAAAGTGGCAGGTCCACCTGGCTTCCCCACACATGACTAAGAGATTAGTGCAATTCAGTCTTCCCTAATATCAGACTATTACTCTCATCACCAGCTAAAAATCAAGCCTTATCTTGAAACAAGAGGAGAATGACAATTTGTCCTCTTTAAGACCAGCTACTAAATGCTGAATATGTTCCTCTCCCATCCCCCCTCCCTAGGCCCCCAACACAAGATGATGTAAAGGAAAACATCTTTTTTTTTTTTTAAGTATTTTTATTAATTTCAGAGAGGAAGGGAGAGGGTGAGAGAGATAGAAAAATCAATGGTGAGAGAGAATCATTCATCAGCTGCCTCCTGCACGCCCCCAGTAGGGATCGAGCCCGAAACCCAGGCATGTGCCCTTGACCAGAATGGAACCTGGGATCCTTCAGTCCACAGGCCGACCCTCTATCCACTGAGCCAAATCCTAGGGCAGTGGTCGGCAAACCCATTAGTCAACAGAGACAAATATCAACAGTACAAGGATTGAAATTTCTTTCGAGAGCCAAATTTTTTAAACTTAAACTTCTTCTAACGCCACTTCTTCAAAATAGACTCGCCCAGGCCGTGGTATTTTGTGGAAGAGCCACACTCAAGGGGCCAAAGAGCCGCATGTGGCTCTCAAGCCACAGTTTGCTGACCACGGCTCTAGGTTACCAATTTCTCACTGGAAAATAGACAGGAACAGAGCAAGAGATGACTGAGCTAGTTGCTCCACAGTGCCACAGCAGCTCTCTGAGGTGGAGTAGAGGGGACAGGCATTGAGAAAAGGTCAGCATCAAGGAGGAAGCAGGCCCTTTCGAGCCCCATTTCAAAGAAAGCACAGCTCCCTCTCAACCCCTGGCGTACCAGGGTGGTAGTGGGGGGAGGGGGTGCTTTATTAAGAAGCCTGAGGCAGGAAAGACAGAGCACTTGGGAGCAGATCAGCGGCCTCTCTGGAAGGAGAGAGGAGAATAAGGCAGGAGGCAACTGAGGAAGGAGGCAAACATTGCTTCCAGCAGAAAAGTCCAGAAAGGAAATACCACATTCAAGGTCAAAGGGTGTTTGCAGAATTGCTGGAAATCCCAGGCTGAGGATCCAGGCCAAACTAGCAGAGGAGGCTAAAGAAAACAGAAGCCCAAGCAGAGTCCCACAAGGTTTAAATCAAAGGTCATGGTTTGAACTCACCCCTTTTTTATTGTAATTTAGTCACCACAGCCACAGAACCTGTAGCCAGAGTTAATTAACAACTAAAGTGGGAAGGGAAGAAGGGAAAGTGGGGACTCGACTCATAGAGGAGCAAATCAAGGGGAGCCTGAATTATCATCTTATATCCTAACTGGCTTAACTTGAGAATCAAAGTTTAAACTGACCTTAAAAATCTCCCTGCTGCCCTAACTGGTTTGGCTTAGTGGATAGAGCATCGGCCTGCAAACTGAAAGGTCCCAGGTTCGATTCCAGTCAAGGGCATGTACCTTAGTTTCGGGCACATCCCCAGTAGGAGGTGTGCAGGAGGCAGCTGATCAATGTTTCTCTCTCATCGATGTTTCTAACTCTCTATCTCTCTCCCTTCCTCTCTGTAAAAAATCAATAAAATATATATTTTAAAAAAAATCTCCCTGCTAAAGCCTTCAGACACTTTCCCCACCAATACACACACAGAAATTCGATGCTTAGTCTCTCCCTCCTCAGCAACTTATCACCTTATCTCCAGCAAGTCAGGTCTCCTAGCCCAACATTGCACCAAACAAATTATGACCTGAATGGCAAGAAAATCTATGTCACCTAGAGAAACCCAATTAACAAATTAACAACATGACTCTGTTCTCTTCAATTCCCCTCTCCCCTCCAGTCATATCCGGGGCACCTGTGTGGCTGACCGCCTTTTTTCTGATACTGGCTGTGTTCCCTGGCGAACTCCTAAGCCAGAAGACAATGTAAACGGCCTCCAGAGAAGCTAACCCAGAGACGGGAAATCCTACTCTCCCCACATCTTGGCCTGATGAAAAGCTCGAAGGACACAGGACAAAAACACCACCTGGGTGATAATCTAAAGTGTTCACCTTGAAATCACTAAATTGCCCCTTAAGTCAGAGCTCCTTGTTGAAGAAAGAAAAGCACACAAGTGCTCCTGAAAGCTCCCATATGAGGGCATGCAAGCGCCCCAGGCGGAACAATAAATAGGTATTTCCAAGAAATTCCTGCTGCGGTAGTTTCTTCTCATCCTTTTTCAAATTAGCCCCTCCCTTGAGAGGTCTTCATTACCCCCCCATCCCTCAAGCAGGTTTTCCACATAACATACAGCATGTGTTTTGTGTGTGTACATACATAAACATCCTCTTCCCAACCCATGCTAGAGTTTCTGAAGAGAATAAATGCGTCCCTCCTCCACCAATGCACTTGTCTTTCCTCCCAGCCCCACACTGCTGCAGAGTTGGTAATGTAATATTCAGGGACCCTGAGACCGGAAATGCCTGGTTCTAGACTGCTGCACTCGAAACACCAGAGAAGGGCTAGGCTAGGGAGAGCTGAACGGAGGGATGAGGACGACGGTAGGCGGTGTGGGGTGGAGTTGGGAGGCTGATATTCCGACCAGAGAGAGATGCAATTCAGGGGTGGCCGAGGAGGATAAAGGGTGATGAGAGGGAGGCTTGTCAAGACAGTTGCAAAGTCAACATTGGAGAAACCCAGAAAAAGGAGGGGGAGGAAATCCTTGCCCTAAGTAAGGGCAAGGATTGAAAGAGGCTCGGGGGGGGGGGGGTGGCAGCTAGGGAGGGGCACCATAATAAAGATTCTGCAGGTGATGGAGCTTAAGTTTAGAGGAACTAGACTCTAGTTACTAGAGGGTGACCATCGAACACCTTGAAGGAAGAGAGCCCGGAACCTTAGCAAAGGTAGAGGTGGCAGGGAAGTGTGGGGGCGGGGCCCCACAGGGTGGGGACCGAACTGGTGGCTCCCCAGAATCTGCAGCAAGTGGAGAGAGAAGAGCAGAGGGCGGGGGCCCAGCCCCGGTGGGCGCCCAGGAAAGGAGCGGGGGTCGCCGAGGGGGACCGGGCGCGCTGCCGGAGAGGGCCTCCGGGGAGCACGTGAGGCGAGCAGCCAACCCGCTCCCCTGCGGCGGGGACAGGAACCCGGGCGAAGCTGGGGGACGGCGCGCTCACCCGCAGGGCGGACAGGTCGATGTCGTCCAGGCTGCGGGCGGGGGCTGGGTCGCCCATGGCCTCCGCGGCGAATGGGGCCCCGGAGCCGCTCACGCTCCTGCTCGGCTATTCCACTGCCGCCGTCGCCACTTCTCCCCCATCGGGGGATCCTGGGGGCGGACACCACCAGGGAAGGGGAGGGCCGGCGGGAGGACCGACCCACGGGCTGACAGGAGTCTTCGTCCGGGAGCCTGCAACCCGAGCCTGCCGACTCTGCTGCGCAGGCGCGGAGTGGCGGCGCGCCGGGAGGGTGGACGAGAGAACGTGACGCGAGCGCGCCGGGTCCCCCTCCCCCTAGGCGCCGGCACCTGCGCGCAAGCGCAGAGGAGGTATAGAAAGGCGCGCGTGAGGACCGAGCGACCGCGCGAGCCGGGCGTGAAAGAAGTGGGCGGTGGCCGAGGCGGCCGCGCACCACCAGCTGCCGCGCGTGCGCACACGTGTTTGCTTCCCTTCCCCTATTTTTTTGCCCTTTCTCTCCCCCATTTTCTTCTTAGCTCTCCGTTGACGCCTTTCCTTCCCCTTTTCCTTCCCCTCCTCTTTCGTGTGCTCAGCTGCCAATCAAGCCACCCACCTCTCCTTTTGCAGAAGAAGGGGGAAGGACACAACCCCCTCATTACTAAGGGGGTTGTTATGGTAACTCCCCACGCGAGGGTTGGGTGGCCTCTAGGTAGGATGGGCTGTCCACCCACCTAATTGCTATGGCAACAGTGGAGCCGCTGAGGGAGGGGCCTCTCAGTGAGAACTTGACTGGAGAAACCACAAGGGAGTTGGGGAGTACAGTGGGTGGGACTAGGTGCCTCAGGAATGCCCTTTATCCCCTTCCTTAGCTGGAGAGGGTTGTGGAGGAGGGGATCTCAGATCTCAAGATAGGTACTCTTGCCGCAGACCGTAATTTCTGAACCTCTTGTTCTGCACAAAGGAACTGTTTGAACAATTATGCCTTGACTGATCGCTGGAGCCACGTGTAGGGGAAAGCGTGGCAGGGAGAGGCAGAGGGGAGGAGGAAGAATCTGTCCAACCCCTTCAAATCTTGCTCGGGTCACCTTAGGTCCAGTCATGCTGGCAGAGCACCCCCAGCTGCTAGCCTCACTGGAGGCCGGGTTAATTCCATGTAATGAACAAGGAGTCATGTTCTGCCATTGACATGCTGTGTGATCTTGAGCAAGTCGCTTTGTTTCTCTGGACATTTCTTTCACTGTGATGTTGAGGGAGAAGGCTGATCCTCCAGTTCACTTCCAGAAACATTACTATCTCTGAAAGACCCCACCACCTGCCTTAATGTAAACACCGTTTAGGAGAGTTTGAATAATGAAAAGTCCTTGGGAAGGGGCTAACACCCTCCTTTCTGAGTCCTTCTCTTGAGTACTTTCAGGTGCACATCCAGGCTTGCTCCTCTACCCTCCTATTTACCTTGCCATTGTCTTTGTCCAAGCCACACACCTTACTTACCTCCGTTACTATTATCAGTCTCCTACTTGGTCTCCCTGTCCAACCCCCTTAAATCAATTCTCCAAATCCTTAGTGATTTTTCTAAAACTCAAATCTGGTGTCACTCTCCTATTTAAGACCCTTCACTGGCTCCCCACAGTCTTTTTTTTTTTTTTAAACATATTTTATTGATATTTCACAGAGAGGAAGGGAGAAGGATAGAGAGCTAGAAACATCGATGAGAGAGAAACATCGATCAGCTGCCTCCTGCACACCTCCCACTGGGGATGTGCCCGCAACCAATGTACATGCCCTTGACCGGAATCGAACCCGGGACCCCTCAGTCCGCAGGCCGACGCTCTATCCACTGAGCCAAACCGGTTTCGGCTACCCACAGTCTTTTTTAAAAAATACGTTTTTATTGACTTCAGAGAGAGGAAGGGAAAAGGAGAGACAGGAACATCAATGATAAGAAAATCGTCGTTGGCTGCTTTCTGCGCGCGCACACACACACACACCACATGGGGATGGAGCCCTCAACCCCAGCATGTACCCTGACTGGGAATCAAACTATGACCTCCTGATTCATAGGTTCATGCTCAACCACTGAGCCACACCAGCTGAGCACCCCCACCGTCAATTGAGTAAAGTCTAAAGTTTGGCATCAAAGACCCTTCAAGATTCCGCCTGCTTCTCCTGCCTTGTTTTTCATTATTCCACCATTCAACTCTACATATTCTAGCCATGCTACAACCACGGAATTCAGCAGACCCTCCTCCAGCCTTTGCTGTCCTCCCTGGAACTTCTAACCATGCCCACTGCCCTTTGTTTTGTGCTACATGTTTTGTCCTACACTTCCTCCATGAAGTCTTCTTTGACTACGATTGAGTTTTTACCTGGCTTAAAACCACGGTAACATTTAACGCTTTGAATTGTAAATGCCTGTTGAATCACCTTAAAGGAGGAATTATGTCAGTTGTGTTCAGCACAGGGCCTGGCACCCACATTTAGAGGTTCAGTAACACATAAGTGAATGAAGACCTCTGTTGTCTGGGAAGAACAGTGATATATAGTAATTCAAGGTCAAGACCATCGGGTCATAGGAAAAAACATAGAATTTTTTTTTTAATATATTTTATTGATTTTTTTACAGAGAGGAAGAGAGAGGGATAGACAGTTAGAAACATCGATGAGAGAGAAACATCGACCAGCTGCCTCCTGCACACCTCCCACTGGGGATGTGCCCACAACCAAGGTATGTGCCCTTGACCGGAATCGAACCTGGGACCCTTCAGTCCGCAGGCCGATGCTCTATCCACTGAGCCAAACCGGTTTCGGCAAAACATAGAATTTAAAGTTAGTGCTTTGAACAAGTCATTAAATCTCTGAGGCTCAATTCTATCATCCGTAAAATAGAGATAATAACAGGGAGGGTAATATAAAATAAAATGGTATGTAAAACACTTGGTATATACTAGGTCTTCAATAAACTTACTAATGTCTGACTCATAGGCAGTGTTTAATGAAGAGATATGGAATCGTTGAATGAGCAAATTAAGATCACAGGGATAGAATAAATGGCCATTTAAACCTCAAGAGACAATTAATCTGGGGGTTAGGAAAGGAGAGGGAAACAAAATTAGTCCAGTGCTGATAATCATCAAAGCCAGAATTTGGATTCCCAGATATGTGAGGGTTCATTATCCTATTCCCTACTTTTAGATATGCAGGGTTGGCAAAAGTAGGTTTACAATTATAAGTGAAACAGTTTATTCTTATATTAATTAATTATTGTATTATTATTAACCTACTTTTGACCACTCCTGTATATACATATGAAATGTGTCCTTAATAAAAACTTAAAGAGTGCCCTAGCTGGTTTGGCTCAATGGATAGAGCGTCTACCTGTGGACTGAAAGGTCCCAGGTTCAATTCTGGTTAAAGGCACATGCCTGGGTTGCAGGCTCAATCCCCAGTAGGGGGCGTGCAGGAGATGGCCGGTCAATGATTATGTCTCATCATTGATGTTTCTATCTCTCCCTCACCCTTCCTCTCTGAAATCAATAAAAATATTAAAAAAAAACAACAAAAAAAAACTTAGAGACAATGAGGTGGATGGAGGAAGTCCTGGGTCAGGTATGAATAAAGTTAATATATTAAAAATAAGACAAATTGCCCTGGCCGGTTTGGCTCAGTGGATAAAGCGTTGGCCTGTGGACTGAAGGATCCCGTGTTCAATTCCAGCCAAGGGCACATGCTAGGGTTGCGGGCTCTATCCCCAGTAGGGGGCCTGAGGTGAGGCAGCCGATCAATGATCCTCTCTCATTCATTGATGTTTCTAACTCTCTCTCTCCCTCTCTCTTCCTCTCTGAAATCAATAAAAATATATTTTTTAAAAAGACAAATTATAGCCGGAACCGGTTTGGCTCAGTGGATAGAGCGTCGGCCTGCGGACTGAAGGGTCCCGGGTTCGATTCCGGTCAAGGGCATGTACCTTGGTTGCGGGCACATCCCCAGTGGGGGGTGTGCAGGAGGCAGCTGATCGATGTATCTCTCTCATCGATGTTTCTAGCTATCTATCATCTCCCTTTCCTCTCTGTAAAAAATCAATAAAATATATTAAAAAAAAAAAAAAAAAAAAAAAAAAAAAAAAAAAAAAAAAAAGACAAATTATAGTACCCCTGGGCGATGAATGAACATTTTACACAGGCCCAGTGGCCCTCAGTGTCTCCCACCCACCTTGGGAGGCTGAATTTATTTTCTTCCACTTGGACTACAGCAAGAATTTTATTTGTATTTTTAAATATTAATTTTGAGGGAGACAGAGAGAGAAACGTAAATTTGTTGTTCCACATATTTATCCACTCATCGGTTGCTTCCTGTATGTGCCCTAACAACCGTGGCGTGTGGGGATGATGCTCCAATCAACTGAGCTATCTGGCCAGGGCCGAGTAGCAATTTTCACCTGGTGTGCCCTGGCACACTGGTGTGCCACAAGAATTAAAACATGCAGCACCTGACTATTTAGTCAGGGGCATTGACCTCTTTTTTTTTTTTTTTAATCTTTATTGTTGAAAGTATTACAGATATTCCTTCCCCCCTCCCCCCATTGACCTCTTCTAGCCTGCCCCTATCCCCACCCCAGGCCTTCACCACCCTATAGGAGCACTAACCTCTTTTCCTTAGATTGTAAAAAAAAAAAAAAAAAAAAAAAAAAACAACAGCCAACAGAACAATAGCTGTCTGGTGTGAATGAATAAAAATTATACCTTGGTGAGGATGTGGAGAAAAAGGATCCCTTGTGCACTACTGGTGGGAGTGCAGCCACTGTGGAGGAAACAGTATGGAGTTTCCTCAAAAAATGAAAAATGGCCGAAACCGGTTTGGCTCAGTGGATAGAGCGTCGGCCTGCGGACTGAAGGGTCCCGGGTTTGATTCCGGTTAAGGGCATGTACCTGGGTTGCGGGCACATCCCCAGTGGGAGGTGTGCAGGAGGCAGCTGATCGATGTTTCTCTCTCATCGATGTTTCTAGCTCTCTATCCCTCTCCCTTCCTCTCTGTAAAATATCAATAAAATATATTTTAAAAAAAATGAAAAATGGAACTCCCATTTAACCCAGTAATCCCACTTCTAGGAATATAGTCCAAGAAAACAGAAACACCAATCAGAAATGACATATGCACCCCTGTGTTCACAGCAGCACAATTTACAATAGCTAAGATTTGGAAACAGCCTAAGTGCCCATCAGCAGATGAATGGATTAAAAAACAGCGTTACAGCCCTAACCGGTTTGGCTCAGTGGATAGAGTGTTGGCCTGCGGACTGAAGGGTCCCAGGTTCGATTCCAGTCAAGGGCATATACCTTGGTTGCGGGCACATCCCCAGTAGGAGGTGTGCAAGAGGCAGCTGATCGATGTTTCTCCCCCATTGATGTTTCTAACTCTCTATCCCTCTTCCTTCCTCTCTGTGACAAATCAATAAAATATAAAAAAAACCACAGCGTTACATCTACACAATGGAATACTACACTGCTGTAAAAAAGAAGGAACTCTTACCATTTGCAGCAGCATGAATGGACCTGGAGAGCATTATGCTAAGCAAAATAAGCCAGTAAATAAGCCAATTGGGGAAAGATAAATATCACATGATCTCACTCATTTGTGGAATATAATGAACAACATAAACTGATTAACAAAAATAGATCCAGAGACATAGAAGCATCAAACAGACCATCCAACCTCAGAGGGAAGGCGGGGGTAAGAGGTCAGACTGTTATGCACGCATATAAGCATAACCCATGGACACAGACAGTAAGGGGGTGAGGGCATGTGCTGGGAGGTGGTAATGGCCGGGGAGAGGTCAATGGGGGGAAAAGGAGACATAAGTAATACTTTAAACAATAAAATTTTTTTAAAGAAAAAAATATATACTTATTTTTGTCAGATCAGCAAAAATGTATTTTTTGGTGTGCCACAGAATTTTAGTAATTATGTGTGCCATGAGATAAAAAAAGGTTGAAAATTGCTGGTCTCCCTAGAGCCAACTCTTCCATTTCCAAGTTCACTACTCTTTTCCCTGCACTGTAGTGGCCTCCATTCAAGAAACTCCAGGACAAATGTGGGGGGGGGGGCCGGGGGGGGGGGGAGTAGGGGCTTGTGGCAAGATACACCCACAATGTGAAGCAGAAAGCCACGGAGCCCAGCCCCTGGCCCAGCCCCAGGCAGCTGCTGTCTCCACCCACTCCACAGTTAATGAGGTAATGGTCTCCTAGGGAAAGAGGCACTTAGTGCTGACAATAAGGCTAATTAGCAGAATATCAATTAGTACCAGGGGACCGCTAAATGTGGGAGGGGGTCTCATGTGTGGAAGTGCCTTCTTCAGAGGGAGGACTGGATTGAAAAGAAGGGAACAGACAACAGCATTTCCTCTTGCCACATCATTATCCACAGCACACTCCTCACTCTACTCCCTTGTGGTCAATTCTGAGACTGTGGAGTGGGGCTTGGGGGCGGGGCGGGGGGAGAATGAAGTACAAGAGCCAGGATCTTTGCTCAACTATTCTCTAATTGCAAAATATTTCATATATATATATATATATATATATATATATATATATATGAATATATGTAATAAAAATTCATACACCCACCACTCAGCTTAAGAAATAAGTCACTGCCTGGCCAGTGTGGCTCAGTGGTGGAGCATCAATCTATGAACTAAGGTCATGGTTTGATTACTCCTCTTTGAGGGCACATGCCCAGGTTTCAGACTCAATCTGGATCTATTTTTGTTCAATCCCCAGTAGGAAGCAGCTAATTAATGATTCTCTCTCATCATTGATGTATCTATGGCTCTCTCCCGCTCCCTTCCTCTCTGAAATCATTAAAAATGTTTAAAAAAATAAGTCACTGATTCACTTGGAGGGCTCTCTGCATACCCATTATCCCTTTTTCTCCACACCTGGGAGATAACCCTTCTCAATCTGTGTGCTATACTCTCTCGTAAACTATACCATTTATTTTCTCTCTTCCTTCCTCTGAAGCAGCGACATCCAATAGGACTTTGTACAATGACGGAAAGACCTGCACTGTCCAATATGCTAGCCACTAGCAACAACTGAGCACTTGAAATGTGGCTTGTGCAAGTGATAAACTAAATGTTTAATTATTTCTAATTTTAATTAATTTAAATATAAACAGAAAAAAAGTGGCTCATGGCTACTGTACTGGACAGTGAAGCTTCAGAACATATGAGCCTAAGTGCCCTACAAGGATGAGGGCTTTGTTATGCTCACTTCCGTGAGTCTATAACAGTGTCTGGGAAATAGCAAGTGCTCAGTAACTAAGTCAATGACTGAATCTTTGCAGCAAGCCAGTTATGTAAGCATTGTTCCCATTTCCCAGTTGGGATCACTGAGGCCCAGAAGTGGGCTCTGCTCTTCCTGACCTAAAGCCTATACCCTTAAACCACTTGGAAAGGGGCTTCCCTGAGCCTCTCCCTGTGCTGTCACTTTAGGAACAGGAGGCAGCTCCTCCAGGCCCTTCTCTGTGCACCTCCCTCACGTGCAACTGCAACACCAGCTCCACTGTTCTCCAGGTATCCTGCTTTCCTTCTACCCAGGCAGCAGTGTGACCTTCTCCCAGCACCTAGGAAACCGAGCTCCCAAAGCCACAGACAAGTACAGGAGACAGCAGGAAGAAGGAGTGGGGTGGCAAGGTGAAGGAACCGGTGCTATGTGTAGGCAGGGAGGGTGGCTGAGACAAGCGCTCACTCCCACTGAGGAAGAGGCACGGATTTTTCCTAGGCTTTTATTTATGAAACGCTTATTGAACTGATACAAAGTTAGTGTCTGGCAGCAGGATGCTGGAGGGAGTCAGTGTGCAATTCCCACCCCGCCCCACTGTGGGGGCTGAAGCCAGGAGCGGCTTCATCCTTCTCTCCACATTGGCAGCAATGGGCTGGGAGAGGCCCTGGGGCAGAGGAAGGGAGAGATGGGAAGGCTTGCCCCAGGAATCTTGGCAGGAGTTTTGCTTCTCCTCTGTAGCAGTGGTTTGAATTGGGCCGGAGGGAAGGTGAACTTTTCTGGGACCCTCTCCTGCCTCCCAAGCCCAGGGCTGGGAATGCCCTCTTTGGCTCATTCTCAAGAAAGGGTCCTCTGTGCATTCTCTCATCCCCTTCAGAGATGCTGCCTCCCACAGGTCTCAAAGGGCATTGCCCTCAGTCCTCAGGGGCAGGGAGCCAGACTTGGAGGAGCTGGTGACCTCTTCTGGCTGGAGCCCCAGCTACGTCCACACTTCTAGGGGCATCACACCTTCCTTGCTACTCAGTGGGGGCAACAAAGACTCATCCTCCAGGAACTTGAGGGGAAAGTGGACCAGATGGCCCTGGACCTGGGTGAGCTCAGACCGGGCCAAGGGAGGGCTGACCATGGCTAGGGGCTCCACAGCCACGTACTCCCGGAGTGCCCGCAGTGAACGAGTGGCATTGGATGGCAGGCAGCGGAAGATCTGGGAGGGAGGGGGGACAGAGAAACCAATGAGGCTTGGGGAGACTTGGCCAAGAGCCCAAGCCCAACTAAGCTAGAAGCCCCCACCCCCATACCAACCCTGAGCCACTGAATCCCATGATATGCCCCCAGAGTCTCATGCACCTTCTGAGTATGGCTGGGTGGTGGGGCTTCTCTCCATCCCACTCTGAACAGGATAATCCATGAATCCCCCACCCCACCCCCACACACACCCCAGTTCACTCCCTAAAGCTCCCACCTGTTCATAGATATTGGCATTGTTCTCAGCTGTGTCTTGCCACAACTGGAAGAAGTCGTCACAGACAGGGTCTCGGAGATCCAAGTCTGGCCGGGCATTTGCCCCGAGAACCACGCTACATGAGAAAGGGGTCCCAGCAGGACCAGATTAAGATCCTCAGAGAGCCTGAATACCAGGGAAGTTATGCTGTGCCTACCCAGGTCATTCAAAGTGGATGCAATGCTAAACGGTAAAATAGTAACAACGAGCCTTTATGTGTCTCCACTTTGGTGACTACGATGTTTTGAAAAACATAACAAATTAGTTTTAAAGTATTTTTTCTCATTTTTTTGGTGCCCCTACTTTGCTGGTAACCCAAACATGATTACATTGCCTATTGGGAAACCCAGTAGTATGTCTAAGCAATCCTCCCACCTCCTCAAAAGGTAGATCCCCCTCCCCCTCCTGCCACACCCTGTAGAGCCCACCCAGGCTCTACCTGAAGCAGTGCTTCCGTAAGCTCAAGGCAAACCTGCCCGCCTGGTACTCCACACCATCCATGAGGGATGGCTCCATCTCCGTGTCCTCAATCAGCACGGCCAGCTCACTGTCCCGCTTCCCCATCAGGCTCCGGTCATTGATGTTCGCAGAGCCTGGGGTGGGTGCAGGACACATTGTGTCTGTCTGAACCCAGGGTGACCCCCTTCACCCCATCCCCTCTACCAGAGCACATGCCTGTGTGCAACACGTCTTCTTTGGCCTCCATTCCCAACTGGGCCTCAGCGGCAGTCACCTCCCTTCACCCCGTTGCCCTGGCTGGGTTCTGCTCCACCTCTCCCACCCCGCTCTTGCTGCCAGGGACTCAGATCCAGCACTGACCGATGATGACTGTACGATCATCAGCAATGAGCATCTTGCTGTGGATATAGATGAGCTCTGAGACTGGGTGCCCACCCAGCTCTCCGTGTGTGCGGAGCCCACAGATAGATATATAGTCCCGCCACGCTGTCCCCACTGAAAGTAAGAGAGATCGGGGAAGGGGAGTGAGATGCCAGGTGCCCTCCATGTGCATATGGAGCCTGGCCCATTCACCTCCTCACGTCAGAGCCCAGTCTATATACTTCTCCCTCCAGGGAAAGACCACCTGTGGTCTCAGGGCAGTAGCCCCGGAAGCACACAGGAATAATAGACTCCTTCCTCCACCTGGGTCTCCAGGTCCCCCATCTCCCCCTCCAAAGGGGTCCAGGGCTTGAACCTCCAGCCCCCAGAACTCACTGGCTGCTTTGAGGCGATGTAGGATTGAATATTCCCCACGACACAGGGTCCTGAGGGAAAAGAGTGGGTGAGAGAAATAAAGGCTGGAGGAGGGGATGGGGATATCTGGAGAGAGGAAGACCTCAAAAGTCTAGTGGAAAGGGATCAGGATAGAATCAGGATGGGGCAGGGTGAATGGGGCCATGGAGACCCCATAGAAGGTACCTGTAAGTGAAGTGCAGAATGGCTTGGATGGAGTTGCCACCACCTGTGGAGATGTCACCCTCAAAACCGGGAAGCAGGGGCAGCAGCACGTAGACTCGGAAGCATTGCCCTTGCCTAGGAAGGGGGGAGAATCAGAGATGTAATTTCTCCCCAAAGCCCCAAAGCCTCCTGTTGGGCTTAAACCATGCCCTCAATTCCCCCCACCTGCCAGTCCACCTTACTTGTGGGCCTTCAGGATTCTGTCCACAATCTCATCGCCCACCTTGTTCAGAACCGTCCGTCCATCTGAGCAGCTAATGAAGAACTGATTCTGGGGCAGGGACCAAAGAGACATCAGCAGCTGAGCCCCTGCCCTGCCCTCAGCTCCTGGCTGCCATCCCCACCTCCAGGCTCCAGGCCTCAGCCCTAGGCTCCCGTTTTCCTCCAGGCCCAGCTACACTGGCCGGCCCACATCCTATCTCTCTCCTGGGACATCCCCTCCACTCTCTCTCCTCCCACCCTCCACCCCCCCGCCAGTCAGACCTCAATGTAGAGGAAGTGCTGGCTTTCCCTGATGGTGTGCAGGTAGGCATTGAGGATGGAGTTCTCCAAAGTCCCCGCTGACCAGCGGTCCACTGACCTCAAGACCTGGGGGAATGGCAAATATGATGTGGCCTGATCCCAGGAGGGGCGGAGTCTGGAGGGCACTCAGGTCAAGGAGAGTGGGCTGAAGGGAGGGGGTTGGGGGCAGGTTGAAGTCAGTCCAGCCTCACCTGCACAGTGGCGCACTGCCCCCCTGACAGTGTGAAGGGGAGCTGGTGTGCAGTGCTGGTGGACTTGGGCAGCAGGTAGGGGTACATGGGTGTCTTGTACTTGGCCTTGGTAGTCTGAGGAAGAGGGATGGCAGAGTCAGTGGGAGGTGGCAAGCTGCCCCTGGCTCCCTCCCAACCTCCAACATCCACAGGAGGGAGTGAGCACCTTGGTGAAGTTCCAACGCTGGATGAAGTGCCGGGCCAGGTCTCGGGCAGGTGGGCCATGGACAACCACTCCAACATCCCGCCATGGCATCCGGGTTGTGGTTGCCCTGTCAATGAAATCTGGGGATCCCAGAAGAGTCAGAAGAGAGGTCAGGGATGGTTTCTTGGGGACACTTGAGGCAGGGAGGAGGAGCAGCTGACCAGAGGAAAGGCTGCATTATCCTTGACCCAGCTTGTCCCATTCTCAGTCACAGCCCAGACTTTTGCCCCTGCTCCCAGCTCTCGGGGACTTTGGGGGAGGGGACCCTCACCTTCAAAAGGCCGGTCCAGCTGTACCCAGTCCTTAATGATAAGGTTGCTGTAGTCCTTGCCCAGCCAGAAGAGTTGGTTGTGAGAGAAATCTGGGGTGGCTGTAGAGTCTGAGCACGGGGTGGGAGGCTGTGAGGGGAACACACCCAAGCCATGGGCAAGGAGAGGTCATGGGGCCATACAGAGCCAGGGCTAAAGAGAAGAGAGGAACACTGAAAGAGTCTGAGACAGAGACAGAGACACAGAGTAAGAATGAAACAGACAGTCTGACTTCCCAGCCCTCCCCTTCAGCTGCACTTCCTAGAGGAATGGGGTGGGGCGGGGGGGAGTGGTTAGTGGAAATGAGGGAAAAGATTGGAGCTGGGAAAGGGTATAGATTCAGGTTAGCTGAGTTTGGGGGTGTTCAGGAAGACCATGGAGGATTACCTGTGGGGCAGCTGATTCAGAGGGGTCTCCAAGGTCAGTCAGTCGGTAGTGCAGGTCATCCCAGCGGCCATAGGCGAGATCCAGCCCTCCCAAGAAGGCCACAACTTGGTCCACCACCAGTAGCTTCTCATGATGGGCCCACAGTGTCACATGGTCTGGGTGGCGCATCACCTGGAGCAGGTATGGAGGAGTTCATGAGGGTGGGCTTAGGTGAGAGAAAGACAAGAGGTAATGTTGGGAGGGAAGTGGAAAGAGAAGGATATGATGCTTAAGGAAAGGGAGGGTTGAGAGGATGGGAAGAATGGTGAGGAGGACTGTATGTGGGAAGGGTCTCTGAGGTGTGAGTCACCTTTATGTTGGGGTGCAGCAGCATCAGAGCCCTCTTGCTATAGCCACTGTTGATGCTCAAGGCCAGCTCCACTTCCTTAAACAGTAGTACGGACACACGGACACCCTCTTCCTGGTGGTGCAAAGGGTATCATATCCTAATGCCTCTCTCGAAATGGCCCCTTTCCACCTTCCCAAACCCTTCCCCTGGCTCAGGATTCCTGAATGTCCCCGACCCAGCCTGGAGATCCTCGATGCTCTGCTGCTTACCCTGCTTTGATGCTTGCAAAGCACTTAGCAATGGGTGAGCAATGCACTCACTCACTCATCCATCTATATATCTACCCACCTATCTATCACTATCCATCCATCCTCCCAACCATTTGTTCATCCCCTTATCTACTATCATTCATCCAACTACTCACCCACCTTCCTATTGATCCACCTTTCCAAACTCTTATCCTTCTATCTCCCTTTCCATCATTTACCTATCTGCCCACCCACTTTCCATCATCCATGTAGCTTTCCTCCTGTCCATCAACATCTATGGATGCCTCCAACATGGTAGACACTGTGCCTTGTACTGGAACTAGTGATATTAATCAGTCTAATGGGAGATAGACATGTACACCCCCAGGTAACACAATAAAGTGCAATGGGCACTGGGAGGGCAGTCTATACCAGGTAGAGGAGGAGCATGAAGAGGGAGGCATCAGTTCTTCTTAGGGAAGAGACGGTGATGTTTGCCGGACACTGAGCCAAGATGGGCATGTTTCCTCCCCTTGAAGCCTCGGATTCCTATGTTCCTTCATGCTTCTGTCCCTTCTAACCAACCCCACCACACCTCCCCTCCAGCCTGACCACTCTCCTCACCGCCTTCTTCTTGAGCATAACGTCCAGTCTCCAGTCATCTGAATGGGCTGGACGCTTCAGGTAAATCTCAGGACTCAACCTAGGATTCAGGGAAGGGGTTGAGGAGGGTAAGCTAAGCCCCAGACAACCAGCCACTCCTCCCTTTCCACTCCCTCCTGGGATCCATCGTTGATCTGACATAGGCCCTATCCCACCCCTTCTTGTTTGGGCTTTTCCCCCACGTACCACCAGTCTGTGATGAAAATCTCCTCTTGAGCTCGCAGGATGGCATCTGCCACAGCGGCAAAGTAACCTGCCCCATTCACAAACCTGGGGGGAGGCCAAGCCAAGGAGGTCAGGGGAGTCAGAAAGCTCTGGAGAGTGAAGACCAGAGGATAGTCATGGGTCAGAGGTGACAGCAGAGTCAAAGATCAATAGTGATCAGAAAGGTCAGATGTATCAGATATATGAAAGTGGGATAAATTTGCCAGTATGAGCTAAATAAAATTAAAAATTAGAAAAGACAATAAACTAAAGAAAATGACTAAAGATTGTGAAGATGAATACATCACACATAAAGACTTCCAACAAAGGATATCAGCCAACTGAAAAGTGAACAAAGAATAAGAACTGACAGTTCACAGAGGAAATTACAATAAGAAAAGATGTTCAACTTCACTAGGAAACAAAAAAACTGATATAAAGTAAAATAACATTTTTTAATTCACTAGACTGGCAAAAATTAAAATCACTGGTAACATTCAATGTTAGCATATGGGGAAGTGAGTATTCTCATAGACTATGGATACATTGGTTATAACCTTTTCAGATGACAACTTGGCAGTATCTACAGAATGTTAGATGTACATACCCATTAAAACCATTAAATTCACATAGTAATTCTATTTCTAGGAATATATCCTATTAAATGCTTGTGCAAAGATTATGTTCATTGCGGCATTACTTATAAGAATGAAAAATGGGGAAAATGTAAAAAATGGGGCCTAGCCAGTATGGCTCAGAGGTTGAGCATTGACCTATGAACCGGGAGGTCATGGTTTGATTCCCGGTCAGGGCACATGCCCAGGTTGTGGGCTCAATCCCTGATAAAGGGCATGATCAATGACTCTTTCTCATCATTGATGTTTCTATCTCTCTCTCTCCCTCTCCCTTCCACTCTCTGATATGAATAAAAACATATTTAAAAAAGAAAGTAAAAAATGGGAAAAAATCTAAACACCTAATCTCTGATACATGTATTAAGTGAAAAAATGTCACAGAAGAGAGTATATGATCTCATTTACATTAAAACAAAAAGTAACATATATGAATAAGAATATGAAAATATGCAGAAAAAAATCTGGGAGGATAAATTTCAAACTGTTGCCAGGGTTACTTCTGAGGTGAGAAAAGGGATTGTTGGGAGGGTGTATAGGGAAGAAGTAAGGGCTGAGGGGAAAAAGGGATAAAGGATTATGCGATGAGTGGGAACTTTAATTTTGTTAACGTGTTTGACTTTTATTATTATTTTTTTTAATTCTCACCCGAAGATTTTTTTTCCTTTTTTTTTTTCTTTTAAAAAATATATTTTATTGATTTCAGAGAGGAAGGGAGAGGGAGAGAGAGATAGAAACATCAGTGATGAGAGAGAATCATTAATGGGCTGTCTCCTGCATGCCCCACACTGGGGATCGAGCCCACAACCTGGGCATGTACCCTTGACTGGAATTGAGCCAGGGACTCTTCAGTCTGCAATCCGGCGCTCTCTCCACTGAGCCAAACTGGCTAGGGCTGCATTGATTTTTAGAGAGAGTGGAAGGGAGGGGGAGAGACAGAGTGAGAGAAACATTGATGTGAGAGAGAACCAAGGTACATGGCCTTGACCAGAATCGAACCTGGTACCCTTCAGTCCATGGCCAACGCTCTATCCTCTGAGCCAAACTGGCTAGGGCAACGTGTTTGATTTTTTAATAACATTCTAGTATGATGATTAAGAGGAGGGTCTTAACCCAGCCTGCCTGGATTTGAATCCTGGTTCCACTGCTTACAAGGTGTGTGACCCTGGGCCAGTTACCTAACTTCTCCTTGCCTCGCTTTTCTCATATGTAAAATGGAGATAACTATACCTGCCTTGTAGGGTTGTTGTGGAGATTCAGTAAACTAATGCATATAAAACACTTAAAACAGTTCCTGGCACATAGTAAGTGCTACATAAGTACTAGCTTTTATTATTCTCATGTTAAAAACAAATTTCAACACCCCTTCCATGACTGCCCCCCTGCCTATCATAAAAGTCAACCTCCTCAGCTTAGTATTTGGGGACAGGTCAGGGGCTGCCGACTCCCAGACTCTTCTCTGGCCACTGCTTCTCACTCTGCAACAACAGTCAGACCAGTGGTTCACAAACACACCAGGCTATTTCTAGCTTCTCTGCATGGACAGCCCTTCTTTATTTTCTTTATCTTGCTATGGCAAACCTCAGGGTTACTGCCTTCTACAAGCACAGTCCTGGCATTCCCACACTGGGGAGACACTGCTCTGTGCTCATATCCTGTATCTACCACTAGCATGGTGAGCTCCCATTGTTTCGTGATTGAATCACCTACTGAACTCTTATTCCTGGCACTGGACACAGCATATAGTAGTGCTTAGGAAATGTTTATAAATAAAATTAATGAATCAGAGAGATTTGAGGAGATCATAGAAAACAGAAAGTCTGGTCAGTGTGGTAAAAGGGGGTTTATAAGATCACAGGAGGTCAGATTGTTCAGGGATCAGAAGAGATGACCAAGTTTGAGGGTGAGAAATATCAGAGGAGTCCTAGCCGGTTTGGCTCAGTGGATAGAGCATTGGCCTGTGGACTGAAGGGTTCCGGGTTTGATTCCAGTCAAGGGCATGTACCTCTCGGTTGCAGGCTCCTCCCCAGTCCAGGCCCTGGTCGGGGTATGTGCAGGAGGCAACCAATTGATATGTTTCTCTCACATCAATATTTCTCTGTCTTTCCCTCTCTCTAAAAATCAATGGAAAAATATCCTCGGGTGAGGATTAAACAAAAAAAGGAAATATCAGAGGAGAATCAGAGAGATCAGTGTGTTTAAAGAGGTCAGGGGGTTGGAGAGATTCAAGAAGTCAAAGAAGGAGGTTATTGAGGTTAGAAGGGGTTAATGGAGATAAAAGAGAATCAAGGACTCGACACCAAGGGGGTCCAGAGGGCCACAGAAGGCACAGAGCTCAGCAGGCGCATGAGTGTCTTACCACCGTGCCAAAGTCCCAGGCCGGGGTGGAGCATAGCTTTCATGCCGGTGCAGCTGCAGGAAGTCTCTGCCCGGGCCCTGGGCCAGCTCAGTGATTTCCTGGCCCCACCACCGGGCCTGCCGGTAGCTGCTACACTTGAGAATCAGGGACCTGGACAGGAACAATGAGATGGGCCACAATCCTCACCCTCGGTACCTCTAGTCTGGCCACTTTAGCTATCATACTTGCCCTACTTTCTCCCTTAGTCCCTAAATCACTACTCCATACCAGGGGTGGGCAAACTTTTTGACTCGAGGGCCACAATGGGTTCTTAAACTGGACCGGAGGGCCGGAACAAAAGCATGGATGGAGTGTTTGTGTGAACTAATATAAATTCAAAGTAAAGGAGCGGAGGGGAGAGCAAGAGAACCGGATAGAACAGCTGGATCTGGCCCGCGGGCCGTAGTTTGCCCAAGGCTGGCCTAGATGCTAAGAGCAATCCCAAGCATCTGGCTAGAACAGTTCCCTGGTTCCAAATCCAGGCCAGCACCAGGGGCATGGCAATGCCTTCCCTTCTTCCATGGGCTCTTCCACAAAACTCCCCTCAGGGCCCTAGGCTGGCTATTTACCCACCAGGTGTCTGTCCACACCAGAGAGGTCTTACCTGTGGGAGGTGTCGATCCGGACTCCATACCGTGTCTCTGTGCTCCTTTTCCCCACCTGCACGCCGAAGCCAGGGTCGAAGAGCTGAACAAATGAGATGGTGCCTGTCTCGAGGCACATGTATAGCAGGAAGGAGTCCTTCACCACCAGCCACCTGGAGCAGAAGGGCTCTGTCTGTTCCTCCCTGCCCTTGGGATCTCCTTCCTCATCCCGACCCAAGGCCCAGCTGCTCCACCCCAGGCCTCACCTCTTGGACCAGCGATAGCAAACTTGGTCTCGGCCACAGCAGGTAAAGCCAGGAACACGGTGGCCACCAGAGCGCTTCCGGATCACCCCTTCTCTGTGGGAAAAATCAGGAAGAGATGCTGAATGTGGAGTCCAGACCCCCAGCCCATCCTTCACTTCATCCCCCATTCCCAGGCAGTGATTCTGACACAGACATTTTACAGGTGGCTGGGTGAGGGGTGTCAGACACTTACAGTCCTTTGGATCCAAGCTCTGGGATAAAGGACAGCTGACTGACTTCCAGGAACTCCGTCTGCAGAAGAAACAGGCTCAGAGGACAGACTCTAGTTTTCAGGCCCTACTGACCACAATCCTCTGCCCCTTGGGGCTCTGATTATCCTGCTCCTCCTAAGAAGACCCAGACAGCCAGCCCTTGAACCTTACCATGGCATGGTAGTTGCGGTAGAAAGACATGGTCAGGAGGCGGTTGAGGTAATTCTCCAAGTATTTCTGAAGTAGAAATGGGAGACAGAGACAGATGAGACCAGAGCCGTTTGCACACCAACGCCTTCCCCGAGGGCCTGGTGTGTGGTCGCACCTGCTTGCTGGATGCATGTCTGGCGGAGCCCTCAGGACCTGCTCGGGGTAGAGAGGGCATCTCTCTGTCGGCTGCCTCTCGGGCTGGAGGATAGGGAATAGCAAAGCTGTGGAAGGGATGGGGTAAGGGTCAAGTGAGAGCTGGGAGGCTGAGCACCCGGGTTCCTGGAGCGCTAGAAATGGGGCCTTGGAGAAAGGAAGGAGACCTAGAGTCTGGCAGAAGGAAGGCCCCCTATGCTGAGAATGGAGATAAGAAATGGAGGAGCCTCCAGCTGGTGTGGCTCAATGGTTGAGCATCGACCTATGAACCAGGAGGTCATGCTTCCATTCTGGGTCATGGCACATGCCCAGGTTGTGGGCTTGATCCCCAGTAGGGGGCGTACAGGAGGCAACCGATCAATGATTCTCTCTCATCATTGATGTTTCTATCTCCCTCTCCCTTTCTCTCTGAAATCAATAAAAATATATTTTTAATAAAAATATCAATAGGAATTGAACCTGGGACCCTTCAGTCCACAGGTTGACGCTCTATACACTGAGCCAAACTGGCTAGGGCAAAAATATTTTTTATTTTTTAAAAAGAAAGAAACGGAGGAGGCTGCCAAGGGCATTTTGGGCATCCAGCCCGGCTAAGATACTGGCACAGAACCATGAACAGAGAGAGCTGAGCAGGGAAGGTTTCCTGGGAGAAGGGGAGAAGGCTCAGTGGCCAGTTGGGGGAGGAAAGTTCTTGAGGGAGAAGTTGGGGTCTGGGGGTGAGACTAGGCAGAAGAACTGATAGGGGTTGGGGCAGTGACAGCAACCACAGGGTGAGGAGCGTCTGCCCTTCACAGGAAGCAGTCTGGTCCTCCCTCACCGAGCCAGAGGGAGCAGACTCATCAAGACTTTGTGTCTCAGGAGGTCCCGATGTAGCTCCTGGAAATGACGAAACTTCTTCTTGGTTGTCCAGGTAAAGTCTCCATGAGTCAAGCGGACAGAATACAGAGTGCAGGTTCCCACCTGGGGGTGTGAGGAACTGAATGGCTATTCCCTTGTTGGGTCGCAACCCCCAACTCCGGCCAGTGCCCCCTTAACCCTCCCTCCCCCACATCCTTTGGTCCCAGCCCAGCTACCTTGGATCCACTGGTATATCTTTCAGTGCCCACCACTTGGGCTGTGACAGGAACCCCAGGGGCAAACACCAAGGGGTGCATTTTCAGAGGCTGAAGGTCATAGATGGCCAGAAAGGGGTGCATCCGATCAGCTAGGAGGAAAAAAAGTGGAAGAGTGTAGACCCTGGGAGGTCTCAGCCCCCTCCCCCTCCTCTCCCTGAGCACCATACTCCCTGTGTACCTGGGTCCTCTCCCTCCCTCAGAGTGTCCACCTCATCGGGCTCCATCTGTAACTGGCTGGAGTCCAGGTCGCCCCCGGAAGGGAAGAGGCTCTCTGGGCTAGCCGCCATCCTAGGAATAGGGGGAAACCTCAGAGAAATGATCTGCCCTGCAGAACTACCCCCAAGGTTCTCCACTTCCCACAGGTCCCCCTCTTCTTACCCACCCGCCTAGCTTCCCATAACTCCAATCTCCCTGATTGTGGCCTCATCATCTGCAAAACCCCTCCAACCCGCCACTAACATCCATCCCCGACCCCAGTCGTTCATCCAGAACCCCTGGATCCCGCCTCCTGTTCTGGAAGCAGGGCGTGCAGCCAGGAACACCCATCAGGCCCCGATATCGCTGAACTGGGGCAGAGCAGAAGCCAGGGAGAGGGGCCCCGGGGGCGCCAGGGGCCGGGAGCCGCGGGGACTCAAGTTAGGCCAGCCCGGCTGGGAGAGGGGAATCCCTGCGGGAAAGAGGAAGTTACGCGCTCTCCGCCTGGCAGGGAAACCCCAAAATCTGAGAATGCGTCTGAGTCAGGAGGCTCCGCAGCCCGGGCTCATGCCGGACCCCGCCCGACTTCCTGGGCCCCGGTCCTCCGCGCTCCCCACCCCGGACCCCTTACCCAGGCAGCCCGAGCCAGCGCCGCCGCGGGGTCGCGAGCAGACGGAGCAGAGCTGAGCCGGAGCGGGAACCCACACCCCAGCGATCCCGGGCCGGGCGGCGCTCGGGGCCGGCCCTCGGGGGCAGGATGGCCCCCGCCTCACCTCCGCGCGATTCTAGTCGGGTCCGTCCCCCTCCCCGCCGTCCTGCGCCCCGCCCTGGGCCGGGGGCGGGGATCTTCCTCTGTTCTTCGGGGCTCCGCGCCGGCTTGTGCCACCAGCGGGCGCCGTCAGCCGGTCTGTCCGTCTGTCCCGCGCCGTCGGTCCGGGTGTGCCCTGCTGCCGCCCTGTGGGCGCTCGACGCGGCGCACCGCACCTCCCCTTGGCGCGGCCCCCGGGCGCTTTCCGGCCCCAACGGAGACTCGCCTCTCGGTGGGGACCTGCGGGTGTTCCTTCCCGGGCGGGCAGTGAGCCACACCGGATACCTCTCGGCCAGCGTTTGTAGATGGAAGGGATGATAAAAGGTCCGAGGGATGGTGGCCATAAAATCAATGTACGCAAGCTTGCATTCTTTCATTCATTCAACAGTATTTGCGCACTTGCTCCGTGCCAGACGTGAAGCTTACAGAAGTGAACAAGACAGTGGCGGGAGCTGCTGCCCTGGAACTTACAGCGTAGGAGGAAACAGGAACATGTTCAGGTTCTAAAGGACAATCTATTTCAAAACATTTTAAAGCAGATTTCTTTATCTCTTCTTTGGATGGAGATTTGGGTTGTTTCTAGTTTTTATCTATTGTGAATAAAGCTCCTATAACATTCCTGTGTAAGTCTGTGTAGATACATGTTTTCCTTTCTCTTGGGTAAATAGCTAGGAGTGGAGTTGCTGGGTCATATAATAACTGTGCTTTAACTTTGTAAGAAACTGCCAAACTGTTTTCCAAAACAGTTGTTTCATCTTACATTTTCAGTTGCTCCACACGTGGCCAACATTTGATACTGCCAATCTTCGCAGGGCTAGCCATTCTAATATGTAAAGTCATACATCGCTGTAGTTTTATTTGTATTTCTCTGCTTATTGATGATGTTGACCATATTTCATGTGCTTATTGGCCATTTGTAGATCTTTTGTAAAGTGTCTGTTAAGTCTTCACTAAATCTTTTTAAAATCACATTATTTGTCTTATTATTGAATTGTAGGAGTTCTAGATATATATTTGGATACAAATCCTCTATCAGATATATGTATTGCAAATATTTTTCCCCAGAATGTGGCTTGTCCTTTTAAAATAATGGTGCCTTTTAAGGTTGTGGGTTCCATTCCCCGGTCTGGGCACAGAATCAACCAATGAATGCATAAATAAGTGGGACAACAAATCAATGTTTTTCTCCCTTCCACTCTCTAAAAATAAAAAATAAATCAGTAAATTTAAAAAATTTTAAATAAAATAATGGTTCCTTTTAAAGAGCAGAAGTTTTTTTATTTTGATTAATTGGTGATATATAGGCTATATTATTTAGCAATAAAAGAGAATAAAATATAAAATAGTGCAGTCACCTTGGAAAAGTTCCTCAAACTGTTAAGCATAGAGTTATCATATGGCCCAGCAATGCCACTCCTAGATATATACCCAAGAGAACTGAAAACATGTCCACACAAAAACTTGTATATGAATATACATGGTAGTATTACTCAAATAACCCAAAACTAGAAACAACCCAAATGTCCATCAACTAATCAACAGATACACAAAATGTGGTTTCATCTCTACCGTAGGATATTATTCAGCCATAAAAAAGAATGGTGTCCTGATACGCTACAACATGGATGAACCTTTTTTTTATATATTTTATTGATATTTTACAGAGAGGAAGGGAGAGGGACAGAGAGTTAGAAACATCAATGAGAGAGAAACATCGATCAGCTGCCTCCTGCACAACCCCCACTGGGGATTTGCCTGCAACCAAGGTACATGCCCTTGACCGGAATCGAACCTGGGACCTTTCAGTCCGCAGGCTGACGCTCTATCCACTGAGCCAAACCGGTTTCAGCATGGATGAACTTTGAAAACATGCTAAGTGAAATAAAGGAGACACAAAAGAACCACATTTTGTATGATTCTTTTGTATGAAATGTCCAGAATAATAAACCCATAGAGATAGAAAGTAAATTAGTGGTTGCCAGTAGCTGGGGAGAAGGACAGGGGAATGACTGCTAATGGGTACAGACTTTCTTTTGAGGGTATGAAAATGTTATAAAATTGGTTGTGACTACACTAAAAACCACTGGATTGTACACTTTAAAAGGGTGATTTTTTTATTTAATAAAGTTTTATTTTTCAAAATGTACAGCTGGTGGGACCTGTTGTTCATGCACCTTCACCAGCAGCTGGGATGTCCCCACCCTTGGCGTTTCTGGTGTACATTACTTGAGCTTTGTGCTTCGAAACTAATTTAATAAGTCCTTTACTAAGGAGCTCCTAGGGCTGTCCTGACAACAGTCAAGGTTATAAGCTTATAGTTGGAAACTTCCTTACAGAGTTTGTCATATGTTGCTTTGTCAAATGAAGCTAGGCTATTGAGCTTGTCCCAAACTTTCTCTTTGGGTCACTTCTTTTTGGCCTTGCCCCCAGATTTGTTCACTGGGTCTTTGTCTTTCTTGGATGACTTTCTGGCATTTTTCTTCTTCTTGTCCTCTTTGGCAGCATAGGGAAGCTCAAAGAGCAGCTGCTACCACTGCAGCCTTGCTAAGATGTTGGACAAAAGGTTAAAAAGGGTGAATTTTATGATGTGTGAATTATCTTTTTTTTTTTTAATATATTTTATTGATTTTTTACAGAGAGGAAGGGAGAGGGATAGAGAGCTAGAAACATCGATGAGACAGAAACATCGATCAGCTGCCTCCTGCACACCTCCCACTGGGGATGTGCCCGCAACCAAGGTACATGCCCTTGACCGGAATCGAACCCGGGACCCTTCAGTCTGCAGGCCGACGCTCTATCCACTGAGCCAAACCAGCTAGGGTGAATTATCTCTTAATAAAGCCACTGATACAAAAAAAATAAACTTTTAATGCATGAAACATGAGTGAATTTCAAAACCATTATGCTGAAAGAAGTCAGACACAAAGGAGTAATACTATATGCTGCCATTTATATAAAGTTCTGAAACAGGCCAAACCAATATACAGTGGTGGAAATCAGATCAGTAGCTGCCTATGGCAGGGGATGGGGAAAAGACTGACTGTGAAGGGACATGTAAGGGAACTCTGGAATGCAAATGTCCTGGATCTTGATTGGGGTGGTGATTACATGGGTGTATATACTTGTCAAAACTCATAGAACTGTACAATAGGATGTGTGTATTAAATTATGTGTAAATTTTTGCTTCAATAAGTAAAGTTAATTTAAAAACAAAAAACAGATTTCTGTCTAAGTCAGGTAATATAATCAGCAGTGCCTCCCAACCTTTCTCACCCACATCCTTGCACCTTAGGGAATAATCTAGTGCAGCTTTACTGAAGGGCATTTAGAGTCCTTGTCTAGGGTGGACCTGAGGCTCCAAGCCCAGGCTCTGGTCACCTTCCCTGCCTGCCTGAGGGCATCAAAGCCTGCCAGGGACATGCTTGGGAAGCTCAGTGTGGTGGCAAGTAGAGTGGACTGTGGAGTCAGACTGATGGGAGTGGGGGTGAGTTCCTGCCCTGCTGGTAACTGCCTGTGTGCCTTGGGCAAGTTACCTAGTCTCTCAGTGCCTCTGATTCCTCACCTTTAAAATCAGATAGTAATAACACTTGCCTCAAAGGAACACTGACAGGATAAAAATGAGATAACATGTGCAAGTCCCTAGAATCTACCTGGCACAGCATGATTAATCAATTACAACTAATTATCTTCATAAAAGGGGACAAGAGCTACTGTATCATTTAATGAGAATATAATATTTCCCTGACTGGTAAAGTTTCCTGTTCTAAAAAATTTTTTAAAAATATATTTTATTGATTTTTTTACAGAGAGGAAGGGAGAGGGATAGAGAGTTAGAAACATCGATGAGAGAGAAACATCGATCAGCTGCCTCCTGCACACCCCCTACTGGGGATGTGCCTGCAACCAAGGTACATGCCCTTGACCAGAATCAAACCTGGGACCTTTCAGTCCGCAGGCTGACGCTCTATCCACTGAGCCAAACTGTTTAGGGCTCTAAAAAAAATTTTTTTTAAAAGGACTATTCTTTAAAATTTTACATCTTGGAAATTCTCACTTGAAAATACAAATGAGTCCTCAGCAGTGTACAGGCTGGCACCAAGAGGTCCAGCATTGCTGTAGTGACTTTTCACTGCACCTGTATGTCCCAGCCCCTCTGCGTGTCTCTGCCATGCCACCCGTCTTTCTTCTGCTGCTGGTTCCAGAGAGCCCCCAAATTAAGAGGGCACTAAAGGACAGGTGTTTGAGTGGGGTATCCCTCCATCCCTTCCCTCCACCCTTTTCTCCCCCTTCTATCTCCTGGCGCCTCTAATCACCAGGCGGTCTGAGGCTAAGTGGTAGTTTTGCCCACAGTGGGGCTTGGAAACCACACCCCTTCTCCTGGGGCCCTCATGGCCATTCCCAGCACCCTGGTCTCCTCCATTGTTGAGATGGGTCTCAAGGGGGCATGGTGTTTCCCATGGTGTGTGTGCCGGAGACAGCGAGGGACTGAAAGAGGAGCAGGTATGAGGAGACTGAGGGAAAAGGGTGGGGGCGGGCATCAGGAAGATATAAATTGCACTGGGAGAAAGGTAAATGCTTAACCCGGTGAAGGGAAAAGGATAGTCTGTTTCCCTGGATGAGAGGTGGGTCTATGACTTCACAGAGCTGGCTAAATACTTTGTAGGGCCCAATGCAAAATGCAGAAGTGGGACCCTATATTAAAAAATGATTAAGAATTTCAAGATGATGAGAGCAGAGCAGTACACCTAGCATGGGGGCCCTTCTGAGTGTGAGGTCCTTTGCAACTGCACAGGCCTGCTCTCTCAAGGACTCCTCTCCCTCTCCCTCTCCCTCTCCCTCTCCCTCTCCCTCTCCCTCTCCCTCTCCCTCTCCCTCTCCCTCTCACTCTCTCCCTCTCCCTCTCCCTGCTGATGCCACCAACATTCACCCAGGACCCTCAAGATGTCTTCCATGGCCTTTTTCCTCCTCACTGAGCGTGGTGGTGTGGGGGTAAAAGGGGATCCAGACTTACAATTCCCTTCTTCTTTCAACCTCCCTTTTAGGTCTGGATCCAGCTGCCCCTCCAGATCCAGATCCCAGCCCAGTGATAGCCCCCATCATGACTGAGGGAGGGATGCCCTCCCTAGGGTCTAGTGCCTACTTCAGCAGGAAAGCTCGACTCTCCTTCCGCCACCAGCTGCATGACATAGCATCAGCCAATGACTCTACCATTTGAAGGGGACAAGTAGGGGCTGAACTTCTAGGAAGCCTTGGCAATCTTCCTTCCTCCCACTTCTCAGTGATTCCAGTTTCTGGCTCCCCCAAGTCCCTCATGATCTTCTCATTAAATATATTCAGAGTTGCCAAGTGTTCTGTGTATGTGCATGTATGTTGGGGTGGAAGAGTAGATGGGGAGTAGACTTGGTTAGGGGGCTGAGGTGGGAAGTACAGAATTGGGTGGGAGTGGGGACATAGGAGTGGTGAACATGATGTAGCTGATCTAATGAAGAGCCCTGCTGTGGCTAGCTAGAAGTTTGCTGAAATCAAACTACAGAGTTGAGTGTGGTGAGAGCCTTTGGAGAGGTTGGGGGCTAGGCAGGACAGCAGACAGGGTTGTCATGTTCATTCAGTGACTATCAGGTGTCCACTCTCTACTAGGCACTGAGGATATACCAGCAAACAAGCAGAAACAATTCTCTCTTCTCACTGTCCTTACTTTCTACTAGAGGAGGTAGACAATAAGTAAACAAGGAAACATGATAATGAGATAGCAATAACTGCTGCTATGAAGAAAATTAAACAGGGTAATATGAAAGTGTGTGTGTGTGTGTGTGTGTGTGCGGGGGTGCTGTTTCTTAAATTTCAGGTGGTTAGGGAAGGGCTTTCTGATAAGGTGCCATTCAGAGCTGAGACCTGAATGATGTGTCAATGTAGGCTCATCAACTGTAAAAAGCATACCACTCAGTGCAGGATGCTGATAGTGGGAGATGCTATGCATATGTCGGGGGCAGGAAGGTGTATGGGAAGTCTCTGTATCTTCTGGTCAATTTTGTTGTGGACCTAAAACTGCTCTAAAAAATAATATATATTTTTAAATCAGCAGAGTAGTCCCAGGCAAAAAAATCCAGTAACTATTAAGTGTAAAACCTCTTAGGTTCTAGGGAAAAAAGCCAGTGACTGGAGTGGCAAGATTGAGGGGGACTGCTGAGTCTTCTAGGCCATGGTAAGGTGTTAAAATCGTATTCTAGATGGAATGGTAAGCCACTGAAGAATGGTAAGCAGGGAAACAACGTGATTTCACTTAAATTGAATGATTACTTTGGTTGCTGTATGTGGAAAAGATTGGAGAAGATCAAGTATGGAAGCAGTAAGGCCATGTAGGAGAGGGTGTTGCCATCCTCCAGGCAAGAAGGTGGCTTGGCTCAAGACAGCGCAGTGAGAGGTAGACAGATTCCAGACGTACTTTTGGAGAGTTTTAGGACTTACTGTTTGGCTGAATGTGGAATACAAGGGAAAGATTGGATCAAAGATGCCCTAAGGCAGGGAGGACCAGAACAGGTTTTGCAGGAAAATCAGAAGTGCTCTATTGGTTATTTTAAATTTGATGTACACAAGTTTGAGGACAGAGATCCTTTTCTGCTCTTTTTCACTTAATCAGATACTATCCCCTCTACAGAGCAGGATTATATTCTAGAGTAAAGTTTTCAAATGTAGCTTATACAGTTCCCTGACCCATAGTAGAGAGAAAAGAAGATTGGGGCAGGATTAAGAATGTTGGTCACTGTCAATGAACACCATTTTGCTCATTTAGGGCCCTGGCTTGAGTGAAGACAGCCATGGAAGGGCCAGAGTCCACTCTCTGCCTCCCATCTAAGGAGCTGAAGGCTGACTTATCACTACATTCCCCATGGGAATGGTGGCTTCTAGAACTGGCCCACCGCACTCTCTGTGGCTGCCCTCTCCCACCCAATATCCATCTGAAGCTCCAATTGCAAACACCTTTCTCCCAAAAGCCAAGGAAGTCACGCTGCTGCTCCTGACAAGATGAGGTGACAGAGGTGAGTTTGGAGAGAGGGGACCATGAGCCTGAGTCAGAGGAGATCTGGAGTCCTTCTGGCCTTAGAGCCAGTAGCCTCCCATGATGACAGGCAGGAGGCAAGCTAAGGGGAGGAGACCTCAGTCTCAGTCAGAATAACTGAGTTCTACCTCGGGCTTGAACAGGGGTGGGGAACAGGGGTGGGCAAACTTTTTGACTCGAGGGCCACAATGGGTTCTTAAACTGGACCGGAGGGCCAGAACAAAAGCATGGATGGAGTGTTTGTGTGAACTAATATAAATTCAAAGTAAAGGAGCGGAGGGGAGAGCAAGAGAACCGGATAGAACAGCCGGTTCCGGCCCGCGGGCTGTAGTTTGCCCACGGCTGGGATAGGATCATTTGTTGGTAGTTCCACATAAACTAGTCTGGTGTCACAAGGACCTGGATCTAGTAGAGGAAAGGAAATGTGGGGGAAGGTGGTCGGAAGAAAGAGTTTGAAAACCACCCCTGTGAAGGCTCCTCTTCAATGCCCCCAGAGCTCAGAGTGGTGGTCTGTACAAACTGTAGTGGACCAGACAAGTTTGGGCTTGAAGTAAAAAAAAGAACCCCAAAGCACACAGACTCTCTTTGACAAACTGTTTATTGAATTTTGGGTCAGTATGGGATGTCTCTTATTGTATCCTAGAATCCCAGGACTCAGGGAGGTGGTAAAGTGGCAATGGAGAATTTGGGGATCTGGTCTCCCAAGAGTACCTGCCGCTCTACCCCTGATTCTGATATGGATGCCAGACGGATCACCCCACCACTGGAGCCATCCCTCTCCATGGCCAAAGCAAGAGCTGTGGATAAAAAAAAGTTGGGGGTCAGAGTTGGATGCTGGGATCACTGCAAGGAATGATGAAAATTGGACTGGCTTGGGTATGGGGGTTGAAGCTCACAGGCCCAGAATCCCAAGTTCTCACCATTAGCAGTGAATTGTAGACATTCTTCCTTGGTCATACCTTCCCGGTATGTAGCATCGACATAGCCATAAATATAGGAGCTTCCAGAGCCTCCAATGGCAAAGGACTGTCTTACCATCATCCCCCCCATGGGCACTGAGTACACCTGCCAGGTGGAGGGAGGAAAAGAGTCATCGGTTGTACCCTCCTCACAACACATGTACATTCACCTGTCCATTGTGGGATTGATCTGGGAAGAGTTAATAGTGAGTTAATAGAGGCTAGAAACAGAAAATGGCTGGGGTGGGGAGAAGATCAAAGGCATAGATCAAAGGGGTGGGGAGTATCTGACCTGCCCTCCTTCTTGGGAGTCCCAGCCTGCAACGATGATTCCTGCCATCAGGTCTTCCCGGTATCGGTAACACATTTCCTTAAAGAGGCTGGCTGCAGTGTGTACCAGAGGAGGCTCATTCAGCTCAATGCTAGAAGACGAGAGGAGTCATAGGGAAGGCATCATCAGGACCTCGAAGTCAGACCATCCCAGCTCCCTTCATATACTTGTTTCTTCCCAGCCCACAAGCACCTGTGGAAACCAAGCTGATAGGTAACAGCATCAGCTACAGCCTGGGTATCCGCTGCAGAGCCTGAGCGGCAGCAGAAGATAAGCTCGTGAATAGGGGTTAGCTTGTCAGTCACTCGATTGGCGATGTAGGACCTGCAGAATGACAGGATAGTGAGGGAAAGGACCCCACTTGTCTCACAGCTCCATCCCATTATTATCTATTCATTCTGGCCTCAGGAATAGGACTTCCTCTATTTCCTATTCTCATCCAAACTGAAGCAGTCTGGATAACAGACTTTTGCAAGAATTTCACCTACGGGTGAGTTGTAGAAGCTGGAACAAATCTTTATCTCCAGGTTTCTCCCCTCCCTCCCACAGCTGTCTGTGGAGGGTAAGGATGGGCTGGCAGGCATGGAAGGAAGAGAAAGATAGGAAGACCTTTCACACGTCTGTCGTGAGCTCACCCAGTGGTTGTTCGGGAATCGGCCCCCAGAACCACGCCCCCGTCAAATTGAACGGCCATGATAGTGGTCTGGGAAAAAAGAGAAAGGGGTGAGTCTGGGCCTGTTCACATTCTCCAGCACAAACAAACAATGATCCCTCTATCCAGCCCTAGAGTACTAGGGACCCGTTGTCAAATCTCAGAAGGGACTCAACAACCCGCAAAATACCAAAATTCCAATCCTCAAATCCCCACAGGCTCATCCCAGCCTTAAGCCTGAGTCACGCAAAATTCCAGAATTCCACACTTCTGCCTGCCTTCCACATCCTACCACAACGCATCCTCGGGATACCTCTCCCTCGGCCTGCAGCACATCACAGACCACCTCCCACCCCCGCCCCCCAGTTCTCCCAGCGCTCTCAGGCCTATCCTTCCATCGCATTAAGACTTGCGCACATCTCCTGAACCCCGAGTCCCTCCTCACCCCTGTGGAGACTTCCCGGTTTTCCCAGTCGGGGGTAATGGCCTCCGGCCCCCAGGCGGGTGCTGGACCCACTCCTCTAGCTACTAAGGTGGCCGCCATCTTTCTCCTCTGGTGCTGCCACAAAGCAACTGTCGTAAAGCGCTCTGTCACTCTCTTTAGTCGTGCTCTGAGGCCTTCTGGGAGCGAAGCTGGGCCACGGTTGACGGCAGAAGGGAAAAGAAATGTATAAAGACGTTTCTTTTGCGACAGTGAATGCTTGATGGCAGCGTGGCAAAGTAAGCAAACAAAAATACCGCCCCCCCCCCCCAAAAAAAAACACCCCTGTCTGCAAGGCTATGCTTCCGATTGGATTGTGCAGTACTGATATATCTGATTGGAGTTGCAATTCAAAAAGTCTTCAAGACAGACTTGAGCCTCTGACTTACAGACAGCACACTATGTTTTCATTTATTTTATGTATGTATATACCTAGTAGTATATACAGTACCAGGCGTGGAATTGCTGGGTCATATACTAACTGTTTAACATTCTGAGGAACTGACAATTGTTTTTCACAATAGCTGTCCCATTTTATTTTTTTAAATATATTTTATTGATTTTTACAGAGAGGAAGGGAGAGGGATTGAGTTAGAAACATGGATGAGAGTGAAACATGGATCAGCTGCCTCCTGCACACTCCCTACTGGGGATGTGCCCACAACCAAGGTACATGCCCTTGACTGGAATCGAACCTGGGACCCTTCAGTCCACAGGCCGAGGCTTTATCCACTGAGCCAAACTGGTTATGGCAGCTGTCCCATTTTACATCCCCACTAGCCACTTAACAGGATTCCAATTTCTCTACATCCTCACTAATTGTTATTGTGTGTTTTTACTTTAGCCATCCTGGATGGTGTGAATTGGTATCTTGTGGGTTGTTGTTTTTGTATTTCCTTAATGATTAGTGATGTTGAGCCTATTTTCATATGCTAATTGTCCGTTTATTTATCTTCTTTGGAGGAATGTCTATTGAAGAAGTCCTTTGCCCATTTTAAAATTGGGTTATCTTTTTTTTTAAATAATATATTTTATTGATTTTTTTACAGAGAGGAAGGGAGAGGGAGATAGAGAGTTAGGAACATCGTTGAGAGAGAAACATCAATCAGCTGCCTCCTGCACACTCCCCACTGGGTATGTGCCCACAACCAAGGTACGTGCCCTTGACCAGAATCGAACCCGGGACCCTTGAGTCTGCAGGCCGATGCTCTATCCACTAAGCCAAACTGGTCAGGGCTAAAATTGAGTTATCTTTTGTTGAGTTTGTAAGAGTGTTTTTGACATTGTAGATGCTAGACCTGTATCAGATACATGATCTGCAAATATTTTCTCCCGTTCTATGGATTATCTTTTCACTTTCTTTTTTTTTTTTTTTTTTTACTATTTCTTTATTGATTTCAGAGAGGAAGGAAGAGGGAGAGATAGAAACATCAATGATAAGGGAGAATCATTGACCGGCTGCCTCCTGCACACCTCGCACTGGGGATTGAGCCCGCAACCCGGGCATGTGCCCTTGGCTGGAATCTAACAATCTGACCCTTCAGTCCACAGGCTGATGCTCTCTATCCACTG
Source organism: Plecotus auritus (assembly GCF_963455305.1). NCBI lineage: Eukaryota > Metazoa > Chordata > Mammalia > Chiroptera > Vespertilionidae > Plecotus > Plecotus auritus. The sequence continues at coordinate 43,073,833 of NC_137774.1, forward strand.
AGCAAAACTGGCTAAGGCTCTTTTCACTTTCTTCATTGGTATCATTTGAAGCACGAAATTTTAAATTTTGGTTAAGTCCAATTTGTCTGTTTTTCCTTTAGTTGCTTATGCTTTTGATATCTGAGAAACTGTTGCCTAACCCAAGGCTACAAAGATTTACAGCCATGTTTTCACCTAACAGTGTTATAATTTTAATTCTTATATTTTAGGTCTATGATTAATTTTGAGTTAATTTTGTATATAATGTGTAGGGGCTCAATATTCATTATACATATATAATTGATTTCAGAGAGGAAGGGAGAGGGAGAGAGAGATAGAAACATCAATGAGAGAGAATCATTGATCTGCTGCCTCCTACACGCCCCAAACTGGGGATGGAGCCCTCAGTGCAACCCGGGCATGTGCCCTTGACCAGAATTGAAACTAGGACCCTACAGTCCACAGGCCGACGTTCTATACATTGAGCCAAACCGGCTAAGATCCAATATTTATTCTTTTGTACATGGATATTCATTTGTTCCAGCACTATTTGTTGAAAAGACTATTCTGTTCCCTTTGAATGGTCTTGACACCTTTGTTGAAAATCAGTTGACCATGGGTGTAATACTTTTTTTGTTAATCCTCACCTGAGGATATTTTTTCCATTGATTTTTAGAGAGTGGAAGGGAGAGAGGGGAGGAGGGAGGGAGGTGGAGAGAGTAGGAGGAGGAGGAGAGAGAGAGAAACATTGATTTGAGAGAGACACATAGATTGCTTACCTCCCACAGCACCCCAACCAGGGCCGGGTATCGCACAAACTTGCAACCCAGGTACGTGCCCTTGACTGGGAATCAAACCTGTGACCCATTCGTGCGTGGGCCAATGCTCTAACCACTGAAAAACATTGGCCAGGGCTAATACTTTTAATATATGGTTTGCTAGTATTTTGTTGAAGATTTTTTACATCTCTACTCATACAATATATCAATATATTGGTCTGTAATTGCTTTTTTATATATATCTTTGGTATCAGGGCAATATAGGCCTCTTAGAATAAGTAGGAAGACTTCCCTCCTTTTCTATTTTTGTAATAGTTTGAGAAGGATTGCCATTAATTTTTTTAAAATATATTTTTATTGATTTCAGAGAGGAAGGGAGAGGGAGAGATAGAAGCATCAATGATAAGAGAGATCCACTGATCAGCTGCCTCCTGCATGGTCCCCACTGGGGATCAAGCCCACAACCCAGTCACCTGCCCCCGACCAGAATGGAACCCGGGACCCTTCAGTCCACAGGCTGATGCTCTACCCACTGAGCCAGAGCTAGGGCTAATTTTTTTTTTTTTAACATTCAGTAGAGTTTATCAGTGAAAATGTCTGGTGCTGGGCTTTTCTTTGTGGGAAGTTTTTATTACTAACTCAATCTCTTCGTTATAGGACTAGTCAGAGTTTCTATTTACTTTTTTATTAAAGCATTCTCACTCTTTTTAAAAAATATATATTTTATTGATTTTTACAGAGAGGAAGGGAGAGGGATAGAGAGTTAGAAACATCGATGAGAGAGAAACATCGATCAGCTGCCTCCTGCACACTCCCTACTGGGGATGTGCCCGCAACCAAGGTACATGCCCTTGACTGGAATCGAACCTGGGACCCTTTAGTCCGCAGGCCGATCCTCTATCCACTGAGCCAAACCGGTTAGGGCTATTCTCACTCTTTATTAAAATTTTTTTTTTATTGATTTCAGATAGGAAGGAAGAGGGAGAGAGAGAGAGAAATATCAATGATGAGAGAGAATCATTGATCAACTGCCTCCAGCACGCACCCCACTGGGGATCAAGTTCGCAACCCAGGCATGTGCCCTTGACCAGAATAGAACCTGGGACCCTTCAGTCCGCAGGCTGACACCCTACCCACTGAGTCAAACTGGCTAGGGCTATATTTACCTTTCAGTCCATTTTGGTACTTTATGTCTTTCTATGAATTTGTCCATTTCTGTTAGGTTATCTAATTTGTTAGTCTACAATGGTTTATAGTATTCCCTTATAATCCCTTTTATTTCTGTAAAATTTGTAGTAATGTCCCCTTTCATTAGTGATTTTAATAATTTGTCTTTCCTCTTTTTTTATTGGTCAGTCTAGCTAAAGTTTTGTTAATTTTCTTGATCTTTTCAAAGAACTTTTTTTCTTTTAATTTTTATTTATTGATTTGAGAGAGAGAGAGGAAGGGAAAGAGAGTGGGAGGCAGGAGGGAGAGAGAGATGGTCAATTTGTTCTACTTATCTATGCATTCATTGGTCAATTCTTTTTTATATACTTTTTAAAATATGTTTTTATTAATTTCAGAGAGAGGAAGGGAGAAGGAGAGATAGAAACATCAGTGATGAGAGAGAATCATTGATTGGCTGTCTCCTGCACACCCCACACTGAGGATCAAGCCTGAAACCCAGGCATGTGCCCCGACCAGAATTGAACCATGACCTCCTGGTTCATAGGTCAACACTCAACCACTGAGCCACACCAGCCAGGCTACTTTTAAATTTTTTATTGTAGTAAAATATAAATAACAACATAAAAGGTAGCATTTTAACCATTTTTGGTGTACAATCTAGTAATACCAAGTACATTCACATTGTTGTGCAACCCCCTTCTTTTTTTTTTTTTTGACTCTCTTGGCTCCAGCCATCTGAACTATTTTTAGTGCTCATACATTCATTCAACAAGAAACCATGGTGTTTACTAGGTACCAGGCACTGTGTGAAGCACTGAAGGTACATCAGGGAACAAAATAGACAGAAATTTCTAGCCCCATGGAGCTTATATACATTGGGGGGGACAACAAAAAATACTTACAATATACAGTATGTTAGAGAGTGAATTGAATAAGAAGAAAAATAAAGCAAGGAAGGAAGTTAGGAAGTGTGTATGTGTTGACATTTTAGAATAATCAGGAAGATCTCACTGAGGAGACATTTGAATAAAGACCAGAAGGAAGTAAGGAGGGAAGACATTTGTCTATTTGGGGGAAAAACAGTATGGACAGAGGGGAGAGCAAGTGCAAAGGTTCTGAGGCAGGATCAAATCTGACATGTCCAGTGAATATTGAGGAGGTCAAGTTGGCTAATGCAAAGTCAGATCAGGTAGGATCTTTACAAAGCTTTTCATCATTCTCAACTGAAAACATGATACAGAAAATTTCCTGATTAATTAAAAAAATTTTTTTAAATTAATTTCAGAGAGGAAGGGAGAGGGAAAGAAACATCAATGATGAGAATCATTGATCAGCTGCCTCTTGCACGCCCCCTACCGGAGGTTGAGCGGGCAACCTCGGCATGTGCTCTTGACCTAAATCAAATCTGAGACCCTTCAGGCCCCAGGCTGACACTCTATCCACTGAGCCAGACCAACTAGGACTAAATTAATTTTTTTCAGTCGGAGTGCAATAGGAAGCCATTGGAAGGTTTTGAGCAGAGAAGTGACATGATGTGAACTACATTTTAAATAATCATTTTGGTTGCTCTATTGAACATATATTATAGGGAGGTAAAGTATGGAACAGAGAGACAAGTAGGAGACAATTGCAACAATATAGGTAATAAAATTGGCTTGACAAGTGTGGTAGCAGTGGAGATAGTGGGAAGTAGTCAGGTTCTGACAAATTGAATGTGGGTACAATGAACGAGAAACAGAACAGTCAGGATGACTACAAGGTTTTTGGTTTAAGGACCTAGAAGAATGGAATTGAGATAGCAAAGGCTATAAAGAGGGTACTTTGGGAGGAGAGGGAATTAGAAGCATAGTTTTAGGCATTTAAGTTTGCTATGTGTAGTTGAAATCCAAATGGAGATGTCGAATAAGGAGGTGTATAGATAGGATTCTGGAATCCAGGGTAAACTGGATTGGAGTTGTAATTTGGGAGTTATCAGTGTATGAAATGCTAAGCTCTTTCATGTTCACTCTCGTTGTGGGAGCAGCCAAAGTCATTTAATAAAGATGTATGTTGCGCTGAGCTTCTGCCTGGTGTGAGGTTTTAGGCTTGGGTGGTTGACAGAAAAGGGTGCCATTTCTTCATAGAGACAAGGAACACAAGAGGTGAAGTTCTGGGAGGAGGCGATTGGATCCCAGTCGGACGTGTTGCATTTGCCGGTCTGTGGAGGTATCTAGGAAATATTTGGCTTTATGGGGGCTGGAGACTTGGCAATCAGTTGGCAAGGGCAGCCATAGGAGTGGCTGAGATAGCGACGGGGAGGAGATAAAAAATCCCACCCCACCCGGGGCGCGCCTGCAAGGGAGTGACGACACCGAAGAGGCAGGATATCAGGCGCCCCGCCTCTGTAGCCGGGCTCCAGAGGCCTGGACCCTGAGCCTAGTGCTGCGCGGGTCCCGCCCCGGGCCGCTCTCTTCCTAGTGGGTCCCTTAGGCCAAATGGAGCAGGCCGCGCTCGGCCAGCAAGCCCTGCGTCCGGTTGTAGACATCCTCCAGGGTGGCCGCCGCGCGAGTCAACGCGGCCCGCGCCTCCGCCTCGCTGGTTCCCGGACAGGCCAGCTCCAGCAAGCGGCCGCGACCCGGGAAGGAGAGGAATGCGAGGCGGGCGGCCTGCCGAATCAGCCAAGCGTGGTGCGGGCCCAGGACTGTGCTGTAGGCGTCGCTGCACTGCTCGCCGGCGCTCGGGCCTCTGTGCGTCCCGGTGGCCACCCGCTGGAGGCAGAGCTGGGACCAGCGTAGCGCACGGTGCAGCAAGAGAGTCGTTCGTGAGCCCGAGGACTTGGCCGAGTCCGGAGGGGCGATCCCAGGCCTCTCCAGCCGTCCCGCCCGCCGCTCCCACGCAGCCATGGTCGCCAGCGATTTGTAGTGCGCGGCATCTGGGCCGTGCACCCGAGCCTCGAGGGCTGTCACTTTGGTGAAGGCCTCGCTTGTGGCGAAGGTGAAGATGGAGCCGAAGGGAGTTAGGAATCTGTGTGTTTGGTGGTGGGAAGAGTGGGCTGGTTAGAGAGAGGGCGACGGAGCCACTGGAGGCGGGGACTGGATTAGGGGAGGGAGACCACTCACTTGATTAGCTCCCTCCATCCCGCCAGGTACTGCGACAACTCCACATCCCCTTCCAGGCTCAGACTAGCGCGGAACGGCCTCACCAAGCGGCCCAGCATCCCCTGGGGGCCCAGACACTGAGGCTCTTCCCGCTCCGGGGCCTCCAGGGATCCCAACTGTTGCCGGATCTGGGGGAGTAAATATGGGGAGGGGGGACGGGAGCAGAACCCCTAGCCTGTTAGGCCTACTTCGCCAAACAGCCCAGTCGGGCTCTGAAGAAGTTATTCCTACGGTCTAGCTGGTGTCCCCCCTGCTGTGCTCTCAGCTTCTGTCAGGGGAGGGGGTAAAGGAAGGAAGACCCGCCCTTCAGCAGGGAGTCAGTCAGCCTGGCTCCATCTTCCCCCTGTTCAGGGACCTACTTGGAGTTCCCGATTCCCAGCTCTGTCCCGAGCGTACCTGTGAAGGCCGAGGTCTCTCCGTAACGCAGGGCTGGGCCCCGGATTCGCAGCCTGAGAGGTCGCCTGGGGAGAGACAAGGCGGGGGCGGTGAGAACTCGAAGAGGGGCCTTAGGTCCCCAGGACCTGGATTCCTGGGTTCCTGCCAGAGAAGGTGGGGGAAGAGGCCACTCACGTAGGCTCCGAGTACAGAGATACAAAAGTAGCAGCGCGAAAATGGCAAGAGGAATTGTATGGCGGAGCCAGCGCCTGGAGACCTGTGGAAGCAGCACGACCCCCATGGATGCTGCTGGGACCACCACCCCTCACCAGCTCCTACCTAGTCCTTATCCCTCCGCCTCCCAGAAGGAAGAGAAGCCCGCGGTGCACTGAGGTGCAAGGGTTAATAATTAACCTAAGGCCCCTTACCCTGTGTCCTTTGCCCCAGAGGGCAGCACCTCAGGGGTGAGAAACCAGATTAAGAGGATTTGGGAAGTTCCATGGCCATGACAGGTCTCTGTATTTCCCTTCCTTATAGGATCAGGTTGTAGGAAGAGGCAGCCTGGGTATCCAGAAGGGAAGCTGGGGTCAGAACCAGCTCCCACGCTGAGCAATGACGTGGGTCCTAAGATAACTCTGGGATTGAGTTCCTTCCACTGTAAATTGAGGATAATAATAGGTACTTTGCCAGGATTAAATGATAATGTACATGTAAACACTGTAAATGGAAAAGCTTACCACAATTGCTCCATAAATCTTACCTATAAAGTTCAAGCACAGGGCACCCACTTCTAAATTATCTAGCCTATCCCCAGGGGACCTTGTCTTGATCTAGACGCTTGATCTCCTGATTGTTTACTTTAGGCTTTATCCACCATGCCCTCACCAGCTCCTACCCAGTCCATGTCCCAACTCCAGGTTAGTTCCTCTATTATTTATCAAACAAACCTTTATTAAGTACTTCCACATGCCAGACCCTGATTAGGCCTCAAGAAGACAAATAAACCGAGCCTTCATAGAGCTCAAGGTCCATTGGAGACTTTATAATCTGTTTCCCCCACTGGAATGTGAGCTCTGGTGAATCTTGTTTTACTTGGTTGCAGCTCTATTTACAGAATTTAGAATATTACCTGGGCCAAAGTACATTATTGCGACATACCTTTCCTATATAATAAAAGCATAGTATGCAAATTGTCCCCTCAACTGGGAGTTGGTAGGGAGTTCAGTCAGGTGATGGGGCCAGCGAGGGGAAGGGAGGGAGGACCCCCCCACATCAGCCGGCAGCCACTAGGGACCCTAACAGTGCACGAATTTTGTGCACTAGGCCTCTAGTATGTTAATAAACAAAGAAATGTGTATTAGGGGCAGGCAAATCAAGGGTAGTACCCCAGATGACAAATTTGTGTGTTTTTTTTTGCGGGGGGCAGGGGGGGAAGAGGGCCTTGGTTTTGATTTTTGCAAATTAGGAGTCCACCTAGTGGCCATGGAAGGGGTATATTCAGAGAAAGGATACAGGATGCAATCAAATAAACAATATCTCCTGTTCATAGCCCGCAGTCCATAAACTTCTTAGAATTGTCCCTGTCTCTCTGTATATTTTCTTCTTGGGATGAGGGAGAGTACCCCAGATTCTCAAGAAGTCAGGACCCCAATCTCTACGAAGACTCTTCCTAGCTCCCACAGTTCATGGATTCTTTCCCTATCTCTCACTCCGATGCTCCCTTGAATCTGAGAGGTCCCTGAGTTTGCTACTGACCAATCCTGTCTGGTGGGATTCAGGAGCCTTCACTTCCATCCCTAGCCTTGGGCTTCCCATTTCCCAGTGTTGAAGTGTTTCTCAGATTGGCTGACAGTGACCTTAGGCAAGTTGCTTGCCATTTCTAAGCCCCTGTTCCCTAATCTACATAATAGGAAGGCTTATTCCCACCTCCTAAAACTGTGAGGGTTAAATAGAACACGCCTGCAAGATGCTAACTACAGTTCGTGGCCTGTAGTAAAAGTTCAGTAGATGGTGGTGATTTCAACTTGTCTGCTCCTGATGCCCCTCCTCCTCTGGCGCTGGAAGCATGGGTCTGCAGGGTTCTGGGAGCGGATTACTTTTTGGTGTCACTTCCGCAATCGGATCCCTCATGGGGCAGAGGTGGTATAAACCTGTTTAAGGGGCCCTGGCTCACAGAGGCTGCAGAATGGAGCGGGGCGCGGGAGCCAAGCTGCTGCTGCTGTGGGCGATGTGCTGCGGGCACGCCCGAGGGGTTGGTTCCAGCGGCTACACCATCGAGGTGACCAACGGGGGCCCCTGGGGCGACTGGGCCTGGCCCGAGATGTGTCCTGACGGATTATTCACCATCGGGTTCTCCATCAAGGTGAGGGCTCAGATCTAGGTCTCAAAGGTTTGGCTCAGTGGATAGAACTTTAGCCTGCGGACTGACGGGTCCCGGTTAGATTCCTCGGATCAAGGGCACATGCTGGGGTTGCGGGCTCCATCCCCAGTAGGGGGCATGCAGGAGGCAGCCAATCAATGATTCTCTTTCATCATTGATGTTTCTGTCTCTCCCTTCCTCTCTGAAATCAATAAAAATGTGTTTTTTTTTTAAATAAAAGATACCAACCAATTCCAGTAATAAAAATGAAAAAGAATGCATTCAACGTTTATTTGTAAAAAAATAAAATAGTGAACGGTAGTCTGACTTATCTTTACCCCTCTTCTCCGCGCCAGGTGGAGCCCCCGCAAGGCATTCCTGGAGACGACACGGCAATGAACGGGATTCGGCTGCACTGCTCCCGTGGGCACATAGTGGAGTCCGAGTCTGGAAGGTGAGGGGCAGGGGCCAATGACGCCCTAGGGTGGGGTATGCCCCTTATCCGCTGTTACCCCCCACCTCCCAGCCGGCAGGTAACTCCACAGCTGCCACACTTTAGACCTGGGGAGTAGTTGTAGACCTCCCCTCTGCACCTCGGTGGATGTCAGGTAGTTAGACCTGACCCTCCGAGGACAGGTAGCCCCTGGCTTAGGAAGTCCCCGGGGCTGGGTCGGGCTGGAGGTGAGTGGGGGTTGCCCCCACAGCCAGTGAGTCTTCCCTTCCCTCGCAGGTGGGGCGCATGGAGCGAGCCGCAGTGGTGTCCCCATGGCGGCTTCCTCGTGGCTTTCTCACTCCGAGTGGAGGCACCCACGACCCTTGGGGACAACACGGGCGCGAACAACGTGCGCTTCCGCTGCTCCGACGGCACGGAGCTGGAGGGGCCTGGCCTGGCCTGGGGAGACTTTGGAAACTGGAGTGAGCCGTGTCCTAAAGGCATATGTGGTTTGCAGACCAAGATCCAGCGGCCTAGAGGCCTCCCCGATGACACCGCGATTAATGACGTGCGTTTTTCCTGCTGCAGCAGCTGATCCCTTTGCGGTCCTCTCTCGGCCCCACCTCCGGCTGTCCCACCTTCCGTATTCAAGCTTCCCTGTCTTGGCTTTGGTGTCATTTGTCTTAGGCATAGGAAACTGCATCTCCCTGTCTCCTAGCCTAGCATTGGGCCAGGCTGAAACTCAGGTTTGGCTCAGCAGTCCATGGCTGGCTACTCAAAGTTATGGACCTATAGTCCAGAAAAAGGCACTTAAATACAATTTTGCATACAAGTGAAGGAAGCTCCTGGCTTTCTGAGAGCGTCTGCATACACATCATGCCCATTAAACGCCCAGGTTATTTCTTTACTGAGCCACCAGTTATCTCAGATTAAGAAACTTCTACCAAACTAGGAGGTGACCTGTTCCCACACCTTCAGGCTTCATTTTCTAGAGCTTAATTGGTTAATGTGTCTTTTCCATAGTTGTCCCCTGCCCCCCTCCTGCCCCCCCAAACTCCAGCGGTGGCTTTTCTGTATACTGATTCCCATTTTGGATCTTTGCCCTTGATCTCTCTGCCTGGAATCCCTCAGCTATCCAGGTGGTTAGCCCGTAAGCGGATTTCAGCTCCAATTTCACTTTCTCAGAGTGTATATCTATCCCATTGTCAACATGTTATTTTTTAATCTTCACCTGAGGATATGTTTTACTGATTTTAGAGAAGGGGCGGGGAGGGGGGGAGAGAGAGAGATAGATTGGTTACCTGCCTCTAGTATGAGTCCCCACCTGGATCGAGCCCAAAACCTAGGTATGTGCCCTGACCCAGAATCAAATTAGCAGGCAACCTCTGGGTGTACAGGACTACAGTCCAACCAACTGAGCCACACTGGCCAGTTCTCAACGAGTTTTGTAAAAGTGCTTATCATCAGCTGATCTTTTGCTTCTTTTAAAAACTGCCAATTTTCCACCCTGGAATGTTAAATTAAGAGCGCAGAACTTGTCTTAACTACGGTATTTGCCGGGAACCAATTTAGCATGTAATAATTACAAGAGTTTCACCAAAAGGTTGGTGAAGCTTGGGTGGCTCAACAAGAGTGAGCCACATATGTAGTTTACCTGTTGGAAACGGCTAAATGGCACTTCCCCCAAACCTGAATAGGATTGTTAACTGCCAGACAGCTCAGGGCATTTTATTGCCTCCTGTTGGCCAAATACCTGAACAGCTGTAGGCTATTCCCCAAATTCACAATGCTTTTGTAAACCCTTTGAAACCTTACCCTTTGAATTGTATTATTTCCACCTTGCCTTAGGACAAATTGTGTTGAATAAAAGCACAGGTCATTGGTCAAGGTAGGAGTCTTTAGTTCCTTCAGCTGAAGCTCCTCTGACCCCCAATGCCTTTCAAAATTATCTTTCGTCTTTGGACTTTTTAATCATCTACATGCAGCCCCTTTCTCCAGAATGCTGAACCCTTTGTAAGGCTGGGAAAAGAACCCCGGCAGGTATTTCCGGTGCACACTAACAGCTCAATAACTATTTGCTGCCCTGGCCAGCCTGGCTCAGTTGGTTGGAGCCTGATAGGTACACTAAGAGATGGTTCATTCCCGGTTGGGGCACATACCCAGATTGCAGATGGATCTTGGTTGGGATGTGTGGGTGAGGCAACCAATTGATGTTTTCTCTGGCATCAATCTTTCTCTTTCTCTTCCCCTTCCTCTCTCTAAAATCAATTAAAAATGATAAATAAATAATAAATTTAAACTCATGCTTTAAAAAATAACTGTTTGCTAAGAAAATAAGCGGGGTGCACGTGCCCTACACAGGAGAGCCACAAGCCCGGCGTATCTGGAGGCTCACATAGGGCACAATCTGAGATGTGCAAGAGAGCTCAAAACGGTTTATTTCAGGGAGGGGTGGGTCGGGTGGGCGTCCAGCGGCGAGCAGAGTGGTCAGTGGAGCCTCATTGAGGGGTGCCCTGCGGAAAAGAGAACGTGAGAACGCAGCTGGGGAGCAAGTAGGTTCCCTCTAAAGCTCCTGGGCACGGGGTCCCACCTTCTTCCTGCAATCGCCACAGAGGACACCAATGGCCGCGTTCACCACCTGCACCCCACACAGCACAAGCTCCAGGCACGAGGCAGCCACCAGCAGCGAGAAGAGCGTCACATGCCAGGTGACCACGTTAGGTGGCTCCTCGCACACATCCCACTGGGTGCAGTTGAGCAAGTAAGAGCCTCTGTGGATCCGACAAGGTCACGTGAGAGACGGAGGTCACCGCGGAGAGCCCCTCTCCCGGTTCCCCGTCCTGAGCACGTGCCAAGGGGGCTTTGCAAAGGCCTCATTAGGCCCACGTGGAGGAAGCGCTCTCCAAGGCAGGTCCGGCCCTCGTGGGGAGAGACACAGAATGGGGTAGTGAGTGCGCAGAAACCGGCTAAGCCTTACTCGGTCTCTTTGAAATGGTAGCCCCAACTGCTGTCCTTCCTACATATGGGTCCATTTCGGAGCCCGGTTCCGGATACTGAGAGGCAATAGATGGCTCCAAGCACCCCTAACGCCGAGCAGAAGACCGATCGCAGCATCTGGACGTGGAGTGAGTGGAAGGAGAGGTGAGTCGGCCCCGCCTAGCTCCTCCCTCCTCCCCCTATACATTTTCCTTCAAACCCCATTGCTAGGAGTTAGGTTAACCCTAAGAGCCAGCGGCTGCGGAGGTTCATGGGGTTGTAGTCCCCTCTGATCAGGCCCATTGAGGTCTAAGATTTGGCGGGGGTGGGGGGGGGGTGGGAGGTGGAGTGTGGTGCGCGCTGGGGTAATGGGGTTGGGGTAGGGCGGGGAAGAGGTGGATCCTGGGTCTGCAGAGCAGGTGGTGCAGCTAGGAAGAGGGGGCGTGGCTTTAGGTTGGCTCTTTCTAGACCTGTTCAAAGACGATCCTGGATCCCCTCTGAATTTGGATCTTACCCTGCAGCGATTCCCACAGCAGCCTGCACCGCAACAGCCCTTGCCCCCTGCCCGGACGGCTGCAATTCCCGGACACAGTACCTATGGAACAAAAGTGCGTGTAACAGCCAGTCCCTCCAGATCCGCAAGGCTAGTGGCATCAGTGCTTTCCTCCTCCCGGAACCTGCCTGCGATGTCTTCGATGTCCTCAGCCCTTTGGATTGTAGGAAGAACTTATCTGATCTGTACTTCTCCTGATTGTAGCCTCCAGGAGGGTAGGGCCTAATAATATATTCCCAATAAATCTTGACACATGTTCGGTGCTCAATTGAATGGGAGCCAGGAGGCCTGGGTTTAATGCTAACCCCAATGCACTGCACACTCCACAAATAGATTCATCTCTCAGGGTCTCTGTTTTGTTCTCTGTAAAATGGGTCTGCTATACCTACCTCACAGGGCTGATCCCATGATTTTTTTAAATGAAGTAACAAGTTGACTGGATGTCAAGACTAGCTCAGAGTAAATGCTCAATAACTGTAACGTCCCTCAACAGCAGGAAGGAATGGTGGTGCTGGAGTGTCCGGGATCATGATGGTGGAGGGTGGAGGAGAATGTTAGTGGAGGCTCTGATGGGAAGTATAAGAATCCCCAAGAGCCCTGACCGGTTTGGCTCAGTGGATAGAGCGTGCGTCGGCCTGCGGACTGAAGGGTCCCGGGTTCGATTCCAGTCAAGGGCATGTACCTTGGTTGTGGGCACATCCCCAGTGGCGGGTGTGCAGGAGGCAGCTGATCGATGTTTCTCTCTCATCAATATTTCTAACTCTCTATCCCTCTCCCTTCCTCTCTGTAAAAAAATCAATAAAATATATTTTTAAAAAATCCCCAAGATACAGCCCTGGTCCTATTTGTCTTTCTTTCTCCCTGTGGCCTTCCTCATGGAGCCCATCTCCTCCAGGGCATCAGCTTCTTCCTCTGCCAATAGTCACCTCCTAAATCATGCCTCCAGATTCAAATCTAACTGCCTAAGGATATATGTTCACTTGAATGACTTGGTTTTAGCTCAAATTCAGCCAGCCTCATACTGACCTCACAATTTATTCCCCAAATTCATCTCCCATCAACTTCCTTTTTTTTAAAAAAACATAATTTTATCGATTACAGAGAGGAAGGGAGGGAAGAAAGACAGAAACATCAATGATGAGAGAGAATCATTGATCAGCTGCCTCCTGCACACTTCACACTGGGGATGGAGCCTGCAATCTGGGCATGTGCCCTGACAGGGAATCGAAACCATGACCCCCTGGTTCATAGGTCAATGCTCAACCACTGAGCTACGCTGGCTGGGCTCCCATTGACTTTCTTGTCTCCATCACTAGAGCTATCCTCCAGATTACCCAGGTTGGAAAACTTGAATCTTTTTTTTTTTTTTTTTAAGGCCAACCAAAAATTTTGGTTGCCTCCCCCACCAAAAAAATTGGGAGAGATGAAAAAACTTGAATCCTTTACACCCAGCCAGACTTCAAATCCTCTTGACTTTTCCTTCAACAGCTTTTGAATTTGTTAGTTCTTTCTTTTTCTTCAAAGAAAATCCCTAATCATCTCCCACGAAGATGATGTTTTTAGCCCGCCTACTAGATTGCCTATCTCTTTTTAAAATATATATATTTTATTGATTTTTTACAGAGAGGAAGTGAGAGGGATAGAGAGTTAGAAACATCGATCAGCTGCCTCCTGCACACTCCCTACTGGGGATGTGCCCGAAACCAAGGTACATGCCCTTGACCTGAGATCCTTCAGTCCGCAGGCCAATGCTCTATCCACTGAGCCAAACGGGTCAGGGCGAGATTCCCTATCTCTTGCTTCAGGCCACCCCACACTCCATCCTACATGCTACCATTAAGCTTAAGGTTTTTTTTAAATTATTTTTTAAGTTTTATTAGTCTTGTATGCTCACATCCTTTAGAGTCTCCTCAAAGAGTAGCTCATCAAAACGCAACTCTGGAAAGGCATTCCAGGCTCCTTGATTTGGCTCCAGCCTTATCTTTGTTGCACCATGCCAGGTTCTTTGCCTATCTCTCATTTCTGGAATCCCACAACTGTCTTGATCTCTGCCTCCCTGTGAACCTTGTCTGGCCCACATCACACAAAGCAGCATTTTGTTCTTCTCCAGGGGAGGGGCTGAGAGTTTTAGTTCTGTTATGTGACCTACTGCAACCTCACAGAAACACCTGCAGAGTTGAATAAACTTTTCACCAGACACTCTCCCCTCCTCTATGTTTATGGTAGGTCTAGGGCCAGGGCCAGTGTTTTTTTTTTTTTTTTTTAATCCTCACCTGATAGAGAGAGTGGAAGGGAGAGAAGGAGAAGGAGAGAGAGACATCAATGTGAGAGAGATGCATCAATTGGTTGCTTCCCACATACACCCTGACCAGAGCCAGGGATTGAACCTGCAACCCAGGTACATGCCCTTGACTGGGAATCGAGCCCTTGACCCTTTGGTGCATGGGCCGAAGCTCTAACCACTGAGAAACACTGGCCAGGGCTCTAGGGCCAGTTTTGGCCCTCTGGCTTAGCCTCTCTGGTTAGGTCACTTACTGGGAAGCTCCTGGATCCAGACACCTAGAATTGCCTTTGGGTTTATAAATTTTGAATGACCTATCTATTTGATATTCTTACTTTTTCAGTCAAAGTGTTTCTTTTTGTTATCTGAATTTCTCTGTCTCATTCTCTACTCATCTTAATAAAAAGAGATGAGTAATTGTAAACACGGGAGGAAACACTGAGTGTATTGCTCTAATCTGCTTACTTTTCTCCAACTCCATGGCCACTGGCCTCGTTCAAGCCACTATCATCTCTCCTGGGCAACTGCAGTGACCTTCATCCCTCCATCTGGTTTTTCAGCATCCACTATTGACTTCCCACTCTCCATTCTCCACATAGCTGCAAGAGGGATTTTCTTTAAAAGAATAGTTTATTTATAAATAAAAAAAGTATAGTTTACTGATTTAAAAAATTTTTTTTTTAGAGAGAGTGGAGTGTGCAGAAGGGAAGGGGGAGAAACATCGATTTGAAAGTGCAACATCGATTGGCTGCCTCCTGCATGCCCCCTAGTGGAGACTGAGCCCAAAACCCAGGCATATGCCCTTGATGGGGAAATTGAACCATCAACCTCCTGGTGCACTGGACAACACCCAACCAATTGAGCTACATCGCCAGGGCTAGAGGGATATTCTTAAGCCCAATAGGGTATGGAGCAACTAGAACTCTAATACTTTGCTAATGGAAATGGACTTAGTATAAGAGCTTCAGAAAACTCTTTGATAATATCTAGTTGCACTGAATACTAGTATTTGCACACTTAAGAACCAGCAGATTTACTCCTAGGTATACATCCAACAGTAATGCAAACATTTATTCACCTAAAGACATTTTCAGGTATCTTTATGGTAGCATTATTTGTAATAAACCCAAGTTGGAAACTATTCAAATGTCCATCAACAGTAGAATGCTTAAATAAATTGTGGTATATTCACACAATGGAATGCATAAGAAATAATAAACTACAAATACATGTAATAATGTGGATGACCCTCACACACATAATGTTGAGCTCAAGAAGCCAGACACCAGACACAGGTGTCCACACTGTATGAGTCCATTTATATAAAGTGCCAAATGGGCAAAACTAATCTATGGGATAGAAGCCAAGAGATTTGGGACTCTTGTCAGTGGAGGTAGTGTCTGGTGGGAGACACACCTGGGATTCTGGTAATGACCTGTATTTTGAGTGCTGAGTGTATTCACTTTGTAAAAATTCACTGAGCTGTATACTGAGGATCTGGGCAATTGTCTGTATAACTTAAAGAAAAGTTCAAAAAACAAGTTTAAAAAGTTCAAAAAAAAAATAACATGTCCTTCAATCATTTTCTGTTGTACTTAGAGAGCAAAATTCAAATTTCTCCTGTGGCTTTCAAGAGTATATATATTTTCTCTGGCCTCTGCCTACCCAAGATCTCATCTCATTTAACCTCAGCTGCACTGGCTACCTATCCGGTCCTCAGATATGTGAGCCTGTTCCTGCCTGGGGCTTTGTACTGTCAGTCACGCTGTCTGCCATGCTGATTCTTTTTTTGGGGGGAAGGTGTGTGTCTCAGTTCAGACATCACCTCTTTGAGGCCTTCCTTGAAAACACTATAAGAAGTGGCCCTCGATCTTGCTCTACGAGTTCTCTATTGACAGCACTGGATGACACCCAACCAATTGTTTTCTTTTTTTAATATATTTTATTGATTTTTTTACGGAGAGGAAGGGAGAGGGATAGAGAGTTAGAAACATTGATGAGAGAGAAACATCAATTAGCTGCCTCCTGCACACTCCCCACCGGGTATGTGCCCGCAACCAAGGTACATGCCCTTGGCCAGAATCGAACCTGGGACCCTTGAGTCCGCAGGCCGACGCTCTATCCACTGAGCCAAACCGGTTAGGGCTGCTTTGTTTTCTTGGTAATACCTACTCCTATCTGAAATCATCTTGCTCATTTATTTACTTTTTTTCAAGTGCCTCTTAAGTGCATGGCTCTGGTCTAGGCACCTGGCACACAGCAGCCGGGGTAATGTAATGTACCTGATGTAATGAGGCTTACGTTCTTGCTTCTGTGATACCGTGTGTCTCCCCGGTGGGAATGCCAGCTTCAGGGAGAGCAGGGACCTCGCCTGTGTCCTCATGGCAGAGCACGGACCAGGTGAATAGATTTGAAAAAGCCTTCTCAAGAGTGGCTCCAGGCATGAAGGGGGGAGGAAGACAGCTGGGAATGAGCACGTTGAGAGGGCATCCTCAGGGATCTCCCCTGACGCAGGCTGGTTAGATTGTGTGGTTTAAGCTGGAGAAGAGCATGATGTGTTGGCAATCTGAGGTGACATCTCAGAGAGAGTTGAGGTCAGAGGGATGGAGTAGAGTCCAACAGCCATGAATCCATGTGGGATAGGGAGTAGGAGCAAAGACCCCAGAGGGTAAGAGGAGATTGGTGGATAAAGAAGAAGAGGTGGACCTATGAAAGAGATAAAGAGGAGACGTCTCCCAGAAAATTTTATCTGTCAGCTATCCTGAGAAGTGGAACTGTGCTGGGTGGGTCTTTCGTCTTCATCCCATGAAGATATTAAACTAGCTTGATCTTCCAAAGTTCCTCTAAATGGGGAGGGAGTTGCAGGGTGGGAAGTAGGAAGTCCAGGGAATCTGTGTCTCCCACTTTTCCTGAGAGATTCTAGTCTCCAGGAAGATGTGGGGGCACCTTCTTCATCACCCTGACCTAGGTTTGAGTTTATCCTTAGCTCTGAGCACAGAGGGGGCATTCAGAAATGTGGGGTGAGGCCTAACTTGTTTGGCTCAGTGGATAAAGCATCGGCCTGTGGACTGAAGGGTCCCAGGTTCGATTCTGGTCAAGGGTATGTACCTTGGTTGCGGGCACATCCCCAATAGGGGGTGTGCAGGAGGCAGCTGATCGATGTTTCTAACTCTATCCATATATATATATATATATATATATATATTTTTTTTTTTTTTTCAAATTTCCGTTTAAAAAAAAAAGTGGGGTAAGAGTGAAGAGACATGGAGACTGGGGAGGATGACACCAAGATGAGAAATAGAATGACTAATCCGTGACACTGCTTCCTGGCTCCAGACTTTATCAAAGCACCCCCCCCCCCCACACACACACCCATTATTATCTTGCCCTGATAACCTCCCACACAACCAGCTGCTCCTTCTGCCTCAACCTTTGTGGCCTCCAGCATCAGCTCAGTGGTGGGATGAGGAGGGGCAGGTAGGACATACTCCCTTCCCAGAAGGGAAGCTGCTTAGAGCAGTGAGGCTCCTTTCCTTCTTGTTCCCCTCAGACATTCAGCTCAGGACCCTGGGGCTCCTCCAGCACCTCTCCCCAGTGCTCAGTGTTTGGGACCAGATCCAGGTCTCACCGTACCACTGCCATCCCTTCCCAGGCAGCTGCCCGTTTCCCTCTCTCCCTCTCCCTCCTGTTCAGAACCCCTTAGAGGGGCACCCAGGCCCCTGCCTCTCTAGCCTTCTCACCAGCAGGCCCCCGCCGAAGAAGCCAGCCATTAACCAGACTTGCAAGCTGAGGTTCTCGGTGTTGGTCCAAGTGGTCTTCCCATTAGGCACCAGCAGGAGGGCGTTGGCCACGATGCAGACAAGGGAGAGGGTGATGAGGGAGAGCCCCACGAAGCGGGCACACTTTCCCGTGCACATGGTGCGGTGGTTGGACAGGCAGTGAGTGAAAGTGAGCCCGGAGGCCGGAGGGGAGGAAAACAAGCCTGGAGCAGGGAGCAAAGGTCAGGAAAGAGGTGTGGCAGAAACTAGACAGGCAAGATAAGGGAGAGAAGCAGGAGATACAGGCAAAGAGGAGGTAGAGGTGGTGGTAATGGGGGTGGGGGAGATGTTGGGGGAGGGGACTGCTGTCTGTGAGGTGAAGGGGAGGATGTGGTGGAGACGGTGGGGGAGCTTGATACAGAGGAAGTTGCCTGGGGTCAGTGTGTTCTTCCTCTTTTCCCTGCACGCACCTCTCCTCAGCCCCTCTGTTGGCTACTTACCTGCTTTGTGATTTAGTCAAGCCCCTTAATTTATCTAAGCCTTAGTTGCCTTATCTGTGTAGTGGCACTTGGCTCACAGGCTGGCTGTAAGGATTAAATGAGACAATGTAAGCAGTACTTTGTAAACTAGGATACACCAAGCAGCTGTATGGTGGCCTCATCATTCCCATCAGTCCTGCAGGGAGGTTTCCGTCTGGAAAGAAACTAAGAAGATAGTAGTGGATATTCGTTGTTCTTTCATTTCTTCTTCTCCATATTTGTTTATCAAACCCTCTTCCTGTTGGGCTCTCAATGGAAGCCTGAGTGGTTAGAGCATTCCATTCCTGGCCTCAGCGTTTGACTCAGCGATGGCCACGTGATCCAAGCCAGTCCCCTGAGAATTATTTTCTGTTTTTGTTGTTGTTGGCAATCTGAGGTCCAAGAAGTTCTGTTTTTGTTGGGGAGCTGAAATTGCTGATGGCACATTGGGTGTTAGAAAGTGAAGTCAATCCAGAGGAAAGAACATTCAAAGGATGGAAAGACACTAGGTCTGTTGATTATATCTTTGAACATGCAGATTCAGCTATGCCAGAAGCCCCATCATCCCTTGGAAAGTTTTGATTATGTGCAGCAGTTTGAATTGTATTTCTGCCGACTACTACAAAGAGTCTTTATATATATATATATATATATATATATATATATATATATATATATATATATATATATATATATATATATAAATAATTTTTATTGATTTCAGAGAGGTAGGGAGAGGGAGAGATAGAAACATCAATGATGAGAGAGAATCATTTATTGGCTACCTCCTACACGCCCCCTACTGGAGATAGAGCCTGCAACCCGGACAGATGCCTTTGACTGGAATCAATCTGGGACCCCTTAGTCTGCAAGCCGATGCTCTCTCTATCCACTGAGCCAAACTGGCCAGGGCTACATAGAGTCTTTTTTATAGAGAGCCCATGCTGTGGACAGGGCCTTGTTCTGGAGACTGCGGGGATTCAAAATTGCATGCATGAGACTCAGATATGGGCCTTGCGAGCGAAAAAAGAAGAGTGAAGGCCCAAGTAGGATGTGGTAGTGCCATGGAAGAGACCAGGGCGGCAGGAAGTGCTGCAGGACTTCAGAAGGCAAGTGATGAGAATGTCACACAGAAAGTGGTATCCAGCCAGTGGCCTCTGCTGTCGCTTGTCCTGGCCATCCACTCAAACTACAGAGACATGAAAAATGGAGAAAACTTACCCCTCAAAATGAATGCCAGAATGTTAGAGAAATTTTTACTATTTCTGAGACAGAGGAGCTACTATTTATGAATCAGAGGATACCTGAAAAAAGAAAGTGCTTTGAAGCTCTCCCCACTATCTGCCTCTGATTCATAGACAGCTATTGTAATACTGATATTTTGTTTGGCTTTTGTTGTATTGTTTAATGCTTAAAAATTTCTATGTTGTTTTTGGATGTTCTTTTCATTAACTTTTCTGTGTCTTATCATGAGTTGTTATTTTATTTATTCATTTATTTATTTACTATTCTCTTGTGTTTTAGAAGGCATCTCTAAAATCCTGATAGTGGTTACCTGTAAGTGTTGCAAAGCGTCCTTTAACTTGTTACCCTGCCTCTCTCTGAGAAGACCCAGACTGTCATTATCCCAGCAACTTCCTTTGAGGGGGTCTGTACAGATGATTTTCCATGCTTATTAGCTTTATAGCTTATGGCTATATAACCAGGTGATCCTGTGGTAAAAATGGAATTCTTTGCTCCAGTTCCTCAATCCTCCATGCTTTTTGCTATGACAGTTGTTGTCCCACCCACCAGAGATAGCCTGTACCTCCCGCCATATGGGCACAGTGGAATGTGGGCAGAAGTGACGATATCCCAGTTCTGAGCCTAGGCCTTGTGCCCCGTCACTGCCATGGGAATAACATGCCCAAGTTAACCCACTGGTAAAAGGAAGGTGTAAGATACAAGGAAAAGACCCAGATCAGATCCCAGCCTATATCAGCTGACCTCCAACCAACCCATGCATGTATGAGTGAAATAAATGCTCATATTTGTATGCCACTAAGACTTTGTGGGTGTTTTTTTTTTTTTTTGTTCCACAGCAATAGCTGACGGATACAGACCCCATTGTCTAGGCCACAGCTGACTGATCCAGGTATGAGTAGCTGACCCATAGCCAGAGACCTATGAGGTAGCTTGAGGCAAGAGCTCTGCCCAGCAGAGGTACCTCACTTAATGATGATTTATCAACAAATGGGATCTTTATTCTTGGGAAACTTGAATGTGAGACAACCTGAGAGAGTCATCAGAGGGAAGGGTGGCCCCAAGTTAAAATAAATATGAAAGCAGGGAGGGAGCAAAAGTCACGAGGAAGTTAAAACCATAAATAAACAGAAGCCATAAGGAAGAGAACTGTGAATTAAAGGTACATCTCAGCAGAACTGAAAAGCTACCTGGAAAGGAACCCGAGCTGGTCTGGCCTGAGATTTCTCTGCAATGGCAGAAGACAAAGGAGCAACACACATAGTAACGACAGTAAAAGAAGAAACAACAACAACAAAACCCAAAAGCTATCATTCAGTTGTTGTATATATATTTAAGTTGCTTTTTGTGTGTGAAGGGCAACAGAATTGCATTTCTGAGAATGCTTGGGTTTGGAAATATCACTGTTTTCTCTTCCTCCCCCTCCTCCACTTTCTCCTCCTTCTTCTCCTTTTAAAAGTATTTTAACTTACCAAACAATGAAGTAAAATAGAAAACTCCAAAATGTGAAAGTCTTGGCATAATTGTAAATAAGTTTCATAAATCTAGTTATGAACTGAATGTGCCATGTCCAGGGGCCATTTTAAAGAACTATATCAGGAAAAACCAAGTTTACCAGAACAAAAAGGATATTTCTTGGTTTAGGTCATCAAAACTTCCAAAGGTAGAACTAACTTTCAGGTATGATTCATGAAAGAAATAACTGATAAGTTGGACTTCATTAAAATTAAAAACTTCTGCTCTGAGGGGACTCTTTCCCCCTCCCCACATGGGAGTCTGTGTTTGTTCTTCAATAAATTTCCACCTTTGTTAATAAATAAATAAGTAAATAAATAAATAAATAAAAAACTTCTGTTCTGAGAAAGGCACTGTCAAGAGAATGAGAAGATAAGTCACAGAATGGGAGAACATATTTGCAAAAGACACACCTGATAAAGAATTGTTATCTAAAATATACAAAGAGAGCTGCAGGCGGAGCTGGAACCCCCTGCTTTAGCTAGATCGCGTTTCTCCAGTATCACCTCAATGAACAGGGAGACCGGTCTATACCCTGAAGAAGTTTGATCCTATGGGACAACAGACCTGCTCGGCCCATCCTGCTCGGTTCTCCCCAGATGACACATACTCTTGACAATCACCATCAAGAAATGTTTCAAGGTTCTGATGACCCAGCAACCTCGCCCTGTAATCCGAGGGTTCCTTAAATGTCATGTCTCTCCTGCCACTTGCCACCCCTCGGAGACTTTCCGAAACCAAGCTGTCCACTCTGTGGGCCTTGAAGCCTTCTTACCCCCCTTGCTCTTTGGAATCCAGTGTCATCATGACCTTTGATCATGCTTGTGCGAAGCAATCGTGGCAGCACCCCCCTTAAAGGGAACAAGTTTGAGTCTTCTTTTCCTATTTTGAGTCACTGCCAGGTTATTAAAATGATTTGAAAGAAAAAAAACATACAAAGAACTCTTAAAACTCAACAACAATAATAAAAAAACCCCCTGATTAAAACATTGGGCAAAAGACCTGAATATATACCTCACCAAAGAAGATATAAAGATGCTGGGGGTTGGGGGCGGCCAGGGAGAGGTCAATGGGGGAAAAAGGAGACATGTGTAATACATGAAACAATAAAGAATTTAAATTAAAAAAGAAAAGAAGATATAAAGATGACAAATAAGCATCTCAAAAGATGCTTACAATCATGTCACTAGAGAAATGCAGATTTCCCTGCACACCTATTAGAAAGGCCAAAATCCAAAACACGGACAACATTGAATGCTGCATCACCAGCGCCTTTGATGGCACAGAGGACAGTATGGTGTGGAAAAACACAGACACTGATAACATTCAGAAAGTGATTCAGAAGAGTCAGACCCTAAGAAATTTTTGGAATATTTTAACCAATTTATTTTACTTACAGTTTTTTTTCATGTATGTATCAGGATAATTTTTTAAAGGTTCTAAAAGAGCTTTAATTAACAAAAAATAAAAAATTTGAGTGTTAAGCCCTAGCTAGTTTAGCTCAGTGGCTAGAGTGTTGGCCTGTGGACTGGAGGGTGCCGGGTTCGATTCCGGTTAAGGGCACATGCCCAGGTTGTGCGCTCGATCCCCAGTGGGGGGTGTGCAGGAGGCAGCCGATCATTGCTGTTTCTATCTCTCTCTCCTCTTCCTTCCTCTCTGAAATCAATAAAAATATATTTTAAAAATTTTGAGTGTTAAGAAAGCATTGTGTTGGCTCTGGCCGGGTAGTTGAGTTGGTTAGAGTGTTGTCCCGATACACCAAGGTTGTGTGTCAGGGTTGGGGGTAGGGGGTGTCATCAACCACATGGGAATCTGCGCAGCATCTGCTCACCCTGCCCCAGCTGTTCTGGGCCAACCTTTAGGTTTGCAGGTGGCAGCTCTGGTCCAGGGAAGACTTCGGGTCCCGTAGCCTCTGGATTGTAAGGAGGTAAACAGGTTAAGGGTACAAATGTGGGCCAGGCCTTGTGTATAGCTTGATTTATACATTAAAACACTTAGACGTAAGATATGTGGGTCTTCATTTGTACTACTGTCCTGGGCCTTACAAATGTTAGCAGTGGGCCTGTAGGATATACTACTAATAATAACTAACATGATAATAATGGCTATCCTGTATGCCAGGCTCTGTTCTAAGTATTTAATATATATTAACTCCCATAATTCTCATAACAAACCTACAATTGGAATGATAATCATTAGCCTTGGTTTGCAGATGAGGAAACTGAAAGTGTCTGGATGGGAATCCAGGCAGTTTGGCTCCAGAGTCTGTGCTGTTGACCGTAATGGTTTGTTGTCTCCACTCAGAGAGGGGAGCCTCTTGGAAGAGGCCTGAAGGACAGGACAAGACAGCCTCGTATTGAACTGGAGGCAGAGCATGTTCTGGGTTGAGGGACAGAGCATGTTCTGGGTTGAGGCTCTGGCAGAGAAGAATTGCATTAAGGGACCAAAAGGCCCTAGCCGGTGGCTCAGTGGTTAGAGCATCGGCCCACACACCACAGGGTTGCGGGTTTGATTCCTAGTCAAGGGCACATACCTGGGTTGCAGATTTTTTTTTTAAATTTTTTTATTAATTCCAGAGACGAAGGGAGAGGGAGAGAGAGATAGAAACTTCAATGATGGGAGAGAATAATTGACCAGCTGCCTCCCGCACACCACCCCCATTGGGGATTGAGCCTGCAACCCAGGCATGTGCCCTGACTGGGAATTGAACTGTGACCTCCTGGTTCATGGGTGGTTGACATTCAACCACTGAGCCACACTGGTCAGGCTGGGTTGCAGGTTTCATCCCCAGCCTTGGTCCAGGTATGTGCGGGAGGCAACCAATCAATGTTTCTCCCTCACATCGATGTTCCCTCTCTCTCTCTCTCTCTCTCTCTCTCCCTCCCCCCCCCCACCTCCTTCCCTCCCATCCACTGTCTCTAAAAATAATGGGGGAGAGGGATCCAAGATGAGGGCAGAGGGGTAGGCAGGGGTTAGATCATGTAGGGCCTTGTGAGGCCTTTAGAAGCCTTGGGGCGGGGTGGGGGGCGTTTAAGCAAGGGAGTGATATGATTTTATTTTAGTTTTTAGAAGACTGTTTTGGTCGTGTCCAGGGAATGGACTGTAGAGGGGAAGGGTGGAAGCAGGGGTTGGGAACTATCACAGTGGTGCAGGTGAGAAATGATATAGATGTGGAGCGTGGGGATGTGTATGGGGGGCAGTGGGCTACTGATGGATTCAATGTGGAGGTAATGGAAAAAAAGAAGGAAACCAAAGATGAAACAAAACTAAATTTCAGGCTTGGGCAAACAAATGAATAGTGGCTTTGTTTCCTGAAGTGGGGACATAAAACCATGGAGGTGAAAGGTATGAAGGAATAGCTGAGAATAAGAGCGATGCTTTTCAGAGGACTCCACTGAGGATGTCTCATAATGTAATCTGGGGAGGGGGTGGGGGTTGAATGATCTCTTAGCATGGTAAGGCCAGAGTTATCAGGTCCTGAGAATTAAGGTCCAAATGAGGACCACATGGAGTCTTTAGGAGAGAAATAGTCCCCAGATGGTGGCGAGTGTTTGAATTCAGATTTTTCTGTAGAAAGGTTGTGAATATAGCCCCTCTCCTCTCCCCTCTCACTGCTGAGACACCTGGAGACCAGGGTACCAGAGCTCACTGTCTATTCTCACCCTCCACTGCATGTTTGTGGTGAATAGACACTGAGGCCCACTGGGAGAAATGCATTTGACTGCAATATTTGCAAGACCCAAGAAGGTATTGGATAGATTCTTTCCATAGGCAAGAAGGGGTTGGTTTCCTGAGAAAAGGGCACCAACTCAGCAGAAATTAGGAGAGAATTGTAGAAAGAGGCAGAGTATTAAGAATGAGGAGCCATCTGTGAGTATGGGGCAAAGAACCAAGTTGCTAGAGTAGTAGCTCCATGCCCAGTGTCTCTCTCCTCATTATCCCCAGGATGAGATATCAAAACATTGCAGTCAAGACTGCTTAATTTCTGCCCTGGCCAGCGTGACTCAGTTGGTTGGGCGTTGTCCCATGCACTGAATGGTTGCCGGTTTGATTCCTGGTCAAGGGCACATGCTGGAGTTTTGGGCTAGATACCTGGTAGGGGTCATGCAGGAGGCAGCCCATGATGTTTTGCTCTCACATCAACGTTTTTCTCTTTCTCTCCCTTTCTCTTCCTTTCTCTCTAAAAAACACAATAAAATGTTTTCTTAAAAAAAAGAAGACTGCTTAACTCCTTATTAATGTAGTGTATACTCACTTCAGGGGTGCTAGCAAGGAGGACTCCTGAGCAGGGGAAGACAAATGTCATCTAAGAGGTGTCAGTCACCATATCCTCATTAGGGACAGTGAATGGCAGGAAAGAACTGCCAGCAGATGGCAGCCCAGCACGGAACACAGGATGCTCTGTCTTCTATTGGTTCCTCTTGGGAGGGTCATTAGAGACACTGTGGGAAGATGAGAGGGGGCTTGCCACATGGTCCCCTTTTCTTTGAGTTATTTTGGGTAATGTATTAGTTTGCTAGGGCTGCTGTAACAAAGTACCACAGACTGGGTGACTTAAACAACAGAAATTGATTCTCAAAGTTCTGGGGGCCAGAAGGCGGAGATCAGTCAGGATGTCAGCAGGGTTGGTTAATTTAGCTTGTAGATAGCATTCTCCTTCCTGTATCCTCATGTGATCTTCCCTCTGACATGTCAGTGTCCAAATTTCCTTTTTTTATAAGGATACCAGTCATTTTGGATGAGGGCCCATTGTAATGACCTCACTTTAACTTATTTAAAGAACCTACCTCTAAATAGTCACATTGGGGGTTAGGACCTCAAATTATAAATTTTGGGGAGCCACATGAACGATAATGGGCAAATTTTTCTTACAACCACAGGGCCAGATTAGAACTATCTATATAGTATATAAAAGCCTAAGCGACTGTCCAACTGTCCAACCATCTGACCATCCAACCAGTAGCTATGACTCATACTGACCACCAGGGGACAGATGCTCAACACAAGAGCTGCCGAGCGTCTTGGCAGCTGCGGTTCTTGAGTGATGCAACCAGAACCAGAGAGGAGGGAGCCCGATTCTGGGGTGCATACCCGAGAACTGCCCTCTCATAATCCGGGACCCCTAGGGAAATGTCGGAGAGCCTGTTTCGGCCTGATCCCACAGGCCAGGCCGAGGGACTCCACTGGTGCACGAATCTGTGCACTGGGCCTCTAGTGATAATATATATTTGTAACCTTGATTTAATCAACATTATCTGAGGAGAGAAGGAAAGAGATATGCTTAACTTCTTAGAGTAATTGGGGAGTATTAGCATGTTATTTCACTCTTGACCCCCAAGTCAAGAAATACAAGTTAAGGATACTTTTGAAAATCTTAAAGGGAACATTAGAGCAATAAAAAATAGGTTATATGCCTTCCAAAGCACCAGAAAAGATAAAATAGAAGAAAACTTAACCCACATAACAGAAGATAAAGCATCAAGGAATCATAAAATAAGATGACTATACCAAATATATAGGTCAAAACAATTCATGTGAATATTTTAAACTCTTCTATGAGAAAATTATTGTTTTCAAATTGAGCTAATAAGTAAAATTCTTTCAACAGTGGTTGCTTCAGAGGAGGGAAATAGGGTAATGGGAGACAAGAGAGGAAGGGAAATTACTTTTCACTTTTGTGAAAAAGTATTTTTGTACCTTTTGAGTTTTATTATTAATGTGTTGCTTATCCAAAAAAAGCATAATAAAATTAAACTGTATTGTATAGATAGTGTTTTGTTCAATGGTCACTTTATATTGATATGGGTATTTTTATAATGGTTATAGACTAGCCATAAAACCTTCAGGCACTAACTCATAGTGTATTGAAATATATAAAGCCAAAATAGTTAGAAACACATTGGGTAACTTTCAGAAATATAATAATAGTGGGAAATTGCAACATAACTCACCAGACTCTGGCAGATGAAGTAAGAAAAAATATACAAAAGTATTAAGAATCCAAAATAAGCCCTAGCCTCAGTGGATAGAGCATCGGCTTATGACCAAAGGGACCTGGGTTCGATTTCAATCAAGGGCACGTACCTTGGTTGCAGGCTCCTCTTCGGCCTGGGCCCTGGTCAGGGCTCATGCAGGAGGCAACCAATCGATGTGTTTCTCTCACATTGATGTTTCTCTCTGTCTTTCCCTCTCTCTTCCATTCCTCCTAAAAATCAATGGAAAAATATCCTCTGGTGAGAATTAATCAAAAACAAACAAATAAAAAAATCAAAATAATAATAATTATAAGGTTTATTGGTTAATTAGCCACTCATTCAACAAATATTATTGAACGTCTGCAATACCAGGCCCCTTGCCGGATACCAGGAATACAACAGTGAACATAGATATTCTCCATCCTAAAGCTTGCATTCAAATTATATGTACTGAAGTTTGTATCTCATAGATGGAGAACACACCTTTTTAAATGCCAATAAAAATTTACAAATATTGACCCATTAAGCTCTGAAAGAAATACCAAATTCCCCAAACCTGAAATTATCTTGGCCACATTCTCTCACCACAATACAATAAACTAGCAACCTCTTAAAAACCCCAAAACTGTCCTAAATAATTCTTTGATAAATGCGAACATCCAAATTACAAAGATTATTATAAACAATGAGAATGTATCTTGGCAAAACTTGAAGAATGGGCATAAATAACACCAGATGATTATTATTTTTTTTAAAGGCCCTTCTTTTTAAAAAATATATGTTTTTATTGATTTCAGAAAGGAAGGGAGAGGGAGAGAGAGATAGAAACATCAATGATGAGAGAGTCATTGATTGGCTGCCTCCTGCACACCTGGCACTGGGGCTTGAGCCTGCAACCTGGGCATGTGCCCTGACCGGGAATTGAACCCTGACCTCCTGGTTTTTATGTCAATGCTCAACCACTGAGACAGGCCGGCCGGGCAACACCAGATTATTAAGTATATATGATTAGCCAGCCTTGTTGCTAGAGAGTTATCATATATTGCCTTATATAATTTTCACAACAGCCCAGCATAGTGCCCCTGTTGTATCTGCTGAATGTGTGTATGAGGCCCAGAAAGATTAAGTAACGTGCCTAAGACCACCCAGCTGAAACTAGTCAAGCTGGGACTTGGACTCCAGCCTGTCAGACTCTAATTCTTGTGGTTGTAACTGCTGTGCTGTGTGATCAACACAATTGATGAAAATATGAAGCGGGGAAAAGCTAATGATTTAAGCCAGCTTTAGACAAAACCAGTTTCCCAAGATTTTTTGCATATCTGCTTGTTATATCTCTCTTTCTTCCCACTCTCCTTTTCTTTCTTTCATGCAGCAGAGATTTATTGAGTTATACTGGGCATTGTTCAACATGCTGGGGAGTCAGTCGGAGAGGGAGACAATAAATAAACAAATAAATATATAATTTTAGGTAGTGAACAGTGTTATGAGGAAAAACATAACAAGTTAAGGAGACAGACTAACAGGTAATGAGGACTATTTTAGTTAGGGAGGTTAGGAAAGGTTTCTCTGAGGCAGTGATATTTAGGAAAAAGGAAAATTTGGGAGATGTCTGTGAGGAAATGAACTGGGCCTGCTGTAGACACATCAAGAATTGCTGACTGGCCCTAGCTGGTTTGGCTCAGTGGATAGAGCGTCGGCCTGCGGACTGAAGGGTCCCAGGTTCGATTCCGGTCAAGGGCATGTACCTTGGTTGCGGGCACATCCCCAGTGGGGAGTGTGCAGGAGGCAGCTGATCGATGTTTCTCTCTCATGGATGTTTCTAACTCTCGATCTCTCTCCCTTCCTCTCTGTAAAAAATCAATAAAATATATTAAATAAATAAATAAAAAGAACAGTCAGTACTTTACTTTAAAAAAAAAAAATGCTGAGTGGGAGCTTGGTGAGTGACAGAAGAGCTGGAGAGGTAATGCAGGGCTCTAACCCTTGCTGGTCATGTTCATAATAGTAATGAACAATCAGATCTAAACAGAGAGAGGCAGAATATGAAGTGCTATCATAGATGACATGGGGAAGTCACTGGAGTCTGGAACAGTGGCAGACATGATCTGCTTTAGGTTGTACTGTTACCCTTTGTTATGAGGAGAATGGACTGTGGACCGGTAAGACTGGGGTTGGGCAATCATTAAGGAGGTTCTTATAGCAGCCCAGGTGAGGAATAGAGGTAGCCTGGACCCATGTGATAATGGCAGAGATGGTGAAAAGTGACAAGATTTGGGAAATGGTTTGAAGATACAGCCATTGGGACCTGCTGAGGGTTTGCATGCATGGATAAACCCTAAGATTTGGACCCAATTATGGGATGGTTGGTGCTATTAATAAACATGAGGAAGTATGGGAAAGATAGGTGTGTGGGGCAGTGGTAGGGAAGTGAGTGTAGTAAGAGAACAGAGGGTAGAGGAAGAGAAACTTGTAAGAGGAGGCGGCACTAGCAAAAGGATCCCCTGGCATGGTGGGAGGAAAACAAGGAAGTGAGATGTCCTGGAGGCCAAGATAGAGTTTCAAGGAGGGAGTGACAACTCCATTAAATGCTGCCAAGAGGGTGAGTACTGTCCATGGATTTGGCATTACCTCAACAGGGGTGCTTTCGTTGGAGTGGTGGGGATAGGAATGGGGAAGAAAAAATGTCTAGACATTTGAGGAACACATTCAACATGAAAGACCCACAAAAAAATAGAAAAAAGGGAATTTGCAGGGACTAGACATCATAAGAAGCACTGGTGGGAAAATGAGTAAGTTCTAGTTGCTTCCCTTTTCTCTATAAAATAAAAATTAAGCTCTAGCTGGTTTGGCTCAGTGGATAGAGTGTCGGCCTGCGGACTGAAGGGTCCCAGGTTCGATTCCAGTTAAGGGCATGTACCTTGGTTGCGGGCACATCCCCAGTAGGGGGTGTGCAGGAGGCAGCTGATCAATGTTTCTCTCTCATCGATGTTTCTAACTTTCTATCCCTCTCCCTTCCTGTCTGTAAAAATCAATAAAATGTATTAAAAAAATAAATAAAAATTAAGATCACAGCTTGGACTAGTAGCTCAGTTGGTTAGAGCATTGTCCTGATATGTCAAGGTTGTGGATTTGATCCCTGATCAGGGCACATAAAAAAAGTATCAACCAATAAATGCATAAATAAGTGGAACAACAAATCAATGTTTCTCTCTCTCCTTTCTCCTCCCTCTCCCTCTCTAAAAATCAACTAAAAAATTTTAAGATCACTAGCTGAGGATGGTGTTGGGGGGGGGGTGCCATTTGAGGAGAGAAGGAATATGTAGTCATCATTTCAGAGAATAGGAGAGAGAATAGGAAACAATAAGATTGTTGGGCAGTACTAAGAGCCTACTTGTGACTTGCCATTATAAATTCAAAGTGAGATCTGTTAGCACAGTTGTTTATCTCCATCTACGCTTAGTAGCTCAGGGAAAGTCTCATTGCTGATGAGTGTGGTTTAATCACACTTACAGTCTTGCAAGTAAGATGGAGGGAGAAGGACAAGAGAATTAGAAGTGTATGCAAAAGAATGATAATAGTAATGGCCAGTCAGATCTAAACTGAGTGAGGTGGAATGTAAAGACATGAAGAGGGTGGTGGACAGTGAAAATGTGGACTGGTCAACAGACTAAAGAGCCCCAAGCACGTAAGGATTGTTGAACTGAGGGTGCCAGATGGGGACTGAAAAGATGGAGGCTTGAAATCAGCAGATTGGTGGTGGTGCAGTTACTGATAATGACAGAATTCTAGGGTTTGGCCATTGGAGTGTGTTGTTGAGGTGGGATGAAGGAGAAGATTGTATTAGGTTGCAGAGGACAAGGAACTGAGAGGTTGGGGTGTTGGATGGGTTGTCTAGGTGGTTGCCTTAGTCTACATTAATAAAATCATGATTAATGGTAAGTAACATAAGCCAAATGCTTAAGCCTTCAATGAAGGTAGATAGAAAGTGATTGCAACAAGAATGGATAATGAGCCCTGGCTGGGTAGCTCAGTTGGTTAGAGCATTGTCCTGCTACACCAAGGTTGTGGGTTCAATCCTGGGAAATGAGTGATATAGTCTGTTGGCATATGCTTCAAAGAGTCAGGGTTAGAGGCCATGCGAAAACAAGTGTTGGGTTGAATTTGGCCAGAGGCCTAGTTACTGTCCCCTGCCAAAAGCTGAAGTTTTTGGAAGGGGAGTAAGAAAGACACCTGCCTCACCTTGGGGCATGTGGCGAAAAAAACAAATACCTCCTCCAAGGGTTGCTAGAGAACAGTGGCTTTGGAGTAAAGGCATAGTCTGTGAGAGCAAGACGGGTTGATAATTAGAGGACTTGTTTGAGCTTAAGTTCTAGAGCAGTGGTTCTCAACCTTTCTAATGCCGCAACCCTTTAATACAGTTCCTCATGTTGTGGTGACCACCAACCATAAAATTATTTTCGTTGCTATTTCATAACTGTAATTTTGCTACTGTTATGAATCGTAATGTAAATATCTGTGTTTTCCGATGGTCTTAGTCTCTACAGCAGCGATTCTTAACCTGTGGGTTGAGAACCGCTAGCAGGGTCACCTAAGACCATCAGAAAACACAGATATTTACATTACGATTCATAACAGTAGCAAAATTACAGTTATGAAGTAGCAACGAAAATAATTTTATGGTTGAGGGTCACCACAACATGAGGAACTGTATTAAAGGGGTGTGGCATTAGAAAGGTTGAGAACCACTGTTCTAGAGGGTCCAGTGAAAGGTTTTGGGGCTGGTAGGAGGAGGGAGGAGATTGAACCCAAGAGTGGGTAAACAGAGTCGTTAAGGGCTAAGTCAAGGTGACAATGAATACCCTGGCAAGTGTAGGCATGTGGCATACCTGCAATCAACGGGGATGTAAGGCATGATCTTTTCTTTGTGAAAGGCAGGAAGTTAGTGTCAGTTGTAGTCTCTGTTTTGAGATTGTTCTCTTAAGCAGTTTGCAATAATAATAATAACAACATACAACATCTATTGAACTCTGCTGAGAACTATTCTACACATTTACATTGGTTCATTTCCTTCATCCTCATGACAACCCTGTTACTATCTGACACCATTTATAGGTGGGGAACAGACACAGAGGTTGGATAACTTTCCCCAGGTCATAAAGCTAGTTCGTAGGCATCCTGGATTTAAGCCCAGGCTGTCTGACCCCGAAGCCTTATCTTTTAAAAAAATTTTTAAGAGTATATTTCTTTAACCTAATATATAAAAATGTAATCATTTCAACACATAATCAATAAAAAAGTTATTAGTGATACATTTTACATTCTTTTCTCCATACTGAGTCTTCGAAATCCAGTTTGCATTTTACACTTAAGGCACAGCTCAAATGAGACTTGCCACATTTCTTTTTTTTTTTTAATATATTTTATTGATTTTTTACAGAGAGGAAAGGAGAGGGGTAGAGAGTTAGAAACATCGATGAGAGAGAAACATCGATCAGCTGCCTCCTGC
Source organism: Plecotus auritus (assembly GCF_963455305.1). Taxonomy (NCBI): domain Eukaryota; kingdom Metazoa; phylum Chordata; class Mammalia; order Chiroptera; family Vespertilionidae; genus Plecotus; species Plecotus auritus. The sequence continues at coordinate 43,106,389 of NC_137774.1, forward strand.
ACACCTCCCACTGGGGATGTGCCCGCAACCAAGGTACATGCCCTTGACCGGAATCGAACCCGGGACCCTTCAGTCCGCAGGCTGACGCTCTATCCACTGAGCCAAACCGGCCAGGGCATGAGACTTGCCACATTTCTTGTGTCTAGTCGCCACAAGTGGTGAGTGACACCGTATTCATTCATAAGCCTTGATTTTCATTCTATTTTATTCCACCTCACATTGTAGTGGTGAGGTGAACAATGTTGGAATGGGGAAATAGTGATCATACCAGAAGCTCATGAATCTATCTTTGTGGGCCTCCCTTAAATCCTTCCATGTATTTCAAAGAAAACTTAATGGAAGTGTTTTTGATTCTTTGCCTGGCTAATCATCAAGGAATAAAGGGCTTTCACAGAAAGCCTTTCTTATCTGTCCTGGGAAATCGTGTCATTTTTTAAGGAGCAGTATAGTGTAGAGGTCAAAAGCTCATATTCAGGAGCCAGATTGCCTGGGTTTGTTTCCAGGCTACTCTACTTGACCTTGGTTAGGTTACTCAACCTCCCTGTGCCTCAGTTTCCCATCTGTAAAGTAATAATGATGATGATGACGATACTTGTAAGTTTGTTGTGAGCATTAGAGGGACATATATACATATCTTAGGACAATGTGTGCATATTTGCTCTTTGTACTTTCCATGCTAGGCCAATAGAGTGAATCTCAGAAGAGCTTCTCCAGGGTTCTGGATCTGAATTGGCCTGCACTCAAACCAGCCCTAGTTGGTTTGGCTCAGTGGGGAGAGCATTGGCCTGCAGACCAAAGGGTCCTGGGTTTGATTCCGGACAAGGGCACATACCTTGGTTGCAGGCTTCTCCCTGGCCTGGGCCCTGGTTAGGGCATGTGTAGGAGGCAACCAAAAGATGTATTTCTCTCACATCGATATTTCTTTCTGTTTTTCCCTCTCTCTTCCACTCTCTCTAAAAATCAATGGAAAAATATCCTTGGGTGAGGATTAAAAAATATCCAATAACCCATGGCCTACCTCTTAGCAACCAATTAAACAATTAGACAGGAAATTGCAAGCATACCGAAGAACTCAACACCACCACCAACCAACAGGATGTACGCCATACTTTAGATCACTCCACCCAACAACACCAGAATATCAGTTCTTTTTAAGCACTCATGGGACATGTACCAAAATAGACCATATTCTGGGCTATAAAACAAACCTCGATACATTTAAAAGAACTGAAATCATACAGAGTGTGTTTCTGACCACAATGGACCCAAACTAGAAATCAGTAGCAGAAAGTTAACAGGAAAATCTCCAAACACTTGGAAACCAAACAAAACCCATGGCCTCACTAGCATGTGGGTACTGGGGCCATTAAAGGTAACCACCTGCAGCTTTCTGGCTCTTTTTTTAAAATTTAATAAATCTTTATTGTTCAGATTATTACAATTGTTCCTCTTTTTCCCCCCATAGCTCCCCTCCACCTGGTTCCCACCCCACCCTCTGCCCCCCCGCACTGTCCTCATCCATAGGTGTACGCTTTTTGTCCATTCTCTTCCGCACCCCCCACACCCCTTTCCCCCCGAGAATTGTCAGTCCACTCCCTTTCTATGCCCCTGGTTCTATTATATTCACCAGTTTATTCTGTTTATCAGATTTTTTATTCACTTGATTTTTAGATTCACTTGTTGATAGATATGTATTTGTAGTTCATAATTTTTATCTTTACCTTTTTCTTCTTCTTCCTCTTCTTAAAGAATACCTTTCAGCATTTCGTACAATACTGGTTTGGTGTTGATGAACTCCTTTAGCTTTTTCTTATCTGTGAAGCTCTTTATCTGACCTTCAATTCTGAATGATAGCTTTGCTGGGTAGAGTAATCTTGGTTGTAGGTTTTTGCTATTCATCACTTTGAATATTTCTTGCCACTCCCTTCTGGCCTGCATAATTTCTCTTGAGAAATCAGCTGACAGTCGTATGGGTACTCCCTTGTAGGTAACTAACTGTTTTTCTCTTGCTGCTTTCAAGATTCTCTCTTTGTCTTTTGCCCTTGGCATTTTAATTATGATGTGTCTTGGTGTGGTCCTCTTTGGATTCCATTTGTTTGGGGTTCTGTGCGCTTCCTGAACTTGTAAGTCTATTTCTTTCACCAGGTGAGGGAAGTTTTCTGTCATTATTTCTTCTAATAGGTTTTCAGTATCTTGCTCTCTCTCTTCTTCTGGCACCCCCATAATTCGGATGTTGGTAAGCTAGAGGTTGTCCCAGAGGCTCCTTACACTATCTTCAACTTTTTGGATTCTTTTTTCTTTTTGCTTTTCCGGTTGAGTGTTCTTTGCTTCTTTGTATTTCAAATATTTGACTGGATTCTTGCGGTCCTCTAGTCTGCTGTTAGGTCTCTGTATAATATTTTTTATTTCAGTCAGTGTATGTTTAATTTCTAGTTGGTCCTTTTTCATATCCTCAAGGGTCTCGCTAAATTTATCGGCCTTTTCTAGGAAATTCTTGAAAAACCTTATAACTGTGGTTTTTAACTCTATATCCAGTTGTTTGCTTTCCTCCATTTCTTTAATTTGTGATCTGTTTCTTTGTCTCTGCATTTTCGCTGCTTCCCTGAGTTGGTAGAGTAGCTTTGTGTGCTAGGTGTCCTATAGGGCCCAGTGGCTCAGCCTCCCCAGTTACCTGAGGTGGACACTCTTGGTGCACCCCTTTGTGGACTGTGTGCTCAGCCTTGTTGTAGTTAAGTCTTGATTGTTGTTGGTATCACTGGGAGGAATTGACCTCCAGGCCAATTGGCTGTGAGGATCAGCTGTGTCTATGCAGGGAGAACTTCTGTGCTGGAGACACTCTTGTGAGACAAGACTTGCAAAATTGCAAAAGCCTCTGTGCTCAGCTTGGATGGGGTGGAGTTTCAGGGCGGAGCATACAACCTTGGTTTCCTGTCAGCCCTGCCCTATGAGGCCCCTGGGTCTCAGTGTCCCTCGGTAATCACTGCCAGTACCTCTGAGAGAGAGCCACCCTCGAGTTTCGCCCACTGCCAGACAGTCCAGTTTCTCCCCAAATGAGTCTGGGTCCCCAGAGTCTCACCCAGCACTGGAGTTCAGTGCAGTTGGGAGCTTCCATCTCCCTCCTGCTTTAGAAAGCCAGCCGCGCACTCAGCCGCCCGTGCATTCAGCAGTCAGTCCTCTCTGTGCGCACGCGCCTCTGGACCTCTGCCTTTCGCAGCTCCCAAGTCTCAGTGTGCTTTCTCTTTTCCTGATTGTCCAGATTCCCCCCGAATGAGTCTGGTTTCCCAGCGTTTCGCCCGGGACTGGAGTTCAGTGCAGTCAGGAGCTTCCGTCTCCCTCCTGCTTTAGAAAGCCAGCAGCACACTCAGCAGCCCGTGCACATAGCCGCCCATCCTCTCCATGTGCAAGTCTCCATACCTCAGCCTTTTGCAGCTCCTCTGAGTCTCAATGTGCTTTCCTCTTTTCTTCTAGTTGTAGAATTTCCACTCAGCCAGCTTTCCTGTGGTTCTGGATGGTGTCCATTTTGTCTTTTAGTTGTAGTTTTGATATTGTTGTGCAAGGTAGCAGTTTAGGTGTTTACCTTTGCCGCCATCTTGGTTTCTCCCCAGCTTGCTGGCTCTTGTCTCACCTGTGTAATGCTTCCATAGAAAAGTGACAGCTTCCAAACCTGCCAGTCATCCATGTGCCAGAGTCATGTTTTGGGTTCTTTGAAGTTCTCAGGGCTCCCCAAGTTCCCGATTATTGCCTCCAATTTACTTTCCTCTCACTTTTTACCCTCCCAGGAAGTAGAAGAAGCCGCTTCTGTGTGTGATTTTGTTTCCTGGGATCCAGGTGTTGTGCTCATTATGTCCTGTGGCTTTACAGTTGTCTCCTTTGGTCTCTGCCTGTGTCCATAAAGCTGGGTTGGGACTAGCCCGCCACACAGACCAATGTTGTCCTTCTCATTCCATGCTTCAACCCAGATACCTACAAATTGCCTTTCTCCTTCCCGGAACTTCATGCAAAGCATCTGAGGCAAATCAATTCCCACCTACTAGGCAGGCCCAGACTATCTTGGGGTCCCAGTTTGGTTCCAAGTGCGATAACTTCTACTTCCTCCTTCATTTATAATTGAGAAAAATTGGGTACTGTCTAAATGTCCCACTAGGTTATGTTACATTCATAACATAAACTAATATACAGTCATCCATGAAAAGAGACTGCCTAACCCTGACTGGTTTGGCTCAATAGATAGAGCATTGGCCTGAGGACTGAAGGGTCCCAGGTTTGATTCCAGTCAAGGGTGCATCCCCATTGGGGGGTGTGCAGGAGGCAGCCGATCGATGTTTCTCTCTCATCAATGTTTCTGACTCTCTGTCCCTCTCCCTTCCTCTCTGTAGAGAATCAATGGAATATATTTTAGAGAGAGAGAGAGAGAGAGAGAGAGAGAGAGAGAGAGACTGCCTAATGACATGAAAAGCTGTTCATAACATAGCTTTATTTTAAAAATGAACTAGTTACCATTATGTACAGTATGATTAAAGTTCTATAAAAATATGTATAGTCTTACAAAAGGGACTGTAAACACACCAAAGTGGTGGTTATGGTTATCTCTGTGTATTGGGATTAAGAGTCATTTGAATTTTTAATTAGTGTTCTCTGTATTTTCTACATTGCCTCATGACTGCCTCCTTCTCACTGATGCACTCTGTCAAGTCTGCTACAACTACTCTATTGAATACTCTTGTGTCCTTATTGCGAAGTACAGGGGACCACCCTTTCTTTGTTTCTCAACTCTCCTGCGTTTTCCTGCTGTACTCAGGACTTCTCCTTCTCTTTGCTGACTCCTCTTCCTCCGACCCTCCTGACATTTTGATTTTCACCAGAATTCTTTCTCTTTTTTTAAAAAAAAATATTTTTATTGATTTCAGAGAGGAAGGGAGAGACAGTTAGAAACATCAATGATGAGAGAGAATCATTGATCAGCTGCCTCCTGCATACCCACCACTGGGGATGGAGCCCACAACCCAGGCATGTGCCCTTGACCAGAATCAAGGAAGCCCTCGTTGACATTGTGAGGCTGTCTTAAGTGCCTCCTCTATGTGTGCGAGAGCATGTAACTCTTTCATCATTACACCAATCACATTGTACTGTCATTTTTCTGTTATTTTGCTGTTGTTTTTTTTTTTCCAGGCTTCCCTCCAAGCTAGTGACTTTTAGATGTTTGGAACACATTCTACAGTAAGAAATATGTGCTGCGCCAGCACAGCCAAGGGTTCGGCGAGCCTGAGGGAGGGCCGGAGAAGGATGAAGAAAAGACAGACCAAGAGAATAAGCTGGGTCTAGGTCAGCCATGGGCAAACTACAGCCCGCGGGCCGGATCCGGCCCATTCGGCTGTTCTATCCGGCCCGCGGAGCCGAAAGAGCGGAGGGTTCTCTTGCTCTCCCCTCCGCTCCTTTACTTTGAATTTATATTAGTTCACACAAACACTCCATCCATGCTTTTGTCCCGGCCCTCCGGTCCAGTTTAAGAACCCATTGTGGCCCTCGAGTCAAAAAGTTTGCCCACCCCTGGTCTAGGTGGATCTTCTGTGCGTGACTGAGACCACAGAACAGATCCAGACTGCAGGCTGATGCTTTATTTTATAGTCAGAGGTAAACAAGGTATTTACAATGTTCTTGTAAGTTTCACTTGTTTTGGCAGCACTTGCTGCACCTCCCACAGCCCATTAGCTACCCAGGAAAGATCTAGGGAGCAGTCACAAGATCAAGATTAATTATGCTAAGAGGGCTGTGTCCTCTAAGCTGGGACTTGTTTGCGGCTTTGCCAGCAGGTCAGTCCGAGGCTTAACCCTATAACCGCTCCCTACAGAAATATATTTTATATCATGATGCAGCACAGACACATACACATAAGCATATGTTGTATATGTAAGTGACAAATATGTCACAAAACAATATTCACTCTTACTACATGTGCTACAACTAATATTTTATTCTATGCTATTTCATTTTTTAAAAAAGGAATGCTGCCCTAGCTGGTTTGGCTCAGTGGATAGAGCATTGACTTGTGGACTGAAGGATCCTGGGTTCGATTCCGGTCAAGGGCACATGCCCGGGTTGCAGGCTTCATCCCCAGTGTGGGGCATGCAGGAGGCAGCTGATCAATGATTCTCTCTCATCATTGATGTTTCTATCTCTCTCTCCCTCTCCCTTCCTCTCTGAAATCAATTATATATATATACTAGAGGCCAGGTGCACGAAATTTGTGCACGGGGGTGTGTGTCCCTCAGCCCAGCCTGCACCCTCTCCAATCTGGGATCCCTCTCACAATCCAGGACTGCTGGTTCCCAACTGCTCGCCTGACTGCCTTCCTGATTGCCCCTAACCACTTCTGCCTGCCAGCCTGATCACCCCCTAACCACTCCTCTGCCAGCCTGATTGATGCATAACTGCTCCCCTGCCAGCCTGGTCACCACTAACTGCCCTCCCCTGCAGGCTTGGTCACCTCTAACTGCCCTCCCTTGCAGGCCTGGTCACCCCTAACTGCCCTCCCCTGCAGGCCTGGTCCCCCCCAACTTCCCTCCTCTGCCAGCCTGGTCACTCCTAACTGCTCTCCCCTGCAGGCTTGATCGCTCCCAACTGCCCTCCCCTGCTGGCCATCTTATGGTGGCCATCTTGTGTCCACCTGGGGGCAGCCATCTTGTGTGTTGGGAGTGATGGTCAATTTGCATATTATTCTTTTATTATATAGGATAGAGGCCTGGTGCATAGGTGGGGGCCAGCTGGTTTGCCTTGAAGGGTGTTCTGGATCAGGGTGGGGGTTCCCTTGGGGTATGAGGTGGCTTGGGCAAGGGGCCTGTGGTGGTTTGCAGGCTGGCCACACCCCCCGGTGACCCAAGCGGAGGCCCTGGGATCTGGGATTTATTTATCTTCTATAATTGAAACTTTGTAGCCTTCAGCAGAGGCCTGGGCTGGCCAGGGCAGGCAGAAAGCTTGGCTTCCTCCATTGCTGGGGCAACTCAAGCCTCCTGCTCTCCAGCTCCATGGCTGCAGCCATTTTTGTTGGGATTTATTTATCTTCTATAATTGAAACTTTGTAGCCTTGAGTGAAGGGAGGCCTGGGCCGGCCAGGGTGTGCTTCCTCCATTGCCAGGGAAACCCAAACCTCCTGCTCACTCTGTGGCCGCAGCCATCTTGGTTGGGTTAATTTGCATACTAGCTCCTGATTGGCTGGTGGGCATGGCTTGTGGGTATAGCGGAGGTACAGTCAATTTGCATATTACTCTTTTATTAGATAGGATATATATGAATGCTATTTCAGGCCCACTACATTGACTTTATGATCCACACTAAATCTCATAAAGCTGCATTTTGAAAGTCTTGCCCTAAACCTGTTAGAAAATATGTTTTTTCTTTCATCATTGAATAAGGTATTACATATGTGTCCTTATTCCCCCATTGCCCCTCCCCCCACCTTTAGAAAATATTTTAGGCTTTGAAGGCCATACAGTTTCTGTCACAGGCACAGTACTCATGCCCTGTTGCTTGTGTCATGAAAGTAGCTACAGGTAATACTTAAAGAAATGCTTGTGGGTCTATTTCAATATACATTAGAAGTATGGTAGCAACCATACTTGGGTAAAAATTGCTGTTTAATATTTTAACCTTGCTGTTTTGGGTTCTGTACTCATTTAAAAGTTATTTTGATTTTCTGAACTTATGTATGATTGAAAACTCCATTGATGGTGGTCTGACTATCCCATTGATTGTGATCTCACTGGTCATCGAAGCACCTTCCTCTGGGACCCAGGACAGACAGTGATCCTAAATTGTCTCAGTAGCTACAGATAACTGAGTTTTGGTTGATTCAGTGGTCCCAGAATCTGGACAGCACAATTATTCTAAATCGTCCAGGTGGTCCCAGATAATGCGTTTCTGTTGATTCAGTGGTTCGTAGATACTTTAGATAACTAAGTTGCTCAAATTCTGCTTCTGTAAAAATGCTTTTCCTCATTCCAGACCCAAAGATGTAATCAATACTTTTGTGATATTCTGCATATAAGCCAGAAGTGGCAAGCTGTTTGGGGCTGCGAGGTCTAGAGTGCTTTTGCTCCCTCGTATGCCGCCGGCTTTTAATAAATGACTCTATAATTCAACCTTTTTTTGAAGTGTCCTTTGTAATATGGGGGTTACACTACAACATTTGGAGGCTTCAGTGAGATCTGCCACTTGGGGCCGCTGGTCCAGACGCCAAGGGAGGCCAATCTCCCCTGGGCCAGACGTGGAGACTGAGGGGTCTCTAGGGAGTGCGCAACCTGAGACGTCCCAGGGCCCCGGAGAACTTCCCTTCGGATCCAGCGAGCTGACAGGGAACGTTGGCACATCCCTAAAAAATTTGTCTCGGAGTCCTGGAAACCCTCCTGGAGGTGAGTCCTGGTTTACTGGGGGACCGGTCATCTGGGGATGGCAGAAAGGGCTGGACGCAGCCGGGACTTCCCCATCCTAGAAGTGCCCTGAGACGTCAGAGGCCACTCCTGGTTTCTGGATTGTTGTTTTGTCTTTTTGTCTCCTGTTTGTCTCGTACTTGGGCCCTATGTGTATTACTTGTTGAGTTTTGATTTGTCAAAGTTTTGTCAGTTTGTTGAAATCCTCTTGGGGGACATTGAGTGGTTCTTCCCCTCCTGTTTAACCTTTGACTGTGTGACTGGATAACTGATCTTTTTATCAAGGTTCCTTGCAGGATTTTACCTCTCCTGAAATAACCCTCTGTGTAACCTGCTCCTCCCAACTAAGCATTCTTTTTCCCAGGTCAACACCGGAGTGCAGGATGACTTTCCCCTCACAGTCCCTGGCAGACTCCAGGAGTGGTTTTAACCTCTTTTTTCCTTCACACACACCGGTCCGCCCAATGGCCTGTGGCGGTGGCAGTGGAGCCAGAAAAAGCGGTGGCGTGGCGTTTGCATGCCCTCCCCTCCCTCAGGGTGTTCGCTTCCTGAGCCCTCAGTCTCCCAGAGCCGCCCCTCCCTCCTGGTCCCACCCTCATTATGGGAGGCAGACTGAGCTCCTGAGAAACACCCTAGGTTGTAGGATGGGGCTTTTATCTGTTTGTTGGGTCTATTAGTCTTGTTTCCTTTGTCCAACATGAGTGCCATTTCTGTTTTGCTGAAACATGGGTCGAGAATCCTGTCCTGGGATGTGGGAAAGGGAGGCCCCCACGTCTGTTCTTGTTAGGCCCCCATCAGGGGACTTGGGCAGTGTTCCTGTTATCTGCTCAGATCCCAAGACTGTAAGAGTACTTGTTCACTGAAAGAGTGTAAGTACAGATGTTTGTTTGATATATTTTTTTTAAATATATTTTATTGATATTTTACAGAGAGGAAGAGAGAGGGATAGACAGTTAGAAACATCGATGAGAGAGAACATCGACCAGCTGCCTCCTGCACACCTCCCACTGGGGATGTGCCCACAACCAAGATACATGCCCTTGACCGGAATTGAACCCGGGACCTTTCAGTCCACAGGCCGATGCTCTATCCACTGAGCCAAACCGGTTTTGGCTGTTTGATATTTTGTTTGTCTGTCTGGGTATAATTATTTGTTCATGTAAGTGTGGAAGTCTGTGAGAAAAAAAGAAAGAAACATTTAATTTATTTAAGGCTGAGTGCTCTGACACATAGCAAACTGCCCCGAGTGGCTGCTGGGATTCCTTTTTTCCCAGGGGTGCTTGCTCTCTGTCAGAGGGGGAATCGGCCCACCCAACTAATAATATTTCTGTCTATGTTTATTAATTTGAAGGTATGAAGTTGTAACGGTTGTGGTCCGAAGAGGTTTAAAGCAGGGACCAAATTCTAAAGTTAACTATTTATAAGAAGAAAGCCAGAACTGGCAAAGTCACCAAGTCTGCCCAGAAAGCTCAAAAACTAAATGAATCTTATTTCTGAGACCTGCCGCCACCCATTCTTAATCAGTGGTAGAGGAATGGTCTCAGAACTGTTTGTCTCAATTGGCCATTTGAGTTTAATATGGTTAATGATTACAATACATTGTAAAACCTTCAGAAGGAAAGGAAAATATTTTGTGGGCCACTTGGTCCTTTTTTGTGTGTGTGTGTGGCAGCTCTTAAGTTATTAGTTTTTAAAATCAGTACTTTTTAATGGAAATACACTCAAGCAGAGGGGCTTTTCAGAGAGGTCAGGGAGTCTGATTGCAATGTAAGGGTCACTGGTTCCCCCCATGCCACCTTCGTTGGCAGGAGGCAAGCGCTTTTCCCAGTGGGAACAGAGAGAGGACTGCCAGATGAAAATGCCTTCTCCCTCGGTGGGAGCACCTCCATTCGCCACCTGGGACCCGTGCCGCGCTCCCTGCCTCTGCCCACCCGGCACCCATCCCCTCCAGCTGGAGGCAGCTGCAAGGAGGGAAATTCCCTTGTGACTCCCTGCGCCCCAATGAGACCCAAGAACCCTCGGCGACTCCTTGGTCCCTTTTCACCGTGTTCTGTTAGGGGGCTTAAAGGCGGCAGCTAGAAATTCCCTCATTCCCCTTTTCAGGCTTATCAGAAACTGAGATCTTTATCTCTAGGAAAAATTCTAGTGGCTAGAGGCCTGGGAACATGCTGCTGGGCCTGCTCCCTCCTCCCTCCTGCCTTTTCTTTGCTAGACATGTTTAGAAATACTTAATGGAAGGTTTGAGGCATGGTTATGCATTTTTGAAGGACATAGAAAGAAGGTTTGAAGGCTAATTTGAAATTGTGAGAGTTGTGTATGTGAGGAGAAGAAAAAGATAAATATTGCAAATAGGAAGGAATTAGTATGTCTATTGCAGGAAGCTGGGGCACTGAAAGAGAGAATGTCCTGGCAGGTTAGCTAGGGAAGCAAAAGGGGAGACTCAGACTCCAAGGATCTTTAACTTAGAGGAAGAGGACTGTCGGGGCTGGGGCTCCTTTCCATTAAAACCCCAGGAGCCCAGGGTAACCTTACAAGTTGGGGGCAAACCTGTTAGTTTCCTGGTGGACACTGGGGCAGTCTATTCAGTCTTGACAGAGCCAATGGGACCCGTAACCTCTAAGAAGACATCAGTTCAGGGATCCACCGGACAAATTGCCTGTTTTCCTTGGATATCAAAGAGGACTGTGGACCTCGGAAGGAACACAGTAATGCATTCATTTCTGGTCATGCCAGAATGCCCATACCCCCTGCTTGGACATGACCTCCTACAGAAGCTACAAGCCACCATATCCTTTGAGGGGGATGGAGCACACCTCACCGTGGATCCAAGGAACCCAGCTCTGGTTGCATCCTCTCCTGCCCTTTATTCTTTTTTTTTTTTTTTTTAATATATTTTATTGATATTTCACAGAGAGGAAGGGAGAGGGATAAAGAGCTAGAAACATCCATGAGAGAGAAACATCGATCAGCTGCCTCCTGCACACCTTCCACTGAGGATGTGCCTGCAACCAAGGTACATGCCCTTGACCGGAATCGAACCCGGGACCTTTCAGTCCGCAGGCCAACGCTCTATCCACTGAGCCAAACCGGTTTCGGCTGCCCTTTATTCTTTTAACCTGTCCTCTCTCAGAGGAATATCTCTTGCAGGAAATGGAAAAAGCGGTGCCAGGGGAAGAGCATAAGCCCTCCACCTACTTGGAGGAGTTACAGCGTCTCTATCCCATGGTCTGGGCAGAAAACAACCCCCCGGAGTTGGCAAGTCATCAAGTTCCTGTGGTAGTCCAATTGCAAGCCACCGCCACTCCAGCTCGGCCGCTGAACTAGACCGAAGTGGAACAACGGGCTTTGAGGAGTTAAAGAAGGCTCTTGTCTCAGCACCTGCCCTAGCCTTGCCAGACATCATGAAGCCCTTCCACCCCTACGTGAGTGAGGTAAGGGGCATTGCCAAAGGGGTTCTCATTCAGACTCTAGGTCCCTGGAAGAGACCTGTAGCCTATCTAAGAGACTAGACCCCGTGGCAGCAGGGTGGCCAGCATGCCTCCAGGCAGTGGCCGCCACAGCATTGCTGGTAAAGGAGGCAGATAAGCTGACTCTGAGCCAGGAACTAGCCCTGACGACACCCCATGCTGTGGAGGCCCTCCTTCGAGCTGCTCCGGAGAGATGGATGTCAAACACCAGGTTCACCCAGTGCCAAGCTCTTCTCCTGGACCAGCCCTGCATCCGGTTCCGTAAGACACTGGTCATCAACCCTGCCAGCCTGCTTCCAGATGATGATCCGGAGGAACCCATTCATGACTGCATAGAGGTAACAGACACAGTACAAACAGCTCTCCCAGACCTGACAGATGTCCCGCTATCATCACCAGACAAGGTACTGTTCACGGATGGGAGCAGTTATGTTCAGGATGGGATCCGATATGCAGGGGCAGCGGTAGTCACCCTGGACCACACCATTTGGGCACAGTCCCTGAACAAGGGGACATCAGTACAAAGAGCTGAACTTTTGGCCTTAATCCAGGCCCTCCGATGGGGACACAGTGCCATCCCCCCGGGAAAGAGGGTTACCAACTTCATCCAGAAGGACATTAAAAATAAGGAAGAGATTTTAGCCTTATTAGAGGCCATCTGGCTCCCAAGGGCAGTTGCAATAGTGCACTGCAAAGGACATCAGAAAGGGGAGACAATTGAAGCCAGAGGAAATAGAGCCGCAGACCAAACTGCCAAGGAAGCCGCCCTAAAACCAGTGGGGCCTTTACAAGTCTTAGTAACCCTGCCAGACCCCGACCTACGGCAGACCCCTCCTACACCAAACAAGAGGAGGAATTGGCAGAACAGAAGCAAGCTATCAGAGGACCCAATGGTTGGTGGACCCTACCAGATGACAGACTGTTGGTCCCAGAGGCTCTAGGTCAGACGTTAGTTGCCCAGTTACACCAGGCTACCCACCTAGGCGTTGCCAAGACTTCTGAACTTCTGTGAGGCAGGTACTATATACCAAGCTTAGATAAGATAATTAAAAGCATAGTCACTAGAAGTACTGTCTGTGCACTGCTAAGCAAGGTAAGAGGGTCCCCCTGGGAATTCGGGCCCTGGGGAAATTCCCCAGGAGAGCATTGGGAGGTGAATTTCACAGAGATTAAGCCACCAGTGTCAGGGTACAAGTACCTGCTAGTTCTTATAGACACCTTCTCAGGTTGGGTTGAAGCATACCCCACTAAGACAGAAACTGCCTCTATAGTAGTATAGCTCAAGCCTTAGGCATACAGGCATGAGCAGGACTCTAAAAAAGGAGTTTAACTAAATTTGTCTTAGAAACCGGTGAAAACTGGACCAATCTCCTGCCCTTCGCCCTCTTATGGGCCAGGTGTACCCCCTACCGGGAGGGGTTCCCCCCCACTTTTTTGAGATCATGTATGGTAGACCTTCCCCCATCCTTCCCAGGGTCAGGGAGAAACTGAAAGCTGGAATTCATAACCATTGCTTGCTCAAGTCCTTACAGGCTCTGCAGTATACCCAGAGAGCCACCCATAAGCTTGTTCGAAATGCTCTGCCAGTGCCCACCACGGGCCCTGTACATCCCTTCCAGCCCGGGGACTCGGTGTGGGTAAAGAAGTTCACTGCCCAAGGACTCACCCCAACCTGAAAGGGACGCTACACTGTTATCCTGAGCAGGCCCATGGCTGTTAAAGTAGATGGCATCCAGACCTGGCTACACCTCTTCCATCTCCTGCACCAGGAAACGGCCTGGATCTTGGCAACCAGCAGCCTCACCCGTGAGATCCCTAGCCTGGGCTCCACACAGGCCAGGAGGAGACTCAACGGCTGCAGGAGGGGAACTGGGCTTCAGTGAGGACAGTACTGACAGGGACCATGGAACTAGGGGCCTTGGTAACTGTAAGAACATTTTTGCTAGCCAGTGAGAAAGTCCAGGGCCAAGTAGGGCTAGATGTGCTAGGGGACAGGAGAGCAGGAACAGAACAGAGAATGCCCTTAAAGGAGGTGGGGTGAGTAAATAGAAAACTAATTGTGCCAAGAAGGCAGTTTAGAAAAATTAATGCAGTCAAACTACTTGAAGTTAGGGGGCAGTACAATCCCCTAACTAATAAGGATGAGTCCATGATTTGACTCATGTACATAAAACCAGTGGGGAATGAAGTATGGTAGCAACCATACTTGGGTAAAAATTGCTGTTTAATATTTTAACCTTGCTGTTTTGGGTTCTGTACTCATTTAAAAGTTATTTTGATTTTCTGAACTTATGTATGATTGAAAACTCCATTGATGATGGTTTGAATATCCCATTGATTGTTATCTCACTGGTCATCGAAGCACATTCCTCTGGGACCCAGGACAGACAGTGATCCTAAGTCTCAGTAGCTACAGATAACTGAGTTTTGGTTGACTCAGTGGTCCCAGAATCTGGACAGCACAATTATTCTAAATCGTCCAGGTGGTCCCAGATAATGCGTTTCTGTTGATTCAGTGGTTCATAGATACTTTAGATAACTAAGTTGCTCAAATTCTGCTTCTGTAAAAATGCTTTTTCGCGAAACAGGTTCCTCATTCCAGACCCAAAGATGTAATCAATACTTTTGTGATATTCTGCATATAAGCCAGAAGTGGCAAGCTGTTAGGGGCTGCGATGTCTGAAGCGCTTTTGCTCCCTCGTATGCCGCCGGCTTTTAATAAATGACTCCATAATTCGACCTTTTTTTGAGGTGTCCTTTGTAAGATGGGGGTTACACTACAACACATTTATGGACACTGCAACCTGAATCTCATGTTATTTTCACTTCATGAAATAGTTTTCTTCTTTTGATTTCTTAGCTTGCAGGCCATGGGAAAACAAGTGTGGGTTGAATTTGGCCAGAGGCCGTAGTTACTGTCCCCTGCCATAGACTGGAAGTTTCACGGAGGCAGGGACCATTATCTGTCTTTTCCCCCCATTGCATCTCTAAGGTCCAACACAAAGCCTTGTGTGCATTTGATCAATGTTTAGTAAGTGAATTATTAAAGAGGACAAGTTGTAAGTTAAACATTTTTACAAACATACTGTGTGTTCATAGAGGAAAAATGAGCAGCACAGTTAAGCAAAATGAATAAACAAATCCTTAGTAATTCCACCGCTCGGAGAGAACCAGATCCTTTCATACTTTTATTTAGTAGATGGCAGGAATTTAGAGGAAGGTTATTTTCTTGCCAAGGGAGTGGTGAAAAGCTCTGTTTCCCCTTAGTCCACCAGGGACCTAAGCTTCCCTTTTATGTCTTTAGGGGACATACAAGGCTATGCGAGGTCTTGGCAGGGGACTCTACCCTCATCTGGAGGTCAAGAAGGTCATCCCTCCCTAAGGAAGCGACATTTAAGCTGAGACCGAATTAGTTGAGCAAGAAAATGGGAAGTTCCACCATGAGGCATCTGGCTGGAGGGCAGAGAGGGGGCGGAAGGGAAGTGGCATGAGCTCATCCTGGCGAGGTTGGCAGGGACTACATTAAAAGGGCCTTGTCATCTAGATCTCACTACCAGTTTACGGGAACTAAAGAAGATAAATGAACAAATGATAAAAACACCCGGAAGAATTAACCAGCCAGATCCAGAATGAGGAACATTCTACAAGACGAATGATTCCGTTTCTTCCAGATCAGTGGCATGAAAATTAAAAAGAAAGAAAAAGGAGGTTGGTTAGGACAGAATGGCAACTCTCAAGCTCCTTACATGCGGAACCAGAAACTGTATGTCCCCCATTTCAATGTTTAATACATTTTTGCCATTGCAAAAAAAAAAAAAAAAAAAAAATCACCACAACAACAAAACCACAAAAAGGAAAAGGGAGGTTGGTCTGTTACAGAATAAAAGAGACTTAAGAGACATAACAAAAAGTCATATGTGGATCTTTATTTATTTGATTGGAACAAACCAACTGTAAAAGGCATCTTTGAGATAATTGAAGAAACTTGAATATGAACTGGGTATTAATTATACTAAATACTTATTAATTTTATTGGGTATGATAATGGCATGGTGGTTACATTTTTAAAGAGCCCTTATTAGTTTTAGATGCATATAAGTGAGATGACTGATGTCTTGGATGTGCTTTGAAAAAATAGAGGGTGTGTGATATTGTGATTAAATAATAAATACACATTTATTTATATTTATCTTTGTACCAAGATCTTGGCCCTAGTACTTGTAAAACCCTTGGAATTTCCTGAGTGATAGAGGTGAGAGGAGCATCTTTTTTTTTTTTTTAAACATGTTTTTATTGATTTCAGAGAGGAAGGGAGAGGGAGAGAGAGATGGAAACATCAATAATGAGAAAGAATCATTGATTGGCTGCCTCCTGCCCCCTACTGGAGCCTGAAACCCAAAACCCGGGCATTTGCTCTGACCCTCTGACCGGAATGGAACCTTGACCTCCAGATTCATGGGTCAACCACTGGTTCACAACTCCTGGTTCACTATAATCAACCATTGAGCCACTCGGCTGGGCAAGGAGCATCTTTTGTTATTCATAATAAGCCCCTTTCAACCTTATCTGCCTTTATGCTAATGAGGTGACTCTCTGTGGACCCCTAGATAGCTTCAGGATTACTTCTCAGGAATCACCTCCTGTGTGTCTGAATTGTGTACAGCCATCTGTGATTGTTTAACAGGGAGCTAGGGGTCCTGTATCAACCCAAACATGCTCTTCTACCCTGTAGCATTTAATCCCAAAGATATTGCTCCTAAATTAGTCACTCTCATGATCCATTTTAGTAAAGGTTCTTCAGGAAGCTGATGATACCGAGCTACAAAATGAAACAACTCCTTCACACACTATATCCCCTGGTTTCAACATATTCTTGGTTTTGCCCTCCCGCAATATTGACTACCTTCTTGGTGACTAGAGGCCTTAGAGGTACTTTCTGTTGTCCCAACATAATTTTTCACTTTGTGGACAGCCATGAGGCTAGGGGGCTAAAGCTTACTTAGACTGACCAAAATTTGAACTTAATCTAGCATCAAAGTCCAAACCAGAACTCTTTTTTAAAATTTCATGTTAGCCATTATAGATAGCCACGGGATTGTATTTTCATTTTTTTCCTTCTTAGTTTGCATTTCCTTATGCATCCAGTGAGCCAAATCCTGGGAGTTGGACCCAATTCTAAATTCCATTTGTAACTTTTTCCTTCAGTAAATGATTGCTGCACAGCTGCTGCTCCATAGCAGTGGTGACCATGTGACCACCCAGGATTCAAAGGTTCCTCATTCCCTACCCTTTCATTCTTTCTTTTCCTAAACTAATATAGGGGAGGGGCATGAGAACTACATACATTTAAATCAGGGGCCTGCTCCATGCTGCCTGACATGGAACTCAGCTGACCACAAATTCCTGCAAAGATTGATTAACAGCTATTCACCCATACCTTACCAGTTATCTATACTAATAAAAAGGTAATATGCTAATTAGACCATGTTGACTGGCCATCTTCCGGATGTCAGACTTTCTTCTGGACAAAGCCATGGTGGTGGGGGCCGAGGCAGAGGTAGTTAGGGGTGATCAGGCCAGCAGGGGAGAGCAGTTGGGGGTGACCAGGCTGGCAGGGGAGGGCAGTTGGGGGCATTAGGCAGGCAGGCAGGTGAGTGGTTAGGAGCCAGTGGTCCTGGATTGCGAGAGGGATGTCTGACTGCTGGTTTAGGCCCGATCCTGTAGGATTGGGCCTAAACCAGCAGTCAGACATCCCCTGAGGGGTCCCAGATTGGAGAGGGTGCAGGCCGGGTTGAGGGACACCCCCACAAATTTCGTGCACTGGGCCTCTAGTACATACCATAAAGGGAAAACAGAATATTACAAAATATACCTTGTAAAGGTTAAAGTTAATCCTAAAGATTTTCCACTCTGTATTTCCTCATACCAGCAATTTTCCATAGAAACTATTATCATCATAATTAGCTAGTTATTAATATTAATAATAGGAAGAGAGCAAAGGGGAGGCCAGGTATGTCCTCATAAGCATGGTCATCTGTGCAGCTTCACCAGGAAACTACAATTTCTTTTTTTTTTTTTAATATATTTTATTGATATTTTACAGAGAGGAAGGGAGAGGGATAGAGAGCTAGAAACATCGATGAGAGAGAAACATCGATCAGCTGCCTCCTGCACACCTCCCACTGGGGATGTGCCCGCAACCAAGGTACATGCCCTTGACCGGAATCGAACCCGGGACCCCTCAGTCCGCAGGCCGACGCTCTATCCACCGAGCCAAACCGGTTTCGGCAGGAAACTACAATTTCACTCTCCCCTGGGAAACACTGGTCCGTTCCCTGCAAGTCACTGAGGGAAGGGATTGAACAAACAGGGAGATGGACACGTGCAATGAAGTTGGGGTGACACAGGGAAGGTGCTTCTCTGTCAGTCTAACCTGGGAAAAAGATATTTGGCTAAGGTGGCAAAGCCACTGCAAGTGCGAGAAATCCTGAAGGGTTAATTGGTTAAGTTCTAGTTATCATCCTTAGACATCGAGTTCTCTCTCTGTGTCTCTCGCTCTCGCTCCTGCTTCCTGTTCGCTGTTGCACTCTCTTGCTCTCTGAGCCACATTTGCCCCCTGCACTCACCCGCCATGTGGTCTTAAGCAGTCTGCATGGGCCATGTAGACTCCACACTCAGGATGCTGGACTGGGCTGGGCTTTTAAATGGAGCAGAAACTCTGGACACCGGTTTTTATTTTTGCCCTGCTGCAGACAAGATTGGACTTCTTCCATGGCAGGATGGAGGGAAATGGGACATTGAAAACCCAGGGGGTTAATTCCATGGAAATAAAGATCACTCATCCTCTCATAAGAGTCTCAGGGAATTCCTTTCCTTGAGAAATCGTAAAACCTCCACTTCCACCAGTAATAAGGGGGATGCAGAGGGCACCCCACCAATAACAAAACTGTAAACAGATGTAAGTTCAACTTCTAGAGATGGTTGAGATCTCTCTTCTTTCTCTCATGAGGAGAGTCCGCTACTCTGTTTATGGAGTGGCTTTTTTTGCTTGTCCTCTCTGCCCAATTAAACCTATTTTTCCACTTATCCTTTTATCTGGCTCACATCTTGAATTCTTTCCTTCGAGAAGCCAAGAACCAACCCTCTTGGCTTGGAGCTTGAGTCTCGCCTGGGGACTGGCCGCTCAGGCATCAAAACTATATATTTCTGGCCCTGGTCAATGTGGCTCAGTTGGTTGGAGCATCGTCCCATGCACTGGAGGATCTTGGGTTTGATTCCCAGTTAGGGCACATACCTAGGTTGGGGTTTGATCCCTCACTGGGGTGTAAACAGGAGGCACCAATCGATGTATCTCTCTCACATTGATGTTTCTCTCTCTCTCTCTCTCTCCCTTTCTAAAATCAATTAAAAAACAAACAAACAAACAAACAAACAAACAACCCCAGCACATATTTCTGTGAGCCAGGGCCAATCTAGAAAATCTCACTCTGAAACCAACTACTAGCTGTTTTTACTACCAGCACTTCTTACAACAAATTTGTGTGTTATTTCCCCCCTCACTAACCAATTCTCCAACTACCCAGACACCAACTGGGTGTCCTACAATTCAATCAGTTCTGACACTACAAACCCAGAGAAAGCTTAATCCCACAAGACTAATCCCCACTTCAGATGCCAATCGTAAGTTCTGATCTCCTGTACTTCTTCTGACTGACTATAAATCGGGGGTTCCCATGACCACTCCCCTCAGGTTCACTAATTACGAAAATGGCTCACAGAACTCAGGAAAACAGTTTACTTATTACTGGTTGATTATAAAGGGAGAGCCAAATGAAAGATGCATAGGACAAGTTATAGGAGTGTGGTGTGAGCTTCCATGCCCTCTCTAGAGTTGCCGTTCTCAGCACCTCAGTGTGTGTTCACCAACCCTGAAGCTCTTTGAACCCCAGCAGGAAGGGGTGTTTATGAAGATTCTATTATGGAGGCATGATTGATTAACTGTTGGTGATTAACTCAATCTCCAATTCCCCTCACATGTCCTTGGGGGTTTAGGGGTGGGGCTGTAAGTTCCAGACCTCTAATCACATGGTTAGTTCCTCTAGCAACTGGCCCCATCCTGAAGTTAAATAGGGGCTCACCTAGGGTCACCTAATTAGCATAAACACAAGTACGGTTAAAAGGAGTTTATTAATAATAAAAGACACCCCTATAATACTGGAAATTCCAAGATTTTTAAGCCAGAAACCCCTGGAAAGACCCAATATATATTTTTTACTACATCATAGTATCACAGGAGTAATAATAAAATGGGAGAAATGCTGATAATTGTTGAAGTTGGGTGATGGCTATATAGAGACTGGTTATACTAAATTTCTGGGCTTTTGTTAATGTTTAAAAACTTAGGTAATAAAATACTTATAATAAAAGAGAATGACAGAAAGAGAAAGAGGCACCTTATAAGCCATATAGTGAGGAGTCAGAACTTGATTTTTAACTTTTTTATTTTGAAACTAGAGGCCCGGTGCATGAAAATTTGTGCACTGGGGGGAGGTGTTCCTCAGCCTGGCCTGCGCCCTCTCACAGTCTGGGACCCCACAGGGGATGTCTGACTGATGGCTTAGGCCCACTCCCTGGGGATCAGGCCTAAGTTGGCAGTCAGATATCCCTCTGGCAGCCTGAGAGCACTGCTGCGGAGGTGGGAGAGGCTCCCACCACTGCCGCTGCGCTGCCCCCCCTGCTGGCCTGCTCGCCCCCAACTGCCCCCCTGCTGGCCTACTTGCCCCCATCTTCCCTCCCCTGCTGTCCTGATCACCTCCAACTGACCCCCACTGATGGCCTGCTCACTCCCAACTGGCCCCCTTGCTGGTCTGCTCACCCCCAATGGCCCCTGCCGTCCCATCCTGGCCTGATCACCCCCTGGCGACCCAAGATCCCAGCCCCTCCTTTTTTCTTTTTCTTTTTTTTCCCCAGTGCCTCCTTGAGTGGAGGCCAGGGCCGGCTGATAGCAAGTATCTAGGATTTATTTATCTTCTATAATTGAAACTTTGTAGCCTTGAGTGGAGGCCAGGGCTGGCCAGGGCGGGTGGGAAGCTTGGCTTCCTCCATCGCCAGGGGCAACCCAAGCCTCCTGCTGGCTCCAGCTCTGTGGCCGGCTGCCATTTTGGTTGGATTTATTTGCATACTCACTCCTGATTGGCTGGTGGGCGTGGCTTGTCGTAGCAGAGTGATGGTTAATTTGCATGTTTCTCTTTTATTAGTATACATAATTTTAGATTTATAGATGAGTTGCAAAATAGTAGAGCATTCCCATACACCCTCCACCCATCTTTCTTTAATGTTACATCTTATATAACCATGGCATATTTATGAAAACTAAGAAATTAACATTGATACAATACCATTAGTGAAACTACAGACTTTATTCAGATTTCTCCAGTATTTCCACACTAATGTTCTTTTTTTTTTGTTTTAGGATCCAATTCAGGATACTGCATATTTTGTAGTCATGACTCCTTAGTCTCTTCCAATCTGTCAGTTACTTGGTCTTTCCTTGCCTCTGATGACTTTGACATTTTTGAAGAATAGTGGCCAGGTATTTTGGAGACTGTTTTACAATGTGGATTTGTCTGATGTTTTCTCATTATTAGACTGAGGTTATGGAGTTTTTACAAATATATTTTTATTGATTTTTAGAAAGAGAGGAAGGGAGAGGAGAGAGAGAGAAACATCAATGTGAGAGCAAAACATTGATTGACTGCCTCCTGCATGCCCTCTACCAGAGACCGGACCTGAAACCCAGGCATGTCCAACTGGGAATCGAACTGGCAACCTTTTGGTGCATGAGATGATGACCAACCAACTGAGCCACATGGGCCAGGGCTGAGGTTATAGATTTTTGCAAAGAATACTACAGTTGTGATGTGGCCTTCTCTTTGCATCATGTCAGGAAACATATGATGTTAACATGACATTTCTTTAACTTTAATCACTTGGTTAAGGTGGTACCTGCCAGTTACTCCACTATTTTTCCTTTCCTATATTCATAAGAGTCAGTAAGTCCAGCCAACACTCAAAAAAAGCAGAGTGAAGCCTGGCCGGTGTGGCTCAGTGGTTGAGAGTTGACCTATGAACCAGGAGGTCACCATTTCATTCCCAGTCCAGGAGGCAGGTGTTCAATGACTCTCATCACTGATGCTTCCATCTCCCTTTCTCTCTGAAATCAATAAAAATATATATATTTTAAAAAGGCAGAGTGAAGTCACTGAAGGGATTTGTGAATGGGGGTAATGTGTTTTAATGTCTGTTTTAGAAGAAGCACACTGGCTAAAATGTGGAGCTGACTTTGTGGTGGGATTGGACATAAACTGGTGGATTTGACTGACTAGCAGTCTGACTCAGCAGGTGTTGGCTCTTGATTGGTTACATGTGATGAGAGAAGATGAAGTCGAGGATGGCCTCCAGGTTTCTAATTTGGACAGTTGAGTGGCTGGGACCTTTCACTGAATATAAACCAAAGGGTGTGTGTTCCCATGGGAGGTTGTGAGCTCCCCCTGACCCCCAGTGAGAAGCCACTTTCTGCTTCTTGGTTTTGCCCTGAGGCAGGGGGAATGACTTACCCACATATACACTAGAAGTCTGGGATTAACAAGGAGGGTCAGAGTCTCAAGTAAGAGAGGGACAGCCACGGAGGGACTGAAAGAAGCTGGAGGAAATTAAGTCATCCCTAAATCCTTTCCTCCCCTCCCCGTTTGGTGACCCAATTATGAGCGTTTGACTCCGTGGTTTCAAACAAGCAATTTTATTTACCTTTTCCGTGTTCGGCCAAGCGGCCTGCCCCTCGGCCTCATGTGTTTTATGTCCCTTTCCAAGGCCTGGTCGGGGAGGCGCGGACTGCTACCTCTCAGCCCTCACCTCCGCCGGCGGGGCCCCCGCCCAGGTTTCTTCTCTCCGCGGCGCCTTCGGGCGGGGGCTGCGGGAGCGGCAGGGGTTGGGGCTGGGGGCCCGGGCCCAGGCGCCGCGCGGGCCCCGCTGCCTTGCGAAGGCTTGTAGACCAGGTGGAAGATGAAGGCGTTGCAATACCTGCGAGGGGCGTGGCTCCATCAGGGCGGGTTCCCGCCAGCCAGAGGGTACAGGGTCTTGGAGGTGGGCGCGGAGTTGGAGGGATTTTGTGAGTTGGATCTGAAGTGGGGTGTGTGGGGTTGTGGGGACCCGCCCAGAGGGTTGTGAGTAGTCGGGGCAGAAAAGGCAGGTTGTAGGGCTGGGCAAGGAGGGTCGCAGGAGAGCAGAGACGATGGTAGGGCTGGGCTTTGGGATGCGCAGCCAGAGAGGAAGAAGCTAAGGAGCGGGGAGGAAGGGGAGGAAGGGGAGGAAGGGGAGGAAGGGGAGGAAGGGGAGGAAGGGGAGGAAGGGAAGGAAAGGGAGGAAGGGGAGGGGGAGGGTCCTTACCAGGGCATGCAGTTGTCGGCCGCTCTGAGACGAAAAGGGGAGCGGAAGGGGTTGGGCTGTGGGGGGCTGGTGCCCCCTCCGGCGGCCACTGCCATGGTCTGTTCGTCCATCACACAGCTGTACTCGCTGCTCTCGGTGAAGAAGGCGGGCACTCGGAGGGACTGGGGTGGGGCCGGGTCTCAGACACTCAGAGAGGCTCCTGCCCCCAGGGACCTCCCCAGCAGCAAGGGTAGTAGACTGGGTTGCACACTGAGGCCCCAGAAAGGCCGGAATGGAGAGAGGTGCGGGGCCAGACACAGGGAGGGGCAAGAGGCAGCCCCCAGGTCAGTGGAACAGATGCTGGAGAAGCAGAGACTTTCAGGGAAGGAGCAGGGACTGGGCAGGAGGTGAGAGAAGTTCCCTTTTGCCCCTTTGCCCACCTGTAACCGGGGCAGCGAGCTCAGCCAAGTATCTTTGAGACCAAAGCCAGAGTTAAATCCTGTGGACCAAGGGAGAGCAGGGAGAAGCAGGCTGCCATGTCTCCCCCTTCCCTCCTACGCACACTCCTATGCCAGGTTCTTACCAATAACCAAGTCGGGCTTGGGCCCCTGGAGCAGGTGGTAGGGCCGAGCAGACACTTTGATCTGCAGATCCCTCCGGCCCCCCTTCTCCTTAGTTCCAGAGCTGAGCCGAGCTGACACCCCCGAACCAGGACGGACAGAGACTTCAGGGCCATCCTGGGGAGCCAGGAGTGGGGTGCAGAAACCACTGGAAGTTAGGGTGCTGGAGGGTGCATCAGGCAAGACCAAGGAGAGGGGAGGAGGGAGCAGAAGGGGGAGGCCGAATGAGGAGGACAGTAGGAGGACCAGGGATGAAGATCAGGGGACCCTCAGCTCTCACCCTCTGCAGGGTAAAATGCTGCTGGTCACTCTCGGGGGGCAGGCCATCACCCACAAACTGTAGTTCCAGGGCCACGTGGGGGAGCAAGACCAAGAGCTCCTAAGGACAGAGAGGCAGATCTGGGTCCCACCCTGAATCCACTTTGCCACCCAAATGCCCAACCTTCAGGCCTGGAGGGACTTACCCAAAACACCATGACAAGGTCAAACTCCTTCCCAGCCTCCACCACGTGGATTTTCAGAGATTGTTTGTTCTGGATGTTGAGCTCGGGGACTGTGTGAGAAGCTGGCCATTTAAGGGTCTGGTCTCCCTCCTCTTCCCTCCTGCCCCCTACCAGCTCCCTGCTGCCCCTCTTGAAGCACTCCTCCCCCTGCATCCACTCTCCTTACAGGACTGGGGCACCAGGTGGGTGATGACGTAGTACACAGTCAGCGGGTAGGTGAGAAGCACAGCCATGGGGGAGTCCAAGCTGAGGCCCCGCCATGTGTAGTAATCCTGCCACGAGCCTGGGGAGAGTGGGTTATTGGGGGACCTGGCCCTAGGTCTGGACCCCAATGCCTCCAATCTAACAGTCTCCCTTATCTCAGCCACCCAGACTGCTGCTCTCCAGTCACTACCCCTATCCCTAGTTCCTATACGGTTCCTCCAGCTCACCAAAGAGGCCCCTGGGTGGATCTGGGGGCACAGGAGGCATCAGGACAGGCCCATCCCCCTGAAGAAGCTGGTAGGGATCTCCTGAGAGGAGGAAAGAAAGAGGAGGAGCCCAGTGTCAGGGAGACCCCCACCTGGCATGCCTACCTCTCTCTTCCAAAGGAGCTGTATTACCTGAGAGAAGACCTGGAGAAATGGGGGGAGAGGGTTGCCTAGGGATAGTTTTTGGATGGGGAGGGCAGCAGTGACTTAGAGGGTTGAGGAAGGGACTGAAATGGCTCTGGTAGTAGTGGTAGGGTTTGGTGTGTATATGGAGGGGTTATCTGGGACCCAGACAACTTTCTTCTCTCCCACCCTTTCCCCTTGAGAGGCCCATGCCTGAGGAGAGGTCCCACGCACCATTGAGAGGAAGGCTGAGGGATGGTGTGCTGCCCCGGGGGTGCCTGGGGGTGCCTGGGCCTGGGATCAGCATGCTGATCTGGGTCCAGTAGCCACGAGTGAGGCCTCGTGAGGCCAGGAAGGCCTCCTTGTTGAAGGTTTCACTGGTCACCTCTGGAGAAGGGGGAGGAGACGGTTGAGGGGCTGGTGGCTAGGATCCTCCAGACTTTAGCTCTCCTCAGCCTCTCCCAAGGACTCTGGGTCTGAGTCTGGTGCTAGTCAGGGAGAGAACTGACATTTCTGAGTGCCTACAGTGTAGTAGGCATCCAGCCGACAGAATTCTTATAACAATTCCTGGGAGCATTTGTTAGTATCCCTATTTTACAGATGAGGAAACTAAGGCACCAAGACATAGAATGATTTGCTTAAGGTCACCAGTTAGTGGTGGAGCTGGGAAGCAAGTGTTTGAATCGCCAGTTCTAAGTCCCCTAAACTATCTCAGGGCCCTGAGTCCTTAGCTCCAGAAACTGTCTCCAGCCTCAAGGTCTAGTCCTCTGCCCCAAATGCCCAGCATCCGGCCCTCATTCCAGGGATCCAGACTTAACCTCCAGGACCCTGTTCCCAGACATCCAGGCCCCAGACACAAAGGCCCGGTCCCAGTTCCCTCTCCCCATCCTGACCTCCCTATGGTACCTGCAGTGTAGGTGAAAGGCAGAGTTGCCAGTTCCCCTGTCCGCTCCATGAAGGCTGCAAGCCTCGGGCACCAAAATCTGTGGCTCACATCATCTGGGCATCGCCGCCAGTCGGCCCGGAGACAGGCCTCTCCACAGTACAAGACAGCACTACACTGGGGGCTGGGGTCACAGGGAGTGGTGAGCACCCAGTGTTAATCTCTGTAAGTCCTTTGTCTGTCATCTGTCTGCCCTGCAGCTGTCCAAACCCAATCTGTTTGTCTGTATTCTCTCTGCCAGTAACAGCTTGTTTATTTTTTCCTGTTTTTTTAATCCTCATCTGAGGATATTTTTCCATTGATTTTTAGAGAGTGAAAGGGAGGGGGAGAGATAGAGAGAGAGAGAAACAATGATGTGAGAGACACACCACCAGGGCCAGGGATCGAGCCTGCAACTGAGGTACATGCCCTTGACCGGGAATCAAACCCGGGACCCTTCAGTCTATCAGCCGACGCTCTATCCACTGAGCCAAAGCAGGGGTGGGCAAACTTTTTGACTCGAGGGCCACAATGGGTTCTTAAACTGGACCGGAGGGCCAGAACAAAAGCATGGATGGAGTGTTTGTGTGAACTAATATAAATTCAAAGTAAAGGAGCGGAGGGGAGAGCAAGAGTACTGGATAGAACAGCCGATCCGGCCCGCGGGCCGTAGTTTGCCCACGTCTGGTAGGGCAACAACTCATTTTCTTCATCTAATTTCCTTGTTCCTCACTCTGTCTGTAGGGTCCCCCACCGGCCTCTCTACCTGACTGTTGGGGTCTTCCTTCCTCTCATTCCATCTTTGCAGGCTGCTCACCAGGGTGTCAGCTTCACTTCAAAGCTGTGCTTGTGACAAACGTGGCAGGTTCGAGCCCGAAGGGAGGCAAAGGTGAAGCCTGGCTGGGGACCCCATGTCCGCATTGGGGTCTTGGCTAACTTCACTCCCAGCCTTGGGACCAGACTCTCCAGCTCTCTGAATGGGGGTGAATAGGGCATCAGGCTGCATGGTCCAGAAGTCTGGGCCCCTTAGGCCTCCCCACCCTCAGACACCAGATTTCTGTACCGGTGCAGCTGGGCATCTCCCACAGTAAGCTGTCGGGGCTTTCGGGGGTCTCCAGAGCCCATGGGGCAGGCCATGCTGTGGCAAAGGAGAGCATAGGCCCGAGGAGCCAGGTTCTCTGTCCATGAGTCCTTGCCTGCATTCTTCTGGGCTCCATCCATTAGCAGGTCAATGCCCAAGATGGTGCCATGTTCATCCGTCACCAGTAAGAGGCAGGCAAGGTGCAGGGGGGCAGCCTCTGGAGAAGAAAAGTCGGAGGTGGGGGGTAGCAGAGATGATCAGGATCAGGGATATTAAACTCAAATGCCTACAGGGGGTAGGCAAGTAAACTAAGTGAGTAAAGGAAACTAGGTAGAGAGGATATGCCTTATCTTAAAGGGGCAGCAGATACACGGTACCAGCATTTGCTGTGGTTCTTTACTTTTTCTTAAGAAAGTGTAACTCCACACTTCAGGAGGTTTTTGTTTTTTTTTAAACAATATTTAATTATTGGCTCAAATTAAAAAACAATGTGGGACGATAAAAACACCTTTTCAGGCCAGATTGGCTTGAAGCCATCCTTTTGTTTGTGACTCCTAGCTAGCTGGGTTCCGAGTGCTAAGAGGGCTTCAGAGGGGGAGTATGTCTGAGCAGGGGGTAGGGCAGGGCCAGCCCTGGCTTCTTACCACTTCTTCGCCCCTTCCTCCTCTTAGGCCCAGTTTTGTCTTCTGCCCTCTCGTCTTGACAGCCATTCTCACCACCTCCTTCCTTCTGCTCAGCCTCCTCTGGCTGCCCTGGAAGATTTGCTTCCTGGGGGGACTCCCTGCTCAAATGGACTGGCTCCCCATCCTCCTCTGGTTCTACCTTCTCAGTGCCTGTACCCTCTTCCTCTCCATTTTCTTCCTCTTCCTCCTCTTCTTCTTCCTCCTCGCCTTCCTGGCCTTCCTCCAAACTGACAAAGCTGACATAGGGGCTTAGTTCTTGAAGGTGGAGTGGGGGCTGATCTCCCAGCAGCCAGCTGGCCCCCAGGCCTGGTCCAGGGCCTGGCTCTGCCCCTTGCCCCACGCTGATGCCCACACTACGGTTGGGCAAGACATGGAGCACCCAAAGGGCAGGGTCCTGGGGCAGCCTTCTGATCTGTGCCTCCAACTGTCGCCAGCGGCCCTCGAGGCTGGTCTCCACAGCCCCACGCTCTGCCACGAATTTTCGGAACCAGCCAAAGAGGAGGGCAGTGAGATCAAGGAACTCATCTCGATATCCAGACACAAACTCCATGTCTTCAGTCAGGGGCACAGGGCCTGGGCTCAGATTAAGCCGAGGAAGGGGTTATATGGTGAGGGAGAGGACGATGCTGGGAATTGGGGGTTGGGTCACACAATGGGAGGGTGGGTTTAAGAGTCAGGTAGGGTGAGATCTATAGGTGAGTGTTAGGATCTGAGAATAAGGCTTTCAAGGTTGAAGATGGGAATCCCCGGATGAGAATGGGAGCTAGACTAGAAAGTAGACCCTTAGGGTTAAAGATGTATTCGGGAGTGAGATGGTATTTGGGGCTGATAATTTGAGGCTCCACTCAAAGGCAGGGTTTGAGTTAGGACAGAGGTGAGGGAGGGCTTATCCTATGGGGAAGGGTTTGGCAAGGAGGGAAGAATTTTGGATCCGTCTGTGGGGTGTGGGAGGAGGGAGCAGGAGCAGCAGCATCCCTTCAGTTTGGATCGGTTTGCGGTGAGCCCCCGTAGACCTAGCCTCTCCTGGCCGTTCCACTCCTCCGGTACCTGCAGCCGCCACCACTTTTCGAAGGTAAATACCTCGGGGTGGGGGTGGGGTGACGTCAGGGTTGCGGAGCCCGTGGCCCCCTCCTCGCGTCTTGGCGCTGTGTGTTCCGGGAGGCCCGCGGACTTTCCTGTCCTCATCACCCCGGACATGTGACTAGATCCAGCGGAGCCAAGGAAGTGAAAGCATCTTGGAGGAGGTGGCCGGTGAATCTCTCACTAATGTCACAGGTCCCGAGGGCCGGCCTGGGTAGGTGAGCGGCGGGCGCGGCTGGCATCCCTACACCGCATCGAAGTCTGCCCGTTGACACGCAGCCTCCTGCCCGCCTCGCTCCGCAGCCCAAGTTTTCTGTCTCTTTTTTTCAGACATTCCCTGCCAACCCGTCCACGAAGGCTCTCGCCTAGTGCGTGGGCACGGGTGAAGGAGCTCCGCCTCCGGGAATTTCCCACCCGCGGGAGTCCGGGTCGCACGGGGTGGACGGTACCGACCGCGCTGTCGGTTCGAGACGCCACGGGCTGCGAGCGCGGGAGGGAGGGTGGGCGCTGCCACCTCGCGCCGCCCCGCCGTCTAGGCCGTGGTCGCGCGCCCACGGCCTCTGTCTCCCCTAGAACCTCAGGTGCAGCCGGTGAAGGAAGTGAAAGCCTCCGCGAAACCAGCCGAACGAGCGTCACTCTCCGAAGCCTGTCGGGGAGCCAGACTGGGCCCGGCGGCCCCGAGATGAGGTGGGGCTGGGGACCCCGGTCCCTCGCGCTCCTCCTCCTGCTAGCGCAGCTGCCTGTGCCAGGTTCGTCGGGGCCGGGCTGGGACCCAGATCCCCGAATCCGGGGAAGGGGATGGCTGTGTGTGAGTATGTATGTGTGTGTTGTGTGTGTAGGGGGAGACACTAGGGCCTCGGGATTGAGTTGAATAAGTAGGGAACCAGGCGCGTCCGGAGATCCCCAGGGCAGCCAGGGCAGGGGGAGGGCCAGCTGCCTGAAGTTGGGGTCAGGCTGCGGGACACCTGGATACAGGTGATATTATGTACATCTTTTAAAAAATATATTTTTGATTTCAAAGAGGGAGAGGAAGAGAGATAGAAACACCAATGATGAGAGAGAATGGATTGGCTGCCTCCTGCACACCCCCTACTGGGGATCGAGGAGCAACCGGGGTGTGTGCCCTTGACCGGAATGGAACCCGGGACTCATCAGTCCAAGGCCGAGGAAACCGGCTAGGGCACGAACAGTCTTTAGGGGTGTGATGTGTGGGTTGAGCATGGCGATCAGGCCCGGGCCTAGGGGAGAGGCTGCAATGGGGCAGTGGGTTGGAGGATGAGTGACAAGCTGGTGGCGCACCTTGCCTGGGAACCTGTGCTTGACCTCCTCTGTCCCACTCAGGCGATGGCAACGAGGGCAGCAGAGCTGGAAGTTGTTATTGTGATAGAAACTTTCTTCCTGAGTCTCCTCCAACGATTAAAGCCATGGAACGTTTCCGAGAACACCTGACAGCCTACAATTCCTGTATTAGCTTTGTCAGGTAATCTCACCCACCCCTGAGAAGGCAGCGCCTGCGCAATCCCTCCTTGCCAGGTGCCTCCAGGACTCTCTCTGGTCAAACTTGAACTCCTGGGAACACCTAACCCTTCTCCGGGTTGTTTGCCTTAATTCTTCACGCCTTCACTTTCTTGTTCCACCTTCCTGGGAAATTCCCAGTTCAGCAGAAACAGGTTGCTCTTGGAGGTGACCTCATGTCTTTGGAATGAGGGAAGAGGTGGGAAAGGGGGGAGGGGGACCCTCTTGAAGCTAAAACCAGGTTGTTCCTCCGAAGGTTCCAAGTAAAGTTCCCACTACGTTTCTGGAGTGTATGTGGGGGCAGCAAAGACCCGTGGGTGACTGAATTGAAGAACTGCTTTGATCAGAGAGGTGAGTGCTTTCCCCCTCCTCTCCAGGCTCTGTCTCCAGGGTTCAATGCCTCCACCTTATAATTTTCTTAGCTTCAGACTTTTCCCTGTGAGTCCTCACATTGCTATTCTGATACTGGCCAAAGTACTTTCACTTAAGTCCCTGTTCACCAAACATTATTCACTACCACTTTCATGATTTTTTTGCTAGTTCACCCTGTGCTATTATTTACTTAATATTTTCCTTGAAATCAGGACACTATTCTTGTTTTCCATTCTTTTATGTAAATTTAAAGACATACAGTATACAAAAGTTGAAATAATTGTAAACATCCATATACCCACCACCTAGATTCTACAATACTTAGTTTTTATGTTTATATTTTACATATTTTATATATGTACATAATAAAGCAAATATATTTTATAATATTGAGTTTACAGCATTTTAACTGTATTTGCTTTATTGCACATCCATCTGTCTATCCATCCTCTATCATCAATCCACCTTATTTTTTTGATGCATTTCCAGGTAAGTTGCAGGCATGACTATACTTCACCCACAAACATTTCAGCATGCATATAGAATTCAGTATTTTATTGTTCCTTTTTCTTTTGAGGTAGAATTTACACACAATGAAATGCATCTTTTTTTTTGAAATGAATAAATCTTAAGTGTACACAAGGCACTTTAAAAATGTTTTTTTTTTTTTAAATTTTAGAGTGAGGGAGATAGAAACATCCTCGATTGGCTGCCTCCTGAACACCCACTAGTGGGGACTGAGCCCACAAGCTGGGCATGTGCCCTGATCAGGGATAGAACCAGCAACCTCCTGGTTCATGGGATGAAGCTCAACCAACTGAGCCACAATGGCTGGGCCACAAGCTACTTTTGAAAACTTAAGTAGCAACTTGCCCTAGGCAATAATATCTGTGAAGTCATAAATTTAATGCACTGGTTGTATTTTCTCCTAAAAGAAACACACAACCATTAAAATACAAAGTGTTTTTCATATCCTGCCTAAAGTCGTCTTGGTAGCATACGTGGTAAGCTTCCTGCCCTTTGAGCTCTATAGGCCTACATTATTTCATGTAATGCTCCCAACTATTATGGCCCTTGGTACTGAAATTATCCCCACTTTACAGCTGAAACAAATGAGTCCCTGAGAGGTTAAGAGACAAGGGCAAGGTCACACAGCTACTTCATAGCAGAATGCAACCCAAGCCTCTCTCTCTCTCTCTCGTTTAAAAAATATTTTTTATTGATTTTTAGAGAGAGGAAGGGAG
This sequence comes from Plecotus auritus, assembly GCF_963455305.1. Classification (NCBI taxonomy): domain Eukaryota; kingdom Metazoa; phylum Chordata; class Mammalia; order Chiroptera; family Vespertilionidae; genus Plecotus; species Plecotus auritus. The sequence goes on from NC_137774.1 coordinate 43,138,316, forward strand.
AGAGAGATAGAAACATCAATCGGCTGCCTCCAGGGATTGAGCCCATAACCTGGGCATGTGCTCTGACCGGGAATTGAACCAGCAACCTCCTGATGCATGCGTCGACACCTAACCACTGAGCAACACTGGCCGGGCCCAACCCAGGTCAGAACACATCTCTGTCCCAGTGGTTTCATGTTGCAGTTGGTTCACTTCCTTCTCCCCCACCTTTCTCTCCTGGTCTTCAGCTGTTCCCCTGATATTCCCTTAACCCACTACCCTTGCCTCTGCTTCTTCACCTGGTCTCCTCATAACCATGATTCCTCACTTCTTGCCTTTCCAGAATGTGGACATGCTTATTCTGGGAGAGTGGTCCAGCAGGAGCATTCACCTCCCCCCAGCATCCAGATTCCCGAGTCCACTGAAGGGGCACCTGCAGTCACCGACATCCCTGCTCAGACGTACCTGCCACTCACCCTGCAGTCTACCCAGCAGCCTACCCTTCCTGTAGGAACACTGTCCTTGGATAAAAAGCTCATCCACTCCCATGAAACCACTACTTCCTCTGTGGGCCACAGTCTAGAGACTGGGCCTGAAGCTGGGGCGAACCAGAAACAGTTGGAAGAAAATGTGGGTCCTACAGCTGGGATACGTATCATGGTGTCAGTGCCGGTTCTCTTGGGCATCATCTTCATCCTCATTGGAGTCCTTCTCTATGTGCTGTGTAAGAGGAGAAGTAAGCAGTCACCGCAGTACTCTCCAGGTAAAATGGATCTCTGAAGCCCTCCATGGGGGATCAGTCTCCCTGGCAGGGATCCTGATCCCAGTAGCTTCCAGATAGCTGGAAATACACCCCAGGCAGACAAATATGAAGGCTATCTGCACCGTGGACCATAAGTCACGAGAGAAGAGTCAACCAGAATACAGAATGGGGAGGGAGGGAGGGAAGCCACCATGGGCCCTGGGACCAGTGCTTGGCCTTCAAAGCCAGGCAGTGCTTGAAGAAACATCAAGAAGATGGCAGCCAGAGCAGACTAGTGGGAGATGAAGGGGTAGGAAGTAGGAGCCATCCATTTAATTCACAAGTCTTTATTGAGTACCTACTGTGTACCAGATTTTCTGATTAAATGTTTTGGAGTCTGATTCTCTAATTCAAGCTATCACTTCCTCACCCCAACTTCCCTTGATCTCAGAGCTCATCTCTCAATTTCTTTTCCAAATTTGCAGCTTCAATATATTCCTGTGGGACCATATTCCAACACTTGGGCTAAGAATGGGAGCTTGTGAGGGTAGAAAATGTGATTTATTCACTACCATAAATATTTAATAAACTGGAACATTCCCTCCGGCACATAGTAGGCATTCTGTATATATCTGTTACTGTTTAACCAGCCACTGCCCTGTTAGAACTTTTTGTCTTTACATTGTGTAAAATTCTGAATGTATATTGTTTTTACTAAAAATTATTTTTCTAATTATTGACTCTTCTTTCTGTATACATTGGCCTCATGCCCTTGCCCCTTTACCATGATTCCTGGCTTCAGCTTCTCTGCTGATGGTGCTCCCCTCCCCAAAGTCTCTCTCTATACTACACCAACTTAACCTTCACTTGCTTCCTCCCCTGACTCCACTCTTAAGGCCTGGGTTTTCCCACCCTCCCTCAGCAGCCACCAGCTGCCATCCAGGCTGGATTTACTTCCTCAATCCCTTGTGTCACTCATATATGCCCCAGTGATAGTCTCTATTGTTGTTGTTTTTTATTATTAAAACCCTTAGTTCCTGTTTTATCTCTTCCAATGAAGAAAAATGTGTCTTCATTGGTTCAAGGACATGAAGTATCTGAGGAAGTGGGTTGGGTGACTGACTCTTCATCTCCTGTCTGAGCTTGTCAGCACTTTGGTGAAGTCAGAGCAGGAGCACTGCTGGAGGAGCCAGCACAGAGTCGTGGGCAGGCATGGGCTTTAAGTTTCTCCATTCCCACCTTTTGCCTCTTTGTCCTCATATATGACCAGTAGGGCATGCATGGCAGCCTGTGCTCCTCATCCTACAGGTCTCCAGGTTCTGTCCCGGGTGGAGGTGGTGATCTCCCTCCACGATGTCTCTCTGCCTACTTGGCTTAGTTTTCCAGCATCTGCTCACAGGTTCGGGCCACATCACTGAGCTTGAGGCGAGCATAGTCCACTCGCTTTAGTGCCATCTGACAGTCCTTCCTTGAAGAGTAGCTGGAGCCCTCATGGGGCTGCCCTGTGGCCACCTAGAGGACATTTCAACGGGTCAACGAAGCACCCCCTCCCTTATCCATCTCCCCAACAAGGCATCAGGTCTCTTGTCTCATTTCTTCCCAGAGTTTGAATCCATACCACATGGTAGCTGGATGACTTAGGGCAGTGGTCGGCAAACCGCGGCTCGCGAGCCACATGCGGCTCTTTGGCCCCTTGAGTGTGGCTCTTCCACAAAATACCATGGCCTGGGCGAGTCTATTTTGAAGAAGTGGCATTAGAAGAAGTTTAAGTTTTAAAAATTTGACTCTCAAAAGAAATTTCAATCGTTGTACTGTTGATATTTGGCTCTGTTGACTAATGAGTTTGCCGACCACTGACTTAGGGCAAACCACTTAACTTCTGATCACCTCACCTGGAAAATGGGGGTGACAACAACTAATTCCTAGAGTTGTACTATTAAATAAGATCACGCAGAGTGTCTGGTACATTGTAAAAGTTTGGTAAATAGTGGTTGCTATTGTAATGACTTCAGAACCCTCTCAATCCCGTCTCTTTTCTCAGGAAGTAGCTATCTGGGGTTTCAGGCTCCTGAAGTCAGTTTCTAGGGACAAAGTCCTGTGGTTCTAGGGTTGTTTACAAGCCCTCTCCCAGAACTTCCTTATCTAGTTGTTCATGTGATGAAACCCGTGAATAGGCAGGGCCGCCTTTCCTTTTAGAGGAAGAAACCAGCCCTGGAACGGAGGAGTCCTGCCAGGGTCATTCATCCGGCTTGGTGCCGGCTTGGGCGTCCCGGTCCTGCCTGGCTCCCGAGGTCAAGGCTCCGCCTGGGCCCTCTGAAGGCTAAGGCTAAGGCTAAGGCTAAGGTTAAGGCTAAGGCTAAGGCAGAGAGCTGGGTTGGGCACGCTGCACCTCCCACCACCCACCCACCTGGGTTAGGTAACGGATCTGAGCCGACAGCTCCGCTTCTACGTGTTGCACCGACGCCGTGAAAGCCGCCGCTTGTCGGTCTAGCAGCCGCTCATTGGTTTTTTCCTTGGAAAGTTCCAGGATTACGGTACCTGCAGGGGCAGAGAGAGGGCAGGGCTACTCAGAGACCCGCAGTCCAGCCCCGCCTAAGGGCCAGCCCCTCTACCCCTCACCCCCCACCCTCCCTCGCAGCGCAAGCACTTAGGATCCTTCCCCGTCCCCGCTCCTAATCTCGGGTTGGCGCACGTGCACGGGGCTCGGGCTCGCTCTCTGCCTTCCGGTCCTCGTTTCCCGAACCTGCATTCTGAAGGATGGCGCCGATTTCCCGTTCGATGTCTTCCAAGGCGCGTAGTCGCTCGTCTGCCAGACTGTAGGTAGCCATTGTCCCACTCCGGGAATCCACAGGATTTTCCCCTTTTGCGAAGCGCGACGTTTGAGCCCGGAAGGGAATGTCGGTTTGCGCCGGCGCCGAGAGCGATCTCTAGCCGACACTACAATTCCCAGGATGCTCAGCGAAGCCTCTCCTTTCTCGGCTCACCTGGTGAACTACAACTCCCAGGGAGTTCTGCGCATGCCCAGACCTGCGCCACCGCCACAGGACTACCAGCGCAAGAGACAGTAGCGGAACGTTCTGTAACCAGGGGCGGTTCTGACCAGTCAAACCTTCACGACATTATCTTGTGGTCTATAGTTAATGTATTCTGTAAGAATTAATTGAGCGTCTGCTGGTGGTAGGTGATGATGGTGGGAGTTCTGGGGCATTCTTCCAGATTACACAGCCGTGGAACCTCTCTGTGTGCCCACCCGGCTCCGCCATCTGTTGGGGCCTGGGGAAAGCTTGACTTGGTGAGTGTTACATTCTTCGACCTAACGCTTCCTCCGGGACGGGAGTCCAACTGAAACACCGACTATCAGTATATTCTTAGAAGCTGGCTTATTTCAGCTTTTTCACCTTTCCCTTTCTGGTTTTCCATTATGTGGTGGTCTCTGGTTTACAAAGATGAATGAGATGGACTCTCCCGCGATAGTGGCACAGGCGTTTTGTTAGAGATATGCCCCGGGTGTATCACCAGGAGCACAGAGAGAGGATTCTGGGAGGAGGTGCTGCTTGAACGGAATCTCCAGGTATCTACCTGTTTGAAGAGCAAAAAGGAACTGGCACAGGCAAGCGCATGGTGCTTGAAGGGGTCCAGCACATTTGAAGGTACAGCAAGGGATTCAGTTTGAGTGAAGGGAATGTGGTGGTGGTTAGGTGTGGCTGGTGAGACTGGAGTGAGGAGACAGATCTGGAAAAGGTTTGCAAGCTAAGTAATTTGGACTTTGTTCTGAAGGCATTTGGGACCTTTGAATGATTTTAAAGAGGTGTGTTATGACAGATTTACCCATTTGGAAAGATCAATGTTGACAGATTATGGAAGATTGAGAATGAAACCAGTTTGCACAGGGTTAGCGAGTGAATGGAGACTTTCAGTTAAACTTGAGGGAATCTAGCCCTAGCTGGTTTGGCTCAGTGGATAGAGTGTTGTAAGAAAGGTCCTGGGTTAGGTTTCGATCAAGGGCATGTACCTCCGTTGCCGGCTAAATCCCTGGCCTTGGTTGGCAACCAATCGATGTGTCTCTTTCACATGGATGTTTCTCTTTCTCTGTTTCTCCCCCTCCCTTCCACTCTCTCTAAAAAGCAATAGAAAAATATCAAAATTAACAACAGGGGACTCTCTTTCCCCCGTCTCTCTCCCTTCCACTATGTCTAGAAGTCAATGGAAAAAAATATCCTCGAGTGAGGATTAAGAATAATAATAATAAAATAACAATAGGAGATTTCATAAAGGGCCCAAAAAGAAAGAGGAGTTAATAGCTACGTTTTAGATAGAAACTGAAACAACAGAAGGATAAGTGGCAACTGATGTTATTAAAAACTTTTCTAAAACTTTTTTTTTTTATTGATTTCAGAGAGAGAAAGGGAGAGAGAGATATAGAAACATCAACGATGAGAGAGAATCACTGATCGGCTGCCTCCTGCACGCCCTCTGCTGGGGATAGAGCCCAAAAGCCAAGCTTGTGCCCTCATCAGGAATCAAACCAGGAATCAAAATTGGTTCACGGGTCCATCCTCAACCACTGAGCCACACCGGGTGGGCAGTGGCAACTAATTTAGCAGTGAAGTGGTAACTAAACCAGCAGTGAAGAAAGTTTAGAAGCAACTTGATATATCCTTGAATTACTAGCATCATGTACAACTGGGGTGTAGGTGGTACTAACATTAGGTGGATTCTTTGAAGTATTTAGACCCCTCCCATCTCCTTCTTTACTCCATATATCTGGGCAATTACTCCCTCCAACCCATAATATTACTGGAGACTTTTTTGTTGGAGATGGAAAACAGGGTCTTCAGCATGAAGGATATTTGGGAACAGTTGCATTGAAAATAGAAAAGTGAAAATTTATTTACTGAGAGGTGGTTTCTTGAACTCTGCCATCCAGATCAGAGACTGGAAGGCTCTTATCTGGGGAATCTGACTAGTGAGAGAAAACACTTTACAGTATTAACACCGGGAGTCCCCCAACAAAGCAGTTAGCCAGATTACCCCATGGTGAAACCCACAGTTGGCAGGTCCCAACTTTGTCCATAGACAATGTAAAGTAAAACTTAAGGAAAAAGAAAACTATTGATACTTTTACATAAGAGATACTATAATAAAGAATTGCATCTAAGAAAACACACTTGAAAAGTAAAACCCCAAGGGAAGGAATGAAAAATCTAACAAAAGGGTTTAAAGAGAAATCGAGGAACTCTCCCAGCAAGTAAAACAAAAGAAAGGAGATGGCATATAGGAAAAAAAAAGGGGGGGAGGTGGATTAGAGAATCAGACCCGGGGGCTTAGAGATCAGAGAAAATGAAGAGTAAGAAAGGAAGGGCTGCCCAGCCTGTGTGGCTCAGTGGTTGAGTGTCGACCTATGAACCAAGAGGTTGCTGGTTTGATTCCTGGTCTGGGCGCATGCCCAGGTTGCGGGCTAGATCCCTGGTAGGGTGCGTGCAGGAGGCAGCCAATCAGTGATGTTTCTCTTTCATCAATGTTTCTATCACTCTTTCCCTCTCCCTTCCTCTCTCTAAAAATCAATAAAAACATATTTAAAAAAAATTAAAGAAAGGAAGGGCTTGTGCTTCCAGATGAAAAGGTCCCATCCATTGCCCAGCATCAAGGCACATCATGAAATATCAGATGCAAAACAGACCACATGTGAAGGGTCAGCGATTAGAATGGCACTGAGCCTCTTAATAGTAACACTCCAGACTAGAAGACAGTGGATCATGCCTTCAGCATTTGGGGGGAAAGTGATTTCTAATCTGGAATTCTGTACTCCAGCTCTGCTAGGGTGAAGGCTAAAAATGCAATGACTCAACAAAATAGAACTTATTTTTTTCTTAAAAAAAAAAAGTGGGTAGTTCAGTGTGCTCCACAAATCATATAGAGACCAAGGCCTGCAATACACTCTGTCATCCTTTAGGGTCTTATACTGAAAAGTGTGGTCTGTGGGCCAGCAGCATTAGCAATACCTAGAAGCTTGTTAGAAATGGAGTATCTCAGGCCCCACCACAGACCTACTGAATCAGCATCTGTGCTTGAAGATCCCCAGGTGATGGGTATGCGTAGTAAAATCTGAGAAACACTTTAGGGCAGTGGTTCTCAACCTTTCTAATGCCGCGACCCTTTAATACAGTTCCTCATGTTGTGGTGACCCCCAACCATAAAATTTTTTTCGTTGCTACTTCATAACTGTAATTTTGCTACTGTTATGAATCTTAATGTAAATATCTGTGTTTTCTGATGGTCTTAGGCTCTACAGGTTGTATTGAAAACAGTTTGTATTGGGAACAGTTGTATTGAAAATAGAGAAGTGAGAACCTTGCGACCCACAGGTTGAGAACCGCTGCTGTAGAGCCTAAGACCACAGATATTTATATTACGATTCATTAACAGTAGCAAAATTACAGTTATGAAGTAGCAACGAAAATAATTTTATGGTTGGGGGTCACCACAACATGAGGAACTGTATTAAAGGGTCGCGGCATTAGAAAGGTTGAGAACCACTGCTTTAGGGCATTGCTGTCCCCAATGTCAAAACTGGGTGGCTGCCATCCATGGGTAGAAGCTGGCAGGGAGGGGGAAGAAAAATGTAGAGTTATACCAATCTCAGGTCTGGCTAGGAAGTGGCCCATATAATTTCTACTCATATTCCATTGAAAAAAACTTAGTCATATGGTCTCAACTAACTCTAGGATTAGGGAAATCCAGTCTTTACCTAGGTGGCCAGCTATTGTTCTAGCACCGTGTAAGAATAGATTTTAAGTGATATCTAGACTCACAGCAGTCAAACTATCAATAATGAAGACAGAATAAAGACATTTTGATATAGGGTTTCAAATTTTTCTCCCACGTACCCTTTCTCAGGAGGTTATTAGAGTTAGACCCAGATTGGAAGGCTCCTAGAGAATTTTTTTCAAGGAGATAAGAGGTGAACATCTGTTTTGTTTTGAATGAATTGAGAGGATATATAAACTTTTGGATAAGTATAGGGCAGAATTAGTGATAAATTCAGAGAATAATCAAATTTTTAAATGAGATTCAGGGAAAATAAAGTTATGGAAGAGGTGAAAGGCATTAGGTCGATATCACATGACAGCTATGAAAAACATTACATAAGCTAATAATGAATATTGATCTAACCCTAACTGATATAATTCTCTTGGGAGTATAGCATGTAGGGGCAGGATGGAAAGTGATCCATGGTGGGGCAGAGGAAAGAATGGGAGCTCAGTTTTCACTTTACATGGAGGGAAGCCAGTAGATGGTGCTTAAAAACAAAAATTAATGCCCTGGCTGGTTTGGCTCAGTGGATAGAGCGTTGGCCTGCAGACTGAAGGGTCCCAGGTTCGATTCCAGTCAAGGGCATGTACCTTGGTTTCGGGGACATCCCCAGTAGGGGGTGTGCAGGAGGCAGCTGATCGATGGTTCTAACTCTATATCCATCTCCCTGCCTCTCTGTAAAAAATCAATAAAATATATTTGAAAAAAAATTAATGAAAATGTTGTTTAGAGATATGGAGGGAAATACTAAAAGAAAAATCTCAGAGGTGATTCTGAGAAGGAAATCGGAGGGGGAAAGAGTCTATTTTTTATTGTAATAGACCTTGTAGTCCTATCTGGAGCCTCAAACTATGTGCATATATAACTTTGAAAATAAAAACAATAAAAATGAAAAGAGAGGAAATAGAGATACATTTTACTGTGAAAGAGAATTAAGTGTGGAGAAGTGTTTTTTCTTTAGTTTTCTTTCTTTCTCCCACCTTTCCTCATCCCTCCCTCCCTTTCTTTAGTAGAAGAGACTTGCATGGATTTATTTACCAAGGAGGAAGAACCAGTAGGGAGAGGCAGGGGTTGAAGAGAGAGGAATGGGAAGGGAGCAGTCTGAGCACAGGTGGAGGGATTAGCTTTGAACTGGAGAAGGCATCTTAACCTTGGTTGTCTAGGAGAATTGGTTTAGATGTCAGTGTTTGTTGGCAGGAAGTAGGGAGTTGAAATCATTCACCCCTTATAGTTTAATGTCTGTGAAAAGCAGAAGGGGAAGTCACTATGAACATGTGGAAGGTTTGGAAAATTAGTAAGGTGGGAGCAGGAGAGGGAGGTGACCAAGGACATGGAGTGAGACAAAGGGTTGTCAGATATTGAGGGCCCAGCTGGGGCCAGAGAGCATAAGTTTGTCCTGGCCCCAAATTTGTACCCAGCACCGTGCTGGTGCACCTAGGACATGTTAAAAAAAATATTTGCTTAATGAATGAATAAATATGGCTGTGTGAGTTTTCTCTGGTAGTGCTCAGCAGCCCAGTGCTGGAGTGGAGAAGGGCAGGGTGGTGGTCAACAGAGCCGAGGGCGGGGTTTGAGAGCGTGTATTGTGAAAGGAGCAAGAGTTGAAGGTGCTGATGAGATAGTGGTGGATATGATGATCTTGAACTTAGTGTGGAAAGAAAAGGAAGTGTCAAATTGTGAGGAAACAAAGGGTGAAGAGCTTCTGACAAAAAAACAAAAAAAAAGGAAGCCATAAAAAAACATGATTATAATATGCTACATTAAAATTAAAAACTTATGAATCATTAAAAATACCAGAAATAAAATTGAAACTACAAGTGATGGCACACAACATTGTGAATATACTAAATGCCACTGAATTGTACACTTTAAAATGATTAACTTTATGTTATATGAATTTGACTTCAGTAAAAAGAAAAAAAGAACTAGAAGCATAAAAAGATAACAGCCCTAACCGGTTTGGCTCAGTGGATAGAGTGTCGGCCTGTGGACTGAAAGGTCCCAGGTTTGATTCTGGTCAAGGGCATGTACCTTGGTTGTGGGCACATTCCCAGTAGGAGGTGTGCAGGAGGCAGCTGATTGATGTTTCTCATCGATGTTTCTAACTCTTTATCCCTCTCCCTTCCTCTCTGTAAAAAATCAATAAAATATCTTTTAAAAAAAGATAAAGTGTGAAAAATATTTGCAAAATTTATGACAAAGGGCTAATTTCTTTACTACATAAAGAGCTCTTAGGGCCTGGCCAACGTGGCTCAGTGGTTCAGCATCGACCTATGAACCAGGGGGTCATGGTTCAATTCTAGTCAGGGCACATGCCTAGGTTGGGTTGCAGGCTCAATTCTGTGTGGGTGTGCAGGAGGCAGCTGATCAATGATTCTCATCATTAATGTTTCTCCCTCTTTGAAATCAATAAAAATATTTTTTTAAAAAAAGAGCTCTTAGAGTACATTAAGAAGATAACATTGTGGATCACGAGAAAGAAAATATCTACTAAGATGGGCTCCTGGTGGCTAATTGGGCTCAAATTAAAACAAAAACAATCCTGCACTGTTTCTGCCATCTGAGCCAGCCCTTATAAAGGAGTTCCTGGAATCCTATTTCAACCAATAGAACTGAGGCTTTCCCCATCCAATTGGAGCTGCACAGCTATTACCGCCCCCCTCCCCCTCCCCATCAGCTTCACCAACCATTTAGAGCATCTTCATTCTGACCAATAAAGACTATTTTTGGGACCAATCAAATTGTGAGAATTTGGAGTCCTCATTTGCATGAGGATAGACCAATCAGGGGCCATGGCCAGGACTTCCATCTATGTAAGTTAGGTCCCCTCCGGCTGCACTGAGAGTACACTTTCCTTTCCACTGAAGACTGTGTTTCTCTGGCTGGAGCTGAAACACTGAAGATGTCTCCTTGGAGCAGACCAGCACAAAGCAGATCAGTGAGGCCCCAGGGCCACTTCATAGTCATGCTGTTTTCACAGCCCAGCTGTATCACAATTGAGCTGTTTTGCACTGAATAAGATTTCCTTTTTCACCGCACCCCAGATTGGGGGTTCCTGTTGGCATTGAATTGGCGCCAATGACTATGGGTTGACATGAACCCAGTAACCAGTAAATCCTGTTCATCCTCACTCCTAAACAAAAAAATGCAAATTGAAACTAGGGAGATGTCACATGTCACCTGTTTGATCGGCAGTGATAAAAAAGATGCTCACCGTCTTTAACCCACCAACTCTGCTTTATGAATTTGTTCTACAGATATACTTTACATGGGCAAAGGACATATCTTCAAGGACATTTACTGTAATATTGTTTGAATTAGCAAGAGTGGACCTCCTTCATGTCTATTGATAGGAAACTGGTAAAAATAAATGACATCTAGGCAATGGGAAGCTGTGCAGCTTTTTAAAAGAATGAGGTAGATCTCTGTATTATTAAGGGAATGCTCTCCTAGTTGCATTACTAAAGGAAAAAAGCAAGGTGTAGAAGAGTGTTCATAGTATGCTACTATCTGTATTTAAAATAAGGAGGAGCCCTAACTGGCTTGGCTCAGTGGGTAGAGTGTCGGCCTGCGGACTCAAGGGTCCCGGGTTCGATTCTGGTCAAGGGCATGTACCTTGGTTGCGGGCACATCCCCAGTGGGGAGTGTGCAGGAGGCAGCTGATTGATGTTTCTCTCTCATCGATGTTTCTAACTTTCTCTCCCTCTCCCTTCCTCTCTGTAAAATATCAATAAAATATATATATATATAAAAAGGGGGAAATATATAGTCATGTATGTATGACTGAGTTTGAATAATAACTTTGGAAGAGTAATCAAAGAACTGGGATAGTGGTTACCTCTGGGAATGAGAAATGGGAGGCTGGAATCAGAGGCAGGAGGATGCCTTCTTTGCACTGTTTACTGTTTGAAATTTTTAAAAAGCCACCCACGTTTTTATCTTCTTAAAAACATACAAAGCTAAAAGAAAAATGGCATTGTTTTTCAAAACGTGTGCTAATTCAAAATCCCGATTTCATGGATTCTTCCTGGGACTACTGAATTGGAATCTGGGAAGGGAGAGCCTAGGACTCTGTTTTCCTTTTGCATTCCAGAGGATTCTGATTCACCCGAAGTTTGAGATCCATGGGCCAAGAGCTCAGAGGTCAAAGAGCAGGTTCATGGGAGTCAGGGATGTGACAAAGACCAGGGTGTGCTACTGTGGAGAGGTAAGCAAGGTCATTGGCATTTTGGCAGCGCTTGAAACCTGTGGGTAAATAATGACTTAAGTAGATGTTATGAGCTGTAATAGGCTTGATCTGCCTTACCAGCCGCATCTGGAGCTACTTTGCTCGTGGCTCTTTGTCGTTGTCCCTCTGGCCGAATAAGCTGTTCCTTTCTGCCTTCACTCGTGGTGTTGCCATTGCCTGGAATGTGGACCTCCCCCTGATGTTTCAGTTCTCTGCTCAAAGGTCACTTCCTCCAGGAAACTCTTCCCCAAACCCCAGTCTAGGTCAGAGCTCCCTGTCCCGTGTTCTTATAGCTGCTGTACTTCTCCTTTGGAGCACAGATATTGTAATTAAATAATTAGGGAATGCTTTAATGTTTGGTTAGGTCACTGCTATGTCCCTATGATATGCCTGGCACATAATCGGGACTAAAAATCAAGATTGCTCATGGGATGAATGAGCCTTAAAGAGGAAAAGGAGAGAAAGTCTGTGCTACAGGAGTGGCAGTGGGTGGTGGGGGTGAGGAATGTCAGTGGAGTGTTACTCTCTCCAGCTCAGCCTCGGGTTTTGGCCAAGCCTCAGGGAGTCTCTGATGAACATCAGAGTTGGATGTTGCTGCTTGGACTTGCCCACGGCAGCACGACTCTCTGGCCACCTAAAGCCTTGGCTTCCATGTCCGAATGTAAGTACCAGGCTCCACAGAGAGTGTGACTTCTGTCTGGCGAGGCTGCCGCTGAGCCCCAGGAAGGGACTGCTTGAGTAACCTAAGGAGCAGTGGCAACGAATACACTAGGTCAGAACAGGTCACCATGCGGTCATGTGTGTGGGCCGCAACAAGGAAGAGTCTGAACTTTGTGGCTTTTTCCAAACTGTGCCCTTGAATTTGGACGGCCCAAATTAAGTTTCGATGTTTACCTTGGAACATAGCTACAGCCCAGTCACTCAATAAACATTACTTGACAGCCTGCGGACCAGGTGCCATGTGGGTACAGGGGAGAGATTAGGTTCTCACCCACAAGCTAACAGACTCATGGATGAGCACATTCCTCCAACGCTGCATAGAAAACACATACTCGCATGCCTATTAAAAGGTTTATTCTTTATGCTCAGAAACAAAGAAGTGGCTTTGCCCCTGCAAAGGGTCTTAGCTTGAAGGAATGGGAGGCAGATAGTGACAAGAGGGAATGAGGTTGAGTGTGCAGTTCTGTCTCCCCCCTTTTCCTACTATCACTCCTCTTTTCAGCATCCCCCTCCAAAAATTTTAGGTATGAACACAGCTTGTCACCCACTGGGGGGTTGGGGCAGTACAGCTGTAGTAAAAAAATTAATGCCCATGTTCAACAGGAGATGGGTCCAGTGCATATGGGGGGGGCGGGCGGGGATAGGAGAGAGAGAGAGGGGAGGGAAGGGGTTGGTTGAGGAAGCTGCTAGAAGGAAGGGAAGGGAAAAGGGGCTGGGACCCACCCCAATGACCTGGGGGTCTTGGTCCTGCCCCTACCTCTCCCAGCACCATCCACTCCCTTCTTCCAGCCCCCCTTCCTAGCAGAACTGGTCATCGTAGTCCTCATCCTTCATCCCCTTCAGCCGAAGCCGGGCAAAGTCCTCAAATACGATGTCATCATCTGTGGCATAGCTTGGTGGTGGAAAGTAGGGGTTGAGGCGAGGGCTTCAGACCCTCTTCTCAACTTCCCACTCTCTGCCCACAGACCGAGGTGTTAGAGCGGCAATGGGACTGGAGATATTTGCAGGAAGGGACAGTTGATTTGATGACTCAACCATCCCTCCCCACAAAGAGGAAAAAATGGCGGGGGAGGGGTACAAGGTAGATTTGAACGTTATGGGAATCTTTGTGCAAGAGTCAAAGGTAGGGAGGGAGGGGATGAGGGTCTTACTTGGTATCAAATTCAATGAGGTTGGTGTCCACAGGGGCGTCTGTTTCAGGAGTAGCTGAGGGGAGGAGGCAAGTGGATGGGTGGGTGGGTGGGTAGGACCAGCTTTCTCCACTGGCCTGGTTTTGGGTCCTCCCTTTGGGGCTTGGGGTGACATGCTTACCTGACTGGGGTCTGGGGGCGGTGACGTGGTCATGGGGCTTGGGGTGCATAAGAACAAAAGGCAGCTCCACTGAGACATCCCTGGGCAGGGAGAGAGGCAGCATGAAGAGATGATGACAACGCAGAGCTGGAGGAAACCACTGCAAGCCCCACCTCAGGCTGCCCAGCACACTCACCCACCGCGGGCCACCACCAGCTTCACCTTGACCCTGTACGACACCAGGATCCCCAGCACCTCCTTGTTGGCACCCTCTTTCACGCTGCAATTGGGGGGAGGAGCTGGATTATGGCCCATGGCCCTGCACCTTAGCCCACCCTTAGGGCTCCCATCGGACCCTGAGCAGGACCACAAACTCACACCAGCCGCAAGGCTCCAGCAGCATAGGCTGTGCTGTCATAGTAAAGGCCTGCACGCCATTCCTCTGCACAGAACCCTCCCGTGGCTCCTCATCTCTCTCCCAATAAAAGCTAAAATCCTTGTGACCTAACAGCCTTGCGCTGTCTTGCTCTCCATTAGCCCTCCAACCCCAGCTGCTACTCTTGTCCTTGTAGTTCTTTTTCACTGTGCTGGCCTCTAGGCCTGCTCTCTGTGGCCGTGCAGTGTGTTCCCCGCACAAAGGCACCAGGAGTGAAGTTCGCCCTTACTGTGTGAAGCCCTTACTCCGGGCTGCTCCTGCCTAAAGGCACAACGAATGGCACATAGAGGCCAGCAGCGGATTTCCTCAGACACACCGGCCTGAGTCTGTGTTTGCAGCTCCTGCCTGGAACACTCCCCCTGCATGTCCATATCGCCTACTTCCTTTGGGCTCTTACTCAAAATTCACCCGTGGATTATGTCTTCCCTAGCCACACTATTCAAAGTTCACACACCCTGCCCCTTTCTCTACTCTCTCTGCCTTGCTTTTTCTCCTGAACACTGGTCACTAAACATGCTATATATCTGCTTTGTCTATCCTCCCTCCCCTAGAATGTAAGAGGCCTTTTGTCTCTTGTTCACTGATAGAGCCTGGCACCTAGAGCAGAACCTGGCACACGGCTGGTACTGAATGAATGTCTGTCTCCTGAGCTGCAGGAGAACCCTCCCCCGCACATGCAGCCCCCCTCACATGGTGCTGGAAGCCAGGTTGGTGTCCTCGTGCTTGAGCTTCCCATCCAGGGCAAGGCCACGCTTCTCCCGGTTGTCACTGAGCAGCGGGGTTACGGTGTACACCTTGCAGAACGTGGAACTGGGAGATACCTGGTCACTGGACAAGAGAACAAGACAATTGGAGCGGCCGGGTTGGGTGAGGGGCAACTCCTACCGCCATCGCTAGCCCTTTCTCTCTCTGGGCACAAGTCACAAAGGAGTAGGTTTTGGCTCAAGCTGTTCAAGAGAATTAACAGCTCAGAGCCACCTGATGAGAGAATGGCCTTGAAAGTGGAGATTGTTCGGGAAGAATTCCATCCCCACCTCACATTCTCCCGGGTCTACTCTTCTCCCTTGAGGTTGGGACCCAGGGCTGTTCTGATACTCACTCTTGTTCGATCTGAGCCACGGGACACTTGTACTGGGCAGTGCTGAAGAGGCAGATGTCAGCATACTGTCTCACTGTGGGGCAGGCAGGGTCAAGCAGCTCTGCATGGAGCCAAGACTAGCGCCCCACTCCAGACCACAAGGCAAGGGCCCCGGCCCACACCACTCCCATCCCCACCCCCTGGTCCTCCCTGTAGTAGTGAACACCTGCTCTGTATCTCACTCTGGGACAGCCTAAATTTTTTTTTAAATACATTTTTTATTTCAGAGAGGAAGGGAGAGATAGAAACATCAATGATGAGAGAGAATCATTGATTGGCTGCCTCCTGCACATCCCCTACCCATAACCCAGGCATGTGCTTAGACTGGGAATCAAACCCTGAACTCCTGGTTCATAGGTCGATGCTGGCCGGGCATAGCCTAAACTCTTTTTTTTTTTTTTTTTAATATATTTTATTGATATTTTACAGAGAGGAAGGGAGAGGGATAGAGAGCCAGAAACATCGATGAGAGAGAAACATCGATCAGCTGCCTCCTGCACACCTCCCACTGGGGACGTGCCCACAACCAAGGCACATGCCCTTGACCGGAATCGAACCCGGGACCCTTCAGTCCGCAGGCCGACGCTCTATCCACTGAGCCAAACCGGTCCCGGCTAGCCTAAACTCTTTGAGCCAAGCTGGGGAGAGGCCCCAGGAGGAGGCAGAGGGGAAAGGGCCCTTGAGCTGAGATGATGCCAGATCATGTGTGCAACTCCCTCCCCCAAGACCACATTCCAACCCCCACCTCCTACCAGAGACTTTGATCTTCTTGATAGTCTTGGTGGAGTTGTTGGTGACGTGAACATTAACGCTGAGGGGCTCCCCGTGGTAGTACAGCTTTTGAGGGGAGGAGGGAGGTCAAATTAATTGGTTGTTTTCACTGGTCCCATTATCAGTGTGCCCAGACACAAACACATTACTTGGCCTCTTCCCTCTAAACCCAAGCCCACAGCAACTCTCCACAGCTAGCTCAGGCAGCCGCCTCTAAAAAACGCCACCTTGGCACGTGGCTTCACCCCTCCCCCAGGGTCTGGCTTCACTGTGGCGCCTACATCACTCACACCCCACCTCCTTGTCCAGGGAAGCCTCAAGGTGCAGGGACCGGTCAGACATGAGGAAGTGGCGTGTGGTTTCAGCTGAAGGCTGGGGGCCGGGTTTCTCTGGGGCAAACTGCACCTTTCGGATCACCAGCCGCACAGAGTTCCTGGGGGTGAGGGTTTATCCCTTAGATACCCAAACAGCCACTCCCACCTCCCACAAGGGTCTGGGGCTCCTGGGAGCTGGGGTGGAATGGGCAAACCACAGAGGAGGTGGCTTCCCTCACCTTTTATGGCTTTTCTCTTCTAGTGATTTGGCACAGAAGGCTCGGATCTCAAAGTCTACGCCACAGGCCTAGAGGGGGAGAAAAAGTCAGGTCTTGCACAAGGCCCCTGCCATCACCACCACCACCGCTTCCTTCCTTCCCTCCTCCCTCAGTCTTGGGCAGGAACTCTTGCCCCATCCTGGTCAGAGGAGCATAGGGCCTGGCCCTCCCTCATCCTCTGCTTGCTCAAGGCCTGGCACCTGGCAGAGGCTTCACCCTGGCTGTGCAAGGTGAGCCCTTATATCCAGGTACATGCAGGTCAAGAGCAAGAAGCAGGGTCACACATGAGCAGTGACCACCCCAAACACAACCATGTCCACTGGGAACAATACTCTACCCTTCATCCCATCCTGGCTTCTCGATAGCCCACCCCCATCTCATGTGCCTGCTGGGCCCTACTCTGCCCCACCTCAGAACCATTTCTCCCGTACCTTCCCTGTGTCCTCTGGGCCTGGCTGCAGGGTGACGGAGCAGGGCAGATTCTGGGGTATCTGTGGCAGAGGGAAGGGGAGACTTCAGTTCCTCTGGAAGCCCCCAAGTCTTCCTCCCAATCTCCATTTAAGAGGCTGGAGAAGAAGTCCTGGGGACGAGAAGGAAAAAGGAGAGGCCCCAGGAAGAGGCAGAGAGGAAAGGGCCCTGAAGGGAGGTGGGTCTAGGGTCCCTCCTTACTGTTTCTTCCAGATCTGCCCATAACTGGTGCTTCACACCCCAAACACAGCCCCAGACCCCTTGCCCTGCAAAAGGTGGGGGGCATCCTCACTGTGAAAAAAAAGGGGTGGGCATGCTGGCCCAGCTTCCTCAGCAGCCGGTCCTGTAGGCGGGTGGGGGGCCTGGGCGGGTTGGACGTTGGGGGGAAGGCCTGGTAGGTGGCGATGAACAGGTCTTTGCGGAAGGACAAGCCCAGCACATCCAGGTCTTCACGGCCATAGCGAAAGGCGCAGGTGAGGGTCACAAACACTGGCAAGGGAGGGCAAGGTGGAGGTCAGGAACTCCCCTTCGCCAGTCCTCCCAGGACCTAGCAGCAGCTGCTTCTCGGCGGCATAAGACTTGCCTGAATCCTACACCTGGCCTGTGGCTCAGCCCTCCATCTCTCTTGGGCCCCTCTCAATGCCAGCCCACTTCACATTCTCTCCCACCTCCCCTTGAGCCCCTAGAGTTGGGGGCCAGTACCTTTGCGGTCCTTCAAGTAGTCAGGGTCCACAAGCACCACGCCATCTAGGAAAGGGACATGTGAGCTGATTTCCCGGCAGGACCTCTTCTCTGTTCCTGGGCTCAGGACCTTCTCCTCTTGGGGGACAAGATGCCCCTTTCTGGGCACACTTACCTACAGGATCCACTTTGTCTAGGTGATCTACAAAGTCCCGCTTGCCCAAGTACACAGTGAGCTGAGGATGGAGAGGGGTCACAGGGAAGATTGGGTAGGAGGGTGGTAGGGCATCAGAACCTCACATGGGCTGTCCTGCCCCTGGTCTTCCCAGGCTGGGATGTCCAGGAGTCCTGGTTTCCCCCAGTAAGCTGGAAGGGGAGGAGGAGGGGCCTCGAAGACCACCCCATTTTGAGGCTTTTTAGCTTCTCCCTAATACCTTTTCGCACCTCTGCACAGCAATCGGATGTGTGTGTGTGCGCACGCGTGTGTGGGTTTGTGGGTCACAGCCAGAGAAGGGCTCTGGGGTAAATAGGCCATGGCCTGAGAGCTGTAGGCATGGGTTTCTGGCTCCTCCCCCTTGGTCTTGCTTAGGGACCGAGGCCTGTCCCCACCCAGCCTTGTGGCTGGCTCAGGCGGAGCAGCCTTTGTGGCAAGGGGCTTCTGGAGGGAAGGAAGTTGGCTTTTAGCTGTCACAGGAAGTGGGCAGATAGGGGTTGGGGATCATCTAGGGGCAGGCTGGGCCTTGTTAAGGGCCCAGGGAGGGTCAGGAAGAGAAGCACTGTGGGAGACTCACCTTGCAGTTAGGGCTCGACTTCTTGAAGACCCTAACAAAACAGAAAGGGAAACCCCACTGCCTCCCTCAGACTCAGCAGGGACCCGGATGCCAGGACCTTATCCCTCCCCATCCTGAGAAGCAGAGCTCACCCAGGATTCCTGCCTAGCGGCTTTGTCCAGCCCTACCCCCTCCCACTTTTTCCCAGAAAGGTAACCAGAGTTCCTTAACATTCCCATCTTGGCAGCCCCTCAAAGCTGGTTGTCATGGCAACCCCCCCTCCACCCGCACTTGTTCCCCTAGTTCCCCTCCTCCACGGCAATAGCCACTGGTTGCCACAGGAACCACCCTGGCTCTTCCCAGAGGACCTCCCCCAGGGGGACCTGAATGGGCAGGTTGCAGTATTGTCTGCAAGAGACCTAACCCTCTTTCTATCTTCTCTGGTCTCCAGCTTCAAAGACAGCTGGAGTACTTGAAAGAGTAATGGCTTCGGCCTTAGCCTTAAAATGGTTTCTACTCTAGGCACTATCTAAGTGTGACCTACTCCATTAACCTCTAATTCTCCCCATCTCTAATCTCAGCATCTTAAAAGCCTGTTTATCTTTCAAGGTCCAGCTCAGGTATCACCTCCTTTAAAAAGGGGATCAAGCCCAGACACTGGTCACTCCTTTTTTTGGGTTCATGTCATACCTTGTTTATGTTTTATTTGTGGCATGATACTATGCAAGGGCAATTAGCTGTGTACTGTCTGCTACACTAGATAGACTGTGAGCATCAGAGGCCTTATTCATTTAGGTATCCCCAACACAATGCCAGACATACGAAAATGCTGCTGCTGCTAACATTTACTGGGTGAATACTGTACACCCATCACTATTTAAAGCATTTCATGTGTGTTATCTCATTTAATACTCTTAATAACCCAATGATGGAGGTCCCAATATTCCTATTTTATAGGTGAGGAAACTGAGGCACAAGCGCAGTCAAGTATTTTGCCTAAGGTCACGGTATAAATGGTAGACAAACAGGCAGTCTGGCTCTGAGTCCATGCTCTTAGTCGCTGAACTATTATACTCCCCTGCCTCTGTAATTGGCATTAAGTGTGTTGGGTTGAAAGGGATTCACTTCCTAACTGCTAAAACAATCCAGGCCTGGACTCCACCCACTGCTGGAAGAGTGGGGAAGTAGCTGGCAACTCCAATGCTCCGGCCACCTGTGGGCTTGTTCTTTGCTGCACCACCTCCCAATCCACTCTGCCTCCGTGGGGACCTCTGGGAAGGGTCCCCAGATAGGAGAAGCTGAAATCCTGCCAGCTGGCCTCTCCTTCCTCCAGCCCCACCACCCATTTCTGCTGTAATCACTTTACTTGCCCCTTCTTCCAAGAAGGCCAAGCTATGCAAAGGCCATAAGGCAGAGGTTATGGAGGTCCCCCGGGTATCCCCATCCAATAAAGGAGAGTCAACATTGATATGATGGCCAGCTAGAATGAGCACCCCTCCTCTTGTCCCCACTTGGTCTGATTGCTATGGCATCATCCAGCTCTTCCTCGCCTTTGCTTCTGGTTTTCCTTTGTCCCAGTGTTTCTTCCTATTAGGAGCCCTGGCAGAGGACTGTGACATCCACAATCCCTTGGCCAAGTGGAGTGTCAGTTTGTGGTAATTGCCCTGGAGCAGCTGCAGGGCACCTGCCTTCTGGATCCTAACCCAGCTAACCTCCTGCCAGGCTAGGGAGAAGCAGCGTGTGTATACTGAAGCTGGCCAAGGAGGCGGAGTGTGGGGGTGACCAGAAAGGGGGGGCACACAAGCAGATGCCCCCTCACACTTCCTGCTATTATCTACATTTCCTGTGGCCCAGAATTTGATGGGAGGAATTATGCCAAGTCAGCAGTCCCCCTTTGGTCCATCCTTCTCTCTCCCCGAACCACGTAACGGAAATCGGGGGCCTCCTTCCTCAGTGACTTCCCCTTTCTCTGGTTTGTTTAACCCCAAATCCAGGACACCAATCCTTTCTCGAATTATCTCTCTCCAATACTGATTCAACTTGGTGCTCAGAAACCTGGGTTCTCCTACTCTATAGCTGGGGAGTGGTGGGGCTGATATGGTAATGTTTTGCAGAACAAGGGGCAGCTCAGGACCAGGCCCCTATTCCTGATCCCCTCTGGATAGAGCTATACAACCCCAATCTTTTCCTCTTGTGCCTGCTCCCCAGGGACTCAGGCATTCACCCACTGCCCCCTTGGGGGTGTTGGGTCACAACAGGAAGTGGATTGTGCTAGAGACCAAAAACCAGAACTCGGGGTGCCAGTGTAAGGAAGGACTCTCGATTGCACATAAAACATCCGGGGAGTGGATGGGGTGCCCAGGGCAGATACCTCCTCCCCTCACCCGCGGGAAGAGGGGTAAGGCCCAGACTTGGGGAGGATCGCCAAGCACTCAGCTCTCTTAAAATGAGGCTGTTGCTCCTAGCAACCCTGGGGAGGGCAGAAGTTTGGAAGCTGAGCTACCCGGCCCTCGAGACAGGTGGGGGCAGCCCCACTGCCTGTGGGGTACTGAATAGAAGGCATTCTAGTGGCTAAGCACGAGTCTATGGGGATCCCCCTTCCGGCATCCAGCCTGCCCATATCCGACCCCTTGGGACCGGCCACCTGCTCTTCCTTCCTCCGCCCGGGCATCGCAGCCTGCAAAGGAGAACCGAATCGCCGGTCCCCACAACCCTGCCTGAACCCAGACGCCAGTTTCCTGATTCCCTTCAGCACTTGCTTTCTGCAGGGACTCTGGCATGCGTGTCCCCCCTCACTACTCCTGAGGACCTAGGCGTGCGGCCCCAGATGGCTACCCCCCAGGCTCCCGATTCTCTCCCCAGGGTCCCTGTCTGTAGACAGTCCCAGCACCCGCCCGGAGCCGCCGCCCACGTCCCGCCGAGTGGCCCCACCTCCCTTACCTAGTACCGGGTTTCTCCCCCATGGTGCGCGCTCCCGCCGCCCGCCCGGTTCACGGCTAGCTCGCAGCCTCCCAGTCCGCTGCCAGGTCCCTGCTCCTCCCTGCTCCGCCCCACGCCGCTGCGCACGCGCGCCCCAGACTCTTTCTCTGCTTCCCCCGCCCCTCTATGCCCCCCTTACCCCGCCCCCCATCCCGCCCCCGGATCCTGGGGAACCAGGGCCAGATGCGTCAGCCTGGATCGCGCGCGCTGCCACGCAGCCCGCCCTCTCCTCTGAGACACTCACACTGATTGGCTCCGCCTCTCGGGGGATCCCTCCTAACTCCCTGCTCTTCCCGCCCATTCTCCCCCATCCTTACCCTCCCTTAGGAACTGATTGGGTTCCCTTAAACGAAGGCGCCCGCCTTCCGGGAGACTAGAGCCCTCTGATTGGCTCCCTGCATCCAGAACCCTGCAGGAGTCTCCTCCTCTTTGTTTGCTTTCTCAGTGGCGGTGGAGCCCACGGGGGTTAGTGGGGGTGGTGGAGGCGGTGGGGGTTGTAGAATGAACACATGCTTGGTCTGGGCGGAGGGTGAGGGGATGCACACGTGGCTGAGCGGTTCTAGTTGGGGGATGCGTGCTTTTGGTGCGCACCGCTTTCTCCAGTGCTTGCAGCTTTCTTGGCCAGCCCTCCCACTTTATTGTGGTGTGTCAGCTCCCCCTGGTGTCTGTCTTTGATCTTTGCAGGATTACTTTGCCTTCTTTCTCGGACTACTCATCTCCTCCATCCACTCGTAACAGCTAACATTCTTCCATCTATCCATGCCTATTTTGTTCCAGTCACTATGCTAGGGCCATGGGGACACAGACATGAATGAACATGACTCCTGCCTTCCTAGCATACTTGTGGAAACACATAAATAAGTATGATCCCAGGAATGCTATAATAGAGTTATGACTCAGAAGACAAAGCAACTACTAGAAGGGTTTTGCTGGGGTGGGGGTGGAGGAGTGCAGGCTGTCCAGAGGAGGGGACATTTGAGGACAATCTTTGTGAATGGTGGGCAGAAGTTGAGAAAGGGCGTTCCAAGTACAGGGAAAGGCAAGGCACATCCAGTTCTGAAGTGTTTGTGGGGGTAAGACAGCAGGAGAGAGAAGGCTGAGAAGGAAGCGTGGAACAGTGTGAAGGATTTTGTATAACAGGTAAAAAGGAATGAGACTGAGGCGCTTCTCTGGAAGAGGACACATGGATCCAGTCGTGTTATTTATTTATTTATTTTAAAAAAGCATTTAGTCACATTTACTTATTTATTTATTTATTTATTTATTTATTTATTTTTTGTTTGTTTTTGTTAATCCTCACCTGAGGATATTTTTCCATTAATTTTAGAAAGAATGGAAGAGAGAGGGGGAGACAGAGAGGAACATCGATGTGAGAGTAACATGTCAATTGTTTGTCTCCTGCAGGAGCCCTGACCAGGGCCCCAGGCTGGGGAGGAGCCTGCAACCAAGGTACATGCCCTTGACCGGAATCAAACCTGGGACCCTTTGGTCTGTAGGCTGATGCTCTATCCACTGAACCAAATCGGCTAGGGCCAGTAGTGTTTTTTATTTTATTTTATTTTTTTAATTTAATAAATCTTTATTGTTCAGATTATTACAATTGTTCCTCTTTCCCCCCCCCCTCCATAGCTCCCCTCCACCAGGTTCCTACCCCACCCTCTGCCCTTACCTCCCCCTCACTGTCCTCATCCATAGGTGTACGCTTTTTGTCCAGTCTCTTCCCGCACCCCCCATTCCCCTTTTCCCCCAAGAATTGTCAGTCCACTCCCTTTCTATGCCCCTGATTCTATTATATTCACCAGTCCATTCTGTTCTTCAGATTTTTTATTCCCTTGGTTTTTAGATTCACTTGTTGATAGATACGTATTTGTTGTTCATAATTTTTATCTTTATCTTTTTCTTCTTCCTCTTCTTAAAGAATACCTTTCAGCATTTCATATAATTCTGGTTTGGTGGTGATGAACTCATTTAGCTTTTTCTTATCTGTGAAGCTCTTTATCTGACCTTCAATTCTGAATGATAGCTTTGCTGGGTAGAGTAATCTTGGTTGTAGTATCTTGCTATTCATCACTTTGAATATTTCTTGCCATTCCCATCTGGCCTGCATAGTTTCTGCTGAGAAATCAGCTGACAGTCATATGGGTACTCCCTTGCAGGTAACTAACCGTTTTTCTCTTGCTGCTTTCAAGATTCTCTCTTTGTCTTTTGCTTTTGGCATTTTAATTATGATGTGTCTTGGTGTGGTCCTCTTTGGATTCCACTTGTTTGGGGTTCTGTGCGCTTCCTGGACTTGTAAGTCTATTTCTTTCACCAGGTGGGGGAAGTTTTCTGTCCTTATTTCTTCTAATAGGTTTTCAATATCTTGCTCTCTCTCTTCTTCTGGCACCCTCATAATTCTGATGTTGGTACGTTTGAAGCTGTCCCAGAGGCTTTTTACACTATCTTCAACTTTTTGGATTCTTTTTTCTTTTTGCTTTTCCGGTTGGGTGTTTTTTGCTTCTTTGTATTTCAAATCTTTGACTTGGTTCTTGTAATCCTCTAGTCTGCTTTTAGGTCTCTGTATAATATTTTTTATTTCAGTCAGTGTATGCTTAATTTCTAGTTGATCTTTTTTCATATCCTAGAGGGTCTCGTTAAATTTATCGGCCTTTTTTAGGAAATTCTTGAAAAACCTTATAACCGTGGTTTTGAACTCTATATCCAGTCGTTTATTTTCCTCCATTTCTTTCATTTGTGACCTGCCTCTTTGTCTCCACATTTTGGCTGCTTCCCTGAGTTGATGGAGTGGCTTTGTGTGCTAGGTGTCCTATAGGGCCCAGTGACTCAGCCTCCCCAGTTACCTGAGGTGGACACTCTTGGTGGGCCCCTTTGTGGGCTGTGTGTGCAGTCTTGTTGTAGTTAAGCCTAGATTGTTAGTATCACTGGGGGGAGTTGACCTCCAGGCCAATTGGCTGTGAGGATCAGCTGTGTCTCCGCTCTGAGAGCTTTCTGTGCTCAGCTTGGATGGGGCGGAGTCTCAGGGTGGAGCAGACAGCCTTGGTTTCCCCGTCAGCCCCGCCCTACGAGGCCCCTGTGTCTCAGTGTCCCACATCGATGGCTGCGCGCACCTCTGAGAGAAGGCTGCCCTCGAGTTTTGCCCACTGCCAGACAGTCCAGTTTCTCCCCGAATGAGTCTGGGTTCCCAAAGTCTCACCCGGAACTGGATTTAAGTGCAGTCGGGAGGTTTTGTTTCCTTCCTAAACGAGAAAGCTAGCCGGTGCTTGCTGCCTGCCCTCTGCGCGCTGCGTGTAAGCCAGCTGCGTATTCAGCCGCCCACCTTTACCACGCACAGGTCTCCACACCTCTGTTCTCCACAGCTCCTCTGGGTCTAAGTGTCCTTTTATCTTTCCTTCTAGTTGTAGAATTTCCACTCAGCCAGCTTTCCGGTGGTTCTGGACGATGTCCGCTCTGTCTTCCAGTTGCAGTTTTGAAATTGTTGTGCGAGGCAGCAGTATAGGTGTTTACCTATGCCGCCATCTTGGTTTCTCTAGGGCCAGTAGTGTTTTTTAAAGCAAAGGAGTGGCACGATGAGATTTCTCTTTTAGGAAGATAATTCTGGGCAATGTGGAGGGTCGAGGGAGTGTAGCAAGGCTGTTGTAGTCTAAACTAATCTAGGGGAGATAATGAGCCACAGAGTAGAAGGAAGAAGAGAGGCCAGGCTGAAGAGTTATTTCTAGGGCAAATTGACTGGATTTTGGGAGGATGATGGATGACTGACATTTTGGATTTAAGGAGCTACAGTATTTCTTCTTCCACCTCGTTTTCCATACTCTCACTATCTTCCCCAAATGAACCAACTTCACACTCCCCCCTCCACTTTTGTATGCAACAAAAAGTAACATACACAAGACTGTTTCTGTAGCTTTTTTTTTTTTTGGTTTTGTTTTTATATTTTTATTTATTTCAGAGGAAGAGAGAGGGAGAGAGAGATAGACACATCAATGATAAGAGAGAATTATAGATCGGCTGCCTCCTGCATGCCCCCTACTGGGGATTGAGTCCCCAATGTAGACATGTACCCTGACCAGGAATTAAACTGTGACCTCCTGGTTCATAGGTCGATGCTCAACCACTGAGCCACACAGCATGGTCTGAGATCATCTTTAAGGTTTAAACACCAGGCCTTGCCCAACAGCTGCCACTTCCCCACCTTCAGTTCTATCACCAACTTCTAAGGTCACTGTTCACCTATTTCAATATTTAAACACTAGAGGCCCGGTGCACGAAATTCGTGCACGGGGGTGTGTGTCCCTCAGCCCAGCCTGTACCCTCTCCAATCTGGGACCCCTCAAGTGATGTCCGACTGCACGTTTAGGCCCGATCCCACTGGGATCGGGCCTAAGCAGGCAGTCAGACATCCCTCTCACAATCCAGGACTGCTGGCTCCCAACTGCTTGCCTGCCTGCCTTCCTGATTGCTCCCAACTGCTTCTGCCTGCCAGCCTGATCACCCCCTAACCACTCCCCTTCCAGCCTGATGCCTAACTGCTCCCCTGCCAGCCTGTTTTCCCCTAACTTCCCTCCCCTGCAGGCTTGGTCACCCCTAACTGCCCTCCCCTGCAGGCCTTGTCACCCCTAACTGCCCTTCCCTGCAGGCCTGGTCCCCCCAACTGCTCTCCCCTGCAGGCCTGGGTCCCTCCCAACCGCCCTCCCTTGCAGGCCTGGTCACCCCTAACTGCCCTCCCCTGTTGGCCTGATTGCCCACAACTGCCCTCCCTTGCAGGCCTGGTTCCTCCCAACTGCCCTTCCCTGCTGGCCATCTTGTGTTCACATGGGGGCAGGATCTTTGACCACATGGGGGCAGCCATCTTGTGTGTTGGAGTGATGGTCAATCTGCATATTACTCTTTTATTAGATAGGATAGAGGCCTGGTGCATGGGTGGGGGCCAGCTGGTTTGCCCTGAAGGGTGTCCCAGATCAGGGTGGGGGTTCCCTTGGGGCGTGGGGCAGCCTGGGCGAGGGGCCTGTGGTGGTTTGCAGGCCAGCCATGCCCCCCGGCGACCCAAGTGGAGGCCCTGGTATCTGGGGTTTATTTATCTTCTACAATTGAAACTTTGTAGCCTGGAGTGGAGCCAAGCCTTCTGCTTGCTCTGTGGCGGCAGTCATTTCTCTTGGGATTTATGTATCTTCTATAATTGAAACTTTGTAGCCTTAAGTGAGGCCTGGGCTGGCCAGGGTGTGTCTTCCTCCATCACCGGGGGCAACCCTAGCCTCCTGCTCTTTCCAGCTCTGTGGCTGCCGCAGTTTCTGTTTGGGTTTATTTATCTTCTATAATTGAAACTTTGTAGCCTTGAGTGGAGGCCTAGGCCGGCAAGGGCAGGCGGAAAGCTTGGCTTCCTCCATTGCCGGGGAAACCCAAGACTCCCTTCTGCTGTCTGTGGCCGTAGCCATCTTGGTTGGGTTTATTTGCATATTCGCTCCTGAGTGGCTTGTGGGCGTGGCTTGTGGGCGTAGCAGAGTGATGGTTAATTTGCATATTACTCTTTTATTAGATAGGATTTCTTGTAGACTCGTCAAGCACTTTTGTCAAAGGGTCATGACCAGAAGGTAATGAGATCTTTATTGCTATATATCTAAAGTGCTTTTGGAACTGAAAGGTGGGTGGTCTGCATGGAATGAAAACTATTGTATTAAAAGATACTAATAGAAAGACAACTTTAGAAAGATAATAAAGGCCAGGAAGAATGGAAGAGATATACCCTATTCTAGGTGAGAAAGACCATTACTATAAAGATGTCATTTCTTTCCCTGGCTGGTGTGGCTCAATTGGTTGGAATGTTGTCCCATAAACCAAAAGCTCATTGGTTTGATTCCCAGTCAAGGCACATGCCTGGGTTGCAGCTTCCATCCCTGGTCAAGGCATCCAGTCGATGTTACCCACACTGATGTTTCTCTCTCTCAAATCAATAAACACTTCAAAAATCCTTTAAAAATGTCATTTCTCAGAAAATTGTCTATAAATGTAATGCTACATCAAAATA
Organism: Plecotus auritus; assembly: GCF_963455305.1. NCBI lineage: Eukaryota > Metazoa > Chordata > Mammalia > Chiroptera > Vespertilionidae > Plecotus > Plecotus auritus. Next base: position 43,165,942 of record NC_137774.1, read on the forward strand.
ACAATGGAACTTTATTGTGCACAAAGATAATCTAATAATCTATAATAATAAAAGCATAATATGCTAATTAGACTGGATGACCTTCCGGACAAAGCCGGGGCTGCGAGGGAAGCCTGGGTCCTGGTGCCAGAGGGAAGCCAGTGCCGGCTGTCAGGGGAAGGAAGGCCTACTCTTGCACCAATTTTGTGCATTGGGCCTCTAGTCTGCTATAATAACAATCTATAATAATAAAAGTGTAATATGCTAATTATACCGGACAGCTGAACGACCTAGACATCTTTTCCAGACGACCTTCTGGACGAAGCTGGGGCTGCGATGGCTGAGGCAGTGGCAGAGGCAAGCTGGGACAGCTGTGAGGGCTGAGCCCCTTCACGAATTACGTGCATTGGGCCTCTAGTTTGAATATAATAAAAGTCAAATCCAAGGCTGACGTGCAAGGATCTTCTTTTTTCTTCTTGTACTACCTTCTATCTAATCCTTCTTCAAGACCTGGCATTCTGCCTCCAAAATACAGTAACCCATTGGGATATTTTTTTCTTTCTTCCTCTATTTCTCTATCTCCAGTGCCATTCTGGTCCCAGTCACCATCTTTATTTCCCCCCCCTACCATCCTCTTTTACCTGGCCTGTTATGATAGCTTCTTTTTTTTTTTTTTTTTTTTTTTTAATATATTTTATTGATTTTTTACAGAGAGGAAGGGAGAGGGATAGAGAGTTAGAAACATCAATGAGAGAGAAACATCGATCAGCTTGCTCCTGCACACCCCACACTGGGGATGTGCCCGCAACCAAGGTACGCGCCCTTGACCGGAATCGAACCTGGGACCTTTCAGTCCGCAGGCTGACGCTCTATCCACTGAGCCAAACCGGTTTCGGCGATAGCTTCTTTTTTTTTTAAGAAGGGAGGACCTTTTTCTTTTTTCTTTTTTTTAATATATTTTATTGATATTTCACAGAGAGGAAGGGAGAGGGATAGAGAGCTAGAAACATCGATGAGAGAGAAACATCGATCAGCTGCCTCCTGCACACCTCCCACTGGGGATGTGCCTGCAACCAAGGTACATGCCCTTGACCGGAATCGAACCCGGGACCTTTCAGTCCGCAGGCCGACGCTCTATCCACTGAGCCAAACCGGTTTTGGCAATATGATAGCTTCTTACAACGTCTTCTTCTTCTTCTTCTAAATCCTCACCAGAGGATATGTTTTTTTAAAATTGATTTTAGAGAGAGAGGAAGGGAGAGAGAGAAATATTGATCAGTTGCTTGCCCTGATACCCTGACCAGGGATCGAACCTGAAACCTAGGTATATGCTCTAACTGGGAAGCAAAGCTGATAGGTGTACAGGGTGATGCTCCAACCAACTGAGCCACCTGGCCAGGTCACTATGGCTTCTTTATTGCTCTCCTCGATTCCCTCTTAGCCCTCTAAGTCCCTTCTCCACACAGCAACTGGAGTGGTCTTCTCAAATATAAGTCAGTTCTTTTATTTCCTTAAATATATTTTTATTGATTTCAGAGAAGAAGGGAGAGGGAGAAAGATAGAAACATCAATGATGAGAGAGAATCGTTGATCAGCTGCCTCCTGCACACCCACCACTGGGGATGGAGCCCACAACCCAGGCATGTGCCCTTGACCGGAATCAAACACGGGACCCCTCAGCCTGCAGGCTGATGCTCTATCCACTGAGCCAAAGCTGCTAGGGCTGTAAATCAGTTCTTGTCACTCCCTGAGTAAAGCCCTTCAGTAGCTTCCAAATATGATATGAATGAAATGAAATCCCATTTTTGCACCTCAGTCTAGTAGAATCTCCATATTCACCTCTCTAAGTATAACACATACCACATGTATCAATTACTCTGCCTCTCTTTCTCTATCCTTGAGCCAAACTAGCCCTCGTTCTATCTTCCAGCAAGCCCATTTCTACCTCAGAGCTGTTGCATATGTTGCTGCTTCAGCTTAGAGAAACTTTCCTTTGATTCTGTATGAATGACATCATCTTGCCATCCTCAGAGAGGACTTAAAAAAATTTTTTTTTAATTGATTTTAGAGAGGAAGGGAGAGAGAGAGAGAGAGATAGAAACATCAACGATGAGACAGAATCATTGATTTGCTGAGAGAGGGCTTTCTTTTTAAGAAGTCCCCACTGCAATCCATGTCACCCTCTAGCAAATTACCATGCTTATTTTTAATTTTTAAAAATATATTTTTATTGATTTCAGAGAAGAAAGGGGTGGGGGAGAGATTGAAACATCAATGGTGAGGCTGCCTTCCACAAGCCCCCTACTGGGGATCGAGCACACAACCCGGGCATGTGCCCTTGACCGGAATCGAACCCAGGACCCTTCAGGCCTCAGGACATGCTCTATCTGCAGAGCCAAACAGGCAGGGCCATGCTTATTTTTAAAATAACACATAGCACTATACAAAATTTATTTATTTTCTTATTTATTGACTATCTCTTCTGTCTAGAGGGTATTGTCTTCATTATTTTATTCTCATCACTTAGAATGGCGCCTGGCACCTTAAAAGGTGCTCAATAAATATTTGTTGAATGAATAAATATGGGATTAAAGAGACTGCTTCGGGAACTAGCAAGATGCCATCAAGAAAGGTTGCATAGCCCTAACTGGTTTGGCTCAGTGGAGAGCGTCAGCCTGCAGACTGAAGGGTCCCAGGTTCGATTCCGGTCAAGGGCATGTACCTTGGTTGCGGGCACATCCCCAGTGGGAGGTGTGCAGGAGGCAGCTGATCGATGTTTCTTTCTCATGGATGTTTCTAACTCTCTATCCCTCTACCTTCCTCTCTGTAAAAAATCAATAAAATATATTAAAAAAAGAAAAAAAAAAAGGTTGCATCAATTTACTTCCTCGCCAACCATGTAGAATAGTGTTCTATGCCTTGTACATCATTCCAATATTAGATTTATTTTACCTTTTTAAATTTGCAAGCAGTTGTTGTGTCAGTTCTGTGGTTGTGAATGTAATTTAAAATGTCTATGGTTTCAAACAAGAGGTCAGTTCCTTAGACATCAGTGCTGCCTAGAACGAAAGTGTCTGGACTCTGTTGTTTTAAAGGATCCCTATCGGGACTCTGGTGCCTTTTGTCCTGGCCACGTGTGTTCTTTAGGAGCCCCTGGCCCGCCCCCGGCCCACCCGCCAGCCCTTTACAATCCAGGAACTAAACCCCCGCGCCCCTGCACACCGGCCACCCCGCGTATGCTCCCTCCCACCCAGAGCCGGGAGCCCAATCTCCGTGCACGCGAGGCGCAGGATCACAACCCCCTTCTTCCCCTCCCCACAGGCGTGCGTCGCGGTGTGTTTGCGTCATCGCGCCACGCCACCACTAGAGCCCGGGTGAAGATGGCCGCAGCTGTTCTCAGTGGGCCCTCTGCGGGCTCCGCGGCTGGGGTTCCCGGCGGAGCCGGGGGCCTTTCGGCGGTGGGCTCGGGCCCGCGCCTCCGCATGCTGCTGCTGGAGAGCGTGTCCGGGCTGCTGCAGCCGCGAGCGGGGTCCACCATTCCTCCCGTGCATCCCCCAGCCCGTTCGGCCCCACATTTGCCCGGGCTCATGTGCCTATTGCGGCTGCATGGGACGGTGGGCGGGGCCCAGGTGAGTCTGTGATCGGCGTGTGGGCGGCCCTGGTGGGAGGTTGGAGCAGCATCTGTGCGCCAGGTTCGCCGCAGCTGCAGTTGTCAGGTGGAGGGAAGGAGAGCTGGGTGCAGAAAGCGAATCGGGGTATCAGTCTGCACGAAATTCACGCATTTCGCCTTTTTCAGCCACGAGGAGAAACTCTGGAAAATATGGGCCTCGTTTCTCTATTGCTAGGCTATTGGTAGTCACACACTAATGGATTCCATTCCAGGCCCCGTCACTCACTAGATCTATGATCTTTAGCTTCTTTTTCCTCGGTTGAGTATCTGTTTTTGCGATTTTTTTCTGCTGAGTGGATGTGTATTTAACAAATAAATATTTACTGAACTCATACTGAGGGCCAAGTACTGGATGCTTCAGGTGTAGACGTGCTAGTGATGAACAAAATGTTATAAAACACTGAGCATTGTATAGCAGGGACCTCTAACCCTAATCTGGAGAATTAGGTTAGAGGTACTGGAGTTTAAGCTGAGACCCCCAAGGATGAGTAGGAGTTGGTAGGGAAAGAAAATGGGAAGAGTGGTTCAGTCAGGGGAAAGTTCATGTGGGAAGGCCCTGTGGTAGGAAGGGGCAGAAAAGAAGGGCATTGTGCCCGGGCTCGCTCAGGTGGAGGGGAAGAGAGTGGGCGATACGAGGCTGGTGAGGTGGGTGGGTAGTGGACAGATCATGTAGAGCTTTTTAGACGGGTTTAGTAGGGTTTTTTGGATTATACTAAGAGTAGAATCTAATATCCATTCAGTTCTGCAAGGTAGAAACCCAAATGTCATCCATCCTAAACACTTTTTTTCTTGCTCACACACCTCCGTATGCACTCTAATTAGGTCCTGTTGATTTTATCCTGAGTAGTTTTTAGATCTGTCCACTCCTTTCCGTATCTTTGTCATTGCTTCCATTCTAGCTTGAACCCCCATCTTGTTCAGGTGAAGCCACTGATTCTAAGAAGATATAACATGTCTAACTTATGGAAGGTGTTCCTTTAATATCTCTTGCCCCCATCCTTTCCCCCAGTCTTCCTCCAAATTATACCCATGCTTCAAGACTGATGTACGTGAGGCCTTTCTTGTCCAGCCTTTGTTATGGGACCTTCCAAGCTCTATGCTTCCTTCCAGAAAGAGGGTTGTCACAATCTGCTGGGTGGTCCAATTATCTTAGCCCCAAATTTATGAGGGATGACCTCATTTATTACTTGTATTACCGTTACTCCTCATTGTTGAGAGTAACGAAACTGTGCCTCTGCTATCTCAGCCCAGTTTCAGAAGCAGGAGCTGATTACATATTTTCTCTTCCTTCTAAATCAGTGGTTCTCAACCTTTCTAATGCCACGACCCTTTAATACAGTTCCTCATGTTGTGGTGACCCCCAACCATAAAATTATTTTCGTTGCTACTTCATAACTGTAATTTTGCTACTGTTATGAATTGTAATGTAAATATCTGTGTTTTCCGATGGTCTTAGGCTCTACAGCAGCGGTTCTCAACCTGTGGGTCGGAACCCACAGGTTGAGAACCGCTAGCAGAACCTAAATCCTCCTCTGATTCATGTTCCTAAGTATTTCTGAAATGTTAAATATTCTGCCTATATATGTGTGATTTCTTTCATCATCTTTTTCAAGTTTTCCCCTCCTCCCTCAAGGCGAGCTACATGAATTTATTAATGTCTTGTTTATTTTCTCTAAATGTCTAAAAGTCTAGTAGAATTTTGAGTAAAGAAGCTAAAGGTGATGTGGGAAGCTAGACTCCTTCCTTTAATATTGCATGTATCACATTTTCTTGAGTATATCCTGCCTTGAGTTTTTTCTACTTGTGTCTCTGATATTGGGTCCTCAGTACATGAAACTGTATGGTTTCCCTTGCTTCCCCATAGATTTTCATTCGGTAAACATTTATTGATTATCTGTTATGTGTTAGCTACTATTCCTCATTTTTAGGTTAGATAAGCAAGACAAATTTATTTTTTTTTAAATTTCTTTATTGATTAAGATATTACATATGTGTCCTTATTCCCCCGTTACCCCCCATCTCCCATTCATGCCCCCACCCCCCTGTTGTCTGTGTCCATTGATTAGGCTTATATGCATGCATATAAGTCCTTTGGTTGATCTCTCCCCGAGACAAATTTCTTGAGAGAAATTCTAGTCTAGTGGAGAAGAGTAATGAAGGTAAGTGAATAGGCTTGGTGCTTGAGAGAAAAAGAGATCTGTTGATTGGTCCATCCACCTAGGCTTAATTACCAACATTGCTTTCCCATAGGTTCTGACATGGGAATTGAATCACTGATTTGATTCTTTCCTTCATGTAACCTGTTGATTCCCTCTAATGTATTCTTTGTTTCAGTTACTGTATTCTTAATTTCAGACTGGTTCTTTTTTATGTCTTCTATATTCATTTTATGTTTTCTATATTTATTTTCTATAATCTCTTTGTTGAAATTCTCACTGAGATCATTAAGCATCCTTTTTTTTAAAATAAATCTTTATTGTTCATATTATTACAGATGTTCCTCTTTTTCCCTCCATAGCTCCCCTCCACCTGATTTCCCACCCCACCCCATGCCCTTACCCCCCGCCACTGTCTTCATCCATAGGTGTAAGCTTTTTGTCCAGTCTCTTCCCACACCCCTCACACTCCCTTCCCCCCTGAGAATTGTCAGTCCACTCCCTTTCTATGCCCCTGACTCTATTATACTCATCAGTTTATTCTGTTCATCAGATTTTTTATTCACTTGATTTTTAGATTCACTTGTTGATAGATATGTATTTGTTGTCATTTTGTTGTTCATAATTTTTATCTTTACCTTTTTCTTCTTCTTCCTCTTCTTAAAGAATACCCTTCAGCATTTCATGTAATCCTGGTTTGGTGGTGATGAACTCCTTTAGCTTTTTCTTGTCTGTGAAGCTCTTTATCTGACCTTCAACTCTGAATGATAGCTTTGCTGGGTAGAGTAATCTTGGTTGTAGGTTCTTGCTGTTCATCACTTTGAATATTTCTTGCCACTCCCTTCTGGCCTGCATAGTTTCTGCTGAGAAATCAGCTGACAGTCGTATGGGTGCTCCCTTGTAGGTAACTAACTGTTTTTCTCTTGCTGCTTTCAAGATTCTCTCTTTGTCTTTTGCCCTTGGCATTTTAATTATGATGTGTCTTGGTGTGGTCCTCTTGTATGGGGTTCTGTGCGCTTCCTGAACTTGTAAGTCTATTTCTTTCACCAGGTAGGGAAAGTTTTCTGTCATTATTTCTTCTAATAGGTTTTCAATATTTTGCTCTCTGTCTTCTTCTGGCACCCCAAAAATTCGGATGTTGGTACGCTTAAAGTTGTCCCAGAGGCTCCTTACACTATCTTCATATTTTTGGATTATTTTTTCTTTCTGGTTGGGTGTTTTTTGTTTCCTCATATTTCAGATCTTTGGTTTGATTCTTGGGGTACTTTGATCTACAGTTGAGTTTCTGTATATTCTTTATTTTAGACAGTGTATGCTTAATTTCTGACTGGTCCTTTTCCATTTTTTTGGTGTTCTCATTAAGATCCTTAAAGGTCTCACTAAGTTCCTCAGAGGTTTTTAGAAGATTCTTGAGTAACCTTATAAATGTGGTTCTGAACTCTATTGTCCAGTAGTTTGCTTTCCTCCATTTCTTTCATTTGTGACATATTTCTTTATCTCCGCATTTTGGTTGATTCCCTGTGTTGATGGGGTGGTTTTCTGTGGTAGGTGACCTATAGGTGACCTATAGGGCCCAGTGGTTCAGCCTCCCCAATCACCTGAGGTGGACACTCTTGGTGCACCCCTTTGTGGGCTGAGTGCAAAGTCTTGGTGTAGTTAAGCCTTGATTGCTGTTGGTACACTGGGAGGAACTGACCTCCAGGCCAATTGGCTGTGAGGACCCGCTGTGTCTATAATGGAAGAACTGCTGTGCTGGAGACACGCTTATGGTTCAGGACTTGTTTCAGTGGGGCTTTGGTGCTCACTGAGTCTGCCTCTTGAATGTGTCACTTATGGATGTGAGGAGTTGAAATCTGGTGTCGTCTCACACTGACCACTAGGTACACTGGCTTCTGGATCTCCAATGGGGTGCAGGTCAGCTACTGTCTGAGGCCACCCAGCAGGAGCTACAGCAAGATCTGCAGATTTCTCCTCTTTGCCTAGGGTTTGGAGGTTTTGGAACTGTCTGACCAGAGATGCAGTTTGTTGGGTTAAGGTGCGATAGGGCAGGCCATTTATATGCAAAAGCCACTGTGCAGAGCTTGGGTGGGTTTGTAAATTGTGTGGGGCGGGGCCTCAGGGAATCACTAGGCTAGGGCGTGGCAAACAGCGATGGCCCTGCGTTCCAGCACAGTAAACAATGATTCCTGCGTGCACCTCTGCAAGAAAGCCACCCTCACTTTCCGACCCGATGGCAGACAGTCCAGCTTCTCCCCGTAGGAGTCTGGGTCCCCAGAGTCTTGCCAGAAACTGGAGTTCAGAGTAATCGGGAGCTTGTGTCTCCCTTCGGGTTGAAAAAAACAGCACACCCAGTCGCCAGCCGCCAGCCGGATTCGCGCGCTTGCATACCTCAGCTTTTCCGCGCTTGTGCACGTCTCAATGCTCTTTTCTCTTTCCTTCTAGTTGTAGAACTTCTACTCATCCAGCTTTCCTGTGGTTTTGGGTGATAGATGTTTTGTCTTTTAGTTGTTTTGGTGTGGTTGTGAGAGGCAGCACGTACAGATGTATACCTTATGCCGCCTCTTGGTTTCTCCCATTAAGCATCCTTATAACCAGTGTTTTGAACTCTGCATCTGGTAGATTGCTTGTCTCCATTTTGTTCTTTTTCTGGTATTTCTTTGTTCTGTTCTTTCATTTGGGACATGCTTCTTTATCTCCTCATTTTGGCAGCTTCCCTCTTTGTTTCTATGTATTAGGTAGAGCTACCATGTCTCCTGGTCTTGGTAGAGTGTCTGTGGGGCCCAGTGGTACAGTCTCCCTGGTCACCTGAGCTGAACGCTCCAGGTGTGTCCCTTGTGTGGGTTGTGTGTGCCCTTTTATTGTAGTTCAGTCTTGATTGCTGTTGGTACATCCATGAGATGGATTAATCCTCAGGCTGATTGATTATGAGGACTGGCTGTGACTACAGTGGAGGAGCTGTTGTGCAGGGGTTAACCCTATGCAGCAGGATTTGCTTTATCTGGGTACTGGTGCCTGTTGAGTGTGTCCTTTGAGTATGTCATTTCTAGAGGTGGTTGGGTGGTGCTCTGACGTGGCCTGAAGCTGGCCACTGGATGTATTGTTTTGGGGTCTCTTGGGAGGTGCAGGCCAAGGTTAGCTGCTGCTTGTGCTCTGCTCAGAGCCACGATGTGCAGATGGTTGTCATTTGTGCTGGGCTTGGAGGTGCCTGGGAGAGGCTAAGCTATGAGCTGAGGTTAGGTGCTGCTAGTGCTGTGTTTGGGGCTGCTTAGCTAGTTGGGGCATGGTGAAGCCAGCTTCTGCTTGTTTGGGGTTTGTGAACCTTTGTGAGATTTTAGGAAACTCTGAAGCATGAGCCGAGATAGACTGGTTATCTTATTTATTTATATTTTATTTTATTTATACTTTTATTGATTTCAGAGAGGAAGGAGGAGAGAGAGGGAAAGAGAGAGAGCGAGAGAGAGACAGAGAGAGAGAGGGAGAGAAACATCAATGATGAGATAGAATCATTGATCGGCTACCTGGGAATTGAGCCTGCAACCTGGGCATGTGCCTTTGACTGGAATTGAATCCTGGACCCTTCAGTCCGCAGGCCGACACTCTATCCACTGAGCCAAACCAGCTAGGGCAAGACAGACTGTTTATATGGAAAAGCTACTGGAAGCCACTTGGGTGGGTTGGCAAGTTGGGTGGGTCAAGGTAAGGAAATTACTATGTTGGGGTGAACAGTGTTAGCCAGGTTGATTGAGACTCAGATGTGGTGCCTGCCTGCACCTGTTGGGGAAGAGCCCAGCAAAGGAACAATGGCTTCTGCCAGTATTTCTTTTTTTTTTTTTTCCTTTTTAATTTGTCTGTATTTGCCATAACCTTTTAAAGCAGAATGTGACGAGAGCACTGCACTTCTATTCACAAAACTTGCTCTGAGTTACTTTCAAACGGCGTTACAACATGCCTAGGTAGCTTATATTTCTGCTATGCTACACAGTCGTTTTCTTTGGAGTCAAACCCTGTGGACAGTTACTACCATCGTATTGGTCAGCTTAGCACAGTGGTCGGCAAATTGCGGCTCGTGAGCCGCAGTTTGCCGCTCTGTTGACTAATGAGTTTGCCGACCACTGGCTTAGCATACTAACTTCTAGAGGCCATACATGCAGTTGATAACTACAAGGGATGTTAAGCTTAAAAAGTGGATCTTAGGGGATGAAGGTTATTTTAACCACGCATCTCAGAGCACTTTAGCAACAAAGATTTGGTCTCCTTAGGAATCTGCTTGAGAGAGAAACACTTCAGACCACAAAGCTGACAAACATTAGGCTACACGTATCTTACAACAAAGATAGCCCCGTTCTGTTAAAACAGGCCAACATAGAACTAGGAAAGAAAAACGAGCCCGGCTTCTGTGCCTGAAGTATCACAGTCTCATACACACTGAGGGGGAAAGAAACCCGGTCTTCCCTTTAAGTAGTTGCCATGCCATACATATTTTTAAAATGTTAACAAAAGTAAAGGAAAAAGTCCTTGAAAATATATTATCCAACTTCTGCCAGTATTTCTGTCTGGGAGAAAGCTACCTCTCCAGCCCTTGCCCCAAAGCCAGATGATTTAGTTGTTCCCTGTATGTCCCTGCTGCCTTTTGAGCTGCTGCCCCAGTGCTGGAGTTCTGAGGAAGCCAGTCCGAATATGTAAGTCTGTGCATGGGATTCCACAGCCCTCCGTCTCACTGCTGGTTTTCACAGCCGAAAGTTATGGGAACTTCTCTTCTTGGCCTGGGGAGTCCTGTGTGGGGCTTAGACCCCTCACTCCCCAGCGGGGACCTCTGGAGCTGAGATATCCCTTCAGATTTTTTATTGCCACACGTGGGTGTGGGACCAGCCTGTTCCACATCTCTGTCCCTCCTACCAGTTTCTGTCTGGCTTCTTCTGTATGTCCTTAGTTACAGGACTTCTGTTCAGTTAGATTTCAGGCTGTTCTCAATGATGGGTGTTCTGTAGTTTAGTTGTAATTTTGATGTGGTCATGGGAGGAGGTGAGTACAGCATTTACTTACTTGTACACCATCTTGACCAGAAGTCTACCTTGGCATTCTTAACAGGTCTAAGGAAGCCAGGGACAGGAGGAGGGGGATTTGTTTGGGGGTGAAGGAGGAAGGGAAACAGGTGAGTTCAGTGTCCATTCAGCAAGCATTTATGAATGTCTCCTCTGCTAGGTGCTGCTCAGGGATACACAGGTGAAGCAGACCTGTCTTTGAGGTCTGGTAGCTGGGATGAGTGAGGCTGTCCTTTGTAGAGCACTAATTTGTTGGGTGGACAGTAAAAGAAGGGGTCAAGCAAGACGTGACTTTGAGGAAAGTCTGCAGGACAGGCTGTTATGTGTATCACCTACTGAAAATAGGACAAAGGCTGAGGCCTCTAGAGGAATGGTCTTTTATCCTCAAAGGAGGTGGGACTTCAGAAAAGGCTTCATAGATACTGGGACACGGCAGGGCTTGGAGAAATTCTGCACCTTTAGCATCCTATTCCTGACTCACTTCCCTGTTTTCTTCTAGAACCTTTCAGCTGTTGGGGCATTGGTGGGTCTCAGTAATGCACGTCTCAGTTCTATCAAAACTCGGTAAGTCTTTAACCTTTTTTTTCTTCCCTCTAGAAGGATGTTTCCTTAGGCAGTGAGCTATACATCTGTCCATTACTGTCCACCATGGCGTCAAGAGGTTCGCTCCCAGGAGGCTGGGGAGTGTCATTCTTTCATGAACTCACTTGAGCTGAATCTTATCGGATTCCAGCCCCACCTGGGATTATGATGATCTCTGTTCCCTTTCCTTGCTGCCTGTACCTCACTCCAAGTCTTCTGAGTATTTCAGGATTTAGAAACCACAGTGATTGGAGGTGAAGTCTTGCTGTAGGTCTAGTCCATTGAGTGTGAAAGAGCAATAAATAGCTTTCTCTGAAGTCTAGCCTCCACCTTGTTATCACTCACTTCTTTCTTACAAGGTTTGAGGGCCTCTGTCTGCTGTCTTTGCTGGTTGGGGAGAGCTCTACAGAGATGTTCCAGCAGCACTGTGTCTCTTGGCTTCGGAGCATTCAGCAGGTCTTGCAGGTAAGGATTCAGCTGCTGCCCCGACTCTACCCCCTCCCCCCACCATCCCTTATTCTCCATTCTGGATGTGGTGTATTCTTTGTGGCTTGGACATTTAGTTCTGAGGACAGAATAATTAGCAGTTTTCTGATAGTAGGGAGGATAAGCTTCAAATGGAAGTCCTTTTAAGCTTTTTGATATTTTCATCTACTGAATTATTTTAATTCATCTGACCTTTCACACACTGTAATCTCTGACTGTTTCACTTCATTAGCTTGTCTAATGAGTGACATCTCTAAAGCTACTTTTTCCAGGTGTTTGATTTCTTTTTTCTTTTCTTTCTTTTTAAAATATATTTTATTGATTTTTTTACAGAGAGGAAGGGAGAGGGAGAGAGAGTTAGAAACATCAATCAGCTGCCTCCTGCACACTCCCTACTGGGGATGTGCCCGCAACCAAGGTACATGCCCTTGACCGGAATTGAACCTGGGATCCTTCAGTCCGCAGGCCGACACTCTATCCATTGACCCAAACCGGCTAGGGCTGATTTCTTTTTTCTTGCTCACTCCTTTCTTTCTCTTTCAACATTTTAATTTTTTTCTACTTTTACATCTTTGATGACATCTCCATTTACTTCTTCAACAGTCATTCTGAGCACATGTGGCAGGCTGTGTGCTAAGCTCTGGGAGACAGTGGTAAGATGGACGTGGACCCTGCTTCATGGTGCTTAGTCTTGCTCAGGGGCTGGGAAACTTTCTATGAAGTAAATGTTTATAGAGAGTAAATCTTTTATGTTTTGCGAACCACATATGGTTTCTGTTGCCTGTTGTTTTTTTCTTTGTTAGTTTGCCAACCCTTTAAAAATATAAAAATAATTTTTAGCTTGTGGACCATCAATCAGCTGCCTCCCACATGCCTCCCACTGGGGATTGAGCCTGCAACCTGGGCATGTGCCCTGACCCGGAATTGAACCTCGACCTCTTAGTTCATAGGTCGACACTCAACCACTGGGCTATGTTGGCTGGGTGGGCACATTTTTTTTATGCATTCCAGAGAGAGAGGAAGGGAAAGGGAGAAAGAAACACTGATATGAGAAACATTGATTAGTTGCCTCATGCATGCACCCACAGCCTGGGTATGTGTCCTGACTAGGAATGGAACCCACAACCCTTCAGTGTGTGGGACAGTGCTCTAACCACTGCACACACTGGCCAGGCCCAAGCCGTTTTTTCTTTCTTTTTTAAAAAAAAATATATTTTATTGATTTTTTACAGAGAGGAAGGGAGAAGGATAGAGAGTTAGAAACATCGATGAGAGAGAAACATTGATCAGCTGCCTCCTGCACACCCCCACTGGGGATGTGCCCACAACCAAGGTACATGCCCTTGACCGGAATCGAACCTGGGACCCTTGAGTCCGCAGGCTGATGCTCTATCCACTGAGCCAAACCGGTTAGGACCCAAACCGTTTTTTCTTCATGAGTTTAGGGTAGATTTGAACCAGCTTAGAGATGCAGTGATTTTGTTGGGGCTGAGATGTTTTTTTTAGGCTGAGAGTGCTCTTCCACTGAAGGGAGGTAGAATATGGGAGAATCAAGCTCTTGAACTCTTCTGGTTAGATCTTTCAGTTGTGGATTTGTTACTCTCCCCATCCCCCAAACAAATTCTTAGGACCCCAGATACCCCTAATACGAAAATGTAAACACATTCTTTCTATAGACAAATATGTTACTTTTGAATACTCCATGTCTCTAATGCACTCTATTCCTAGTGGATCTGATGGTAATGTTGACATTAACTGTGGTGTTTCTCAAAAGCCCCATGTTGTCATACCTTTCATTCCCCCTCCTCTTGGTGACCATGAAGGTGAGGTTGGAAGCATGGTGTGTTGTTGCTTTTTAGTCCCAGGACCCACCTGCCACGATGGATTTGGCTGTGGTTGTTCTGAGGGACCTGCTCCGATATGCAGCCCAGCTTCCTACACTCTTCCGGGACATCTCCATAAACCATCTCCCTGGCCTTCTCACTTCCCTGCTGGGCCTCAGACCAGAGGTGAGACACCTGCCCAGTCCCTCTGCCCTTTGGCCCCCTTTAATGCCTGCCTTACTCAGACCGCTTGGATTAAGGAATGTGATGGGAAGTGATTGGGGAATAGGATCAAAGAAGTGAGAAGAAGGAAGGGCCAAGAAAAAGTGTATGAGGAGGGACCTTGAGAGGTTGTGGGGTGGAGATGGGGGTCTATAGGGGCATTGGACTCTCATCTCTTCCTTACTTTTTTCCCCACAGTGTGAGCTCTCAGCACTGGAGGGAATGAAGGCATGTATGACCTATTTTCCTCGGGCTTGTGGGTCTCTCAAAGTAAGTATTCATGGAAATTCCTCTTCCCACCAACTTCAGCCTTGTAGCTCTCTTACCTCAGATGCTATTGCTGAGACTTCTAAGCACCTGTCTTCTGATTTTTCTATCATTGATCGCCATAGCTATAATTATACCACCTCTTAGCACTTCACATGCATTATCTCATTTAATCATCACAGATGAAGAAATTGAAATTAACTTGCCTAAGATCAATAGAGTTAGGAAACTAGATCTGATGCTAAAGCCCAGGCTCTTAGCCATGGGCTCCTTCCTCTTTCTGCCCTCCTCCTTTGAACCTCTAGAGTGCCCTGCCTTTTTTTCCTACCATTTGCTCTTACTTTGTTCCTAAAACTCTTGTAATTTCCTCCAGGAAGCCTTCCTGATTTATTACTTCCTTGTAACAACGTCGCCAACACGTTGTCTTATATTCCTGACTAAATTCCCTTAGTCACTTCCCTACTCTTTCCCCCATGACCCATACAAGATGTTGTACTGCTGAACCTTAGTAGGTCATACAGGTAGGAGGTATGTGGGTCAGGTGAGAGAGGAGGTCAGTGAAAAAGTTATCTTTGTTTTCAACGCTAACTTGAATGAATGAATGAATAAATTCTGCCAAAGCAGTAACAATTAAAGGCCCTTTGTAATTGACACATCTGTTGTTTGCAGTATAATTGGATGTCAACTAGTACCTAAGAACAAATAGGTGTTCTCCTGTACATTAAATGTTCTCTGTTTTATACTCATAGCTTGATAAACTATTGGGCATCTGACTCAGATGGAAGCACAAATTTATATAGAGAACTGGAATTAGCATCAGGTTTATAATTGTTTTGTATAACTGATGTGGTTAACTGTATCAGCCATCAGTACTATCAATTAAGGGGGAGTTTGCCATTCAAATTATCTTGAAAGTAAATTCACATGGTTCTATGACCAAATCAAGAAAGTAAAAGAAAGGGTAAGGAAACTGGTATTTATTAGGTACCCACAATGTGCCAGGCTCTCTGTCGAGTGTCTGAGATGTGTCGTCTCATTTTATTATTATAGTCATTGTGTGGAGTTGGTGTCACCAAACTAACCAAGAAACAGGCCCACAGGTGTTTAACTAACTTAACTCAAGGTTGGTATCAGATCTCTTTGCCTTTAAAGTGTGTTCTCCTCCCCGCCCCCCCACACACATACACACTTAAACTCCCTAGAAGCTTTTAAGAACATAGACAGGATTGGCAGGTAGGCTTCAACACTAACACCAGCTCTGATCAATTGTTAGTGGCTTAGAAGGATTGTGAGCCAGATGGGGAGCTCTGTGCACGCATGCTGTGATCTGGGGGTGGTGTCTGCAGTGGCTTTAGTAACTGGTTAGTAGTCCCCGAGCAGATGATGCTCCTCAGAGAACATGGAGTCCTGTCCTTGTTGATTCTTTATTTTCATGTGAATGCCACTAATGACAGGCAATAGACTCTTTGGGTAGGCAGGGCAAGACTTTTGTCAAGAAGGTATTTGGAGTAACTCATGGGTTTTACTAAAGCTTAGAAAAGTTTTGTGGTTTTTATTTTTATTTTTTACTAAAGTGTTATCAAGTTTAGTAAAAACTGCCTGCCTTCTGAAATGGTCTATAAATTATCAAATTACATGGGCTAGACAGATCTTTGTCCCTGACCCCTCACTGGTCAAAGTTTGTAAGGTGTTACTGCAAATATCTGCTTTGATTCAGCTCAGTTTGGGGTTGTCTGTATCTGCCTGCATTCCCCATGAAAGTGGGAGTATTGTTAACTTCAGGGTCAAGATTTGAATAGTCAGGGAGACTAGAATGCCAAGTGTTTTTCTCTGTTTGTGCCTCTTAATTTTCATTGTGAGTGGTCAGGAGCATTCATTTATAATTTATGATCTTTTGTCAGACACGTAGTTTTATTTATTTTTATTCTTTATTTAAAGTATTACATATGTATCTTTTCCCCCAATTGACCTTTCCCCGGCCACCCCAAACCCCCAGCACATGCCCTCACCCCCCTAGTGTCTGTATCCATTGGTTATGCTTATATGCATGCATATAAGTCCTTTGGTTGATCTCTTACAACTCCTCCCCCTCCCCTTCACCCGCCTCAACCCTGCCCTGCCTTCCCTCTGAAGTTTCAGAGGGGAAGGAAGAGGGAGAAAGAGATAGAAATATCAATGATCAGAGAGAATCATTGATTGGCTGCCTCTTGCACACCCCCTACTGAGGATCGAGCCTGCAACCTGGGCATGTGCCCTTGACCATAATAAAGCCCGTGACCTTTCAGTCCACAGGCTGACGCTATATCCACTCAGCCCAACCAGCTAGGGCCAGACACGTAGTTTTTCAAGTTATGGCCTGCATTTTGAGTATCCTTTCCAAACTAACAACACTTTCATATGTTGTTAACAGGATATGTATGCCTTTATGTCTTTAAGAATGACATGTCATCTGAAGAACTTCTCACTGTTGAGGATGTTGAGGATTTTGTCTTTGTTGCCAGCATGTCCGATAAGAATCTGTTTTGTACAGAGGCCCTAGGGGCAGTTTGTACTGAGAAAATCTTAGGAACGTACTTGCCATTTTGGAAAGTTTATCTGTTATCTGTCCCATCTTCCAGAAGCTCCCAGGGCAGTTGAAGTCTCCAAGCTCAGGGTTACTCCTCCTGAATGGTATATCTCAAGCATTCTGAGTCCATGAGGTTACTTCTGTAGAGGCTTTACCTCTTCTCGCCAAATCTGATAGTTATTCTTTGGAATCAGTGGGAGGCCTAACCCCACTCTTGAGAGATACCCTGGGCGTGCTTGCGCGCTTGCATGTCAAGTGAAATGTTTCAAGTGAGCCATTGCACAGGCCACCTGTGGTCAGAGCCCTGTCCTTGTACTCTGGCTTATTGCAGTCATATAAGCAGACTTTTGTTGGCCTCAGCCCAGCTTTTGGAGCCAGAGTCTCAGAAAAGTGTGAGCAGTAAGTTGGCCAGAAGGGCTGAGTGCCACTATAGTTGGGGCCCTGGCAGGTCTCTAAGAAATCTTATCCTGGGAGAAGCCGGTGAGTCAGGAGACCTGTGGATGGTTACTGTGTTTGGGTTGAAGTGCTCTGAGTCCTACCACATCTGAGATGAAAGTGCTGTCCAGGTCCCAACGGCAGTGGTTCCTGGTCTTTATCCTGGCGTCAGCTGTGACAGTGCTTGTCTCGTGGTCAGTGAGAATCATGAAGTGTAATGTGGGCAACTCAGTGGTTGCTGCCACAGGTCGGTGGGAGGGAGTCCTTGGAGGGCTGGTTTCCTAACCACACACTAACAGGCTTCTGCTCCTACTTTGCTCCCGTAAGTCCCCTGCCATGTGTCTGGTGCCCCTGCTGATTTGTCTTGAGATTTGTGTGTGTGATGTCCCATCCTCCCTTCCCCAAAGTCCATGCTTTCTAGGCTGGGACTTAAGGCCTCAGCCTCTTCTCCTTGGCATCTTCTGGGTCTGTAGCTCTCAGCAGTGTTTCCCCTCTCTGGTCTCCTGGGGATTCTCCCCTTTCTTTTAAACGCAGCTCAGCCCTGCCCTCCCTAGTCCTGCCTCCTAGGATCGGTCCCTCTGGATCCTCCCTCTGTCCCCCTCTCGATAGAGTGAATGCAATGCTACTGTGGGTTCAGGTGGTTGTTTTCCATATACTGGTCTTCCTGACTCACTCACATCCCATCTCATTTCTTTCTATAGGTCTCATTCAGTGTTCTTATCCCTTTTTATGCCGTGGACCCCTTCTTAAATTCATAAAATAAAATACATAGAATTTTAAGAGAAACCTATTCTGTTGAAATATATATTTAAAAAAAGTGTGATAGAGTAGTATGTGCTTCTTCATGAATATGTCAAACAACAAGATCTATCAGCAGGGCTAATATCTACTGAATTTCAAATTAGTGATACATGTGAATGGTATCTCAAGATACCCTGCTACAATTATAATGTGAAATGAAATGAGAGATTTTATTGGTGACAGCCAGAGGTACTGCTAATACTACTGTGGCTTTTTGTTTACATTTAAAGTGGAAATAAATATTACCTTTTACTTACATGTTAGTGAAAATGATACAATTCCCCCTGCCCCCATCAATTTCATAGGCCCCTTTGATTCTACCCCCAAGTAAATTGTGACCCAGGTAGAACACTTCTGTGCCAGCACCTTCACATAGCAGGCAGAGTAAATGTTTGCCAAGTGACAGGTTCCTGCTCTGAGATGTGCTGCCTCAGTTCTTCTTCAGAGGCCTCCCCTCCCTCTGACCTTGACCTCCCCTCATACCTCTAATTAGTGCCTTAACTCCCAGCTTGGACCACCGCTTCTTGTTTAAGCTGGTAGGGAGTTGGGTGTGGGGCTTGCTGCTTTTCAGCACTCTGTGACCTTTTGGCTTGAGGGAAAATTGGCAGAAGGGAGTACAATGTCTGTGGGGCACAGGCCAGACCCTTTACCCACCAGACAGGGAGGCTGAGGTTGAGAGTTGACTTTCAGGATGCCTTTCTACCATAAGAGCATGTCTGCTTCCAGGCATGATACCCTGTAGAATGCTTTGCTTCCTGTGTCTGCAGGAAAGAGAGAAGGCGAGGGCTTAGATTCTGCTGCTGGGAATGGACAGGGTGGATGTCTCTGGCCCTTGGAGCTGACTCACCAGCCTTTTCCTCTTTTCCACAACCCAGGGCAAGCTGGCCTCATTTTTCCTGTCTCGGGTGGATGCCTTGAGCCCTCAGCTGCAGCAGGTAAAGGAAAAGGAGGCAGATGAAAAGCGTGGGCATGAGTTGGAACTTCTCTTCTCATTCTTACATTTCTCTCTCTCTTTAAAAACATTTTTTTTATTCATTTCAGAGAGGAAGGGAGAGAGAGATAGAAACATCAGTGATGAGAGAGAATCATTGATTGACTGCCTCCTGCACCCCACTACTGGGTACTGAGCTGGGTCCCGGGCATGTGCCCTGACCGGGAATCGAACTATGACCTCATGGTTCATAGGTTGATGCTCAACCACTCAGCCATGCCAGCCGGGCAGCAACTCTCTTGGTACTGCTTGGACCATGTTCCCAATTCCCTCCCTCTCGGCATACTCGAGAGGCACAACATCTGTGTCCTTCTGCCCCATCGTCCCTTTTCTGTGTTCCCTAAGAGCTGTCTGTGATCTCCTTTTCTTGGCATTGGTGGCGCTGGGGGTGTCTGGCTGGGCTGGATCCCCATCTGACCAAGCTTCTGACCTTTCTTCTGCAGTTGGCGTGTGAGTGTTATTCCCGGCTGCCCTCTCTAGGGGCTGGCTTTTCCCAGGGCTTGAAGCACACTGAGAGCTGGGAGCAGGAGCTACACAGTCTGCTGGCCTCATTGCACAGTCTGCTAGGGGCTCTCTACGAGGGAGCAGAACCAGGTAGGGACCATGGCTAGTAGTCAGGGGCAGAGTGGTTGGGGAGCGTGGCAGCAGGGAACCAGGAGGGTGGCCCAGAGAGTGGGACCGTTGATTTCTAGGCAGAATGGTGGGTCATCCACCAGAAACGAAAAGGGAGGGGGTGGAAAGCCCTGGAGTGTGAAGCTGCTGTGTTTACGTCCAGCTCCTGTGCAGTATGAAGGCCCTGGGGTGGAGATGCTGTTTTCCCCCCCAGAAGATGCTGATGCGCATAACCTTTTCCGGCTTCGGCAAAGGTTTTCCGGTCTGGCCTGCTGCCTGGGGCTCATGCTCAGGTGAGTGAGTGCTGGAGGGGACATGGGCCTGGAGGGGGAGGGATTGATCTGGGGTGTCTTCTGCATCATGAGGAAGCAGCTTGAGGTGGGCCAGTCATGCTGGGGAACCTGTGCTGAGGATCTCCCTCTCTGATTCTCTCCAGCTCTGAGTTCGGGGCCCCCGTGTCCATCCCTGTGCAGGAAATCCTGGATTTCATCTGCCGAACCCTCAGCATCAGTGCCAAGAATATTGTAAGTGATGCTTGTCCTCCGTTCACAGTCCTTAGGACCCAGGGCAACCAGGAAAGTAGTGTGGGGTCTGAAGCTCCCCAAATGATATATCATCCCTGAGGTGGTCTGGCCAGCGCCTTAATTCTGTCCGAATGCCATTATTCCCTGTGCTTTTCCCAACACATGCACAGAATTGTTTCTCTGCCCTCGTGCGAGGACACCTGTAGCACATGCTTCGAGGGGAGGGCAAGCAAGGGGGCCAGCCAGACATTGCTGAGAGGGCAGACCTCCTCCCCTCATCCTTCCAGGCTCTGTTTTATAGGATGGGGGTTTGATCTTGTTGGGAGAGGCGGGCCGGGGTGGGTTCCTTACATGTGTGTCCATATGTATTTAGTCACACACATCTCCGTCTCCCTTTTCCCTGTCTCACTTTCCTGCTTCTTTTGCCAATTTCATTCTGCAGAGCTTGCTTGGAGATGGTCCCCTGCGGTTGTTGCTGCTGCCTTCTATCCACCTGGAAGCCTTGGACCTGCTCTCTGCGCTCATCCTTGCGTGAGTGGGACTAGGCAGAGTGTGAGGAAGGGACTGGGGACATACTGGGAATGGAGGTCACTGTTGTGTCTTCGCCCCCAGGTGTGGAGGTCGACTCTTGCGCTTTGGAGCCCTGATCAGCCGCCTGCTTCCCCAGGTCCTCAATGCCTGGAGCATTGGTAGGGATACTGTCTCTCTGGGCCAGGAGAAGCCTTACAGGTGACCATCAAGGATGGGGATCAAGAGGAGAGGGTGGTGAGGCCATGCAGGTGGGCTGGGAGCTGGTGGAGGAGAGGCGTTCATAAGCTGCCCTGCTCACTCCACAGTGCCATGCGGACCAAGGTGTACGCTGTGTTAGAGCTGTGGGTGCAGGTGTGTGGTGCCTCGGCAGGAGTGCTTCAGGCAGGAGCCTCAGGAGAGGCCCTGCTCACCCACCTGCTCAGTGACATCTCCCCGCCAGCTGATGCCCTGAAGGTGAGTGAGGCTCTGCCCACACTCTCCTGTGCCAGGGCTTTCATCCTGCACACCTGGTCCATGTGAGCCTCCTCATTCAACACCGTCTCCTCACTCTGTCCTGCCTTCCTGTGTGCCTGTGAGTGTGATTTATGTTCCCCTCCACCACCAGCTGCGCAGTCCCCGGGGGAGCCCTGACGGCGGTTTGCAGACGGGGAAGCCCAGTGCCCCCAAGAAGCTAAAGCTGGACATGGGGGAGGCTGCGGCCCCTCCCAGCCACCGAAAAGGGGATAGCAATGCCAACAGCGATGTGTGTGCAGCTGCGCTGAGAGGTGGGTGAGGCCTGTGCCCTGCACCTTCAGAGTGCTGGGATGGCTGGGGCCATAGCCCCAAACCAGGTGTTGGAGTAGAGGGTGTGGATAAATGCAGAACCAGCTAAAAAGCTTCAAGAGAGGCCAAAAGGAGCAGAAGCAGCCATGCAGCTCACAGGGCTGCGGCAAAATCTTGGATCTGTGAGGGGGGGTGGGGCAGGGGAGCATGTGAGTGTTGGGTCACTTATATTGTCCCCAGGGTCTCATTTATCTTGTTGCATATCCTCTGCACGTGCCAGGACAGCTGTAGCAAAGGGTGAATCCCTGCCTGTGGAGCTTACATTCCCTTCAGGCAGGCTGCTCAGCGGGGTTTCCTCCCAACACAAGGCTAATCTGGAAGCAGAAGTGTAGTCAATCACTGTGCAGTTAAGTGGGTGACTTTCCTTGGGGTTCCCTGTATTTCACTGCCTGTCACCCCACCCCATGTGAAGAGGAGAGCCAGTGCTTCTCAAATAGGTAAGTGCACATTGACAGCGCACCTACATTATCCCAGCCCTGTGTAGCACGATCCTCATTTTCTGGTGGAGAAACAAGCTCAGAGCAGTTAAGTGACTTGTCTGAACACGGGCTGCAGAAGCCCTTCTCTCAGTCCTGTTAGTAGCAGGTCTCTTACACCCTGTTCTTCTTCCCAGGCCTCAGCCGGACCATCCTCATGTGCGGGCCACTTATCAAGGAGGAGACTCACAGGGTTAGTGGAGCCTGGTCCCCATGGAGATTGGGGCGGGGCCACTGCCTGTCCATGTGAGGGGCTGTGCCCCTGGAGAGAGTCTATTGCAACTTGGATGGGGGCCCTGGAGAAGGGTTGGATCGTCTAGGAGGTGGTGTCCCTAGTTGTGCCCCGTGTCCTTTTCAGAGGCTGCATGATCTGGTCCTGCCCCTGGTCATGGGTGTCCAACAGGGCGAGGTCCTAGGCAGCTCCCCATATACCAGCGCCCGCTGCCGCCGGGAACTGTACCGTCTGCTGCTGGCTCTGCTGCTGGCGCCTTCTCCTCGCTGCCCACCTCCTCTCGCCTGTGCCCTGCAAGCCTTCTCCCTGGGCCAGAGGGAAGACAACCTTGAGGTAACTGCAGACGGGCCGAGTCCATCTCTTTGGTTTGAGGGTTCTCTTGTTTCTGATGCTGGCAGGCTCTCCTCTCTGGTACCATAAAACCCTCTATTCCTGATGCTCACACTTGCTTCCTCTTCCTACCTCAGGTCTCTTCTTTCTGCTCGGAAGCACTGGTGACCTGTGCTGCTTTGACCCATCCCCGGGTTCCTCCTCTGCAGTCCATGGGCCCCACCTGCCCCACACCTGCTCCAGTTCCTCCTCCTGAGGCCCCGTCTCCGTTCAGGGCCCCACCCTTTCATCCCCCGGGCCCCATGCCCTCAGCAGGCCCCATGCCCTCAGCTGGCCCTGTGCCCTCGGTGGGTCCCTTGCCCTCCGCAGGCCCAGTGCCCCCGTCAGGCCCAGTGCCTCCAGCACGTCCTGGACCTCCAGCCACAGCCAACCACTTAGGCCTCTCTGTCCCAGGCCTGGTGTCTGTACCTCCGCGGCTCCTTCCTGGCCCTGAGAACCACCGGGCAGGGTCAAATGAGGACCCCATCCTTGCTTCTAGTGGCACTCCCCCACCTGTGATACCCCCAGATGAAACTTTTGGGGGGAGAGTACCCAGGCCAGCCTTTGTCCACTATGATAAGGAGGAGGCGTCTGATGTAGAGATCTCCTTGGAAAGCGACTCTGATGACAGTGTGGTGATCGTGCCTGAGGGGCTGCCGCCCCTGCCACTCCCACCGCCCTCAGGCACCACCCCACCCCCTGTTGCCCCAGCTGGGCCACCAGCAGCCTCCCCTCCTCTACCAGCCAAGGAGGAGCCTGAAGAGCTTCCTACAGTCCCGGGCCCTCTCCCTCCACCTCCACCCCCTCCTGTTCCTGGCCCTGTGACACTCCAACCACCACAGTTGGTGCCTGAAGGAACTCCTAGTGGGGGAGGACCCCCAGCCCTGGAAGAAGATTTGACAGTTATTAATATCAACAGCAGTGATGAGGAGGAGGAGGAGGAGGAAGAGGAGGAAGAGGAAGAGGAGGAAGAGGAGGAGGAGGAAGATTTTGAGGAAGAAGAAGAGGATGAAGAAGAGTATTTTGAAGAGGAGGAAGAGGAGGAAGAGTTTGAGGAGGAATTTGAGGAAGAGGAGGGTGAATTAGAGGAGGAAGAAGAAGAGGAGGAGGAGGAGGAGGAGGAAGAGTTGGAAGAGGTGGAAGAGTTGGAGTTTGGCTCAGCAGGAGGGGAGGTAGAAGAAGGAGGACCTCCATCCACCAGCGTGCCTCCAGCTCTGCCTCCCCCCGAGTCCCCCAAGGTGCAGCCTGAGACAGAGCCAGAGCCTGGGCTACTGTTAGAAGTGGAGGAGCCGGGGGCCGAGGAGGAGCGTGGGGCTGAGACTGCACCCACACTGGCCCCTGAGGTGCTTCCCTCCCAGGAGGAGCTGGAGAAGGAAGGGGGAAGCCCCCCAGCGGGGCCACCTCCCGAGGAGCTAGTGGAAGAGGAGCCCTGTGCTCCTCCGCCAGCCCTGCTGGACGAGGGGACTGAGGGTGGGGATGATGAGTTACGTCCCCCACCAGAGACATCTGCACCTGAAGAAATTGAGACGGAGGCGGCCCCTCTGCAAGAAAAGGTGAGTGGGCCTGGCTGGGAGGGCATCTCTGTGTGGGGAAGGTGGGGGGGAGGGGGGAGGTGTGCCAGGGGAAGGGGGTTGCAGCTGCTTGAGTTAGGGAAGGGCTTTGTATGAGTGTGAGACTGTTTTGAATCTTACGTCTTTGTCCCTCAAAGGAGCAGGATGACACAGCTGCCATGCTGGCTGACTTCATTGATTGTCCCCCTGATGACGAGAAGCCACCACCTGTCACAGAGCCTGATTCCTAGCCGTCTCCTACATCCCCCACTCGTTTCCAATAAAGTAATGTGCTTTGACATTGACTGCTGCCTCTGCCTTTTGCCACAACTGTGTACCCCGCCCCCTGCCTGTGTCAGCACCTCCCTGGCAGGAATTTAACAAGTTCACCCCAGTCCTTCTTACTCATTCTTGAGATTTGGACATTCCTGGCCAGTATCTGATCCCTTTAAGCAGTTCTACATATTCTAGGCTGTGCTGGGGTGCATGTGTGAGC
The DNA here is from genome assembly GCF_963455305.1 of Plecotus auritus. Taxonomy (NCBI): domain Eukaryota; kingdom Metazoa; phylum Chordata; class Mammalia; order Chiroptera; family Vespertilionidae; genus Plecotus; species Plecotus auritus. The sequence goes on from NC_137774.1 coordinate 43,190,574, forward strand.
ATGAACCTAGAGTTGTAGACGTGAGGGTATTGAAATCTATGGACTGGAGGCAGGTGCTTCATGATTCTTTCACTCACTCAAGTCTATTGAAGGGTGAACATAAGGAAAGGACCTTGGAAATGCAGAAAAGGGAGTGACTTCCCAACTGCGTGTATTCTGAGGAGTGATGTTTGAACTAATTTTGGGAAACTTAGGGGTTTGAAAATTTCCCTCAACTTGTTTTTTCAAAAATTTCAAGCATGTAGAAAAGTTAGAAGAATACACACACACACACACACACACACACACACACATTTCATCCATTAGAGCCAGAAAGAAAATAAATTTAGTTTACTGAATTCTCTATACTTAAACATTCATACCATTTAATGACAAAATTAGGAAGACAAAGCCAAAATAAAATAAATCTACTCTGCTTGTTGCATTCTTTCTTTGAAGTATTTAATATTTTAGTCTATTTCTGTAAACAGAAAGGTACCCATGCTTACTGATTTACCCAATACACCTATTACTGCTTTTAATTTAGAATCATTCAAGAGTTTTCTACAGGGCATTTTCTTTTATAATCATTTTCTAGACTTTACTCTCATGTAAAATACTTGGGATTTGAAAAGAATTCTGGAGTTCCTCAGCTCTACCCAGCCGATGGACTGCCTGGTTACACCCAGGCTGGAGTCATGGTTGTCTGCAGCCACAGAGCCTCAGGTTTTCCCATGCTTCCTTGACAATCTGATGTGAGATTGCCTGGCAAAGAATCAAGAGCCTTGGGAAGACGTAGAGTCTAATGAGCCTTGAAAGCTCTTTATAATCAGCTGGCCCTCGAAGCCCACTGAAAAGCTGCAGGAGGGTCAAGGGGTAATCAAATGACAAATTGTCACTCCAACCGCTTCAAGGAGCACTTTTTAAACCCACCAGACACGTTTCTACATACACCGGACTATGGAAGCCAGGTTTCTGCTCTAGTTGGAGTTTTCCTACATTTTTGGATTCTGAAGAATTTGATTTTGTCTCAAAGTTGACCCAGCAATATTCATATAGTCCTAAAAGTTTAATGTCATTAAGTTGAATTTTTCCCAGTAATTAAAACAATACCTATGCGTCTTTGATTGGCACTTGATTGTTTTCCTTTAAATGTATGATGATTGCCTGGCTGGCGTGGCTCAGTGGTTGAGGTTGACCTATGAACCAAGAGGTCACGGTTCACTTCCCAGTCAGGGCACATGCCGGGGTTGTGAGCTCCATCCCCAGTGTAGGGTGTGCAGGAGGCAGCTGATCAATGATTCTCTCTCATTGATGTTTCTATCTCTCCCTCTCCCTTCCTCTCTGAAATAAATAAAAATACATTTAAAAATGATGATTTTTATTTTTTATGTTTATTTTCTTTAGTTCTTAAAATGTTGGAATTCTTTTTGTTTTATTTTTTTAAATAAATCTTTATTGTTCATATTATTACAGTTGTTCCTCTTTTTTCCCCCATAGCTCCCCTCCACTCAGTTCCCACGCCACTCTCTGCCCTTGCCCTCCCCCCCCCCCCCGCACTGTCTTCATCCATAGGTGTATGATTTTTGTCCAGTCTCTTCCCACACCTCTTACACTCCTTTCCCCCCGAGAATTGTCAGTCCACTCCCTTTCTATGCCCCTGATTCTATTATATTCACCAATTTATACTGTTCATCAGATTTTTTTGTTCACTTGATTTTTAGATTCACTTGTTGATAGATATGTATTTGTTGTTCATAATTTTTATCTTTACCTTTTTCTTCTTCTTCCTCTACTTAAAGAATACCTTTCAGCATTTCATATAATACTGGTTTGGTGGTGATGAAATCCTTTAGCTTTTTCTTATCTGTGAAGCTCTTTATCTGCCCTTCAATTCTGAATGATAGCTTTGCTGGGTAGAGTAATCTTGGTTGTAGGTTCTTGCTATTCATCACATTGAAAATTTCTTGCCACTCCCGTCTGGCCTGCATAGTTTCTGTTGAGAAATCAGCTGACAGTCGTATGGGTGCTCCCTTGTAGGTAATTAACTGTTTTTCTCTTGCTGCTTTTAAGATTCTCTATCTTTTGCTCTTGGCATCTTATTTTTTAAAAATTTATTTTTAATAAATCTTTATTGTTCAGATTATTACAGGTGTTCCTCTTTTTTCCCCCCCATCGCTCCCCTCCACCTGATTTCCCACCCCACCCCATGCCCTCACCCCCTGCCACTGTCTTCATCCATAGGTGTAAGATTTTTGTCCAATCTCTTCCCGCATCCCTCACACCCCTTTCCCCCTGAGAATTGTCAGTCCACTCCCTTTCTATGTCCCTGATTCCATTATATTCACCAGTCCATTCTGTTCTTCAGATTTTTTATTCACTTGATTTTTAGATTCACTTGTTGGTAGGTATGTATTTGATGTCATTTTGTTGTTCATAACTTTTATCTTTACCTTTTTCTTCCTCTTCTTTTTTTTTTTTAAATAAGTCTTTATTCAGATTATTACAATTGTTTCTCCTTTTCCCCCCCATAACTCCCCTCCACCCGGTTCCCACCCCACCTTCTGCCCTTACCTCCCCCCCACTGTCCTCATCCATGGGTGTATGATTTTTGTCCAGTCTCTTCCTGAACCCCCCATACCCCTTTCCCCCTGAGAATTATCAGTCCACTCCCTTTCTATGCCCCTGATTCTATTATATTCACCAGATTATTCTGTTCCTCAGGTTTTTAATTCACTTGATTTTTAGGTTCACTTGTTGATAGATATGTATTTGTTGTTCATAATTTTTCTCTTTACTTTTTCCTTCTTCCTCTTCTTTAAGAATACCTTTCAGCATTTCATATAATACTGGTTTGGTGGTGATGAAATCCTTTAGCTTTTTCTTGTCTGTGAAGCTCTTTATCTGCCCTTCAATTCTGAATGATAGCTTTGCTGGGTAGAGTAATCTTGGTTGTAGGTTCTTGCTATTCATCACATTGAAAATTTCTTGCCACTCCCGTCTGGCCTGCATAGTTTCTGTTGAGAAATCAGCTGACAGTCGTATGGGTGCTCCCTTGTAGGTAATTAACTGTTTTTCTCTTGCTGCTTTTAAGATTCTCTCTTTGTCTTTTGCTCTTGGTATTTTAATTATGATGTGTCTTGGTGTGGTCCTCTTTGGATTCCTCTTGTATGGGGTTCTGTGCTCTTCCTGAACTTGTAAGTCTATTTCTTTCACCAGGGGGGGGGAAGTTTTTGGTCATTATTTCTTCAAATAGGTTATCAGTATCTTGCTCTCTCTCTTCTTCTGGCACCCCCATAATTCTGATGTTGGTACGCTTGAAGTTGTCCCAGAGGCTTCTTACACTATCTTCAACTTTTTGGATTTTTTTTTTTCTTTTTGCTTTTTCGGTTGAATGTTTTTTGCTTCTTTGTATTTCAATTCTTTGACTTGATTCTTGTGTTCCTCTAGTCTGTTTTTGGGTCTCTGTATAATATTTTTTATTTCAGTCAGTGTATGTTTAATTTCTAGTTGGTCCTTTTTCATATCTTTGAGGATCTCATTATATTTATTGGCCTTTTCTAGGATATTCTTGAAAAGCCTTATAACCGTGGTTTTGAATTCTATATCCAGTCGTTTGTTTTCCTCCATTTCTTTCGTTTGTGATCTGTTTCTTTGATGCCGCATTTTCACTGCTTCCCTGAGTTGGTAGGGTAAATTTGTGTGCTAGGTTTCCTATATGGCCCAGTGGGTCGGCCTCCCCAGTTATCTGAGGTGGACACTCTTGGTGCACCCCTTTGTGGACTGTGTGTACAGCCTTGTAATGAAGTCTTGATTGTTGTTGGTATCACTGGGAGGAATTGACCTCCAGGCCAGTTGGCTGTAGAATCAGCTGTGTATATGCTGGGAGAAGTTCGGTGTTGGAGACAGCCTTATAGGATTAGACTTGCCAAATTGCAATAGCCTCTGTGCTCAGCTTGGATGGGGTGGAGTCTCAGGGCGGAGCAGACAGTCTTGGCTTCCGGTCAGCCTTGCCCTTGCGCACACTCATAGACCTCTGCCTTTCCCAGCTCCCGAGTCTCCTCCCGAGAGTCCAGACTCCCCCCACAAGAGCGTGGGTCCCCAGGGGCTCTCCTGGAACTGGGGTTCATTGCAGTCAGAACTGGGGCTCAGTGTAGTCAGGAGCCTCTGACTCCCTTCCACTAGGGAAAGCCTTGGCAACCTCCGCAGCCTTTGTGCGCACTGGCACGCGTGCTCCTTCAGACCTCTGCCTTCCCCGGCTCCCGAGTCTCCGCCGGAGAGTCCAGACTCCCCCCATAAGAGCGTGGGTCCCCAGAGGCTCGCCCGGAACTGGGGTTCAGTGCAGTCAGAACTGAGGTTCAGTGCGGTCGGGGGCTTCCTTCCCCCTTCCACCAGAGAAAGTCAGCGAGGCTCTCAGCCGCCCTTCCTCTCTGCGCGCACAAAGACCCTTTGCCATACCTCCAATTCTCTGTGAGCTTTTCTCTTTCCTTCTAGTTGTAGAATTTTCACTCAGCCGCTTTCCTTTGCTTCTGGATGGTGTCCGTTCTGTCTTTTAGTTGTAGTTTTGAAATTGTTGTGCGAGGCAGCAGTTTAGGTGCTTACCTATGCCGCCATCTTGGTTTCTCCTCTTCTTCCTCTTCTTAAAGAATACCCTTCAGCATTTCATGTAATCCTGGTTTGGTGGTGATGAACTCCTTTAGCTTTTTCTTGTCTGTGAAGCTCTTTATCTGATCTTCAACTCTGAATGATAGCTTTGCTGGGTAGAGTAATCTTGGTTGTAGGTTCTTGCTGTTCATCACTTTGAATATTTCTTGCCACTCCCGTCTGGCCTGCATAGTTTCTGCTGAGAAATCAACTGACAGTCGTATGGGTACTCCCTTGTAGGTAACTAACTGTTTTTCTCTTGCTGCTTTCAAGATTCTCTCTTTGTCTTTTGCCCTTGGCATTTTAATTATGATGTGTCTTGGTGTGGTCCTCTTTGGATTCCTCTTGTATGGGGTTCTGTGCTCTTCCTGAACCTGTAAGTCTATTTCTTTCACCAGGTAGGGAAAGTTTTCTGTCATTATTTCTTCTAATAGGTTTTCAATATTTTGCTCTCTGTCTTCTTCTGGTACCCCAAAAATTCGGATGTTGGTACGCTTAAAGTTGTCCCAGAGGCTCCTTACACTATCTTCATATTTTTGGATTCTTTTTTCTTTTTGTTTTTCTGGTTGGGTGTTTTTTGTTTCCTCATATTTCTGATCTTTGGTTTGATTCTTGGGGTACATTGATCTACAGTTGAGTTTCTGTATATTCTTTATTTTAGACAGTGTGTGCTTAATTTCTGACTGGTACTTTTCTGTTTTTTTGGCATTCTCATTAAGATCCTTAAAGGTCTCACTAAGTTCCTCAGAGGTTTTTAGAAGATTCCTGAGTAACCTTATAAATGTGGTTCTGAACTCTATGTTGTCCAACAGTTTACTTTCCTCCATTTCTTTCATTCATGACATGTTTCTTTGTCTCCACATTTTGCTGCTTCCTTGTGTTGATGGAGTGGCTTTGTGTGGTAGATGACCTATAGGGGCCAGTAGCTCAGCCTGCCCAATCACCTGAGGTGGATGCTCTTGGTACACCCTTTTGTGGGCTGAGTGCAAAGTCTTGGTGTAGTTAAGCCTTGATTGCTGTTGGTACACTGGGAGGAATTGACCTCCAGGCCAATTGGCTGTGAGGACCCGCTGTGTCTATAATGGAAGAACTGCTGTGCAGGAGACACGCTTATGGTTCAGGACTTGTTTCAGTGGGGCTTTGGTGCTCACTGAGTCTGCCTCTTGAATGTGTCACTTATGGATGTGAGGAGTTGAAATCTGGTGTCTCACACTGACCACTAGGTACACTGGCTTCTGGTTCTCCAATGGGGTGCAGGTCAGCTACTGTCTGAGGCCACCCAGCAGGAGCTACAGCGAGAACTACAGTTTTCTCCTCTTTGCTTGGGGTTTGGAGATTTTGGAGCTGTCTGACCCGGGCTGCAAGTTTGCTAGGTTAAGCTGCGATAGGGCAGACCATTCATATATTAAAGCCGCAGCTTGGAGCTTGGGTGGGTTTGTAGGTTGTGCGGGGCAGGGTCTCAGGGCATCACTAGGCTAGGGCGTGGCAAACAGCTATGGCTGCCAGTAAGCCGGCTCTGTGTCTCCGACCGTGTCCCTGCGTCTCGCGCCCCAGCGCAGTAAACAATTATTCCTGCACGCAGCTTTACAAGCAAGCCACCCTCACTTTCCGACCCGATGGCAGACAGTCCAGCTTCTCCCTGTAGGAGTTTGGGTCCCCCGTGTCTCCCCAGAAACCGGAGTTTGGAGTAATCGGGAGCTTGTCTCCCTTCGGGTTGAAAAAAGCAGTGTTCTCCGTCTCCCGCCACCAGCCTGATTTGCATGCCTCCATACCTCAGCTTTTCAGCGCTTGTGCACGTCTCAGTGTTCTTTTCTCTTTCCTTCTAGTTGTAGAACTTCCACTCAGCCAGCTTTCCCGTGGTTCTGGGTGATAGACGTTTTGTCTTTTAGTTGTAGTTTTGAAATTGTTGTGCGAGGCAGCAGTTTAGGTGTTTGCCTACACTGCCATCTTGGATCCTACTCTGCTCTTGGCATTTTAATTATGATGTGTCTTGGTGTGATCCTCTTGGGATTTCTTTTGTTTGGCGTTCTCTGGACTTCCTGGACTTGTAAGTCTATTTCTTTCACCAGGTGGGGGAAGTTTTCGGTCATTATTTCTTCAAATAGGTTTTCAGTATCTTGCTCTCTCTCTTCTTCTGGCACCCCCATAATTCTGATGTTGTTACACTTGAAGTTGTCCCAGAGGCTCCTTACACTATCTTCAAATTTTTGGATTCTTTTTTCCTTTCCAGTTGGGTGTTTTTTGCTTCCTCATATTTCAAATCTTTGACTTGATTATTGCGATCCTCTAGTCTGCTGTTGGATCTCTGTATATTATTCTTTATTTCAGTCAGTGTATGCTTAATTTCTAATTGGTCCTTTTTTATATCCTCGAGGGTCTCACTAAATTTATCGGTGGTTTCTAGAAAATTCTTGAAAAACCTTATAACTGTGGTTTTGAACTCTATATCTAGTCATTTGCTTTCCTCCATTTCTGTCATTTGTGACCTGTTTCTTTGTCTCTGCATTTTGGTTGCTTCCCTGAGTTGATAGAGTGGCTTTGTGTGCTAGGTGTCCTAGCAGGGCCCAGTGGCTCAGCCTCCCCAATTACCTGAGGTGGACTTTCTTGGTGCACCCCTTTGTGGGTTGTGTGCACAGTCTTGTTGTAGTTAAGCCTTGATTGTTGTTGGTATCCCTGGGAGGAATTTTCCTCCCGGCCATTTGGCTGTGAGAATCAGCTGTGTCTACGATGGGAGAACTTCTGTCCTGGAGACACCCTTATGGGGCAAGACTTGCTTCAGTGGGGCTTTGGTGCTCACAGAGTCTTCCCCCTGAGTGTGTCCCTTATAGATCTGAGGAGCTGTAATCTGGATGGTCCCACTCTGACCATTGGGTACACTGGCTCTTGGATCTCTAAGGAGTTGCTAATTTAGCCTCTGCCTGAGGCCACCCAGGAGGGGCTACAGAGAGATCTGAAGATTGCTCTTCTTTGTTTGGGGTTTGGAGGTGCCCAGATGAGGCCCAGCTGTGAAGCAATGCAAGCTGCTATGGGGCCTTGGGCCTTCTTTTGGATGTTCTGGGTCTCTCTGACTCAGCTGCAGTTTGTTAGGTAATTTTAGATTGCAAAGGGCCAAGCCATTCATATGCAAAAGCCTCTGTGCACAGCTTGGGTGGGGCGGGGTCTCAGGGGATCAACAGGGTGGAGCAAACAGCAATGGCTGATCCTCAGCCCTGCCCTTAGAGGCACCCGGGTCTCAGTGTCCTGGGGCAATCACTGCAAGCACCTCTGAGAGAAAGCTGTCTTCGAGTTCCGCCCGATGCCATACAGTCCAGTTTCTCCCTGTATGAGTCTGGGTCCCCAGAGTCTCTCCCGGAACTGGAGTTCAGAGCAGTCGGGAGGTTGTGTCTCCCTCCTGTTTGAGAAAGACAACCGTGTACTCAGTTGCCAGCCCTTTCTGCGTGCACGCCTCCGTACCTCTGCACTTTACTTCCGCACCTCCTCTGAGTCTCAGTGTGCTTTTCTCTTTCCTTCTAGTTGTAAAATTTCCACTTAGCCAGCCTTCCTGTGGTTCTGGATGATGTCCGTTTTGTCTTTTAGTTGTAGTTTTGAAGTGGTTGTGCAAGGCAGCAATTTCAGGTGTTTACCTATGCCACCATCTTGGTTTCTCTCAATGATTTTTAAATTAGGTTGTCTTCTGTAATAAAATACAGGTTCAGATCATTTTCTTTTCACAATCTCTGTACCTCTTTTTTTAAATCAAGAGACCCAATTATTAGGTATCAGCTTTAAGTCTCAGCTTAACATTCTATAGTTAAATAGTTAACTTTCTTTTGATTTAGAAAGATTTTGAACTAAAAATAGCCTGAATTTCAAACAAAAAATGTATTTTCTAACCATAAAAATTAAGAGCAGGAAGGTGTTGCCCTGGCTGGTGTGGCTCAGTTGACTGAGAGGTTGCTGGCTCCATTCCTGGTCAGGGCACATGCCTGGGTTATGGGCTCAAATCCCCATTAGTGGGTGTGTAGGAGAAAGCCAATTCATGCTTCTCTCTCATTGAAGGTTCTCTCTCTCATGTCTTCTCTCTCTCTAAAATCAATAAAAACATATTAAAATTATTTTATTTTAATTATTTTACATTTTTATTTTAAAAATTGATATTTAAAAATTTACATTTAAGTTGGTTAACGTTGATTTTCAGCTTAAGCATTTCTCTTTCTTCTTTCTCCTTATTTTGTATTTTCATGTTATTTTTGCTTCTTTCATTAAGTTTTACATTTCTGTGATATAGTGTCTTAGGAAATTGAAATAAAGCCCAGGGTGACACCATATATGAACAGTAGTACAATCAGGAAGAATACCTTCATATTCTTGTTCATAAATGTTTCTATTTTGGAATATATTAAAGGAATCTACTAACAAAGGTTGGCTTGGCAGATGATTTAACCACAGTATTATATAACACACAAATTGCTCCACAAGATAGCAACTTGGCTTGAAGAAGCCTGTAACTATTGTGTCCTGCAGGGGTGCCTAACCTAGAATTCAAGGCTGAAATTGTATGCAATATTTTAAGCGTCAGTTTGTGTGTGTATATGTATGTGTGTTTGTGACTTTGGGTGTGTGTGGCCCAATAAGTATTAATCAGATTGTAAAATCTGATTGTCTGTGACTCTCCAAACCTTAAGATTTCCTGAAACCTCAGTTTTCTGCCTCTGTATAATCATACAGAAAAATATTTAATTTCCCCTGCATTTTAAATGTTTCACTGAATAAATAAATTATCCTGCCCTTTAACCGATAGAGGCAAAACATTATTTTGGTTATTGAAATGCACTAGCACTGTCGGCTTTGACAGTCTCTGCTCAAATAAAGACTAGTACTACTTCATTTTCAAGCCATTCAACACCACCTAAGTCAAATTTTCTTTTTTCAAAAAGAGGGGGAAGGTGTCAATAACTGTGCTGTAATTATTTATTAATTCATCTGTTTATTCATTTATTTATTTTGTGTCTACTGTATATGTACCTTGGGAGTCTGCTGAAACCTTCTGGCCACTTGTATTTTATGTTGTAATTCCATGACCATCCCCCAGATTCCAAGGTTTGGATATGCTCAAAGTTCTTCTCAAGATTTCTTTAAAAACCTGTGTACTTAAGAGTCTGAATGTACCCTCTTAAGTAATTCCCTATGAGGAATTCACACAGCTGCCAAAAGAAGAAAATCTTCACCTCTTTGTCCTGTTACATCCTCTCCTGAAAAAATAGTTTTTCTCACAACAAGATTACTACACAAATTTTTCACCGGAGAGGTAGGTGAGAAGACAGAACACAGTATTTACCTATGACCCCTGGACCTTATTGGACTCAGCCCAATACTCCTCTTCTTTTCCCCTAAAGAGCTGTACAGAACTCTTCTCCAAGGCTCATTTTTGGGTATTATTTCCTGGATCTCCATGGTTGTTTAGAAATGGGTTAAATTTTTTCAATTCTTCTCCATGATGTCTCCTCTGCAAAATCTACATTACTCCTGTCAGTATATATCTCTGATGGTGAAATATTTGTTCATGTTGGATGGAGGCTGGGAAAAAATATCAGTTGAGGGTGACTTGGAGAACAGAGGACTAAGAAATCCACTCCCCACCACCATATTGGGTTTGCTAGAGGCCCACCTATATGTTGACATCCACAAAGTAGAATGCCATTAGTTGGACAGATGTGGTTTGACCCCCATATGCCTGTGCCTATATAGTTATGTGTCTTATAAGGCAAGGGGCCTATCCTCTCTGTCAACCCTTTTTGATACAAGGACTGGGTTAGTACGTATCTCCAGGCCTTCCTCTCCTTGGCTTCTGAAGGTTTGTTCCAATTATCAATTGGGATAATGAATCATCCCAAAACTTAGTGACTTAAACATTAACAATCATTTTAGTGACTTAAAACATTAACTTAAACATGAACTTAGTGACTTAAAACATTAACTATCATTTATTGTTATCTTACAGTTCTGGTGGCTCACCTATTATTCTCCCTTAGGGAATCTCTCGTGGTTGTAGTCAGACAGTGGCTGAGGCAGGAGACATCTCAAAGGCTTCTACATTCACCATGTCTGGTGGTCGATATTGCCTGTTGACTGGCATCTCAAGTGTGGGCTGTTGGCCGGAACATCTATGTGTGGCCTCTTCATGTGGCTTGGGTTTCCTCACTGCATGGTGGCTAGGTTCTAAGAGCAAGTAGCCCAAGATAACATGGTGCAAGGAAGAGCATGACATTTAACCTAGCCTTGGAAGTCACATTGCATCACTGCCATTGTAGTCTATTGGTTCAGGTGGTCACAGAAGTCCAGACAAGATACAAGACGGGAGAATCTAGATTCCACCATTTGATGAGAGTAGTGTCAGTATTACAAAAGAGCATGTGGGATGTTAAATATTATTGTGGAAATATTTGGAAAACACAATCTGTCCCAGTCCATGTTTTGATCAGAAGTCACATCCCTCCCACATGCAAAGTACACTCAACCCTTTTCCCAAGGTACATTCCATATGGCATCAGTAAAAAATCCAGGATCTCATCCAGATGTGGATGAGGTTTCTTGGGTGTGGTTTCTCAGGCATAGCTAATGAGATTTGGTTTAGTTCTACTGCCCGTGAATTCACTGTGGCTCTTGGATTTATCCTCTAGGCCAGCAGTCGCCAACCTTTCGGACCTCACAGACCACCAGTGGTCCGCGGACCATGGGCTGGGAACCGCTGCTCTAGGCTCTTTCTCTTCTAAACCATCCTTTCCTTTCAATAAACTGTAGCCCATGTTTATAGGTAACTAGTTCCTTAGCCTTATTCTTTTAAAAAATTTATTTTATTTTATTCCCCTGTTGGCCATAGCTTGAGCCCTACACTTCCCTTCCCTTTCACCTCAAAGGGAGGTCCTTTGTATGTAGCCACATAGTCATCATTAGTGTAAAGACCAGGCTGGATCTGCTTCCAGATGAGCTATCTGGCCAGGGCCAATATATATATATATATATATATATATATATATATATATATATATATATATATACACACACACACACACACACACACACACACACACACACACACACACACCTTGTGGGTATTGTAGGCATCAATTATAATACAACCCGTTAGACAAAAATCTGTATATAAATTTCTTTGCAATAACCCCTTCTCTAGCTTGGACTCCTTGTCCTGAAATTCTGAAATGCCCTGTTGTTCTAATAGAGAAATTTTTCTGGATATACCTCTGAGATTCTTACAAAGCCTTTGTTTGAAGTACCACCTTAAATCTTTCTGAGGTTTTAAAAAATAATTTTATAGTTATACCTTTCACTTAATTTTCAGACTATGCTTTCCTTAAAATGCCCTGCATTTGACTCTGCCCAGAAACCATTTCTAAATTTTGGCATTGTTAGTCATTTGGAGTGACTAAGATAAGAAACAACTTTATTGATCTCAGCAAGTCCTGGATCGTGCATATGTAACATTTCATCTTTATCTCTTTTCTTTTGCATTTTATCATAGGCAGCAAGAAGTCAGGTGATACTTTCAATATTTTGCCTAGAAATCTCCTAGATCACTGAGTTTATTAGATACATTTCCCGCTTTTCTTGTTACTGCAGGGGACAAAGTTTCCACTATCACATAACAGTACTAGAGACATAACACCTGCATGTGTAATTCTTTTTCTTCAGTTTCCAAGAACACTTTTCTATTTTCCTTTAAGCCCTCACCAGGAACTTTTTTTAAAAAAAGGGATTTGCAATCCCATTGCATCTTTTAAAAAAATATGTATTTTATTGATTTTTTACAGAGAGAAGGAAGAGGGATAGAGAGTTAGAAACATCGATGAGAGAGAAACATTGATCAGCTGCCTCCTGCACATCCCCTACTGGGGATGTGCCCACAACCAAGGTACATGCCCTTGACTGGAATCAAACCTGGGAACCTTCAGTCTGCAGGCCAGCGCTCTATCCACGGAACCTAACTGGTTAGGGCCCCAACAACTTTCTTGAAGCACTTGAGGCCTTCACGAACTTCCTGCTTAAGGCCCTTTAGGCTTCTGACCAACCCCTGGTCCTAACACCAATGCCACATGATTTTGCTTTCAGCAGCACCCCACTCTTGGTGTTGAAATCTATTCTGGGTACCTAGTAAATCACTAGCAGTAGGAGGTCTAAAATGTTGACAGTATTTTATTATTATCTCTAATGGTTCTGGGGGTTACCTGGGTGAAGTGGTTCTCATTTGGGATCTCTCATTATAGTCAGGTTGTGACTGGAACTGGAGTCATTCTTGCAGGCTTCATTACTCACACATCCAGTGGTTGATGCTGGTTATCAGCTGAAACACCTACATGTGGCCTCACCATGTAGCTTGGGCTTCCTCACAGCATGGTGGCTGGGTTACAAGAGAATAGGTGGAAGGGAGTGTATGATATTTTTATGACCTAGCCTTGGAGGTCACAGATATCATTTCTGTTGTACTCTCTTGGTTGAGGCAGACACAAGGGTCCACTTAAGAGGGAGGAGATTGAACATAGAGTGGGTCACTCAAGGGGAGGAAAGTCAACGAGGCAGCTATGCTTTGAAACTACAGTGTGCTAGGTGGGCTCTGATGGCTTTCTCAATTTAAGCCATGGGTTGTGAAAGAATTCACATAGAAGAGTCACTGAACCAAAAAGGTTTATTCACTTTGTAAGGGAGGACAGGGGCCGAGAGCTATAGAGAGCTAACGGCCCTATCTCTGTGAGGGACTGAGGTTTAAAGGTTAAGGTGGGGCCCTTGCCGGTTTGGCTCAGTGGATAGAGCGTGGGCCTGTGGACTGAAGGGTCCCAGGTTTAATTCCAATCAAGGGCACTACCTGGGTTTCGGGTTCGATCCCCCAATAAGGGGCGTGGAGGAGGCAGCCAATCAATGGTTCCCTCTCATCATTGATGTTTCTGTCTTTCTCTCCCTCCCCCTTCCTCTCTGAAATCAATAAAAATAAACCCAAAAATGGTTAGGGTGGGGACTCTGGGGTGGAGCTGGCATCAGTGGGGTCCAGACGTACAACATGTTCTGTTCCTCAGATAGGGTGTGGCCATATTTAGAACAGACTTAGAGTTGGGTTGGGTGAGTAGTGGAAATTTATGTGGGTAAGTAGGTCTATGGTCTTAGATGGGTCATGGGGCAGGGTCTGCACTGTGTCACAATGTCCAAGGGAAACTTTGAATCACAGATGCCATCCTTGCTAAGTCAACACCAAAGGGCAGCTGTGTACCTTGCTTATGTGACACTCAAAGCAGATCGTTTTTAACACCCTTAAATCAATGTTAGTAATCACAAATAAAAAATAGTAATTATAATAATCATGGCTAGAAAACAATGAGACAGGGAACATTTTCTTTTATTTAAGCTTTGTCTACATAATCATGCCAGTAAATTTCAAAAATTAAAAGTTAAAAAATTATAATAAGAAAAGCTATGGATTCATACTTTGAATTCTCTTAAAAATTTATTCATTTCTTTCTTGAAATTTGATTCTTTTTTCAATGTAAATGCTTATTTTCTTACATTGTGTTGTTGCACAGTTAATGACCTTCTCCACATTTTCTGTGCTCAATCTTCAAGCAACAATTTAAAGCTTGGTGCTTTGCTGTGTATTGTTTAAGGCTGATTACAGCTGTTTGCAAGTATTTTATGTCTGATGAATTGCACTTAAAACTTCACAGCAGAAATCAAAAAGATAACTAAGAACAGAAAAACTGCATACACAGAGAGCAGGACCTGAGATGTTTCTCTTGTGTTTGCATTTAAACAAAAATCAAAGTATACTTCAGAAATTGAGATTAAATTTAAAAAAATTGTCTTTGATGTTTGAATGGCTTAAAAATGAGGACTCCATCCACCTTGGGCTGGACCCAAAGCTGTATCCAAAGTGACTGGAATTACTGTGAGCTGTCAGTGAACTTGCTCTTGCAGTGAACATGCTTAGTGATGTCAGGGGCTAACTGCACAACAGGAAATTGTCAAAATTAACTTTCAAGTAGAATACAATGTTTGTTGAAAAGAAATAATAAAAATCCTAGGTTTACACATATATATATTTTTCAAAATAACAACTTGAGATGTAGGTCACATACTATGAAATTCACCCTTAAAAAAAAAATTGTTTTTTAAAGTATGTTTGCAGAGTCATGCAACCTTCACCACTATTTATTTTCAGGACATTTTGCCATCCACAAAAGAAACCCCCTGCAGACACACCTCAGGGATATTGTGGGTTTGGTTGCAGACCAAGGTGAAGGATCTTGCCTTCAATTTGTGGAAAATGAAACATTTGTGAAGCACAATAAAGTGAAGTGCAGTAAGATGAGCTATGCCTGTCCATGGGGTTTCTCCTCATTCACTCTTCATTCTCCCTTCCCCTCAAACCTTGGAAACATGAGTCTATTTTTCTTTTTTTTATGGATTTATCTATTCTGGACATTTCATATAAGTGGAATCACACAATATGTGGCCTTTTGTGTCTGGCTTCTTTCACTTAACATGATGTTTTCAACATTCATCCATTGTAAACGCATATTTTTGAAATTCAACAATGACTTCTGGTAAGCCCAATACAGCCTATCTTTCCCACTGATTATAATGGAAAATTCTGGACAAATACAAACTGCAACTAACTACCTGAGGAGTCTGTAAAATTAATAATGGCATGCAGATTGAGAGGGAAGCCAGAACTTGAAAGTCAGCTCTGCCGATGACTAAGCTATTGACATTATCAGACAAAGACTTTAAACAGATGTTATGACTGTTCTTTGGTAAAGGCCTTGAATGGAGAAATAGATGTTCTTGGCTGAATAGAGACTATAAACAAGAATTATGAAAATTTTAGAACTGAAAAATATAATATCTGAAAAATTCACTGGAATAGCTCAACAGTGGAATGGAGGTGACAGGAAAGAGGCAACAAATAATTGGACATTTTCCAATCTGGTAAACATAGAGAAAAAATAAACAATAAATAGAGCCTCAGTGTTCTGTGGGATAATAACAAAAGTTCTAACATTCATGCCATTGAAGTCCCAGAAGAGAGGGGAGAATACTTTGGATGCAAAAAACATATTCTGCAGAGAATCTCACAGAACTCAGAGAAATATTTGGCTTACTAGATAGTTGGTTTGTTATAAAGGATATAACTCAGGAACAGCCAGATGGAAGAGATGCATAGGACAAGGTAGGGGAAAAGGGTGTAATTTTCGATGCCCTCTCCAGGCACCACTCTTCTTCATTTCCCTGTGTTCACAAACCTGGAGGCTCTCTAAACCCAGCCCTTGATTATACATAGGTGGGATTGATTAAATCATTAGCCATTGGTGACTGAGCCAACTTGGGGCCCCTCTGCCCTCCCCAGAGGTCTGGGAGTGGGGCTGTAAATTCCAACCTTCTCATCAGTTGGGCTCCTTTAGCAACCAGCTTCCATTCTTAGGTGAACTAGGGGCTTTCCAAAACCCACCTCATTAACATAATAAAATACACTTTTCTTGCTCTTATCATTTGAGAAATTCCTAGGGTTTTCTGAACTCTGCCTGAAATGGGGAGGAAGACCAAATGTATATTTCTTATTAAAAACCACAATATCAACCCTAGCTCATTTGGCTCAGTGGATAGAGCATCAGCCTGTGGACTGAAGGGTCCTGGTTTGATTCTGGTCAAGGCACATGTGAGGGTTGTGCGCTCGATCCCCAATAGGGGTGTGGAGGAGGCAGCCGATCAATGATTCTCTCTCACCATTGATGTTTATGTTTCTATGTCTCTCTGCCTCTCCCTTCCTCTCTGAAATAAATAAAAATATATTTAAAAAAAATCACAATATCAGATGGATGAATCGGAGGGAAGGGAGATGAGCAAGATGGTACAGACTCAGGGTACCAGGAGGAAAGTCTGTTACTACTACTAAGATAGGATGCTGGAAATTACTATTATGGACAAGGCTACCCAACGAAGTCTCATTGAATCTGCATGACTCACAATTTGCTACTTAACTATGGTCTCTAAGGCAAAATGGAAATCTATCACCCTCACAAAGCCACGGCTGAGGAGATGACCAAGTACACAGTGATGACTACATAAAATTCTTGCACTCCATCCTCCCAGATAACATGTCTGAGTACAGCAGGCAGCTGTAGAGATTCAGTGTTGGTGAGGATGGTCCAGTGCTTGATGGCCTGTTTGAGTTCTGCCAGTTATCTGTTGGTGGCTCTGTGGAAAGTGCTGTGAAACTTACTAGTACCAGTAATAAGCAGCAGATGGATATAATTGTGAATTGGGCTAGGGGCCTGCACATTCAAGTGGAGTTCATCTTGGGAATGCAAGGATGGTTATACACTTGAAAGTCAATCAATACAATTTACCATCTTAGCAGCTAAGGAAAAAAATCATATGATCATCTTACTATGTGAAGAAAAAAACATGTGACATCCCTTTATCATTTGGCTCAGTGGATAGAGTGTTGGCCTGTGGACAAGTGTCCGGGTTCAATTCTGTGAAAGGCACAAACCTTGGTTGCGGTCTTCTCCCCAGGCCTCGGCCCTGGTCGGACTCATGCAGGAGGCAACCAATCAGTGTCTCTCACATCGATGTGTCTCTCTGTCTTTCCCTCTCTCTTCAACTCTCCCTAAAAGTCCTACTATGAGTAGGAGGGAACTTCCTCAAACTGATGAAATTGAAAACCTACAACTAACACCATACTTAGTTATGAAATACCATATGCTTTCCCCTAGCAAGCACAAGGGAACGTTGTCCATTCTTAGTGCTCCTATTCAGGATCATATTAGAAGTCCTAGCTAGTGCAGAAATGGAAGAAAATGAACAAAAATCAAATGAAGACATGAGAAAATGCTCAGTATAATTAGTCATTAGCAAAATGTGAATTAAAGCCACAATGACATACACCTATTAGAATGGCCAAAAAGACCCCACAAATCTCTCCCAAGTGACAATATCAAGAACTGACGAGGATGCAGAGCAACTGGTATGCTCAGACATTGCTAGTGAGAGACAGAATCTACAAAAGGACAATGGCCAGAATCATATGAAAATACAGAATTCTGACCTACAGCCTCTGGAGCAAGTAGCAGAGAAGCCAAACCACACCTCTGCAGCAACCATTCCAGGAAGCCACACCTCAACCTCTGCAGCAATTGACCCCCAACAGTTCGCACTTAGTCAGTAACTGCCAAGTTCCCTAATTTTTGCCCCTGTTTCCAATTTAGGACCAACCAGAGAAAGTCAAAAGGGCTTCCCCAACCAATCACATAGGACACCCTGCTTCTGGTTAGCTTGCAAGTGATGGTGGCTGACTCCCTTGCTATGTAGCAAACTCTGAGTAAACAGCCTCTGTTTGTCATCATTTGGGTGATCTTTGTTTATTTTCACATATGAATGGTGGGAATTCAAAATGGCACAACCACTATAGAATACTGTTTGGCAGTTTCTTATAAAGTTAAACATACACTTTGCATATGATTCAGCGATCCTACTCCTAGATATTTACCCAAGAGAAATGAATATTTATGTTCACACAGCAACCTGTGTGCAAATCTTCATAGTAGCTTTATTTGTAATCACCAGAAAAATATAAGCACCCTAATGTCTTTCAACTTGATAATGGAATCCTGTTCTAGCAGAAGGAACAGAGTGTAGACTAATCAAGTTCAAGCATATCAAATATGCTTCCTGAAAAGCTCTACTCTCTTAAGGAATGGGGTGTCTAGAGGCTGGTAAACACCAGATATTGAGGTCTCCTGCCACCAGTTATTTCACCAGAGAATTTCTTGGGTGGAGTACCTCTAAGTTTATGTAATGATGTTGATATAGGTTACCAATGCAACATCCAACTGGAGATTGTGTATCCATTCCCGCAGGCTGTACAACTGGTTTCAGTGTAGTCACACAGCTTCCTGTTGTCTTTGCAGTGGATTTCCTAGGACCATAGAAGCTTTTGTGGGATTAGCATCAATACCCTGACATACATTATCCAAAATTGGGCAGGCTTACATGTCTGACTTCCCTTTTCTTTCTTTCCTTTATTAATATTAATTAGCTAATAACAACAATAATAAAACTACCTCACTTAGATGCCCTACTTGATTTACCTACTATTGACTTTTTTTTCGTGCTTAAGGCCACAAGCAAGTGAACAATGGAATATTTTGTTATATAGTGTTAGTCAAGGTGAGTCACAGATTCTGAGAAAGGTGCCTTTCCCCAGAGTTTATAGCAGTTGAACTACCAATTAAAACAAGAACAAACTTTCCAATAGGTTAAGAACAGGTAACCCCGGAGCACTTGGCTCCTCCAGAGGTCAGGTGTCTATTAAGACCCAGTCTCGCCCAGCTGACATGGCTCAGTGATTGCGCTTTGACCTATAAACCAGGAGGTCATAGTTTGATTCCTGGTCAGGGTACGTGCTGGGGTTGTGGGCTCGATGCCTGGTGGTGGTGGTGGTGGTGGTGCGGGGGGGCGTGCAGGAGGCAGCTGATCACTGATCCTCTGTTATCATTGATGTTTCTCTCTCTCTCTCCCTTCCTAAAAAAAAAAAAACAAAACACTTGGTCTTATGCTGCCTTTAATCAGAGGACTGCACAGGGTGGAGCCTGGAGAGGAACCTGCTGGGTTTAGATTTTGCCCCTACCTGGCCAACTAAATGTCCTTCAGTAAGACACTTAAGTTCTGGGTCTCAATCTCCTCACTTGAAAGGATGAGTATTTTATGGATGGTAGGCAGAAGTCACAGGGAATCCTCCCTGCAGCATGAAATATCTTTTATTTCCCTTTTGGGCCTTAAAGAGTTGCTAACTTTCAATTCATGACTGAGAACGAACAGGATAGGTGCTCTAGATGCCCAGTTGGGGATTTCTCTTCCATGCTCTCTGGTCCTGGGTGGTGCAGCGCCAGCCTGGCTCCAGGTTCCCAGCGACTGTGGGGAGGGAGCTGAGGTTGCCCAAGACAGGATCTGGGCTGCCTGTACCTCTGGAGGACCAAGCACAGGCCCTGGGGTGGCAGAGGTCGTCAAGTCCTCAGACACCTCCATGTGGTGACAGGCAGAGAGTAGACTGGGCCTGCTGAGCATGCCCAGGATGGGTGGGCATGGAGGGCCCAGGCTAGTGCGACCCATGATGGTTTGATCTTCACCTTGATCTTCACCGAGTAGGAGGACTCAGCTAGGCTTTGCTGGAGAGCAAGGGAGGTCTATTTGTATTTTTTAAATGTTCAATTTATTAAACATATATCTATGAATAGAACTTTAATAAATAAATTTTAATATTTAAACTGATTGCAAACGTTATCAATTTCCTTAAACAATATCAACTGCAATTACAAATTTAATATGATAATTATTTGAATACTCTTTAAACACTACACAAAACAAAAACAAACACAATAGTTACAAACATTATAAACATATATGTATTGTCATTACACTTAAATTTATTTTAAGACACCAACACCATAGACTTAATTAATTCCTTCATTGTTTTCTACTTGCTATTGTGTTTCTCTGGGAAGAAGATACTTTTTTAAGGTTGTTCAAATACGTCTTTTGATGTTTTCTTGATGTTACTGAAAAGTTGTTAGACTCCCTGCACCCCCAAAAAATATTGCCTCAGAACCTCATGTACACCTGGCTACAGAATTGGGCTTCTTAGCAGGTTGATCTATGCTTTGAGCTCTCAAGCTTGTTGTATCTCCCAAGGAGCTATCTTTGTTCCAGTTAAACTTATCCTGTTACCCTAATAAGTCTTTTAATGTTTGTATCTTCCACTAAATTTGTAGTTTCTGCATCTATAATGATGTATGCCTTTGGCTTCACTTGGGCAGAGTTATGGAGCCCCTTGTTCTGTCATTATGATATAGTTAGCATTACTTTAAAATTATGCATGTGCTAGTAATGTCATACGGTTAAGGGGCCATCTAATAGATTTGTCTCCTGGGAGAGAGGATTGTGTTTGCACATTTGTGCCCATCTTTAGGACATTTGGCGCACCCAGCATCTCAGAACCCTCTTTCTCCTTGATCATGGAGTATGAGCAATGCTGGTTAACTAGTTGAACTTCCTTTCTACCTGGTTATCATGTGTATGTAGCCACATGTACTGATCTTGGAACACTTCCTATTTTTTTTTCTGGGACTATTTATCTCACACACAGTTTTCTGTTTTCATTTTTTTCCATTGACCAGTGAAAATGAGCACATATCTGTTCATATATGTACTTAGCAGAAACACATACTCATAATTAGTAATATTCACTTTTCTATAAAACTTGAAAAACTTAAAAAAATCCTCTCTTTGCCATATCTACTGTGAGGATGAAGACCATTCTCAGCTATCATTCTGTGGACATCCCAGAAAATGTGGACATCACTCTGAAGGGACACACTTTGTGGAGAAATAGAAAGGAACTGGCCACATGATCTGTATTCATGTACAGTACATGATCAAGGGTATTACACTGGGCTTCCCTTACAAGATGAGGTCTGTGTACACTCACTTCCCCATCAACGTGGTTATTCAGGAGAATGGTTCTCTTGTTGAAATTAGAAATTTCTTGGGCAAAAAATACACCTGCAGTGTTCAGAAAAAGTCAGGCGTTGCTTGTTCAGTATCTCAAGCCCAGAAAGATGAGCTGATTCTTGAAGGAAATGACATTGAATTTGTATCAAACTCAGCTGCTTTGATTCAGCAAGGCACAACAGTTAAAACAAGGGTATCAGAAAGTTTTTAGATGGCATCTATGTTTCTGAAAAAGGAACAGTTCAGCAGGCTGATGAATGTTTAAGATCTAAGTTGTCTAACTATACAAACACCAAGATGCTGAATGATTTGTCACACTTATTTGCGATATTTAAAGATGCAATGAAAGCCTCACATTAAATTTAAATAAAAACACACGTAAAAAATCCTAATATAATCATTCTTATACTTTTTGGGTAACAGTTTACAGTAACTTTACTTTGTAATATTATCATGAAGTTAGGCCTTTTACAAACTAATTGTAACAGACACTCTTGGTGCCTAGCTCCCAGTCTCTTATCCTTTCTTGCTTATTGGTGGGGTCCCAAATATGTTTGTGTCTTCATCTTTCCTCATGTAATTCAGGGATAAATCCTGGCAAGGTTAGGATGCTCATGGTGATTTAATTTCCTTTGCCTCTTTGAAGGGTCTGGGTTTGGTGTTCAGTTTTGGCCAAAGATAGGTAAGGGGCAGCTGCTGGATGGTTTCTGGGAAAGCTTCCCCTGCTCTTAAAAAGAGAGGCACAGGAGGAAATGGCTCTTCTTTTCCAAATGGATGTTGCTATGTACTTATGGGATTATTGAGGTGGTAGCAGGCATTTTGCTGAGGAGGTAATTTATTGAGGAGCTAACTCATGAAGGATGGAAAGACAGAAAAACAAACAAATCCTGGCTTCCTTGTTTTTAAACTTAATTTTTATATTTATTTATTAATTTATTTTTAGAAAGAGGGGAAGGGAGAAGGATAGAGAGATTAGCTGCATCCTGCATGGTCACTACTGGGAATTGAGCTGGCAACCTGGGCATGTGCCAGACCGGGAATCGAACAGGGGACCTCTTGGTTCATGGGTTGACACTCAACCACTGAGCTATACCAACCAGGCAAACCTTGGCTTCTTGATGATGCTGTTGAGCCACGGAGCAAACAACCCTAGAGGCAATCTATCCTATGGGCTGCTTCTTTTCTGCAATAATAACTTTTCCTTATTGTTTGAACCATTATGAAATGATTTTTTTTTGGTTAACTGCAACTAATTAACCAATTGATTTTTGGGTTATTAACAGATACATTTATCTATTTCAAGTAACCCTATTTATTATTTAGTCTTTGCTTCTCAAAAAGTCACAACATAGCCAGTGGGGGCGCCTCAAATTGGACATCTTGCCCTATCAGAACTGTTTGTGACTTCCTTGAGAGCAAAGAACTTACAGGCATGTGTGCATAACCCATGGACAGGCAATAGTGCGGTGAAGGCCTGGGGAGGGGCTAGGAGTGGGGTGGAGGGGATCAATGGGGGAAAAAGGAACATCTGTAATACTTTCAATAATAAAGGTAAATGAAAAAAAAAAAAACAAACAGTTTGAATTTTCATCCTGTAGGGAACAGAGAGGCTGGGACTTGTAAGCTAGAAAGGAATGAGCCCTAGAGCCTTGCACAGGGAACAGACACAAGCGTTCCCACTTGGTGAAATTAATTTGGTGGCCTGAATGTACCTTCCTCAAATGCAGACCAGGCCTCCTTGCTTCTTCATCCACCCCTACAACCTTAAGCATGACCACTGGCAGGGGTGAACCAACCTGGGAGGCCAGCAAGTGTGTGTGTGTGTGTGTGTGTGTGTGTGTGTGTGTGTGTGTCTATGTGTTTAGATGGAGGGGACTTCCCAGCCACACTCCACCTGCCTGCTGGGCTAGGTGTCAAATTCTTCTTCGTGCATATTTTCGGCCCAAATTGTCTCTGCTTCCTCATTCTGTCCTCCTCCCACAAAGATAAGGGTCTGCACCCAAAACTGCCTAAGCCCCGCCTTCCTGAGCTGGGGCCAAGTTCTGGGCTGCCCAGAGCGTGTGGCCAGGCCTGGTTGATTGGAGGCCTGCCATCCATCCACACCCTGCAATTCTGCAATTTCAAAACAAGGCTTTAGGGGGGCGGGGTCTTGAGCCCTTTTATTAGGCACCTCCACTCTTCTTCCCCCTCAGAAGGCACGAAACATCTCTGTGGAAGATGGGTGTCTACAGCATCCGTGTGTCCACTGGGTCCTCGCTCTTCGCGGGCACTACCAACCAGGTGCAGCTGTGGCTGGTGGGCCAGCACGGGGAAGCCGCGCTCCGGGAGCGCTTTCGGCCTGTGCTGGGCAAGGTGAGCTGGCGGGAGCTGGCCCCCAGTCCGGAGGACGTCACACACCTGGGAAGAGACGCGCGCTGGGCGGAGCGTGGCACACAGAGAGCGGCGTCTGGCTTTTTTGGGATAGAGAGTATGCTCCTTCATGCCCATCTTGAGCTCTCTCTTTTTGCAGATTGGCTGCGTGTCTCTGGTTCACTCTATTTTATTTCGAGAGAGAGAGAGAGAGAGAGAGAGAGAGAGAGAGAGAGAGAGAGAGAGAGAGAGAGAGAGATTTTGTTCCACTTACTTATGTGTGGTTGAGTCTTGTATGTGTCCTGACCGGGGGTGAACCTGCTGGAACTTTGGGGTGTCAGGTCACGCTCTAACCTACTGAGCTACCTGGCCAGGGAAATTTCCTCCATTTGGAAACTGTTTCAAACCTCTTCCACCGAGGCGGGGCCTGGGGTTGGGTTGGGGGCGGGGGGGGGGGGGGGAGGAGGAGCAGAGAAACTAAGAGCTGAATTTCCTGATCCCTTCCCCGCTCTCATCACATCTACCTGGTTCGCCCCGGGCTCCTGTTCCTTTTTCTTTCCCAGTTCCCATCTCCACATTTCCGTCGCCCACCCAGCTCTTTCCAGGATCTCCAGATCCGGATGTCTGTCTCGCGGATGCCTCAAAGGAACATGCCCAAGCGAGGTCCTCCCCTTTCCCACCCCCCACACCTCTCCGATTGCCTTCCCAGAGGTGTCACGCGAGCGTCCCGCTCTGTTCGCGTCCAACCAAGAACCAAGCGCTGTTAATTCTGCCTCCTGGACATCTCCGGCTTCCGGGTCCGGATGCCGACCCACCCCCGACCACCAGGGTCCCCGGGAACCTAGGCCACCTTCAGCCTCTTCCCCCGCCCGGGCCGCTTCCTCTCCTGCCCTTCCAAGCCCTTCTGCAGCCAGATATATTTCTTCCAAATACATGCCCAGCCGCATACGCCCCTCCCCACAAACATTTGAATGGCTTCTGCTGGTTCTCAGGACCAAATTCTTGGCTTACCCTTGGAGACTTTTCACGATCTAGTCATGCTCATCTCCCACGCGCTCTGTGCTGGGCTCAGCCTCCGCGCTCTCGCTTCCTCTCCTTGGCACGCATTTCTCCAACCTTTCCCTCTCTCTCACTTTCCCTGGTTAACCCCTTCACACCTAGAGGTCTCTGCTCACACCCAGCAGAGGGGGCGCCGGGGTCTCTGGGCTGTAAGTGCCCAGTCAACAGTGTATCTCCCCGCTCAACGGTGCGCTCGCCCGCGGCGGTGCCCAGCGCCCAGCTCAGCGCTTGGTTGGATCAATGACTACGAGGAGGAAAGAGGAGGAAATAGGGCAGGAAGGAGTTCATCTTCCCTCCTCCGCCTCACCCCCGCCTGAAGAACTCCACGACCCATAATGGGGACGTGGGAACACCTGGTCGGGGCGCCCCCCCTTCTCTGTTTGGCTCCTTTTGCGGGGCTTTCGCAGAGGCCCAGCGGAAGGGCCTGGGTGGGGATCTGGGCTCAGTCTCAGTCCCCCCTTCCTGCGATCACCTTGGATGCTTGAGCCTCTTGTGTCGCCTGTAGGAGACGGAGTTCCGGGAGGACGTGACGGGGTCCCTAGGGCCGCTGCTTTTTGTGAAAATGCGCAAAAAGCAATTACTACAGGATGACGCCTGGTTCTGCAACTGGATCTCCGTGCAGGGCCCTGGGGCCGGGGGGGACGAGTTCAGGTTCCCATGCTACCGCTGGGTGGAGGGCAGTGGCATCCTGAGCCTCCCCGAGGGCACAGGTGAGCGCAGGGTGGGGTGTGAGGAGGTCTCTGGGGACCAAGAGAAGCTGGGGGTGGGGGAGAGGAGAAGAGGGAACAGGGTGTGAGGGCGGGAACTGGAGGGCTGGGTCTTTTTTCCTTTTGGAAGAGGTGGATTGCTGGAGTTGGCACGCAGGCTGGGGAGGGGCGTGATGCTGAAGGGTCACCCCTCCTGCGCAAGGGTGGGCTGAGAAGGTACCCCTGACAGGGACAGGGAGGAGGCTCTCGGGAGAAGCCTCATTGTCCATGCCCTTGTCCTTTCCTTCCTTCCTCCTCTAGGCCGCATGTTGGTAGAGGACCCTCAAGGCCTGTTCAAGAAACACAGGGAGGAGGAGCTGGAAGAGAGAAGGAAGCTGTACAGGTTAGCCTAACCCTGCCCCTGACCCCTCCTGACCTGGCAGAGTCCTGGCCCTTCCTGGCATCAATGCCTGATTTCATTTCTGCACCACAGATGGGGTAACTGGAAGGATGGGTTAATCCTGAATGTGGCTGCGGCCAATTTAGGTGACCTCCCGCTAGATGAGAGGTTTCTGGAGGACAAGAGAATTGACTTTGAGACTTCACTGGCCAAGGGGTGAGAACAGTTCCGGTGGAGGAGAGGGAGGTATCTTGATCCAGGGGCTCCTATGCACTGAACAGGGCAGGATTAGCCCAAGGGGGGTGCTTATAGTTATAATGTGTGATTTTGAGACTAACTTTCAAATGCTTCACCTATCCTTACCTGAAGGCTGGCCAAAATAGCTGTCAAAGACTCTCTAAATGTTCTTGTTCGCTGGAATGATCTGGATGACTTCAACAGGATCTTTTGGTGTGACCACAGCAAGCTGGCTGGTCAGTATCCCAATCCCAGTACTTCTCCCAGGACCCTTACCACCCAATCTAGGGAACCAGGGCTGGGAGACCTGAGTTCAGGGTCCCTCTGGTGGGCTGGGGGCAAGAGGGAATGGTTTGGTGGGGGTTAGAAGAACCAGGATATCAGATCTCACAACCTGCTCCACAACTGCCACCCTCAGAGAAGGTGCGGGACTCCTGGAAGGAGGATGCCTTCTTTGGGTACCAGTTTCTCAATGGCGCCAACCCCATGCTGCTAAGGCGCTCCAGTCGCCTTCCTGCCCGCCTAGTGTTCCCTTCTGGGATGGAGGAGGTGCAGGCCCAGCTGGAGCAGGAGCTGCAGGTATGGACATAGTGGCCCAAAGGAGGCCACGCAGTGTAATGGGAGTGTGGTCTGTGTTTATGCTGCTCCGGGCCTCACTATGAGCCCAATTTGCCCCCAGATGCAAGAGGGGATTCTACAGGGGAAATCTTGAGTGATCCTGGAGGTGTGCAACCACATGGCCTTCCTTCTCAACTGAGAAAAGCATATTGTGGAGGAAGAGTGTGTGATGGGTGATAGATGCAATCAAAATGAAGAAATAACTGGACCTTGGTGCTAAGGATTTGGGGGAGTGTGTAGTAAGAGAATTAGATCAGAGGTGGGCTTATTAATCAGGAGTCAACATGGATCAATTAATGGGTTGGCCAGAGAAACTTCCTGGATTATAGGGTGAGACAGACTTGGGTTTGAACCCTGGCTGAGCTGTTTATAAACTGTGTGACTTCAGGCAAGTTATCTATCTTATTTTATCATGTTTCCTTTTTTTTTTTTTAAACCTGGAGTTAATTCAAGTGCTTGTAAGACTTATGTGAAGCAATAGCATGTGATTCATTACCTGTTACAAAGTAGGTGATGGAGATAAGTTAGTTTCCTTTTTGTTCTTCTTCCTTTGAGGAGTCAGGGTGGGAAGTAGATGCTTTATACTGATAGCCCTCTCCCTCTGCCCCCATCCAGGGAGGCACGCTGTTTGAAGCTGACTTCTCCCTGCTGGATGGGATCAAGGCTAATGTCATCCTATGTAGCCAGCAATACCTGGCTGCCCCTCTGGTCATGCTGAAACTGCAGCCTGATGGGAAACTCTTGCCCATGGTCATCCAGGTGAGAGGACCCAGGATTTCTGCTCCCCCGTGGTTGGCCCTCTCAGCTCAGCCCTTCACCCAAATTCATTGAGGATTCACTTGTGCTAAAGCACTGTAGGTGGTAGTAAAGGAGGCATTGGGCAAAGGCAGAAAGGTGCGGTCTAGCTGGAGAGAGAGACTGGGAAAATCTAAATATGCTCCAGTACTGAGGAAGCACCTGAGGATGGAGATAGTGTGGGAGGGGTCATGGGAGGTGGGGTGGGCATGAGCCGTGGCAAAGGAGCAGTACCTCTTCCCAGGGGAAGATGGGTTGGGCAGCGAGGCTGAGGTGTGCAGAGTGTGAGAAGTTAGATTGTCAGTGGACCATTGGGCTGGCGTGCTGGGGGGTAATGTGAGGTGAGAGGGCCCAGACTGTAGTGGGTGGTGGATGCCAAATCAAGGAGTATGAACACAGGAAGCTGGTGTAGGCTGTTGTGAACGATGTTGTAGGCACATTCTATGGGTCATTTTGTTTAGGATGGATTGGAGAAGGGAGATGCTATTCCGGAGATTAGGGTGACATGCTACAGCAATTGCCCAAGATGGGGGTAATGGACTCAAGTTGTGGGGAATAGCTGTGGGGGTGCAGAGGAAAGCTAGATGGGCATACAGAGGAAAATTAAACTGGCCTTGATTCAAGGAAAGGGAAAAGTAAGAGTTAGGCAAGACACCTGCAGAAACAGGACAAATAAAGAGGAAAAGATGCTCAGGTGGGCTTTTGTATGGCCAATTATGAGGGAGCTAGAGGCCCAATGCATGAAATTCATGCAAGAGTAGGCCTTTCTTCCTCTGGCTGCCGGCACTGGCTTCCCTCTGGAACCTGGGACCCGGGCTTCTCTTGCAGCCCCTGCTTTGTCTGGAAGGTCGTCCGGAAGGACATCCAGTCTAATTAGCATATTACACTTTTATTATTATAGATGGGGAGACACTCAAATTGTTACATCTAGCTAGTGACTAGCTGAGAACTGGAGCCTTAATCTGCTGAATATGGGTGGTGTTGAAAGATTAGAGAGAAGCTGAACTTTCTGAAAAAGTGTGGGATAAAGGAAGCCGAGGGTTTGAATCTTGTCCTCACGGAGGGGAGTGAAAGGGGAAGTGGAGGACAGGAAGTTGGTAGAAGAGGAGCTTCTGCAGAAGGCCGGGCAGAGCAGCTTGTACAATATTAATGCACTGAGTGGGTAGGAAAGTCAGGAGAAGGAATAGTGGCTGCTGGGAGTAGCAGCAGTGAGATGGAGAAAGTTAAGCAAATTTGGGGAAGAAGGGTGGGGTTAAAATGCAAAGGAGGGGAAATCTGCTGGGCACTTGGCCACTCATCCTCTTTTCCCCACACTCTATCCTCGCTCCAGCTCCAATTGCCACACACAGGATCCCCACCACCACCACTTTTCCTGCCCACGGATCCCCCGATGGCCTGGCTCCTGGCCAAATGCTGGGTCCGTAGCTCTGACTTCCAGCTTCACGAGCTTCTCTCTCATCTTCTGAGGGCACATTTGATGGCTGAGGTTATCGCTCTGGCCACCATGAGATGCCTTCCATCGATACACCCTATCTTCAAGGTAATACCTTATCCCCTTCTCTCCTGCCTGCCTCTCTGCCCCATGGCACAGTCCCACGTCTGGAGTCACCCTCTCTGTGGAATCTCAGGGAGTTGGGAAAAGCCAACCAATGAGAGACAAGGGAGCAAGAGAGTGAGGTGGCTTGCTCTGCATTTTCAACAGGGTGACATCACCTCCCAAGGAGGTGGAAATGATTCATTGACAAGGTTGGGGATGAAGGGTTGGGAGGTGACAAGTCTTACTCTTTTTATGTATAAAGCACAGATAGATGAACATACAGTATATAGACAGTGCACACAAATGACTGAGTATTCCATCTCAAAAGGGAAGACTCAGCAAATAACATAGAATTCTTTTCCATCCAGTTTTGACCTGTCCTAAAATAGTAACACACAGGCCAGTTAGACAGGCTCAGGTCCACAACAGTGGCCTGTTTTTTTTTTTTTTTTTTAAACAGACAATTTGAACAGGTTCAGTTCTGGTCAAGGGCACATGCCCGGGTTGCAGGCTAAATCCCCATAGGGGGTGGGCAGGAAGCAGCCGATCAATGATTCTTTCTCATCGTTGATGTTTCTATCTATCCCTCTCCCTTTCTCTCTGAAGTCAATAAAAAAATAAAGCACACACACATATATAGTACATAACAGATATAGTATAGTGTAGCATTAAAATTTTATGGGGGCGGGGAGAGGAAACACTATCTGAAAAGGCTCTGTAGAGGAGTGATAATGAAAAAGGTTGAGAAACATTGAACTAGAACTTGAACAGTCTTACTAGTATATGAAAAGAAAAGGAGAATTATTTCTTCCATTATCATACAGCAACTGGAGGCCCGGTACACAAATTTGTGCATGGGTGGGGTCCCCCTGATTGGCCTGCAGGGATTGGGCTGAAACCAGTAGTCCAATGCTGCCTGCAGCTCCTACCTGCCACTCCCACTCATTCCAGCCTCACTGTGCCTGCCTAGGGCTTGGGCTCAATCAGTTCTGATTGGGAGAGGCTCGTGCCCCCACAGCAGTGCTTGCCAGCCATGAGCCCTGCCTCTGGTGCCCTCCCAAGGGAAGTGGCCTGCGGATCAGGTGATACCAGCTCTCTGACATTCCCCTAGGGGTCCTGGATTGTGAGAGGGCACAGGCCAGGCTGAGGGACCCCACTGGTGCATGATAGGGTGTGGGAGGGCTCCAGTATGTGTCTGGCCCATCTCGCTCAGTCCTGATCAGCTGGACCCCAGCAGCAAGGTAACCTACTGGTCAGAGCATCTGTCCCCTGGTGGTCAGTGCACATCATAGCTAGCGGTTGAGCAGCCTTAGCATATCATTAGCATATTGCGTTTTGATTGGTTGTTTAGTTGTTCTGCCATTCAGTCTATTTGCATATTACCCTTTTATTATATGGGATAGGTCAATGGTTTGTGGAATGAATCACAATTTGACTGAACACTCTTGGTGTTGAGGGACCACTGAACTTCATGTCTGCATTTCCTGAAGACCTGGCACCTTTCCTGTTCTTCAGTTCCAATTTCCTGCAGGGACTTGCCATAGGTCTCTCCTGACTTGTTCTTCCCTGCTCTCTTCCTCCAGCTGATAATGCCCCACCTGCAATACACCCTGGAAATTAATGTGCGGGCCAGGACTGGGCTGGTCTCTGACAAGGGCGTTTTTGACCAGGTATGAAGAGAGAAAGGGGCTTCTGGAGCTCATGCTCCCTCTGGCTCTGGCCTCCGGCAGGTGGAGTTGCCTGACTCTGCCCATCCTTGCTTCTCAGGTGGTGAGCACCGGTGGGGGAGGCCACGTGGAGCTGCTTAGGCGCGCTAGAGCCTCTTTAACGTATAGATCATTCTGTCCCCCTGATGACCTGACTGACCGGGGGCTTCTGGGAGTCAAGTCTTCTTACTATGCTCAGGATGCTCTGCGGCTCTGGGAAATCATCTATCGGTGAGGCAAGGGGAAGGCAGGGCTTGGGGGGAGGGTGGGTGGTCAGGGAGTGGCTTGAGAGAACAGGTGATCTGTGTTGGAGGGCTGGGTGTCCTGACCTGGCCATGTGAGCAAGGAGCAGAGGGCCTGGAGGCTCCCTGTCAGCTTCAGCTCTCTTGGCCCAACCCCTTGGCTGACAGCTATGTGGAGGGAATTGTGAGTCTTCACTGTAAGACGGACAAGGCGGTGAAAGAGGACCTTGAACTGCAGACCTGGTGTCGAGAGATCACTGAAATTGGCTTGCTAGGGGCCCAGGAACAAGGTAAGTTGAGTCCCTGCCCTGAGTGTGGAAAATTCCTCCTGGGAACATCCCCAGAACCCTCCCTGCTTCTATGAAACTTCCCAGAAGCATGTCCAACCCCTGTTAAAACGCCCAATGGCCTTTTCAGATTCTTATGCAAGAAGAATCCCTCTAGGTCCCAGATGCAGTGGGACCAGTGGTTGCTCATAAATGCTTAACAACTGGCTCTCTGGAAAAAAAAAAAAAAAAAAAAAGCCCTGATTTGTAGCATTTGCCCATTTCCATGGTGTAAATATTTTCACCGTAGCTCCCGTTGTGATGTATGTAGCTTGCTACATACCTGAACATTTAACATAACTGACTCTTGTGAGCCAGTGTGAGCCATACCAGCACCCCATTGAGTAGGGCCCTCCCAGGAGATCTCCCTGTTTCTCCCACCACAACTTATGCTTATGTCAGTGTCCACAATAGTTCCTCAGAGTCCTTGACACCCTTTCTTTCCTCTCCTGTTCTCCCTGCTCAGCCTCTCTGAGCTCTGTTTCTGTTCCTGGTCTCCCAGCTTCTAACTGTCCTTACCTCTTGCAGGATTTCCCACGTCCCTAGAGTCCCGGGACCAGCTTTGCCGCTTTGTCACCATGTGCATCTTCACCTGCACTGGCCAGCACGCCTCCGTCCACCTGGGCCAGGTACTTGTTATGGGGGGCAGTGGGCATTTGCACCTGGAGTGGTGGGGGGGTTTTGGGGGGCGGCGGCTGTGTGTAGGTGGCTAAGGGGTTTTTATGCTTAGCAGACTTTGATTCTAGATATCTGCCCCTTCTTAGTTGGATTGGTATGCTTGGGTCCCTAACGCACCCTGCACAATGCGGCTGCCCCCACCGACCACCAAGGATGTGACATTGGAGACGGTGATGGCTACACTGCCCAACTTTCATCAGGCTTCTCTCCAGATGTCCATGACTTGGCAACTGGGCAGACGTCAGCCCATTAGTGTGAGAGCCAGGTGGCCTGTTCCCTGAGGAAGGGGAGAGCTGTGGGGAGGTGTGGTGCTCCAAACTGGGGTTCATAAGGCTCTCAGCTGCTTCTCTCTCCATCTCAGGTGCTTCTGGGCCAGCATGAGGAGGAGTACTTTTCAGGCCCTGAGCCCAAAGCTGCACTGAAGAAGTTCAGGGAGGAGCTGGCTGCCCTGGATAAGGAAATTGAGATCCGGAATGCAAAGCTGGAGATGCCCTACGAGTACCTGCGACCCAGCAGAGTGGAAAACAGTGTGGCCATATGAGCATCCTGGCCTGTGGTTGTTTCAGCATCTCTTCCACCCAACTCCTAGCCCCATCCCTTAGAGCTTTCAGTCTTCCTCTCCCCAGCCACGCCCCCTTCTATCTCCACCCTCCCTAGAGAGTCACCTTTTCTCTGTGTCTGTCCACAGTGAACACATTTTGCTCTAGACTCACCACCTAGGGGCCTCATTTTCCCCTTATTCCTCCCACTTTTCCTATTGTCCTCCCCTCCTCCCTCATCATTGGGTTCTCCCAAAGGGCATTAGTAGTCACACTTATATAAACTGTTTCTTTGGACTAGGGCAATAATACATATTACTCCACATGTTTACAATTTTGAGTTTAACAATAAAAAATAAAGATATTTTAGACTAATGAAAGAAAAGAAGTTAGATAAAATATCCTAAATGAAACACTGGCAAAATAGTATATAATACGTCTTTTTAACTCGGTGGGATTTAACTCGTCCTGAAGCCAGACACAACACAGGGCAGACCATTGACAGGGCAATTCTCAAGATTTTCACTTTGTGGCTCACTTAGAAAAGGATACATGGAAGTAAAGTGGTTAAAGCGAAGAAGCTGCTCCCAGCTGGAGGGATTTGGCCTTGGGGCTTCAGGCTGAGGGGTCCATACTTATAACCCATTTGTAGTTCACCAGCCGGGAGGCTCCAAATAAAAATAATGAACTGGAAAGGTAGTAAAAATCTCATGGTTGTTTTAATCAGTGACAACAAAGGAACCAATAAATTTCAACTTCTGTATCTTATTAAATTTTGAAAAAATAAACTTGGAAGTTTCTTTCTTTCTCCCTCTCCCCCAATATATTTTTATTGATTTCAGAGCAGAAGGGATAGGGAGAGAGAGATAGAAACATCAATGATGAGAGAGAATCATTGATCAGCTGCCTCCTGCACACCCACTACTGGGGATTGAGCCCACAACTGGGGCATGTGCCCTTGGCCGGAATTGAACCCAGGACCCTTCAGTCTGTAGGCGGATGCTCCACTGAGCAAAACCAGCTAGGGTGGAAGTTTGTTTCTTAATTTGATCATCTGTGGATATATATTTTTAAACCTTTATTGTTGAGAGTATTACAGATGTCCCTCTTTTTTTGTCTCCATTTCCCCCCTCTACCTGGTTTCCGCCTCACCCTAGGCCTTAATCACCCTATTGTCTGTGAAATGGACTATTTCCAATTTGTCAATACTACCTTTGCGACCTGCTGCAAAGTCAATTATTTTTTTATTTTATTATTTTATTTATTTTTTTCAAAGTCAATTTTTATAATGTGTTTTATGTGCCTGAAAAAATTTATATTCCAGACCAGCTGGTGTGGCTCAGTTGATAAGTGCTGACCTATGAACCAGGAGGTCATAGGTCAGAGGGAGAGCCCAAAGCATGAACTTCAAGTGCCATCTTGGCTGGAGGGTCCTGTACTGCTTAAACCATTTTCAGTTTCTTTAGAATATTATCACTTGCAACCTTAAACCTCCAAACTGATAGAGGCACCTATCTGATAAGGTTGTTTAAAGATTACATGGGATTTTCCAATGTAAACGCTCTGTATACTGTCTGAAATAGAGTAAAGCTTTAAAAAAGTGACTGCTTTGATTGTTTTTATTATCTACTCTCCCCCCCACACGCTTCTGCTCACTCTGGGTTCAGCTCAGCAGAACCTGTAGGCGAGGCTTTCTGTTGGGCTATATCTGCCCTTTTTTCACCAAACGTACAAGTTTCTGTTGACGTCTCTTCCTCTTTTCATGCCTGCTATTTCAGAATGAATGTTCCCTCAATGATAGATGATTGTTGGAAAGAGCAGTCACCCATGAGTCCCGAGCCATTGGCTTCAGCCCCTCTCGTGCTACCCGTGGCAGGACTTCGGAAAGACCATCCCCTCCTGCTCCCTCATGTGATTTCTTTCTTTCTTTCTTTTTTTTTTTTAAAAAATAAATCTTTATTGTTCAGATTATTACAGGTGTTTCTCTTTTTTTCCCCCCATAGCTCCCCTCAACCTGATTCCCCACCCCACCCCATGCCCTTACCCCCGCCACTGTCTTCATCTATAGGTGTAAGATTTTTGTCCAATCTCTTCCCACATCCCTCACACCCCCTTCCCCCTGAGAATTGTCAGTCCACTCCCTTTCTATGTCCCTGATTCTATTATATTCACCAGTCCATTCTGTTCTTCAGATTTTTTATTCACTTGATTTTTAGATTCACTTGTTGGTAGGTATGTATTTGATGTCATTTGGTTGTTCATAATTTTTATCTTTACCTTTTTCTTCTTCTTCCTCTTAAAGAATACCCTTCAGCATTTCATGTAATCCTGGTTTGGTGGTGAGGAACTCCTTTAGCTTTTTCTTGTCTGTGAAGTTCTTTATCTGACCTTCAACTCTGAATGATAGCTTTGCTGGGTAGAGTAATCTTGGTTGTAGGTTCTTGCTGTTCATCACTTTGAATATTTCTTGCCACTCCCTTCTGGCCTGCATAGTTTCTGCTGAGAAATCAACTGACAGTCATATGGGTACTCCCTTGTAGGTAACTAACTGTTTTTCTCTTGCTGCTTTCAAGATTCTCTCTTTGTCTTTTGCCCTTGGCATTTTAATTATGATGTGTCTTGGTGTGGTCCTCTTTGGATTCCTCTTGTATGGGTTTCTGTGCTCTTCCTGAACTTGTAAGTCTATTTCTTTCACCAGGTAGGGAAAGTTTTCTGTCATTATTTCTTCTAATAGGTTTTCAATATTTTGCTCTCTCTCTTCTTCTGGCACCCCAAAAAATCGGATGTTGGTACGCTTAGAGTTGGTCCAGAGGCTCCTTATACTATCTTCATATTTTTGGATTCTTTTTTCTTTTTGTTTTTTTCTGGTTGGGTGTTTTTTTGTTTCCTCATATTTCAGATCTTTGGTTTGATTCTTGGGGTATGTTGATCTACATTTGAGTTTCTGTATATTCTTTATTTTAGACAGTGTATGCTTAATTTCTGACTGGTCCTTTTCCATTTTTTTGGCATTCTCATTAAGATCCTTAAAGGTCTCACTAAGTTCCTCAGCGGTTTTTATAAGATTCTTGGGTAACCTTATAAATGTGGTTCTGAGCTCTATGTTGTCCAGTAGTTTGCTTTCCTCCATTTCTTTCATTCATAACATGTTTTTTTTTGTCTCCACATTTTGCTGCTTCCTTGTGTTGATGGAGTGGCTTTGTGTGGTAGGTGACCTATAGGGGCCAGTAGCTCAGCCTCCCCAATCACCTGAGGTGGACGCTCTTGGTACACCCCTTTGTGGGCTGAGTGCAAAGTCTTGGTGTAGTTAAGCCTTGATTGCTGTTGGTACACTGGGAGGAATTGACCTCCAGGCCAATTGGCTGTGAGGACCCGCTGTGTCTATAATAGAAGAACTGCTGCGCTGGAGACACGCTTATGGTGTAGGACTTGTTTCAGTGGGGCTTTGGTGCTCACTGAGTCTGCCACTTGAATGTGTCACTTATGGATGTGAGGAGTTGAAATCTGGTGTCTCACACTGACCACTAGGTACACTGGCTTTTGGATCTCTATTGGGGTGCAGGTCAGCTACTGTCTGAGGCCACCCAGCAGTAGCTTAGCAAGAACTACAGTTTTCTCCTCTTTGCTTGGGGTTTGGAGGTTTTGGAGCTGTGTGACCCGGGCTGCAAGTTTGCTAGGTTAAGCTCTGATAGGGCAGGTCATTCATATGCTAAAGCTGCTGCTTGGAGTTTGGGTGGGTTTGTAGATTGTGCGGGGCAGGGTCTCAGGGCATCACTAGGCTAGGGCATGGCAAACAGTGATGGCTGCCAATTAGCTGGCTCTGGGTCTCCAACCACGTCCCCGCATCCCGCGCCCCAGCGCAGTAAACAATTATTCCTGCACGCAGCCCTGCAAGCAAGCCACCCTCACTTTCTGACCCCACGGCAGACAGTCCAGCTTCTCCCTGTAGGAGTTTGGGTCCCCCGCGTCTCCCCAGAAACTGGAGTTTGGAGTAATTAGGAGCTTGTCTCCCTTTGGGTTGAAAAAAGCAGCGCTCCCAGTCGCCCTTCCCCAGCCCAATTCGCGCGCCTCTGTACCTCAGCTTTTCAGCGCTTGGGCACCTCTCAATGCTGTTTGCTCTTTCCTTCTAGTTGTAGAACTTCCACTCAGCCAGCTTTCCCGTGGTTCTGGGTGATAGACGTTTTGTCTTTTAGTTGTAGTTTTGAAATTGTTGTGCGAGGCAGCAGTTTAGGTGTTTACCTATGCCGCCATCTTGGATCCTCTCCTCCCTCAAGTGATTTCTGTGAGATGCTCGAGGCGAAGCGCTTGGCACACTGAAAGGCTGTGCAAAGCTGAGGAAATAATTATGTTCCCATTTATGAAACAATGCATTATTTTAACTCTCAGACACCATATGCTGTTGAAGGGAGTTCCTTGTTTTGGCTCTGGGTAAACTGCGTTTGAGCTGGGACCGGGAGCTGGAGGTTTGGGGATCAGGAAGGCCAGGAAGAGGAACCGAGTGGTCCCTCTCTTTTCCGGGAGGAGCTGAGAGGGGAAGCTGAGGATCTAACACCCCCAGGTGTGAAGCAGGGAGCTCGGGGCATGTTGTGATGGTGTCAGAACATAGCTGCTCTGAGTCCGTATATTATTCTGAATTCTGCTAATGTCTATGCCAAGTGTCAAAGCAAGACCTAATTCTTGGAGTACTTACACCTACTAGGTGTACTGGTTAATAATGGCGGATTTTGTAATTAAAAAACACACAGGATAATTTCAAGGGAAACATCAAAAGTGCTTTATTCAAAGTAATGTCCATTGCTAGCTATACATTTTCCCCATCTTTCAGGTAATTTGTGGATACTGTCCCAATAGAAATTTTCCTGTTTTGAGGCAAACCATTCAGAGACCCAATTTTCCACTTCTTCGTAATTTTTTTTTTAAACTATATTTTATTGATTTTTTACAGAGAGGAAGGAAGAGGGATAGAGACTTAGAAACATTGTTCAGCTGCCTCCTGCACACCCCCTACTGGGGATGTGCCCACAACCAAGGTACACGCCCTTGACCGGAATCGAACCTGGGACTCTTGAGTCCACAGGCCGAAGCTCCATCCACTGAGCCAAACCAGTCAGGGTTCTTTGTAAGTTTTGAAGTGCTGCTCAGAAAGTGCGTGTGCCATCAATAGGAACAAGTGGTAATCTGAAGGAGCAAGGTCTGGTGAATATGGCGGGTGGGTTAATACTTCCCAGGCAAGATCTTTTAACATGTTTTAACTGGTTTTGAAGTGTGTGATGGTGCGTTATCATGAAGCAAAATTACTTTGCCGTGTCTTCTGGCACATTCTGGTCATTTCAGGATCAAAGCGTGGTTCAGATTGATTATTTGTTATTGGTAACGATCAGTTTTAATGGTTTCAACTGGTTTTAGAAGCTCATAATACACTACACCTTCCTGATCCCACCAAATGCAGAGCATCGTCTTCTTTCCAAAGTAATTTGGCCTTGCAGTCGATGTTGATGGTTGACCTGGATCAACCCATGATTTTGTTCATTTGGGATTCTCAAAATAAATCCACTTTTCATCGCCAATCACAATTCAATGCAAAAAAGGCTTTCTTTCGTGCCTTTGAAGCAACATTTTACTGATGACTTTTCGGTTTTCCATTTTTCTTTCGTTCAGTTGATGTGGCACCCATTTTCCTTCCTTTAAAATCTTTCCCATTGCTTGTAAACAATCAGAAATTGTTTGCTGAGCAATGTTTAATCTTTCTGCAAGTTATTTTTGAGTTTGACACGCATCTGCATTCAATAATGCTTGTAATTGCTGGTCTTCAAACTTTTTCAGTTTACCTGGACGTTCTTTGTCTTTCACATCGAAATCATCACTTTTAAAGCGTTTAAACCAGAGCTCACGAATATTTTGAGTTGGAGCATGTTCACCATAAGCTTCCCAAAGTATACAATAACTTTTTCTTCAAAATAAAGTAATGAATTAAAAATTCCTGCAAATGTTCTTTTTTGGGCACAAAATTCGACACTTTTAAGGGTAAAAATATCTATGATGTTAACACCTTCAGCAAATTTGACATATGAAGTTTTGAAGCTTGCTGTCAATACAACAAAATAGCATACATATCAAATCGCATATATCTCAACATATGTGTAACTCCATCTATTGAAAAAAATCCGCATTATTAACTGGTACACCTAGTAAATCCTTCTCACAGCACCAGGTGTGAGAGCACTCCCTGCTCCATCCTGCCTGCTGGTCCAAGTGTAGGAGCACAGGTCCCGATCCTGCCCTACTATGCTAACTATCAGGGCTGAGCCCCTCGGCCAGGGGCTGGACCTTCTTGGACAGAGAAGCCATGAGAGGTTGTGGGTCTATAAGAGTGAGTCTTCATTGTAGGAGCCAGTGGCCATATGGCCACCAGACAAAACAGTTCTTCACAACAAAGTCTCAATAGGCAGCTGCACACCAGTTGATGAACAAATACATCTTTCCCACAAAGTAGCAGTAGCCTCTGTACCCACAGTCACTATCTGAGCAGCCGCACGCTGCCTCTAGACCTGCCGCCTCACATAGTCGCGGCCCCTGAGCTCCTAACCTCAGCAGCCTCAGTAGCCTCTCTAGCCTCTCCAGCCTTTCCCCCTTTCCCGCACCACCCTAGCTGGTCAGTCACATGGATTATAGCACTTAGACAAAAAGGCCTCTTGCCAATAGTAACATCATATTTTGGCTACAGAAAGGCACATGTGCACAGTGTACCGTGAGATTGCTGTCCTTGCACCTGTGTATGGCATCTTAGCCTTGAACATACTGATTAAGATTCCCATATTCAGAGTGGCCTTGGCCATTGGCATGGTAACAATAAGGCCTTCACTCTCTAATT
Organism: Plecotus auritus; assembly: GCF_963455305.1. Classification (NCBI taxonomy): domain Eukaryota; kingdom Metazoa; phylum Chordata; class Mammalia; order Chiroptera; family Vespertilionidae; genus Plecotus; species Plecotus auritus. Next base: position 43,229,791 of record NC_137774.1, read on the forward strand.
GACCTTGAGTATCCTGTGACTCTGGCATGGCTCCCACAGATGGGAATGATGGTAGTGGTGGTGGCATTATTCCCACTTTAAAGATGGCTAACAGAGGCCAGGGAGCTGAGCTACTTCCCCCAAAGCCACACGCCTGAGGCAGCTGAATGAGAACTTGAAGGTTTGGCACTGAGCACAGCACTCTTTCTGTGCCTGGGTCGAGAGAGAACTGAAAGTGACAGTTGCCTGATTTTTGGTGTCTGCCACCTTGTGATGAGGAAGGAGAAGTAGCTAATGTTCGTAAATCTCCAGCCGATGTTGCCCAAACACCCGAGTGTGATTTTTTTTCCAAGAGAACTCATGACAAATCTGTGTGTGAGGCGACCCAGGACTTTGGGGTGCCACTGGATAAAACCTCCTGACGGCCCCGCAAGCTCAGCGTGCCAACCTGCCGGACAGGGCGCTCACGCTATGAAGGGGGCCGTTGAGGCCGAGAGGAGAAAACCTGCTCCTGGAGGATGGGAGACCTTTCCCTACGAGACAGGGAGGCCGAGGTTGAGAGCTGACCTTCAGGATGACTTTCTACCATAAGAGCATGTCTGCTTCCAGGCATGATACCCTGTAGAATGCTTTGCTTCCTGTGTCTGCAGGAAAGAGAGAAGGCGAGGGCTTAGATTCTGCTGCTGGGAATGGACAGGGTGGATGTCTCTGGCCCTTGGAGCTGACTCACCAGCCTTTTCCTCTTTTCCACAACCCAGGGCAAGCTGGCCTCATTTTTCCTGTCTCGGGTGGATGCCTTGAGCCCTCAGCTGCAGCAGGTAAAGGAAAAGGAGGCAGATGAAAAGCGTGGGCATGAGTTGGAGCTTCTCTTCTCATTCTTACATTTCTCTCTCTCTTTAAAAACATTTTTTTTAATTCATTTCAGAGAGGAAGGGAGAGAGAGAAACATCAGTGATGAGAGAGAATCATTGATTGGCTGCCTTCTGCACCCCACTACTGGGTACTGAGCCGGGTCCCGGGTATGTGCCCTGACCAGGAATCGAACTATGACCTCATGGTTCATAGGTTGATGCTCAACCACTCAGCCATGCCAGCCGGGCAGCATTTCTCTCTTGGTACTGCTTGGACCATGTTCCCAATTCCCTCCCTCTCGGCATACTCGAGAGGCACAACATCTGTGTCCTTCTGCCCCATCGTCCCTTTTCTATGTTCCCTAAGAGCTGTCTGTGATCTCCTTTTCTTGGCATTGGTGGCGCTGGGGGTGTCTGGCTGGGCTGGATCCCCATCTGACCAAGCTTCTGACCTTTCTTCTGCAGTTGGCGTGTGAGTGTTATTCCCGGCTGCCCTCTCTAGGGGCTGGCTTTTCCCAGGGCTTGAAGCACACTGAGAGCTGGGAGCAGGAGCTACACAGTCTGCTGGCCTCATTGCACAGTCTGCTAGGGGCTCTCTACGAGGGAGCAGAACCAGGTAGGGACCATGGCTAGTAGTCAGGGGCAGAGTGGTTGGGGAGCGTGGCAGCAGGGAACCAGGAGGGTGGCCCAGAGAGTGGGACCGTTGATTTCTAGGCAGAATGGTGGGTCATCCACCAGAAACGAAAAGGGAGGGGGTGGAAAGCCCTGGAGTGTGAAGCTGCTGTGTTTACGTCCAGCTCCTGTGCAGTATGAAGGCCCTGGGGTGGAGATGCTGTTTTCCCCCCCAGAAGATGCTGATGCGCATAACCTTTTCCGGCTTCGGCAAAGGTTTTCCGGTCTGGCCTGCTGCCTGGGGCTCATGCTCAGGTGAGTGAGTGCTGGAGGGAACATGGGCCTGGAGGGGGAGGGATTGATCTGGGGTGTCTTCTGCATCATGAGGAAGGAGCTTGAGGTGGGCCAGTCATGCTGGGGAACCTGTGCTGAGGATCTCCCTGCTCTGATTCTCTCCAGCTCTGAGTTCGGGGCCCCCGTGTCCATCCCTGTGCAGGAAATCCTGGATTTCATCTGCCGAACCCTCAGCATCAGTGCCAAGAATATTGTAAGTGATGCTTGTCCTCCGTTCACAGTCCTAAGGACCCAGGGCAACCAGGAAAGTAGTGTGGGGTCTGAAGCTCCCCAAATGATATATCATCCCTGAGGTGGTCTGGCCAGCGCCTTAATTCTGTCCGAATGCCATTATTCCCTGTGCTTTTCCCAACACATGCACAGAATTGTTTCTCTGCCCTCGTGCGATGACACCTGTAGCACATGCTTCGAGGGGAGGGCAAGCAAGGGGGCCAGCCAGACATTGCTGAGAGGGCAGACCTCCTCCCCTCATCCTTCCAGGCTCTGTTTTATAGGATGGGGGTTTGATCTTGTTGGGAGAGGCGGGCCGGGGTGGGTTCCTTACATGTGTGTCCATATGTATTTAGTCACACACATCTCCGTCTCCCTTTCCCTGTCTCACTTTCCTGCTTCTTTTGCCAATTTCATTCTGCAGAGCTTGCTTGGAGATGGTCCCCTGCGGTTGTTGCTGCTGCCTTCTATCCACCTGGAAGCCTTGGACCTGCTCTCTGCGCTCATCCTTGCGTGAGTGGGACTAGGCAGAGTGTGAGGAAGGGACTGGGACATACTGGGAATGGAGGTCACTGTTGTGTCTTCGCCCCCAGGTGTGGAGGTCGACTCTTGCGCTTTGGAGCCCTGATCAGCCGCCTGCTTCCCCAGGTCCTCAATGCCTGGAGCATTGGTAGGGATACTGTCTCTCTGGGCCAGGAGAAGCCTTACAGGTGACCATCAAGGATGGGGATCAAGAGGAGAGGGTGGTGAGGCCATGCAGGTGGGCTGGGAGCTGGTGGAGGAGAGGCATTCATAAGCTGCCCTGCTCACTCCACAGTGCCATGCGGACCAAGGTGTACGCTGTGTTAGAGCTGTGGGTGCAGGTGTGTGGTGCCTCGGCAGGAGTGCTTCAGGCAGGAGCCTCAGGAGAGGCCCTGCTCACCCACCTGCTCAGTGACATCTCCCCGCCAGCTGATGCCCTGAAGGTGAGTGAGGCTCTGCCCACACTCTCCTGTGCCAGGGCTTTCATCCTGCACACCTGGTCCATGTGAGCCTCCTCATTCAACACCGTCTCCTCACTCTGTCCTGCCTTCCTGTGTGCCTGTGAGTGTGATTTATGTTCCCCTCCACCACCAGCTGCGCAGTCCCCGGGGGAGCCCTGACGGCGGTTTGCAGACGGGGAAGCCCAGTGCCCCCAAGAAGCTAAAGCTGGACATGGGGGAGGCTGCGGCCCCTCCCAGCCACCGAAAAGGGGATAGCAATGCCAACAGCGATGTGTGTGCAGCTGCGCTGAGAGGTGGGTGAGGCCTGTGCCCTGCACCTTCAGAGTGCTGGGATGGCTGGGGCCATAGCCCCAAACCAGGTGTTGGAGTAGAGGGTGTGGATAAATGCAGAACCAGCTAAAAAGCTTCAAGAGAGGCCAAAAGGAGCAGAAGCAGCCATGCAGCTCCCAGGGCTGCGGCAAAATCTTGGATCTGCTGGGGGGAGGGGAGCATGTGAGTGTTGGGTCACTTATATTGCCCCCAGGGTCTCATTTATCTTGTTGCATATCCTCTGCACATGCCAGGACAGCTGTAGCAAAGGGTGAATCCCTGCCTGTGGAGCTTACATTCCCTTCAGGCAGGCTGCTCAGCGGGGTTTCCTCCCAACACAAGGCTAATCTGGAAGCAGAAGTGTAGTCAATCACTGTGCAGTTAAGTGGGTGACTTTCCTTGGGGTTCCCTGTATTTCACTGCCTGTCACCCCACCCCATGTGAAGAGGAGAGCCAGTGCTTCTCAAATAGGTAAGTGCACATTGACAGTGCACCTACGTTATCCCAGCCCTGTGTAGCGCGATCCTCATTTCCTGGTGGAGAAACAAGCTCAGAGCAGTTAAGTGACTTGTGTGAACACGGGCTGCAGAAGCCCTTCTCTCAGTCCTGTTAGTAGCAGGTCTCTTACACCCTGTTCTTCTTCCCAGGCCTCAGCCGGACCATCCTCATGTGCGGGCCACTTATCAAGGAGGAGACTCACAGGGTTAGTGGAGCCTGGTCCCCATGGAGATTGGGGCGGGGCCACTGCCTGTCCATGTGAGGGGCTGTGCCCCTGGAGAGCGTCTATTGCAACTTGGGTGGGGGCCCTGGAGAAGGGTTGGATCGTCTAGGTCCGTGGTCAGCAAACTGTGGCTCGCGAGGCACATGCGGCTCTTTGGCCCCTTGAGTGTGGCTCTTCCACAAAATACCACGGACTGGGCAAGTCTATTTTGAAGAAGTGGCATTAGAAGAACTTTAAGTTTAAAAAATTTGGCTCTCAAAAGAAATTTCAATCGTTGTACTGTTGATATTTGGTCTGTTGACTAATGAGTTTGCCGACCACTGGTCTACGTGGTCTCCCTAGTTGTGCCCCGTGTCCTTTTCAGAGGCTGCATGATCTGGTCCTGCCCCTGGTCATGGGTGTCCAACAGGGTGAGGTCCTAGGCAGCTCCCCATATACCAGTGCCCGCTGCCGCCGGGAACTGTACCGTCTGCTGCTGGCTCTGCTGCTGGCGCCTTCTCCTCGCTGCCCACCTCCTCTCGCCTGTGCCCTGCAAGCCTTCTCCCTGGGCCAGAGGGAAGACAACCTTGAGGTAACTGCAGACGGGCCGAGTCCATCTCTTTGGTTTGAGGGTTCTCTTGTTTCTGATGCTGGCAGGCTCTCCTCTCTGGTACCATAAAACCCTCTATTCCTGGGAAAAAAGATGGCGGCGGAATAGACGGACGTGTTCCGAGCCTTGTCCTGGAGCAGAGAGGGGGAGCAGCTGAGGGTCGCACTGGGAGTGTTTGTTGGCGAGTTGGGGGACGGCTGAACTCCAGAGGAAGGTGGGAGACTGCTGGACGGGGTTCCCCTGACCTGGCGGCTCCCACTGCGGCTGGGTCCCCTCCCGGAGCTGCGGGCTTGGACGCGGAGTCGCCGCCATCTGGAACCGGAAAGTGGAGCTTATTGGAAGCCTGATAATCCACAGCTGCGGCACCCACGGAACAGCTGCGAGCCCCGGAACAACGCTCCCCAATTGGCGCAAACACACGGGTTCAGAGGAGCTCTACACTCCACCACGGAAAGGTCAGATTTCGCCTGGGATAAGGTGAGGTCTCTGGTCCCGGCGGCGCGAGAGAGGAACGCGCGTTTTGCGGGAGCTGGAGGACCAGGGAAGTCTGTGCCTAGAAAAATCCGTGGCTGTTGGGGCTGGCGTGGTCTGTGAATGTGGAAGGGGGTCCTCAGAGCTGCTGGCAGGAGGGCTCTCTAAAAAGCAACCCATTTTGATCTGACGTGCAGGGACACCCTAAGAATTTCAGGGGTGTGCTAGACTTACGCGCAGCCACGGAGTGCGCACACTTGGGCTTTTTCCTCTTGAAATTCTTGCTTCTGATTACTAAGCCCAATTCATAGGTTCACCCAGTTGGGGACACCCTGGGAGACTGCAGGGGAAAGTTGTTTTTCTGGAACCTGGGGATCGGAGTGGGGAGTGACCATCGGAGAGCCAGCTCTGAGGCAGCCCACTCCCACAGACCGGTGGTGAGTGCCACAGGGAAGGAGGGCTCTAACACTCCCTAGAGAGGCCATAGATAAACCCGGAAGTCAATCCAGAAACACTGCCACCCAGGGGCTGAATCACAAATTGACTCTTGTGTAATCAAAAATAAAGGAATACGAATTAAGACACACCACCTGCTTAAAATCAGGACTGGCTTACATCATTGAAGAGCAGTGGAACGCAGGGAACTGCAATACTGTCCGGATTGAGAAACAGGCGTGCCAAACAGAACAACAGAGGAAGTGAATGACCTTCACTACTCCACATTTTATTTTTATTTTTTATTTTTTTATTTTCATTTTTTGCATCTTTTACTCAAGAAACTAATTTTTTTTTCTTTTTTCCTCACTTGATTTTACCTTTTTAATTATTACTTTTTTATTTTCAATCCGTATTATTACTACTGCTATTTTATCTTTTTTTTTTTTTTTAAGTGTCATTTTATTTTCTCTTCATTTTGTTTTGGGATTAATGTTCTACATTCTATTTTTATCTTTCCTTTAGCATCATTTTACTCTATCTCAACTCTACCTTTATGCCATCACTCTCTTCCTCACTTTTCCCTTTTCGGTGTCCTGTTTATCTTACCCCTTTCCTGCTTTAGATTTTCCCTATTCTTTCTGTTTACCCCCGTTAAAATTTCACCCTACTTATATATCTAATCTCCAATCCCCTGCTCCAAGTCCATACACACCTCTCTCTTCGCTGTCTTAACTATCCAAAAAATTGTTTTTCTCTCTGTCCTTTTGTTGTTGTTCGCTTGAATGTAGATTATATCAAATTTTTATGCTTTTTTGGTTGATTGTTTTGCTTATTCTTCTTTTGTTTATTTTTTTTTGTTTGTTTAGTGCTTCTGTCTTCCCTTGCCTCACTCAATATTAGTTGGTGTTGTAGTTTGTATTAATCCCCAGGTACTTGTTGCGGGCATTTGCTGGGATAAGTGATTGCTCTATTGGAGTTTTATCCACAATATATATAGTCTGTTTCCCTTTCTCTCTTAGTCTCTTTCTTGTCTCTCTTATTTTTTTTTATCTTCTTTTTTTCCCTTTTCGCAATTTCATTTTGACACTCCTTTTTTTTTCCTTCTTCTTTCTTTCTTTTTCCTCTTCTTCTTTCTCTCCTATCCCCTAATTTTCCTTTCTCTGGTGGTCGCCTTTATTGGAGGTTATTAATAGAGTGAATACATTTCTGTTCAAGTGCCTTCTGTGTTGTACCTGGTAGTGCTGTATTTTGTGCCTTTAAATCAACGCAGGAGAGAGAGAACTACATAACCAGACACCCAGAGAAGAGAGACCATGGGGAGACAAAGACACAGCCCGCATATGAAAGAAAAGCAGGCATCACCAGAAAAGGAAGTAAACGAAATGGAGGCAAGCAACCTTCCAGAAAAAGAATTCAGAGAAATGGTCATAAGGTGGCTGAAAAGAATGGAAGACAAATTCGACAATATGAGCAAGAACCAAGAGGAAATGAAGAAGAACCAAGAAGAAATGAAAAATGACATTGCTGCTGTAAAGAACTCAATAGAAAGCATCAAGAGTAGACTAGAAGAAGCAGAGGAGCGCATCAGTGAGCTAGAAGACAAGATGGAAAAAAATACCCAAGTAGAGCAACTTCTAGAAAAAAAAATTAAAAGGCAGGAGGAGAGCCTAAGGGAACTTTGGGACAACACGAAACAAAACAACATCCGCATAATAGGGGTTCCAGAAGGAAAGGAAGCTGAGCAAGGAATAGAAAACCTCTTTGAAGAAATAATGACAGAAAATTTCCCTGATATAGAGAAGAAAAAACCCACACAAATCCAAGAAGCTCACAGAGTCCCAAGCAAAATGAACCCCAAAAGACCGACGCCAAGGCACATTATAATTAAATTGGCAAACACCAACGACAAAGTAAGAATCTTAAAAGCGGCAAGAGAGAGACAGAAAGTTACATACAAAGGAACTCCCATCAGACTAGCAACTGATTTCTCAACAGAAACTCATCAGGCCAGAAGGGAATGGAATGAAATATACAAAGTCATGCAAAGGAAGGGTCTGAATCCAAGAATACTGTACCCAGCAAGGCTATCAATCAAAATTGAAGGTGAAATCAGGAGCTTCACAGACAAAAAAGGACTAAGGGAATTTATTACCACCAAACCAGCAATGCAAGAAATGCTAAAGGGTCTACTGTAAAAAAAAAAAAAGAAATAGGAAGCGAAGAAGGAACACAGGTGTAAAGAATAGGAATGGCGACAAATAAGTACCTATCAATAATAACTTTAAATGTAAACGGATTAAATGCCCCAATCAAAAGACATAGGGTAACGGATTGGATAAGAAAACACGACCCATATATCTGCTGTCTACAAGAAACCCACCTCAGAAAAAAAGACGCACACAGACTGAGGGTGAAGGGATGGAAAAAGGTTTTCCAGGCAAATGGAACTGAAAAAAAAGCTGGGGTAGCAATACTTATTTCTGACAAATTAGATCTCAAACTGAAGGACATAACAAGAAATAAGGAAGGCCATTTCATAATACTAAAGGGAGCAATCCAACAAGAAGAAATAACTCTGGTAAACATATATGCACCCAATACAGGAGCACCCAAATACATAAAAAAACTCCTGGAGGATATCAAGGGAGAGATTGACAGCAATACAATCATAGTAGGAGACTTTAATACCCCACTATCACCATTGGACAAATCCTCTAAACAAAACATCAGCAAAGAAACATCAATCCTAAATGACTCACTAGACCAGATGGAATTAATTGACATCTTCAGAACATTTCACCCCAAAGCCACAGAATATACATTCTTCTCAAGTGCACATGGGTCATTTTCAAAGATAGACCATATGTTGGGACATAGGAAAAGTCTCTTCAAATTCAAGAAGATAGAAATCATATCAAGCATCTTCTCAGACCACAGTGGCATAAAACTGGAAATCAACTACAATAAAAACAACCCAAAGAAATCAAACACGTGGAGACTAAACAGCATGCTATTAAACCATGACTGGGTTACCAGAGAGATCAAAGAAGAAATAAAAAACATCATGGCAATAAATGACAATGAAAACACTACAATCCAAAATCTATGGGACACAGCGAAAGCAGTCTTGAGAGGGAAGTTCATAGCTGTACAAGCCTACTGCAAAAAACAAGAAACAGGGGTAATAAATTACCTAACCCAACAACTCAAAGAGTTAGGAAAAGAGCAACAAGAAAAGCCCAGGGTAAGCAGAAGGAAGGAAATAATAAAGATCAGAGCACAGATAAACGACATAGAGACCAAAGAAACAATACAAAAGATCAACAAAAGCAAGAGCTGGTTCTTTGAAAGGATAAACAAGATTGATGAACCTCTAGCCAGGCTCACCAAGAAGCAAAGAGAGAGGACCCAAATAAACAAGATCAGAAATGAAAGAGGTGAAATAACAACAGATCCCGCCGAAATACAAAGGATTGTTAAAAAATACTATGAACAACTCTATTCCAACAAACTGGACAACCTTGAGGAAATGGACATATTCCTAGAAAAATATAACCTTCCAAAACTCAATCAGGAAGAATCTAAACAGCTCAACATGCCAGTAACTATGGAAGAAATTGAAGCAGTCATCAAAGAGCTTCTGGCAAACAAAAGCCCGGGGCCAGACGGCTTCACAGGAGAGTTCTACCAAACATTCAAGGAAGAACTAAAACCTATCCTCCTCAGACTATTCCAAAAAACTCAAGAGGAAGGAACACTTCCAAGCTCCTTCTATGAAGCCAGCATCACCCTAATACCAAAACCAGATAAAGACAACACAATGAAGGAGAATTACAGGCCAATATCCCTCATGAATGTAGATGCCAAAATCCTCAACAAAATTCTAGCAAATAGGATCCAGCAGTACATCAGAAAGATCATACACCATGACCAAGTAGGGTTTATCCCAGGAATGCAAGGATGGTTCAATATCCGCAAATCAATAAATGTGATACATCACATAAACAAATTGAGAGATAAAAATCACATAGTCATATCAATTGATGCAGAAAAAGCATTTGACAAAATCCAACACCCTTTCTTGATAAAAACTCTCAACAAGGTGGGAATAGAAGGATCATACCTCAACATAATAAAAGCTATATATGATAAACCCACAGCTAACATCATACTCAATGGGCAAAAACTAAAACCATTTCCCCTAAGAACAGGAACAAGACAGGGATGCCCACTCTCACCACTCCTGTTTGACATAGTACTGGAAGTATTAGCCACTGCAATTAGACAAGAAGAAGAAATAAAAGGCATCCAAATTGGAAAAGAAGAAGTAAAGCTGTCCTTATTTGCAGATGACATGATATTGTACATAAAAAACCCGAAAGACTCCATCAAAAAACTAACAGACTTAATAAATGAATCCGGCAATGTAGTAGGATACAAAATTAACACCAAGAAATCTATGGCATTTCTATACACCAACAGTGAACTTACAGAAAGAGAGACTAAAAAAGCAATCCCATTTTCCATCGCACCAAAAAAATTAAGATACTTAGGAATAAACCTAACCAAGGAGGTAAAAGACCTATATGCAGAAAACTACAGGACACTGAAAAAAGAGATAGAGGAAGATGTAAACAGATGGAAGAACATACCATGTTCATGGATTGGTAGAATCAATATCATTAAAATGTCCATACTACCCAAAGCAATCTATAGATTCAATGCACTCCCCATTAAAATACCAACGGCGTATTTCACAGACCTAGAAAGAACTCTCCAAAAATTCATCTGGAATAAAAAAAGACCCCGAATAGCCACAGCAATCCTGAGAAAGAAGAATAAAGTAGGAGGGATCTCAATACCAGATTTCAAGCTGTATTACAAAGCCACTGTCCTCAAAACAGCCTGGTACTGGCACAAGAACAGACATATAGATCAATGGAACAGAATAGAGAATCCAGATATCGACCCAAACCAATATGCGCATTTAATATTTGACAAAGGAGGCATGAGCATACAATGGAGTCAAGACAGTCTCTTTAATAAACGGTGTTGGGAAAATTGGACAGATACATGCAAAAAAATGAAACTAGATCACCAACTTACACCATACACAAAAATAAACTCAAAATGGGTACAGGACTTAAATATAAGACGGGAAACCATAAAAATACTGGAGGAATCCACAGGCAGCAAAATCTCAGACATATGCCAAAAGAACTTTTTCAGTGATACTGCCCCTAGGGCAATGGAAGCCAAAGAGAAAATAAACAAATGGGACTACATCAAAATAAAAAGCTTTTGCACAGCAAAAGAAACCATCAACAAAACAACAAGAAACCCCACTGTATGGGAGAACATATTTGCAAATGTTATCACTGATAAAGGTTTAATCTCCAACATCTACAGGCAGCTTATACAACTTAATAAAAGGAAGATAAATGATCCAATAAAAAAATGGGCAACAGACCTAAATAGAATCTTTTCGAAAGAAGACAGAAGGAAGGCCAAGAGACACATGAAAACATGCTCAAAGTCACTAATTATCCGAGAGATGCAAATCAAAACGACAATGCGATACCATCTCACACCTGTCAGAATGGCTATCATCAACAAATCAACAAACGACAAGTGTTGGCGAGGATGCGGAGAAAAAGGAACCCTCGTGCACTGCTGGTGGGAATGCAGACTGGTGCAGCCACTGTGGAGAACAGTATGGAGTTTCCTCAAAAAACTGAAAATGGAACTCCCATTTGACCCAGTAATCCCACTCCTGGGAATATATCCTAAGAAAGCAGAAACACCAATCAGAAAGGATATATGCACCCCTATGTTCATAGCAGCACAATTTACCATAGCTAAGATTTGGAAACAGCCTAAGTGCCCGTCAGCAGATGACTGGATCAGAAAACTATGGTATATCTACACAATGGAATACTATGCTGCCATAAAAAAGAAGGAATTACTACCCTTTGTAGGCACCTGGATGGAATTAGAGAACATTATGCTAAGTGAAATAAGCCAGTCAATGAAAGAAAAATACCACATGATCTCACTCATTTGGGGATAATGAAAAACATTTATAAACTGATGAACAAAAAGATAGATACAGAGGCAGTAAAACATCAAACAGACTGTCTAATTACAGTGGTAAGGTTAGGGAGAGGTGGGGGAAATAAGAGATCAACTGAAGGACTTATATGCATGTATATTAGAGTAACCAACGGATGCAAAACATTGGGGGGTGAGGCATGTATGGGAGTGGGGTGGGGGGGCAATGGTAAGATATGTACACATATAATACCTTAATAAAAAAATTTGAGAAAAAAAACATAAAAAAAAATAAAAAATAAATAAATAAATAAAAACAAACAAACAAACAAAAAAACCCTCTATTCCTGATGCTCACACTTGCTTCCTCTTCCTACCTCAGGTCTCTTCTTTCTGCTCGGAAGCACTGGTGACCTGTGCTGCTTTGACCCATCCCCGGGTTCCTCCTCTGCAGTCCATGGGCCCCACCTGCCCCACACCTGCTCCAGTTCCTCCTCCTGAGGCCCCGTCTCCGTTCAGGGCCCCACCCTTTCATCCCCCGGGCCCCATGCCCTCAGCAGGCCCCATGCCCTCAGCTGGCCCTGTGCCCTTGGTGGGTCCCCTCCCCTCCACAGGCCCAATGCCCCCGCCAGGCTGAGTGCCTCTAGCATGTCCTGGACCTCCAGCCACAGCCAACCACTTAGGCCTCTCTGTCCCAGGCCTGGTGTCTGTACCTCCGCGGCTCCTTCCTGGCCCTGAGAACCACCAGGCAGGGTCAAATGAGGACCCCATCCTTGCTTCTAGTGGCACTCCCCCACCTGTGATACCCCCAGATGAAACTTTTGGGGGGAGAGTGCCCAGGCCAGCCTTTGTCCACTATGATAAGGAGGAGGCATCTGATGTAGAGATCTCCTTGGAAAGCGACTCTGATGACAGTGTGGTGATCGTGCCTGAGGGGCTGCCGCCCCTGCCACTCCCACCGCCCTCAGGCACCACCCCACCCCCTGTTGCCCCAGCTGGGCCACCAGCAGCCTCCCCTCCTCTACCAGCCAAGGAGGAGCCTGAAGAGCTTCCTACAGTCCCGGGGCCTCTCCCTCCACCTCCACCCCCTCCGGTTCCTGGCCCTGTGACACTCCAACCACCACAGTTGGTGCCTGAAGGAACTCCTAGTGGGGGAGGACCCCCAGCCCTGGAAGAAGATTTGACAGTTATTAATATCAACAGCAGTGATGATGATGAGGAGGAGGAGGAAGAGGAGGAAGAAGAGGAGGAGGAAGAGGAGGAGGAAGATGATTTTGAGGAAGAAGAAGAGGATGAAGAAGAGTATTTTGAAGAGGAGGAAGAGGAGGAAGAGTTTGAGGAGGAATTTGAGGAAGAGGAGGGTTAATTAGAGGAAGAAGAAGAGGAGGAGGAGGAGGAAGAGTTGGAAGAGGTGGAAGAGTTGGAGTTTGGCTCAGCAGGAGGGGAGGTAGAAGAAGGAGGACCTCCACCCACCAGCGTGCCTCCAGCTCTGCCTCCCCCCGAGTCCCCCAAGGTGCAGCCTGAGACAGAGCCAGAGCCTGGGCTACTGTTAGAAGTGGAGGAGCCGGGGGCCGAGGAGGAGCGTGGGGCTGAGACTGCACCCACACTGGCCCCTGAGGTGCTCCCCTCCCAGGAGGAGCTGGAGAAGGAAGGGGGAAGCTCCCCAGGGGGGCCACCTCCTGAGGAGCTAGTGGAAGAGGAGCCCTGTGCTCCTCCGCCAGCCCTGCTGGATGAGGGGACTGAGGGTGGGGATGATGAGGTACGCCCCCCACCAGAGACATCTGCAGGTGAAGAAATGGAGATGGAGGCGGCCCCTCTCCAGGAAAAGGTGAGTGGGCCTGGCTGGGAGGGCATCTCTGTGTGGGGAAGGTGGGGGGGAGGGGGGAGGCGTGCCGGGGGAAGGGGGTTGCAGCTGCTTGTGTTAGGGAAGGGCTTTGTCCACGTCTGCCCCACTCCTGTATGTGTGTGAGACTGTTTTAATCTTACGTCTTTGTCCCTCAAAGGAGCAGGATGACACAGATGCCATGCTGGCTGACTTCATTGATTGTCCCCCTGATGACGAGAAGCCACCACCTGTCACAGAGCCTGATTCCTAGCCATCTCCTACATCCCCCACTCATTTCCAATAAAGTTATGTATTTTGACATTGACTGCTGCTTCTGCCTTTTGCCACAACTGTGTCCCCTGCTCCCCGCCTGCGTCAGCACCTCCCTGGCAGGAATTTAACAAGTTCACCCCAGTCCTTCTTACTCATTCTTGAGATTTGGACATTCCTGGCCAGTGTCTGATCCCTTTAAGCAGTTCTAGATATTCTAGATATTGCTGGGGTGCATGTGTGAGCATGAACCTAGATTTGTAGATGTGAGGGTATTGAAATCTATGGACTGGAGGCAGGTGCCCCATGATTCTTTCACTCACTCAGTCTATTGAAGGGTGAACATAAGGAAAGGACCTTGGAAATGCAGAAAAGGGAGTGACTTTCCAACTGTGTGTATTCTGAGGAGTGATGATTGAGCTAATTTTGGGAAACTTAGGGGTTTTAAAATTTCCCTCAACTTGGTTTTTCAAAAATTTCAAGCCTGTAGAAAAGTTAGAAGAATAGAACAGTATAATACCTTTGCATAGGTTAATCAGTTGTTAACATTTTCTCATGTCAGTGTTTATAATGTCTGTATCTACATATAGGCTTGTAGTTATATATGCACTTGAATCTGTAATCAACACACAGTTATATGTGCACATTTTTTGTGTGGGGCCACGTAAAAACTTGCAGACATCATGACCCTTCACCTCTAAGTTCTTCACCATTAACTCCCACGGTTAAGACATTTTTCTACATTATCACAGTACCACTATGAGACCTAAGAAAAGTCACAGCAATAAAATATTACATGTACTATATTGTGAGATTCCAGTTTCCTATTTATCTGCAAAACGTTTTTGATAGCTGTCTCTTCCCCACCCCCAACCTTTGATGTAATTTTAGGTGGAGAGGGCCATTTAAGGCTTAAGAATCATTGCAAGGACAGGTGCGAGGTGTGAAAACGCTTGCAATAGTGATTTTTCAAAAATGTAAAGAACCTGAATTCTGGAGACTGGGTAGATAAAGTTGACATTGGCCCTGAGGAAGAGGCTAGAACAGAAAGTTTTAAAATTTACACTGTATTGTGAGTAGGATATTCACAGTTCAGAACCCAAGAGATATAAAATGTTCATTGAAAAGTTTCACCATGTTGCTCTGTCACCGAGAGCAGCCAGTATGATCAGTTTTTATCTGTTCTTCCAGAGGTAATGTAGCATATATAGGCAGTTATGTACAGAAATCCTTTCATTTCACAAGGGGGCAGTATGTTATCACAATATAAGTCAATTTCACTGAGTCATGGGTTTCATTCAATAAATATTATCAGTTAGGTACTTGGCACTGATTTCTCATTAATATATGTATTTTAAAATAATGATTGGCTCACAGGAGGTTGCAATGATAGTAGGATGAGGAAGGGAGTGAGAAGGCACCTGTACCCTGTTTCCCCCAATGGTTACATCTTACATGACTGCAGTACAATATTAAAACCAGGAACTTGATGTTGGTACAGTGATTGGCACTTGTCTTACAAGAAGTAGAGCAGTGAGCCCTAACCAGTTTGGCTCAGGGGATAGAGCACTGGCCTGCGGACGGAAGGGTCCCAGCTTTGATTCTGGTCAAGGGCACGTACCTTGGTTGTGGGCACATCCCCAGTAGGGGGTGTGCAGGAGGCTGCTGATGGATGTTTCTCATCGATGTTTCTAACTATCCCTCTCCCTTCCTCTCTGTAAAAAAATCAATAAAATTATCTATCTATCTATCTATATCTATATCTATATCTATATCTATATCTATATCTATATCTATATCTATATCTATGAAGTAGAGCAGTGAATGAAAATCCTTGTTCTGCCTCTAATGGGGTTTAAATTCCCTGTGTTGTGTGTGTGGTGGACAACATTGAAGACATTGAAGCATGCAACAAACTGACATTTCAGAGGGAAGGAGGGGGGTGTGGGAAGAGACTAACCAAAGAACTTATATGGATACTATACGCTTGGTGCATGAAATTTATGCACAGGCAGGATCCCTAGGCCTGGCTGGTGATCAGGGCCGATCTGCAGGGCGACTGGCGGGGTGATCAGGGTGGGGGGTCCCAGTTGGCATCTGCCTTGGCTGGCCTGGGGCCTGCAGGCTGGGGCAGCTCCTGTGTTGGGCATCTGCCCCCAGGTGATCAGTGTGTGTCATAGCAACCGGTTGTTCCACTGTTCATTCCGCTGTTCAGTCGATTTGCATATTAGGCTTTTATTATATAGGATATGCATAACCCATGGACAAACAATAGTGGGGGGAAAGCCTGGGGAGTGGGCGGGAGCAGAGTGGAGGGAGTTGATGGGGGGAAAAAAGGGGACATCTGTAATACCCTTATTTATTTTTATTTTTTTAAATAAATCTTTATTGTTCAGATTATTACAGGTGTTCCTCTTTTTTTCCCCCCCATAGCTCCCCTCCACCTGATTCCCCACCCCACCCCATGCCCTTAACCCCTGCCACTGTCTTCATCCATAGGTGTAAGATTTTTCTCCAATCTCTTATCGCACCCCTCACACCTCCTTCTTCCTGAGAATTGTCAGTCCACTCCCTTTCTATGTCCCTGATTCTATTATATTCACCAGTCCATTCTGTTCTTCAGATTTTTTATTCACTTGATTTTTAGATTCAATTGTTGGTAGGTATGTATTTGATGTCATTTTGTTGTTCATAATTTTTATCTTTACTTTTTTTTTCTTCTTCCTCTTCTTAAAGAATACCCTTCAGCATTTCATATAATCCTGGTTTGGTGGTGAGGAACTCCTTTAGCTTTTTCTTGTCTGTGAAGCTCTTTATCTGACCTTCAATTCTGAATGATAGCTTTGCTGGGTTGAGTAATCTTGGTTGTAGGTTCTTGCTGTTCATCACTTTGAATATTTCTTGCCACTCCCTTCTGGCCTGTATAGTTTCTGCTGAGAAATCAGCTGACAGTCGTATGGGTGCTCCCTTGTAGGTAACTAACCGTTTTTCTCTTGCTGCTTTCAAGATTCTCTCTTTGTCTTTTGCCCTTGGCATTTTAATTATGATGTGTCTTGGTGTGGTCCTCTTTGGATTCCTCTTGTATGGGGTTCTATGCGCTTCCAGAACTTGTAAGTCTATTTCTTTCACCAGGTAGGGAAAGTTTTCTGTCATTATTTCTTCTAATAGGTTTTCAATATTTTACTCTCTCTCTTCTTCTGGCACCCCAAAAAATCGGATGTTGGTACGCTTAAAGTTGTCCCAGAGGCTCCTTATACTATCTTTATATTTTTGGATTCTTTTTTCTTTTTGTTTTTTTCTGGTTGGGTGTTTTTTTGTTTCCTCATATTTCAGATCTTTGGTTTGATTCTTGGGGTATGTTGATCTACATTTGAGTTTCTGTATATTCTTTATTTCAGACAGTGTATGCTTAATTTCTGACTGGTCCTTTTCCATTTTTTTGGCATACTCATTAAGATCCTTAAAGGTCTCACTAAGTTCCTCAGCGGTTTTTAGAAGATTCTTGAGTAACCTTATAAATGTGGTTCTGAACTCTATGTCGTCCAGTAGTTTGCTTTCCTCCATTTCTTTCATTCATGACATGTTTCTTTGTCTCCACATTTTGCTGCTTCCCTGTGTTGATGGAGTGGCTTTGTGTGGTAGGTGACCTATAGGGGTAAGTAGCTCAGCCTCCCCAATCACCTGAGGTGGACGCTCTTGGTACACCCCTTTGTGGGCTGAGTGCAAAGTCTTGGTGTAGTTAAGCCTTGATTGCTGTTGGTACACTGGGAGGAATTGACCTCCAGGCCAATTGGCTGTGAGGACCCGCTGTGTCTATAATGGAAGAACTGCTGCACTGGAGACACGCTTGTGGTGCAGGACTTGTTTCAGTGGGGCTTTGGTGCTCACTGAGTCTACCTCTTGAATGTGTCACTTATGGATGTGAGGAGTTGAAATCTGGTGTCTCACACTGACCACTAGGTACACTGGCTTTTGGATCTCTATTGGGGTGCAGGTCAGCTACTGTCTGAGGCCACCCAGCAGTAGCTACAGCAAGAACTACAGTTTTCTCCTCTTTGCTTGGGGTTTGGAGGTTTTGGAGCTGTCTGACCTGGGCTGCAAGTTTGCTAGGTTAAGCTCTGATAGGGCAGGTCATTCATATGCTAAAGCCGCTGCTTGGAGCTTTGGTGGGTTTGTAGATTGTGCGGGTCGGGGTCTCAGGGCATCACTAGGCTAGGGCGTGGCAAACAGTGATGGCTGCCAATTAGCCGGCTCTGCGTCTCTGACCACGTCCCCGCATCCCGTGCCCCAGCGCAGTAAACAATTATTCCTACGTGCAGCCCTGCAAGCAAGCCACCCTCACTTTCTGACCCGATGGCAGATAGTCCAGCTTCTCCCTGTAGGAGTTTGGGTCCCCCGTGTCTCCCCAGAAACTGGAGTTTGGAGTAATTGGGAGCTTGTCTCCCTTCCGGTTGAAAACAGCAGTGCTCCCAGTCTCCTGCTGCCAGTCCGATTTGCGTGCCTCCGTACCTCAGCTTTTCAGTGCTTGTGCACGTCTTAATGCTCTTTTCTCTTTCCTTCTAGTTGTAGAACTTCCACTCAGCCAGCTTTCCCGTTGTTCTGGGTGATAGACGTTTTGTCTTTTAGTTGTAGTTTTGAAATTGTTGTGCGAGGCAGCAGTTTAGGTGTTTACCTACGCTGCCATCTTGGATCCTCCTCCTGTAATACCTTTAATAAATAATTTTTAAAAATGGCACATCAATGTATTTTAATTTATATTCCTCTCATGAGAGAGTTTGAGCTCTTTTTTCATATGTTTAAGATCTCTGACTTTCCTTTCTGAAATGTCCATTTGCTTTCCCTACTCAGTTGTTGATTTATTTCCTTGTTTCATAGCTTTTTCTATAGTAGGAAAATTTGCCCTTTGTCTATATATGTGTTACATTTATTGACAGTTTAACTTTTGTCTTTTGACTTTTTTATCCTCACCAGAGGGTATTTTATTTTTAGAGAGAGTGGCGGGATGGAAGGGGGGGAGAGAGAGAGAAAGAGAGAGAGATGTGTGAGAGAGACACATCGATGGGATGCCTCCCACGCGTGCCTGGACCTGGGCCAGGTATCCAACCTACAACCCATGTATGTGCCCTTTTTTTTTTTTTTTTTTTTTTAAAAAAAAAAAAGGTATTTTATTGATTTTTTTACAGAGAGGAAGGGAGAGGGATAGAGAGTTAGAAACATCAAAGAGAGAGAAACATCAATCAGCTGCCTCCTGCACACCCCCTACTGAGGATGTGCCCACAACCAAGGTACATGCCCTTGACCGGAATCAAACCTGGGACCCTTCAGTCCGCAGGTCGATGCTCTATCCACTGAACCTAACCAGTTAGGGCGATGTATGTGCGCTTGAGTAGGAATCAAACCGCTGAAACCTTCTTGTGCAGGCTGACACTCTAACCATTGAACACACTGGCCAGGGAGGGCTTGTCTTTGGACTCTTATGTGGTTTTTGCCATGTTGGAAATATTTATTTTTATTAATTGAATTTATCAGTCTTTTAAAAACTCCTGGGTTTTGAGTAATATTTTTTAAAAGCCTTCATTTTGAGATTTTTAGAAGGAGCCAACATTTTTTTCTGGTATTTTTATGATGCCATACTTTGATAATAGTAATTCTTTTATGGTTTTAGATTTTACATTTAAATCTTCCATCCATTTGGAACTCACCCTAGTACAAAGCATGAGGTACAGATCTGACTTTTCTGTTTTGTCTAACTGTCATTTATTAAGCAATCTATCATTTCTTGCTTTGAAATGCCACCGCTGTCATATCCTAAATTCCTAAATGTGTTTGGATCTATGTCTTTTAAAATATATATTTTTATTGATTTCAGAGAGGAAGGGAGAGGGAGAGAGAATCATTGATTGGCTGCCTCAACGTCCCCCATTGGGGATCGAGACCACAACCTGGGCACGTGCTTTGACCGGGAAACGAACTGGTGACCTCCTGGTTCCTGGGTTGACACTCAACTCCTGAGCTACACCCAGCTGGGCTGGATCTATATCTTGACCTTGTGTTCTATTCCATTGATTTGCCTGTGTGTACTCACTTATTGTGGCTTTAAGATCTTTCTCGGAAGGAATTCACAGTCTGGCAGTAATTTAGAACATGTAAGCAACTGGTTAATGTGGGGTTTGGAGCTCGTGAAGGGGGTTAAGGGCTGCAGAGAAACTTGGGAGGGGGCAAGGCACCCAGGGAATATGACTGGAATGAAAAGAGAAGTGAGCTGAATATGGAACCCAAGCAACACCAACCTTTTAGGACCCAGAGGTGCCTGTAAAGGAGAGTGAGGAGGACGTGGAGAGCGTGGTGTCCCAGAAAAGGAGAAGAGCTTCCAGCAGGAGGGGGCATCAGTGCTGCGGAGAAATGGCAAGGGTGTGTCCGCAATCAGTGCGCTCAGGGAGAGCAGTCTCAGAAGGGCGGGGGCGGGAGGTCGGGGACGGGACAGGGTAGAGCCCGTGGGAGGACTGGGAGGCGAGCCAAAGATTCTGCCCCTGAAGAGAGAGGAGGGCACCGGCCCAGGCTCTGCGCCAGTCTATCTCCACCCAGCGACTGTGGCCACCCGCTGCTCAGCAGTCACCCACAGGCCCTTCCCGCTCAGTTCCTGGCCTGTTCTCTGACTGGTTTCTGTCTGCCAGGGAGGGGTCGCTCTCCAGCCTCTCCTCAGCCTGGCATGTGGTTTCTGTCTCAACCGCTAGGGAGAGGCAGTGCTCCCCAGACCCATGCCAGGCCCTGGGCTGAGCCATCTCTCAGGGAGGCAGAGATTTGAGGTTTCTGATGGCTTTACTTGGCCATGCTGTTGGAAATCATTCCTTCTGCCCCCATCTCCCATTATGAAGCCCTTACCCCGCCCCTCGACTTTTAACGCAACACCACCTAATATATGCTATTGGATATGCATTCGTTTAGAGTTTGTCTCCTCCCAAAAGAATACAAGCACCTTGAGAGCGGAGACTTTATTTCTGGGCTGCCCACTGCTGAATCTCCTGCCCCACATTCCTGGTTCATAGTGGGGACTCAGTCAACTCCATGTGGTCGCATAGTGCTTATGCCACATTTTAGGGTCTCAGACAGCAAGAATCTACCCTTTAACACTTTGATCATTTCAGTCCCTGTCAACCAGCCTGGAGGTTACTTGCTTTCATTTGTCATATTCTACCTACCATCTATCTATCTGTCCATCCAATAGGCCATTCCTTCACTCACTGCTTCCACAACCTGGAAATAGTCCTTCCTGTAGGCTGCACATTATGCTAGCTGCTGGAGGTTACAAAAGAGGAAGGTAAATAGATGAATACAATGCAGTAAAATTACATTGTTATAGAATGCAGTGGGAGCTCCAAAAGAGACTGTCGGGGATAGTGGGGAGACATGGTAGCAGAGGGCTTTGAGAGAGCAGTGCCTGTTGTCTGGGCAGTCTGGGGGGCAGGCATTTTGGATGGAAGAACGTTGGGGAACTCCACCAATCCTGTGGCTGGAAACAAGAGGCAGGACATTTTGACATTCACACTGTAGCAAACAAAGTATTTCAGTTTTTAAAAAATAATTTAAGCTTCCTAACAAACATTTTGTTCAAATCTGTAGGAAAGTTAACAGAATAGCAGTACAATAGACACCCATATACCTTTCAATTAGATTAATCAAATGTTGATATTTTGCCTCATTGGCTTTCTCTATATCTGTATTTTTTTCTTGACCCATTTGAGGGTAAGTTGTATTTCCTGGTTTTGTTTCTTGACTGCAATCAAAGTAAGTTGTATTATCATGATACTTTACCCTTACATACTTCCACACCCCCAAATATTTATACAGTATTGCTTGATTAATAACATTCTCTTACAGAATTATGATGTGTTTTGTCAGCTAAGAATTTAACAATTGAGAGAATACTGTGACATAATATATTGTTCATATTCGAATATCCTCAATAGTCTCACTAACGTCCATGAGAGCCATTTGTGAGTTTCAGCTTTTTAATGCCATTAAATTCCAGGTACCATTGTCTCATCTCTGATCTGAACTCTGTCCATTGTCCCATTCCTGAGCCTCATCCCTTTCCTGACCCCCACCTATGTCCATTCATGGCCCTTATAAGGATCTCTATGGCATGGGCCACCTCTGCTAACTCCTGCTTGGTTGTTAAAGCGTAAGATTCTGGATTTAGTATTTACCTTTTTCTTTCTCTTCAGTCAAAAGCACGAATAATCCCAACTAACATATTTATAACTTTTAACTAAAAAGATACCTGTTAAACATGAATGCCATCAAGTCCACGTTGTGGCAGGATTGATAGACTATCAGGCTCCCACCAAGCTTCTCTCCCCTCTCATCAGGCCACACAGAGTCATCAAGGGAGGAGCCCTTGACCACTGGAAGGAAGACCCCCCCCCCCCCCACACACACACACTGAACCTAGTCTTACTGCTTGTGTCACTTCACTTTCTGCAGAACACTGAGGCTGGCACCCAAAAAGACCTGTGAACTTACTGGTCAGACTTTAATAGGTGATGCAATTGCTCCCTTTTTTTTTGGTTTGTTTGTTAATACTCACCTGAGGATATTTTTTCCATTGATTTTTAGAGAGAGTAGAAGGGAGGGAAGGGAAGAGAGAGAGAAGGGGGAGAGAGAGAGAGAGAGAGAGAGAGAGGGAGAGAGAGAGAGAGAGAGATTGGTTGCCTCCCACACTCACCCCAACAAGGGCTGGGGATTGAACCGGCAATCCAGGTATGTGACCTTGACTGGGAATCAAACCCAAAACTTTCAGTGTGTGGGCCGATGCTCTAACCACTGAGAACACTGGCCAGGGCACAATTGCTCTTTGAACAACACAGTTTGCCCTCATTTTCCGTGAAATGAATGAAATATAAAGGAATGTTTGGGGAAGCCAGGCATTGACTGGACATCAGGCAGCAGGAAAGGAAACGTTGGCATTTCTTACAGCTATGTCATTATTAGCTGGCGTTGCAAGCAGGAGTAGGAGAAAACAGATAAACTAATATTGAGCAGAGAGGATTTAATGGAGAAATCCATCTTATTCCTTATCTTTTGTTGTGACATCTCTACAATAACTTTAAAAGTATTTCTACATCTTAAAATTTTAATTTGTATATATTTTTAAATCCTCACCTGAGGATGTTTTTATTGATTTTAGAGAGAGAGGAACATCGATGTGAGAGAGAAACATCAATCAGTTGTCTCCCATATGTGCCCCAACTAGGGATGGAACCCACAACCTAGGTAAGTACCCTGACCAGGAATTGAACCCCAAACCTTTTGGCGTACAGTATGATGCTTCAACCAACTGGGCCACCTGGCCAGGTTTAATTTGTATTTTAATCAAAGTAAAACTTTGTCATTCATTCATTCATTCATTCATTCATTCATTCATTCATTTGTTCATTCATTACTGGGACGTACTTCCTGCTTTACTCTAGATTGTTCTATAGACCTGCTATTTAATTGTTATTCTCTCACCATCATCCTTGGGAATTCTCTTTGCCTCTCCTCTGTTTCCTGGATCCCATGCCTTCTTCTTTCTCAGCTTATTTCCTTAGGACAGTGGTACCACCCTCTAGTAGCTTCTTGAGAAAGGGTCTAGAGGAGGTAAAATGGTTTACTTCTTGTATGTCTGAAAAGAACTTTATCTTCACATTTGATTGACAATTTGGCCAGGTATGTGGGTCAGAATTTCCCTCAAATTTCTTGTAGGCATTGTCCCACTTCTTCTGGTTTCCAATGTGCTACTGAGGCATTTGATACCATTTGGACTCTCTATGTGACTTAAAAAAAATTCTCTCTGAAGTGTTTAAGAAGCTTTTTCTTTGTCCCCAGCATGCTGAAATGTCACAGTGGGATGTCTTGGTCTACGTTTTTTTATGTTCATTTTGTTGGCACTTGGTGGGTTGTATAAATCCAGAACTAATGCTCTTAGTTCTAGAAAAATTCTTACTTATTTTATAAGTTTCCCTTGCCCTTCCCCACCCTCTTCTCTCATTCAGGAAGTCTTATTTTCTTTGTCTTTTTTCTGGGAGATTTCACTAACTCCTCCTCAAAACCTTCTTTTGAAACTTTAATTTCTGCTATCACATTTTTATTATCAAGGGCCCATCCTTAATCTCTGAATGGTCATGTTTAAAAAACAGTTTCCTGGTTTTGTTTCTTGGCTGCAATATCACCTCTTATCTCTCTTTTAATGTTAACGATAATTTCAAAAATGTTTTCTTCAGTCCCCTCTTATCTCTCTTCTACAAGTTCCCTTTCTCTTCAGTGTCTGTATTTCACATCAGAAACTTTCCTCAGATACCCGGTGATGCTTGACTATCTTTCATTTTAAAAGTAAGGCCTTAGGAGATGCTCATTGGAAAGTTTGGGTGCACCTTCCAATGGGATTCTTCTACTGGAGGGCTTTGCTGAGGGTGATCAGGTGGGACCTGACTGTTCTGTGGGAGGACCTTTAAGCCAGTATCTGTAGATCATTTCATTTGGTTATGTGTGGGAAGCCACCCATTGTCTTCACTATCAGAGAAGTGTAAACAAGGAGCCTGGAAAGCTGATGAACCTTGAGCCCCTGCAATGGCCAGAGCTATGCACTGATTGTTTAGTCCAGACAATGGGGGCTCAAGCAATTTCCTGACCAAATAGTCTCAGAGTAAATCTTTGTAATATTTACTGAACTTTAAGATAGTCTGTCTGTTACTGCAATTACCTGCCTGACTAAGGGCTAGATGTGTATCCAAAATTGAATAAAAGGTTGGCAAGGCCTGGGCACGAGTGGAAGTTCTTCTCCTTGCGTTGGACTTCCCGCCTGGCCCCCAATATTTCCAAATTATTATTTCTTGTCTCGTCTCTGTAATTGCGCATGGCCCTTCTCCAGATCCTGAACCCTGAACCACTCAGGATGTGGATCACACAGTTGTGCTCATTTCCCCAAACAGGAGTCCTCTTATCTCTCATTTATCTCAGTCTGGATGCTGCTGTTTCATACAGGTTGGGGCAAAAGTAGGTTTACAGTTGTGAATATGCGAAACACAGAGTTTATTCTTGTTTATTAATTACTAGAGGCCCGGTGTATGAAATTTGTGCACTTGGAGGTGTGTCTCTCAGCCCAGCCTGCACCCTCTTCACTCTGGGACCCCTTGAGGGATGTCCGACTGCCCGTTTAGGCCCGATCCCAGTAGGATCGGGCCTAAATGTGCAGTCGGACATCTCTTTCACAATCCAGGACTGTTGGCTCCCAACTGCTCGCCTGCCTGCCTGCCTTCCTGATTGTCCCTAACCGCTTCTGCCTGCCAGACTGATCACCCCCTAACCACTCCCCTGCCAGCCTGATTGATGCATAACTGCTCCCCTGCCAGCCTGATTGCCCATAACTGCCCTCCTCTGCAGGCCTGGTCACTCCTAACTGCCCTCCCCTGCAGGCCTGGTCACGCCTAACTGCCCTCCCCTGCAGGCTTGATCATCCCCAACTGCCCTCCCTTGTAGGCCTGGTCCCTCCCAACTGCCTTCCCCTGCTAGCCATCTTGTGGTGGCCATCTTGTGTCCACATGGGGGCAGCCATCTTGTGTGTTGGAATGATGGTCAATTTGCATATTACTCCTTTTTTTTTTTTAGATAGGATTGCATTATTTTCCATACGAAAAACTGTGAAACTACTTTTGCCCACCCTGCATAAAAAAACCCACAAAAATAGATAGTGGGAGATGAGATGTCAGCAAATGTTGTCATTTGAGGCTTAGGTGGGTGAGGGGGCTGGGAATTCCCTGCCCAGTATGCTGTTTTCAGGATCAAATTGCACTCTCGTGCTCAGTCTTGACTGGTATTCCTAGGAAGTGAACTACTTTTCCTCCAGGGCTGGGCAGATGGGGGAAAGATCTGCAGCATTTAAGGATTGTCAGTGAATTCTTTAGTGTCCAGTCCTCCTCTGCACTCGTGCCTTCACAGGTAACTACTGGAGCCTTCAATTGCTGGTTGGAATTTTATAACCCCAGCTCTGTCCTGCTCCATGTATTTAGTTTTTGATCTTTTTCTTTAAAAAATTGATTTTAGAGAGAGGGAGAAAGAGAGGAAGGGAGAGAGAGAGAAAGAGAGATCGGTTGCCTCTCCCTGGGATTCAAATCTGCAACCTAGTTATGTGCTGTGACTGACTGGGAATCCAATCTGCCATTGTTTGGTGCATGGGAGGAAGCTCCAACCAACTGAGGCATTACACTGGCCAGGGCTACTTTTTCATCTTTAATCTATTAAGGCTGTTATCACCTTATTGCTTCCAGGTGACAAAATTTATTAACATCGCTCATCTGCACTTGTCACCTCTCCTGCTGTCTTTATTCTTGTCGGTTTATATGTTTAAAAAAATTGCACTACTGTCATTATAATATATTTTTATTGATTTCAGAGATGAAGGGAGAGAAAGAGACAGAAACATCAATGATGAGAGAGAATCATTGATCGGCTGCCTCCTGTACACCCCACACTGGGGATTGAGCTTGAAACCTGGGCATGTGCCCTTCCCCAGAATTGAACTGTGACCTCCTGGTTCATAGGTTGATGCTCAACCACTGAGCCACGCCAGTCTGTCTGCACTGCTGTCATTATAGTGTCATTAGGAGGGGATGGAGATAAAGGTGTGTTTGATCATCCATGTTTTTGAAGCGTCTGCAATATCCCTTTGGACTGAGAAGCAGTGCCCTTATCCTGGTTATAAAGGCCAGCTTTCTCAGGAAAAGTATAGAGTGGACAGATGTATCACTTGTGGAGTAAAAAGGGCATATGATAAGCTTTTGTGTGTTTATTTTGTGTATTGCATGCTCCGTGTTTGAGGCAAGCTGTAGGGACCTCTACACAACCCTATTCCTTGCGCCATCCTTGAGCTGTACTCTCCTCTTCACTATGGGGAGGCAGGTTCACTGGTCAAGAATGCTCCAATTCTTTTTTAAAAAAATGTTTTTATTGCCCTAAACGGTTTGGCTCAGTGGATAGAGCGTCATCCTGTGGACTGAAGGGTCCCAGGTTCGATTCCGGTCAAGGGCATGTACCTTGGTTGTGGTCACATCCCCAGTGGGGGGTGTGCAGGAGGCAGCTGATGGATCTTTCTCTCTCATCGATGTTTCCAACTCTCTCCCTCTCCCTTCCTCTCTGTAAAAAATCAATAAAATATATTTTAAAAAAATAGTCATTCTCTCCTTTAAAAAAAAATGTTTTTATTGATTTCAGAGAGGAAGGGAGAGGGAGAGAGAGATAGAAACATCAGTGATGAGAGAGAATCATAGATTGGCTGCCTTCTGCACGCCCCACGCTGGGGATCGAGTTGGAAACCCAAACAAGTGCCCCTGACTGGGAATCAAACCGTGATCTCTTGGTTCATAGGTCAATGCTCAACCACTGAGCAACGCGAGCCAGGCTCAAATTCTTGAGATCCCTCCTTTCTATGCTCATGGACCACAGATTAGAGGGATCACACGGGGTGAGCTTCAGCTCAGTCTGAGTCTTGTGAGAACTAAAGTGGAAACTACCTGGGACTCGGGAAACAAGATTGTTAGAGGCACCAAGATAAAACTTTCTGATCAGCTGGAGTGTGGTGTCTACAATCCTGAGGGCAGGATTAAAAGAGAGAGCTCTGTGCAGGTCCCTGAAACCCTCCCTCCAGGTCACGATGGGTTTGTTCAGCAGCTCCCTTGGGAGGTAGTCACTCTGTAGTAGAAGTCCAGGCCCTTAAGGGATGGGATGCAATCCTCTGTGCCTTAAACCGAAAGGCACCATCGTTAGTCAGTGGCAGAGATATTCCAGTCAGTTAAGCTTTCCCTGTCCAGTCCCTGCATAGAAAATCCTAAAGTTGTGAATGTGTTAGAGATGTTTCTGGCACAAAGGCCCTCACCCATCTCTCTCCTCACAGGCTGTCAGGTAATGGCATTTGTCAGATATTCTGATGAATGTTTGATCTGACATATTCTTGTTCTTCAGGCTCCTTTTCTGTCTTCAGTTAGAGTATTTATAACATTTACATTTGCTTTTCTTAATCTTTTCGCTTAGAATTTTCTGGCTCATGTTACCTTATATAAGACTCAAGGAAGTTCTAAAAGTCCAGTCACAGATTCATGATGTCATAGATGGGTCAAGGTTTTTACTTAATCCTTCACTTTTAAATCCACACCCTGTATTAAGTCCAAAGTGAATGAACTGAACTGAAAACATCTAATTCCTTGTGAGCTGTTTGCATGATTATCATTTCTCAAGTGATACCATATTCCTTGTAATTTCATTAGCACATTTTCTAGCTGCCAATTCTTTTTTTGGGTTTTGGAGTTCCCAAAAACCTGTATGTCCCTTTCCAAGTCTCTAATCCAAGTTTCTCAGAAACTTTGTTTTCATAATACATAATAGCCAAGTTTAAGCTTATATTATCACTCCCAAATGACCAAAATTCTAATAACTTCATTCTGAGCACATACAGTTTGAGCCAACATTTCAAATAATTCTTGCTTCAGGATTATGCCTGAGTACAACTAAATATATGTTACACACACACACACACACACACACACATACACACACACACACACTTTATCCATTAGATAGACACACACACACACACACACACATACACACACACACACACACACACACACATTTTATCCATTAGATAGAGCCAGAAAGAAAATAAACTCAATTTACTAAATTCTCTATACTTAAACATTCATTCCATTTAATGACAAAATTAGGAAGACAAAACCAAAATAAAATAAAACTTCCCCACTTATTGCATTCTTTCTTTGAGGTATTTAATATTTTAGTCAGTCTATTTCTGTAAACACAAAGGTATCAATGCTTACTGATTTATTCAATACACCTATTATTGCTTTTAATTTAGAATCACTCAAGAGTTTTCTACAGGGCATTTTCTTTTACAATCATTTTCTAGACTTTACTCTCGTATAAAATATTTGGGATTTGAAAAGAATTCTGGAGTTCCTCAGCTCTACCCAGCCGATGGACTGCCTGGTTACACCCAGGCTGGAGTCATGGTTGTCTGCAGCCACAGAGCCTCAGGTTTTCCCATGCTTCCTTGACAATCTGATGTGAGATTGCCTGGCAAAGAATCAAGAGCCTTGGGAAGACGTAGAGCCTAATGAGCCTTGAAAGCTCTTCATAATCAGCTGGCCCTGGAAGCCCACTGAAAAGCTGCAGGAGGGTCAAGGGGTAATCAAATGACAAATTGTCACTCCAACCGCTTCAAGGAGCACTTTTTAAACCCACCAGACACGTTTCTACATACACCGGACTATGGAAGCCAGGTTTCTGCTCTAGTTGGAATTTTCCTACATTTTTGGATTCTGAAGAATTTGATTTTGTCTCAAAGTTGACCCAGCAATATTCACATAGTCCTAAAAGTTTAATGTCATTAAGTTGAATTTTTCCCAGTAATTAAAATAATATCTATGCGTCTTTGATTGGCACTTGATTGTTTTCCTTTAAATGTATGATGATTGCCTGGCTGGCATGG
Source organism: Plecotus auritus (assembly GCF_963455305.1). Taxonomy (NCBI): domain Eukaryota; kingdom Metazoa; phylum Chordata; class Mammalia; order Chiroptera; family Vespertilionidae; genus Plecotus; species Plecotus auritus. The sequence goes on from NC_137774.1 coordinate 43,258,989, forward strand.
CTCAGTGGTTGAGGTTGACCTATGAACCAAGAGGTCACGGTTCAATTCCCAGTCAGGGCACATGCCGGGGTTGTGAGCTCCATCTCCAGTGTAGGGTGTGCAGGAGGCAGCTGATCAATGATTCTCTCTCATTAATGTTTCTATCTCTCTCTTCCTCTCCCTTTCTCTCTGAAATAAATAAAAATACATTTAAAAAATGTCTGATAATTTTTAAATTAGGTTGTCTTCTATAATAAAATACAGGTTCAGATCATTTTCTTTTCACAATCTCTGTACTTTTCTTTTTTTTTTTTCATCAAGAGACCCAATTATTAGGTATCAGGTTTAAGTGTCAGCTTAACGTCCTATAATTGAATAGTTAACTTTCTTTTGATTTAGAACTAAAAATAGCCTGAATTTCAAACAAAAAATGTATTTTCTAACCATAAGAATTAAGAGCAGGAAGGTGTTGCCCTGGCTGGTGTGGCTCAGTTGACTGAGAGGTTGCTGGCTCCATTCCTGGTCAGGGCACATGCCTGGGTTATGAGCTCAATCCCCAGTGGGGGGCATGCAGGAGGAAGCCAATCGATGCTTCTTATTGAAGTTTCTCTCTCTCCCTTCTTCTCTCTCTCTAAAATCAATAAAAACATATTAAAATTATTTTATTTTAATTAATTATTTTACTTTTTTCTCTTTTTTTAAAATAAATCTTTATTGTTCAGATGATTACAGTTGTTCCTCTTTTTCCCCCCCATAGCTCCCCTCCACCTGGTTCCTACCCCACCCTCTGCCCTTACCCACCCCACACTGTCCTCATCCATAGGAGTACGATTTTTGTCCAGTCTCTTCCCGCACCGCCCCACCCCTTTCCTCTCGAGAATTGTCAGTCCACTCCCTTTCTATGCCCCTGATTCTATTATATTCACCAGTTTATTCTGTTCATCAGATTTTTTATTCACTTGATTTTTAGATTCACTTGTTGATAGATATTTATTTGTTGTTCATAATTAAAATTATATATATATATATATATATATATATATATATATATATATATATATATATATAATTGATTTCAGAGAGGAAGGAAGAGGGAGAGAGAGATAGAAACATCCATGATGAGAAAGAATCATGGATTAGCTGCCTCCTTCAAGTCCCGCACTAGGGATTAATCCACAACCCAGGCATGTGCCCTTGACCAGAATCGAACCTGAGACCTTTCAGTTCACAGGCCTACGCTCTATCCACTGAGCCATACCGGCTGGGGCTGTTGTTCATAATTTTTATCTTTACCTTTTTCTTCTTCTTTCTCTTCTTAAAGAATACCTTTTAGCATTTCATATAATACTGGTTTGGCGGTGATGAACTCCTTTAGCTTTTTCTTATCTGTGAAGCTCTTTATCTGACCTTCAATTCTGAATGATAGCTTTGCTGGGTTGAGTAATCTTGGCTGTAGGTTCTTGCTATTCATCACTTTGAATATTTCTTGCCACTCCCTTCTGGCCTGCATAGTTTCTGTTGAGAAATCAGCTGACAGTCGTATGGGTGCTCCCTTGTAGGTAACTAACTGTTTTTCTCTTGCTGCTTTTAATATTGTCCCTTTGTCTTTTGCTCTTGGCATTTTAATTATGATGTGTCTTGATGTGGTCCTCTTTGGATTCCTTTTGTTTGGGGTTCTGTGCGCTTCCTGGACTTGTAAGTCTATTTCTTTCACCAGGTGGGGGAAGTTTTCTGTCATTATTTCTTCCAATAGGTTTTCAGTATCTTGATCTCTCTCTTCTTCTGGCACCCCCATAATTTGGATATTGGTATGCTTGAAGTTGGTATGCTTCTTACACTATCTTTATATTTTTGGATTCTTTTTTCTTTTTGCTTTTCCAGTTGGGTGTTTTTTGCTTCGTTGTATTTCAAATCTTCGACTTGATTATTGCGATCCTCTAGTCTGCTGTTGGGTCTCTGTATATTATTTTTTATTTCAGTCAGTGTATGCTTAATTTCTAGTTGATCCTTTTTCATATCCTCGAGGGTCTCGCTAAATTTATCGGCCTTTTCTAGAAAATTCTTGAAAAACTTTATAACCATGGTTTTGAACTCTATATCCAGTCGTTTACTTTCCTCCATTTCTTTCATTTGTGACCTGTTTCTTTGTCTCTGCATTTTGGCTGCTTCCCTGAGTTGATAGAGTGGCTTTGTGTGCTAGGTTTCCTCTAGGGCCCAGTGGCTCAGCCTCCCCAATTACCTGAGGTGGACACACTTGGTGCACCCCTTTGTGGGTTGTGTGCACAGTCTTGTTGTAGTTAAGCCTTGATTGTTGTTGGTATCACTGGGAGGAAGTGACCTCCAGGCCAACTGGCTGTGAGGATCAGCTGCGCCTACGATGGGAGGACTGTGCTGGAGACACCCTTATGATACAAGATTTGCAAAAGCCTCTGTGCTCAGCTTGGATAAGGCGGAGTCTCAGGGTGGAGCAGACAGCAATGGCTTCCCGTCAGCCCTGTCTTAAGAGACCCCTGTGTTTCAGTGTCCTGTGGTAATCGCTGCCAGCACCTCTGAGAGAGAGCCACCCTCGAGTTTCACCTGCTACCAGACAGTCCAGTTTCTGCCCGAATGAGTCTGGGTCCCCAGAGTCTCACCCAGAACTGGAGTTCAGCGCAGTCATGAGCTTTTGTCTCCCTCTTGATTGAGAAAGCCAGCCATGTACTCAGTTGCCAGCCCTCTCAGTGCGTGCACTCCGTACCTCTGCCTTCTGCAGTTCCTCTGAGTCTCAGTGTGCTTTTCTCTTTCCTTCTAGTTGTAGAATTTCCACTCAGCCAGCCTTCCTGTGGTTCTGGATGATGTCCGTTTTGTCTTTCAGCTGTAGTTTTGAAATTGCTGTGCGAGCCAGCAGTTTAGGTGTTTACCTATGCCACCATCTTGGTTTCTCTCCAGATTCCTCTTCTTTGTTTGGGTTTTGGAGGTGCCCAGTTGAGGCCAAGCTGTGAAGCAATGCAAGCTGCTGTGGGGCCTTGGGCCTTCTTTTGGATGTTCTGTGTCTCTCTGACTCAGCTGCAGTTTGTTAGGTAATTTTAGATTGCAAAGGGCCAGGCTATTCATATGCAAAAGCCTCTGTGCACAGCTTGGGTGGGGCGGGGTATCAGGGAATCTACAGGGCAGAGCAAACAGCAATGGCTGATCCTCAGCCCTGCCCTAAAAGCCTCCTGGTCTCAGTGTCCCATGGTAATCGCTGCAAACACCTCTGAGAGAAAGCTGCCCTCGAGTTCCGCCCGATGCCATACTGTCCAATTTCTCCCCATATGAGTCTGGGTCCCCAGAGTCTCTCCCGGAACTGGAGTTCAGAGCAGTTGGGAGGTTGTGTCTCCCTCCTGATTGATAAAGACAACCGCGTACTCAGTTGCCAGCCCTTTCTGTGCATGCGCCTCTGTACCTCTGCACTTTACTTCCACACCTCCTCTGAGTCTCAGTGTGCCTTTCTCTTTCCTTCTAGTTGTAGAATTTTCACTCAGCCAGCCTTCCTGTGGTTCCGAATGATGTCCATTTTGTCTTTTAGTTGTAGTTTTGAAGTGGTTGTGCGAGGCAGCAATTTCAGGTGTTTACCTATAACGCCATCTTGGTTTCTCCATTTTTATTTTAAAAATTCATACTTTAAAATTAACATTTAAGTTGGTTAACATTGATTTTCAGCTTAAGCATTTCTCTATCTTCTTTCTCCTTATTTTGTATTTTCATGTTATTTTTGCTTCTTTCATTAAGTTTTACATTTCTGTGATATAGTGTCTTAGGAAATTGAAATAAAGCCCAGGGTGACACTATATATGAACAGTAGTACAATCCAGGAGGAATACCTTTATATTCTTGTTCATAAATGTTTCTATTTTGGAATATATTGAAGGAATCCACTAACAAAGGTTGGCTTGGCAGATGATTTAACCACAGTATTATATAACACACAAATTGCTCCACAAGATAGCAACTTGGCTTGAAGAAGCCTGTAACTATTGTGTCCTGCAGGGGTGCTTAATCTAGAGTTCAAGGCTGAAATTGTATGCAATATTTTAAGCATCTGTTTGTGTATGTATATGTATGTGTGTTTGTGACTTTGGTGGGTGTGGCCCAATAGGTATTATCAGATTCTAAAATCTGATTGTCTGTGACTCTCCAAACCTTAAGATTTCTTGAAACCTCAGTTTCCTGCCTCTGTATAATCATACAGGAAAATATTTAATTTCCCCTGCATTTTAAATGTTTCACTGAATAAATAAATTATCCTGCTCTTTAACTGATAGAGGCAAAACATTACTTTGGTTATTAAAATGCACTAACATTATTGGCTTTGACAGTCTTTGCTGAAATAAAGACTAGTACTACTTCATTTTCAAGCCATTCAACACCATCTAAGTCAAATTTTCTTTTTTAAAAAAAGAGAGGAAAGGTGTCAATAACTGTGCTGTAATTATTTATTAATTCATCTGTTTATTCATTTATTTATTTTGTGTCTACTGTATATGTACCTTGGGAGTCTGCTGAAACTTTCTGGCCACTTGTATTTTAGATTTTAATTCCATGACCAACTCCCCCCGTCCCCTCCAGATTCCAAGGTTTGAATATGCTCAAAGTTCTTCTCAAGACTTCTTTTTTTTTAAAAAAACCTGTGGACTTAAGAGTCTGAATGTACCCTCTTAAAGTAATTCCCTATGAGGAATTCACACAGCTGCCAAAAGAAGAAAATCTTCACCTCTATATCCTGTTACATCCTCTCTTGAAAAAATGGTTTTTCTCACAACAAGATTACTACACAAATTTTTCACCCAAGAGGTAGGTGAGAAGACAGAACACAGTATTTACCTATGACCCCTGGACCTTGTTGGACTCAGCCCAATATTCCTTTTCCCCTAAAGAGCTGTACAGAACTCTTCTCCAAGTCTCATTTTTGGGTATTATTTCCTGGATCTCCATGGTTGTTTAGAAATGGGTTAAATTTTTTCAACTCTTCTCTATAATGTCTCTTCTGCAAAATCTATACTACCCCCGCCAGTATATATCTCTGATCGTGATATATTTGTTCATGTTGGATGGAGGCGGGACAAAAATCGCCCCCCGCACCATATTGGATTTGCTAGAGGTCCACCTATATGTTGACATCCACAAAGTAGAATGCCATTTGTTGGACAGATGCGGTTTGACCCTATATGCCTGTGCCTATATAGTTCTGTCTCATATAAGGCAAGGGGCCTATTGTCTCTGTCAACCCTTTTTGATACAAGGACTGGGTTAGCTCTTCTCTCCAGGCCTTCTTTTCCTTCCTCTCCATGGCTTCTGAAGGTTTGTTCTAATTATCAATTGGGATAATGAATCATCCCAAAACTTAGTGACTTAAAACATTAACAATCATTTTAATGACTTAAGACAGTGGTCGGCAAACTGCAGCTCGCAAGCCACATGTGACTCTTTGGCCCCTTGAGTGTGGCTCTTCCACAGAATACCATGGCCTGGGAGAGTCTATTTTGAAGAAGTGGCGTTAGAAGAAGTTTAAGTTTAAAAAACTTGGCTCTCAAAAGAAATTTCAATTGTTGTATTGTTGATATTTGGCTCTGTTTACTAATGAGTTTGCCGACCACTGACTTAAGACATTAATTTAAACATGAACTTAGTGTCTTAAAAGATTAACTCAGTGACTTAAACATTAACTTAGTGACTTAAAACATTGACTATCATTTATTGTTATCTTACAGTTCTGGTGGCTCACCTATTATTCTCCCTTAGGGAATCTCCCATGGTTGTAGTCAGACAGTGGCTGAGGCAGGAGACATCTCAAAGGCTTCTACATTCACCATGTCTGGGGGTTGATATTGCCTGTTGACTGGCATCTCAAGTTTGGGCTGTTGGCCGGAACATCTATATGTGGCCTCTTCGTGTGGCTTGGGTTTCCTCACTGCATGGTGGCTAGGTTCTAAGAGCAAGTAGCCCAAGATAACATGGTGCAAGGGAGAGCATGACATTTAACCTAACCTTGGAAGTCACATTGCATCACTGCCATTGTAGTCTATTGGTTCACAGAAGTCCAGACAAGACACAAGACGGGGGAATCTAGATTCCACCATTTGATGAGAGTAGTGTTAGTATTACAAAAGAGCATGTGGGATGTTAAATATTATTGTGGAAATATTTGGAAAACACAATCTGTCCCAGTCCATGTTTTGATCACAAGTCACATCCCTCCCACATGCAAAGTACACTCGACCCTTTTCCCAAGGTACATTCCATATGGCATCAGTAAAAATCCAGGATCTCATCCAGATGTGGATGAGGCTTCTTGGGTGTGGTTTCTCAGGAATAGCTAATGAGATTTGGTTTAGTTCTACTGCCCGTGAATTCACTGTGGCTCTTGGATTTATCCTCCAGGCCAGCAGTCGCCAACCTTTCGGACCTCACAGACCACCAGTTGGGAACCGCTGCTCTAGGCTCTTTCTCTTCTAAACCATCCTTTCCTTTCAATAAACAGTAATGCATGTTTATAGGTAACTAGTCCCTTAGCCTGATTCTTTAAAAATTTTTTATTTTATTTTATTCCCCTGTTGGCCATAGCTTGAGCCCTACACTTCCCTTCCCTTTCACCTCAAAGGGAGGTCCTTTGTATATAGCCACATAGTCATTTTTAGTGTAAAGACCAGGCTGGATCTGCTTCCAGATGAGCTATCTGGCCAGGGCCAAATATATATATACTAGAGGCCGGTGCATGAAAATTCATGCACTGGAGGGGGGGTCCCTCATCCCAGCTGGCCCCCTCTCACAGCCCAGGAGCCCTCAGGGGCGGGAGGCGACCTGGCAATCAGGGGAAGGCTACGCCCCATCACACCTCTGCTGCTGCCACTGCCGGCAGCACAAGCCTTGGCTAGCCCTGGTTACCTGAGCCTCAGGCGGCCCTGGGTGGCTGGGTAGCTGCCATCTGTGGCTTGCCTGTGCCTTGGGCCAGCCCTGGGCAGCTGGGCAGCCAACATCTGAGGCTTCCCTGCTCCTCAGGCTAGCCCTGAGTGGCTGGGCAGCCACCATCCGAGGCTTGCCTGTGCCTCAGGCTGGCCCTGGGTGGCTGGGGGGCTGAGGGGACTGGGGGACTCCGGAGGCAGGCACACGGAGTGGTGGGCCTGGCCTTCCTGCATGCCTGCCGCCCTGGCGGGGCTGAGGGGACTGGGCACCGCCATCTTCTGGCTGTGGGCGCCGCTATCTTTGAGGGTGTGGCAGTCAATTAGCGTATTCCCTCCTTATTGGCTATGGATGCCACCATCTTTGAAGGCAGACAGTCAATCAGCATATACCCTCCTTATTGGCTGTGGGCGCAGCCATCTTTGCAATGGCCTGATGGTCTATTAGCATATTCCCACTTTATTAGATAGGATATATACCTTGTGGTTATTGTAGGTATCAATTATAATACAACGCATTAGACAAAAATTTGTATAAGGTATAAATTTCTTTTCAATAACCCCTTCTCTAGCTTGGACTCCTTGTCCTGAAATTCTGAAATGCCCTATTGTTTTAATAGAGAAATTTTGCTGGATATACCTCTGAGAACCTTACAAGGCCTTTGTTTGAAGCACCACCTTAAATCTTTCTGAGGTTTAAAAAAATAATTTTATAGTTATACTCTTTGCTTTCCTTAAAATGCCCTGCATTTGACTTTGCCCAGAAACCATTTCATAATTTTGGCATTGCCAGTCATTTGGAGTGACTAAGATAAGAAACAACTTTATTTTGATCTCAGCAAGTCCTGGATCATGCATATGTAACATTTCATCTTTAATTTCTCTTTCCTCTTGCATTTTATCATAGGCAGCGAGAAGTCAGGTGATACTTATAGTATTTTGCCTGGAAATCTCCTAGATCACTGAGTTTATTAGATACATTTCCCACTTTTCTTGTTACTGGAGGGGACAAAGTTTCCACTATCACATAACAATACTAGAAACATAACACCTGCATGCATAATTATTTTCCTCCAGTTTCCAAGAACACTTTTTTTTTATTTTCCTTTAAGCCCTCACCAACAACCTTCTTGAAGCACTTGAGGCCTTCACGAACTTCCTGCTTAAGGCCCTTTAGGCTTTTGATGAACCCCTGGTCCTAACGCCAATGCCACATGTTTTTGGTTTTTGTTTCAGCAGCACCCCACTCTTGGTGCTGAAATCTGTTTTGGGGACCTAGCAGTAGGAGGCTTAAAATATTGACAGTATTTTATTATTATCTCTAATGGTTCTGGGGGTTACCTGGGTGAAGTGGTTCTCATTTGGGATCTCTCATTATAGTCAGGTTGTGACTGGAACTGGAGTCATTCTTGCAGGCTTCATTACTCACACATCCAGTGATTGATGCTGAAACACCTACATGTGGCCTCACCATGTAGCTTGGGCTTACTCACAGCATGGTGGCTGGGTTCCAAGAGAATTGGTGAAGGGAGTGTATGATATTTTTATGACCTAGCCTTGGAGGTCACAGATATCATTTCTGTTGTATTCTCTTGGTTGAGGCAGACACAAGGGTCCACTTAAGAGGGAGGAGATTGAACATAGAGTGGGTCACTCAAGGGGAGGAAAGTCAACGAGGCAGCTATGTTTTGAAACTACAGTGTGCTAGGTGGGCTCTGATGGCTTTCTCAATTTAAGCCATGGGTTGTGAAAGAATTCACATAGAAGAGTAACTGAACCAAAAAGGTTTATTCACTTTGTAAGGGAGGACAGGGGCCAAGAGCTATAGAGAGCTAATGGCCCTATCTCTGTGAGGGACTGAGGTTTAAAGGTTAAGGTGGGGCCCTTGCCGGTTTGGCTCAGTGGATAAAGCGTGGGCCTGTGGACTGAAGGGTCCCAGGTTTGATTCCAATCAAGGGCACTACCTGGGTTTTGAGCTCGATCCCCCAATAAGGGGCGTGGAGGAGGCAGCCAATCAATGGTTCCCTCTCATCATTGATGTTTCTATCTTTCTCTCCTTCCCCCTTCCTCTCTGAAATCAATAAAAATAAAACCAAAAATGGTTAGGGTGGGGGCTCTGGGGTGGAGCTGGCATCAGTGGGGTCCAGACGTACAACATCTTCTGTTCCTCAGATAGGGTGTCGCCATATTTAGAATAGACTTAGAGTTGGGTTGGGTGAGTAGTGGAAATTTATGTGGGTTAAGTAGGTCTATGGTCTTAGATGGGTCATGGGGCAGGGTCTGCACTGTGTCACAATGTCCAAGGGAAACTTTGAATCACAGGTGCCATCCTTGCTACAGTCAACACCAAAGGGCAGCTGTGTACCTTGCTTATGTGACACTCAAAGCAGATCGTTTTTAACACCCTTAAATCAATGTTAGTAATCACAAATAAAAAATAATAATTATAATAATCATGGCTAGAAAACAATGAGACAGGGAACATTTTCTTTTATTTAAGCTTTGTCTACATAATCATGCCAGTAAATTTCAAAAATTGAAAGTAAAAAAATTATAATAAGAAAAGCTATGGATTCATACTTTGAATTCTCTTAAAAATTTATTCATTTCTTTCTTGAAATTTGATTCTTTTTTCAATGTAAATGCTTATTTTCTTACATTGTGTTGTTGCACAGTTAATGACCTTCTCCACATTTTCTGTGCTCAATCTTCAAGCAACAATTTAAAGCTTGGTGCTTTGCTGTGTATTGTTTAAGGCTGATTACAGCTGTTTGCAAGTATTTTGTGTCTGATGAATTGCACTTAAAACTTCACAGCAGAAATCAAAAAGATAACTAAGAACAGAAAAACTGCATACACAGAGAGTAGGACCTGAGATGTTTCTCTTGTGTTTGCATTTAAACAAAAATCAAAGTATACTTCAGAAATTGAGATTAAATTTTAAAAAATTGTCTTTGATGTTTGAATGGCTTAAAAATGAGGACTCCATCCACCTTGGGCTGGAACCAAAGCTGTATCCAAAGTGACTGGAATAACTGTGAGCTGTCAGTGAACTTGCTCTTGCAGTGAACATGCTTAATGATGTCAGGGGCTAACTGCACAACAGGAAATTGTCAAAATTAACTTTCAAGTAGAATACAATGTTTGTTGAAAAGAAATAATAAAAATCCTAGGTTTACACATATATATATTTTTCAAAATAACAACTTGAGATGTAGGTCACATACTATGAAATTCACCCTTTTAAAAGTTTTTTGTTTTTTAAAGTATGTTTGCAGAGTCATGCAACCATCACCACTATTTATTTTCAGGACACTTTACCATCCACAAAAGAAACCCCCTGCAGACACACTTCAGGGATATTGTGGGTTTGGTTGCAGACCAAGGTGAAGGATCTTGCCTTCAATTTGTGGAAAATGAAACATTTGTGAAGCACAATAAAGTGAAGTGCAGTAAAATGAGCTATGCCTGTCCATGGGGTTTCTCCTCATTCATTCTTCATTCTCCCTTCCCCTCAAACTTTGGAAACATGAGTCTATTTTTCTTTTTTTTTATGGATTTATCTATTCTGGACATTTTATATAAGTGGAATCACACAATATGTGGCCTTTTGTGTCTGGCTTCTTTCACTTAACATGATGTTTTCAACATTCATCCATTGTACACACATATTTTTGAAATTCAACAATGACTTCTGGTAAGCCCAATACAGCCTATCTTTCCCACTGATTATAATGGAAAATTCTGGACAAATACAAACTGCAACTAACTACCTGAGGAGTCTGTAAAATTAATAATGGCACGCAGATTGAGAGGGAAGCCAAAACTTGAAAGTCAGCCCTGCGATGACTAAGCTATTGGCATTATCAGACAAAGACATTAAACAGATATTAAGACTGTTCCTTGGAAAAGGTCTTGAATGGAGAGACAGATGTTCTTGGCTGAATAGAGACTATAAACAAGAATTATGAAAATTTTAGAACTGAAAAATATAATATGTGAAATAAAAATTCACTGGAATAGCTTAACAGTGGAATGGAGGTGGCAGGAAAGAGGCAACAAATAATTGGACATTTTCCAATCTGATAAACATAGAGAAAAAATATAAAAAATGATAAATAGAGCCTCAGTGTTCTGTGGGATAATATCAAAAGGTCTAATATTCATGCCATTGAAGTCCCAGAAAGAGAGGAGAGAATACATTGGATACAAAAAAACATATTCTGCAGAGAATCTCACAGAACTCAGAGAAATATTTGGTTTACTAGATAGTTGGTTTATTATAAAATGATATAACTCAGGAACAGCCAGATGGAAGAGATGCATAGGACAAGGTAGGGGAAAAGGGTGTGGTTTTTCCATGCCCTCTCCAGGCACCACTCTTCTTCATTTCCCTGTGTTCACAAACCTGGAGGCTCTCTAAACCCAGCCCTTGATTATACATAGGTGGGATTGATTAAATCATTAGCCATTGGTGACTGAGCCAACTTGGGGCCCCTCTGCCCTCCCCAGAGGACTGGGAGTGGGGCAGTAAATTCCAACTTTCTCATCAGTTGGGCTCCTTTAGCAACCAGCTTCCATTCTTAGGTGAACTAGGGGCTTTCCAAAACCCACCTCATTAACATAATAAAATACACTTTTCTTGCTCTTATCATTTAAGAAATTCCTAGGGTTTTCTGAACTCTGCCTGAAATGGGGAGGAAGACCAAATGTATATTTCTTATTAAAAACCACAATATCAACCCTAGTCCATTTGGCTCAGTGGATAGAGCATCAGCCTGTGGACTGAAGGGTCCTGGTTTGATTCAGGTCAAGGCACATGTGAGGGTTGTGCGCTTGATCCCCAATAGGGGTGTGGACGAGGCAGCCGATCAATGATTCTCTCTCATCATTGATGTTTATGTTTCTATGTCTCTCTGCCTCTCCCTTCCTCTCTGAAGTCAATAAAAATATATTTAAAAAAATCACAATATCAGATGGATGAATGGGAAGGAAGGGAGGCGAGCAAGATGGTACAGACTTGGTACCAGGAGGAAAGTCTGTTACTACTGCTATGATTGGATGCTGGAAATTACTTTTATGGACAAGGCTACCCAATGAAGTCTCATTGAATCTGCATGACTCACAATTTGCTAGTTAACTATGGTCTCTAAGGCAAAATGGAAATCTATCACCCCCACAAAGCCCCAGCTGAGGAGATGACCAAGTACACAGTGATGACTGCATAAAATTCTTGCACTCCATCCTCCCAGATAACATGTCTGAGTACAGCAGGCAGCTGCAGAGATTCAGTGTTGGTGAGGACAGTCCAGTGCTTGATGGCCCGTTTGAGTTCTGCCAGTTATCTGTTGGTGGCTCTGTGGAAAGTGCTGTGAAACTTACTAGTACCAGTAATAAGCAGCAGATGGATATAATTGTGAATTGGGCTAGGGGCCTGCACATTCAAGTGGAGTTCATCTTGGGAATGCAAGGATGGTTATACACTTGAAAGTCAAGCAATACAATTTACCATCTTAGCAGCTAAGGAAAAAAATCATATGATCATCTTACTATGTGAAGAAAAAAACATGTGTCATCCCTTTATCATTTGGCTCAGTGGATAGAGTGTGGGCCTATGGACTGAAGGGTCCCAGGTTTGATTCCAATCAAAGGCACTGCCTGGGTTTCGGACTCGATCCCCCAATAGGGGGGGTGGAGGAAGCAGCCAATCAATGGTTCCCTCTCATCATTGATGTTTCTATCTTTCTCTCCCTCCCCCTTCCTCTCTGAAATCAATAAAAACAAACCCAAAAATGGTTAGGGTGGGGGCTCTGGGGTGGAGCTGGCATCAGTGGGGTCCAGACGTACAACATCTTCTGTTCCTCAGATAGGGTGTCGCCATATTTAGAATAGACTTAGAGTTGGGTTGGGTGAGTAGTGGAAATTTATGTGGGTTAAGTAGGTCTATGGTCTTAGATGGGTCATGGGGCAGGGTCTGCACTGTGTCACAATGTCCAAGGGAAACTTTGAATCACAGGTGCCATCCTTGCTACAGTCAACACCAAAGGGCAGCTGTGTACCTTGCTTATGTGACATTCAAAGCAGATCGTTTTTAACACCCTTAAATCAATGTTAGTAATCACAAATAAAAAATAATAATTATAATAATCATGGCTAGAAAACAATGAGACAGGGAACATTTTCTTTTATTTAAGCTTTGTCTACATAATCATGCCAGTAAATTTCAAAAATTAAAAGTAAAAAAATTATAATAAGAAAAGCTATGGATTCATACTTTGAATTCTCTTAAAAATTTATTCATTTCTTTCTTGAAATTTAATTCTTTTTTTCAATGTAAATGCTTATTTTCTTACATTGTGTTGTTGCACAGTTAATGACCTTCTCCACATTTTCTGTGCTCAATCTTCAAGCAACAATTTAAAGCTTGGTGCTTTGCTGTGTATTGTTTAAGGCTGATTACAGCTGTTTGCAAATATTTTGTGTCTGATGAATTGCACTTAAAACTTCACAGCAGAAATCAAAAAGATAACTAAGAACAGAAAAACTGCATACACAGAGAGTAGGCCCGGAGATGGTTCTCTTGGGTTTGCATTTAAACAAAAATCAAAGTATACTTCAGAAATTGAGATTAAATTTTAAAAAATTGTCTTTGATGTTTGAATGGCTTAAAAATGAGGACTCCATCCACCTTGGGCTGGAACCAAAGCTGTATCCAAAGTGACTGGAATAACTGTGAGCTGTCAGTGAACTTGCTCTTGCAGTGAACATGCTTAATGATGTCAGGGGCTAACTGCACAACAGGAAATTGTCAAAATTAACTTTCAAGTAGAATACAATGTTTGTTGAAAAGAAATAATAAAAATCCTAGGTTTACACATATATATATTTTTCAAAATAACAACTTGAGATGTAGGTCACATACTATGAAATTCACCCTTTTAAAAGTTTTTTTTTTTTAAAGTATGTTTGCAGAGTTATGCAACCATCACCACTATTTATTTTCAGGACATTTTGCCATCCACAAAAGAAACCCCCTGCAGACACACCTCAGGGATATTGTAGGTTTGGTTGCAGACCAAGGTGAAGGATCTTGCCTTCAATTTGTGGAAAATGAAACATTTGTGAAGCACAATAAAGTGAAGTGCAGTAAGATGAGCTATGCCTGTCCATGGGGTTTCTCCTCATTCACTCTTCATTCTCCCTTCCCCTCAAACTTTGGAAACATGAGTCTATTTTTCTTTTTTTTATGGATTTATCTATTCTGGACATTTTATATAAGTGGAATCACACAATATGTGGCCTTTTGTGTCTGGCTTCTTTCACTTAACATGATGTTTTCAACATTCATCCATTGTACACGCATATTTTTGAAATTCAACAATGACTTCTGGTAAGCCCAATACAGCCTATCTTTCCCACTGATTATAATGGAAAATTCTGGACAAATACAAACTGCAACTAACTACCTGAGGAGTCTGTAAAATTAATAATGGCACGCAGATTGAGAGGGAAGCCAAAACTTGAAAGTCAGCCCTGCAATGACTAAGCTATTGGCATTATCAGACAAAGACATTAAACAGATATTAAGACTGTTCCTTGGAAAAGGTCTTGAATGAAGAGACAGATGTTCTTGGCTGAATAGAGACTATAAACAAGAATTATGAAAATTTTAGAACTGAAAAATATAATATGTGAAATAAAAATTCACTGGAATAGCTTAACAGTGGAATGGAGGTGGCAGGAAAGAGGCAACAAATAATTGGACATTTTCCAATCTGATAAACATAGAGAAAAAATATAAAAAATGATAAATAGAGCCTCAGTGTTCTGTGGGATAATATCAAAAGGTCTAATATTCATGCCATTGAAGTCCCAGAAAGAGAGGAGAGAATACATTGGATGCAAAAAACATATTCTGCAGAGCATCTCACAGAACTCAGAGAAATATTTGGCTTACTAGATAGTTGGTTTGTTATAAAGGATATAACTCAGGAATAGCCAGATGGAAGAGATGCATAGGACAAGGTAGGGGAAAAGGGTGTGGTTTTTCCATGCCCTCTCCAGGCACCACTCTTCTTCATTTCCCTGTGTTCACAAACCTGGAGGCTCTCTAAACCCAGCCCTTGATTATACATAGGTGGGATTGATTAAATCATTAGCCATTGGTGACTGAGCCAACTTGGGGCCCCTCTGCCCTCCCCAGAGGACTGGGAGTGGGGCTGTAAATTCCAACCTTCTCATCAGTTGGGCTCCTTTAGCAACCAGCTTCCATTCTTAGGTGAACTAGGGGCTTTCCAAAACCCACCTCATTAACATAATAAAATACACTTTTCTTGCTCTTATCATTTAAGAAATTCCTAGGGTTTTCTGAACTCTGCCTGAAATGGGGAGGAAGACCAAATGTATATTTCTTATTAAAAACCACAATATCAACCCTAGCCCATTTGGCTCAGTGGATAGAGCATCAGCCTGTGGACTGAAGGGTCCTGGTTTGATTCAGGTCAAGGCACATGTGAGGGTTGTGCGCTTGATCCCCAATAGGGGTGTGGAGGAGGCAGCTGATCAATGATTCTCTCTCATCATTGATGTTTATGTTTCTATGTCTCTCTGCCTCTCCCTTCCTCTCTGAAGTCAATAAAAATAAACCCAAAAATGGTTAGGGTGGGGGCTCTGGGGTGGAGCTGGCATCAGTGGGGTCCAGACGTACAACATGTTCTGTTCCTCAGATAGGGTGTGGCCATATTTATGTATTTATGTATTTATGTATTTATTTATTTTTTTTTGAGCTATCAATAATAACTTTATTTTTTTAAATTTAATAAATCTTTATTGTTCAGATTATTACAGTTGTTTCTCCTTCCCCCCCCCATAGCTCCCCTCCACCTGGTTCCCACCCCACCCTTTGCTCTTACCTCCCCCCACACTGTCCTCATCCATAGGTGTACAATTTTTGTCCAGTCTCTTCCTGCACCCCCATACCCCTTTCCCCCTGAGAATTATCAGTCCACTCCCTTTCTAGCCTCCTGATTCTATTATATTCCCCAGTTTATTCTGTTCCTCAGATTTTTAATTCACTTGATTTTTAGGTTCACTTGTTGATAGATATCTATTTGTTGTTCATAATTTTTCTCTTTACTTTTTTCTTCTTCCTCTTCTTAAAGAATACCTTGCAGCATTTCATATAATACTGGTTTGGTGGTGATGAACTCCTTTAGCTTTTTCTTGTCTGTGAAGCTCTTTATCTGACCTTCCATTCTGAATAATAGCTTTGCTGGGTAGAGTAGTCTTGGTTGTAGGTTCCTGCTATTCATCACTTTGAATATTTCTTGCCACTCCCTTCTGGCCTGCATAGTTTCTGTTGATAAATCAGCTGACAATCATATGTGTGCTCCCTTGTAGGTAATTAACTGTTTTTCTCTTGCTGCTTTTAATATTCTCTCTTTGTCTTTTGTACTTGGCATTTTAATTATGATGTGTCTTGGTGTGGTCCTCTTTGGATTCCTTTTGTTTGGGGTTCTGTGCGCTTCCTGGACTTGTAAGTCCATTTCTTTCACCAGGTGGGAGAAGTTTTCTGTCATTATTTCTTCCAATAGGTTTTCAGTATCTTGCTCTCGCTCTGTTCTTCTGGCACCCCCATAATTCTGAGGTTGGTACGCTGGAAGTTGTCCCAGAGGCTTCTTACACTATCTTCAACTTTTTGGATTCTTTTTTCTTTTTTTTTGCTTTTCCGGTTGAGTGTTTTTTGCTTAGTTGTATTTCAAATCTTTGACTTGATTCTTGCATTCCTCTAGTCTGCTGTTGGGTCTCTGTATAATATTTTTTATTTCAGTCAGTGTATGTTTAATTTCTAGTTGGTCCTTTTTCGTATCTTCGAGGGTCTTGTTATATTTATTGGCCTTTTCTAGGATATTCTTGAAAAGCCTTATAACCGTGGTTTTGAATTCTATATCCAGTTGTTTGTTTTCCTCCATTTCTTCCGTTTGTGATCTGTTTCTTTGTCTCCCCATTTTTCACTGCTTCCCTGAGTTGGTAGGGTAGCTTTTTGTGCTAAGTTTCCTTTATGGCCCAGTGGGTCGGCCTCCCCAGTTAACCTGAGGTGGACACTCTTTGTGCACCCCTTTGTGGACTGTGTGTACAGCCTTGTTGTAGTTAAGTCTTGATTGTTGTTGGTATCACTGGGAGGAATTGACCTGCAGGCCAGTTGGCTGTGAGGATCAGCTGTGTCTACACTGGGAGATTTTCGGTGCTGGAGACAGCCTTATAGGATTAGCCTTGCCAGATTGCAAAAGCCTCTGTGCTCAGCTTGGAAGGGGTGGGGTCTCAGGGCGGAGCAAACAGTCTTGGCTTCCCGTCAGCCCTGCCCTTGCGCATGAGTCTCTAGACTTCTGCCTTCTGCGGTTTCTCTAGTTTCCGCCTTATAGTCCAGATTTTCCCTGTAAGTGGGTGGGTCCCCAGGGGCTCGCCTGGAACTGCGGTTCAATGCAGTCGGAACTGGGGTTCAGTGCAGTCAGGAGCTTCTGACTCCCTTCCGCTAGGGATAGCCTGTGGTAACCTCCGCAGTCAGTCTTTGTGCGCACTTGCACCTTCAGACCCCTGCCGCCGTGGCTCCCCTGAGTCTCCGAGTCTCTGTGTGCCTTTCTCTCTACCTGACATTCCTAACTCCCCCTGTATGAGCCTGGGTCCACAGGGTTTCGCCCGGAACTGAGGTTCAGTGCAGTCAGGGTCTTCCTTCCCCCTCCCGCCAGAGAAAGCCAGCAAGGCACTCCGCCGCCCTTCCTCTCTGCGCGCACGTGTCTCCGTACCTCAGCTCTTTGCCGCTCCTTCTCTGTGAGCTTCCCTCTTTCTTTCTAGTTGTAGAATTTCCACTCATCCAGCTTTCCTGTGGTTCTGGATGGTGTCCGTTCTGTCTTTTAGTTGTAGTTTTGAAATTGTTGTGCAGGGCAGCAGTTTAGGTGCGTACCTATGCCACCATCTTGGTTTCTCTTGGTGTGGCCATATTTAGAATAGACTTAGAGTTGGGTTGGGTGAGTAGTGGAAATTTATGTGGGTTAAGTAGGTCTATGGCAGGGGTGGGCAAACTTTTTGACTCGAGGGCCACAGTGGGTCCTTAAACTGGACCGGAGGGCCGGAACAAAAGCATGGATGGAGTGTTTGTGTGAACTAATATAAATTCAAAGTAAAGGAGCGGAGGGGAGAGCAAGAGAACCAGATAGAACAGCCGGATCTGGCCCGCGGGCCGTAGTTTGCCCAAGGCTGGTCTATGGTCTAAGATGGGTCATGGGGCAGGGTCTGCACTGTGTCACAATGTCCAAGAGAAACTTTGAATCACAGGTGCCATCCTTGCTAAGTCAACACCAAAGGGCAGCTGTGTACCTTGCTTATGTGACATTCAAAGCAGATCGTTTTTAACACCCTTAAATCAATGTTAGTAATCACAAATAAAAAATAATAATTATAATAATCATGGCTAGAAAACAATGAGACAGGGAACATTTTCTTTTATTTAAGCTTTGTCTACATAATCATGCCAGTAAATTTCAAAAATTAAAAGTAAAAAAATTATAATAAGAAAAGCTATGGATTCATACTTTGAATTCTCTTAAAAATTTATTCATTTCTTTCTTGAAATTTGATTCTTTTTTCAATGTAAATGCTTATTTTCTTACATTGTGTTGTTGCACAGTTAATGACCTTCTCCACATTTTCTGTGCTCAATCTTCAAGCAACAATTTAAAGCTTGGTGCTTTGCTGTGTATTGTTTAAGGCTGATTACAGCTGTTTGCAAATATTTTGTGTCTGATGAATTGCACTTAAAACTTCACAGCAGAAATCAAAAAGATAACTAAGAACAGAAAAACTGCATACACAGAGAGTAGGCCCGGAGATGGTTCTCTTGGGTTTGCATTTAAACAAAAATCAAAGTATACTTCAGAAATTGAGATTAAAATTTAAAAAATTGTCTTTGATGTTTGAATGGCTTAAAAATGAGGACTCCATCCACCTTGGGCTGGAACCAAAGCTGTATCCAAAGTGACTGGAATAACTGTGAGCTGTCAGTGAACTTGCTCTTGCAGTGAACATGCTTAATGATGTCAGGGGCTAACTGCACAACAGGAAATTGTCAAAATTAACTTTCAAGTAGAATACAATGTTTGTTGAAAAGAAATAATAAAAATTCTAGGTTTACACATATATATATTTTTCAAAATAACAACTTGAGATGTAGGTCACATACTATGAAATTCACCCTTTTAAAAGTTTTTTTTTTTTAAAGTATGTTTGCAGAGTTATGCAACCATCACCACTATTTATTTTCAGGACATTTTGCCATCCACAAAAGAAACCCCCTGCAGACACACCTCAGGGATATTGTGGGTTGCAGACCAAGGTGAAGGATCTTGCCTTCAATTTGTGGAAAATGAAACATTTGTGAAGCACAATAAAGTGAAGTGCAGTAAAATGAGCTATGCCTGTCCATGGGGTTTCTCCTCATTCACTCTTCATTCTCCCTTCCCCTCAAACTTTGGAAACATGAGTCTATTTTTCTTTTTTTTTATGGATTTATCTATTCTGGACATTTTATATAAGTGGAATCACACAATATGTGGCCTTTTGTGTCTGGCTTCTTTCACTTAACATGATGTTTTCAACATTCATCCATTGTACACGCATATTTTTGAAATTCAACAATGACTTCTGGTAAGCCCAATACAGCCTATCTTTCCCACTGATTATAATGGAAAATTCTGGACAAATACAAACTGCAACTAACTACCTGAGGAGTCTGTAAAATTAATAATGGCACGCAGATTGAGAGGGAAGCCAAAACTTGAAAGTCAGCCCTGCAATGACTAAGCTATTGGCATTATCAGACAAAGACATTAAACAGATATTAAGACTGTTCCTTGGAAAAGGTCTTGAATGGAGAGATAGATGTTCTTGGCTGAATAGAGACTATAAACAAGAATTATGAAAATTTTAGAACTGAAAAATATAATATGTGAAATAAAAATTCACTGGAATAGCTTAACAGTGGAATGGAGGTGACAGGAAAGAGGCAACAAATAATTGGACATTTTCCAATCTGATAAACATAGAGAAAAAATATAAAAAATGATAAATAGAGCCTCAGTGTTCTGTGGGATAATATCAAAAGGTCTAATATTCATGCCATTGAAGTCCCAGAAAGAGAGGAGAGAATACATTGGATGCAAAAAACATATTCTGCAGAGCATCTCACAGAACTCAGAGAAATATTTGGCTTACTAGATAGTTGGTTTGTTATAAAGGATATAACTCAGGAATAGCCAGATGGAAGAGATGCATAGGACAAGGTAGGGGAAAAGGGTGTGGTTTTTCCATGCCCTCTCCAGGCACCACTCTTCTTCATTTCCCTGTGTTCACAAACCTGGAGGCTCTCTAAACCCAGCCCTTGATTATACATAGGTGGGATTGATTAAATCATTAGCCATTGGTGACTGAGCCAACTTGGGGCCCCTCTGCCCTCCCCAGAGGACTGGGAGTGGGGCTGTAAATTCCAACCTTCTCATCAGTTGGGCTCCTTTAGCAACCAGCTTCCATTCTTAGGTGAACTAGGGGCTTTCCAAAATCCACCTCATTAACATAATAAAATACACTTTTCTTGCTCTTATCATTTAAGAAATTCCTAGGGTTTTCTGAACTCTGCCTGAAATGGGGAGGAAGACCAAATGTATATTTCTTATTAAAAACCACAATATCAACCCTAGCTCATTTGGCTCAGTGGATAGAGCATCAGCCTGTGGACTGAAGGGTCCAGGTTTGATTCTGGTCAAGGCACATGTGAGGGTTGTGCGCTCGATCCCCAATAGGAGTGTGGAGGAGGCAGCCGATCAATGATTCTCTCTCATCATTGATGTTTATGTTTCTATGTCTCTCTGCCTCTCCCTTCCTCTCTGAAATCAATAAAAATATATTTAAAAAAATCACAATATCAGACGGATGAATGGGAAGGAAGGGAGGCGAGCAAGATGGTACAGACTTGGTACCAGGAGGAAAGTCTGTTACTACTGCTATGATTGGATGCTGGAAATTACTTTTATGGACAAGGCTACCCAATGAAGTCTCATTGAATCTGCATGACTCACAATTTGCTAGTTAACTGTGGTCTCTAAGGCAAAATGGAAATCTATCACCCTCACAAAGCCCCAGCTGAGGAGATGACCAAGTACACAGTGATGACTGCATAAAATTCTTGCACTCCATCCTCCCAGATAACATGTCTGAGTACAGCAGGCAGCTGTAGAGATTCAGTGTTGGTGAGGATGGTCCAGTGCTTGATGGCCCGTTTGAGTTCTGCCAGTTATCTGTTGGTGGCTCTGTGGAAAGTGCTGTGAAACTTACTAGTACCAGTAATAAGCAGCAGATGGATATAATTGTGAATTGGGCTAGGGGCCTGCACATTCAAGTGGAGTTCATCTTGGGAATGCAAGGATGGTTATACACTTGAAAGTCAATCAATACAATTTACCATCTTAGCAGCTAAGGAAAAAAAATCATATGATCATCTTACTATGTGAAGAAAAAACATGTGACATCCCTTTATCATTTGGCTCAGTGGATAGAGTGTTTGCCTGTGGACAAGTGTCACAGGTTCAATTCTGGTCAAAGGCACGTACCTTGGCTGTGGGCTTTTCCCCATGCCTGGGCCCTGGTCGGACTCATGCAGGAGGCAACCAATCAATGTCTCTCACACCGATGTTTCTCTCTGTCTTTCCCTCTCTCTTCCACTCTCCCTAATAGTTAAAGGAAAAATATCCTTGGGTGAGAATTAACAACAACAAAAAAGCACACGATAACATCCATTTATGGTAACTACCAGCAACTATGAGTAGGAGGGAACTTCCTCAAACTGATGAAATTGAAAACCTACAACTAACACCATACTTAGTTATGAAATACCATATGCTTTCCCCTAGCAAGCACAAGGTAACGTTGTCCACTCTCAGTGCTCCTATTCAGGATCATATTAGAAGTCCTAGCTAGTGCAGAAATGGAAGAAAATAAACAAAAATCAAATGAAGACATGAGAAGGTGCTCAGTATAATTAGTCATTAGCAAAATGTGATTTAAAGCCACAATGACATACTACTATACACCTATTAGAATGGCCAAAAAGACCCCACAAATCTTTCCCAAGCTGACAAAACCAAGTACTGATGAGGATGCAGAGCAACTGGTATGCTCAGACATTGCTAGTGAGAGACAGAATCTACAAAAGGACAATGGCCAGAATCATATGAAAATACAGAATTCTGACCTACAGCCTCTGGAGCAAGTAGCAGAGAAGCCAAACCACACCTCTGCAGCAACCAGTCCAGGAAGCCACACCTCAACCTCTGCAGCAATTGACCCCCAACAGTTCGCACTTGGTCAGTAACTGCCAAGTTCCCTAATTTTTTCCCCTGTTTCCAATTTAGGACCAACCAGAGAAAGTCAAAAGGGCTTCCCCAACCAATCACATAGGACACCCTGCTTCTGGTTAGCTTGCAAGTGATGGTGGCTGACTCCCTTGCTATGTAGCAAACTCTGAGTAAACAGCCTCTGTTTGTCATCATTTGGGTGATCTTTGTTTATTTTCACATATGAATGGTGGGAATTCAAAATGGCACAACCACTATAGAATACTGTTTGGCAGTTTCTTATAAAGTTAAACATACACTTTGCATATGATTCAGCGATCCTACTCCTAGATATTTACCCAAGAGAACTGAATACTTATGTTCACACAGCAACCTGTGTGCAAATATTCATAGTAGCTTTATTTGTAATCACCAGAAAAATATAAGCACCCTAATGTCTTTCAACTTGATAATGGAATCCTGTTCTAGCAGAAGGAACAGAGTGTAGACTGATCAAGTTCAAGCATATCAAATATGCTTCCTGAAAAGCTCTACTCTCTTAAGGAATGGGGTGTCTAGAGGCTGGTAAACACCAGACATTGAGGTCTTCTGCCACCAGTTATTTCACCAGAGAATTTCTTAGGCTGAGTAGCTCTAAGTTCACGTAATGATGTAGATATAGCTTACCACTGCAACATCGAACTATAGATTGTGTATCCATTCCCGAAGACTATACGACTGGTTTCAGTGTAGTTACACAGCTTCCTGTTTTTTTTTGCAGCGGATTTCCTAGGACTATAGAGGCTTTTTGTGGGGTTAGCATCAATACCCTGACATACATTATCCAAAATTGAGCGTGCACTTCTTGCTCAATTGTGCAGTTGGCTACACCACCTTAGTTCAAATTATCCTGGATGGGACCTCAAATGTAACATAATGGTCAATTAGGAACATCCCTGTCCCTTTCTTCTAGGGGAAATTTCCTTACTCCCCTCCCCAAATGTCCACAACCTAGGGAAATCCAAAAGTTTTCCCCAAATTTCTGTGGAAATCTTCAGACTAACAGCCGTACCTCTTACCTGTCATTCCAACTCCCAGTACGGTGTCTCTGATTGCCTTTGAGTAAACTTAGATGCAAAATTCAGTTACTTCACTCAAAATAACATCAAACATTTCATAATTTTTATAGAAGAGCCAGAGGGTTTCTTGGAGGAACCACATCATGCAACACAGAACATTCAGCAATTTCTTTGCCTTATCTTATATCCTGCTTCTTTCCCCCATGACTGTTAGGAACACTATAATTCATTAAATTACATTGCTGAGCCCCACTTTGATGGAATAATACTTGTAAAATACAAAATTAACATATGGGTTTTTATGGTCCTGATACTTCCGTGATTTCATTTGTGCCTACTGCACTTGAGCCTCGGTTTTGGATTTTTGAATTTCAAAGCCTGGGCATAAAGGGACTAGGAATGACTCCTATGAATAGATGAGGGCTGTGGGAAAAGAGTGATGAGTGAGGATTGGGAGGAGCTACGGAGTTAAGTAGGATCAATATCCGGGGCTGTCTCTGCCCTTAAATTGAGGACACCATCTGTTGTCAGTGCACAGGAGCCACATGGGGACAGAGGAGGGCGGAAAAATGACATGTGGACATCACCTGCATAGAAAAGCTTTGCTGATTGTCTAAGCGTGCTCCTTTGACTAGCCAATATGTCACTTATTGACAGTCTGCCCTGAAACCTGGCTTAGTCCCTGTCTGAATTATCTCAGGTGGATGGTTCTTCTTCCAATATCAACATTGTCAATTGCTTTGCTGATTGACTCATTTTCTAACAGCACTTCCATGGACTTCATGAGGTCTTCTTTTTCAAAACTTGAAGTTAGATGAGCAAGGTTGGCAGGAACACATGAGAACTAATTTTGTAAGAGGTCAGTTCATCATGAATACTTAGTTTTACAGAAGCTTCTGAGTTCAGGGATTCAGAAAATAAGTATGGCAACCATATTTGTTATTTATTATGTATTGCTGCATTACTGTTACCTCTAAACTCAGTGGTCTAGAACTGTGGTCGGTAAACTGCAGCTCGCGAGCCACATGCAGCTCTTTGGCCCCTTGAGTGTGACTCTTCCACAAAATACCACGGCCTGGGGGAGTCTATTTTGAAGAAGTGGCATTAGAAGAAGTTTAAGTTTAAAAAATTTGGCTCTCAAAAGAAATTTCAATCGTTGTACTGTTGATATTTGGTTCTGTTGACTAATGAGTTTGCCGACCACTGGTCTAGAACAACAAATATTTATTATTTCACACAATTTCCGAGAGTTAGGTGGTTCTAGCTCAGGTCTTTTATGAAGTGTTAGTCAAGATGTCAGCTGGGGCTGCATCATCTGAAGGTTTGACTGGGGATGGAGGATCTGTTTCCTAGATAGTAAACTCACATGGTGGTTGGCTAGAGGTCTCAGTTCCTCTCTTGCTGTTGGCAGGAGAGCTCAATTCCTTTTATAAGGACCTTTCCACAGAGTTTCTTGAGTGTCATTATGACATGGCAGCTGACTTCTCCCAGAAAAGAGGAGAGAGAGAGAGAGAAGAGAGAGAGAGAGAGAGAGAGAGAGAGAGAGAGAGAGAGAGAATTTCTATTGGTTCGTAGATCAACCACAATACAATCTGGGAGATTTGAGAGGCTACTATGCAAGGACATGAATGTCATGAGGTAGGGGATCACTGCAGGCTGTTCTGAAGACTAGCTACCACTGTATGCCCTCTGGTCCCTAATAATTCATGTTCCTCCCACTTGCAAAATACTCACCCCCCTTCCTGTCTCAAGGTACCCCAAACTTTAAACCTATTATGGCATCATCTTGAAGTCCAGAATTTTACCATCTAAATTAGGTTCAGGTAGGCCCTAGCTGGGTTGGCTTAGTGGATAGAGCATTGGCCTTTGGACCGAAGGGTTCCGGGTTTGATTTTGGTCGAGGGCACGTACTTCAGTTGCAGGCTTCTTCCTGTCCCGGGCCCTGGTCAGGGATCATGCGGGAGGCAACCAATTGATGTGTTTCTCTCACATCGATGTTTCTCTCTCTTTCCCTTTCTCTTTCCCTCTCTCTAAAAAGAAAAAAAAAATCAATGGGAAAAATATCCTTGGATGAGGATTCAAAAAAAGAAAAGAAAAATAAATGTGATGTTTAAAAAATAAAAATTAATTAGGTCCAGGTATGAATGACATTTCTCAAGTGCATTTCCTTAAATACAGCTGTTCCCTAAGTATAGATTTGACTGAAATTCCTCTCCTTCTTAAGACCCATGAACTGAAGAAAATGCCATCTGCTCCTTCCTCCCAATATAAAATGGTGGAACAGGCATAGGATAATTGCTATAGATATTCTTATTAAAAAAGGGGGGCAATGGCCTGGGTTTTACCTCTCAAAGTTTCAACTGCATCATAAGCTAACCTCACTGAAACTATCTGAAAGTTACTATGAATGACTTTGGGTGCCTTCCCAACTCTTCAACCACACCTTTGGTCCATAAGAAAATTACTAATTTTGTGTCATTTCTACAAATGATGAGTTTTATTCATTACATTTTAATCTTTCTGAATTTCATTTATAAAAAAAGCTTGAATTTCAGTTTGGGGTTTTCCTTAAAGTTAATGCTTTTTAAATAGCATCCATAACCTTGGATTTTGTTAAAGATTAAAATTTGAGCATAGCAGCCACCAGAGATGCCTGATGTTCTGAGGAGCTGCCCGCAGCACAATGGAGCAGGCCAGGGACACTTATACTTGAGACGGACTACGGAACAGCACACACCAGGTGTGGAAGTCCAAGTCAAATGTAGAAATACAGCCTTGCTGAGCAACCACGAGTGTCAGCTGAACCTGAGGCGATCTCAGCAGCAGCAAGTGCCTGTGGTGGGTTTCCAGGGGGAACTGAGGCAGGCATTCTTAGCTGAGACACCAAGAGGTGGTTGAAGCAGTCTTGGACTAGCCCAGCTGACAGTGTAATAAAGATATTATTGACAAAAAAAAAGATTAAAAATTTGAGATTATAGAAATAACTCATGCTTCTGTAAAAAAATTTCAAAAATTCCAAAGTAGGTAAAAAATGAAAGCATTCTCCCCACCTTCTCTAACTCCCTGGCAAAAATCTCTGCTGCTCCTTTGGTGTACACACTTTTAGGTACTTTTCTATGTTTATTGTTGATAGAAATTTTAAAGTTTGGGTATATTTTTGTCCATGGAAAGAACACTCCACAAATATTTGTATATATTTTTTGGTTATAAAGACAGACTATGTTTATTAATATACACATTCAATAGGCACATACTACATAATGCTAATGATTACAGCAAGAACTCCTAAATGGTGCATACTATGTGACAGATCTGTTCTAAGGTGCTTTACGAATATTAACATATTGACTCCTACAATAGCTCTATTAAGTAGGGGCTATTAGTCTCTTGCATTTTACAAATGAAGAAACTTAATGCCTTGAGATGTTAAGACATTCAATAATTTGCCACGAAAATGCTAGCTTTACCTCAGCTGGAAAGAGGTGGAGCTAGAATTGGAACAAGGCAAGGTGGCTCCATGCTAGACCTTATTTGGTCTGATTACTGTTTGGCCAAGGAACAAACTGAGCTGCTGAGAGATGAAAACCCCCCCCTCCCACCCCCGCAAAAGGCCATCCTGGCTTTGGCAATGGTTCTGTGGCTCGGGGCTCAGACATAACCTTGAGGCCTCTGCAGCTTTCCCATTTCTTAGTTTTCTCTGTCTCTTTTCCTGAATGTTGGTTCATGGATCTTGGAACTGGGGAGTAAACTTGAACAAACTACTCTTTGTTCCAGTATCTGTGTCCAGTTGCCACTGAGAAAGTATCACACAGAATCATGTGGACTCTTCTTGAAGTATAGTAATCTCTATTTTGTAAAATCTGCTGTTTGAAATTTCCACTAGACATAGACAGTCCTTTGTTCTATGAATTAATTCTGCTATTATTGGCTTCTGTAAAACATGCTTGCTCTAATGATAGGGAAAATGAGCTAAACTGTCTGACCTTGCAAACCGCTCTGCTGCCAATCCTGGCTACTCCCTGCAAGATATCTACTAAGCATACATGGGGCTCCTTAAGAACTTGCAAAGGGGACCAGAAGCCCCATATTTGGTAGACAAAGACATTAGAAAAATATAAAAGGGGAAAGCTTCCTCCATGTTTTTGCTCAGAATTTGAGGGACATATTCCTCTGAGCCCGCTGGCATAATAAAGCTGTGTAACTCCATTTCTCTAAGCATTGCCTGGTTTTTTTCTAGTCTTCTATAACATTCTCATGTAGCTCAGCAGCCTTCTGGTTTATTAGGCTCAGAGAAACTGTTATTGGTGGAAGTGGAATTCTTGAGATGTCATGAGGAAAAGAATTTCCTGAGACTAGCTTGGGAGGATAAGGATTATTTGTTTGGGTGGAAATAAAATCCTGGACTTCCAATGTCTCATTTCCCTTCGTCACACCCTGGGAAAAGTCTAACCATGTCTTCAGCAGGGCCAGAATAAAGGCCATTGCCCACAGTTTCTGCTCCATATTAAAGTCCATTCGAGTCCAGCATCCTGCATGTGAAGTCTGTACAGGCCAGCAGGAGTCATAGAACAAGAGAGAACAAGATTAAGGGAACTTTTTGGGGATTTTAACTGCAGTTTCTTCAAACTAACTAATTAACTTTTCCAGATTTTCGATGGGGTTTGCTGCCTAGACAATACATTGTTCCCCAGGCTAGACTGACAGGTAAGCACCTCCCCTACACCACCAGCCTTCTACTGCACATGTGCCTATCTCCCTCTTCTCTTCTCCCGCTAACAATCCAGTATCTGATGGGGGAAGGGAGGGGTGTTAATCTTCTTGGAGGAACAATGTAGCTTTCTGAAGGTTCCCAGGTGGCCATGCTTACAATATCCGACATCCCTTTTCTTTCTTTCCTTTATTAATACTGACTAGCTAATTACAACAATAATAAAACTGCCTTATTTAGACGCCCTACTTGATTTACCTACTATTGACTTTTCTTTTTCCTGCTTAAGGCCACAAGTAGGTGAACAATAGAATATTTTGTTTAATAGTGTTAGTCAAGGTGAGTCACAGATTCTGAGAAAGGTGCCTTTCCCCAGAGTTTATAGCAAATGAACTACCAATTAAAACAAGAACAAACTTTCCAACAGCTAAGAACAGGTAACCCCAGAGCACTTGGCTCCTCCAGAGGTCGGGTGTCCATTAAGACCCAGTCTCGCCCAGCTGGCATGGCTCAGTGATTGAGCTTTGACCTATAAACCAGGAGGTCATAGTTTGATTCCTGGTCAGGGTACGTGCTGGGGTTGTGGGCTCGATGCCTGGTGGTGGTGGTGGGGGGCGTGCAGGAGGCAGCTGATCACTGATCCTCTGTTATCATTGATGTTTCTCTCTCTCTCTCCCTCTCCCTTCCTAAAAAAAAACAAAACAAAACACTTGGTCTTATGCTGCCTTTAATCAGAGGACCACATAGCATAGAGTCTGGAGAGGAACCTGCTGGGTTTAGATTTTGCCCCTACCTGGCCAACTAAATGTCCTTCAGTAAGACACTTAAGTTCTGGGTCTCAATCTCCTCACTTGAAAGGATGAGTATTTTATGGATGGTAGGCAGAAGTCACAGGGAATCCTCCCTGCAGCATGAAATATCTTTTATTTCCCTTTTGGGCCTTAAAGAGTTGCTAACTTTCAATTCATGACTGAGAACGAACAGGATAGGTGCTCTAGATGTCCAGTTGGGGATTTCTCTTCCATGCTCTCTGGTCCTGGGTCATGCAGCACCAGCCTGGCTCCAGGTTCCCAGTGACTGTGGGGAGGGAGCTGAGGTTGCCCAAGAAAGGATCTGGGCTGCCTGTACCTCTGGAGGACCAAGCACAGGCCCTGGGGTGGCAGAGGTCGTCAAGTCCTCAGACACCTCCATGTGGTGACAGGCAGAGAGTAGACTGGGCCTGCTGAGCATGCCCAGGATGGGTGGGCATGGAGGGCCCAGGCTAGTGCGACCCATGATGGTTTGATCTTCACTGAGTAGGAGGACTCAGCTAGGCTTTGCTGGAGAGCAAGGGAGGTCTATTTGTATTTTTTAAATGTTCAATTTATTAAACATATATCTATGAATAGAACTTTAATAAATAAATTTTAATATTTAAACTGATTGCAAACGTTATCAATTTCCTTAAACAATATCAACTGCAATTACAAATTTAATATGATAATTATTTGAATACACTTTATTTTTATTTATTCATTTTTTAAATATATTTTATTGATTTTTTACAGAGAGGAAGGAAGAGGGATAGATAGTTAGAAACATCGATGAGAGGGAAACATCGATCAGCTGCCTCTTGCACACCTCCTACTGGGGATGTGCCTGCAACCAAGTTACATGCCCTTGACCGGAATCGAACCTGGGACCTTTCAGTCCGCAGGCTGACGCTCTATCCACTGAGCCAAACCGGTTTTGGCTATTTGAATACACTTTAAACACTACACAAAACAAAAACAAACACAATAGTTACAAACATTATAAACATATATGTATTGTCATTACACTTAAATTTATTTTAAGACACCAACACCATAGACTTAATTAATTCCTTCATTGTTTTCTACTTGCTATTGTGTTTCTCTGGGAAGAAGATACTTTTTCAAGGTTGTTCAAATACGTCTTTTGATGTTTTCTTGATGTTACTGAAAAGTTGTTAGACTCCCTGCACCCCCAAAAAATATTGCCTCAGAACCTCATGTACACCTGGCTACAGAATTGGGCTTCTTAGCAGGTTGATCTATGCTTTGGGCTCTCAAGCTTGTTGTATCTCCCAAGGAGTTATCTTTGTTCCAGTTAAACTTATCCTGTTACCCTAATAAGTCTTTTAATGTTTGTATCTTCCACTAAATTTGTAGTTTCTGCATCTATAATGATGTATGCCTTTGGCTTCACTTGGGCAGAGTTATGGAACCCCTTGTTCTGTCATTATGATATAGTTAGCATTACTTTAAAATTATGCATGTGCTAGTAATGTCATACGGTTAAGGGGCCATCTAATAGATTTGTCTCCTGGGAGAGAGGATTGTGTTTGCACATTTGTGCCCATCTTTAGGACATTTGGCGCACCCAGCATCTCAGAACCCTCTTTCTCCTTGATCATGGAGTATGAGCAATGCTGGTTAACTAGTTGAACTTCCTTTCTACCTGGTTATCATGTGTATGTAGCCACATGTACTGATCTTGGAACACTTCCTATTTTTTTTTCTGGGACTATTTATCTCACACACAGTTTTCTGTTTTCATTTTTTTCCATTGACCAGTGAAAATGAGCACATATCTGTTCATATATGTACTTAGCAGAAACACATACTCATAATTAGTAATATTCACTTTTCTATAAAACTTGAAAAACTTAAAAAAATCCTCTCTTTGCCATATCTACTGTGAGGATGAAGACCATTCTCAGCTATCATTCTGTGGACATCCCAGAAAATGTGGACATCACTCTGAAGGGACACACTTTGTGGAGAAATAGAAAGGAACTGGCCACATGATCTGTATTCATGTACAGTACATGATCAAGGGTATTACACTGGGCTTCCCTTACAAGATGAGGTCTGTGTACACTCACTTCCCCATCAACGTGGTTATTCAGGAGAATGGTTCTCTTGTTGAAATTAGAAATTTCTTGGGCAAAAAATACACCTGCAGTGTTCAGAAAAAGTCAGGCGTTGCTTGTTCAGTATCTCAAGCCCAGAAAGATGAGCTGATTCTTGAAGGAAATGACATTGAATTTGTATCAAACTCAGCTGCTTTGATTCAGCAAGGCACAACAGTTAAAACAAGGGTATCAGAAAGTTTTTAGATGGCATCTATGTTTCTGAAAAAGGAACAGTTCAGCAGGCTGATGAATGTTTAAGATCTAAGTTGTCTAACTATACAAACACCAAGATGCTGAATGATTTGTCACACTTATTTGCGATATTTAAAGATGCAATGAAAGCCTCACATTAAATTTAAATAAAAACACACGTAAAAAATCCTAATATAATCATTCTTATACTTTTTGGGTAACAGTTTACAGTAACTTTACTTTGTAATATTATCATGAAGTTAGGCCTTTTACAAACTAATTGTAACAGACACTCTTGGTGCCTAGCTCCCAGTCTCTTATCCTTTCTTGCTTATTGGTGGGGTCCCAAATATGTTTGTGTCTTCATCTTTCCTCATGTAATTCAGGGATAAATCCTGGCAAGGTTAGGATGCTCATGGTGATTTAATTTCCTTTGCCTCTTTGAAGGATCTGGGTTTGGTGTTCAGTTTTGGCCAAAGATAGGTAAGGGGCAGCTGCTGGATGGTTTCTGGGAAAGTTTCCCCTGCTCTTAAAAAGAGAGGCACAGGAGGAAATGGCTCTTCTTTTCCAAATGGATGTTGCTATGTACTTATGGGATTATTGAGGTGGTAGCAGGCATTTTGCTGAGGAGGTAATTTATTGAGGAGCTAACTCATGAAAGACAGAAAAACAAACAAATCCTGGCTTCCTTGTTTTTAAACTTAATTTTTATATTTATTTATTAATTTATTTTTAGAAAGAGGGGAAGGGAGAGGGATAGAGAGATTAGCTGCATCCTGCATGGTCACTACTGGGAATTGAGCTGGCAACCTGGGCATGTGCCAGACCGGGAATCGAACAGGGGACCTCTTGGTTCATGGGTTGACACTCAACCACTGAGCTATACCAACCAGGCAAACCTTGGCTTCTTGATGATGCTGTTGAGCCACGGAGCAAACAACCCTAGAGGCAATCTATCCTATGGGCTGCTTCTTTTCTGCAATAATAACTTTTCCTTATTGTTTGAACCATTAGGAAATGATTTTTTTTTTGGTTAACTGCAACTAATTAACCAATTGATTTTTGGGTTATTAACAGATACATTTATCTATTTCAAGTAACCCTATTTATTATTTAGTCTTTGCTTCTCAAAAAGTCACAACATAGCCAGTGGGGGCCCCTCAAATTGGACATCTTGCCCTATCAGAACTGTTTGTGACTTCCTTGAGAGCAAAGAACTTACAGGCATGTGTGCATAACCCATGAACAGGCAATAGTGCGGTGAAGGCCTGTGGAGGGGGTCAAGTGGGGTGAAGGGGGTCAATGGGGGAAAAAGGAACATCTGTAATACTTTCAATAATAAAGGTAAATGAAAAAAAAAAACACACAGTTTGAATTTTCATCCTGTAGGGAACAGAGAGGCTGGGACTTGTAAGCTAGAAAGGAATGAGCCCTAGAGCCTTGCACAGGGAACAGACACAAGCTTTCCCACTTGGTGAAATTAATTTGGTGGCCTGAATGTACCTTCCTCAAATGCAGACCAGGCCTCCTTGCTTCTTCATCCACCCCTACAACCTTAAGCATGACCACTGGCAGGGGTGAACCAACCTGGGAGGCCAGCAAGTGTGTGTGTGTGTGTGTGTGTGTGTGTGTGTGTGTGTGTGTGTGTGTCTATTTGTTCAGATGGAGGGGACTTCCCAGACACATTCCACCTGCTTGCTGGGCTAGGTCAGTTTCTTCTTCCTGCACATTTTCTGCCCAGATCTTCTCTGCTTCCTCATTCCGTCCTCCTCCCACAAAGATAAGGGTCTGCACCCAAAACCGCATAGGGCCCGCCTTCCTGAGCTGGGGCCGAGCTCTGGGCTGCCCAGAGCGTGTGGCCAGGCCGGGTTGGTTGGAGGCCTGCCATCCATCCACACCTCACAATTCTTCTGCAATTTCCCAGTAAGGCTTTGGGGGGGGGGGGGGGGGCGGGGCCTTGAGCCCTTTTATTAGGCACCTCCACTCTTCCTCCCCCTCAGAAGGCACGAAACGTCTCTGTGGAAGATGGGTGTCTACCGCATCCGCGTGTCCACTGGGTCCTCGCTCTTCGCGGGCTCCAACAACCAGGTGCAGCTGTGGCTGGTGGGCCAGCACGGGGAAGCCAAGCTCGCGGAGCGTCTGCGGCCGGCGCGGGGCAAGGTGATTTGACGGGAGCTGGCCCCCAGCCCGGAGGACGTCACATACCTGGGAAGAGACGCGCGCTGGGCTGAGCGCGCTCAATAAATGTCCCAGCCCTCTGGCTTCCTTGGAATGGAGAGGATGCTCCTGCATGCCCCTCCTTCACAGAGCTCTCTCTTTTTGCAGAGATCCTGGAGCGGCTGCGTGTCTCTGGTTTCCTCTATTTTATTTCGAGAGGAGGGAGGGGGAGAGAGCGAGAGCGAGAGAGAGAGAGAGAGAGAGAGAGAGAGAGAGAGAGAGAGAGAGAGAGAGAGAGAGAGAGATTGAGAGAGAGAGAGAGATTTCGTTCCACTTATGTGTGGTTGAGTCTTGTATGTGTCCTGACTGGGGGTGAACCTGGAACTTTGGGGTGTCAGGTCACGCTCTAACCTACTGAGCTACCTGGCCAGGGAAATTTCCTCCATTTGGAAACTGTTTCAAACCTCTTCCACCGAGGCGGGGCCTGGGGTTGGGTTGGGGGCGGGGGGGGGGGGGGGGAGGAGGAGCAGAGAAACTAAGAGCTGAATTTCCTGATCCCTTCCCCGCTCTCATCACATCTACCTGGTTCGCCCCGGGCTCCTGTTCCTTTTTCTTTCCCAGTTCCCATCTCCACATTTCCGTCGCCCACCCAGCTCTTTCCAGGATCTCCAGATCCGGATGTCTGTCTCGCGGATGCCTCAAAGGAACATGCCCAAGCGAGGTCCTCCCCTTTCCCACCCCCCACACCTCTCCGATTGCCTTCCCAGAGGTGTCACGCGAGCGTCCCGCTCTGTTCGCGTCCAACCAAGAACCAAGCGCTGTTAATTCTGCCTCCTGGACATCTCCGGCTTCCGGGTCCGGATGCCGACCCACCCCCGACCACCAGGGTCCCCGGGAACCTAGGCCACCTTCAGCCTCTTCCCCCGCCCGGGCCGCTTCCTCTCCTGCCCTTCCAAGCCCTTCTGCAGCCAGATATATTTCTTCCAAATACATGCCCAGCCGCATACGCCCCTCCCCACAAACATTTGAATGGCTTCTGCTGGTTCTCAGGACCAAATTCTTGGCTTACCCTTGGAGACTTTTCACGATCTAGTCATGCTCATCTCCCACGCGCTCTGTGCTGGGCTCAGCCTCCGCGCTCTCGCTTCCTCTCCTTGGCACGCATTTCTCCAACCTTTCCCTCTCTCTCACTTTCCCTGGTTAACCCCTTCACACCTAGAGGTCTCTGCTCACACCCAGCAGAGGGGGCGCCGGGGTCTCTGGGCTGTAAGTGCCCAGTCAACAGTGTATCTCCCCGCTCAACGGTGCGCTCGCCCGCGGCGGTGCCCAGCGCCCAGCTCAGCGCTTGGTTGGATCAATGACTAAGAGGAGGAAATAGGGCAGGAAGGAGTTCATCTTCCCTCCTCCGCCTCACCCCCGCCTGAAGAACTCCACGACCCATAATGGGGACGTGGGAACACCTGGTCGGGGCGCCCCCCCTTCTCTGTTTGGCTCCTTTTGCGGGGCTTTCCTAGAGGCCCAGCGGAAGGGCCTGGGTGGGGAGCTGGGCTCAGTCTCAGTCCCCGCTTCCAGCGATCGCCATGGATGCTTGAGCCTCTTGTGTCGCCTGCAGGAGACGGAGATCCAGGAGGACGTGAAGGAGTACCTAGGACCGCTGCTGTTCGTGAAAATGCGCAAAAGGCACTTCCTACAGGATGACGCCTGGTTCTGCAACTGGATCTCCGTGCAGGGCCCTGGGGCCGGGGGGGACGAGTTCAGGTTCCCATGCTACCGCTGGGTGGAGGGCAGTGGCATCCTGAGCCTCCCCGAGGGCACAGGTGAGCGCAGGGTGGGGTGTGAGGAGGTCTCTGGGGCCCAAGAGAAGCTGGGGGTGGGGGAGAGGAGAAGAGGGAACAGGGTGTGAGGGCGGGAACTGGAGGGCTGGGTCTTTTTTCCTTTCGGATGAGGTGGATTGCTGGAGTTGGCACGCAGGCTGGGGAGGGGCGTGATGCTGAAGGGTCACCCCTCCTGCTCAAGGGCTGAGAAGGCACCCCTGACAGGGACAGGGAGGAGGCTCTCGGGAGAAGCCTCATTGTCCATGCCCTTGTCCTTTCCCTCCTTCCTCCGCTAGGCCGCATGTTGGTAGAAGACCCTCAAGGCCTGTTCAAGAAACACAGGGAGGAGGAGCTGGAAGAGAGAAGGAAGCTGTACAGGTTAGCCTAACCCTGCCCCTGACCCCTCCTGACCTGGCAGTGAGTCCTGGCCCTTCCTGGCATCAATGCCTGATTTCATTTCTGCACCACAGATGGGGTAACTGGAAGGATGGGTTAATCCTGAATGTGGCTGCGGCCAATTTATGTGACCTCCCACCAGATGAGAGGTTTCTGGAGGACAAGAGAATTGACTTTGAGACTTCACTGGCCAAGGGGTGAGAACAGTGCAGGCTGGAGGAGAGGGAGGCATTCTGGTCCAGGGGCTCCTATGGACTGACAGGGCTGGATTAGCCCAATGGGGGTGCTTATAGTTATAATGTGTGATTTTGAGATTAACTTTCAAATGCTTCACCTATCCTTACCTGAAGGCTGGCCAAATTAGCTGTCAAAGACTCTCTAAATGTTCTTGTTCGCTGGAATGATCTGGATGACTTCAACAGGATCTTCTGGTGTGACCACAGCAAGCTGGCTGGTCAGTACCCCAATCCCAGTACTTCTCCCAGGACCCTTACCACCCAATCTAGGGAACCAGGGCTGGGAGACCTGAGTTCTGGGTCCCTCTGGTGGGCTGGGGGCAAGAGGGAATGGTTTGGTGGGGGTTAGAAGAACCAGGATATCAGATCTCACAACCTGCTCCACAACTGCCACCCTCAGAGAAGGTGCGGGACTCCTGGAAGGAGGATGCCTTCTTTGGGTACCAGTTTCTCAATGGCGCCAACCCCATGCTGCTAAGGCGCTCCAGTCGCCTTCCTGCCCGCCTAGTGTTCCCTTCTGGGATGGAGGAGGTGCAGGCCCAGCTGGAGCAGGAGCTGCAGGTATGGACATAGTGGCCCAAAGGAGGCCACGCAGTGTAATGGGAGTGTGGTCTGTGTTTATTCTGCTCCGGGCCTCACTATGAGCCCAATTTGCCCCCAGATGCAAGAGGGGATTCTACAGGGGAAATCTTGAGTGATCCTGGAGGTGTGCAACCACATGGCCTTCCTTCTCAACTGAGAAAAGCATATTGTGGAGGAAGAGTGTGTGATGGGTGATAGATGCAATCAAAATGAAGAAATAACTGGGCCTTGGTGCTAAGGATTTGGGGGAGTGTGTAGTAAGAGAATTAGATCAGAGGTGGGCTTATTAATCAGGAGTCAACGTGGATCAATTAATGGGTTGGGCAGAGAAACTTCCTGGATTATAGGGTGAGACAGACTTGGGTTTGAACCCTGGCTGAGCTGTTTATAAACTGTGTGACTTCAGGCAAGTTATCTATCTTATTTTATCATGTTTTCTTTTTTTTTTGTTTAAACCTGGAGTTAATTCAAGTGCTTGTAAGACTTATGTGAAGCAATAGCATGTGATTCAAAGTAGGTGATATATTAGTTTCATTACCCGTTACAAAGTAGGTGATAAGTTATCTCCTACAAAGTAGGAGATAAGTTAGTTTCCTTTTTGTTCTTCTTCCTTTGAGGAGTCAGGGTGGGAAGTAGATGCTTTATATTGATAGCCCTCTCCCTCTGCCCCCATCCAGGGAGGCACGCTGTTTGAAGCTGACTTCTCCCTGCTGGATGGGATCAAGGCTAATGTCATCCTATGTAGCCAGCAATACCTGGCTGCCCCTCTGGTCATGCTGAAACTGCAGCCTGATGGGAAACTCTTGCCCATGGTCATCCAGGTGAGAGGACCCAGGATTTCTGCTCCCCCGTGGTTGGCCCTCTCAGCTCAGCCCTTCACCCAAATTCATTGAGGATTCACTTGTGCTAAAGCACTGTAGGTGGTAGTAAAGGAGGCATTGGGCAAAGGCAGAAAGGTTCGGTCTAGCTGGAGAGAAAGACTGGGAAAATCTAAATATGCTCCAGTACTGAGGAAGCACCTGAGGATGGAGATAGTGTGGGAGGGGTCATGGGAGGTGGGGTGGGCATGAGCCGTGGCAAAGGAGCAGTACCTCTTCCCAGGGGAAGATGGGTTGGGCAGCGAGGCTGAGGTGTGCAGAGTGTGAGAAGTTAGATTGTCAGTGGACCATTGGGCTGGCGTGCTGGGGAGTAATGTGAGGTGAGAGGGCCCAGACTGTAGTGGGTGGTGGATGCCAAATCAAGGAGTATGAACACAGGAAGCTGGTGTAGGCTGTTGTGAACGATGTTGTAGGCACATTCTATGGGTCATTTTGTTTAGGATGGATTGGAGAAGGGAGATGCTATTCTGGAGATTAGGGTGACATGCTATAGCAATTGCCCAAGATGGGGGTAATGGACTCAAGTTGTGGGGAATAGCTGTGGGGGTGCAGAGGAAAGCCAGATGGGCATACAGAGGAAAATTAAACTGGCCTTGATTCAAGGAAAGGGAAAAGTAAGAGTTAGGCAAGACACCTGCAGAAACAGGACAAATAAAGAGGAAAAGATGCTCAGGTGGGCTTTTGTATGGCCAATTATGAGGGAGCTAGAGGCCCAATGCATGAAATTCATGCAAGAGTAGGCCTTTCTTCCTCTGGCTGCCGGCACTGGCTTCCCTCTGGCACCTGGGACCCGGGCTTCCCTCTGGCCACTGGCAGGCACCCGGGACCCAGGCTTCTCTCGCAGCCCCTGCTTCGTCTGGAAGGTCGTCCAGAAGGACATCCGGTCTAATTAGCATATTATACTTTCATTATTATAGATGGGGAGACACTAAAATTGTTACATCTAGCCAGTGACTAGCTGAGAACTGGAGACTTAATCTGCTGAATATGGGTGGTGTTGAAAGATTAGGGAGAAGCTGAACTTTCTGAAAAAGTGTGGGATAAAGGAAGCGAGGGTTTGAATCTTGTCCACATGGAGGTGAGTGAAAGGGGAAGTGGAGGCCAGGAAGTTGGTAGATAAGGAGCTTCTGCAGAAGGCCAGGCAGAGCAGCTTGTACAATGTTAATGCACTGAGTGGGTAGGAAAGTCAGGAGAAGGAATAGTGGCTGCTGGGAGTAGCAGCAGTGAGATGGAGAAAGTTAAGCAAATTTGGGGAAGAAGGGTGGGGTTAAAATGCAAAGGAGGGGGAATCTGTTGGGCACTTGGCCACTCATCCTCTTTTTCCCACACTTTATCCTCTCTCCAGCTCCAATTGCCACGCACAGGATCCCCACCACCACCACTTTTCCTGCCCACGGATCCCCCGATGGCCTGGCTCCTGGCCAAATGCTGGGTCCGTAGCTCTGACTTCCAGCTTCACGAGCTTCTCTCTCATCTTCTGAGGGGACATTTGATGGCTGAGGTTATCGCTATGGCCACCATGAGATGCCTTCCATCGATACACCCTATCTTCAAGGTAATACCTTAACCCCTTCTCTCCTGCCTGCCTCTCTGCCCCATGGCACAGTCCCACGTCTGGAGGCATC
This sequence comes from Plecotus auritus, assembly GCF_963455305.1. Classification (NCBI taxonomy): domain Eukaryota; kingdom Metazoa; phylum Chordata; class Mammalia; order Chiroptera; family Vespertilionidae; genus Plecotus; species Plecotus auritus. The sequence continues at coordinate 43,297,849 of NC_137774.1, forward strand.
CTCTCTGTGGAATCTCAGGGAGTTGGGAAAAGCCAACCAATGAGAGACAAGGGAGCAAGAGAGTGAGGTGGCTTGCTCTGCATTTTCAACAGGGTGACATCACCTCCCAAGGAGGTGGAAATGATTCATTGGCAGGGTGGGGGATGAGGGAGTGGGAGGTGACAAGTCTTACTCTTTTTATGTATAAAGCACAGATAGATGAACATACAGTATATAGACAGTGCACACAAATGACTGAGGATTCCATAGCAAAAGGGAAGACCAAGCAAATAACAGACTTTTCCAGCCAGTTTTGACCTGTCCTAAAATAGTAACACACAGGCCAGTTAGACAGGCTCAGGTCCACAACAGTGGCCTGGTTTTTTTTTTTTTTTTTTTTTTTAACAGACAATTTGAACTGAGTATTCACCCATTAACTTTTCTTCTTGGGTGCCTCCAGTGGGGCAAGAACCATTCTAGATGATTGTGATTTTGGAAATTTACATTTCCATTTCGGGCTACCAGCCAATAAAGACTGTATTATGACATATCAGCTGTGATAAGTACAATGCAGAGAATCAAAGCAGAGCAATGTGATGTCGAGTTCAGACTGAGTGGCCAGGAAAGGCTCCCTTGTTGAGATGACATAGAGAATGAGGCTCCAAGGAGCCAGCCTTGAGATGATCAAGGTGCACATTGTTCTGGGCAAAGGGAACAGCTGAGAACAGTGCAGAGGTCCCAAGGCAGGAGCAAGCATGGCATGTTTGAAGAATGGAAAGGAGGTGAGTGCAATGGACAAAAGCGAGAAGGGAGGAGAGGAAGGTCTGCAGGTAGGTGGGGTAGAGCATGCATTCCAATGGAGGCAATTAGAACCCTCCCAGGGGGTGAAAGTGGGTCCAGAACCATGGAAAAATTCTAGGGTGCAAAAACTTAGAATATTTTATGTATAAAGCAGATATATACAGCTCTAGCTTGTTTGGCCCAGTGGATAGAGTGTTGGCCTACGGACTAAAGGGTCTCAAGTTCAGTCCTGGTCAAGGGCACATACCCAGGTTTCGAGCTCAATCCCCAGTAGGGGATTTGTGCAGGAGGCAGCCGATCAATGATTCTTTTTCATCATTGATGTTTCTATCTCTCTCTCCCTTCCCCTTTCTCTCTGAAGTCAATGAAAAAATAAATAAAGCACACACATATATAAATAGTACATAACAGATATAGTATAGTGCAGCATTAAAATTTCATGGGGGCGGGGGAGAGGAAACACTATCTGAAAAGGCTCTGTAGAGGAGTGATAATGAAAAAGGTTGAGAAACATTGAACTAGAACTTGAACAGTCTTATATGAAAAGAAAAGGAAAATTATTTCTTCCCATTATCATACCGCAATAATTCAATGGTTTGTGGAATGAATCACAATTTGACTGAACACTCTTGGTGTCAAGGGACCACTGAACTTCATGTCTCTGCTTTTCCTGAAGACCTGGCACCTTTCCTGTTCTTCAGTTCCAATTTCCTGCAGGGACTTGCTATAGGTCTCTCCTGACTTGTTCTTCCCTTCTCTCTTCCTCCAGCTGATAATCCCCCACCTGCGATACACCCTGGAAATTAATATGCGGGCCAGGACTGGGCTGGTCTCTGAACATGGCATTTTTGACCAGGTATGAAGAGAGAAGGGGGCTTCTGGAGCTCATGCTCCCTCTGGCTCGGGCTTCCGGCAGGTGGAGTTGCCTGACCCTGCCCATCCTTGCTTCTCAGGTGGTGAGCACCGGTGGGGGAGGCCACGTGGAGCTGCTTAGGCGCGCTAGAGCCTCTTTAACGTATAGATCATTCTGTCCCCCTGATGACCTGACTGACCGGGGGCTTCTGGGAGTCAAGTCTTCTTACTATGCTCAGGATGCTCTGCGGCTCTGGGAAATCATCTATCGGTGAGGCAAGGGGAAGGCAGGGCTTGGGGGGAGGGTGGGTGGTCAGGGAGTGGCTTGAGAGAACAGGTGATCTGTGTTGGAGGGCTGGGTGTCCTGACCTGGCCATGTGAGCAAGGAGCAGAGGGCCTGGAGGCTCCCTGTCAGCTTCAGCTCTCTTGGCCCAACCCCTTGGCTGACAGCTATGTGGAGGGAATTGTGAGTCTTCACTGTAAGACGGACAAGGCGGTGAAAGAGGACCTTGAACTGCAGACCTGGTGTCGAGAGATCACTGAAATTGGCTTGCTAGGGGCCCAGGACCAAGGTAAGTTGAGTCCCTGCCCTGAGTGTGGAAAATTCATCCTGGGAACATCCCCAGAACCCTCGCTGCTTCTATGAAACTTCCCAGAAGCATGTCCAACCCCTATTAAAACGCCCAATGGCCTTTTCAGATTCTTATGCAAGAAGAATCCCTCTAGGTCCCAGATGCAGTGGGACCAGTGGTTGCTCATAAATACTTAACAACTGGCTCTTTGGGGAAAAAAAAAAAAAAAAAAAAAAAAAAAAGCCCTGATTTGTAGCATTTGCCCATTTCCATGGTGTAAATATTTTCACCGTAGCTCCCGTTGTGATGTATGTAGCTTGCTACATACCTGAACATTTAACATAACTGACTCTTGTGAGCCAGTGTGAGCCATACCAGCACCCCATAGAGTAGGGCCCTCCCAGGAAATCTCCCCATTTCTCCCACCACAACTTATGCTCACGTCAGTGTCCACAATAGTTCCTCAGAGTCCTTGACACCCTTTCTTTCCTCTCCTGTTCTCCCTGCTCAGCCTCTCTGAGCTCTGTTTCTGTTCCTGGTCTCCCAGCTTCTAACTGTCCTTACCTCTTGCAGGATTTCCCATGTCCTTAGAGTCCCGGGACCAGCTTTGCCACTTTGTCACCATGTGCATCTTCACCTGCACTGGCCAGCACGCCTCTGTCCACCTGGGCCAGGTACTTGTTATGGGGGGCAGTGGGCATTTGCACCTGGAATGGCCGCGGGGGTGGGGGTGGGGCGGCAGCTGTGTGTAGGTGGCTAAGCGGTTTTTATGCTTAGCAGACTTTGATTCTAGATATCTGCCCCTTCTTAGCTGGATTGGTATGCTTGGGTCCCTAATGCACCCTGCACAATGCGGCTGCCCCCACCGACCACCAAGGATGTGACATTGGAGACGGTGATGGCTACACTGCCCAACTTTCATCAGGCTTCTCTCCAGATGTCCATTACCTGGCAACTGGGCAGACGTCAGCCAATTAGTGTGAGAGCCAGGTGGCCTGTTCCCTGAGGAAGGGGAGAGCTGTGGGGAGGTGTGGTGCTCCAAACTGGGGTTCATAAGGCTCTCAGCTGCTTCTCTCTCCATCTCAGGTGCTTCTGGGCCAGCATGAGGAGGAGTACTTTTCAGGCCCTGAGCCCAAAGCTGTGCTGAAGAAGTTCAGGGAGGAGCTGGCTGCCCTGGATAAGGAAATTGAGATCCGGAATGCAAAGCTGGATATGCCCTACGAGTACCTGCGACCCAGCATAGTGGAAAACAGTGTGGCCATATGAGCATCCTGGCCTGTGGTTGTTTCAGCATCTCTTCCACTCAATTCCTAGCCCCATCCCTTAGAGCTTTCAGTCTTCCTCTCCCCAGCCACGCCCCCTTCTATCTCCACCCTCCCTAGAGAGTCATCTTTTCTCTGTGTCTGTCCACAGTGAACACATTTTACTCTAGACTCACCACCTAGGGGCCTCATTTTCCCCTTATTCCTCCCACTTTTCCTATTGTCCTCCCCTCCTCCCTCATCATTGGGTTCTCCCAAAGGGCATTAGTAGTCACACTTATATAAACTGTTTCTTTGGACTAGGGCAATAATACATATTACTCCACATGTTTACAATTTTGAGTTTAACAATAAAAAATAAAGATATTTTAGACTAATGAAAGAAAAGAAGTTAGATAAAATATCCTAAATGAAACACTGGCAAAATAGTATATAATACGTCTTTTTAACTCGGTGGGATTTAACTCGTCCTGAAGCCAGACACAACACAGGGCAGACCATTGACAGGGCAATTCTCAAGATTTTCACTTTGTGGCTCACTTAGAAAAGGATACATGGAAGTAAAGTGGTTAAAGCGAAGAAGCTGCTCCCAGCTGGAGGGATTTGGCCTTGGGGCTTCAGGCTGAGGGGTCCATACTTATAACCCATTTGTAGTTCACCAGCCGGGAGGCTCCAAATAAAAATAATGAACTGGAAAGGTAGTAAAAATCTCATGGTTATTTTAATCAGTGACAACAAAGGAACCAATAAATTTCAACTTCTGTATCTTATTAAATTTTGAAAAAATAAACTTGGAAGCTTCTCTCTTTCTTTTTTTCCCCCAAATATATTTTTATTGATTTCAGAGCAGAAGGGATAGGGAGAGAGAGATAGAAACATCAATGATGAGAGAGAATCATTGATCAGCTGCCTCCTGCACACCCATTACTGGGGATTGAGCCCACAACTGGGGCATGTGCCCTTGGCCAGAATTAAACCCAGGACCCTTCAGTCTGATGCTCCACTGAGCCAAACCAGCTAGGGTGGACATTTGCTCCTTAATATGATCATCTGTGGATATGTATTTTTAAACCTTTATTGTTGAGAGTATTACAGATGCCCCTCTTTTTTTGTCTCCATTTTCCCCCTCTCTCTTTTTCCTGACTCACCCCAGGCCCTATTGTCTGTTAAATGGATTATTTCCAATTTGTCAATACTACCTTTGTGACCTGGTGCAAAGTCAATTTTTTTTAATTTTATTATTATTTTATTTATTTTTTTCAAGGTCAATTTTTATAATGTGCTTTATGTGCCTGAAAAAATTTATATTCCAGACCAGCTGGTGTGGCTCAGTTGATAAGTGCTGACCTATGAACCAGGAGGTCACAGTTCAATTCCCAGTCAGGGTACATGCCCCAGTTACGGGCTGGATCCCCAGTGGGGGATGTTAAGGAAGCAGCGGATCGATTATTCTCTCTTATCATTAATCTTTCTCTCTTTCTCCTTCTCCCTTCCTCTCTGAAATCAATAAAAATATATTTTAGCCCTAACTGGTTTGGCTCAGTGGATAGAGCGTCGGCCTGAGGATGGAAGGGTCCCAGGTTCGATTCTGGTCAAGGGCATGTACCTTGGTTGTGGGCACATCCCCAGTAGGGGGTGTGCAGGAGGCAGCTGATCGATGTTTCTGTCTCATTGATGTTTCTAACTCTCTATTCCTCTCCCTTCCTCTCTGTAAAAAAAATCAATATAATATATTTAAAAATATATATTTAAAAAAGTTTACATTCCATGCTTTTTGGGAGCAGGTTTACATATTTCTTTGTTAGATCAATCTTTTAATTATGTGGTTCAAATGGTCTATATTCTTATTGCTTGATCTATTTGTTTCTGGTGAGTGCACTAAACTCTTCTGCATTTGGGTATTTGTCAATATTTCCTAGTAACTCTTCCAGTTTTTACTCTATATATTTTGAGACAGGATATTTAGATGATAGAAGTTCATGGTTGTTATATCTCTTTAGTGGAGTGTTTTTTTAAATCCTGATGTATTGTACTTCTTTATTTCTCTTATATTTTTGCCTCACATTTTGTCTCATATTAGTATTGCTTTCCTTTAATATTTTCCTGGTCTTGTTTTTTTTTTAAATTTTCTCTTTATTTCAAATTTTCTCTGTCACTTGTAAGCAGCATGTAGTTGGATTTAAAAAAATCTAAACTGGTAGTCTGTTCTTTAATGGATGAGTTTAACCAGTTAACCTTTTTGTGTTATTATTGCTGTACTGTGTCTACCACCTTATTTATGTTTTTCTTTACTTCTGTTTTCCTACTTTTAAAATGTCATCAGATGGTTAGTTTTTTTTTTTTTCATTCCTCCCTACTCCTGTTAACTTGGAAACTATAAAGTATTACTGTTCTTTTAGCAATGACCTTTATATTTTTGGCATTTCTATTTTGCTATTAATTTTTCTAAGAAAGTCAAAGGTTATTTACTATTTCTATTTTCTATCAGATAGAATATCTTACTCACAGAACCCTCATGTATTTTGGTCTAGAAATTATTATTTAGTAATTATATAGTAGTTAAATAGAATTATTTAGCAAACAATTAAACTTGTCCATGTGTTTTTACAATTTCTGAGTTCACCTTTGTTTCTTGCATGACACTTCCGTTGATTTTACATCTTGTTGCTTAAGTACAATACCTGCCCTTGTTTCATTTCCGTTTGCTTTGGCTCCACATTTCCTTATCGTTATGATCCATGTTATTTTCCCTTTATCCGTGTGGATCCTATCTAACCAGAAGTTATTTGGTGGTCGCTCTATTGCTCTACCTTGGCCTGGGCGAACTGGCCTCCTGAGAACTGTCTTTCTTTCTTAGTGTTAGACTGCCTCACGTCTTTTGGAACTTGGCTTTGTAAGATTATCTTGAATGGGAAGCCCATCCATTTCCCCTACACACATTTACCTTTACAGTCATCTCCAACAGCCACTGAGGCCCCCATCAAAGGACCTGGTCTTGTCTGGGTAGTTAAGGCTCCGGTTCTCTGAAGGGATGAAGAGGAGGCAGTTAAGAACCTGGCTGGGTTTCCCAGGTCCTGGCTGGAAGGCTGCACCTTCCTAGTCACAGAGCTTCAAGCAAACCCAACCCTGGGCCGGGGTGCATCACAGTTTGTTCTTAACTCCTTTCTCAACCGCCTGCCAGGCCCAGTGAGTTTGAATCAAAACCCCTGCTTTATGTGTGACATTTTTTGTCCCTTGTACCCCACGGGCTAGAGCTCCCGGCCACCTCTGCCTGCCTCTTGGCCCCAATCCCAGCACACCTGCAATTCAGCCAGCACCTCCTCTTGTTTTTGTCTTTTATATCGAGTCCAGACAGATATTTGCCTTGCTTTTGATAGCGGCTATGTCCTATTCATTCTCACAATTTATATTTTCTCTATGAGTGCCATGGGTCAGAGGGAGAGCCCAAAGCATGAACTTCAAGTGCCATCTTGGCTGGAGGCTCCTGTACTGCTTAAACCATTTTCAGTTTCTTTAGAATATTATCACTTGCAACCTTAAACCTCCAAACTGATAGAGGCACCTATCTGATAAGGTTGTTTTGAAGATTACATGGGATTTTCCAATGTAAATGCTCTGTATACTGTCTGAAATAGAGTAAAGCTTTAAAAAAGTGACTGCTTTGATTGTTTTTATTATCTACTCTCCCCCCCACACGCTTCTGCTCACTCTGGGTTCAGCTCAGCAGAACCTGTAGGCGAGGCTTTCTGTTGGGCTATATCTGCCCTTTTTTCACCAAACGTACTAGTTTCTGTTGACGTCTCTTCCTTTCTCTTTTCATGTTTGCTATTTCAGAATGAATGTTTCCTCAATGTCTAGATGATCGTTGGAAAAAACAGTCACCCACGAGTCCCGAGCCATTGGCTTCAGCCCCTCTCGTGCTACCCGCGGCAGGATTTCGGGAAGACCATCCCGTTCTGCTCCCTCGTGTGATTTCTGTGAGATGCTCGAGGCGAAGCGCTTGGCACACTGAAAGGCTGTGCAAAGCTGAGGAAATAATTATGTTCCCATTTATGAAACAATGCATTATTTTAACTCTCAGACACCATATGCTGTTGAAGGGAGTTCCTTGTTTTGGCTCTGGGTAAACTGGGTTTGAGCTGGGACCGGGAGCTGGAGGTTTGGGGATCAGAAAGGCCAGGAAGAGGAACTGAGTGGGCCCTCTCTTTTCCGGGAGGGGCTGAGAGGGGAAGCTGAGGATCTAACACCCCCAGGTGTGAAGCAGGGAGCTCGGGGCATGTTGAGATGGTGTCAGAGCATAGCTGCTCTGAGTCCGTATATTCTTCTGAATTCTGCTAATGGCTACGCCAAGTGTCAAAGCAGGACCTAATTCTTGGGTTACTTACACCTACTAGGTGTACTGGTTAATAATGGCGGATTTTGTAATTAAAAAAACACACAGGATAATTTCAAGGGAAACATCAAAAGTGCTTTATTCAAAGTAATGTCCATTGCTAGCTATACCTTTCCCCCATTTTTCAGGTAATTTGTGGATACCGTCCCAATAGAAATTTTCTTGTTTTGAGGCAAACCATTCAGAGACCCAATTTTCCACTTCTTCGTAAGTTTTGAAGTGCTGCTCAGAAAGTGCGTGTGCCATCAATCGGAACAAGTGGTAATCTGAAGGAGCAAGGTCTGGTGAATATGGTGGGTGGGTTAATACTTCCCAGGCAAGATCTTTTAACATGTCTTTAATTGGTTTTGAAGTGTGTGATGGTGTGTTATCATGAAGCAAAATTGCTTTGCTGTGTCTTCTGGCCCATTCTGGTCTTTTCACTATCAAAGCATGGTTCAGATTGATTATTTGTTGTTGGTAGCGATCAGTTTTAATGGTTTCAACTGGTTTTAGAAGCTCATAATACACTACACCTTCCTGATCCCACCAAACGCAGAGCATTGTCTTCTTTCCAAAGCAATTTGGCCTTGCAGTCGATGTTGATGGTTGACCTGGATCAACCCATGATTTTGTGCATTTGGGATTCTCAAAATAAATCCACTTTTCATTGCCAGTCAGAATTCAATGCAAAAAAGGCTTTCTTTCGTGCCTTTGAAGCAACATTTTACTGATGACTTTTCGGTTTTCCATTTTTCTTTCATTCAGTTGATGTGGCACCCATTTTCCTTCCTTTAAAATCTTTCCCATTGCTTGTAAACAATCAGAAATTGTTTGCTGAGCAACGTTTAATCTTTCTGCAAGTTATTTTTGAGTTTGACACGCATCTGCATTCAATAATGCTTGTAATTGCTGGTCTTCAAACTTTTTCAGTTGACCTGGACGTTCTTTGTCTTTCACATCGAAATCATCACTTTTAAAGTGTTTAAACGAGCATTCACAAGTATCTTGAGATGGAGCATGTTCACCATAAGCTTCCCGAAGTATACGATAACTTTTTCTTCAAAATAAAGGAATGAATTAAAAATTCCTGCAAATGCTCTTTTTTGGGCACAAAATTTGGCATTTTTAAGCATAAAAATATCTATGATGTTAACCCCTTCAGAAAATTTGACATATGAAGTTTTGAAGCTTGCTGTCAATACAACAAAATAGCATACATATCAAATCGCATATATCTCAACATATGTGTAACTCCATCTATTGAAAAAAATCCGCATTATTAACTGGTACACCTAGTAAATCCTGCTCACAGCACCAGGTGTGAGAGCACTCCCTGCTCCATCCTGCCTGCTGGTCCAAGTGTAGGAGCACAGGTCCCGATCCTGCCCTACTATGCTAACTATCAGGGCTGAGCCCCTCGGCCAGGGGCTGGACCTTCTTGGACAGAGAAGCCATGAGAGGTTGTGGGTCTATAAGAGTGAGTCTTCATTGTAGGAGCCAGTGGCCATATGGCCACCAGACAAAACAGTTCTTCACAACAAAGTCTCAATAGGCAGCTGCACACCAGTTGATGAACAAATACATCTTTCCCACAAAGTAGCAGTAGCCTCTGTACCCACAGTCACTATCTGAGCAGCCGCACGCTGCCTCTAGACCTGCCGCCTCACATAGTCGCGGCCCCTGAGCTCCTAACCTCAGCAGCCTCAGTAGCCTCTCTAGCCTCTCCAGCCTTTCCCCCTTTCCCGCACCACCCTAGCTGGTCAGTCACATGGATTATAGCACTTAGACAAAAAGGCCTCTTGCCAATAGTAACATCATATTTTGGCTACAGAAAGGCACATGTGCACAGTGTACCGTGAGATTGCTGTCCTTGCACCTGTGTATGGCATCTTAGCCTTGAACATACTGATTAAGATTCCCATAATCAGAGTGGCCTTGGCCATTGGCGTGGTAACAATAAGGCCTTCACTCTCTAATTGACCTTGAGTATCCTGTGACTCTGGCATGGCTCCCACAGATGGGAATGATGGTAGTGGTGGTGGCATTATTCCCACTTTAAAGATGACTAATGGAGGCCAGGGAGCTGAGCTACTTCCCCCAAAGCCACATGCCTGAGGCAGCTGAACGAGAACTTGAAGGCTTGGCACTGAGCACAGCGCTCTTTCTGTGCCTGGGTCGAGAGAGAACTGAAAGTGACAGTTGCCTGATTTTTGGTGTCTGCTTCCTTGTGATGAGGAAGGAGAAGTAGCTAATGTTCATTAATCTGCAGCCGATGTTGCCCAAAAACCCAAGCGTGATTTTTTTTTTTCAAGAGAACTCATGACAAATCTGCGTGTGAGGTGACCCAGGACTTTGGGGCGCCCCTGGATGAAACCACCTGAAGGCCCCGCAAGCTCAGTGTGCCCACCTGCCGGACAGGGCACTCACGCTGTGAAGGGGGCCGCTGAGGCCGAGAGGAGAAGACCTGCTCCTGGAGGACGGGAGACCTGGGTTTTCCTCTCACCCCTGGCCTGGCCATGGGACCCTGTGCAAGTCACCTGCCTCCCTGAGCTGCCCGCTTGTGCTCTGCCTCCTTACAGGGCTGTGAGGGTTTTATAGGATTGGAAACATGGACATGCTTTGTAAGCTCATAGGGCTGTGCAGTGTCTATGCAGGAGCTATGGCTCCGATGTCCCTGAGTCCCAGGCCCAGAGGCAAGGCTGCCGTTGCCAGGGCAGGAACCTGGAGCTGGGGAGAGTGGTACAGGCTTAGAGTCCGCAGCCGCCCCATGGCCATGCCGGTGAGTTTCTCTGAAAGGAGCCTCTGGCCTATGGGGTGAGCCAGGGCTTAGGGACAGGTGCATGCCGGTTGGTGCTTCTACTTGGTGACGTCTCATCCTTCAGACCTGCCAGCGCTGAGTGGCAGGGGAGACCAGCCACTGTGAAAAGAGGACCCACCGGAGTGTGGCAGCCCCGAGAGGGAGTGGGGACGCTCACCTGCACTGGAACCAAAAGGCAACCTGACTTCTGTCACTGGCTGCGGCCAGCAGCATCTCTTCAGAGTCAGGGAGGGTTCAGAAGGAGCTCCTTGGGGAGCAGGACTAGGTGGTAAGGAAGGTGGCCACATCCGGCAATAGCTGTGTCCCCATCCATGTGGGAAGCGGAAACCAGGAGGTAGGACATGGTGCTTATCCCCTCCCAGCCCCCAGCAGCCTGTCATCTTGGGCGGCCACCCTGGGAGACCCCTCCCTCCCTGCAGTGGGGCCATCAGACTCAGCAGTAGTCTCGGCTGGTGCCTAGGTGCCAGGATCAAGCCTGACTTGAGGCGGGAGGTGTCCAGCCTCCCCCTCTGGGCAGTATTGGTCCTGCTGTCACCATATCAGACCCTGATGCTGGGGCTGAGTTATGCTATCCAGACCTCAGCCTTCATTGGAGCCCCGGCCCTTCCCGCTCCTCCCCTCTAATGCCATGTGTTCCCATATCTCCCAGCTGGGCCCTTCCCAGCTTGACCTCTTTTAGTTAATATACAACTCTGTTTCCCTCTGCAGGCTGAACCCCCCGTGCCCTTGTTGGCTGCCCCTTCTTCGGGGGAGTGACCCGTCCTTGGACCCCAGCCCCATGTTGGTGCCTATGGGCCCAGGGACTGGAAGCAAAGCCACATGTGCTGAGGGCATGTTTTGCTCCTGGTCCTTTATACAACACAACAGCCCGATGAAGCGGGTTTTAATTATTCCCATTTTACAGAAGAGGAAACTGAGGACGAGAAAGGCTAAGTGATTACACAAGGTGACATGAGTGGTGGGGACCAGATTCCAACCCACATCCCCGGGGCTGCAAGGCTGTGCTGGGTGCTGGGGCAGTGACCACAATGCCCTCAAGCCCAGGGGGCTGTTTCCTGACCTAAACATCTCCCACTGGTGCCGGCTCCTCGACAGCCTGTCACTCAGCCACAGGTTTCCTGTCAGGCCAGCTCTGTGACGAGGCTTCAGATGTTCCTTCTGGAAGCTTAACCTTGAATCTGTTTCTCTGCTCTTCTCAGCAATTCCATGCAGTCCTTAAGTGAAAGGAAGAGTCAGAGAGAAAAGCATTTAGAAAAGAAAAGTTAACCCCTCCCCTCTTCCCTCCTCCCCTCCTCCCCCAAAACCACAAAAAACCCAAACCACAAAACTACCTTGTAAAGAAGTTCAAGGGAGTCAGACTTCAGGAGGAAATAGCACAACAGGAATTTCAAGAAAAGAGCACAGAGCAGACTTGCCCAGGTTACTGCTCGGGCCAAGTCCATTCATGGTGAAAAGCAGCGTGCACTCCCCTGCTCTAATGCCCTCAAAGGCGGTGACACACTTTCAGGTATCAGCCGCAGAAGCCAGGGATAAAGTTGGCTTTGGGAAGTCAGCCAAGTTTAGAAAAGGCCAGGGACTTCCTTTGTTCTGGGGCCGAGAACTAGGCTGGGTGATCTCCTTACTTCGTTTCTGTTTCCTGGCTGGGAGACATGGTATGGTCACTTATTCATGACAGTGGCAGCCTCATGTCCATGTTCTAGCCACACTGGTCTATGTGCAGGATTTATTGTTCTGTCCGAAATGTGGACTTCTGTGCATATTATTCTCTTTGGGTGGCATCTGCTCCTGTCCCACACCCTTCACCTGGATACTTAACCTTTCAGTGTGGGTGCCACTCTCTCTCCCTCCATCCCCCCAGGCTGGGATCCCCAGTCCAGTGCTCCTATGAGACCTTACCTTCTAGTCATGGCACTTGCCACCCTGAATGGCGATTGCTTCCTGAGTTGCCTGTCTTCCCCACCAGCTGTGTCAAGTCAGGGACCATATCTGCTCTGCTCTCCATGGTATCCCACCGCCTGGTGTAAGTCTGGACACAGCAGGTGCTTGCTGTATACATAGGACTGAAGGAAGGAAGGAGGGGTAATGAGGACAAAGCCAAGAGCAGAGAAAGCCCATGTGGGTAAATAGAGACCTTCCTGCATGTTGGTCCCAAGTCACCTTTAACTGACACCCTCTGGACGCATCCCGTGTAGGGCGTTCTCCCCGTGAGGGGTGGGGTGAGGAGCAGATTGTGGGAGTCTTACGAACTGCAACACGACCTTGTCCCCACTTCTCCGCCTTGTCCATGGAGAGAGCGTGGGAGATGTTACCAACTGCCCCGCCTGCCTCGCTGAGTCCGCGGACATTCCTGCGCACCAAGCCAGGGAGTGAGCTCGACTGGCGTAACCGTAACTGGTGTCAGGAAGAACAGACAATGCCAAGCTCAGCTGTGTTAACACTCCCCTCCTCCCTGAGAGACGGTGGGGATCCGGCTGGAGGTCACCTCCATGGGGGTGGGGGTGGGGCCCAAATAGCAAAGACCTGAACTCTAGTCTCCCATGTGGGGCTGTGTGACTTGAGGCAAATTTCCTACCCTCTCTGAGCTTCCTTTTCATGTTACCTAATTGACAAGGCCGTTCTAGGACTCATCTTTCACTACTGTGGGGCTGGAAAGGGGCAGGGCCCGGGCTTCTCTAGGTGGGGTTGCCTACTGCTCAGCATGTGGCCTAGCCCATTAATAACAGCCCTGAAAATGTGATTGTTAAGCTGAAAAGCTCTTTGCAGCACCCCCACCCCCCCACCCCAAGATTCCGGACTTTAAAAATCCTTCATGAGTGAGGCGCTTGAGCCAGGCCCTGAAATGCACTCTGTCCTCACTAACTGGACAATTGCCGCATGTCACTGACGTGTGTTATTATTTCCTCTGCTGCAACGCGTGTCTTTTTAGAAGAAAATTAGGACTGTCAAGCACCATTATGCGATGAACCCCGTAAAGGGGCAGCCAAAGGCAGCGCATCAAGCTGACATCCCGCAGAGGTAGCCACAGGGAGCATTGTCTGGGGCCGTCATCGCTGATGTGAGGAGGACAGCTCCACGCAGAGGTTTCCCTCTCGGAGACTCTCCACACTCCCCAACTCCCTCTGGCAGTGCAGCGGAGGGAAGAATTTGGTACAACCTCTGGCTTGAGGACAGAACCCACTTCTGAACGTGCCCAGACTCCCCTGCCCGCCTCCTACACAGAAACCTGTGCAAATGAGAAAGACTGAAGGGCAGGCAGGCACCATGATGGGAATGTCTCCCTCTGGACCCTCAGATGTCATGGCCCCATCGTGTAACCCTTAAGAGGTTGGTCCCTTTTGGATGTGAGCAAACAGACTTGGGAAGAGTCCAGCCTGGAACTGGGCGCGTCTGCTCTCTCCATACGCCCTACTGCCTGCCTTGCGGGGTCTGTGAAATACGAATGGGGAGGCCAGCGAGGGAGGGGCCTATGTATACAGCAATGATCCCAGGCACGGGCAGGACCAGCCTGGGATTTTGGGGATTGGCCAGCCACTCAGACACACTCTTTCCTTTCTCATTGTGTTGGCTGGCTGCTGGAAGGGGTCTGGATAGATGGGACACAGACAGTCCTGCGGTGGTGGCTGAGGAATGGCAGCTTCGCAATTCGTCCTCAAGGGCCTGCTCAGTGGCTGAGAATCCCATGAGCCCCACACTGTTCTCAGGGCCGCCCTGCCCATCTGCTGCTCTTCCTCCTCCCCTCTCTCCTCCTCCTCCTCCACCACCACCACCACCACCACCACCACCACCACCACCACCACCACCACGTCCCTCCTCCCCTGGGACCGCACATGGAACTGGGAGAAGTGAGGGCCGGCCTCACATGTGAGGGAATAAAGGCTGAGCTGTGACAGTCCTGTCTGGCTCACAAAGAGAGGTTTTATGTAGTTTTTGGCATTTCAAATCCTTTGTGAAAAGGTCACCTGTTCTTGGAATCTTTTATTAATGCTGAAGACTGGCCCCGGAAATGTCATTCTTTTTATCATGATATTTACTCAAAAAAGTATGACTAAGCATCTGCACTTCTGGTGGCAGCTGGACCTGAACTGGGCTGGGGGATCCTCAAGGGACAAATGGATGCCGATCTCCCTGGAGCTGTTGGGGCTTCACCTCCCCACCCAGAGCCCGAGTGAGGGGAGGAGAGAGGGACAAGGGCCACACACCCTGGGCATCTGCTGCCCACTTCTCCCTGTCATCCTAGCTCTTCATCACCTCCAAGGCGAAGACCCACATGCTAGAGCTGAAAAGGATCTTGAGATCAATGCCCTCATGTTGTTTGTTTGTTTGTTTGTTTGTTTATTTATTTATTTATTTATTTATTTATTTATAATTCGTTATTGTTGAAAGTATTACATATGGAGAGAGAAACCAAGATGGCGGCATAGGTAAACACCTAAACTGCTGCCTTGCACAACAATTTCAAAACTACAACTAAAAGACAGAACGGACACCATCCAGAACCACAGGAAAGCTGGCTGAGTGAAAATTCTACAACTAGAAGGAAAGAGAAAAGCTCACAGAGAATTGGAGGTGCGGCAAAGGGGCTTTGTGCGTGCAGAGAGGAAGGGCGGCTGAGAGCCTGGCTGACTTTCTCTGGCGGAAGGGGGAAGGAAGCCTCCGACCGCACTGAACCCCAGTTCTGACTGCACTGAACCCCAGTTCCGGGCGAACCCCTGGGGACCCACGCTCTTACGGGGGGAGTCTGGACTCTCGGGCGGAGACTCAAGCTGGGAAAGGCAGAAGTCTGAAGGCGCACGCGGGCCAGTGCGCACAAAGGCTGCGGAGGTTGCCACAGGCTTTCCCTAGTGGAAGGGAGTCAGAGGATCCTGACAGCACTGAGCCCCAGTTCTGACTGCAGTGAACCCCAGTTCCAGGCCAGCCCCTGGGGACCCACGCTCTTGTGGGGGGAGTCTGGACTCTCAGGCGGAGACTGGAGCTGGGGAAGGCGGAGGACTGAAAGCGCACATGCGCGCAAGGGCAAGGCTGACAGGAAGCCAAGACTGAGACTCCACCCCATCCAAGCTGAGCACAGAGCCTATTGCAATTTGGCAAGTCTAATCCTATAAGGCTGTCTCCAGCACCGAACTTCTCCCAGCATAGACACAGCTGATCCTTACAGCCAACTGGCCCGGAGGTCAATTCTTCCCAGTGATACCAACAACAATAAAGACTTAATTACAACAAGGCTATACACACAGTCCACAAAGGGGTGCACCAAGAGTGTCCACCTCAGGTTAACTGGGGAAGCAGACCCACTGGGCCATATTGGAAACCTAGCACAAATATCTACCTTACCAACTCAGGGAATCAGTGAAAATGCGGGGTCAAAGAATCAGATCACAAATGAAAGAAATGGAGGAAAACAAACGACTGGATATAGAATTCAAAACCACGGTCATAAGACTTTTTAAGAATATCCTAGAAAAGGCCGATAAATATAACGAGACCCTCGAAGATATGAAAAAGGACCAACTAGAAATTAAACATACACTGACTGAAATAAAAAATATTATACAGAGACCCAGAAACAGAATAGAGGAACATAAGAATCAAGTCAAAGAATTGAAATACAAAGAAGCAAAAAACACTCAACCGAAAAAGCAAAAAGCAAAAAAAAAAAATCCAAAAAGTTGAAGATAATGTAAGAAGACTCTGGGACAACTTCAAGCGTACCAACATCAGAATTATGGGGGTGCCAGAAGAAGAGAGAGAGCAAGATACTGAAAACCTATTTGAAGAAATAATGACCGAAAACTTCCCCCACCTGGTGAAAGAAATAGACTTACAAGTCCAGGAAGCCCACAGAACCCCAAACAAAAGGAATCCAAAGAGGACCACACCAAGACACATCATAATTAAAATGCCAAGAGCAAAAGACAAAGAGAGAATATTAAAAGCAGCAAGAGAAAAGCAGTTGATTACCTACAAGGGAGCACCCATACGACTGTCAGCTGACTTCTCAACAGAAACTATGCAGGCCAGACGGGAGTGGCAAGAAATTTTCAATGTGATGAATAGCAAGAACCTACAACCAAGATTACTCTACCCAGCAAAGCTATCATTCAGAATTGAAGGGCAGATAAAGAGCTTCACAGATAAGAAAAAGCTGAAGGAGTTCATCACCACCAAACCAGTATTATATGAAATGCTGAAAGGTATTCTTAAAGAAGAGGAAGAAGAAAAAAGTAAAGAGAAAAATTATGAACAACAAATACATATCTATCAACAAGCGAACCTAAAAATCAAGTGAGTTAAAAACCTGAGGAACAGAATAATCTGGTGAATATAATAGAATCAGGGACATAGAAAGGGAGTGGACTGATAATTCTCAGGGGGAAAGGGGTATGGGGGGTTCATGAAGAGAATGGACAAAAATCATACACCTATGGATGAGGACAGTGGGGGGGAGGTAAGGGCAGAAGGTGGGGTGGGAAATGGGTGGAGGGGAGCTATGGGGGGAAAAAGGAGAAATAATTGTAATAATCTGAATAAAGATTTATTAAAAAAAAAAAAAGAAAGTATTACATATGTCCCCATTTTCCCCTCCCTCCACTGACTCCCTCCAGCCCAGCCCCACCCCCCACCCCTGAGATATCTCTTTGGAAATTCAGTTGCTGTCTGTGGGCAGCTGGCCAGCTCTTTTGTGCCTCCACCCCTCCTACCAGTCTCTATGCGGTCTCACTTTCGGTCCTCGGGTATCAGGGCTCTCTCCAGCGAGTCTTCTGTTGATTATTCAGGAATTTTTTCTGTGTTTTAGTTGTAATTCCAGTTTGTTATTGGGAGCATGTCTGTGCAGCATCTACTTCCTCTGCAGCCATTTTTAATCACCCTGCCTTGTCAACACCCTCATTTTACAGATGTGGAGACTGAGGTCCAGAGAGGGGGAGGTGCCTGCAGTGACCCCAGCAAGTAGGGGGCAGAGTGGAGACTAAGACCACGAGTCCTGGCTCTTGGGTCAGCTCCCTTTCTCCCAGGCTGTCACCTGGTCTCACTCTCACGCTGAGCCTGGGATGAGACAAGAACTTCTCTTTAGGTCCGAGGTTCCGGGTCCTGCACCCAGGATCCAAGGCAGTATGTGTTGGGGAAGCATGGGCATGGGCGACCCTATCCTATGCCCTCGCCTGTCCCCCCTTCCATCAATCTTCCTCCTCCGGGGCACGTAGTGTGGGAGGCCTTCCCTCAAAGTCCTCCCTGTTTCCCTTCCGGATGGTCCTGGTGGGTTTGGGACAACAAGGGGTTAAAGCCTGCCCTACTGAGTGGAGTCAGGCTGTCATAACCAAATGCCATAGACTGGGTGGTTTAAACAACAGACATTTATTTTCTCATGCTTCTTGAGGCTGAAAGTCCAAGATGGGTGCCAAGTGTGTTCAGTCCCAGTGGGGACATTCTTCCTGGCGTGCAGCACCCCCTCCTCCCTGTGTCCTCACATGCTTCTTTGCATGCATGTGGGGTGGGGATGGGGTGGAGCAAGCACTCAGGTGTCTCTTTCTATAAAGGCACTAATCCCATCCTGGGGCCCCACCCTCATGACCTCATCTAACCCTAGTTATGTTCTGAGGGTCCCATCTCCAAATACCACTACTTTGAGGATTAGGGCTTCAACACATGAATTTTGGGGCAACACAAACATTCAGTCCATAGCACCTGCCCCTCCACAGGGGTTTTGGAGGGGCTTGGATTGAAGACACACCGACATCCCTGTGAAGTTAATGTGTAATCGGTAGATTGTGTGCATCTGTACATTTTTATTGTTGTTTTACCTTCGGGAGGAAACCAGGGAGAAAGAAGAGCACGACTCAGCCCGCTTAGCTTCTCAGGGAGCCTGGTTCCATCTTGAGAGAAGAGTGAGCCTCTAGCAAGGCGACCCTGGCCAGGGGAAGCGAGAAGACATCCACCATCGATTCCCCCTTCGGATGATGAGACCAAGGTCTGAGCCAACCACCACATCCCGTTCCCCTGGCCACAGTTTTTGGTTCAGGAGTGGGAGCTTGACGCCTGGCTGTCTAATCGGGGTTTCAAGGACTTTTGCGGGGACTCATCTTTCCTGATGGTTTCGAATCAGAGAGATGGGTGACAATGCACATCTTTATGCATCTTAGTATTCACAAGGGCAGGGGTTTTGCTCATATGCTAAGGCCACTGCCTGGAACATAGAGGTATGGATATGTATTTGCTACATAATATCTTTTTGAGTCCCTGTATCCCGCCATGCCTGACACCCACACTTAAGGGGAGGGGACACATTCACACCACAGGAAGATAAAGATCATGGGGAGAAACTGAGGAGAGAACTGGTGACCCGAGAGGTCCATGCCTTGCCCAGAATCACAGGTGGTCTGAATGCAGAGTGTGAGATAAACCCAGCTGTGTGTCCTCAAAGTTGGGGTCCTGGCTGCACCCAGGTTTCCTCAGGGGCTCTGGAAAAGGCTGTGCTGGTGGAATCGTGTACAGACATGGAGATGGCATGGGGGAGATGGTGAGTATTTGGCAGTCTAGCCAGGAATTTGGTCAGTATTTGTCTGAAAAGAAGCCCAGATCTGGAACCACGGAGGTGCACCTCTGTCCACAACCCACTCAGGGGGAGGGAGCTGCCTCTGATAGCATGTGCCCCTTCTGTCCCAACACAGGGTAGAAATAAGACCTCTATGGGGCCCATAGCTGCAGCTTTGTCAGTGCCCGTAGGCCTGAACAGCATGCCCGCCGCACTCAACACACAGGTGCCCATGAACTTGTTTTCCACCTGGGAGGTGGAATGCTCCAGCTCCACCTGCGTGCCCAGGCTGTGTAGCCTCACCTTAGCCAAGCTGCTGATCTACAAGAAGCTGGAGAAGGAGCTCAGTGCTGTAGTGATCACTGTGAAAATGCAGGGCTCCAAACGCATCTTGAGGTCTGACGAGATTCTGCTGCCCCCCTAGCGGTCACGTGAAGACCGACCTGGCACTGACCTTCTCCCTGCAGTACCCTCACTTCTTCAAGAGAGAAGGCAACAACTTACAGATCATGCTGCAGCAGAAGCAGCACCTTAAAAACCAGACCATCCTGGGTTACCAGACACTCGCTCTGGGTGCCATCGACATGGCTGAGGTGATGCAGTGACCCCTCAAGGGTGGCCAGATGCTGAGCCTCCATAGCACCATCACGGGGGCATCTGCCCATGTGGCTGAGGTCAGCATCTCCTCCCTGTCCAGCCAGCCCATCCACCCTGAGGACAACACCCGGCAAGTTGGCCTCAAGGCCAAGTCCAGGGTTCATTACTTGGAGATGGAGTATGAAATCTTCTCGGAACAGCAGGCCAGCAATGATCCCAGGCACGGGCAGGACCAGGAGGAGAAGGACTTTGACTTTGAGGAGTCCAAAAAGCAGTGCCAAGGAGTAGTAAGATCGCCATTCATGACCAGGCAACAATATGCCAACAAGAAAGTTGGGGCGTAGCTGTGCAGGGTGCAAGTGTGGGAGGAAGACCTGGACCTGCAGCAGGAATCTTCGGAGAATGTCCCCGAGGTGGAGGAGGACCTGGATCTGCTGTATGACTCACTAGGGAACCCCAGTGACAGTGGCCCATGAGAGTGTCCTTAGGACCCCGAAGCCCTGGCTCAGGCCATACTTGGAAGACCTGTCCCAGCCCAGCTCTCAGATGGAGAGCTAGAGCATCCACAGTGCCAGCGCCAGAAGGAGCCTCCAGGTCCAACCCACGTGCCTGAGAAGATGAGCCCCAAGCCACCAAGGAACAGTGTCCCAGACTCGGTGGCCTACAGCACACCGAGGGAGCAGCTGGCACAGCTCTGGGACTGTCAAAAGGCAGAGACCTCTGCCCTGGACATGTTCACTGAGAAGCTGCCACCCAGTGGGTGCATCACCAAGACCGAGTCTCTCCTTATCCCCTCCACCAGATCCTAGGACCTAGAGGAAGCAGGCGGCTGCTGGGGCTGGAGCACATTCCTGAAGGAGCAGCAGGTGGCACAGCCAGGAACAAGCGGGCCCACAGCCTGGACAACAAGCACTGTCCCGACCTGCTGAGCCAGCTGCATACCCTCAGGGAGATGGTGTACGACCAGCTGAACTACATCCTCATCTCTGACACCAGCTGCCCCAGAACATCCTCCTCCTCAACGCCTCCGACTGGCAGGGGCAGTTCCCGTCTGAGTCCTGCAGCAACACATGCTGCCCAGGTTGTGCACCTGCTCCAAGGCTGAGGTCCAGGCGGCCTTCAGCACCATCGTCTTGTGGATTCAGAGATACTGTCACCTCAATTCCCAGCCCCCAAAGCCATTGAAGATCGTGATGGCAGGGGCACAGCAGTACTTCAGCGCTGTGCTGTGGTTCTTCCTAGAGCTGCTGTCCTACAACCTGCCCCCGCTGGCTGGGCTACATGCGCGTCCTGGTCATCCCGCTGGGTTCCTACCCCGTGGCCAGGTACCTGGGCTCGGTGCATTACTGCTACAAGAGCTTCTTTCAGGACCTGCCCAGGAGGGACCTGTTATACAAGGAGGCCCAGAGGGCTGTGCATGACAGGCTGGGCATGGTGTTGTGAATCACACAGTACATTGCGGTGCCAACTATGTCCATGTTGCCATACTCACCTACAAATAGAAGAGCCCCAATGAGGAGTCCTTGAACATCATTCCTTTCATGTGGGTGGTGGAACTTGGAATAGTGAAACCACCCTCAGCCGTATCAGGAGACTCAGGTGATGTGGTCCTCTTGGGCTCCAGCATGCTTTCATTCAACCTGCCATACAGGTCTGTGGCCAACAAGGAGGCCTTGCCAACCCCACCCACCACCCCAAGCCAGGGTGTTGGCTCAGAGCTGATGGGGCTGCAGGTGGATTACTGGACAGCAGCCACCCCAAACTCAGGAGAAGAGACTCAAAGAACAAAGACCAGGCTACTGCCACCAACACCCTCAAGGTCACTTTCCAATTTCTCCAGGTCAGCAGACTGCCCAGCAGTGGTGAGGCTGCAGCCACGAGCACCATGTCCATGACTGTAGTCACCAAGGAGAAGAACAACAAGGTGACATGTTTTCCCAAGAAAATCAAGGATACCTGGATAGTGGAGAGGTGTGCTGGACGGGCTGTGATTGTGTTAATTGGTCACTTACTCTTCCTCATGATGAAGCCTCTCCTCATTTGTGATTCTCCTCTGGGCCTTGGGCTAAGCTCTTTTCTCATTTGATAAAGAGATTGGAGATTCCATTAGGGGTCCCTCTCCTGGGTGAAGCCATAGCAGAAATCCCAGGAGTGATCAGTGGGACTCCAGGGTCACCCAGCTATCTGAGAGTGGCTGGTTGGGGCTCATTCATTCAGCAAATATATGAGAAGCCTTGCCAGGTACAGGTCTCTAGGCACTGACCATAATCCAGTGCACAGAGCAGACCCCAAGCCTGCACTCCAGAGCTGCCTTCTAGTCAGGAGCGATTCAGTCACACTAGGCTGCACAGGCAGGTAGTGTTCACAGGACAGTTGATGTGATGTCCTCCTCGAAGAATGGTTGCATCTTCCCGTATTGTGAAGAGGCGGTGGATCTCTAGACCAGCAGAAAACATGAGTTGGCTTTGAATCAGAGCAGTAAGAGACATATGGGGACTGTGAATTCAAAATGCTGGCAAAACCCTGGATCCCACACATCATGGGATTTCTGCAAGAGGGCAGTGGTCTGAGGGCTTCTCCTAAAATAAAGGACAAGAGTCAAAGAGCTGTGCATGTGGATATGGGTGGTGTAGGAGAGTAGTGTGCTGGTCAGTAGACAGGATCACCCCCTCAGCATATCCATACCCATTCCCTCCTAATCCCAGCCCTGCCTCTACCCCTATACAGGCACCCACAATAGGGCATGTGAAGAGCACCCTACTCACTAATCTGGTAGAACCTGGGCAGTGGCAGCTTGGCTGGTGCTCTCCAACTGTAGGAGTTGAGTGTCAGTGGGAGGAGAAGAACCCCACAGGGAAGCTAGTGAATTAGGCAACATGTAGGTGCAGGAGCCAAAGCTTGAGGTGTTACAGGGGCCCTGGGAACCCAGGGATGGAGACAGAGTTCGTTTGTTCACTCATTGGTCAGATATTCCTGGAGCATCTACTGTGTGCCAATGAGTGACATGAACAGAGCAGACACCAGCCCCGCCCCTGTCCTCATGGAGTTGACATTTTGGTGGGAGGGTAGTGGGAAGGACAGGGACACTGAGAGAGCATGTCAGGTTCCCCTGAAGAAAGGGCAGGTGGTTCCCACATTGATCAAGAGCTGTCAGTTAGGAGGGCTTTCTGCCAGCCCCTCCTGGGTGACCAGGCACATCTCTGCCAGGACTGCCAGGTTGAAGGTGGACAAGGAGTAGGTCTGGCTTCTGGATGGGCAGGAGTAGCAGGCACAGAACCCCAGGCTCTCTGAGTGGTGCTCTGGGAGGGCCATGTGGAATGAAAGGCCAGGCCTTAGACTCTGCTGCCCACCTCTCTCTCTCCCCAGGGCCATCTCCTGTATCCTGGGCATCTGGCTGGACTAGCACCTCCAGAATTTCCCAGCCTGATGATGCTGTTGGCTTCCCTAGAGCTCAACTTTCCAGTCCCAGACCTGCCAGACCAGGCCCAGGGTCTCCATTCATAGCTGGAGCACCTGAGCCCACTGAGGCGGAGACACAGGAGGAGGAGTGGGTGGTGTGTGTGAGGGGGAGGGCATGTGGCTGGACCACACAGAGAAGAGCTCCCAGAGGCTGGGGTTAGGCAGGAGCTCAGAGCTGCTCAGGTCAGTGCCCATGGCCTGCAGTCTGGAGGACTTCCTGGGGTGGGGGCTTGAACTGGGACTTCAGTGATGGAGATGGGAGGTTCCCTTCCTTGGAAGGCACACAAAAGGCAGTCATGGTGTAACATATTCTCTTCCTGGATCTCTAGAAGCAGCTCCAGAATAAGATGAAGAAATACCTAAAGAGGAAACGCCAACTCTGGTGCCGTCTCCAGAGCTAAAGCAGGCTCCAGGCACAGCTGTCACTGAACTTCCAGATGTGGACCCACCTGCAGCTTGTGAGCACTCATCTAAGCTCCTGTGAGCTCTGTGGTCCCAGGTTCTGGGCCACAGAATGTGTTAGCTGCACGGCAGAGAGGACTTCCCCTCCCCAATAATAGCAGTTTTTAAAACGTTTCTGTTTATCTTACATATACTTAGATTTTTACTGTATTTTTTATATTGTTGAGTACAATAAAATATATTTTACATAACATTTAATAAAATTCTATTAAAATAAATTTAATTTAAAGTCTATAAAATTTAACTCTATGATCCTTCAAAGTGTAAATTCCAGCATCAATTACAGTCACCTTTTCCCACAACTGTTACATCACATCACAAACACTCTCTAGTTCCAGTACATTTTCAGAACCCACAGCCTAGGTATGTGTCCTGACCAGGAATCGAACCTACAGCTTTTTGGTGTGTCCAACCAACTGAGGCACACTGTCCAGGGTGACAATATTTTCATTCTTCTTTAAACTGCAGTTGGATATCTTTTCACATACTTTTTGGCCAATTTCTTCTTTCAGAATTTCAGTTTGAAACCTTTTGCCCTCTTTTCCATTGGATTGTTTGTTAGGAGACCTTGACTTTTATGGATATCATCAGCTTATTGCCATGTAACTTGCAAATGGTTTCTCTAGCTTGCCATTTGTCTTCATTTGATGTGTGTTTTGCCAAATAGAGGTGTTACATTTTGATGTGGTCAAATCGGTCTTCTCTTATGCTCTTTGATCTTGTGTCTCACTTTGAGTGGAAAAGATGTTTTCCATCTTATCAGGAAGATAGGCTAGGTTGTATTGTGCTAACGAAGCCCTAAATATCAGTGGTTTAGAGCAGCAAAGGTTAATTTCATAGTCATGTGACTTCAGTCATCTGATGGATCTAAAAGAGTTCCTGTTTGTTTGGATTGTTTACCATTTTTCAATTGTAAGGATGAGAGTAAGGACTTCCAGCTCTTATATGTCAGAGTGGAAACCAGAAGTCAATGTTTTATTTGACAATGGCTTGTGGTGGACATGACTTCTATTTCCCCCTTTCTAACAGCTGCCAATTTCCACATCCAGGTGGTTCTGGGGAGTGTGGTTCAGGGCCCCAGAGTGGAGGAATCAGCACATCTAACTGGCCTGGCCACAGTGATGATGGTTGTATGTGGACCTGTGACTTCAGTGAGTTTAATACAATTCTTTATACTAGTGACTAGAAAAAAATTCTAATGTTCTCAATTAGAGAAGCCAGAGAGTGAGAGAAAGAGAGCAGTTAGCTTGTAATAGCTGGGAGCCAGCAGATTGAAGGGTTTTGGGTTTGATTCTGGTGAAGGGCACATACCAGAATGTTTGCAGGCTAGATCCCTGTCCTCGGTTGGGGTAAGTACGGGAGGCAACCAATTGATGTGCCTCTCTTACATCAATATATCTCTCTCTTTGTCTCTCCCCTTCCCTTCCACTCTATCTAAAAATCAATGGAAAACTACCCTTGGGTGAGGATTAAAAACAACGAAAGATTTAGTGAGAAGAATGGCACTGCTGCTTGCTCTGAAACCTCAGGCAAGTTAGCTGACCTCTTTAAGGCTTGCTTTTTCCTGTGAAAAAATGAGTTGCTAGGAGAAAATTAAGTTATAAAATGCTTAACACAAAAGCTGGCATTTGGTGGGCACTCAATAAATATTACCCATTACTATTTTAAATATATATATGTATGGAAACAATCATCAGGTGAAAATACAATGTGAAATATCAACATAATAATCTAAAGCATTAAGACATTAACAGAAATTGTGCAGGTTTTTCCAATGTTCCATTTCCCCACCTAATCATAAATGCATGGACTTACTAATTTCTAGATAGAAAGATAAAATATTGCAAAGGCACATATTCTCCTGAATTAATCTAAAATTTACTAAACTTATTGGAAGTCAAAATCATAGCAGGATTTTGGTGAAACAAAAACGATTCTAATTTTATCTAAAAATAAATATGAAAATAAGTCAGGATATGGTTGAAAAGAATTTAAGAAGGGGACACTATTTCTACATGTACAGAAAATTATTAGAAGCAAATATACTAATATGTTGCATGTGATTGTTTCTGGGTGATGGGATTCGAGGTGATTTTACTTCTGTTTCTCAGTGGACTGAGATCCAGGAATTCTCCTGGGTAAGAATCACTCTTTCCTCTCATTGTCCCAACACACACACACACACACACACACACACACACACACACACACACGCTAGATCAAATGACTCTGGGTGAAATTAGAAGAAAAGCAGACACAGAGGAGGTGACCATAGAAAGAAAAAGGAGGTTGGAGGCACTTCTGCCTTGTGACAGTCCTCCTCCTCCTTTATAACTACTCCCCCTCATGAACCTGAACATCGCAAAGAAGCACTTGCTGCAATAACCCATTGGGCAGGCAGGGGAGAGACAGGCTCTGACAGGTACAATGACTTATCCAGGATCAAGAAGAGGTAAGAATGAGGGGTTGAATCTGAGCCCAGGTCTGTCTCCTCAAATCTGGGACCCTGGCTGCAGCCAGACCTAGGGGTTGTGGAGAGGGGTGTGTTGGTGTCACTGTGTACACTGTTGGTATTTCATGGAGAAGGTGAGTGAGCAGTCAGCAGCCCACAGGACTATCTGCATACCGTGCTTCCCCGAAAATAAGACAGTGTCTTATATTATTTTTTGCCCCCAAAGACACGCTAGGTCTTATTTTCAGGGGATGTCTTATTTTTCCATGAAGAAGAATACGGTACACATTTATTGTTAAATGAAAATAAAGGAAATTTATTACCTGTATACGGTATGGTAGTACAGTAGTTGTCAACACAAACCAGACAAACTGTGAATCCTACAGTATCAAGAATTTACTCATTTATTCAATGACAATCATGTCATCATCTTCTGGAACATCATCATAACAATCCAATTCCTGAATTTCCTGGTGAATTTCTTGTGACTCCATTTCTTTCAGAATCAGTGGACCAAATCTCTTATGTTTAGCAATAGCACTGTCTTTAAATGAGTACTTCTTGTCAAGGTAGCCTGCTCGCAGTGCATTTGCAATGCAACTGTCAGTGATTTTCTCCCATGAATTCTTCACCCAAGTCACAACTTCTTGCAGTTTAGGTTTCACAAAGTTTCCACGCTGATTTCTCTCCATTCTATTTTCAATGTAGTCATTAATTTCCATGCGCAAATTGTCTCTGAATGGCTTGTTTATTGCAATATCAAGAGTCTGGAGATAGGTCGTCATTCCTGAGGGAATCATTATCTGATCTATTTTTCTTTTGTGAAGAAATGTCTTCATGTCTTTAGCGCGGTGAGCGCTGGCTGCATCCCAGACTAGCAGACCTCTTTGGCTCCCTCGCATAACAAGCGGCAGCATTAAATCAACCCACTTCCTTATAACTGCTTGTGTGGCCCAGGCTTTTTCAGTCTCAAGAATAAAAACGCCCAAAACACGTTCAATCTTTTCCTTCTTGCCCTTAGAAATGATTAAAGGTGGAATTTTAGTGCCTTCCAGACTAATTGCCAAAATACAGGAAACACGTGCACTTTCTTAAGCAGTGGAGGGAATGTACGCTAAGGAGGCACCCCACTGTTCAATTGTTGTTTGAGATGATTGGCCCATAAACACTGCAGTTTCATCCATAGCAATCATGTTGGAAAGATTGTATTTAGAGAAGTCAGCATCATCAATAAAGGACTTGAATGGAAGTGCTCGCTTAATAACTTGAGTATCTTCCAACCTAAATAATGTTGTAGATCTTCTTTTTTTTATTTATTTTTATTTTTTAAATTTATTTTATTGATTTTTTACAGAGAGGAAGGAAGAGGGATAGATAGTCAGAAACATCGATGAGAGAGAAACATCGATCAGCTGCCTCCTGCACACCTCCCACTGGGGACGTGCCCGCAACCAAGTCACATGCCCTTGACCGGAATCGAACCTGGGACCCTTCAGTCCTCAGGCCGACGCTCTATCCACTGAGCCAAACCGGTTTTGGCTGTTGTAGATCTTCTTAAAGACAGTTCACTTCGCTGAAGGAAATTATCCAGCCAGTGTTGTGATGCTTTGAAGTCTTCGGGGGCTATGTCAAACTGTGGTGCCATTGCAAGGGCAAATTCTTGAATCTGAGCCCTATTCACAACCAAAGCCTTTGCTCTCCTGTCAACAACCCATTCACAGATCAGGTCTTCCAGCTCGGAAAATAATGGTTGCCGACCTGATCCACACTTGTGCTTTTTAGCATTTCCCTTGTCCACTTGTTCAACGAGGTTACCATACTCTGCTCGCCATTTTCGGACCAATCGGATACTCAATATCTTCTCTTTGCAGAAAGCAGTAAGATTTTGGCCCCAAGAGTCTTCCACGATTCCTTTCTTGTACTCCACGGAGTAGCTTTTTCTGTTTTGCGCTCATTTCCACCGTAGGGGTAGAAAAAAAGGAATTGGGGTATCAAGGTGTGGGGAGGGGGATCACTCAAAATGACACCGGGGGGATCAGAGAGGGGAATCAAAATGGCACAGGAGAATCAGAGGGAGGATTACCATTTTAGTAACCCCTTTTGATCCTCCTGTGTCATTTTGATTGTCCCCTCCGATCCTCCTGTGTCATTTTGATTGTCCCCTCTAATTGTCCTGTGTCATTTTGATTGCCCCCTCTGATCCTCCTGTGTCATTTTAAGTGATCCCCCTCCCCCCACCCCTGTGCCACTGAACGCCTTCACCAGACATCCCCCCTACCCCTTTATCAGACATTTACCGCCTGGGGCTTGCCTGGGGACTGTCACTGGGCTTGCTGGGGCCTGGATCTGGGCTGGAGCAGGGTCTGCCACTGACTGAGAACCTTCAGTCATCATGAAGGTGGCCACGAGCATCAGGTAGTGTCACCAGAGACAGACCAGCACTCACCACCTTAGCTGTGTCCCGTCCGCTCTAATCCTCCTGTTCTTCTACACGCATCTGCGAAAGTCTCCTCCTCTCTCCCGCCCCACGCTCACCGCTCACTCCAACCTCTGCTCCGCCTCCACACAGCAGTGACGTCAGGACTCCGTGTAACATCACTGGTTGCTAGATGCCAGTCGGGGCGGCCCTAGCGACCAGTTTACGGTAAATTAATTTTCATTCTGAGACAGAGCCTGGGGGCCTTATTTTTGGGGGATGCCTTATATTTCACTCAGAAGGAAACATGTAAGTAGGTCTTATTTTCGGAGGATGTTTTATTTTCGGGGAAACACGGTAGATGTTATAAGGTGACGGGAGTCGGGGGGCGGGGGCAATCCCAGGAAGTGAGGTCACTTCCTAATAGAACTTGGAACCCCCGTAACCAGGCACCTACTTTCTAGCAACTGCCCAACCGCCACTCACTTGGCAAGAGCCAGTTGACAGTTCAACATGTTCTCTTGTTGTGTTTCCAGTTATCAGGGCTCTGGTTCCCAGAGACACTGCAGTGAGAGTTGTTCTAGACTCTGCAGACGGTTCAACACTCGTGCCCGACACCTCTGGCCGTTTTCAAGAAGATCCCGTCAGGTAAGAGAAGGTGGCCTGGGTCAGACCCATTCACGCCAGGCCAGCCTCCTCTGTGGGCCATCCCTGTGCAGCCCACATGCCTTCCCTTCATGTGGTGGGAAGAGGGACCTGAAGGGAGAACCCCGGGGCAGGAACAGTTTTTGGGACAGTGGATAACCTAGAGGTCCTGCTGAGATCGATCACACCCCAGGGCAGGGCAGGCAGTTGGAATGTGGTTCCAGAGGGGTCCCTTATCTGTGCCAATGGGCGTCCTAGCTCTCAGCAGATCACACTGTGTGTGTGTGTCTGGAGTGGAGGGTCATAGGGTTTAGAGAGCCAACAAAATCAGGGCTCTGAGGCTTTTCCCCTGGTGACTGGGAACTGTCTTTACAGAGCTCCACACAGGAGAACAGAGAGGAGCTGACAGATGGGGTCCTCAACTCCATGCCCCTGCAGGAGGCACAGGTGCCCCATCCATCCTCCAGTGTGCAGACCGGCAACAGGGTGAGTGTAGGTGCCCAGTTGACCCAAACGCCAGAACCCCAGGGAGTCAATGGGACTTGGGTTCCAGAAGGTTCCCTGCTACTCCTCTGAGATCCCTCCTAGCATCCAGTTTCCAAAGGAATCTGGGTCCCCATCTCCTCCAGTCAGGAGCTGGGGCCTCCCAGGCTGCACATAGTACCAGGACGGGGACTGCTTATCACGGTGATCCATGTCTTCATTGCTATGGGACCTGGACCTTATCCCCTTCTGTTGCCATGACAATGGTGCCACCCTGAACATACATATGTCCTAATATCCAGACCCTCCAGCCCAGGAAAAGCCTCTGTGTCTCATCTTACATTGGGATGTTCTGTTAGAAGTCACATGGGTGACACTGTTAATACAGCATGTGCTGTCTGTCCTATGCTAGGAAAATGACCTAAGATACTAATGTGTTTCATATTCCTCACCTCCAATTCTACTTTTCCTGCCAAGAACCTTTTCTCTTATCAATGTGAAAAATGTTCAAAGCTGTGAAAAAGTTTTGTGTGTTTATTTGAACCAAAGTGTCGACAATTGCCAGGGAGCAAAATCTCAATGGGTTGAGAGAATGCTCCAGAGAATGGCAATTTTGCACCTTATTTTATAAGTTACAAGCAAAGTGAAGACTTATGTGGATTACATGAAATCCATGGGTGATAGATTAGGGAGAGAGGAGAAAGGAAAGTGTAGAATCGTCTGTGATTGGATAAACGGTAAAATGATAGGCACATACTTCTTTTCCATAGGTGGATTTAGGATAGTTTCAAGTCAACAATGAACTCAATAATAACGAAGAGATTTGTAGTCTCGGCAGAGCAGAGTGGTGCCTGTGCTTGAGTTGTCCAAAATAAGGAAGATTCCTTTGATAATCCAAAGATATGTTATCATAGATGTAAAAAGGCAGTACACAGGCTCAGTTAAGGTAAAGATTGACCTTTGTCAGGGAAGATGCCAGACTAGGACATGACTGCCCACCATGAGCTCCTTTTAGTTAGTATTTTAATTTCAGACCATCCTTTGTAGTTACTTAAGTTATCTGAGTTTGCAGGACCTCCACGCAGGACTTTTCTGATCTAGTCAGGTTAGCATGTGGCCCCTTTTTTCGTCCATACATCCTCCTTTTGTTCAAAATCAATTCAAATTATGCATTGATGATCAGTGTTAGTGTTTTGTCTTGCTGAACAATGGACCATTGGGGATGAGGCAAGACTATAACCTTAAATGGTATTCAAGGTGCAATTATTATTCAAAATAAAAAGGCAGGTGAATGGGAGGCCATGAGATCCTATATGCCTTTGTTAAACAATATTCTGTATCGCCGAAACCGGTTTGGCTCAGTGGATAGGGCATTGGCCTGAGGACTGTAAGGGTCCCAGGTTTGATTCCGGTCAAGGGCATGTACCTTGGTTGCGGGCACATCCCCAGTGGGAGGTGTGCAGGAGGCAGCTGATCGATGTTTCTCTCTCATCGATGTTTCTAGCTCTCTATCCCTCTCCCTTCCTCTCTGTAAAATATCAATAAAATATTTAAAAGAAATATTCTGTATCAATTTTAAATTTTGAGCTACCATGGGCACAGTCCTTTTGCTGCTTATCTTAAGTTTTGGTGTTTTGCATCTAGTATAACATTTACAACCAGGAACAAAAGCAACAGCATTAAAGCAGTAACACCGTTTAGGAATAGAAAATGTCTAGTGCTAGACTGAGGGGAATAAGCATCTCAGCCAACCAAAAAACCCTTTGCATGCATTATCATAATTGTTTATTAAGCTAATGATATATTTTCCTCCTTCATCCACTGTCCCTTGTACTTATGATATGTTTGGCCAGATGAATTAAGACTCTCTACTCTTTTGTTATCATAACTGATCATCAGAATGTCATTGTCTAGTAGGTGGGAAAAATTTGCAGGTATCCAAATTCAACTTTTCATATGTAATAAGGGAGAGGCCTTGGGAGATAGATATTGTTTCCATTAGGAAACCATGAAGAGGGTAATAACAATATAAAATCATTTGATGTACATTTAATCAATAACAATGAAGTGATAAAAAAACAAGGTTTGAGCAGCAGTAATTTGTGAGCATCCAGGCCTTATTGACTTCTTGGGATAGCTGTCAGCCCCCATGGCCAGTGGTTTCTAATCCTTGAAAAGTCTTCAATCTCCATGGTGGATGGAGGCCAGTGTCAGAGACAGATGTCCATTTGTGGTAGGGCATCTGATAAGGTAACACCCTTGTTTCCACATTGGAGAGAGTCTTTAATTAATGTGATTCAATAAACAAAAATCTCCTGGTTGTAAGTTTTGGTGTTTGAAGTCTTTGTCTCTTGGGAGTACTGTGAAATGAATGTCACAAATTTATCAGTCCCTATAACCTTCTCAATGAGTCATTGATAGTAATGTAGAATGTCTGCTTTTAGTTTTCCTTATATTTGGAAAACAAAAAGATTTAAAAATAAGCAGTATTTTAAACAGAGTCATACAAACAATAATTATATTCACTTCATTTAGTCCAATACCCATTTTTTTTTGTTTATCCTGATTATTTGCCAGTATTTTCACAAATTCAGTTATTCCTCAGAGTTCTATACATTTTCATTCAGTTCAAAGATATGACCTGCTTAGAAACCTGTAATTTAGAGTAAATCAGAATCCTTTTCATGGATTTTTCTAAAGATGTAACATATTTGAAAATGCATTAGAGGAAAACAATAACTATCTATGAATGACGAAACAAAGTGGCATGGTTATAGATTTGATTATAATGCAATTGATAAAAAAACTTTGCTTGTTTAGTAAGCTATATAATTTTAATACAATAATTTTTTGAAAATAATAATTACTCTAAAGTGAGAGAGAATAATATAATATATACATAAGTACATATATTTAGATTCAACACATAATTTCAATATAGAAAGAACAAATAATATGTAAGATTTTAAAACATTGTCCATGGCTTCTTGTATTGAGCATTGGGTATAATTCATAAACTTCCAATGTTTGTGCCACAAACGGAGTCCCACTGCCAGACACCCTCACAGGCAACCATCCCTCTTGGCTGGACTGGTGTCACTGACAGTCAACTGTTAACACCTGAGAGTATCCCATTTGAAATTTTCTTTGAATCTTGGTAGATCCCTCATAGGGCAGGTTGAAATCTTGAGAACATCCATTTTAATAAAAGCATATGTATACAAATAGCACATTTTTATTTTTTAATTTAGCAAAGCTTCCCATGTAATTTCAAGCATATAAAATAGGCCTAATTTAGTTTAAAAACATTGCTTTAATAAGGATAGAGAATAAATCCTTGAGGTATTCCAGGGCCCGTTGGAATTAACTCAAAGTCATTCTTTTCTTTAAAAAGTCTCTTAAAATGGAAACTCTGGGAAGGTTGCAAATATACATATACAAAAGCTTATAGCCTGAACTTTTTGTAACTCGAAGTAAAGCAAACACAGACTTATGGTAATAAGTCTAAAAGACATTATTCACACTTAAAAACAGTTTTAATATTAAATATTTTGTCCAGACTACAGAATTCACCTTAATTTACATAAGTATTTAATCTTTTTAGGTCAATAAAAGATTATATGCTAGTGATGCCATCTGGAGGCTGAAAATTCACCACACATATCACATAGATGAACACATATCACATAAAGACCATACACATAATTTGAATTACTAATTTTTACAGAGAAAATGCAAGAATTTTCTTATAAAGTTAAAACTTCCACAAAATTTTATAGCCTGTACTGTACCCCTTTTACAAACCTTTCGTCAACTTTCACAAACCTTACCCATTCAGAAATAATATCCTTTCAGAAACTTACATTTGTCCTTTTCCTTCAAATATGACTCCCCATACCTCAAGCCTTCTATTATCATAACTATATAATTTCTTCCAACTTAACTGGAACTTTTAACTCTTAGGAGTCTTAATTTGCAATGATAAGCACAAAAGTGAACAACCTGCATTCCTTAGATTGACGTTGATGAGCATATTTTAATCACACTCTCACGTTCAAGAAACACACCTTCAACAAAGCACAAAACATTACATCAACAGCTCTAAATGCATTTTACAGACCTTCTGTAATGAAAAACCCAAAAGCAGGTGAACTTAAGATTTGTCTAGCAACCAATGTTTCAGTATTTTATGTTATTTCAAAATATCTAGATATTCCATAACTTTCATTAAAACTTACTAAGTTAGATAGAAATAGTTGAAATAAGCTAAAGTGATTTGTGTAGGTGGGTAAGGTAGTTTTTTTCTATTGGGATAAGACATATCTTCCAGAGATTTGTATTTTTAAAAATGGCCTAGAGGAGAGGTCTTGGTGAACTCAGGTATTTCCATTTCAAAGGTTCTGGGACTTTGGTTGCATAAAGCCAATTATCTACAAGCCTCTGAAATGAATAGGGGAGGTTTGGGAAGGTCAAAGGACATGGTGGGCTTTGAATTGTTTCTGGAACCAAACCTCTGGCCCCATGAAGACTTCATTTGTAAAACAAGGATAGTCATTTTCAATACTCAGGTACTGGGCTGCCACCCAAATGTTGGCAAGGGACTGACAAATTCATGCACCCAATTTATATTGCGACCAGGTAGTGTAACAAAAGAAGATTGGATTTCTCTTGAGGGGTCAGGATTAAGTTTCTCCCGTTTGATAAATATGTACCCAAAAGAGGACTCTCAAGTCATTGTGGGCTGGTTCCCCATCTACAGAAAGACATATGAGCAAGCCAAGTGTTAGAGACATCTCTGCACATATCTGGGCTGTTTGGGGCCATTCTGAGTAGGGTGAGTACCCTGTTAAGCCATCTCTCAGGCTCTCGTGGAAGTTAATAACGAAAAAAGGTGATTATCAAATATTTGGTAAGTCTCAAGATCAGTTTCCTCTTAGGAGGTTCCTTTAAAATCATTATTTTCCCTTTTGGTTCAGTATCTGGTTCATTTATTCTAAATATGTATAACTATTCTGGAAAAAGCATATGTGGGCATCACTCATTTCATAAAAAAAGAAAAGAAAAAGAAACCTCAGGTATTAAGTGAATTGGGGCACATTTGATTAGCAAACCATATATATATATATATATATATATATATATATATATATATATATATATATTTCTGTGACATTTCCTAGTCAGAAGGAAACAGGTTTTGATTAAAAAGCAGACATTTGTGCAGGAGGTTTAGTCTGATGGAGAAAGTTATTAGTTGGGTGCGGTTAAGAATAAGTAAAGTAGCCCTAGTATCTACAGGGCCTTAGTGGCTTCTCTTTTTATGATAATTTCAAATTCTCCCAAACTATCAGTGAGAAGGGGAAACACTTTTGGAGTAACCCTATGCTTGTTTTTGTTTATTTACTTTTTCTAAATCCTATTTCATTTTCCTATTATCCTTAAAGTGGGCAGACTTCTCTACAGGAGTTTTCTTACAACCTCATTTAGTAATTCTGTTGCTGTGTTGCGTTGTACCCCGAATCTCACAAAGACGCCTCAAAAAGTCGAATTATGGAGTCATTTATTAAAGGCCGGCGGCATACGAGGGGCAAAAGCTCCAGATCTCACAGCCCCGAAAAGCTTGCCACATCTGGCTTATATTGGCAGAATATCACAAAGGTGTTGATTACATCTTTGGGTTTGGAATGAGGAACCTGGTTTGCACAAAGCAGTTACAGAAGCGAAATTGAGCAAGTTAGTTATCTATAGTTTTGGGTCTACGGATCACTGAATCAACAGAAACACATTATCTGGGGCCACTGAGGCAATTTAGAATAATTGTGCTGTCCACATTCCGGGACCACTGAGTCAACCAGAATGCATTATTTGTAGCTACTGAGACAATTTAGGGTAATTGAGCTGTCCTGGTCCCCAGAAGAATGTGCTTCAATAACCAGTGAGATCACAATTAATGAGATATTCAAACCACCATCAATGGAGTATTAAATCGATTGGGATAGCATACATAAGTTCAGAAAATCAAAATAAATTTTCTTTTGTTTTAGCAAGCAAATAAGTACAGAAGCCAAACAGCAGGGTTAAAATATTAAACAGCAATTTTTACCCAAGCATCGTTGCTACCATGCTTCATTCCCCACTGGTTTTATGTACATGAGTCAAATCATGGACTCATCTTCATTAGTTAGGGGATTGTACTGCCCCCTAACTTCAAGTAGTTTGACTGCATTAATTTTTCTAAACTGCCTGCTTGGCACAATTAGTTTTCTATTTACTCACCCAACTTCTTTTAAGGGCATTCTCTGTTCTGTTCCTGCTCTCCTGTTCCCCAGCACATCTAGCCCTACTTGGCCCTGGACTTTCTCACTGGCTAGCAAAAATGTTCTTACAGTTACCAAGGCCCCTAGTTCCATGGTCCCTGTCAGTACTGTCCTCACTGAAGCCCAGTGCCCCTCCTGCAGGTGTCGAGCCTCCTCCTGGCCTGCGTGGACCCCAGGCTAGGGATCTCATGGGTGAGGCCTCTGGCTGCCAGGATTCAGGCTGTTTCCTGGTACAGGAGCTGGGAGTGGTGTGGCCAGGTCTGGGTGCTCTCTACTTTAACAGCCGTGGGCGTGCTCAGGATAACAGTGTAGCATCCCTTCCTGGTTGGGGTGAGTCCTTGGGCAGTGAACTTCTTTACCCACACCAAGTCCCCTGGCTGGAAAGGATGTACTAGGTCCGCGGTGGGCACTGGCAGCATGTTTTGAACAAGCTTATATGTGGCTCTCTGGGTATACTGTGAGCCTGTAAGGACTTGAGCAAGGAATGGTTATGAATTTCAGCTTTCAGTTTCTCCCTGACCCTGGGAAGGATGGGGGGAGGTCTACTATACATGATCTCAAAAGGGGAGAACCCCTCCCAGTAGGGGGTACATCTGGCCCATAAGAGGGCGAAGGGCAGGAGGTTGGTCCAGTTTTCACCTGTTTCTAGGACAAATTTAGTTAAAGTCCTTTTTTTAGAGTCCTGCTCAGGCCAGTATGCACAATGGAGTTTCTAATTTATGCCTAAGGCTTGAGCTATACTTTGAGATACCTTGGCTACAAAGGTGGGGCCGTTATCTGATCCTATGACTACTGGCAGCCTGAATCTAGGTATAATCTCCTGGAGTAATTTCTTGACTACTGTAGAGGCAGTTTCTGTCTAAGTGGGGTATGCTTCAACCCAACCTGAGAAGCTGTCTATAAGAACTAGCAGGTACTTGTACCCTGACGCTGGTTACTTAATCTCTGTGAAATCCACCTCCCAATGTTCTCCTGGAGAATTTCTGCGGGCCCGAATTCCCAGGGGGGCCCTCTTACCTTGCTTAGCATTTACCTGTGCACAGATAGTACATCTAGTGACTATGCTTTTAATTATCTTATCTAAGCTTGGTTTATAGTACCTGACTCACAGAAGTTCAGAAGTCTTGGTGACGCCTAGGTGGGTAGCCTGGTGTAACTGGGCAACTAACGTCTGACCTAGAGCCTCTGGGACCAACAGTCTGTCATCTGGTAGGGTCCACCAACCATTGGGTCCTCTGATGGCTTGCTTCTGTTCTGCCAATTTCTCCTCTTGTTTGGTGTAGGTAGGTCCGGGTCCGGCAGGGTTACTAAGACTTGTAAAGGCCCCACTGGTTTTAGGGCGGCTTCTTTGGTCTGCGGCTCTATTTCCTCTGGCTTCAGTTGTCTCCCCTTTCTGATGTCCTGTGCAGTGCACTATTGCAACTGCCCTTGGGAGCCAGATGGCCTCTAATAAGGCTAAAATCTCTTCCTTATTTTTAATGTCCTTCTGGATGAAGTTGGTAACCCTCTTTCCCAGGATATGGCACTGTGTCCCCATCGGAGGGCCTGGATCAAGGCCAAAAGTTTAGCTCTTTGTACTGATGTCCCCCTGTTCAGGGACTGTGACCAAATGGTGTGGTCCAGGGTGACTACCGCTGCCCCTGCATATCGGATCCCATCCTGAACATAACTGCTCCCATCCGTGAACAGTACCTTGTCTGGTGATGATAGCGGGACATCTGTCAGGTCTGGGCGAGCTGTTTGTACTGTGTCTGTTACCTCTATGCAGTCATGAATGGGTTCCTCCGGATCATTATCTGGAAGCAGGCTGGCAGGGTTGATGACCAGTGTCTTATGGAACTGGATACGGGGCTGGTCCAGGAGAAGGGCTTGGTACTGGGTGACCCTGGTGTTTGACATCCATCTCTCCAGAGCACCTCGAAGGAAGGCCTCCATAGCATGGGGTGTTGTCCAAGTAGGGGGTATGGGCATTCTGGCATGACCAGAAATGAATGCGTTACCGTGTTCTTCCAGATCCACAGTCCTTTTTGATGTCCAAGGAAAACAGGCAATTTGTCCGGTGGACTGATATCTTCTTAGAGGTAACGGGTCCCATCGGCTCTGTCAAGACTGACTAGGCTGCCCCAGTGTCCACCAGGAAATTAACTGGGGGTCCTATTTGTAAAAATCATTATTTTGGGTTCTAAGGGGTTCAAGGAAAAGGAGTCCTGGCCCTGTTAGTCCCCTTCCCTGAGTGTAAACCCTTCAGAGCCTGGGTTTTCCCCACGGCCTTCCTTTGTTAACCCACTAGGACAGTGCTCGGCAAACCGCGGCTCACGAGCGACATGCAGCTCTTTGGCCCCTTGAGTGTGGCTCTTCCACAAAATACCATTGCCTGGGCAAGTCTATTTTGAAGAAGTGGCGTTAGAAGAAGTTTAAGTTTAAAAAATTTGGCTCTCAAAAGAAATTTCAATCATTGTACTGTTGATATTTGGCTCTGTTGACTAAGGAGTTTGCCAACCACTGTAGGATATTCTCTCTTTCAGTGCCCCTGCTTCCTACAATAGGAATACTAATTCGTTCCTATTTGTTGCTGGCCTTTTCTTTCTCTCCTTTTTCCGTTCCCCCTTGTCTGCGGGACCTGTTCCCCCTTCTCTGCAGGACCTGTCTCTCCTCCAGTGTGTCCCTATTGTTAAAGACTTTCTGGGCTGCCTCTACCTGCTGTGACCAATTCATTCCTTTAAATAAGTTTCTTTTCTAGCTGCCACCTTTAAGACCCCCAACAGAACATGGTGAAAAGTGTCCAAGGAGTCGCCGGGGGTTCTTGGATCCCATTGGGGCGCAGGGAGTCACAAGGAAATTTCCCTCCTCACCGCAGCCTCCAGCTACTCAAAACAACCCCTGTGCGAGTGGGGTGGGGTGGGGAGGGGAGAGGCAATTATAACCCTGCCAGTTGAGGGCTCTGGGGAATGGGCACCAGGTGGGTGGAGGCAGGGACATGGCACGGGTCCCCAGGTGGCGAATGGAGGTGCTCCCACCGAGGGAGAAGGCGACAGTCCTTCCCTCTCTGTTCCCACTGGGAAAAGCGCTTGCCTCCTGCCAAGGAAGGTGGCGTGGGGGGAACCGGTGAACCTTACACTGCAATCAGACTCCCTGACCTCTCTGAAAAGCCCCTCTGCTTGAGTGTGTTTCCATTAAAAAGTACTGATTTTAAAAACTAATAACTTAAGAGCTGCCACACACACAAAAGGACCAAATGGTCCACAAAACATTCTATGATGTACTGTAATCATTAACCATATTAAACTTAAATGGCCCATTGCGACAAACAGTTCTGAGACCGTTCCTCCACCACTGATTAAGACTGGGTGGCGGCAGGTGTTGGAAATAAGATTCATTTAGTTTTCTGAGCTTTCTGGGCAGACTTGGTGACTTTGCCAGCTCCGGCTTCCTTCTTGTAAATAGTTAACTTTAGAATTTGGTCCCTGCTTTAAACCTCTCCGGACCACAATTGTTACAACTTTATACCTTCAAATTAATAAACATAGAGAGAAATTTTATTAGTTAGGCGTGCTGATTCCTCCTCTGACAGAGAGCAAGCACCCCTGGGAAAAAGAAATCCCAGCGGCCACTCGGGGCTGTTTGCTATCTGTCAGAGCACTCAGCCTTAAATAAATTAAATATGTTTTTTTTTCTTCTTCTCACAGACTTCCACACTTACATGAACAAATAATTATACCCAGGCAGACAAACAAATATCAAACAAACATCTGTACTTACACCCTTTCAATGAACAAGTACTCTTACAGTCTTGGGATCTGAGCAGATAACAGGAACACTGCCCAAGTGCCCTGATGGGGGCCTAACAAGAACAGACATGGGGGCCTCCCTTTCCCATGTCCCACATCCCAGGACAGGATTCTCGACCCATGGTTTGGCAAAACAGAAATGGCACTCATGTTGGACACAGGAAACAAGACTAATAGACTCGACAAATAGATAAATGCCCCATCATACAACCTAGGCACAGTGGTCGGCAAACTCATTAGTCAACAGAGCCAAATATCAACAGTACAATGATTAAAATTTCTTTTGAGAGCCAAATTTTTTATACTCAAACTTCTTCTAATGCCACTTCTTCAAAATAGACTCGCCCAGGCTTTGGTATTTTGTGGAAGAGCCACACTCAAGGGGCCAAAGAGCTGCATTTGGCTTGTGAGCCGCAGTTTGCCGACCACGGACCTAGGGAGTTTCTTGGGAGCTTGGTCTGCCTCCCATAATGAGGGTGGGACCAGGAGGGGTGGCGCAGGGAGACTGAGGGCTCAGGAAGCGAACACCCTGAGAGTGGAAGGGGCGTCCAAATGCCTCCACTCTTGCTGGCTCCACTGCCACCACAGCATGCCAGTAGGCAGGACTGGTGTGTGTGTTAAGGAAAAAAAATAGGTTTAAACCACTCCCGGAGTCCACCAGGGACTGTGAGGGGAAAGTCATCCTGGAGTCCAGCATTGACCTGGAAAAAGAGTGCTTAGTCGGGGAGGGACAGAATACACAGAGAGGGTTATTTCAGGAGAGGCAAGATCCTGCAAAGAACCTTGATAAAAAAAGATCAGTAATCCAGTCACACAGTCAAAGGTTAAACAGGAAGGCAAGAACCACTCAATGTCCTCCAAGAGGATTTCAACAAATAACACATAGGGCCCACAAACAAAAAAGACAAAAAACCAAAAAACCCCAGGAGTGACATCTGATGTCTCAGGGAACTTCTAGGATGGGGAAGTCCTGGCTACATCCAGCCCTTCCTGCCATCCCCAGATGACCGGTCCCCCAGTAAACCAGGATTCACGTCCAGGAGGGATTCCAGGACTCCGAGACAAATTTTTAGGGATGTGCCAACATTCCCTATCTGCTCGCTGGATTCAAAGGGAAGTTCTCCGGAGCCCTGGAACTTCTCAGGGTGTGCACCCCCTAGAGACCTCTCAGTCTCCACAACCGGCCCAGGGGAGATTGGCCTCCTTGGCGTCCGGACCATCACCCCCTACTGGCAGATCTCGCTGGGGCCTCCAAATGTTGCACTGTACCCCAAATCTCACAAAGGACGCCACAAAAAGTTGAATTATGGAGTCATTTACTAAAGGCCGGCGGCATACGAGGGGCAAAAGCTCCAGATCTCACAGCCCCGAAAAGCTTGCCACATCTGGCTTATATTGGCAGAATATCACAAAGGTGTCGATTACATCTTTGGGTTTGAAATGAGGAACCTGGTTTGCACAAAGCAGTTACAGAAGCGAAATTGAGCAAGTTAGTTATCTATAGTTTTGGGTCTACGGATCACTGAATCAACAGAAACACATTATCTTGGGCCACCAAGGCAATTTAGAATAATTGTGCTGTCCAGATTCCGGGACCACTGAGTCAACCGGAATGCATTATCTGTAGCTACTGAGACAATTTAGGGTAATTGAGCTGTCCTGGTCCCCAGAAGAATGTGCTTCAATAACCAGTGAGATCACAATCAATGGGATATTTAAACCACCATCAATGGAGTATTAAATCGATTGGGATAGCATACATAAGTTCAGAAAATCAAAATAAATTTTCTTTTGTTTTAGCAAGCAAATAAGTACAGAAGCCAAACAGCAGGGTTAAAATATTAAACAGCATTTTTTACCCAAGCATGGTTGCTACCATGCTTCAGCTGTGCTCCCAGAAATCAGGAGTATATTAATTGGAATAGGTTAGAATAGCCAAGATTGCATGTTCTATCAGTTAAATTTCTTTGTGAATCAGCCAGGGCCATAGAGAAAATTGAGAATGATTCCTGGTTCCTCTCTGGTTGAGAGCAGCTTTTCTCCAAAGGGAACTGATAGAATTCCTATTCTCATTTTCCCTTAAGTCAGTAGAGAGGGGTAGTGGAGGGGACAGAAGGAGAAGGAAGAAGGGAAGGGAAAGAACACGTCTGGACAAGGAAGCTCAGAGAGCAAAAGATGTAGTGGACGTGCTATAGAAGGGGAGGATGGGGTGATAGCATTTATTAGCTTCAGGAGAGTTAAGAGATAGTCTCTACAATTTCTCATTAATTTATTTTTTAAAAGATTTTCTGTGTTTCTCTTTAGAAGCTTTGAATTTCCAAATTAAGATATGTTTCCTGTTCATTCAATCAGTTTCATTTTAGGGCTGACATTTTTCTAGTGTTTTTTTTTTTTTTTTTTTTCCTGCAAAAAATTAATTTAGGCACCCAAAGACAACTGCATCTTGGCCATTTTTCAGTTGATATTTTCTTTTAAGTCTTCCCATTTCTGTAAAGCACTTGAAAGTCAAGGCTTCCTATCAGGGGTTAATGAGGGCTGGAGTCTGGGAGTTTCCTGCCTTGGAGGCACAACTTCCCATGTTAATTATAGGTGTGTTTGTTTTCATTGTTTTTGTTGTTATTTTATATCTGCAGAATCTGAGCAAATTTTCTAAGGATGTTATGTAGTGGGTCGAAGCATGCTGCTTATGGCTCCATGATGCTCACACCCCTCAAGTCTCATTCAACCCCCTTATGTGCCTCAGCTTCTCTTTCAGCTATCAAAGCTACCAGAAGGCCTCTAGCCACTTTTGCTCAGTGGGTAGAATGCAGGCCCTTAGAGGTCCTGGGTTTGATTGCAGGTCAAAGGCATGTACCTTGGTTGCAGCTTGATCCCTCACCCTTGTTGGGGTGTGTGTGGGAGGCAACCAATCTATATGTCTCTCTCATTTTCTCTCTCTGTATCTCCCCCTCCCCGTCCAGTCTCTCTAAAAACCAATGGCAAAAATATACTAGAATGAGGGCAAATAAATAAATTAAAAAAGAAATAAAACAACAGGAAGGGCTAGGAATGCTGATGGACCAAACCCTATGGGCTCTCCCCCAGAAGAGCCAGTCAGTTGAATTACAGTTGAGTTGGAATTTCCCTATGGGGCTCCTACTTGGCATGAGGAATGACCTCTGACACCTTGCAAAGATTCTTTTTATTTTTTATTTTTATTGTCTAAAGTTTTACATATGGCTCCTCCCCCAACCTCCATTGACCACCTCCTCCCCTCCCTCCCCAAGCCATTCCCACCCTGGAAGAGCCCCCACCGCCCCAGCATCTGTGTCCATTGGTTATGCTAATATGCATGCATACACATCCTTAATTGCTTAAGAACAACTGAGATTCCGGTCAGAAGGAGGATGTGCCCTGTTATCTTTGAAGCTGAGCAAATTCAACTGTCACTTATACAGTGAAGGTTTTCTGCTCAGATTCTCAGAAAGCAATTCCAAATGAAAATCCATAATTAAAAACCAGCTACCCATGTTTCCTCTTGTCTCTCCTTAGACTGGGTTCTGTCAACCCTTAACCTTAATTCCACCTTGAGGATTAAAAATACAGCTCAAATAAAGTCAGACCCTCTACCACAAGCAAAGGATTCTGGATATAATAGACAACTTAGCCAAATTCACCTGACAGGCAGGGAACTGGCGGGCCCAATGGGCCCTTTGTCAGGTCCGAGCACCGGGTCTGGGTCTGCAGGGCGGTCCTGTGTCAGCTTCTTTGGAATCCTGCCACAGGAAGCAAGTAAATATCAATGTAAGCCGCATTCAACCCTGTGCAGAGTTTTTCTGAGTTTATTGGAGCCCAACTGTCAAGAATTGCCAGAAAACAAAATCTCACTATTTTGAGGTAGTGCTCCAGAGAATGGCAGTATTGCACCTGCTTTTACACATTACAATCAAAAGTGGAGATGTATGTGGGTTACATGGAATCCATTGCTTAGAGAGGCAGGAGAAAACAAAGCAGGGAAATCTCTGGGATTAGATAAAAACTAAAACGATAGACACATGCCTCTCTTATACAGGTGCCTAGAGGCTAGTTAGCAGTCAGCAATGAACTCAATAGCAATGAGCAGATATGTGGTCTCTGCAGAGCACAGAGAAGTGCCTGTGCTTGGAGGTGTCCAGAAAAAGGGAAATTCCTTTGACATTCCAAAGGTGTGTTATCGTGGATGACAAAAGAAAATAGACAGGCTCAGTTAAGGTAAAGATTGACCTTTGTCAGGGAAGACGCTGGCCTAGCACATGACCACACACCATAAACTGCTTTTAGATAACAAGTACTGATTTTAGGCCAACTTTGTGGTTAATTTAGGTCTCTGAGTTTGAAAGGCCACCATGCAGGCCTTACCTGTGCTAGTCACAGGCGAGCGTGTGACCATTTTTCATGCACTCTCTCCTTCGATCACTTGTGTCCCATCTCTTGCCACCAATCATGTCCCTCCTTTGTCCCACCACAGGGGGAGAAACCATTAAGTACCTGTATGCTGCAAGCAGCTGCAGCTTCCTCATCACCTGCAGGCCTGGCCCGCTCGCCCACTGTGCTCAACAGCCCAGTGCCCATGAACCTCTTCTCTACCTGGGAGGTG
Organism: Plecotus auritus; assembly: GCF_963455305.1. NCBI lineage: Eukaryota > Metazoa > Chordata > Mammalia > Chiroptera > Vespertilionidae > Plecotus > Plecotus auritus. Next base: position 43,342,269 of record NC_137774.1, read on the forward strand.
GACTGCTCCAGCCCCAGCTGCGTGCCCAGGTTGTGCAGCCTGACTTTAAAGAAGCTGGTGATCTTGAAGGAGCTGGAGAAGGAGCTCATCTCCATGGTGATAGCAGTGCAGATGCAGGGCTCCAAGGGCATCTTGAGATCCCACGAGATTGTGCTGCCTACTAGTGGACCAGTAGAGACTGACCTGGTGCTGACCTTCTCCCTGCAGTACCCCCACTTCCTCAAGAGAGAAGGCAACAAGCTACAGATCATGCTGCAGCAGAGGAAGTGCCATAACAACCAGATCATCCTGGGCTACAAGACTTTGGCCACAGGTGCCATCCACATGGCCGAGGTGATGCAGCGACCCCCCGAGGGTGGCCAGGTGCTGAGCCTCAGCAGCCGCATCCAGGAGTCCTCCATCAAGGTGGCTGAGATCTGGATCTCCTCCCTGTCCAGTCAGCCCATTTATTACGAGGATGGCACCATGCAGGCCAGGCCCAAGGACAAGTCCACAGATAGCTACACCGAGGGGAAATCTGAGAGCTTCTCTGAGCTGGAGGCCAGCTACAAGGCACCACACAGGCAGGACCTGGAAGAAGATGACTTCGACCTGGGGCAGTCCAAGAAGCAGCAGCAATGCATGCAAGGAAACTTGAAGCAGAAAGTCATGGCTCTGCTTCCCGGTTCCAACATGTCGGAAGAGGTCCTAGACTCAGATCAGGACCCTACAGAGCATGTCCCGAAGGTGCAGGAAGACCTGGACCTCCTGTATGACAACCTTGAGAATCCCAGAGACAGTGACCCAGACATAGAGGACGATGGCAGCATCCTCAGCAACACCAAGACGAAGACCAGACAATACTTTGAAGGCCTGGCACACTGCAGCTGGCAGACCGAGATGAGGAGCATACACAGTGCCCAGAGGCAGAAGGAGCCTCCTCGCCTGGCCGACATGCTTGCGAGGGCCCAGGGCCCGGGTAGCAAGCTATTCAGTGGCAGTGTCTCTGACTTGATGGCCTACAGCACCCCCACCACCATGGTGGACAAGACCCGGATCTTCTCCCTATCGAGCCACCCCGTCAACCACCTGGACAGTGCCATGCCAGCCAGCAACAAGGCGGAGTCCACAGATAACTTCTCTGAGGGAGACTCTGAGATCGTCTTCTATGAGCTGGAGGTCAGCTACAATGCCGCCCACAGGCATGACCTGGACAAGGATGACTTGGGCCTGGAGAAGCCGATAGGAAGAAGGAGGTCCATGACCAGGCAACAGAACTACCAGCAGAAAGTCGCAGAGTGGCTGTGCAGGTTTCAAATGACGGAGGAGGTCCTGGACTCAGAGCAGGACCCTGAGGAGCAAGTCCCCGATGTGGACAAGGACCTGGCTCGTCTGTTTTACAGGCTGGTGAACCCCAGCGACAGTAGCTCAGACATGGAGGATGATGACCGTCTCCTAACCCCTCCCATGCCTGAGCTCATGACATACTCTGATAGCCTGTCAAGCGGCCCAGATATGGAGGAGGGTGACAGAGTCCAAGGCACCCCAAAGCCCAAGCCCAGGTCATACTTTGAAAGCCTGTCAAGCGACAGTGGCTCTGAATGGGTGGCCCAAAGCATGCCCAACCCTGGGGAGCAGTCGGCACAGCCTGAAGACAGCCCGGAGGCAGAGACCTCTGCCCAGGACATGCTCCCTAAGAAGCTGCCACGCAGCAGGCGCACCACCAAGACCGAGTCTCTGGTCATCCCCTCCAGCAGCTCCAAGGGGAAGCAGCCTGCCTGCCGGGGCTGGAGCAGGTCCCTGAATGAGTCGTCCAACAGCCTGATCAAGGAGCGCTGCCCAGTCCCACAGAGCCAATTGCAGGTTCCCAGGAAGACTGTGTACGATCAACTGAACCATATCCTCATCTCCAACGACTGTCTGCCCAAGAATATCATCCTCATCAGCACCTCTGACAGGCAGGGGCAGTTCCTGTCGGACGTCCTGCAGCAGCACACGCTACCCGTAGTGTGCACCTGCTCCATGGTGGATGTCCAGGAGGCCTTCAGTTCCATCATCTCCTGGATACAAAGATACCGCAACTGCCATACTGAGGCCCCGATGCCAGTGAAGATCGCGGTGGCGGGGGCTCAGCACTACTTCAGCACAGTGCTGCGGGTCTTTGTGGAGCATCTGTCCCACCAGAGCCCTGACTGGCTGGGCTACCTGCACTTCCTGATCATCCCGCTGCGTTCCCACCCTGTGGCCAGCTACCTGAGCTCCGTGGATTACCGCTACAACAGCCTCTTCCAGGACCTGGCCTGGCTGGACATGTTCAACAACCTGGAGGCCCAGAGTGCTGTGCAGAACATAGTGTCAAGAATCACAGAGTACATCACAGGGGCCAACTGTGTCCACCAGCTGCCCATCGCAGAGGCCATGCTCATCTCCAAGCCGAAGAGCCCGGGCAAGTTGTCCTCACAGAAGTTCATTCCCTTTGTGGGGGCAGTGAAAGTTGGAAGAGTGCAACCAATTTCAGCCACATCAGGAGACACAGATGATGCGGTCCCCTCATGCTCCAACGTGCTTTTGTCCACCGCCAGGGAGGCCTCACACAACCCAACCTCCTCCTCATCGGTGAGTGGAGGCCTGTCTTCCCCCAGCCAGGGTGTCAGTGCTGAGCTGATGGAGCTGCAGGTGGATTACTGGATGGCAGCCCAGCCCACAAACAGGAAGAGAAACAGGGAGAAGGAAGACCTTCCTACCACCAAAAACACACTCCAGTGCACCTTCCGGTCTCTCCAGGTCAGCAGGCTGCCCAGCAGTGGCGAGGATGCAGGCACGCCCACAATGTCCATGACTGTGGTCACCAAGGAGAAGAAAAAGAAGGTGCTGTTTTTGCCCAAGAAAGACAAAGGCAAGGACTTGGAGTCCAAAAGCCAGTGCATCCAGGGCATCGGCCGCTTGGTCTGCTCAGCCAAGAACCAGGAGAACAGGCAGCGGGTCCTCATTGATGGCGTGGAGTGGAACGACGTGACGTTCTTCCAGCTGGCAGCCCAGTGGCCTTCCCACGTCAAGCACTTCCCCATCTGCATTTTCGGACACTCCAATTCCACCTTCTAGCCCTGCCCCTCTCCCTGCCCTTCACCCTGCCTGGGCCAAGCCCAGAAGGGCCCAGCTGCCTTTCTGTTAACAGTTCAGTTTACTACAGACACAGACCCTGGAAACACAGAGAAACTGTTTTAAGTTAGAATGTGCGCACAGCCTGGAACCTAAGGGGGTTGTCCCCACTGGGACCCCCAAATTCTCTGTTTAATAACCAGAACATTTCGGCAGCTGGGAGGTCAGGTGGGCACCGTTGAGCTGGAGTATCATGGAAGGTGTGTTTTAGCCTCAGGATCCGCAACACTTTCAGTGAAAAGGGTTCTGGCCTTGGAGACCTGCCCTCCCTGGAAACCAGGGCTCTGCTTAACCCTGGGAGCTGGCTGCAGCCTGTGTTCAGACTCAGAGCTGGGCCACCAGAGGCAAAGGGCTGGCCTCCCTTTGGGGCATCCGGAGCATAATACGGAGGCCGGCCAGCCCAGCCTTGGACCCAGGCTGCCAACTAGCCAAGTGGCCCCAGAACCATCCACTTATGGTTCCCAATGAACTCCCGCCTCACAGGGCGAAATAACAAAAAAGAGCTGCATGGTGCAGACCCACAGGCACATGGGCTGGACAAACCAGTGCCCTCCTTCTTGGGCAGCGACCCACCTTCGTCCCTACCTCTTCATGTTATCACAGAACATTCGCAGCTACCCAACAGGTATTGGACCAGCTATTGACAAGGTGAGCAACGAGCCTCTCCACAGCAGAATGGTCATTTGGCCACTTGCTGGCTGTGAACTCTCAGATCACTGCATCCCTCTGAGTGTTTGTTTCTAAGAACAGGAGGTGAACCAAGGAGCAACCTCATAGGGTTTTTGTAGGGACCCTGTAGGGTGTTCCCCTAAAGCCTTCTCTGGGAGCCTGGATAGTGGATAGGTCTGTGCTAATTGGTCCTTTTTCTTCCTCATATATGATTCTTCTTGGGGCCTTAGGCTAAGCTCTTTTCTCATGTCACAACGAGCCTGGAGATTCTGTTATTGTGTGAAGCCAGAGCAGAAACCCCACGGGTGAGCAGTGGGGCCCAGGCTAACCCAGCTATCTGTGATGGGGCTGGTTTGGGCTCACTCATTTAGCAAATATGTGAGAAGCCCTGGCAGGTACAGACACGTCTCTAGGCACTGACCATATCCAGTGCACAGAGCAGACCCCAAGCCTGCACTTCAGACCTCCTAGTCCAGAGCGATTCAGTCATACTAGGCTGCACAGGCTCATAGTGTCCACAGGACAGTTGATGTGACATCCTCCTGGCCTCCTCTACCTATGGCTGCATCTTCCAGTACTGTGAAGAGGACGGGAGACCTTTGTTCCAGCAGAAAACGTGAGTCAGTTTTGGATCAGAGCCAGGAGGGGAGTGTGGGCACCGTGAATTCAAGGTGCTGGCAGAACCCTGGATCCCACACATGGTGGGGTTTCTGCAAGAGGGCAGAGGTCTGAGGGCTTCTCCTAGAACAAAGGGAAGGAGTCAAAGAGAGCTGTGCATGTGGATATGTGTGGGGTGGGCGAGCAGTGGAGCTCAGTGGCAGAGTTAGCTTCTCAGAAAATTCATACCCGTCTGCTCCTAATCCAAGTCTGCCTGCACCTTTAATCAGGGACCATGCTCACTAATTTGGTAGAACCTCTTCCATGGCAGCTTGAAAAGTGTACTCCACCCTGTGGGAGTTGAGTTTCAGTGGGAGGCGAAGAACCCCACAGGGCAGCTAGTGAATTAGGCAGCATGTAGGTCCAGGAGCCAAAGTTTGAGGTGATAGGAAGGTCCTGGGAAGCTAGGGATGGAGACAGAGTTTGTTTGCTCGCTCATTGGTCAGCTATTCCTGAAGCACCTACTGCGTGTCTATAAGTGACATGAACAGGGAGGACACCAGCCCTCTCAGTCCTAATGGGAGGGTCATGGGAGAGAGCATGGACACTGAGAGAGCATGTTAGGTTTCCCGGAAGAAGGGGACAGTTGGTTCCATTATTGATCAAGAGCTGTCAGTTAGGAGGGCTTTCTGCCAGGCCCTCCTGGGCGACCAGGCGCATCTCTGCCAGGACTGCCAGACTGAATGTGGACAAGGAGTAGGTCTGGTTTCTGGATGGGCAGGAGCAACAGACACAGGACCCCAGGCTCTCTGAGTGGTGCTCTGGGAGGGCCGTGTGGAAGGAAGGCCAGGCCTCAGACTCTGCTGTGTACCTCTCTCTCTCCCCAGGGCCATCTCCTGCACCCTGGGCATCTGGCTGGACCAGCACCTCCAGAATTTCCCAGCCTGATGATGCTGTTGGCCTCCATAGAACCAACATTCCAGTCTCTGACCTGCCAAACGAGGCCCAGTACCTCCAGTCACAGCAGGAGCACCTGAGCCCACTGAGGCCGAGACAGGAGGAGGAGGAGGCCTCCGGGGGTGGTGTGGGTGAGTGTGCCTTTGGAAGGCACACAAAAGGCAGTGAGGGTGGTAACATGTCCTCTTCTTGGATCTGCAGAACCAGCTCCAGAGCAAAATCAGGAAAACCCTCCAGAGGCAACGCCACCCTAGTGGCCTCTCCAGAGCCAGAGCCGGATCCAGGCCCAGCTTTCACTGAACTTCAAGAGGCAGAAGAACCACCTGCAGCATTTGAGCAACTCACCCAGCTCCTGCGAGGCCTGTGGTGTCAGATCCCGGGCCACAGCGGGTGTCAGCTGCATGGCAGAGAGGGCACCCCACCCCCATTTAGATGCAGTGTTAAAATTTTGTGTTCATGTTACATGTGCTTATAATTTTACTGTATTCTTTATGATATTTAGTAACAGAATGTATTGTTGAGAACATTTAATGAAATACTCGTAAACATAGCCTTAATTTAGATTCTATAAAATTTAATCCTATAAACCCTCAGAGCTTTGAGCAAGTCTGTTTTTCTGGAGCCTGACCCACTCAGGGAGAACTGTCCTGACCTTCTCCACCTGCCCTTCCTGGAGCCAGGACTCTGCTTCCCAGGGAGCTGGCTCCCCCTGTGCCCATACTTAGAGCTGGGTGGCCAGAGGCCAAGGGCTGGCCTCCCAGGGTGGGCATCCTGAGCCCAATATGGAGGTCAGTCAGCTCAGCCCTGGGCCTCAGCTGCAAACCAGCCAAGTGGCACCAGCACCACTCACTCTGGGTTCCAAATAAGCTTGACCCTCACGGGGCGGCGGGGGGAGAAGAAAGAAAAAGGAACCGTACAGTGCATACTGCCCAGGAACACGGATTAGACAAACTGGTCAAATACTTGGTCCCCACCCACCCTTCTGTGTTAATATAGAACATTTGCTACTAACCAACGTGTGTGGGACCAACCAAGGACCAGGTGAGCCCTGCCCCTCCACAGCACAGTGGTCACTCAGCCACCTGCTTGCTGTGAGAATTCAGGTCACTGCATCTCTCTGAGCGTTTGTTTCTGTGAACATGGGGAGAGCCTAGGCCCAACCTCATTGGGTTATTGTAGGGACTCGGTGGGAGGGCGGACCCCCTGGGAAAAGGCCCGCTGGGAGCCTGGACACTGGAGAGGTGGCAGGAGGGGCTGTGGTTGTTCTAATTGGCCATTTTCTCTTCTTCTTAAAGAAGCTTCTGCCTTATTTGTGATTCTCTTCAGGCTTTAGGCTAAGCTATTTTCTCTTTTGATAAAGACATTGGAGATTGCATTAGGGGTCCCTGTCCTGGGTGAAGCCAGATTAGAAATCCCAGGGGTGAGCAGGGGGACCCCATGCTCACCCAACTACCTGAGATGGGGCTCATTTAGGCTCATTCATTCAGCAAATGCCCTGCCCCCAGGACTGCACTCCAGTGCTTCTTTCCAGTCAGGAGTGACTCAGTCACACTGGGCTGCACAGGCAGGTAGTGTCCACAGGACAGTCAATGTGACTTCTTCCTCAAAGTATCGCTGCATCTACTACACGTATTGTGAAGCAGAAAGTATATCTCTAGACCAGCAGAAAAAGTGAGTGGGCTTTGGATCAGAGCCTTAAGGGGAATATGGGGACTGTGACTTGGAGAAGCTGGCAACACCCTGGGTCCCATGCCTTGTGGGATTTCTGCAAGATGGCAGAGGTCTGAGGGCTTCTCCTAGAAAAAATGGAAGGAGGCAGAGAGAGCTGTGCATGTGGATTTGGGTTGTATGGGTGAGTGGGGAGGGCATGTGGCTGGACCACACAGGAAAGAGATCCCAGAGGATGGGTTTTTCAGGAGCACAGAGGGTCTTGAACTGGGACTTCAGTGATGGAGATGGGAGGTTTCCTTCCTTGGAAGGCGCACAAAAGGCAGTCATGGTGTAACATGTTCTCCTTTTGGATGTACAGAAGCAGCTCCAGAGCAAGATCAAGAAACACCTGAAGAGGAAACGCCAACTCTGGTGCCCTCTCCAGAGCCAGAGCAGGCTCCAGGCACAGCTGTCACTGAACTTCCGATGTGGAACCACCGGCACCATTTGAGCAACTCACCTCAGCTCCTTTGAGACCTGATGTCCTAGATCCTGGGCCACAGCGTGTGTCAGCTGCCATGGCAGAGAGGGCTTTCCCTCATCCTTTATATGAAGTTTAAAAAATTTGTGTTCATCATATACATGTTTATAACTTCACTGTATTTTTCTTATACGATTCGGTAACCTACAGTCTAATGAAAGAAAATGTAATGAAATACTCCTAAACATAAATTTAATTTACATTAAATGAAATTTAACTCTATAAACCTTCAGAGCCTTGAGCAAGTCTGTTTCTTCTGGGCCTCCATGGTGTTACTATGAGACATAGGTTGGGAATAATTAGTGTCTCAGGAGCCACCTGCTCTAAGGATGTAACGTTCTTGAGCCCAGGACAATGGGACTTTGGGGGAAATCAAAGGATGAGCATTGGGGCAGGGACCCGTTATGTCAGGGCTGCCCCTGGGAACCCACATTTCATTTAACTTCATTTCCCACCAGTACATGGACAAAGCATGGCCTTACTCGCCCCCTGGCGTCCATGTTGCAGAATGCTGTAGGGTTTAACCAGCAGCAAGCAGTTCCTGAACACTGACTGCCACCTGCACCTGGACAGAAACTCCACCCTCCCCCACTCGCACTGAATAGCATTCTGAGCATCTCCTCTGTTGGCCCATAGCACTGAAGAGGGGACAGGGAATGTCCCTGAGCCTGGGGTCCACACTCATCTCCTCTACAGGCACCGCTTCCAAGTCTCCTCTGGGGTCAGAGCCTCTCTCCGCCCTCAGTCCCTGAGCTCTGGTTCAGCTGGGCTTTTTCCTGAGGCTATTCTGTCTCAGCAGAGCCCAGCGGCCATTCCTTCTCATGGCCCAAGGCTGAACAAGGTTGTGGAAACAGCCTGGCTTCTCCTTTTAAATCAATCCTTTTCGATGCTCTGAACCACCCTGGTGAGGATAGACTAACAGCCTTGTATGGCACCCCGCATGGCACAAGCTATAATGTCTCAGGACTAATGGGTATTAACTTTGGACTACACCCAGGGTCCCTGCTCTCAAGGAGTTCAGCCCTGTTGGTTGACACGGATAGAAAGGAAATTCTAATGGAGTGTGAGGAGTCCTAAAGTTGACCCTGAGGACCATAAGCACTGAGAACGTGAGCCCATCGCGGGAACATTGTACAGACTCTCTTTAGGATAAAATTCCTAAACTAGAAAGAAGAGTAAGTACTTGTCTACCTTCTTCATCCTGATTTTACAATGGCAGCCGATGAAAGCTTTGTGAAATTAAATGGAGGTCTGGAAATCAAGGGGCAGGTCTACCTTAGAGGTCCATGGTGATGGTCAGTGCACTTGTGCGCACTGGCAATGGGCCTGGAGGAGCAGCCACCCGCCTTGCGTGGAGCGTCTCCTCACCTTGGAAGCTCAGAACTGTGGTCTCAACAGATGCTGTTTCCTATTTTAAATTACACTTTTCAGTTTGGCTCTACTTTCCAGGGTCCTTTCCTAAGTTTCACAGCCATCCTCAAAACTGGAGGCAGAGGGTGTTAGAAATGAGAGGGTGGGGGCTGGAGGGACCTGGAAGGAGAAAAATGAGGGAGATAGGAGGGCAGGGCTAGGGCCTGGTGTGGGACGACCGTGCTAGTGATCTATTGCTGAGAGTTATCCCACACTAGAGACTTAACCAATACACACTTATTAGCTCACAGGTCTGTGACGAGGAATCCCTCATGGCTCAGCTGGGACTACTGTGGTCTCAACTGAGGCAGGATCCGTGTCACTGAGGGTCTGAGCTCACTCGGGGCGTCTTTGGGATTCAGTTTGGATGGAAGGCCTGACTTCCTCTCTATCTGTTGGTCTCTTTCAGTGCTAGGCCATGTGAGTCTCTCCAGATAGCAACTCACAGCACAGAGGCTTATTCCTGTGGGGGGGAGAGAGAGAGAGAGAGAGAGAGAGAGAGAGAGAGAGAGAGAGAGAGAGAGAGAGAAAGAGCAGATCAGAGTGAGCAAGTGGGTAGGTACCAACTTTTAAAAAACTTTTCATGGTGGGAAGAGATCAACCAAAGAACGTGTGTGCATATATGCATAACTCAGGGACACAGATAGTAGGGTGGTGAAGGCCTGGGGCGGGGTGTCAGGGATTGGCTGGAAGTGGTCAATGGGGAAAAAATCGGACATATGTAACACTTTCAAAAATAAACATTAAAAAAATAAATGAAATGGATTTGCTTTAAAATGGTTAAATTAATTTTTTTTTCAAAAAATTAACTTGAGAGAGAGATAGAGATAGAGATAGAGATAGATAGAGAGAGAGAGAGAGAGAGAGAGAGAGAGAGAGAGAGAGAGAGAGCAACATCAATGTGAGAGAGATGCATCAGTTGGTTGCCTCCTGTGTGCACCCTGATTGGGGATCAAACCCATAACCTAGGTATGTGCCTTGACCAGGAACCGAACAGCAGTCTTTCAGTACACAGGATGATGCTCAAACACTCTGACTGGGCCGGGCACGAACTTTGTAGAATCAAATCATGGAGGTTGTGTTGGATCCTTTGCTGTCTTCTATGGAGTCACTAATGACACACAGACTTAAGGGAAGGGCACACATTCACACCATACGAGGAAGGTGAAGACCATGGAGAGTCACTGAGGAGAGAACCGGTGACCTGAGGGGTTCATGCCTTGCCCAGGATAACAGAGGATGAGAATGCAGAGTGTGAGATAAACCCAGCTGTGTGTCCTCAAGGTGGGGTCTTAAGTGCACCCAGGTTTCCTCAGGGGCTCTGGGAAAGGCTGTGCTGGTGGAATCGTGTACAGACATGGAGATGGCATGGGGAAGATGGTGGGCATTTGGCAGCCTAGACAGTATTTGTCTGAAAAGGCACCCCGATCTGGAATCATGAAGGTGCACCTCAGTCCACAATCCACCCACAGTGGACAAAGTCGGGCCCCCTTATACTGAGCTCATGCTTACATAGTCCTGAATCACATCCTTTTTGGATAATTGGGAAATGGAAACCCGTAGTTAGGCAGGGATTGGCCAGGGTACATGACATTCAGAGTTCAGAGTTCAGGAATGTTCAGACCTTCCAGGCCAAGGCTCCCACCTCCCCCACAGAGGTGGTCTGAAAATTAGAAATCCTGACATACTGGGCAGCTCCTGCCTGTTCCTCCCTATGTGGGGGCTGTTTTGCTCTGGGATCCAGAAAGGGAGCACTGGCATGCTTGTGCGCGCGCGCCAACACATACACACACACACACACACACACACACACACACACACACAGTCTAGATGTGATGACCTTGGGTGGGATTAGAGGAAAAGCAGACACAGAGGAGGTGACGACAGGAAGGAAAAAGAGGTTGGAAGCACTACCTACATGTGACAGTCCTTCTCCTACTTTACAACTACTCCCCACATGAGCCTGAACAGCCCTAAGAAGCACTTGCTCTGGGGGAAGGTCAATGGGGAAATAAAAGGAGATATATGTACTACTATGTGCAATACTTTAAACAATAAAATAAAATTAAAAATAAAGAAGCACTTGCTGCATAACCCATTGTGCAGGCAGGAGAGAGACGGGCCCTGACAGGCACAATGACTTACCCAGGATTAAGAAGAGGTAAGAATGAGGGGTTGAGTCTTAGCCCAGGTCGGTTTCCTCAACTCTGGAACCCTGGCTGCACCCAGAGCTTCTAGGGGGCTGGGGAGAGGGGTGTGTTGGTGCCCCTAGGGGTGTGTACTGATAAGGTGCTTCATGGAGAAGAGGGGTCTGCAGACAGCGGCCCACAGGACTATTTGCATAGCTGTCATGAGATGAGGGGACTCAGCAAGACAATCCTAGGACCTGAGGTCACTATCTAATAGAACTTGGCACCCCCGTAACCAGGCACCCACATCAGCCCCACAGGCAGCTCACTTGCCAAGAGGCATTTGCCAGTGCAAGATGTTCTCTTGCTGTGTTCCCAGTGATTGGTGCTCTTGCTCTGAAGACCCCGCAGTGAGAGCTTTTCCAGACGGTGCAGACGTTGGTTCAACCCTCATCCCTGACGTATCTGGCCATTTTCTAGAATATGGCCTCAGGTAACACAAGGTGGCCTGGGTCAGACCCATTCAGGCCAGGCCACCTCTGTGCGCCATCTCTGTGAAGCCCACATCCCCTCCTCTTCATGTGGTGGGACGAGGGAACTGAAGGGAGATCCCTGGGGCAGGAACAGCTTTTGGGGCAGTGGATCACCTAGAGGTCTTGCTGTGATCACACCCCAGGGCAATGCAGGCAGTTGGAGATGTGGTTCCAGAGGGGTCCCTTATCTGTGCCAATGGGAATCCTAGGCCCGCACGCTGTCATGCCTTTTCCTCCGCAGTGGAGGTCTCAGCAGAACACACTGTGTGTGTGTGTGTGTGTGTGTGTGTGTGTGTGTGTGTGTGTGTGTGTGTCTGGAGTGGAGGGTCACAGAACCAGCAAATTAGGGCTCTGAGGCTTTCCCCTGGTGACTGGGAACTGTCTTTACAGAGCTCCACACAGGAGAATGGACCAGAGCCGTCACATGGGGTCCTCAACTCCATGTCCCTGCAGGAGGCACAGGTGCCCCATATCTCCTCCAGTGTGCAGCACGGCCGCAGGGTGAGTGCAGGTGCTGGGTTGACCCAGACTCCAGGATCCCATGTAGTTGAAGAGAGCCCTGGGTTCCAGAAGCTGCCCTGCTACTCCCCTAGATCCCTCCTAGAGTCCAATTTCCAAAGGAATCTGGGGCCCGTATCCTCCCCACAACCCACTCTCACTGTCCAGCCCCTTTCAGAAGAGATGCAAAATCACTGCCCACAAAGTGTTAGGAATATGAGAAGGGAGACTTTGCTCCATTTCACGTCATGCTCAGTCAAGAGTATTTTTGCATTTTTCTATAGACTTTCCCTTTTAATGCCCATCTCCACATGTCCATGTTGTCCCGACAATCCTTACACACCTTCTCCCACTCTTACACATCATCGTGATTAGTAGGGATGCTTTTCTCAAAAGGACATGGGGGTCAAGGTCCCAAGTCTGTTGCTTTGCCCTTTGCAGCCCCGAGAAGCAAATCCCCATGGTCCCTCCAGGTCAGGAGCTGGGGCCTCCCTGGGCTGCACAACATGCCAGGAGGGGACCTTTTATCAGGGCTGGCGATCCAACTTTTCACTGCTGTGGGACCTGGATGTGATCCCCTCCTGTTGTCATGTCAACGGTGCTGCCCTGAACACCCCAGTTGTCCTAATATCCAGACCCTCCCACCCCAGGAAAAGCCTCGGTGTTCCCATCTTAGAATGGGATATTCTGTCAGAAATCCCAGGGTGATCTTGTTAGCACAGGGAAGTGCTGTCCATCTTCTGCTAAGAAATGACTAAGATACCAATGTGTCTCATCACTCATCTCCAAGTCTACGTTGCCTGCCGAGAACCTTTTCTCTTGTCTATGTAGAAAACATGGAAACCTGTGCAGAATTTTTCTGAGTTTAGTTGAGCCAAAATGTAGACAATTGCAGTGAAGCAAAATCTCAACCGAATGAGATAATAATGCTCTGGAGTATGGCAGCTTTGCACCTTGTTTTATACATTACAATCAAAAGTGGAGACTTGTGTGGGTCCCATGAAATCCATTGGTGATAGATTAGGGAAGCAGGAGAAATCACAGCAGAAAAATCTCTGGGACTGGATAAAAGGTAAAATGGTAGACATGTACTTCTTTCATTCAGGTTGTGCAGGATGTTAACAGTCAACAATGAACTCAATAACAATGAGGGGATGTGTGGTCTCTGCAGAGAGCAGAGCAGTGCCTGTGCTTTGAGGGGTCTGAATAAAGGAAAATGACTTTGACATTTCAAAAATATCTTCTTATAGATGCAAAAAGACAATAGACAGGCTCAATTAAGATAAAGACAGACCTTTTTTCAGGGAAGATGACAACCAAGGACACCACTATCCACCAAAAGCTGCTTTTAGTTAAAAAAACAACAACACTAAACACAACACTTATTCAGACCATCCTTTGTGATTACTTTAGGTCTCTAGTTTGCAAGGCTGCCAGGTTAGCATGTGGTCCCTGCGATCACTCCTGTCCCACCTCTTGCCACCAATCACTGAGTGCTTGGGGTTCAGTCTGAGCTGCAGCCCCCAACCCACCAGATAGTTTATGAGCTGCCTCTGATGGAATGTGCCCTCTCTCCCAACACAGGATAGAAATCATACCACTATGTGGGCGCCTGCGGGCCTGGACAGCATGCCCGCGCACTCAACACACAGGTGCCCGTGAACTTGTTTTCCACCTGGGAGGTGGAATGCTCCAGCCCCACCTGCGTGCCCAGGCTGTGTAGCCTCACCTTAACCAAGCTGCTGATCTACAAGGAGCTGGAGAAGGAGCTCAGTGCTGTGGTGATCACTGTTAAAATGCAGGATTCCAAAAACATCTTCAGGTCTGACGAGATTCTGCTGCCCCCCCCAGTGGTCATGTGAAGACCGACCTGGCGCTGAAATTCTTCCTGCAGTACCATCACTCCCTCAAGAGAGAAGGCAACAACTTACAGATCATGCTGCAGCAGAAGCAGCACCTTAAAAACCAGAACATCCTGGGTTACCAGACGCTCGCCGTGGGCACCATCGACATGGCTGAGGTGATGCAGCGACCCCTCGAGGGTGGCCAGATGCTGAGCCTCCATAGCACCATCACGGGGGCATCTGCCCATGTGGCTGAGGTCAGCATCTCCTCCCTGTCCAGCCAGCCCATCGACCCCGAGGATAGCACCCAGAAGGCCGGCCTCAAGGCCAAGTCTAGAGTTCATTATCTGGAGATGGAGTATGAAATCTTCTCGGAACAGCAGGCCAACCATGATTCCGGGCACGGGCAGGACCAAGAGGAGGAGGACTTCGACTTTGAGGAGCCCAAAAAGCAGCGCCAAGTAGAAGTAAGATCTCCATTCTTGACCAGGCAACAAGATGCCAACAAGAAAGTTGGGGCGCGGCTGCGCAGGGTGCAAGTGTGGAAGGAGGTCCTGGACTCAGAGCAGGAGTCTTCGGAGCAGGTCCCTGAGGTGGAGGACCTGGATCTGCTGTATGACTCACTAGGGAGCCGTGACAGTGGCCCATGAGTGTGTCCTCAGGACCCTGAAGCCCTGGCTCAGGCCATACTTGGAAGACCTGTCCCAGCCCAGCTCTGAGATGGAGAGCTAGAGCATCCACAGTGCCAGTGCCAGGAGGAGCCTCCAGGTCCAACCCAGGTGACGGAGAAGAAAAGCCTCAAGCAACCAGTGGGCACATCACCAAAACCGAGTCTCTCCTCATCCCCTCCACCAGATCCTAGGACCTAGGAGAAGCAGGCGGCTGCTGGGGCTGGAGCACATTCCTGAAGGAGTGGCAGGTGGCACAACCAAGAACAAGCGGGCCCACAGCCTGGACAACAAGCACTGCCGTGACCCACTGAGCCAGCTGCAGTTCCCCAGGGAGATGGTGTACGACCAGCTGAACCACATCCTCATCTCTGACACCAGCTGCCCCAGAACATACTCCTCCTCAACGCCTCCGACTGGCAGGTGCAGTTTATATCTGAGTCTTGCAGGAACACATGCTGCCCGGGGGTGCACCTGCTCCAAAGCTGAGGTCCAGGTGGCCTTCAGCACCATCATCTTGTGGATTCAGAGATACTGTCACCTCAATTCCCAGCTCCCAAAGCCTGTGAAGATCGTGGTGGCAGGGGCACAGCAGTACATCAGCGCTGTGCTGTGGCTCTTCCTAGAGATGCTGTCCTACAACCTGCTCCCGCCTGGCTGGGCTACATGTGCTTCCTGGTCATCCTGCTGGGTTTCCACCCCGTGGCCAGGTACCTTGGCTCCGTGCATTACTGTTACAAGAGCTTCTTCCAGGACTTGGCCTGGCAGGACCTGTTCTACAAGAAGGCCCAGAGGGCTGTGCACGACAGGCTGGGCATGGTGTTGAGAATCACACAGTACGTCGCAGGGGCCAATTGTGTCCACCACCTGCCCATTGTGGAGGCCACACTCACCTACAAACAGAAGAGCCCCAATGAGGAGTCCTTGACCATCATTCCCTGCGTGGGGGGGTGGTGGAACTGGAATTGTGGGACAATTCTGGGTTGCATTAGGACACTGAGATTATGTGGCCCGCTTGGGCTCTAGCGTGCTATTGTTCCCTCCACTCCCCCCGACCCGGCCTACAGGTCTGCGACAAACAAGGAGGCCTCTCACATCCTTCGGGGCTGGTGCTGAGCTGATGGGGTTACAGCTGGATTACTGGATGGCAGCGCAGCCCACAGACAGAAAGAGAGACGCTGAGAACAAATACCAGGCTACCGCCAGCAACACCCTCAAGTGCACCTTCCAGTCTCTGCAGGTCAGCAGGCTGCCCAGCAGTCTTGAGGCTGAAGCCACGCCCTCCAGGTCCATGACTGTGGACAAGGAGAACAACAAGAAGGTGATGTGTTTGCCCAGGAAAACCAAGGACAAGGACGTGGAGTACCAGAGCCAGTGCCGGGAGGGCATCAGCCGCCTGATCTGCAGGGCCAAGCACCCTCAGGACGCACTGCGGGTCCTCTTTGACGGCGTTGAGTGGAACAACGTGAAGCTCCCAAGTCAAGCACTTCCCCACCTGCATCCTCGGATGCTCCAATCCCACCTTCGAGCCTGCCCGTCCCCTGCCCTTCCCCTGCCCTGGCCAAGCCCGGGAAGGACCAGCCGCTTTTCTGTTCACATTTCAGTTTAGCACCGAGACAGACTCTGGAAACACAAAGTGGAACCCTTTGCAGTGTGAATGAGCTCACAACCTAGAAACTAACGTGGTGGAGAACACAGGGAGCCCCAGCTGCTCTGCTTATTACCCAGAACGCTCTGGCGAGTGGGGGGTCAGGCAGACAGTGTTGAGCTGAACAATCATTGAAGGTGATGGCCCTCAGGACCCAGAAACCGCCATTGAGAAAGGTTCTCACCTTCAAGACCTGCCCCTCCTGGAAGCCAGGACTCTGCTTCCCGGGGAGTCAGCCTCACTGTGTGCCCGACTCAGCGCTGCCCTCCCATGGGGGCAACTGACAGAACACAGAGGCTGGTCAGCCAGCCCTTGGCCCAGCTGCCACCAGCCCAGTGGCCCTAGCACCACCCTCTCGTGGTGTCCAATAAACTCCCCCCTCACGAGGCAAAACAGATGAGAAAAAGCAAAGGACCAGTGTGGTACTGACCACCTGGGCTCAAATACCGGTGCCCACCTTCCTGGGCAGGGACGCCACATTAGTCCCCACCTTTCCGTGTTATTATAGAGCATTTGCTACAACAGGTGAGGGACCAGCCATGTACCAGGTGAGCCCCTGCCCCTGCACAGCACAGTGGTCATTGGCCACCTGTTTGCTGCGAATCTTCAGGTCACCGCATGTCTCTGAGTGTCTGTTCCTCGGAACATGAAGGGAAATGAGGCCCAATAGGGTTATTGTAGGGTCTCAGTGGGGTGCTTCTGGGTGTCTGGACAGTGGAGAGGTCTGCTGCGGGGGGCTGTGTTTGAGCCAATTGGTCATTTTTTATTCCCATTGACAAAGTCTCTGCCAAATTTGTGATTCTCTTCAGGGCCCTGGGCTAAGCACTTTTCTCATTAGATAAAGAGATTGGAAATTCCATTATGGGTCCCTGTCCTGGGTGAAGCCAGATCAGAAACCCCAGGGGTGAGCATTGGGGCCCAGGATCACCCAGCTAACTGAGAGGGGGCTGGTTTGGGCTCACTCATTCAGCAAATATATGAGAAGCCCTGCCAGGTACAGACACATCTCTAGGCACTGACCATATCCAGTGCACAGAGCAGACCCCAAGCCTGCACTGCAGAGCTTCCTTCTAGTCGGGAGCGATTCAGTCACACTAGGCTGCACAGGCTCGTAGTGTCCACAGGACAGCCGATGTGACGTCCTCCTGGCCTCCTCTACCTGTAGCTGCATCTTCCCGTATTGTGAAGAGGACGGTGGACCTCTATTCTAGCAGAAAACGTGAGTCAGTTTTGGGTCAGAGCCAGGAGGGGAGTATGGGGACTGTGAATTCCAGGTGCTGGCAGAACCCTGTATCCCACACATGGTGGGATTTCTGCAAGAGGGCGGAGGTCTGAGGGCTTCTCCTAGAAAAGAGGACACGTCAGAGAGCTGTGCATGTGGATATGGGTGGTGTGGGCGAGTGGGGTGGTCAGTGGACAGAGCGAGCCCCTCAGGAAATTCATACGCTTCTGCTTCTAATCCCAGCCCTGCCTGCACCTCTATCCAGGGACCTTGCTCACTAATCTGGTAGAACCTCCTCAGTGGCAGCTTGGCTTTGATCTCTACCCATGGGAGTTACCACGTAAATGTCAATAGGAGGAGAAGAACCCCACAGGCAGCTAGTGAATTAGGTAACATGTAGGTGCAGGAGGCAAAGTCTGAGGTGTTAGGTCTCTGGGAACCCAGAGGTAAGGATGGATTTTCTTTGTTCGCTCATTGGTCAGCTATTCCTGGAGCACCTACTGTGTGCCAATGAGTGACATGAACAGAGTGGACACCAGCCTTCCCTGTCCTTATGGAGTTGACATTTGCGGGGGGGGGGGGGGAGGGTAGGGAGAGGGGACAGGGACACTGAGAGAGCATGTCAGGTTCCCCTGAAGAAGGGAGACAGGTGGTTCCCTCATTGATCCAGAGCTGTCAGGAGAGCTTTCTGCCAGGCCCTTCTCGGTGACCAGACACATCTCTGCCAGGACTGCCAGGTTGAAGGTGGAGAAGGAGTAGGTCTGGCTTCTGGATGGGCGGGAGCAGCAGACACAGGATCCCAGGCTCTCTGAGCGGTGATCTGGGAGGGCCGTGTGGAATGAAAGGCCACGCCTCAGACTCTGCTGTCCACCTCTCTCTATCCCCAGGGCCATCTCCTGCACCCTGGGCATCTGGCTGGACCAGTACCCTCAAGATTTTTATCAGCCTCCAGAATTTCCCAGCCTGATCATGCTTTTGGCCTCCATAGAGATCAACTTTCCAGTCCCAGACCTGCCAGACCAGGCCCAGTATCTCCCTCACAGCTGGAGCACCTGAGCCCACTGAGGCGGAGACACAGGAGGAGGAGGAATGGGTGGTGTGTGTGAGGAGTAGGGCATGTGGCTGGGCCACACAGAGAAGAGCTCCCAGAGGCTGGGGTTAGTCAGGAGCACAGAGCCGCTCACATCAGTGCCTATGGCCTGCAGTCTGGAGGACTTCCTGGGGGTGGGGCTTGAACTGGGAGGTACCTGATGGAAATGGGAAAGGGAACTTCCTTGAAAGGCACACAAAAGTCAGTCACGGTGGTAACATGTTCTCTTCCTGGATTTACAGAAGCAG
Source organism: Plecotus auritus (assembly GCF_963455305.1). NCBI lineage: Eukaryota > Metazoa > Chordata > Mammalia > Chiroptera > Vespertilionidae > Plecotus > Plecotus auritus. The sequence goes on from NC_137774.1 coordinate 43,361,111, forward strand.
CTCCAGCGCAAGATGAAGAAACACCTAAAGAGGAAACGTCAACTCTGGTGCCCTCTCCAGAGCCAGAGCAGGCTCCAGGCACAGCTGTAACTGAACTTCCAGATGTGGAACCACCTGCAGCCTGTGAGCCACTCGCCTCAGCTCCTGGGAGGCCTGTGGTCCCAGGTCCTGGGCGGCAGCCTGTGTCAGCTGCCATGTCAGAGGGGGCTTCCCCTCCCCATTAACAGCAGTTTTCAAAATGTTTGTGTTTATCTTACATATACTTTGAATTTGGTTTTTCTTATGCTATTGAGTAAAATCAAATGTATTTTGAATAAAATTTAATGAAGTACTATTAAAATAAATTTAACTTAAATTTTATAAATTTTAGCTCTATGAACCTTCAAAGTGTAAATTCCAAATCAAGTACATTCACAATTTTTCGCAAGTGTTCCATAACATCACAAACACTCTCTAGTTCCAGAACATTTTCAGAACCCACAACCTAGGTATGTGTCCTGACCGGGAATCAAACCTGCAACCTTTTGGTGTATGGGATGACTCTCCAACCAACTGATGAGGCACCCTGTCCAGGATGAGAAAGAGCAATATTTTCATCTGAATTTTTCACTCTGGTTTAAACTCCAGTTGGATATCTTTTACATATTTTTGGCCTAGTCCTTGTTTTGGAATTTCAGTTTGAGACCCTTTGTCCTCTTTTCCATTGGATTGTTAGGAAATCTGAACTGTTATGGATATCAGCTTTTTGCCATGTTACTTGAAAATGATTTCTCTAGTTTGCCATTTGTCTCAATTTGATGCGATTTGCCAAATAGATGCATTACATTTTGGTGTGGTCAAGTCTGTCTTCTCACTTTGAGGGGAAAAGATGTTTTCCGTCTTATCAGGAAGATAGGCTAGGTTGTATTTTGCTAACGAAGCTCTAAATCTCCGTGGTTTGCAGTAGCAAAGGTTAATTTCACAGTCATAGTTAATTTCAGATGGATTGAAAAGAGTTCCTGTTTTTTGGATTGTTCATCTCTTTTTAAATACTTTTTATTAATTTCAGAGTGGAAGGGAGAGGGTGAGTGAGATAGAAACATCAATGATGAGAGGGAATCATTGATTGGTTGCCTCCTGCATGCCCCCCACCCCTCAACCTCCCAATGGGGATCAAGCCCACAACCTGGGCATGTGCCCTTTACTGGAATCGAACTTGGGACTCTTTAGTCTGCAGGCCAACCCTCTATCCACTGAGCAAAACCGCCCGGGCATATTTTTTTTTTTTTTTTTATTGTAAGGATGGGAGTAAGGACTTCCAAGCTCTTATATGTCAGAGTGGAAACCAGAAGTCAATATTTTATTTGACAATGGCCTGTGGTGGACATGACTTCCATTTCCCCCTTTCTAACAGCTGCCAATTTCCACATGCAGTTGGTTCTGGGGTGTGTGAGTCAGGGCCCTGGAGTTGAGGTATCAGAACAACTAACTGGTCAGACCACAGTGATGATGGTTGTATGTAGACATGTGACTTCAGTGAGTTTAATAAGATTCTTTATACTAGTGACTAGAAAATACTTCTGATGTTCTCAGTTAAATTAGAGCAGCCAGCGAATGAGAGAAAGAGAGCTGTTAGCTATTAATAGTTGGCAGCCAGTGGACTGAAGGGTCTTGGGTTTGATTCTAGTCAAGGGTACATACCTCAGTTGGAGGCTAGATCCTTGGCCCTGGTAGGAGCAAGCGCAGTAGGCAACCAATCGATATCTCTTTCTCACATCTATGTTTCTCTCTCTGTGTCCCCCTCCCTCCCTTCCACTCTCTCTAAAAATCAATGGAAACTTATTTTTTGGGTGAGGATTAACTAAAAAAAAATTTAGTGAGAAGAATGGCACTGCCACTTGCATTGAAACCTCAGGCATGTTAGCTGAGTTCTTTAAGCCTTGTTCTTTTCACGTGAAAAATGAGTTGCAAGGATAAAGTTGAGTAATAAAGTTCTTAACACAAAGAGTTGGCATGTGGTGGGCACTCAATATACATGGCCCATTACTATTTTAAATACACATGTATGTAAACAATCCTCAGGTGGAAATACAGTGTAACATCAACGAAACAATCTAAAGCAGGAAGATGTTAACAGAAATTGCCCAGGGCCTTCTAATGCTCTATTTCTCCATTTAATCATAAATGCATGGACTTTCTAATTTCTGGATAGAAAGATAAAACATTGCAAAGGCACATATTCTCCTGAATTAATCTGAAATTATTTGAAGTAAAAATCATAAGGATTTTGGGGAAACAAAAACTATCCTAAATTTTATCTAAAGATAAGTATGCAAACAAATCAGGAAACAGTCGAAAAGAGTATAAGAAGGGGACTCGCTTTGTCAAATAGACAGGCTTCTCAAGCAGTGCAGAACGGGTGCTGGAGTGAGCAGGCCACGGGAGCTGGGCAGCAACATCAGGAACAGGGCTGAGCACACGTGGGACTGAGTGGATCATTATGGGGGCCCTTTAGCAACAAATAGCACTGGGACAGCTGGTCAATTATTGAGGGGAAAACTTTAGATCAATATTTCAGATCTTACCAAAGACATTTTAAATGTATTTAAGATTAATATATTTTACTGTGTCTTTTTCCTTTTGAAAATCGAATGCAGGTGGATTGAAAATTTTAAAAATAAAAAATGAGAGAATATAAATAGCCTCTATTTACTTCCATGATATAGAGATAGAGAACACTTTCCACATGCAGATGTCTTTTTTGGGTGAGATGTAAAGGAGAAAAAAGGTCAGTCCCACGAAGTCCTGAGGAAAGAGCCTGCAGACAGAGAGGTGTGTGTGCCAAGGCCTGAGGTGGAGAAGGGCTCCCTGGGTTGAAGGGATGAAATAGGGCCCGTGTGGCTGGAGGAAAGAGGAGAGTATGAGACAGGAAGTTGTGCAGGCCAATGGGGTCCCGAGCCTGCAGAGTCTTGTTCAGGCTGTAAAATTTATTCCAAGTGCCATGAGGCCTTTTAGAGGATTTTAGGTGAAAGATATTTAGCAACTATCTGTTTGTATTTGACAATAGTACTTTAATAATCAGATATGGTGGTTGCATTTTTGATCAGATGCTTTTTCAGTGCCTAGCACATTTTATTCACATTTATAAAGATACATTTTAAAATTTTATTCATTTTTATTTTTATGTTTTTGCAATATTTTTTATTAAGGTATTATATGTGTACATATCTTACCATTGCCCCCCCACCCCACTCCCATACATGCCCTCAACCCCCAATATTTTGCATCCGTTGGGTACTCTTATATGTATGCATATAATTCCTTCGGTTGATCTCTTATTTACCCCACCTCTCCCTAACCTTCCTGCTGTAATTTGACAGTCTGTTTTATGCTTTACTGCCTCTGTATCTATCTTTTTGTTCATCAGTTTATAATGTTTTTTTGTTATCCACAAATGAGTGAGATCATGTGGTATTTTCTTTCATTGACTGGCTTATTTCACTTAGCATAAAGTTCTCCAATTCCATCCAGGTTGCTACAAATGGTAAGAATTCCTTCTTTTTTTATGGCAGCATAGTATTCCATTGTGTAGATGTACCATAGTTTTCTGATCCAGTCACCTGCTGATCGGCATCTAGGCTGTTTCCAAATCTTAGCTATTGTAAATTGTGCTGCTATGAACATAGGGGTGCATATATCCTTTCTGATTGGTGTTTCTAGTTTCTTAGGATATATTCCTAGGAGTGGGATTACTGGGTCAAATGGGAGTTCCATTTTCAGTTTTTTGAGGAAACTCCATACTGTTCTCCACAGTGGCTGCACCAGTCTGCATTCCCACCAGCAGTGCACGAGGGTTCCTTTTTCTCCGCATCCTTGCCAACACTTGTCCTTTGTTGATTTGTTGATGATAGCCATTCTGACAGGTGTGAGATGGTATCGCATTGTCGTTTTGATTTGCATCTCTCGGATAATTAGTGACTTTGAGCATGTTTTCATGTGTCTCTTGGCCTTCCTTCTGTCTTCTTTCAAAAAGATTCTATTTAGGTCCGTAGCCCATTTTTTTTATTGGATCATTTATCTTCCTTTTATTAAGTTGTATAAGCTGCCTGTAGATGTTGGAGATTAAACCTTTATCAGTGATAACATTTGCAGATAACATTCTCCCATACAGTGGGGTTTCTTGTTATTTTGTTGATGGTTTCTTTTGCTGTGCAAAAGCTTTTTATTTTGATGTAGTCCCATTTGTTTATTTTCTCTTTGGCTTCCATTGCCCTAGGGGCAGTATCAGTGAAGAAGTTCTTTCGGAACGTGTCTGAGATTTTGCTGCCTGTGTATTCCTCTAGTATTTTTATGGTTTCCGTCTTATGTTTAAGTCCTGTATCCATTTTGAGTTTATTTTTGTGTATGGTGTAAGTTGGTGATCTAGTTTCATTTTTTTTTGCATGTATCTGTCCAATTTTCCCAACACCATTTATTGAAGAGACTGTCTTGACTCCATTGTATGTTCATGCCCCCTTTGTCAAATATTAATTGCGCATAGCGGTTTGGGTCGATATCTGGATTCTCTAATCTATTCCCTTGATCTATATGTTTGTTCTTGTGCCAGTACCAGGCTGTTTTGAGGACAGTGGCTTTGTAATACAGCTTGAAATCTGGTATTGAGATCCCTCCTACTTTATTCCTCTTTCTCAGGATTGCTGTGGCTATTTGGGGTCTTTTTTTATTCCAGATGAATTTTTGGAGAGTTCTTTCTAGGTCTGTGAAATATGCCGTTGGTATTTTAATGGGGAGTGCATTGAATCTATAGATTGCTTTGGGTAGTATGGACATTTTAATGATGTTGATTCTCCCAATCCATGAACATGATATGTTCTTCCATCTGTTTACGTCTTCCACTATCTCTTTTTTCAGTGTCCTGTAGTTTTCCGCGTATAGGTCTTTTACTTCCTTGGTTAAGTTTATCCCTAGGTATCTTAATTTTTTTTGTGCAGTGGTAAATGGGATTGCCTTTTTAGTCTCTCTTTCTGTAAGAGGTGAAATAACAACAGATCCCGCCGAAATACAAAGGATTGTTAAAAAATACTAGGAACACTATTTACTATTTCACTATTGGTGTATAGAAATGCCATAGATTTCTTGGCGTTAATTTTGTATCCTGCTACATTGCTGAATTCATTTATTAAGTCTGTTAGTTTTTTGATGGAGTCTTTCGGTTTTTTTATGTACAATATCATGTCATCTGTAAATAAGGACAGCTTTACATCTTCTTTTCCAATTTGGATGCCTTTTATTTCTTCTTCTTGTCTAATTGCAATGGCTAATACTTCCAGTACTATGTCAAACAGGAGTGGTGAGAGTGGGCATCCCTGTCTTGTTCCTGTTCTTAGGGGAAATGGTTTTAGTTTTTGCCCATTGAGTATGATGTTAGCTATGGGTTTATCATATATAGCTTTTATTATGTTGAGGTATGATCCTTCTATTCCACGTTGTTTTGAGTTTTTATCAAGAAAGGGTGTTGGATTTTGTCAAATGCTTTTTGTGCATCAATTGATATGACTATGTGATTTTTATCTCTCAATTTGTTTATGTGATGTATCACGTTAATTGATTTGCAGATATTGTTCCATCCTTGCATCCCTGGGATAAATCCTACTTGGTCATGGTGTATGATATTTCTGATGTACTGCTGGATCCGATTTGCTAGAATTTTGTTGAGGATTTTGGCATGTATGTTCATGAGGGATATTGGCCTATAATTCTCTGTCATTGCGTTGTCTTTATCTGGTTTTGGTATTAGGGTGATGTGGGCTTCATAGAAGGAGCTTGGAAGTGTTCCTTCCTCTTGAGTTTTTTGGAATAGTCTGGGGAGGATAGGTTTTAGTTCTTCCTTGAATGTTTTGTAAAACTCTCCTGTGAAGCAGTCTGACCCCGGGCTTTTGTTTGCCGGAGGCTTTTTGATGACTGCTTCAATTTCTTCCATAGTTACTGGCATATTGAGCTGTTTAGATTCTTCCTGATTGAGTTTTGGAAGGTTATATTTTTCTAGGAATATGTCCATTTCCTCCAGGTTGTCCAGTTTGTTGGAATAGAGTTGTTCGTAGTATTTTCTAACAATCCTTTGTATTTCGGCAGGATCTGTTGTTATTTCACCTCTTTCATTTGTGATTTTGTTTATGTGGGTCCTCTCTCTTTGCTTCTTGGTGAGCCTGGTAGAGGTTCATCAATCTTGTTTATCCTTTCAAAGAACCAGCTCTTGGTTTTGTTGATCTTTTATATTGTTTCTTTGGTCTCTATGTCATTTATCTCTGCTCTGATCTTTATTATTTCCCTGCTTCTGCTTACACTGGGCTTTTCTTGTTGCTCTTTTTCTAACTCTTTGAGTTGTAGGGTTAGGTAATGTATTACCATTGTTTCTTGTTTTTTCTGCAGTAGGCTTATAGAGCTATGAACTTCCCTCTCAAGACTGCTTTCGCTGTGTCCCATAGATTTTGGATTGTTGTGTTTTCATTGTCATTTGTTGCCATGATGTTTTTTATTTCTTCCTTGATCTCTCTGGTAACCCAGTCATTGTTTAATAGCATGCTGTTTAGTCTCCATGTGTTTGATTTCTTTGGATTGTTTTTATTGTAGTTGATTTCCAGTTTTATGCCACTGTAGTCTGAGAAGATGCTTGATATGATTTCTATCTTCTTGAATTTGAAGAGACTTTGCCTGTGTCTCACCATATGGTCTATCTTTGAAAATGACCCATGTGCACTTGAGAAGAATGTATATTCTGTGGCTTTGGGGTGAAATGTTCTGAAGATGTCAATTAATTCCATCTGGTCTAGTGAGTCATTTAGGATTGATGATTCTTTGCTGATTTTTTTGTTTAGAGGATTTGTCCAATGGTGATAGTGGGGTATTAAAGTCTTCTACTATAATTGTATTGCTGTCAATCTCTCCCTTGATATCCTCCAGGAGATTTTTTATGTATTTGGGTGCTCCTATATTGGGTGCATATATGTTTACCAGAGTTATTTCTTCTTGTTGGATTGCTCCCTTTAGTGTTATGAAGTGGCCTTCGTTATCTCGTTATGTCCTTCACTTTGAGATCTAATTTGTCAGATATAAGTATTGCTATCGCAGCTTTTTTTTCATTTCCATTTGCCTGGAAAACCTTTTTCCATCTCTTCACCCTCAGTCTGTGTGTGTCTTTTATTCTGAAGTGGGTTTCTTGTAGTTTGCAGATATATGGGTCTTGTTTTCTTATCCAATGTGTTTCCCTATGTCTTTTGATTGGGGCATTTAATCCATTTACATTTAAAGCTATTATTGGTAGGTACTTATTTGTCGCCATTTTTATTCTTTACCCCTGTGTTCCTTCTTCACTTCCTATTTTTTTCTTTTTTTCTTTTTCAGCGGATCCTTTAGCATTTCTTGCATTGCTGGTTTGGTGGTAATAAATTCCCTTAGTCCCTTTTTTGTCTGTGAAGCTCCTGATTTCACCTTCAATTTTGTTTGATAGCCTTGCTGGGTACAGTATTCTTGGATTCCGACCCTTCCTTTGCATGACTATGTATATTTCTTTCCATTCCCTTCTGGCCTTATGAGTTTCTGTTGAGAAATTAGTTGCTAGTCTGATGGGGAATCCTTTGTATGTAACTTTCTCTCTCTCTCTTGCCGCTTTTAAGATTCTTACTTTGTTGTTGGTGTTTGCCAATTTAATGGTAATGTGCCTTGGTGTCGGTCTTTTTGGGTTTATTTTGCTTCAGACTCTGTGAGTTTCTTGGATTTGTGTGGGTTTTTTCTTCCTATATCAGGGAAGTTTTCTGTCATTATTTCTTCAAACAGGTTTTCTATTGCTTGCTCTGTTTCCTTTCCTTCTGGAACCCCTATTATGCGGATGTTGTTTTGTTTCGTGTTGTCCCAAAGTTCCCTTAGGCTCTCCTTCTGCTTTTATTTTCTTTCTTTTCCTAGAAGCTGCTCTACTTGGGTATTTTTTCCCATCTTGTTTTCTAACTCACTGATGCGGTCCTCTGCTTCTTCTAGTCTACTCTATTGAGTTCTTTACAGCAGCGATGTCATTTTTCATTTCTTCTTGGTTCTTCTTCATTTCCTCTTAGCTCTTACTCATATTGTCGAATTTGTCTTCCATTCTTTTCAGCCACCTTATGACCATTTCTCTGAATTCTTTTTCTGGAAGGTTGCTTGCCTCCATTTCCTTTACTTCTTTTTCTGGTGATGCCTGCTTTTCATTCATATGTGGGCTGTTTCTTTGTCTCCCATGGTCTCTCTTCTCCGGATGTATGATTATTAGTTCTCTCTCTCCTGCGTTGATTTAAAGGCACAAAATACAACACAACCAGGTACAACACACAAGGCACTGAACAGGAATGTATTCACGATATTAATAACGTCCAATAAAGGTGACCACCAGAGATAGGCAAATTAGGGGATAGGAGAGAAAGAAGAAGAGGAAAAAGAAAGAAAGAAAACAAGGAGTGTCAAAATGAAATTGGGAAAAGGGAAAAAAAGTAAGAGAGAAAAGAAGGAGACTATGAGAGAAGGGGGAATACACTATATATATGGGGAGAAAACTCCAATATAATAGCCACTAATCCCAGCAAATGCCAGCAACAAGTACCTGAGGATTAATACAAACTACAACACCAACTAATATCAAGTGAGGCAAGGGAAAACAGAAGAAAAAACCAAAAAAACAAAGCAGTCAAAAAAGCAAACAAAGAAGAATAAGCAAAACATTCTCTCAAAAAAGCATAAAAATTCGATATAATCAACATTCAAGCAAACAACTACAAAAGGACAGAGAGAAAAACAATTTTTTGGATAGTTAAGACAGTGAAGAGAGAGGTGTGTAGGGACTTGGAGCAGGGGATTGGAGATTAGATATATAAGTAGGGTGAAATTTTAACGGGGTAAACAGAAAGAATAGGGAAAATCTAAAGCAAGAAAGGGGTAAGATAAACAGGACAACAAAAGGGGAAAAGTTAGGAAGAGAGTGATGGCATAAAGGTAGAGTTGAGATAGAGTAAAATGATGTTAAAGGAAAGATGAAAATAGAATGTAGAACACTAATCCCAAAGTAAAATAAAGAGAAAATAAAATGATACTTTAAAAAATAAAAAGATAAAATAGTAGTAGTAATAATGCTGATTGAAAATAAAAATGTAATAATTAAAAAGGTAAAATCAAGTGAGGAAAAAAGAAAAAAATTAGTGTTTTGAGTAAAAGATGCAAAAAATGAAAATAAAAAATAAAATAAAATGTGCAGTAGTGAAGGTCATTCACTTCCTCTATTGTTCTGTTTAGCACGCGTGTTTCTCAGTCAGTACAGTATGGCAGTTCCCTGCATTCCAGTGCTCCTCAGTGTTGTAAGCCAGTCCTGATTTTTAAGCAGGCAGTGTGTCTTAATTTCTTTATTCCTTTATTTTTGATTACACAAGAGTCAATTTGTGATTCAGCCCCTGGGTGGCAGTGTTTCTGGATTGACTTCCGGATCTCTTTGGCCTCTCTAGCCTGTATTTACATCCTTCTTTCCCTGTGGCACTCAATACCGGTTTGTGGAAGTGGGCTGCCTCAGAGCTGGCTCTCTGATGGTCACTCCCTGCTCTGATCCCTAGGTTTCAGAAAAACACTTTCCCCTGCAGTCTCCCAGGGTGTCCCCAACTGGGTGATCCTCTGTAGTGGGCTTAGTAATGAGAAGCAAGGATTTGAAGAGGAAAAAGCCCAAGTGTGTGAACAAAGGGTCTGCGCGCAAGTCTAAGCAGCCAGCACACCTTTGAAATTCTTAGGCTGTCCATGCATGTCAGATCAAAATGGGTTGCTTTTTAGAGATCCCTTCTGTTAGCAGCTCTGAGGACCCCCTTCCACATTCACGGATCATGCCAGCCCCAACCACCACAGCCACGGATTTTTCTAGGCACAGACTTCGCTGGTCCTCCAACTCCCACAAAATGCGCGTTCCTCTCTCCGGCCCGGACCAGAGATCTCACCTTATCCCAGGCGAAATCTGACCTTTCTGTGGTGGAATGTACAGCTCCTCTGAATCTGTGTGTTTGCCCGAATTGGGGACCGGTGTTCTGGGGCTTACAGCTGTTAGGTGGGTGCTGTAGTTGTGGATTTTCAGCACCCAATGAGCTCCACTTTCCCTTTCAAGATGGCGCAGTCTCCACGACCGAGCCCGTAGCTCTGGGAGGGGACCCAGCCTCAGTGGAAGCTGCCCAGTCAGCGGAACCCCATTTAGCAGTGCCCCACCTTCTCCTGGAGTTTAGCTGTCCCTTAACTTGCCAACAAACACTCCTCGTGTGACCCTCAGCTGTTTTTTCTTTTTGCTCTCGGACAAGGCTCGGAACACGTCTGTCTATTCCGTCGCCATTTTTCTCCCCCCGGCCCCCATTTTTAAATTTTAGAATATTAATTCCTAGGTTTAGTTTTCTAAAGAACCTACAGCATCTAAGAAATTTATTTTTTTATATTTATTTTTCATTTAAGTATAGTTGATATACAATCTTATATGGTTATATTGTTTCAGGTCTATGATATAGTGATTTGACAATTTTATCACCTCACCAATTCTTATAACCATCTGTCACCATGCAAACTTATCACAATATTATTGACTATATTTCCCTTCCCCTTTTCACCCATCCCCCACACCCTCCCTTCTGATAACCATCCCCTTTGTCTCTTGTTTTATGAGTCTGTTTTTGTTGTTTTGTTTTGATTCCACCTATAAATAAAACTCTATGGCAATTGTCTTTCTCTGCTTTACTTAGTTCACTTAGCATAATACCCTCTAGACCAACCCATGTTGTTGCAAATGGTAAGATTTCCTTCTTTTTCTATGTCCAGTAATATTCCATTGGACATATGCACCACATCATCTTTATCCATTCATCTGTTGATGGATACCTCGGTTACCCCGTATCTCAGCTATCCTATCTAACAAAAGAGTAATATGCAAATTAACCCTCATTCTGCTACACCCACAAGTCTCGCCCACAAGCCACGCCCACAAGTCAATCAGGAGTGAATATGCAAATAAACCCAACAAAGAAGGCTACTGCCACAGAGAGCAGGAGGGAGGCTTGGGTTTCCCCAGCAATGGAGGAAGCCAAACTTTCCGCCTGCCCTTGCCAGTCTAGGCTTCCACTCAAGGCTACAAAGTTTCAATGATAGAAGATACATAAAACCAAACAGAAATGGTGGCAGCCACGGAGCTGGAAAGAGCAGGAGGCTAGGGTTGCCCCCGGTGATGGAGGAAGCCAAGCTTCTGCAGCCCTGGCCGGCCCAGGCCTCAGCTTAAGGCTACAAAGTTTCAATTATAGAAGATACATAAATCCCCCCCAAAATGGCTGCCGCCACAGAGCAAGCAGAAGGTTTGGCTCCGCACCAGGCTACAAAGTTTCAATTGTAGAAGATAAATAAACCCCAGATACCAGGGTCTCCACTTGGGTCACCAGGGGGCGTGGCCGGCCTGCAAACCACCACAGGCCCATTGCCCAGGCTGCCCCATGCCCCAAGGGAACCCCCACCCTGATCTGGGACACCCTTCAGGGCAAACCAGCTGGCCCCCACCTGTGCACCAGGCCTCTATCCTATCTAATAAAAGAGTAATATGCAGATTGACCATCACTCCAACACACAAGATGGCTGCCTCATGTGGTCAAAGATCCTGCCCCCATGTGGACACAAGATGGCCACCACAAGATGGCCAGCAAGGGAGGGCAGTTGGGAGGGACCAGGGCAAGGGAGGCCAGTTGTGGTCGATCAAGCCTGCAGGGCAGGGCAGTTAGGGGTGACCTAGCCGGCAGAGGAGGGAAGTTGAGGGTGACCAGGCCTGTAGGGAAAGGCAATTTGGAGGGACTCAGGCCTGCAGGGGAGTGCAGTTGGGGGGGGGGCAGGCCTGAGGGGAGGGCAGTTAGGGGTGACCAGGCCTGAAGAGGAGGGCAGTTGGGGGCGACCCAGGCCTGCAGGGGAGAGCAGTTGGGGGGGGGCAGGCCTGCAGGTGAGGGTAGTTAGGGGTGACCAGGCCTGCAGGGGAGGGCAGTTAGGGGCAAACAGGCTGGCAGGGGAGCAGTTAGACATTAATCAGACTGGCAGAGGAGTGGTTAGGGGGTGATCAGGCTGGCAGGCAGAAGTGGTTAGGGGCAGTCAGGAAGGCAGGCAGGCGAGCAGTTGGGAGCCAGCAGTCCTGGATTGTGAGAGGGTTGTCCGACTGCCCGTTTTGGACCTATCCCAGTGGTGGGATCGGTCCTAAACGGGCAGTCGGACATCCCTCGAGGGGTCCCAGAATGGAGAGGGTGCAGGCTGGGCTGAAGAACCTCCTGTCCCCCGTGCATGAATTTCGTGCACCGGGCCTCTAGTTGTAAATAATACTGCAGTGAACATAGGGGTAGTGCATATCACGTTTAATAGCTCTCCTAATATTAAACCATACTTGTGTTCCAGTATAAACTAATGAAGTAGATATGCTAAAGTTTAATTAGTCTTTTGTAGTCATATTTATTAATAAGTTCGTCCACAGCTGGGTTTTTTTTATGTGCCAAACTCACTTTTTATTATGATATCTGTTGCATTAACTTCCATATTTAATTTGCTTTCACATGTGTTTATTTTTTACTATTTGGATTTTGTTGAATTTTCTTTAATATCATGAAATATAAAATGTAAAGGAAGTAAAAACCACCCTAGGTCTTATTAACATTTTGGTGAAAATTCTTCCAATTTTGTTTTCTTACTAAATTATTTTTATTCACTCAATGTGCTGGTGAATATACTCTGTAAATATTTTCATCATTTTTAATGGCTGCATGTTATTACATTTTATGATTGCATCAGATATATTTTTAATCAATATTGTGATGATGATATTTAGCCTGTCTCCTGTTTTCCCTACTACAGACAATGAATCAGTAAATGTCTTTGTACATCACCTTTGGATATAGTTCTAGGTACATTCAAAGGGAAGCAGGCCTCATTGTTACACATATTGCCAGAGTGTCCTCCTGGGAGATAGTTTCAACTCGCATTCCCCAAGTTAATGGAAACTGTCAGGTTCATGCAGCCCTGCCAATCTGGTCTGTGAAACATGTTTAATTCTCACAGCACTCCTTACTGGTAAATCAAGATGAAGATAAATAAGTGGTTTTTTTTTTTGGTTTTTTTTTGTTTTGTTTTTTAATTAACTCAGTATGTTAAGGAAAGAGCAAAAGGAACTTTTTGGAGCTAAATCACAAATATTGAGAAAGGTATCACTGTAAGAAGCAAGGATAAGAATAATTAAGTATACTGAAAATTATTGCAGATACTTGAGACCCAGAAACTGTTTGCTTTTATGCTAGAAATCATTGTGATTGGAGTAGACACTGAAGCAAATACCAAACTGATTTTAATTGTTCTTCCATTTTTTTGTAAGTTTAATTTTATATTTCTTGAAAGTCTTGGAAGTATGGTACACAGTCAACTCTCTCTCTCTCTCTCTCACTCTCTCTCTCTCTCTCTCTCTCTCACACACACACACACTATTATATTTGTAAAATATTGTCCCAATATTACTAAGTATTTTTTCAAACACACCAAAAAGGAGAAAAATGTACATTCAACATTGTCATTTTGTGTCTTTAAAAAACAAACAAACAAACAAACAAAAAAACAAACAAACAGGACATGCTTTTGATTAGACAAATTCTAGTTCTAGAAACTTACCTTTATATATAAAACGAGCTAATATGCAAATGGATGTCACACCCTCACACCCTTGTGCCCTCGTGCTGGGGCCAGGGGATCTGAGGCCAGGCCAGTGGACCTGAGGCCGTGCCCCCCACCTGGCGGGGCTTGAAGGGGGTGGGGCCGGTCAGGCCTGGGTCTGACGTGATTTTGAGGCAAGTGCAGTGGCTGGGGACTTGACTCTGGCTCCCGAGGCATGTCCCAGACTCTGACAGGAGGGAGATTTTCATATACATTTTACTAATTTTCTTGCATCTCTGACACTCTATTATAAAGGGCAAATAGCAATATTAAAATATTTCCTCTAATTAATTTCCTTTTAATGTGCACTAATATCATGCAGTGGGCCACTAGTAAAAATATAATTATCTATGATGGCCAACATTGGGCTAGGTGCTGGGGATTCCACCATGGGCAGGATGGGTATGACTGCTTCCCCTCATGGAGTTTGTAAACCAGGACAGGAGAGAGCTCCTCAAAGCAAACAGACAGGACAAAATAACCACAAACCAATAAATGCCACAAGGAATCAGTAATCTGAAATAGAGAGTCATGGGGGGTGGGGAGGAAAGGGCAACATCTTAGACTAGATGGTCAGGGAGGTTTTCTCAGAGAGACGTTTAAGCTGAGTCAGACAGCTGAGAGCGTCTGACACTCAGAGAGTTGGGAAAAGAGCTTTGCAAAGAAAAGGAAGAGCATATGCAAAGGCACAGAGTGTGCGTCAAGGACTGAAAGGAAGTCAGTGCTGGTGTTTGTGAGTGAGGCTGTGAGAGACTCTAGTTGAGGTTGGGAAGTCCCCGTGGCACAACAAGCCAGTGAGTCGTTCTGTTTTATGTTTTAAGGATAATGAGATGTCATAAAAGTGTCTTAAGCAGGTAGGGTGGGATGGTTGGTTTTAAGTTGAATGGATCACTCTGGTGGCCGGGAGAAGAACAGGTTGAAGACAGGAGAAGATCAGAAGCAGAGAGAGCAGTGGCCCAGCAGATGGGGAGGGTGGCCTGAACTAGGACAAGAGCAGGAAAGGCAGGAAAAGAACTAAGTCCAGTTGGAGGTGAAATCATGAAATATCAATGGTGGACTGGGTCCTGGAGATAAAATCATCTAGTTTTATTCATGTACTAGAGCAGTGGTCGGCAAACTCATTAGTCAACAGAGCCAAATATCAACAGTACAACGACTGAAATTTCTTTTGAGAGCGGAAAACCGACTTCTGCGCAGGGGCCACGAAGTTTCAATGGCACTGTACGTGCACACCCGCAGGTAGTATTTTGTGGAAGAGCCACACTCAAGGGGTCAAAGAGCCGCATGTGGCTTGCGAGCCGCATTTTGCCAACCACTGTACTAGAGGTTCAGTGCACGGTAAAAACAATGATGACCCTTCATTTCAGACTAGGGGACCTCCAGGATGTCCATAAAGGGTTAATATGGGGAAGAGTTTGAACTCCTGAGAGGTGAGCAGGGGAGATGGCACGAGGGTATTTAGATGCATGAGAAGTCTTGGATGTGGTATAAATTTGGAAGAGGACAAGTTACTGATAATAGAATCCAAATTGAGTAGGACAGGGAAACAGGACAAAGGAAAGTCACAGTACAGGTCAAGTTGGGGAATGAAAACCGAGACAGCAGCTCAGAAAATGTTACCACACTTTGAACACTGCATCAAAGCAACGAAGTCAGGAGCTCTTAAGTTATGAAGCCAGGGAAATGATTTTAACCATACTTTCCTTTGAAAATTTCAGGAAACATAATTTCACTTGCAGATGAGCAATAGGAAAAGCTGAGTACTGAAAAGAGTGTGAAAAAATGGCCACTCATACATTTTAGGGAAACATTTTATTGGGACAAGCTTATTAAAGAATAATTTAGAGCAGGGGTCTTCAAACTTTTTAAACATGGGGCCAGTTCACTGTCCCTCAGACCGTTGGAGGGCCGGACTATAGTTTAAAAAAAAAAAACTATGAATAAATTCCTTTGCGCACTGCGGGCCCGGGACGAGTTGGCTGCTAAGCAGGACAGGCAGCGGCACCTGGCGGGCCAGATAAATGTCCTCGGCGGGCCGCATGTGGCCCGCGGGCCGTAGTTTGAGGACCCCAGATTTAGAGCATCCATACAAATTAAGATGTTCAATCTTTTTGACACAATTCCACTCTTTGAACTGATTTTATAGGAATCCAAGAAACTGTAAAAATGAAAATATATGAGTACCAGTAAATTTATGACAACATTGTCATCATAAAAATTTGGAATTACTGCAACATTATCAGTAGACAACTGAGTAAAATATATTACTGTGCATACATAATGAAATACTTATGCAGTTGTAGAAAGGAGTCATGTTATCTTAAGGCAGATATGAAAAAATTTTCCATGATGAAGTTTAAATTAAAAGCACAAGTTTGTGTGATCCTATTTTTATTTACAAATATGTGTGTTTGTATGTTACCAGAATAACCTGCAAGTGCATTACCAAACCATTATGATTGGGAATTTTATTTTTAAATAAGAAGATATTAAAAGATCTATGGTTCATATAATTTGATTCTATAATTCTATTTCTACGGATAGAGATCCTAATAAATCATTCAAAATGGAATAAATTTTATAAAGAAAGATATCCATCACAGCATTATGTATGTTTTTTAAAAATAAAAAGAGCCTAAATACCCATCGTATAGGCAATGCTTAAGCACATGATGGTACCTAAAGAGGTGAAATATTATGCAGCATGTTTCTGGGCAACAGACATTTCTTGTGAGATAAGGATAACAAGACCAAAGCTATTTCAACATGCACAGGAAAATACTAGAGGCAATTATGCTAATACTGTAGGTTGCATGTGATTGTCCCTGGGTGATGGGACTCGAGGTGATTTTACTTCTGTTTCTCAGTGGACTGAGACCCAGGACTTCTCCTGGGTAAGAATCACTCTTTCCTCTCAATGTCCCAAGGGCCCAGCCAAGGTCTTGGGGCCCAGAAGATCTGAGTACTGTCTGCCTAAAGGGAGATCATGTGGCTAAGCCTCCAGCAAGGATTGGCTTCCCCCAAGCTCCTTGCTCAGATATGAATCACTAAGAAACTACTACCCCCCAAGTAAGTAACATTGGGTGTTGGATTTTCGTGAACAGTGTCTGAGAATGTGGCTCTAGAGCGCCTCAGAGAAGCATGTCATTGGATAAAGCCACCATCCACTCAATTCTACCCACCGAGATTTTGTCTCTCAGGGCCAGACAGGGGAACAAAGGCACCAACTCAGCAAACTCTTTGAACACCACCTGAGAAATGCATTTGCAGAGCATGCCATGTGCTTCTCTGGGCACATGAAGAAAAACGTCGAGGGAAATCTCAAGGTCCTTGCCCCCAATCAAGGATTCAAGTGATCACTTTGATCCACAGGCATTTATTGATACCTAATGGGTGTCTACTGCTGCCCTGGGTCCCTGGGCACAGAGCTAGCAGACATGGTAGAAGTTTGGTCCCCAGATCTCCTGGGACCAGGTCAGAAACTTGTGCAAAGGGGAAATAACAAGACATGTTAACCTGGATTATCTCTGATCCCAGAGACAAGACCCAGCTCCATGGAGCCCCCAGGGAAAGGAGGAACTAGGCTGAGAAGGAGCATCAGGAGCACCCACCAGGTCAGGCATAAGGCTGCCTCAGTGCTCCCACCTGTGCCCTCACTAATGAGGCTCCTGGGAGATTCTGATTCCTCCTCCCTTCAGGTTCCTTGACTCAGATGCTGCATTAATCACTAGGAAGGTCTCTGCCATCCAGTTCAACCCACTTAGTGGGTAAAAGTTGGATTATTTGGAAGGTCTCTCAGAAAACCTGTTCTCCATCCCAGACATGGGTCTCCACAGGGCGAAAGAAAATAATGGGTAGGGAGGTGGGTGGTTGCTGTTGTTTTGATTTTTGTTTTCTTGGTTCAGGGCTCCATAAATTATATGCCTGAATTCATGACACCTGGTCACCACCATTCTTTGCAAGACAACTTCCAGGTTTTATTGTCTTTTATTACCGCTAATCTCCATTTCCTTCCTCTCCCTCCACATAGCAGCCACTTCAAAATTGGCATGTATGCTTGAAGAATTTATGTCTTTGTATGTCTGTGTGATTTATAGACACACGAAGTGTTGTGGTATAAATCCCATTGTGTTTTTAACTTTTTGTGTTGACACTATAATTTTTATATCCACTCTCCTTACTGTGTGGATACTCAAATCCCTGCTTCTCTTATATTTTTCCAAAGCATTCTCTCTACATACAGACTAATTTTCTTAGTCTAAATTGAACCCTCCCACTTTCCTGCTTAAAGCATTTCAAAAACTTCCTATTACAATTAGGAAAAAATGGAAACCAGCTCATGAGGTCTACTTGTCTGGCTCCTACATACATCTCCAACCTCAAACAGTATCCTTCTCTTTCTTCTGCTCCCCACACTTCAGCCATACTGGCTTTCATTCAGTTTGTTGAATTCACAAAGCTCTTTCATCTCAGTGCCTTTGCCTTCTCCCCCTCCCACACCTCACCTCTTGGAATGGCTTTCTCTTTCTCAGCCTTCAAGCCTCTCCTAACTGTGGACATTGCTGCAGCCCTTTTGGAGAGACGTTGGCAATATTAGTCATCTTGGGCCATGTTCCCTGGAAACAGTGACTCCTGGGAACTGGGACAGAGTTTAGTGAAGGAGTGACCTCAGGAGAAGAAGATGGAGGGAGGTGAGCAGAGATGTGGACTCAGCACATTATGTTCAGCCTGGTCTTGAGAGTGGATCTGAGACAGGAATGGTACCCATTGAATGAGTGCCATTGGAGGAAAGGAGCCAGGCTTGTCTACCCAGTGCCAGTCATTACTGGCCTCTGGCTGAGCCTACATCCCAGGGCAGTGGAGGGGGAGCACCTACCCAATCTAGACAGGGAATGGGCCGTCAGGAGCCGTGAGCAGCCAACATCCACAGCAGCTGGGAGCTGGGGATGGCTGAACCAGCCAGTGAAATTGCACCCACTAGTAAAACCTAAGGTGTGCACGGCCTTCCTCCTAGAAATTCATTCTTAGCAACATACTTTAGAGAACCTTCATTCACGTCCCCATGAAGGAGACAAGAAAGTCCATTTCAGCATTGTTTATGATGGTGGAAAACTGGAGATAACCTAAATGTCCTTCAACAGGAGAATAAAGTAATCATAGTTAATACCTACTAAAGCAGTAAAAGTAGTGGACTGGAGCATGTGTAGTAACATGGACAAATCTCAAAGCATGATTGAATGAAGAAGCAAGTTTCAGGGTACATTCTGAATGATGCTATTGAAATAAAATTTCAAAAATCCAAAATCAACACTAAATATAATTTGTGTGTATACAACTTTCGAGTAAAATTATAGAAACCGACTTAAGGACAAGCACAAAGTGGATGATAGTAAGTAGCTCTGGGGAAGGGAAAACTGGGATGGAATCAGGAGTTCAACGGTCTCCTAACTGTCACCCTAATGTTCTATTTAAAGACACACAGGCGATGGCAGCATTTTAAAATTTAGTAGTAACACAGGTGATCACAATTTATTCTACATATATTTTATTCTATTACATTTAATCTGAAATATTCACACTTTTAAAATTATAAAAAATATTTATGTGGCTCTATGTACACCTAGAGTGATACTTTTTGTTTTTCTTGCGCTATCATTTTACTTGCAAATGACAACAGAAGCACACAGATGATCCATTTTCTTTTTTTAGGCTCCATCACAGCACTTTGCCACATTTCATCATGTCACATGAGTTTGTTAGCCACGCTGTTCATATACAGTACAATTAACATCGCATGAGGATGTTTATGTCAGTGGGAAAATACTCATAAAAACGCTGAAGTTTCTGAGATGGAATTGACAGGATAAGGTTTGGGAACCCACTTATTCCAGGTGTTTCTTTGCTATGTATTCTATCAAATATTTCCAGTGGTCCATTCCCACCCAGTGATGCTGATCAGAAGAACCAGTTTCATGCTCTTACACTCTGAGGGGCTATATTTTGACACAGAAGGCCTGCTTTTCCCCTGTGTCCCAGCTGAGGAAATGTTATTCAAAAAGTGATCAGGTCAAGCTTGAGAATGAGAGGCCTATGTTAAAGTTTCTCCTACGGTGATTCTTCAGGCTCTTTGGACTTAGCAAAATTATATATATGAATATTCAAATATATAAGACCAAATTTAATTTTAATTTTGCTAAGTACTTATAGATGGGCCACCTGGGTGCCGCTACTAGTTTACAGTCCCATCGCAGTCCATGATGTTTCCATCTGTCCCATAGCCTCACCAACACTTGGCATCATCACACTCTAATCTGTCATGCAGATTGGTGTAAAGAGCGCCTCATGACTTCTCTGACTACAAGTGCAATTTAACATCTCTTCGTATCTTGTTAACGTTTTGGGTTTCCCTTTATGAAATTCCCTTTTCATATACTCTACCCATTATTCATGTGACAGACGTTCCTTACAAACTCTAGATATTAATCCCAACAAGGGATTTCAGAGAAAGCTTGCAAGTTTTAAGATAAAGCTCCTATAGACATTTGTGTTCAGGTTTTTGAGTGGATGAAAGTTTCCATTTCTCTGGGATAAGTGCCCAGGAGTGCAATAGCTGGGTTGTGTGGTAGTTGCATGTTTAGTTTTATAAGAAACAACCAAACTGCTTTCCCCAGTGGCTGTAATAGTCTACATTCCCACCAGACCTGTCTGAGTGACAGTTTCTCCACCTCCTCACCAGCATTGAGTGTTACCACCGTCTTTTATTTTAGTTAGTCTCCTTGTGATTTAATTAACCTTTTCCTAATGGCTTATGATGTTGAACTTTTCAAGTGAGCAAGCGACATGTTATAGCCTCTTCAGTGAAGTGTCTGTTCATTTATTCCATTTAATTCTCCAGTGAAACCACGTGGGCCTGGAAGCCCTTCATTAGAATGCTTTAACTACAAATTCAATCCCTTTAAGAGACTAGTCAGCGCATCACTTTCTTCTGAGGAAGGTTGTATAGTTTGTTTCTTTCCAGGAATCCGTCATTTCACCTAACCTGTTGGAACTATGTGCACAGCGCTCTTCTGTTTCTTGGTCAGACTGGCTAGAAATCTGTTTATTTTACCAATATTTCTAGAGAAGCAGTTTTCCAGTTTGTTGAGGGCTGTTCTGCAATTCTTAATTTTACTGATTTCTGCCATTATGTTTTCCCCCTTCCTTGGTTCTTCAAGGTCACTCTGTTGCTCTCTCTAATTTACTATTTGGACACTTAGATCTCTCTTCACCGCTGTAATTCTTCCCTTAGAAGTCTATTTTAAACTAAAACTCTCCCTTTTATGGCTGCTTTTGATTTGCAGCTATTCTTAATTGTTTTTTAGTTGTGAGTATTCCATAATCTCACTCATGATTTCCTTTGAACTCAGGGTTTATGTAGAATAAACTTCACTTCAGCTTCCGTTGTACCTTCTTCAGTGTCCAGATATTTGGCGATTTTAAAGCTATCCTTTATTATTAACTTCTTACCTTACTACATTATGGTTAAAGAACATATATGCATCATGCATTACGGTTCATGAACATGTCAATGGAGAACAAACATATATTTCTTCTTTGAAATTTATTGAGACTTCCTAGGTGGCATAGTAAGTGGTAATGATTTATTTTGTTTAAAAGACTGGGTATTATCTGTTAGTTTGATATAATATGTATAAGAATGCAAACAATAACTTGCATTTGTCAAATCTTCTTCTGATTTTTAGAAAATCATTTATTGCTTCTCATTTAATAGGTCCTATTTCTGGAGGCAGGTTTAAAATTAACGCATTCTATTTTGCAAGACAGGATTCTTTCCCTTAACTTAAAATACATTCATTTAAATGTATCCCTGTGGTTTCTTACACATGTCTATATTTTCCTCAGCAAGATAAGCTCCTTAACACGTCCTCCTGTTTTGTACTCCCCTATTCTCATCCACTACACAGTGCTGATACTATCTAGTATTTTAGAATTTTTTCACAATTTTTCTGTATTCTTTTTTTAAAATAAATCTTTATTGTTCAGGTTATTACAATTATTCCTCTTTTATTCCCCCATAGCTCCCCTCCATCCAGTTCCCACCCCACCCTCTGCCCTTACCTCTCCACCACTGTCCTCATCCATAGGTGTACAATTTTTGTCCAGTCTCTTCCCGCACCCCCACACCCCTTTCTCCCCGAGAATTGTCAGTCCACTCCCTTTCTATGCCCCTGATTCTATTATACTCACCAGTTTATTCTGTTCATCAGATTTTTTATTCCGTTGATTTTTAGATTCACTTGTATCTATATATGTATTTATTGTTCATAATTTTTATCTTTACCTTTTTCTTCTTCCTCTTCTTCTTCTTAAAGAATACCTTTCAGCATTTCATATAATACTGGTTTGGTGGTGATGAACTCCTTTAGCTTTTTCTTATCTGTGAAGCTTTTTATCTGCCCTTCTATTCTGAATGATCGCTTTGCTGGGTAGAGTAATCTTGGTTGTAGGTTCTGCTATTCATCACTCTGAAAATTTCTTGCCACTCCCGTCTGGCCTGCATAGTTTGTGTTGAGAAATCAGCTGACAATCATATGGGTGCTCTCTTGTAGGTAATTAACTGTTTTTCTCTTGCTGCTTTTAAGATTCTCTCTTTGTCTTTTGCTCTTGGCATTTTAATTATGATGTATCTTGGTGTGGTCCTCTTTGGATTCCTTTTGTTTGGGGTTCTGTGCACTTCCTGGACTTGTAAGTCTATTTCTTTCACCAGGTGGGGGAAGTTTTCCGTCATTATTTCTTCAAATAGGTTTTCAGTATCTTGCTCTCTCTCTTCTGGCACCCCCATAATTCGGATGCTGGTACGCTTGAAGTTGTCCCAGAGGCTCCTTACACTATCTTCAAATTTTTGTATTCTTTTTTCTTTTCCAGTTGGGTGTTTTTTTTTTACTTCTTTGTATTTCAAATCTTTGACTTGATTCTGGTGATCCTCTAGTCTGCTGTTGGATCTCTGTATATTATTTTTTATTTCAGTCAGTGTATGCTTAATTTCTAGTTGGTCCTTTTTCATATCCTTGAGTGTCTCACTAAATTTCTCAGCCTTTTCTAGAAAATTCTTGAAAAACCTTATAACCGTGGTTTTGAACTCTATATCCAGTCGTTTGCTTTCCTTCATTTCTTTCATTTGGTCCTGTTTCTTTGTCTCCTCATTTTGGCTGCTTCCCTGAGTTGATAGAGTGGCTTTGTGTGCTAGGTGTCCTCTAGGGCCCAGTGGCTCAGCCTCCCCAGTTACCTGAGGTGGACACTCTTGGTGCACCCCTTTGTGGGCTGTGTGCACAGTCTTGTTGTAGTTAAGCCTTGATTGTTGTTGGTATCACTGGGAGGAATTGACCTCCAGGCCAATTGGCTGTGAGGATCAGCTGTGTCTACGCTGGGAGAACTTCTGTGCTGGAGATAGCTTTATGAGACAAGAATTGCAAAATTGCAAAAGCCTCTGTGCTCAGCTTGGATGGGGCGGAGTCTCAGGTCGGAGCAGACAGCTTTGGCTTCCCGTCAGCCCTGCCCTATGAGGCCCCTGGGTCTCAGTGTCCCTCAGTAATGGCTGCAAGCACCTCTGAGAGAAAGCCGCCCTCGAGTTTCGTCGGCTGCCAGACAGTCCAGTTTCTCCCCAAATGAGTCTGGGTTCCCAGAGTCTTGCCCGGAACTGGAGTTCAGTGCAGCTGGAAGCTTCCATCCCTATCCCGCTTGAGAAAGCCAGCCAGGCACTCAGCTACCAGTCCTCTCCGCATGCGCGCGTCTCTGTACCTCAGCCTTTTGCAGCTCCTCTGAATCTCAATGTGCTTTTCTCTTTCCTTCTAGTTGTAGAATTTCCACTCAGCCAGCTTTCCTGTGGTTCTGGATGGTGTTTGTTTTGTATTTTAGTTGTAGTTTTGAAATTGTTTTGCGAGGCAGCAGTTTAGGTGTTTACCTATGCCACCATCTTGGTTTCTCCTTCTGTATTCTTTTAGTCAAGAATAAACTTAGCATGGGGCCCCATTGCTTACTCCTGGGATTTTTGGTTCTGGCTTCACCCAGAACATGGACCCTCATAGAATTTCTAATCTCTGTATTTAAGGAGAAAAGAGCTTAGCCCAAGGCATCATGGAGAATCACAAATGAGGTACAGGCTTTGTCACGAGGAAGAGAAAATGGCCAATGAGCTCAAGCACAGCCCATCCAGCAGACCTCTCCACTGTCCAGGCACCCAGAGAGCACTTTCCAAGGAGGACCCCACTGAGTCTCTACAATA
Source organism: Plecotus auritus (assembly GCF_963455305.1). Classification (NCBI taxonomy): domain Eukaryota; kingdom Metazoa; phylum Chordata; class Mammalia; order Chiroptera; family Vespertilionidae; genus Plecotus; species Plecotus auritus. The sequence continues at coordinate 43,385,124 of NC_137774.1, forward strand.
AACCTATGAGCTTGATCCTAGGCTCACCCCATGTGTAGAGGCACAAGCACTCAGAGACACGAAGTGACCTGAAGACTTACACAAGCATGTGGCCGAGTGACCACTGTGCTGTGGAGTGGTAGGGTGCTCACCTGGTAAATAGATGGTCCCACACCTGTTGGGTGGTACAAATGTTCTGTAATAACACAGAAATATGAGGCTGGAAGTGGAGTCCCTGCTCAGGAAGGTGGGCAGCTGGTATTCCACCAGTTTGTCTAGTCGGTGTGCCTGGGGGTCTGCACCATACAGGTATTTTTTTTAGGAAACCACGAGTGGGTGCTGGGGACACTTGGCTGGTTGGCAGCTGGGGCCCAGGGCTGGGCTGACTGGCCTCCGTGTTCTGCTCAGGATGCCCCCATTGGGAGGCCAGTCTTTGGCATCTGACCAGCAGCTCTGATTCCTGTGGGGGCAGAGTCCTGGCTTCCAGGAAGGGCAGGTGGAGAAGGTGAGAGGCCTTCTCACTGGGAGTGTTAGGGATCCTTGAGGCCAAACTCACCTTCCATGATTCTCCAGTTCAACAGTGCCCGCCTGACCTCCTACTCTCCAGAGAGTTCTGGGTAATCAGCAGAGCAGCTGGGGGCTCCCAATGGGGCCACCACCTTAGTTTCAGGCTGTGAGCACATTTGAACTTAAGAAGGTTTCTCTTTGTGTTTCCAGTTTCGGTCTCTGTACTAAACTGAAAGGTTAACAGAAAAGCAGTTGGGCCCTCCTATCTTGGCATCAGCAGGGCCACAGGCAGGGCTGGAAGGTAGAGTTGGAGTGTCTGGAGATGCAGATGGGGAAGTGCTGGACGTGGGAGGACCCCGGGCTGCCAGCTGGAAGAACTTCACGTCATTCCACACACCTTTGATGAGGACCCGCAGCATGTTCTGCTGGTGCTGGCCTGGCAGGTCAGGCGGCCTATGCCCTCCAGGCACTGGCTTTTGGCTTTTGGACTCCATGACCTTGTCCTTGGTTTTCTTGGGCAAAAATAGCACCTCTTATTCTTCTCCTTGGTGACCACTGTCATGGATGGTGGGTGTTGCTGTGGCCTCTCCACTGCTGGGCAGCCTGCTGACCTGGAGAGAGTGGAAGGTGCACTTGAGGGTGTTGTTGGCGGTAGGCAGGTCTTTGTTTTTCGAGTTTCTCTTCCTGTCTTGAGGGCTGGCTTCTGTCCAGTAATCCACCTGCCGCTCCATCAGCTTGGCGCCATCGCCCTGGCTGGGGGAGGACAGGCCCCACTCACTGACAAGATGAGTGGAATGACAAGGCCTCCTTGGCGATCAGAGGTATGGACAGAGGGAAGGATGAAAGCACGCTGCAGCCCAAGGGGTTCCATCATCTGAGTCTCCCGATGTGTCTGAGGACTGTTCTACTATCCCAACATTCACCACCTCTTCAAAAAGAATGAGCTGTAAGGACTCCTCGTTGGGGCTCTTCTGCTTGTAGGAGAGCAGAGCTTCCTCGATGGGCAACTGGTAGGCACAGTTGGCCTCGTGATGTACTGTGTGATTCTCATCATGATGTCCAGCGTGTCCTGCATGGCGCTCTCGGCCTCCAGCTTGTGGAACAGGTCCCGCCAGGCCAGGTCCTAGAAGAAGCTGTTGTAGCAATAATGCATGGAGCCCAGGTGCCTGGCCATGGGGTCGGAACCTAGTGGGATGACCAGGAAACTCATGTAGCCCCGCTAGTCGAGCATCTTGTAGGACAGCAGCTCCAGGAAGATCCGGAGCACAGCGCTGAAGTAGTTGTGCCCCTGCCACCAGGATCTTTACCTGCTTCGGGGGCTGGGAATTATAGTGACAGTATGTCTGTATGTGCCAGATGATACAGCTGAAGGCCGCCTGGATGTCAGCCCTGGAGCGAGTGCACAGCAAGGCAGCGTGTGCCCTTGCAGGGTGTCCATGGGGAACTGCTCCTGCCAGTTGGAGGTGTTGACGAGGATGATGTTTTCAGGCAGATGGTCATCAGAGATGAGGATGTGGTTCAGCTGGTTGTACATGGTCTTCCTGGGGATCTGCAGCTGGCTCCCTGCGTCTGGACAGCGCTCAATATCTAGGCTGTTGACCTGCTTGTTCTGTGGTTGTGCCGTCTGCCGCTCCTTCAGGTATCTGCCCCGGCCATGGTGGCTGGGATGCTTCCCCTTGGCCTTTGGTGGAGGGGATGATGAGAGATTCGGTGTTGGTATTGGCCCACTGGGCAGCAGCTTCTTGGTGAGCATGTCCAGGGCTGAGGTCTCTGCCTCCGGGCTGTCCTTGGGCTGTGCTGGCTGCTGCCCTGGGTGGGCATGCTCTGAGGTGCTAAGTGGGAGACACTGTCACTTGGCTATTGCTGCCTGGGCTTGGTCTTCCCGGGCACTGCGGCCAGACTAGGAAGCTCCTTTGTTTTGCTTTGTTTGTTTTGTTAACCCTCACCAGAGGTGATTTTTCCACTGATTTTTTTAGAAAGAGTTGAAGCGAGGGGGAGAGACAGAGAGGGAGAGAAGCATCAATGTGAGATAGACACGTGGATTGGTAGCCTCCTGCATGTGCCATGACCAGGGCTGGAGATCAGGCCTGTAATTGAGACAGGTGTGCCCTTGACCAGAATCGAACCTGGGACCCTTTAGTCCATAAGCCAACACCCTAGCCCCCAGTGAAACTACTAGGGCTCGGAAGCTCCTCCTGGCTCTGGGCACTGTGGATGCTCCCCATGTCCGTTTTCAAACTGAAACGTGGCAGGCCTTCCCAGTATGGCCTGAGCTTGGGCTTGATGGTGTTGGGAAGGCTGTCATCTTCCTCCCTGTCTGGACTATTGTTGCTGGTTCTCCAGCATGTTAGACAGAAGGTGCAGGTCCTCCTCCACTCGGGGACATGATCTGCAGGGTCCTGCTCTGAGTGTAGGACCTCCTCTGACACTTGTTCCCTGCTCAACCAAGCCATGACTTTCTGATTAAAGTTTGGATGCCTTGTCATGGACATTGTTGTGACTTTCAATAGTCGCTGCTTCCTGGTCTCCCTCACCTCAAAGTCATCCTGGTCCGGGTCCTACCCATGGGTGGCACCTTCACCGGCCTTCTGCTCTGAGAAGCTCTCATACTCCTCCTTAGAGTAGTGATTTGTGGACTTGGGTCTTGGGCTGGCCCGCATGGTGCTGTCCTCATGGTGAATGGACTGGCTAGACATGGGAGGAGGTCCAGATTCAGGCGACTTTGGGAGAGGGGATGCTGTGGGCCACCGAGTTGGAAACACTGTCGCTGGGCTGTTTGATGCCCGAGGGCCCACGTGTTCTCTTGTGCTTTGGCCAGATTTGCAGGCTATTGTTGGCTCGGGCCTGTGGATGCTCCCCATCTTTGTGAGCTGGAGTGTGCCAAGCCTTCAAAAAACAGTCTGAGCTTTGGCTTGGGGTGCTGAGGGTGCTGTTATCATCCTCCATGTCTGGGCCACTGTCACTGGGGTTTTGCAGTGTGTTAAATAGAAGGTCCCGGTCCTCATCCAACTCAGGGACATTTTCTGCTGTGTCCTGCTCAAGTCCACAGCCTCCTCTAACACTTCGAACTTTCCCAGCCATGCCACAACTTTCTTCTTGATATTTTGTGTCCTGGTAATGGACGTCTTTCCTAATATCCATGGCCTCTGCTTCTTGGGCATCTGTATGTCAATCCTCTCCTCAGCCAAGTCTGGCCCATAGATGGCATTGTTGCTGGCCTGTTGCTCAGAGGTGAAGCTCTGATATAGCCCCTTGGAGTAGTTAACCTTTTACTTAGCCTTGCATCTGGCCTGTATGGCATTGTCTTTCTGGTGGATGGGCTGGCTTGACAGGGAGCAGATCCAGAATTCGGCCATGTTGGCAGAAGCCTCCTTGATGCTGCTGCAGAGGCACAGCCCCTGGCCACCCTTGAGGGGTTGATGCCTGACCTTGGCCATGTGGATGGCGCCCACAGGGAGTGTCTTGTAGATCCAGATGGTCTGGTTCTTAAAGCGCTTCCTCCAGCGCAACAGGACCTGTAGGTTGTTGCCTTCTCTCTTGAGGAAGTGGGGGTCCTGCAGTAAGGTCAGCTCTAAGTCTGTCTCCAGTTGTCCACTGGGGAACAGCACACTCACGTAGGATGTGTTTGTAGCCCTGCATCTTCATGGTGATCACCATTGATATGAGGTTGAAGCCCTGCAACTTCATGGCAATCATCAGGGAGATGAGGTCCTTCTCCAGCTCTTTGAAGACCACCATCTTCACTAAGGTCATGTTGCACAACGTGGGCACGAATCTGAGGCTGGGGCTATCCAACTCCCGAGTAGCAAACAGGTTCTTGGGCATTGGTGTGCTGAGCCTGGGCACGGGGCTGGGGGTGCAGGGGGTTGTGGAGACCAGGACTGTGGGCATCAAGGAAGCTGCAGCTGCTTGCCCCATACAGGTCCTTTCTGTATTCTGGGGTGATGGTTTCTTTTCCTTTGTTGGGACAGAGGAGATACATTCCGTCAGGGGCAGCTTATGAACTGCCAGGTGGGTTGGGGGCTGTAGTGCAGACCGAACTCCTAAGCACTCAGTGATTATTGTCAGGAGGTGGGACACGAGTGATCCAAGGACAGTGTGTGTGAAAAGGGACCACATGACTAGGTCAGGGAAGGCCTGTGTGGTGTTCTTGCAAACTCAGAGACCTAAAGTTATCACAAAGGATGTTCTGAAATGAAAACTTTTAAACTAAAAGCAGTTTATGGTGGGTAGTCATGTCCTAGGCTGGCATCTTCCCTGACTAAGGTCAATTTTTACCTTAACTGAGCCTGTCTATTGTCTTTTGGCACCTACAATAACATATCTTTGGAATGTCAAAGGAATTTCCCTTTTTCCGGACCCCTCAAAGCATAGGCAATGCTCTGTGAAGACCACAAATCCCCTCATTGTTACCGAGTTAATTGTTGACTTGTAACTATCCTATATCCACCTATGTAAAAGAAGTATGTCTGTGGCATTTTACTCTTTATGCAGTCACGGAGGATTCCACACTTTGATTTCTCTGGGATCCTAATGTATCACCACTGGATTTCATGTTACCAACATATAACTCCTGTTTTGATTGTAATGTATAAAATGAGGTGCAAAATTGCCATTCTCCAGAGCATTATCTCAATCTGCTGAGATTTTCTTCCCTCGAATTGTTGATAGCTGGGCTTAAATAAACTCACAAAAGTTCTTCACAGGTTTGAGTGTTTCTTACTTTGACATTTACTTGGTGTAGTGGGTCAGGATTCCAAAGAAGCTCATCATGGACCATACTGTGGACCTGGTGTTAGGATTCAACAAAAGACCCATTGAACCCACTGGTTCCCCACCCATCCGGTGAACCTGGGTGAGTTGTGTCTTAAATCCAGGACTTTTCCCTTGCTTGTGGTAGAGAGCTAGATTTGTTTGATCTGCATTTTTAAACACTCCAGGTGGAACTAAGATTAAGGGCTGAGGGATCTTAGGCTAAGACAAGACAGTAGGAAAAAAATGGGTGGCTGGTTTTAAATTGTGGCTTTCCAATAGGAATTGCTTTCTGATAATTTGAGGAAAAAACACACCTTTGTTGTGTAAATTAGAGTTGAATTCAATCAGCTCCAAAAATACAGGGGCATGTCCTTCCTCCAGCCCAAGTATCAGCTATTCTTAGTTGACTAAGAATCTCTGTGGAGGTGTCAGGTCATTCCTTATGACATGCAGGAGCCCCAAAGCAAAATTTCAGCTCAACTGCAATTAAAGTGACTCGTTCTTGTGGGGGATTACCCGTAAGGTTTGGTGACCACTCCCTGAACCCTCTGGTTGTTTTAGACAGCAGGGAGATAAACTGAGGCACATCAAAGGGTGGAATGTGATTTTCAGGGTGAGAGCCTCATTAAACTCAACCCATAAGCAACACATGTTGACCAACTACATTATATAACAATCCTAGAAACGTTGCTCAGAATCGGCAGATATCAGAAAACATACACACACACACACACACACACACAACTACAAAACAACAACAAAATACATCTAAAATAAACATGGGAAGTTGTGCCTACAAGGTCAGGAGATCTTAGATCCCAGCCCTCATTAATACTCCTGATAGGAAGCTTTTATTTGCAAGTGCTTTACAGAAATGGGAAGATTTAACTAGAAAATATCCACCTAAAAATGGCCCAAATACAGTTGTCTTTGTGTGCCTAAATTCATTTTTTGACATGCAATAAGAATTAGAAAAATGCAAACTCTTACATTAAACTGAATGAATGAATGGAAACATATCTTGATTTGGAAACAAGGAGATTCTAAGGAGGAGCGCTAATACATTCTTTTAAAAACAATTAAGGAATTAGAAATTTTAGAGACTGTCTCTGAACTCTTATGCAGCCAATAAATGCCAACACCCCATTCTTCTGCCTTCTCTAGCTCCCCCACTATATCCTTCACCCTTTCCCTTCCCTTCTTCCTTCCCCTCCACTACCACTCCCTACTGACTTAAGGAATATTGAGAATAGGAATTCCAACAGCTCCTTTTGGAGAAATGCTTATCTCAGCAAGAGAGGATCCAGCAATTGTTCCTGATTTTCTCAGTGACCCTGATGGGTTCACAAAGGCATTTACCTGTTAGGATATGTAATCCTGGCTATTCTAACCGATTCCAATGAATATAGCTAATGGTTTCTGCCAGCAAATGCAACACAATTTCTTAATAAATTTTGCAAGAAAATTCCTGTAGAAAAATCTGTCCACTGTTAGAATCATAAGAAACTGAAATAAGATGTAGAAAAAGGGCGGGGGGGGGGGGGGGCAAAAACAACCATAGGGTTGATCCAAGGGTGTTTCCCCTTCTCACTGATAGTTTGGGAGAAGTTGAAATTATCATAGAAACAGGAGCCACTAAGACCCCTATAGATAGTGGGGCTACTTTATTTGTTCCTAACCACATCCAACTAATTGTATTCTCCTTCAGAGTAAAGCTTCTGTGCAAATGGCAGGAATATTTAACCAATGTCTGTTTTTAATCAAAACCTGTTTCGAACCTGGGAATGTTATAGCCATATTAGCAAATATACATCTTTGCTCATCAAATCTGCCCCAATTCAACTTATAGGGAGAGGTGTTTTGTTTGTTTATTTGTTTGTTTTATGAAATTAGTGATACCCACACATAATTTTTCCAGAAGAGTAATGTGTATTTAGAAATAAATGAACAAGATACTGAGCCCAACAGAGCCTGAAATGAACCCAGTGGTGTGTCCTCAAAGTTGGGGTCCTGGCTGCACCCAGGTTTCCTCAGAGGCTCTGGAAGAGGATCTGCTGGTGGAGTCATGGACAGACATAGAGAGGCATGGGGGCGATGGTGAACATTCAGCAGGCAAGATGAGCATTTGGCCAGTATTTGTCTGAAAAGGAGCCCAGAGTTGGAACCGCATACGTGCACCTCTGTCCTATACCCACCCAGGGTGGAGGGAGCTGGGCCCCTTTGTTCTGAGCTCAGGCTTATGCAGTTCTGAACCCAACCCTCAATGGAAAATTGGGAAACTGGTGTCCACAGAGTGGCAGATATTACCTAATGTTCATGACATTCAGAGTCCAGAGTTCAGGAATGTTCAGACCTTCCAGGCCAAGGCTCCCACCTTTCCGACAGAGTTGGTCTGGACATTAGAAATCCTGACATACTGGACAGCTCCTGCCTGTTCCTCTGTTTCTAGGGGTCAGGGGACACTTTTTTTTTTTTTAACTAAGAGGAATTTTTGTATTATTTTATTATGGTTTAAAGCATAACATATGTTTCCTTTTCCCCCCATGAGCCCCTACCCGGCCATTTCCACCCCCCAGCAAATGCCCCCACCACCTCAGTGTCCCTGTCCATTGGTTCTGCTTATATGCATGCATACAAGTCCTTTGGTTGATCTCTTACTCTACCCCTGACTCTCCCCTGCCTTCCCACTGAGGTTTGAGGGTCTGTTTGATGCTTCTCTGTCTCTGAATCTATTTTTGTTCATCAGTTTATGTTGTTCATTATATTCGAAAAGTGAGTGTGATCATGTGATATTTATCTTTCTCCAACTGGCTTATTTCACTTAGCATAATGCTCTCCATGTCTTCCAAGCTGTTGTGAATGGTAGGAGTTCTTTCTTTTTTACAGCAGCATAGTATTCCATTGTGTAGATGTACCACAGTTTTTTCTACTCATCTGCTGATGGGCACTTAGGCTGATGGGCATTTAGGCTGTTTCCAAATCTTAGCTATTGTGCTGGTATGAACATAGGGTTGCATATATCCTTTCTGATTGGTGTTTCTGATTTCTTGGGATATATTCCTAGAAGTGGAATTACTGGGTCAAATGGGAGTTTCATTTTTAATATTTTAAAGAAACTCCATACTGTTTTCCACAGTGGCTGCACCAATCTGCATTCCCACCAGCAGTGCACGAGGGTTCCTTTATCTTCACATCCTCACCAGCATTTGTCCTTTCTTGATTTGTTGGTGATAGCCATTCTGACAGATGTGAAATGGTATCTCATTGTGTTTTTAAAAAATATATTTTTATTGATTTCAGAGAGAGATAGAAACATCAATGATGAAAGAATCATTGATTGGTTGCCTCCTGCATGACCCCTAATGGGTCCGATCCCCAAACCTGGGCATGTGCCCTTGACCGGAATCGAACCTGGGACCTTTCAATCCATAGGCCAACACTCTATCCACTGAGCCAAACCGGCTAGGGCAGTGGTCGGCAAACTCATTAGTCAACAGAGGCATGCATATGGGCATGACCGGTGGGTACAGACAGCAGGGGGTTGGTGGCATGTGTGGGGAGGGGGGATGAGGACAAATATGTGATATCTTAATCAATAAAGAAATTAAAAATAAAATAAAATAAAATAAAATAAAAATGCACCCCCCCCCAAAAAAAAACAAACAGAGCCAAATACCAACAGTACAACGATTGAAATTTCTTTTGAGAGCCAAATTTTTTAAACTTAAACTTCTTCTAATGCCACTTCTTCAAAATAGACTAACCCAGGCCGTGGTATTTTGTTGAAGAGCCCCACTCAAGGGGCCAAAGAGCCGCATGTGGCTTGCGAGCCGCAGTTTGCCGAACATGGGGCTAGGGCCCTCATTGTTTTGATTTGCAACTCTCAGGTGATTAATGACTTTGAGCATGTTTTCATAAGGCCATGAGACATATGAAAACAGATTTTTTTTTTGTGACTAACAAAAAGAATTTTATTAAACTCACTGAAGTCACATGTCCACATATAGCCATCCTCACTGTGGCCAGGTCAGTTCGATATGCTGATACCTCCACTCTGGGGCCCTGAGCCACACTCCCTAGAACCACCTGGATGTGGGAATTGGCAGCTGTTAGAAAGAAGGAAATGGAAGTCATGTCCACCACAGGCCATTGTCAAATAAAACATTGATTTCTGGTTTCCACTCCGACATATAAGAGCTTGGAAGTCCTTACTCTCATCCTTACAAGAAGAAAAAAGATGAACAATCCAAAACAATAGGAACTCTTTTTAGATCCATCAGATCATTGAAATCACATGGCTGGAAATTAACCTTTGCTGCTGCAAACCACTGAGATTCAGGCCTCCTTTAACGCAATACAACCTAGCACTAGCACGTGTGTGTGTGTGTGTGTGTGTGTGTGTGTGTGTGTGTGCGCGCGCGCGCGCGCAAATGATTTTGGGTGAAATTAGAAGAAAAGCAGACACCGAGGAGGTGTCAATAGGAAGAAAAAGGAGGTTGGAGGCACTTCTGCCTTGTGACAGTCCTCCTCCTACTTGATAGCTACTCCCCCTCATGAGCCTGAACATCGCTAAGAAGCACATGCTGCAATAACCCATTGGGCAGGCAGGGGAGAGACAGGCTCTGACAGGTACAATGACTTATCCAGGATCAAGAAGAGGTAAGAATGAGGGGTTGAGTCTGAGCTCAGGTCTGTCTCCTCAAATCTGGGACCCTGGCTGCAGCCAGACCTTAATGGCTATGGAGAGGGGTGTGTTGGTGTCACTGTGTACACTGTTGGTATTCCATGGAGAAGGTGAGTGAGCAGTCAGCAGCCCACAGGACTATCTATAGTTGTTATTAGGTGAGGGGTGTCGGGGGGGGGTGGCAATCCCAGGAAATGAGGTCACTTCCTAATAGAACTTGGAACCCCCGTAACCAGGCACCCACTTTCTAGCAACTGCCCAACCGCCACTCACTTGGCAAGAGCCAGTTGACAGTTCAACATGTTCTCTTGTTGTGTTTCCAGTTATCAGGGCTCTGGTTCCCGGAGACCCTGCAGTGAGAGTTGTTCCAGACTCTGTAGACGGTTCAACACTCGTGCCCGACATCTCTGGCCGTTTTCAAGAAGATCCCGTCAGGTAAGAGAAGGTGGCCTGGGTCAGACCCATTCACGCCAGACCAGCCTCCTTTGTGCTCCATCCCTGAGTTGCCCGCATGCCCCTCCCCTTCATGTGGTGGGAAGAGGGACCTGAAGGGAGAACCCCGGGGCAGGAACATTTTTTAGGGCGGCTGATCACCTAGAGGCCCTGCTGTGATCACACCCCAGGGCAGGGCAGGGCAGGCAGTTGGAATGTGGTTCCAGAGGGGTCCCTTATCTGTGCCAATGGAAGTCCTAGCCCTCGAGCTGTCATGCCTTTTCCTCGCCAGTGGAGGTCTCAGCAGATCACACTGTGTGTGTGTCTGGAGTGGAGGGTCACAGAACCAGCAAAACAGGGCTCTGAGGCTTTCCCCCTGGTGACTGGGAACTGTCTTTACAGAGCTCCACACAGGAGAACAGAGAGGAGCTGACAGATGTGGTCCTCAACTCCATGCCCCTGCAGGAGGCACAGGTGCCCCATCCTTCTTCCAGCGTGCAGACCGGCAACAGGGTGAGTGTAGGTACCCAGTTGACCCAAACGCCAGAACCCCAGGGAGTCAACAGGACTTGGGTTCCAGAAGGTTCCCTGCTACTCCCCTGAGATCCCTCCTAGCATCCAGTTTCCAAAGGAATCTGGGTCCCCATCTTCTCCAGTCAGGAGCTGGGGCCTCCCTGGGCTGCACATAGTACCAGGACGGGGACTGCTTATCACGGCGATCCATGTCTTCATTGCTATGGGACCTGGACCTTATCCCCTTCTGTTGCCATGACAACGGTGCGACCCTGAACACACCACACGTCCTAATATCCAGACCCTCCAGCCCAGGAAAAGCCTCTGTGTCTCATCTTACATTGGGATGTTTTGTCAGAAATCACATGGGTGACACTGTTAATACAGCATGTGCTGTCTGTCCTATGCTAGGCAAATGACCTAAGATACTAATGTGTTTCATATTCCTCGCCTCCAGTTCTACTTTTCCTGCCAAGAACCTTTTCTGTTATCAATGTGAAAAACATTCAAAGCTGTGAAAAAGTTTTGATTGTTTATTTGAACCAAAGTGTCGACAATTGCCAGGGAGCAAAATCTCAATGGGTTGAGAGAATGCTCCAGAGAATGGCAATTTTGCACCTTATTTTATAAGTTACAAGCAAAGTGCAGACTTATGTGGGTTACATGAAATCCATGGGTGATAGATTAGGCAGAGAGGAGAAAGCAAAGTGTGGAAACTTCTGTGATTGGATCAACGGTAAAATGATAGGCACATACTTCCATAGGTGGATGTAGGATAGTTTCAAGTCAACAATGAAATGAATAACAACGAAGGGATCCGTGATCTCCGCAGAGCACAGAGTGGTGCCTGTGCTTGAGTTGTCCAAAATAAGGAAGATTCCTTTGATAATCCAAAGATATGTTATCATAGATGTAAAAAGGCAGTACACAGGCTCAGTTAAGGTAAAGATTGACCTTTGTCAGGGAAGATGCCAGACTAGGACATGACTGCCCACCATGAGCTCCTTTTAGTTAGTATTTTAATTTCAGACCATCCTTTGTAGTTACTTAAGTTATCTGAGTTTGCAGGACCTCCACGCAGGACTTTTCTGATCTAGTCAGGTTAGCATGTGGCCCCTTTTTTCGTCCATACATCCTCCTTTTGTTCAAAATCAATTCAAATTATGCATTGATGATCAGTGTTAGTGTTTTGTCTTGCTGAACAATGGACCATTGGGGATGAGGCAAGACTATAACCTTAAATGGTATTCAAGGTGCAATTATTATTCAAAATAAAAAGGCAGGTGAATGGGAGGCCATGAGATCCTATATGCCTTTGTTAAACAATATTCTGTATCGCCGAAACCGGTTTGGCTCAGTGGATAGAGCATTGGCCTGAGGACTGTAAGGGTCCCAGGTTCGATTCCGGTCAAGGGCATGTACCTTGGTTGCGGGCACATCCCCAGTGGGAGGTGTGCAGGAGGCAGCTGATCGATGTTTCTCTCTCATCGATGTTTCTAGCTCTCTATCCCTCTCCCTTCCTCTCTGTAAAATATCAATAAAATATTTAAAAGAAATATTCTGTATCAATTTTAAATTTTGAGCTACCATGGGCACAGTCCTTTTGCTGCTTATCTTAAGTTTTGGTGTTTTGCATTACATACCAGGAACAAAAGCAACAGCATTAAAGCAGTAACACCATTTAGGAATAGAAAAAGTCTAGTGCTAGACTGAGGGGAATAAGCATCTCAGCCAACCAAAAAACCCTTTGCATGCATTATCATAATTGTTTATTAAGCTAATGATATGTTTTCCTCCTCCATCCACTGTCCCTTGTACTTATGATATGTTTGGCCAGATGAATTAAGACTCTCTACTTTTTCATTATCATAACTGATCATCAGAATGTCATTGTCTAGTGGGTGGGAAAAATTTGCAGGTATCCAAATTCAACTTTTCATATGTAATAAGGGAGAGGCCTGGGGAGATAGATATTGTTTCCTTTAGGAAACCATGAAGAGGGTAATAACAATATAAAATCATTTGATGTACATTTAATCAATAACAATGAAGTGATAAAAGAACAAGGTTTGAGCAGCAGTAATTTGTGAGCATCCAGGCCTTGGCGACTTCTTGGGATAGCTGTCAGCCCCCATGGCCAGTGGTTTCTCATCCTTGAAAAGTCTTTGATCTCCATGGTGGATGGAGGCCAGTGTCAGAGACAGATGTCCATTTGTGGTAGGGCATCTGATAAGGTAACATCCTTTTTAACACGTTGGAAAGAGTCTTTAATTAATGTGTTTCAATAAACAAAAATCTCCTGGTTGTAAGTTTTGGTCTTTGAAGTCTTTGTCTCTTGGGAGTACTGTGAAATGAATGTCACAAATTTATCAGTCCCTATAACCTTCTCAATGAGTCATTGATAGTAATGTAGAATGTCTGCTTTTAGTTTTTCTTATATTTGGAAAACAAAAAGATTTAAAAATAAGCAGTATTTTAAACAGAGTCATATAAACAATAATTATATTCACTTCATTTAGTCCAATACCCATTTTTTTTGTTTATCCTGATTATTTGCCAGTATTTTTATGAATTCAGTTATTCCTTAGAGTTCTATACATTTTCATTCAGTTCAAAGATATGACCTGCTTAGAAACCTGTAAATTTGAGTAAATCAGAATCCTTTTCATGGATTTTTCTAAAGATGTAACATATTTGAAAATGCATTAGAGTAAAACAATAACTATCTATGAATGACAAAACAAAGTGGCATGGTTATAGATTTGATTATAATGCAATTGATAAAAAAACTCTGCTTGTTTAGTAAGCTATATCATTTTAAGACAATGATTTTTTGAAAATAATAATTACTGTAAAGTGAGAGAGAATAATGTAATATATATATATACATATATATATATATATATATATATATGTACGTATATTTAGATTCAACACATAATTTCAATATAGAAAGAAAAAATAATATGTAAGATTTTAAAACATTGTCCATGGCTTCTTGTATTGAGCATTGGGTATAATTCATAAACTTCCAATGTTTGCGCCACAAATATCTGGAGTCTCACTGCCAGACACCCTCACAGGCAACCATCCCTCTTGGCTGGACTGGTGTCACTGACAGTCAACTGTTAACACCTGAGAGTATTTCATTTGAACTTTTCTTTGAATCTTGGTAGATCCCTCAGAGGGCAGGTTGAAATCTTTAGAACATCCATTTTAATAAAAGCATATGTACACAAATAGCACATTTTTATTTTTTAATTTAGCAAAGCTTCCCATGTAATTTCAAGTATATAAAATAGGCCTAATTTAGTTTAAAAACATTGCTTTAATAAGGATAGAGAATAAATCCTTGAGGTATTCCAGGGCCCGTTGGAATTAACTCAAAGTCATTCTTTTCTTTAAAAAGTCTCTTAAAATGGAAACTCTGGGAAGGTTGCAAATATACATATACAAAAGCTTATAGCCTGGACTTTTTGTAACTCGAAGTAAAGCAAACACAGACTTACGGTAATAACTCTAAAAGACATTAATCACACCAAAAACAGTTTTAATATTAAATATTTTGTCCAGACTACAGAATTCACCTTAATTTACCTAAGTATTTAATCTTTTTAGGCCAATAAAAGATTATATGCTAGTAATGCCATCTGGAGGCTGAAAATTCACCACACACATCACATAGATGAACACATATCACATAAAGACTATACACATAATTTGAATTACTAATTTTTACAGAGAAAATGCAAGAATTTTCTTATAAAGTTAAACTTTCACAAAATTTTATAGCCTGTACTGTACCCCTTTTACAAACCTTTCGTCAACTTTCACAAACCTTACCCATTCAGAAATAACTATCCTTATAGAAACTTACATTTGTCCTTTTCCTTCAAATATGACTCCCTATACCTCAAGCCTTCTATTATCATAACTATATAATTTCTTCCAACTTAACTCGAACTTTTAACTCTTAGGAGTCTTAATTTGCAATGATAAGCACAAAAGTGGACAACCAGCATTCCTTAGATTGACGTTGATGAACATATTTTAATCACACTCTCATGTTCAAGAAACACACCTTCAACAAAGCACAAAACATTACATCAACAGCTCCAAATGCATTTTACAGACCTTCTGTAATGAAAAACCCAAAAGCAGGTGAAGTTAAGATTTGCCTAGCAACCAGTGTTTCAGTATTTCATGTTATTTCAATCTATCTAGATATTCCATAACTTTCATTAAAACTAAGTTAGAAAGAAATAGTTGAAATAAGCTAAAGTGATTTGTGTAGGTGGGTAAGGTAGTTTTTTCTATTGGGATAAGACATATCTTCCAGAGATTTGTATTTTTAAAAATGGCCTAGACAAGAGGTCTTGGTGAACTCAGGTATTTCCATTTCAAAGGTTCTGGGACTTTGGTTGCATAAAGCCAATTATCTACAAGCCTCTGAAATGAATAGGGGAGGTTTGGCAAGGTCAAAGGACATGGTGGGCTTTGAATTGTTTCTGGAACCAAACCTCTGGCCCCATGAAGACTTCATTTGTAAAACTAGGATAGTCATTTTCAATATTCAGGGTCTGGGTTGCCACCCAAATGTTGGCAAGGGACTGACAAATTCATGCACCCAATTTATATTGCGACCAGGTAGTGTAACAAAAGAAGACTGGATTTCTCTTGAGGGGTCAGGATTAAGTTTCTCCCGTTTGGTAAATATGTACCCAAAAGAGGTACATATTTTGTACCTCAAGTCATTGTGGGCTGGTTCCCCATCTACAGAAAGACATATGAGCAAGCCAAGTGTTAGAGGCATCTCTGCACATTTCTGGGCTGTTTGGGGCCATTCTGAGTAGGGTGAGTACCCTGTTAAGCCATCTCTCAGGCTCTCGTGGAAGTTAATAATGAAAAAAAGGTGATTATCAAATATTTGGTCAGTCTCAAGATCAGTTTCCTCTTGGGAGGTTCCTTTCAAATTATTATTTTCCCTTTTGGTTCAGTATCTGCTTCATTTATTCTAAATATGTATAACTATTCTGGAAAAAGCATATGTGGGATCACTCATTTCATAAAAAAAAAAAAAGAAAAAGAAAAAGAAACCTCAGGTATTAAGTGAATTGGGGCAGATTTGATTAGCAAACCATATATATATATATTTCCGTGACATTTCCTAGTCGGAAGGAAACAGTTTTTGATTAAAAAGCAGACATTTGTACAGGAGGTTTAGTCTGATGGAGAAAGTAATTAGTTGGGTGCGGTTAAGAATAAGTAAAGTAGCCCTAGTATCTACAGGGGCCTTAGTGGCTTCCCTTTTTACGATAATTTCAAATTCTCCCAAAATATCAGTGAGAAGGGGAAACACTCTTGGAGCAACCCTATGCTTGTTTTTGTTTATTAACTTTTTCTTAATCCTATTTCATTTTCCTATCATCCTTAAAGTGGGCAGACTTCTCTACAGGAGTTTCCTTACAACCTCATTAAGTAATTCTGTTGCTGTGTTGCATTGTACCCCGAATCTCACAAAGACGCCTCAAAAAGTCGAATTATGGAGTCATTTATTAAAGGCCGGCGGCATACGAGAGGCAAAAGCTCCAGATCTCGCAGCCCTGAAAAGCTTGCCACATCTGGCTTATATTGGCAGAATATCACAAAGGTGTCGATTACATCTTTGGGTTTGGAATGAGGAACCTGGTTTGCACAAAGCAGTTACAGAAGTGAAATTGAGCAAGTTAGTTATCTATAGTTTTGGGTCTACGGATCACTGAATCAACAGAAACACATTATCTGGGGCCACTGAGGCAATTTAGAATAATTGTGCTGTCCACATTCCAGGACCACTGAGTCAACCAGAATGCATTATTTGTAGCTACTGAGACAATTTAGGGTAATTGAGCTGTCCTGGTCCCCAGAAGAATGTGCTTCAATAACCAGTGAGATCACAATCAATGGGATATTCAAACCACCATCAATGGAGTGTTAAATCGATTGGGATAGCATACATAAGTTCAGAAAATCAAAATAACTTTTCTTTTGTTTTAGCAAGCAAATAAGTACAGAAGCCAAACAGCAGGGTTAAAATATTAAACAGCATTTTTTACCCAAGCATGGTTGCTACCATGCTTCAGCTGGGCTCCCAGAAATCAGGAGTATATTAATTGGAATAGGTTAGAATAGCCAAGATTGCATTTTCTATCAGTTAAATTTCTTTGTGAATCAGTCAGGGCCATAGAGAAAATTGAGAATGATTCCTGGTTCGTCTCTGGCTGAGAGCAGCTTTTCTCCAAAGGGAACTGGTTGAATTCCTATTCTCATTTTCCCTTAAGTCAGTAGGGAGGGGTAGTGGAGGTGACAGAAGGGGAAGGAAGAAGGGAGGGGAAAGAACACATCTGGACAAGGAAGCTCAGAGAGCAAAAGATGTAGTGGACGTGCTAAAGAAGGGGAGAATGGGGTGATAGCATTTATTAGCTTCAGGAGAGTTCAGAGATAGTCTCTACAATTTCTCATTAATTTATTTTTTAAAAGATTTTCTGTGTTTCTCTTTAGAAGCTTTGAATTTCCAAATTAAGATATGCTTCCTGTTCATTCAATCAGTTTCATTTTAGGGCTGACATTTTTCTAGTGTTTGTTTTTTTTTTTTCCTGCAAAAAATTAATTTAGGCACCCAAAGACAACTGCATCTTGGCCATTTTTCAGTTAATATTTTCTTTTAAGTCTTCCCATTTCTGTAAAGCACTTGAAAGTCAAGGCTTCCTATCAGGGGTTAATGAGGGCTGGAGTCTGGGAGTTTCCTGCCTTGGAGGCACAACTTCCCATGTTAATTATAGTTGTGTTTGTTTTCATTGTTTTTGTTGTTATTTTATATCTGCAGAATCTGAGCAAATTTTCTAAGGATGTTATGTAGTGCGTTGAAGCATGCTGCTTATTGCTCCATGATGCTCACACCCCTCAAGTCTCATTCAACCCCCTTATGTGCCTCAGCTTCTCTCCCAGCTATCAAAGCTACCAGAAGGCCTCTAGCCACTTTGGCTCAGTGGGTAGAATGCAGGCCCTTAGAGGTCCTGGGTTTGATGGCAGGTCAAAGGCATGTACCTTGGCTGCAGCTTGATCCCTCACCCTTATTGGGGTGTGTGTGGGAGGCAACCAATCTATATGTCTCTCTCATTTTCTCTCTCTGTATCTCCCCCTCCCCGTCCAGTCTTTCTAAAAACCAATGCCAAAAATATACTAGAATGAGGGCAAATAAATAAATTAAAAAAAATAAAACAGCAGGAAGGGCTAGGAATGCTGATGGACCAAACCCTATGGGCTCTCCCCCAGAAGAGCCAGTCAGTTGAATTACAGTTGAGTTGGAATTTCCCTATGGGGCTCCTACTTGGCATGAGGAATGACCTCTGACACCTTGCAAAGATTCTTTTTATTTTTTATTTTTATTGTCTAAAGTTTTACATATGGCTCCTCCCCCAACCTCCATTGACCACCTCCTACCCTCCCTCCCCAAGCCATTCCCACCCTGGAAGAGCCCCCACCGCCCCAGCATCTGTGTCCATTGGTTATGCTAATATGCATGCATACACGTCCTTAATTGCTTAAGAACAACTGAGATTCGGGTCAGAAGGAGGATGTGCCCTGTTATCTTTGAATCTGAGCAAATTCAACTGTCACTTATACAGTGAAGGTTTTCTGCTCAGATTCTCAGAAAGCAATTCCAAATGAAAATCCATAATTAAAAACCAGCTACCCATGTTTCCTCTTGTCTCTCCTTAGACTGGGTTCTGTCAACCCTTAACCTTAATTCCACCTTGAGGATTTAAAAATACAGCTCAAATAAAGTCAGACCCTCTACCACAAGCAAAAGATCTTGGATATAATAGACAACGTAGCCAAATTCACCTGACAGGCCCAGGGAACTGGCGGGCCCAATGGGCCCTTTGTTAGGTCCTAGCACCGGGTCTGGGTCTGCAGGGCGGTCCTGTGTCAGCTTCTTTGGAATCCTGCCACAGGAAGCAAGTAAATATCAATGTAAGCCGCATTCAACCCTGTGCAGAGTTTCTCTGAGTTTATTGGAGCCCAACTGTCAAGAATGGCCAGAAAACAAAATCTCACTATTTTGAGGTAGTGCTCCAGAGAATGGCAGTATTGCACCTGCTTTTACACATTACAATCAAAAGTGGAGATTTTTGTGGGTTACATGGAATCCATTGCTTAGAGAGGCAGGAGAAAACAAAGCAGGGAAATCTCTGGGATTAGATAAAAACTAAAACGATAGATACATGCCTCTCTTATACAGGTGCCTAGAGGCTAGTTAGCAGTCAGCAATGAACTCAATAGCAATGAGCAGATTTGTGGTGTCTGCAGAGCACAGAGAAGTGCCTGTGCTTGGAGGTGTCCAGAAAAAGGGAAATTCCTTTGACATTCCAAAGGTGTGTTATCCTGGATGCCAAAAGACAATAGACAAGCTCAGTTAAGGTAAAGATTGACCTTTGTCAGGGAAGACGCTAGCCTAGCACATGACCACACACCATAAACTGCTTTTAGATAACAAGTACTGATTTTAGGCCAACTTTGTGGTTAATTTAGGTCTCTGAGTTTGAAAGGCCACCATGCAGGCCTTACCTGTGCTAGTCACAGGCGAGCGTGTGACCATTTTTCATGCACTCTCTCCTTCGATCACTTGTGTCCCATCTCTTGCCACCAATCATGTCCCTCCTTTGTCCCACCACAGGGGGAGAAACCATTAAGTACCTGTATGCTGCAAGCAGCTGCAGCTTCCTCATCACCTGCAGGCCTGGCCCGCTCGCCCACTGTGCTCAACAGCCCAGTGCCCATGAACCTCTTCTCTACCTGGGAGGTGGACTGCTCCAGCCCCAGCTGCGTGCCCAGGTTGTGCAGCCTGACTTTAAAGAAGCTGGTGGTCTTGAAGGAGCTGGAGAAGGAGCTCATCTCCATGGTGATAGCAGTGCAGATGCAGGGCTCCAAGGGCATCTTGAGATCCCACGAGATTGTGCTGCCTACTAGGGGACCAGTGGAGACTGACCTGGTGCTGACCTTCACCCTGCAGTACCCCCACTTCCTCAAGAGAGAAGGCAACAAGCTACAGATCATGCTGCAGCAGAGGAAGTGCCATAACAACCAGATCATCCTGGGCTACAAGACTTTGGCCACAGGTGCCATCCACATGGCCGAAGTGATGCAGCGAGCCCCCGAGGGTGGCCAGGTGCTGAGCCTCAGCAGCCGCATCCAGGAGTCCTCCATCAAGGTGGCTGAGATCTGGATCTCCTCCCTGTCCAGTCAGCCCATTTATTACGAGGCTGGCACCATGCAGGCCAGGCCCAAGGACAAGTCCACAGATAGCTACACCAAGGGGAAATCTGAGAGCTTCTCTGAGCTGGAGGCCAGCTACAAGGCGCCACACAGGCAGGACCTGGAAGAAGATGACTTCGACCTGGGGCAGTCCAAGAAGCAGCAGCGATGCATGCAAGGAAACTTGAAGCAGAAAGTCATGGCTCTGCTTCCCGGGTCCAACATGTCGGAAAAGGTCCTAGACTCAGATCAGGACCCTACAGAGCATGTCCCCGAGGTGCAGGAGGACCTGGACCTCCTGTATGACAACCTTGAGAATCCCAGTGACAGTGACCCAGACATAGAGGACGATGGCAGCATCCTCAGCAACACCAAGACCAAGACCAGACAATACTTTGAAGGCCTAGCACACTCCAGCTGGCAGACCGAGATGAGGAGCATACATGGTGCCCAGAGGCAGAAGGAGCCTCCTCGCCTGGCCGATATGCCTGCGAAGGCCCAGGGCCCGGGTAGCAAGCTATTCAGTGGCAGTGTCTCTGACTTGATGGCCTACAGCACCCCCACCACCATGGTGGACAAGACCCGGATCTTCTCCCTATCGAGCCACCCCGTCAACCACCTGGACAGTGCCATGCCAGCCAGCAACAAGGCGGAGTCCACAGATAACTTCTCCGAGGGAGACTCTGAGATCGTCTTCTCTGAGCTGGAGGTCAGCTACAATGCCGCCCACAGGCATGACCTGGACAAGGATGACTTGGGCCTGGAGAAGCCGATAGGAAGAAGGAGGTCCATGACCAGGCAACAGAACTACCAGCAGAAAGTCGCAGAGTGGTTGTGCAGGTTTCAAATGACGGAGGAGGTCCTGGACTCAGAGCAGGACCCTGAGGAGCAAGTCCCCGATGTGGACAAAGACCTGGCTCGTCTGTTTTACAGGCTGGTGAACCCCAGCGACAGTAGCTCAGACATGGAAGATGATGACCGTCTCCTAACCCCTCCCATGCCTGAGCTCATGACATACTCTGATAGCCTGTCAAGCAGCCCAGATATGGAGAAGGATGACAGAGTCCAAGGCACCCCAAAGCCCAAGCCCAGGTCATACTTTGAAAGCCTGTCAAGCGACAGTGGCTCCGAATGGGTGGCCCACAGCATGCCCAACCCTGGGGAGCAGTCGGCACAGCCTGAGGACAGCCCGGAGGCAGAGACCTCTGCCCAGGACATGCTCCCTAAGAAGCTGCCACGCAGCAGGCGCACCACCAAGACCGAGTCTCTGGTCATCCCCTCCAGCAGCTCCAAGGGGAAGCAGCCTGCCTGCCGGGGCTGGAGCAGGTCCCTGAATGAGTCGTCCAACAGCCTGATCAAGGAGCGCTGCCCAGTCCCACAGAGCCAATTGCAGGTTCCCAGGAAGACTGTGTACGATCAACTGAACCATATCCTCATCTCCAACGACTGTCTGCCCAAGAATATCATCCTCATCAGCACCTCTGACAGGCAGGGGCAGTTCCTGTCGGACGTCCTGCAGCAGCACACGCTACCCGTAGTGTGCACCTGCTCCATGGTGGATGTCCAGGAGGCCTTCAGTTCCATCATCTCCTGGATACAAAGATACCGCAACTGCCATACTGAGGCCCCGATGCCAGTGAAGATCGCGGTGGCGGGGGCTCAGCACTACTTCAGCACAGTGCTGCGGGTCTTTGTGGAGCATCTGTCCCACCAGAGCCCTGACTGGCTGGGCTACCTGCACTTCCTGATCATCCCGCTGGGTTCCCACCCTGTGGCCAGCTACCTGAGCTCCGTGGATTACCGCTACAACAGCCTCTTCCAGGACCTGGCCTGGCTGGACATGTTCAACAACCTGGAGGCCCAGAGTGCTGTGCAGAACATAGTGTCAAGAATCACAGAGTACATCACAGGGGCCAACTGTGTCCACCAGCTGCCCATCGCAGAGGCCATGCTCATCTCTAAGCCGAAGAGCCCGGGCAAGTTGTCCTCACAGAAGTTCATTCCCTTTGTGGGGGCAGTGAAAGTGGGAAGAGTGCAACCAATTTCAGCCACGTCAGGAGACACAGATGATGCGGTCCCCTCATGCTCCAACGTGCTTTTGTCCACCGCCAGGGAGGCCTCACACAACCCAACCTCCTCCTCATCGGTGAGTGGAGGCCTGTCTTCCCCCAGCCAGGGTGTCAGTGCTGAGCTGATGGAGCTGCAGGTGGATTACTGGATGGCAGCCCAGCCCACAAACAGGAAGAGAAACAGGGAGAAGGAAGACCTTCCTACCACCAAAAACACACTCCAGTGCACCTTCCGGTCTCTCCAGGTCAGCAGGCTGCCCAGCAGTGGCGAGGATGCAGGCACGCCCACAATGTCCATGACTGTGGTCACCAAGGAGAAGAAAAAGAAGGTGCTGTTTTTGCCCAAGAAAGACAAAGGCAAGGACTTGGAGTCCAAAAGCCAGTGCATCCAGGGCATCGGCCGCTTGGTCTGCTCAGCCAAGAACCAGGAGAACAGGCAGCGGGTCCTCATTGATGGCGTGGAGTGGAACGACGTGACGTTCTTCCAGCTGGCAGCCCAGTGGCCTTCCCACGTCAAGCACTTCCCCATCTGCATTTTCGGACACTCCAATTCCACCTTCTAGCCCTGCCCCTCCCCCTGCCCTTCACCCTGCCTGGGCCAAGCCCAGAAGGGCCCAGCTGCCTTTCTGTTAACAGTTCAGTTTACTACAGACACAGACCCTGGAAACACAGAGAAACTGTTTTAAGTTAGAATGTGCGCACAGCCTGGAACCTAAGGGGGTTGTCCCCACTGGGACCCCCAAATTCTCTGTTTAATAACCAGAACATTTCGGCAGCTGGGAGGTCAGGTGGGCACCGTTGAGCTGGAGTATCATGGAAGGTGTGTTTTAGCCTCAGGATCCGCAACACTTTCAGTGAAAAGGGTTCTGGCCTTGGAGACCTGCCCTCCCTGGAAACCAGGGCTCTGCTTAACCCTGGGAGCTGGCTGCAGCCTGTGTTCAGACTCAGAGCTGGGCCACCAGAGGCAAAGGGCTGGCCTCCCTTTGGGGCATCCGGAGCATAATACGGAGGCCGGCCAGCCCAGCCTTGGACCCAGGCTGCCAACTAGCCAAGTGGCCCCAGAACCATCCACTTATGGTTCCCAATGAACTCCCGCCTCACAGGGCGAAATAACAAAAAAGAGCTGCATGGTGCAGACCCACAGGCACATGGGCTGGACAAACCAGTGCCCTCCTTCTTGGGCAGCGACCCACCTTCGTCCCTACCTCTTCATGTTATCACAGAACATTCGCAGCTACCCAACAGGTGTTGGACCAGCTATTGACAAGGTGAGCAACGAGCCTCTCCACAGCAGAATGGTCATTTGGCCACTTGCTGGCTGTGAACTCTCAGATCACTGCATCCCTCTGAGTGTTTGTTTCTAAGAACAGGAGGTGAACCAAGGAGCAACCTCATAGGGTTTTTGTAGGGACCCTGTAGGGTGTTCCCCTAAAGCCTTCTCTGGGAGCCTGGATAGTGGATAGGTCTGTGCTAATTGGTCCTTTTTCTTCCTCATATATGATTCTTCTTGGGGCCTTAGGCTAAGCTCTTTTCTCATGTCACAATGAGCCTGGAGATTCTGTTATTGTGTGAAGCCAGAGCAGAAAGCCCACGGGTGAGCAGTGGGGCCCAGGCTAACCCAGCTATCTGTGATGGGGCTGGTTTGGGCTCACTCATTTAGCAAATATGTGAGAAGCCCTGGCAGGTACAGACACGTCTCTAGGCACTGACCATATCCAGTGCACAGAGCAGACCCCAAGCCTGCACTTCAGACCTCCTAGTCCAGAGCGATTCAGTCATACTAGGCTGCACAGGCTCATAGTGTCCACAGGACAGTTGATGTGACATCCTCCTGGCCTCCTCTACCTATGGCTGCATCTTCCAGTACTGTGAAGAGGACGGGAGACCTTTGTTCCAGCAGAAAACGTGAGTCAGTTTTGGATCAGAGCCAGGAGGGGAGTGTGGGCACCGTGAATTCAAGGTGCTGGCAGAACCCTGGATCCCACACATGGTGGGGTTTCTGCAAGAGGGCAGAGGTCTGAGGGCTTCTCCTAGAACAAAGGGAAGGAGTCAAAGAGAGCTGTGCATGTGGATATGTGTGGGGTGGGCGAGCAGTGGAGCTCAGTGGCAGAGTTAGCTTCTCAGAAAATTCATACCCGTCTGCTCCTAATCCAAGTCTGCCTGCACCTTTAATCAGGGACCATGCTCACTAATTTGGTAGAACCTCTTCCATGGCAGCTTGAAAAGTGTACTCCACCCTGTGGGAGTTGAGTTTCAGTGGGAGGCGAAGAACCCCACAGGGCAGCTAGTGAATTAGGCAGCATGTAGGTCCAGGAGCCAAAGTTTGAGGTGATAGGAAGGTCCTGGGAAGCTAGGGATGGAGACAGAGTTTGTTTGCTCGCTCATTGGTCAGCTATTCCTGAAGCACCTACTGCGTGTCTATAAGTGACATGAACAGGGAGGACACCAGCCCTCTCAGTCCTAATGGGAGGGTCATGGGAGAGAGCATGGACACTGAGAGAGCATGTTAGGTTTCCCGGAAGAAGGGGACAGTTGGTTCCATTATTGATCAAGAGCTGTCAGTTAGGAGGGCTTTCTGCCAGGCCCTCCTGGGCGACCAGGCACATCTCTGCCAGGATTGCCAGACTGAATGTGGACGAGGAGTAGGTCTGGTTTCTGGATGGGCAGGAGCAACAGACACAGGACACCAGGCTCTCTGAGTGGTGCTCTGGGAGGGCCGTGTGGAAGGAAGGCCAAGCCTCAGACTCTGCTGTGCACCTCTCTCTCTCCCCAGGGCCATCTCCTGCACCCTGGGCATCTGGCTGGACCAGCACCTCCAGAATTTCCCAGCCTGATGATGCTGTTGGCCTCCATAGAACCAACATTCCAGTCTCTGACCTGCCAAACGAGGCCCAGTACCTCCAGTCAAGGCGGGAGCACCTGAGCCCACTGAGGCCGAGACAGGAGGAGGAGGAGGCCTCCGGGGGTGGTGTGGGTGAGTGTGCCTTTGGAAGGCACACAAAAGGCAGTGAGGGTGGTAACATGTCCTCTTCTTGGATCTGCAGAACCAGCTCCAGAGCAAAATCAGGAAAACCCTCCAGAGGCAACGCCACCCTAGTGGCCTCTCCAGAGCCAGAGCCGGATCCAGGCCCAGCTTTCACTGACCTTCAAGAGACAGAAGAACCACCTGCAGCATTTGAGCAACTCACCCAGCTCCTGCGAGGCCTGTGGTGTCAGATCCCGGGCCACAGTGGGTGTCAGCTGCATGGCAGAGAGGGCACCCCACCCCCATTTAGATGCAGTGTTAAAATTTTGTGTTCATGTTACATGTGCTTATAATTTTACTGTATTCTTTATGATATTTAGTAACAGAATGTATTGTTGAGAACATTTAATGAAATACTCGTAAACATAGCCTTAATTTAGATTCTATAAAATTTAACCCTATAAACCCTCAGAGCTTTGAGCAAGTCTGTTTTTCTGGACCCTGACCCACGCAGGGAGAACTGTCCTGACCTTCTCCACCTGCCCTTCCTGGAGCCAGGACTCTGCTTCCCAGGGAGCTGGCTCCCCCTGTGCCCAGACTCAGAGCTGGGTGGCCAGAGGCCAAGGGCTGGCCTCCCAGGGTGGGCATCCTCAGCCCAATATGGAGGTCAGTCAGCTCAGCCCTGGGCCTCAGCTGCAAACCAGCCAAGTGGCACCAGCACCACTCACTCTGGGTTCCAAATAAGCTTGACCCTCACGGGGCGGCGGGGGGAGAAGAAAGATAAAGGAACCGTACAGTGCATACTGCCCAGGAACACGGATTAGACAAACTGGTCAAATACTTGGTCCCCACCCACCCTTCTGTGTTAATATAGAACATTTGCTACTAACCAACGTGTGTGGGACCAACCAAGGACCAGGTGAGCCCTGCCCCTCCACAGCACAGTGGTCACTCAGCCACCTGCTTCCTGTGAGAATTCAGGTCACTGCATCTCTCTGAGCGTTTGTTTCTGTGAACATGGGGAGAGCCTAGGCCCAACCTCATTGGGTTATTGTAGGGACACGGTGGGAGGGGGGACCCCCTGGGAAAAGGCCCGCTGGGAGCCTGGACACTGGAGAGGTGGCTGGAGGGGCTGCGGTTGTTCTAATTGGCCATTTTCTCTTCTTCTTAAAGAAGCTTCTGCCTTATTTGTGATTCTCTTCAGGCTTTAGGCTAAGCTATTTTCTCTTTTGATAAAGACATTGGAGATTGCATTAGGGGTCCCTGTCCTGGGTGAAGCCAGATTAGAAATCCCAGGGGTGAGCAGGGGGACCCCATGCTCACCCAACTACCTGAGATGGGGCTCATTTGGGCTCATTCATTCAGCAAATGCCCTGCCCCCAGGACTGCACTCCAGTGCTTCCTTCTAGTCAGGAGTGACTCAGTCACACTAGGCTGCACAGGCAGGTAGCGTCCACAGGACAGTCAATGTGACTTCTTCCTCAAAGTATCGCTGCATCTACTACACGTATTGTGAAGCAGAAAGTATATCTCTAGACCAGCAGAAAAAGTGAGTGGGCTTTGGATCAGAGCCTTAAGGGGAATATGGGGACTGTGACTTGGAGATGCTGGCAACACCCTGGGTCCCATGCCTTGTGGGATTTCTGCAAGATGGCAGAGGTCTGAGGGCTTCTCCCAGAAAAAATGGAAGGAGGCAGAGAGAGCTGTGCATGTGGATTTGGGTTGTGTGGCTGAGTGGGAGGGCATGTGGCTGGACCACACAGGAAAGAGATCCCAGAGGATGGGTTTTTCAGGAGCACAGAGGGTCTTGAACTGGGACTTCAGTGATGGAGATGGGAGGTTTCCTTCCTTGGAAGGTGCACAAAAGGCAGTCATGGTGTAACATGTTCTCCTCTTGGATGTACAGAAGCAGCTCCAGAGCAAGATCAAGAAACACCTGAAGAGGAAACGCCAACTCTGGTGCCCTCTCCAGAGCCAGAGCAGGCTCCAGGCACAGCTGTCACTGAACTTCCGATGTGGAACCACCGGCACCATTTGAGCAACTCACCTCAGCTCCTTTGAGACCTGTGGTCCTAGATCCTGGGCCACAGCGTGTGTCAGCTGCCATGGCAGAGAGGGCTTTCCCTCATCCTTTATATGAAGTTTAAAAAATTTGTGTTCATCATATACATGTTTATAACTTCACTGTATTTTTCTTATACGATTCGGTAACCTACAGTCTAATGAAAGAAAATGTAATGAAATACTCCTAAACATAAATTTAATTTACATTAAATGAAATTTAACTCTATAAACCTTCAGAGCCTTGAGCAAGTCTGTTTCTTCTGGGCCTCCATGGTGTTACTATGAGACATAGGTTGGGAATAATTAGTGTCTCAGGAGCCACCTGCTCTAAGGATGTAACGTTCTTGAGCCCAGGACAATGGGACTTTGGGGGAAATCAAAGGATGAGCATTGGGGCAGGGACCCGTTATGTCAGGGCTGCCCCTGGGAACCCACATTTCATTTAACTTCATTTCCCACCAGTTCATGGACAAAGCATGGCCTTACTCGCCCCCTGGCGTCCATGTTGCAGAATGCTGTAGGGTTTAACCAGCAGCAAGCAGTTCCTGAACACTGACTGCCACCTGCACCTGGACAGAAACTCCAGCCTCCCCCACTCGCACTGAATAGCATTCTGAGCATCTCCTCTGTTGGCCCATAGCACTGAAGAGGGGACAGGGAATGTCCCAGGGCCTGGGGTCCACACTCATCTCCACAGGCACCGCTTCCAA
Source organism: Plecotus auritus (assembly GCF_963455305.1). Lineage (NCBI taxonomy): Eukaryota > Metazoa > Chordata > Mammalia > Chiroptera > Vespertilionidae > Plecotus > Plecotus auritus. Next base: position 43,413,099 of record NC_137774.1, read on the forward strand.
GTCTCCTCTGGGGTCAGAGCCTCTCTCCGCCCTCACCCCCTGAGCTCTGGTTCAGCTGGGCTTTTTCCTGAGGCTATTCTGTCTCACCAGAGCCCAGGGGCCATTCCTTCTCATGGCCCAAGGCTGAACAAGGTTGTGGAAACAGCCTGGCTTCTCCTTTTAAATCAATCCTTTTCGATGCTCTGAACCACCCTGGTGAGGATAGACTAACAGCCTTGTATGGCACCCCGCATGGCACAAGCTATAATGTCTCAGGACTAATGGGTATTAACTTTGGACTACACCCAGGGTCCCTGCTCTCAAGGAGTTCAGCCCTGTTGGTTGACACGGATAGAAAGGAAATTCTAATGGAGTGTGAGGAGTCCTAACGTTGACCCTGAGGTCCATAAGCACTGAGAACGTGAGCCCATCGCGGGAACATTGTACAGACTCTCTTTAGGATGCAATTCCTAAACCAGAAAGAAGAGTAAGTACTTGTCTACCCTCTTCATCCTGATTTCACAATGGCAGCCGATGAAAGCTTTGTGAAATTAAATGGAGGTCTGGAAATCAAGGGGCAGGTCTACCTTAGAGGTCCATGGTGATGGTCAGTGCACTTGTGCGCACTGGCAATGGGCCTGGAGGAGCAGCCACCCGCCTTGCGTGGAGCGTCTCCTCACCTTGGAAGCTCAGAACTGTGGTCTCAACAGATGCTGTTTCCTATTTTAAATCACACTTTTCAGTTTGGCTCTACTTTCCAGGGTCCTTTCCTAAGTTTCACAGCCATCCTCAAAACTGGAGGCAGAGGGTGATAGAAATGAGAGGGTGGGGGCTGGAGGGACCTGGAAGGAGAAAAATGAGGGAGATAGGAGGGCAGGGCCAGGGCCTGGTGTGGGACGACCGTGCTAGTGATCTATTGCTGAGAGTTATCCCACACTAGAGACTTAACCAATACACACTTATTAGCTCACAGGTCTGTGACGAGGAATCCCTCATGGCTCAGCTGGGACTACTGTGGTCTCAACTGAGGCAGGATCCGTGTCACTGAGAGTCTGAGCTCATTCGGGGGGTCTTTGGGATTCAGTTTGGATGGAAGGCCTGACTTCCTCTCTATCTGTTGGTCTCTTTCAGTGCTAGGCCATGTGAGTCTCTCCAGATAGCAACTCACAGCACAGAGGCTTATTCCTGTGGGGGGAGAGAGAGAGAGAGAGAGAGAGAGAGAGAGAGAGAGAGAGAGAGAGAGAGAGAGAGAGAGAGAGAGAAAGAGCAGATCAGAGTGAGCAAGTGGGTAGGTACCAACTTTTAAAAAACTTTTCATGGTGGGAAGAGATCAACCAAAGAACGTGTGTGCATATATGCATAACTCAGGGACACAGATAGTAGGGTGGTGAAGGCCTGGGGCGGGGTGTCAGGGATTGGCTGGAAGTGGTCAATGGGGAAAAAACAGGACATATGTAACACTTTCAAAAATAAACATTAAAAAAATAAATGAAATGGATTTGCTTTAAAATGGTTAAATTAATTTTTTTTTCAAAAAATTAACTTGAGAGAGAGATAGAGATAGAGATAGAGATAGAGATAGAGATAGAGATAGAGAGAGAGAGAGAGAGAAACATCAATGTGAGAGAGATGCATCAGTTGGTTGCCTCCTGTATGCACCCTGATTGGGGATCAAACCCATAACCTAGGTATGTGCCCTGACCAGGAACCGAACAGCAGTCTTTCAGTACACAGGATGATGCTCAACCACTCTGACTGGGCCGGACACGAACTTTGTAGAACCAAATCATGGAGGTTGTGTTGGATCCCTTTGCTGTCTTCTATGGAGTCACTAATGACACACAGACTTAAGGGAAGGGCACACATTCACACCATATGAGGAAGGTGAAGACCATGGAGAGTCACTGAGGAGAGAACCGGTGACCCGAGGGGTTCATGCCTTGCCCAGGATAACAGAGGATGAGAATGCAGAGTGTGAGATAAACCCAGCTGTGTGTCCTCAAGGTGGGGTCTTAAGTGCACCCAGGTTTCCTCAGGGGCTCTGGGAAAGGCTGTGCTGGTGGAATCGTGTACAGACATGGAGATGGCATGGGGAAGATGGTGGGCATTTGGCAGCCTAGACAGTATTTGTCTGAAAAGGCACCCAGATCTGGAATCATGAAGGTGCACCTCAGTCCACAATCCACCCACAGTGGACAAAGTCGGGCCCCTTATACTGAGCTCATGCTTACGTAGTCCTGAATCACATCCTTTTTGGATAATTGGGAAATGGAAGCCCGTAGTTAGGCAGGGATTGGCCAGGGTACATGACATTCAGAGTTCAGAGTTCAGGAATGTTCAGACCTTCCAGGCCAAGGCTCCCACCTCCCCCACAGAGGTGGTCTGAAAATTAGAAATCCTGACATACTGGGCAGCTCCTGCCTGTTCCTCCCTATGTGGGGGCTGTTTTGCTCTGGGATCCAGAAAGGGAGCACTGGCATGCTTGTGTGCGCGCGCCAACACATACACACACACACACACACACACACACACACACACACACACACACACACAGTCTAGATGTGATGACCTTGGGTGGGATTAGAGGAAAAGCAGACACAGAGGAGGTGACGACAGGAAGGAAAAAGAGGTTGGAAGCACTACCTACATGTGACAGTCCTTCTCCAACTTTACAACTACTCCCCACATGAGCCTGAACAGTCCAAAGAAGCACTTGCTCTGGGGGAAGGTCAATGGGGAAATAAAAGGAGATATATGTACTACTATGTGCAATACTTTAAACAATAAAATAAAATTAAAAATAAAGAAGCACTTGCTGCATAACCCATTGTGCAGGCAGGAGAGAGACGGGCTCTGACAGGCACAATGACTTACCCAGGATCAAGAAGAGGGAGGAATGAGGGGTTGAGTCTTATCCCAGGTCGGTTTCCTCAACTCTGGAACCCTGGCCGCACCCAGAGCTTCTAGGGGGCTGGGGAGAGGGGTGTGTTGGTGCCCCTAGGGGTGTGTACTGATAAGGTGCTTCATGGAGAAGAGGGGTCTGCAGACAGCGGCCCACAGGACTATTTGCATAGCTGTCATGAGATGAGGGGACTCAGCAAGACAATCCTAGGAACTGAGGTCACTATCTAATAGAACTTGGCACCCCCGTAACCAGGCACCCACATCAGCCCCACAGGCAGCTCACTTGCCAAGAGGCATTTGCCAGTGCAAGATGTTCTCTTGCTGTGTTCCCAGTGATTGGTGCTCTTGCTTCTGAAGAGCCCGCAGTGAAAGCTTTTCCAGAAGGTGCAGACGTTGGTTCAACCCTCATCCCTGACGTAGCTGGCCATGTTCTAGAATATGGCCTCAGGTAACACAAGGTGGCCTGGGTCAGACCCATTCAGGACAGGCCACCTCTGTGCGCCATCTCTGTGAAGCCCACATCCCCTCCTCTTCATGTGGTGGGAAGAGGGAACTGAAGGGAGATCCCTGGGGCAGGAACAGCTTTTGGGGCAGTGGATCACCTAGAGGTCCTGCTGTGATCACACCCCAGGGCAGGGCAGGCAGTTGGAGATGTGGTTCCAGAGGGGTCCCTTATCTGTGCCAATGGGAATCCTAGGCCCGCACGCTGTCATGCCTTTTCCTCCGCAGTGGAGGTCTCAGCAGAACACACTGTGTGTGTGTGTGTGTGTGTGTCTGAAATGGAGGGTTACAGAACCAGCAAATTAGGGCTCTGAGGCTTTCCCCTGGTGACTGGGAACTGTCTTTACAGAGCTCCACACAGGAGAATGGACCGGAGCCGTCACATGGGGTCCTCAACTCCATGTCCCTGCAGGAGGCACAGGTGCCCCATATCTCCTCCAGTGTGCAGCACGGCTGCGGGGTGAGTGCAGGTGCTGGGTTGACCCAGACTCCAGGATCCCACGTAGTTGAAGAGAGCCCTGGGTTCCAGAAGCTGCCCTGCTACTCCCCTAGATCCCTCCTAGAGTCCAATTTCCAAAGGAATCTGGGGCCCGTATCCTCCCCACAACCCACTCTCACTGTCCAGCCCCTTTCAGAAGAGATGCAAAATCACTGCCCACAAAGTGTTAGGAATATGAGAAGGGAGACTTTGCTCTATTTCACGTCATGCTCAGTCAAGAGTATTTTTGCATTTTTCTATAGACTTTCCCTTTTAATGCCCATCTCCACGTGTCCATGTTGTCCCGACAATCCTTACACACCTTCTCCCACTCTTACACATCATCGTGATTAGTAGGGATGCTTTTCCCAAAAGGACATGGGGGTCAAGGTCCCAAGTCTGTTGCTTTGCCCTTTGCAGCCCCGAGAAGCAAATCCCCATGGTCCCTCCAGGTCAGGAGCTGGGGCCTCCCTGGGCTGCACAACATACCAGGAGGGGACCTTTTATCAGGGCTGGCGATCCAACTTCTCACTGCTGTGGGACCTGGATGTGATCCCCTCCTGTTGTCATGTCAACGGTGCTGCCCTGAACACCCCAGTTGTCCTAATATCCAGACCCTCCCACCCCAGGAAAAGCCTCTGTGTTCCCATCTTAGAATGGGATATTCTGTCAGAAATCCCAGGGTGATCTTGTTAACACAGGGAAGTGCTGTCCATCTTCTGCTAAGAAATGACTATATACCTATGTGTCTCATCATCACTCATCTCCAAGTCTACGTTGCCGGCCGAGAACCTTTTCTCTTGTCTATGTAGAAAACATGGAAACCTGTGCAGAATTTTTCTGAGTTTAGTTGAGCCAAAATGTAGACAATTGCAGTGAAGCAAAATCTCAACCGAATGAGATAATAATGCTCTGGAGAATGGCAGCTTTGCATCTTGTTTTATACATTACAATTAAAAGTGGAGACTTGTGTGGGTCGCATGAAATCCATTGGTGATAGATTAGGGAAGCAGGAGAAATCACAGCAGGGAAATCACTGGTATGGTGAAAAGGTAAAATGGTAGACACGTACTTCTTTCACTCAGGTTGTGCAGGATGTTAACAGTCAACAATGAACTCAATAACAATGAGGGGATGTGTGGTCTCTGCAGAGAGCAGAGCAGTGCCTGTGCTTTGAGGGGTCTGAATAAAGGAAAATGACTTTGACATTACAAAAATATGTTCTTATAGATGCAAAAAGACAATAGACAGGCTCAATTAAGATAAAGACAGACCTTTTTTCAGGGAAGATGACAACCTAGGACACCACTATCCACCAAAAGCTGCTTTTAGTTTAAAAAAAAAACAACAACACCACACACAACACTTATTCAGACCATCCTTTGTGATTACTTTAGGTCTCTAGTTTGCAAGGCTGCCACGTTAGCATGTGGTCCCTGCGATCACTCCTGTCCCACCTCTTGCCACCAATCACTGAGTGCTTGGGGTTCAGTCTGAGCTGCAGCCCCCAACCCACCAGATAGTTTATGAGCTGCCTCTGATGGCATGTGCCCCCTCTCCCAACACAGGGTAGAAATCATACCGCTATGTGGGCGCCTGTGGGCCTGGACAGCATGCCCTCGCACTCAACACACAGGTGCCCGTGAACTTGTTTTCCACCTGGGAGGTGGAATGCTCCAGCCCCACCTGCGTGCCCAGGCTGTGTAGCCTCACCTTAACCAAGCTGCTGATCTACAAGCAGCTGGAGAAGGAGCTCAGTGCTGTGGTGATCACTGTTAAAATGCAGGATTCCAAAAACATCTTGAGGTCTGACGAGATTCTGCTGCCCCCTAGTGGTCATGTGAAGACCGACCTGGCGCTGACCTTCTCCCTGCAGTACCTTCACTCCCTCAAGAGAGAAGGCAACAACTTACAGATCATGCTGCAGCAGAAGCAGCACCTTAAAAACTAGACCATCCTGGGTTACCAGACGCTCGCCGTGAGCACCATCGACATGGCTGAGGTGATGCAGCGACCCCTCGAGGGTGGCCAGATGCTGAGCCTCCATAGCACCATCACGGGGGCATCTGCCCATGTGGCTGAGGTCAGCATCTCCTCCCTGTCCAGCCAGCCCATCGACCCCGAGGATAGCACCCAGAAGGCCGGCCTCAAGGCCAAGTCTAGAGTTCATTATCTGGAGATGGAGTATGAAATCTTCTCGGAACAGCAGGCCAACCATGATTCCGGGCACGGGCAGGACCAAGAGGAGGAGGACTTCGACTTTGAGGAGCCCAAAAAGCAGCGCCAAGGAGAAGTAAGATCTCCATTCTTGACCAGGCAACAAGATGCCAACAAGGAAGTTGGGGCGCGGCTGCGCAGGGTGCAAGTGTGGAAGGAGGTCCTGGACTCAGAGCAGGAGTCTTCGGAGCAGGTCCCTGAGGTGGAGGACCTGGATCTTCTGTATGCCTCACTAGGGAACCGTGACAGTGGCCCATGAGCGTGTCCTCAGGACCCTGAAGCCCTGGCTCAGGCCATACTTGGAAGACCTGTCCCAGCCCAGCTCTCAGATGGAGAGCTAGAGCATCCACAGTGCCAGCGCCAGAAGGAGCCTCCAGGTGCAACCCAGGTGACGGAGAAGACAAGCCTCAAGCAACCAGTGGGCACATCACCAAAACCGAGTCTCTCCTCATCCCCTCCACCAGATCCTAGGACCTAGGAGAAGCAGGTGGCTGCTGGGGCTGGAGCACATTCCTGAAGGAGTGGCAGGTGGCACAACCAAGAACAAGCGGGCCCACAGCCTGGACAACAAGCACTGCCGTGACCCACTGAGCCAGCTGCAGTTCCCCAGGGAGACGTTGTAGGACCAGCTGAACCACATCCTCATCTCTGACACCAGCTGCCCCAGAACATCCTCCTCCTCAACGCCTCCGACTGGCAGGTGCAGTTTATATCTGAGTCTTGCAGGAACACATGCTGCCCGGGGGTGCACCTGCTCCAAAGCTGAGGTCCAGGTGGCCTTCAGCACCATCATCTTGTGGATTCAGAGATACTGTCACCTCAATTCCCAGCCCCCAAACCTGTGAAGATCGTGGTGGCAGGGGCACAGCAGTACATCAGCGCTGTGCTGTGGCTCTTCCTAGAGCTGCTGTCCTACAACCTGCTCCCCCCTGGCTGGGCTACATGCGCTTCCTGGTCATCCTGCTGGGTTTCCACCCCGTGGCCAGGTACCTGGGCTCCGTGCATTACTGTTACAAGAGCTTCTTCCAGGACCTGGCCTGGCAGGACTTGTTCTACAAGAAGGCCCAGAGGGCTGTGCACGACAGGCTGGGCATGGTGTTGAGAATCACACAGTACGCCGCAGGGGCCAATTGTGTCCACCACCTGCCCATTGTGGAGGCCACACTCTCCTACAAACAGAAGAGCCCCAATGAGGAGTCCTTGACCATCATTCCCTGCGTGGGGGTGGTGGTACTGGAATTGTGGGACAATTCTGGGTCGCATCAGGACACTGAGATTATGTGGCCCGCTTGGGCTCTAGCGTGCTATTGTTCCCCCCACTCCCCCCGACCCTGCCATACAGGTCTGCGACAAACAAGGAGGCCTCTCACATCCTTCGGGGCTGGTGCTGATCTGATGGGGTTACAGGTGGATTACTGGATGGCAGCGCAGCCCACAGACAGAAAGAGAGACTCTGAGAACAAAGACCAGGCTACCGCCAGCAACACACTCAAGTGCACCTTCCAGTCTCTGCAGGTCAGCAGGCTGCCCAGCTGGGGTGAGGCTGAAGCCACGCCCTCCAGGTCCATGACTGTGGACAAGGAGAACAACAAGAAGGTGATGTGTTTGCCCAGGAAAACCAAGGACAAGGACGTGGAGTACCAGAGCCAGTGCCGGGAGGGCATCAGCCGCTTGATCTGCAGGGCCAAGCACCCTCAGGACGCACTGCGGGTCCTCTTCGACGTCGTTGAGTGGAACAACGTGAAGCTCCCAAGTCAAGCACTTCCCCACCTGCATCTTCGGACGCTCCAATCCCACCTTCGAGCCTGCCCGTCCCCTTCCCTTCCCCTGCCCTGGCCAAGCCCGGGAAGGACCAGCGGCTTTTCTGTTCACATTTCAGTTTAGCACCGAGACAGACTCTGGAAACACAACGTGGAACCCTTTTCAGTGTGAATGAGTTCACAACCTGAAAAGTAACGTGGTGGAGCCCACAGGGAGCCCCAGCTGCTCTGCTTATTACCCAGAACACTCTGGCGAGTGGGGGGTCAGGCAGACAGTGTTGAGCTGAACAATCATTGAAGGTGATGGCCCTCAGGACCCAGAAATGGCCATTGAGAAAGGTTCTCACCGTCAAGACCTGCCCCTCCTGGAAGCCAGGACTCTGCTTCCCGGGGAGTCAGCCTCACTGTGTGCCCGACTCAGCGCTGGCCTCCCATGGGGGCAACTGACAGAACACAGAGGCTGGTCAGCCAGCCCTTGGCCCAGCTGCCACCAGCCCAGTGGCCCCAGCACCACCCTCTCGTGGTGTCCAATAAACTCCCCCCTCACGAGGCAAAACAGATGAGAAAAAGCAAAGGACCAGTGTGGTACTGACCACCTGGGCTCAAATACCAGTGCCCACCTTCCTGGGCAGGGACCCCACATTTCCCCACCTTTCCGTGTTATTATAGAGCATTTGCTACAATAGGTGAGGGACCAGCCATGTACCAGGTGAGCCCCTGCCCCTGCACAGCACAGTGGTCATTGGCCACCTGTTTGCTGCGAATCTTCAGGTCACCGCATGTCTCTGAGTGTCTGTTCCTGAGAACATGAAGGGAAATGAGGCCCAATAGGTTATTGTAGGGTCTCAGTGGGGTGCCTCTGAGTGTCTGGACAGTGGAGAGGTCTGCTGGAGGGGCTGTGTTTGAGCCAATTGGTCATTTTCTCTTCCTATTGACAAAGTCTCTGCCAAATTTGTGATTCTCTTCAGGGCCCAGGGCTAAGCACTTTTCTCATTAGATAAAGAGATTGGAAATTCCATTATGGGTCCCTGTCCTGGGTGAAGCCAGATCAGAAACCCCAGGGGTGAGCAGTGGAGCCCAGGCTCACCCAGCTATCTGAGAGGGGGCTGGTTTGGGCTCACTCATTCAGCAAATATATGAGAAGCCCTGCCAGGTACAGATACATCTCTAGGCACTGGCCATATCCAGTGCACAGAGCAGACCCAAAGCCTGCACTTCAGAGCTTCCTTCTAGTCGGGAGCGATTCAGTCACACTAGGCTGCACAGGCTCGTAGTGTCCACATGACAGCCGATGTGACGTCCTCTTGGCCTCCTCTACCTGTGGCTGCATCTTCCCGTATTGTGAAGACGACAGTGGACCTCTGTTCCAGCAGAAAACGTGAGTCAGTTTTGGGTAAGAGCCAGGAGGGGAGTATGGGGACTGTGAATTCCAGGTGCTGGCAGAACCCTGTATCCCACACATGGTGGGATTTCTGCAAGAGGGCGGAGGTCTGAGGGCTTCTCCTAGAAAAGAGGACACGTCAGAGAGCTGTGCATGTGGATATGGGTGGTGTGGGCGAGTGGGGTGGTCAGTGGACAGAGCGAGCCCCTCAGGAAATTCATACGCTTCTGCTTCTAATCCCAGCCCTGCCTGCACCTCTATCCAGGGACCTTGCTCACTAATCTGGTAGAACCTCCTCAGTGGCAGCTTGGCTTTGATCTCTACCCATGGGAGTTACCAGGTAAATGTCAACGGGAGGAGAAGAACCCCACAGGCAGCTAGTGAATTAGGTAGCATGTAGGTGCAGGAGGCAAAGTCTGAGGTGTTAGGAGGTCTCTGGGAAGCCAGAGGTAAGGATGGATTTTCTTTGTTCGCTCATTGGTCAGCTATTCCTGGAGCACCTACTGTGTGCCAATGAGTGACATGAACAGAGTGGACACCAGCCTTCCCTGTCCTTATGGAGTTGACATTTGCGGGGTGGGGTGAGGGTAGGGAGAGGGCACAGGGACACTGAGAGAGCATGTCAGGTTCCCCTGAAGAAGGGAGACAGGTGGTTTCCTCATTGATCCAGAGCTGTCAGTTAGGAGAGCTTTCTGCCAGTCCCTTTTGGGTGACCAGACACATCTCTGCCAGGACTGCCAGGTTGAAGGTGGAGAAGGAGTAGGTCTGGCTTCTGGATGGGCAGGAGCAGCAAACACAGGACCCCAGGCTCTCTGAGTGGTGATCTGGGAGGGCCGTGTGGAATGAAAGGCCAGGCCTCAGACTCTGCTGTCCACCTCTCTCTCTCCCCAGGGCCATCTCCTGCACCCTGGGCATCTGGCTGGACCAGTACCCTCAAGATTTTTATCAGCCTCCAGAATTTCCCAGCCTGATCATGCTTTTGGCCTTCATAGAGCTCAACTTTCCAGTCCCAGACCTGCCAGACCAGGCCCAGTATCTCCCTCACAGCTGGAGCACCTGAGCCCACTGAGGCGGAGACACAGGAGGAGGAGGAGTGGGTGGTGTGTGTGAGGGGTAGGGCATGTGGCTGGGCCACACAGAGAAGAGCTCCCAGAGGCTGGGGTTAGTCAGGAGCACAGAGCCGCTCAGGTCAGTGCCTATGGCCTGCAGTCTGGAGGACTTCCTGGGGGTGGGGGCGTGAACTGGGAGGTACCTGATGGAAATGGGAAAGGGAACTTCCTTGAAAGGCACACAAAAGTCAGTCACGGTGGTAACATGTTCTCTTCCTGGATCTACAGAAGCAGCTCCAGAGCAAGATGAAGAAACACCTAAAGAGGAAACGCCAACTCTGGTGCCCTCTCCAGAGCCAGAGCAGGCTCCAGGCACAGCTGTCACTGAACTTCCAGATGTGGAACCACCTGCAGCCTGTGGGCCACTCGCCTCAGCTCCTGGGAGGTCTGTGGTCCCAGATCCTGGGCGGCAGCCTGTGTCAGCTGCCATGGCAGAGGGGGGTTCCCCGCCCCAATAACAGCAGTTTTCAAAATGTTTGTGTTTATCTTACATATACTTTGAATTTGGTTTTTCTTATGCTATTGAGTAAAATCAAATGTATTTTGAATAAAATTTAATGAAGTACTATTAAAATAAATTTAACTTAAATTTTATAAATTTTAGCTCTATGAACCTTCAAAGTATAAATTCCAAATCAAGTACATACACAATTTTTCGCAAGTGTTCCATAACATCACAAACACTCTCTAGTTCCAGAACATTTTCAGAACCCACAACCTAGGTATGTGTCCTGACCGGGAATCAAACCTGCAACCTTTTGGTGTATGGGATGACTCTCCAACCAACTGATGAGGCACCCTGTCCAGGATGAGAAAGAGCAATATTTTCATCTGAATTTTTCACTCTGGTTTAAACTGCAGTTGGATATCTTTTACATATTTTTTGGCCTAGTCCTTGTTTTGGAATTTCAGTTTGAGACCCTTTGTCCTCTTTTCCATTGGATTGTTAGGAAATATGAACTGTTATGGATATCAGCTTTTTGCCATGTAACTTGCAAATGGTTTCTCTAGTTTGCCATTTGTCTCAATTTGATGCGATTTGCCAAATAGATGCATTACATTTTGGTGTGGTCAACTCTGTCTTCTCACTTTGAGGGGAAAAGATGTTTTCCGTCTTATCAGGAAGATAGGCTAGGTTGTATTGTGCTAACGAAGCTCTAAATCTCTGTGGTTTGCAGCAGCAAAGGTTAATTTCACAGTCATAGTTAATTTCAGATGGATTGAAAAGAGTTCCTGTTTTTTGGATTGTTCATCTCTTTTTAAATACTTTTTATTAATTTCAGAGTGGAAGGGAGAGGGTGAGTGAGATAGAAACATCAATGATGAGAGGGAATCATTGATTGGTTGCCTCCTGCATGCCACCCCTCCCCAACCTCCCAATGGGGATCAAGCCCACAACCCGGGCATGTGCCCTTTACCGGAATCGAACTTGGGACTCTTTAGTCTGCAGGCCAACCCTCTATCCACTGAGCAAAACCGCCCAGGCATCTTTTTTTTTTTTTTTTTTTAATTGTAAGGATGGGAGTAAGGACTTCCAAGCTCTTATATGTCAGAGTGGAAACCAGAAGTCAATATTTTATTTGACAATGGCCTGTGGTGGACATGACTTCCATTTCCCCCTTTCTAACAGCTGCCAATTTCCACATGCAGTTGGTTCTGGGGTGTGTGAGTCAGGGCCCTGGAGTTGAGGTATCAGAACAACTAACTGGTCAGACCACAGTGATGATGGTTGTATGTAGACATGTGACTTCAGTGAGTTTAATAAGATTCTTTATACTAGTGACTAGAAAATACTTCTGATGTTCTCAGTTAAATTAGAGCAGCCAGCGAATGAGAAAAATAGAGCTGTTAGCTATTAATAGTTGGCAGCCAGTGGACTGAGGGGTCTTGGGTTTGATTCTAGTCAAGGGTACATACCTCAGTTGGAGGCTAGATCCTTGGCCCTGGTAGGAGCAAGCGCAGTAGGCAACCAATCGATGTCTCTTTCTCACATCTATGTTTCTCTCTGTGTCCCCTTCCCTCCCTTCCACTCTCTCTAAAAATCAATGGAAACTTATTTTTGGGTGAGGATTAAGTAAAAAAAAATTTAGTGAGAAGAATGGCACTGCCAGTTGCATTGAAACCTCAAGCATGTTAGCTGAGTTCTTTAAGCCTTGTTCTTTTCACGTGAAAAATGAGTTGCAAGGATAAAATTGAGTAATAAAGTTCTTAACACAAAGAGTTGGCATGTGGTGGGCACTCAATATACATGGCCCATTACTATTATAAATACACATGTATGTAAACAATCCTCAGGTGGAAATACAAAGTGTAACATCAACGAAACAATCTAAAGCAGGAAGATGTTAACAGAAATTGCCCAGGGCCTTCTAATGCTCTATTTCTCCATTTAATCATAAATGCATGGACTTACTGATTTCTGGATAGAAAGATAAAATATTGCAAAGGCACATATTCTCCTGAATTAATCTGAAATTATTTGAAGTAAAAATCATAAGGATTTTGGGGAAACAAAAACTATCCTAAATTTTATCTAAAAATAAGTATGCAAACAAATCAGGAAACAGTCGAAAAGAGTATAAGAAGGGGACTTGCTCTGTCAAATAGACAGGCTTCTCAAGTAGTGTGGAATGGGTGCTGGAGTGAGCAGGCCACGGGAGCTGGGCAGCGACATCAGGAACAGGGCTGAGCACACGTGGGACTGAGTGGATCATTATGGGGGCCCTTTAGCAACAAATAGCACTGGGACAGCTGGTCAATTATTGAGGGGAAAACTTTAGATCAATATTTCAGATCTTACCAAAGACATTTTAAATGTATTTAAGATTAATATATTTTACTGTGTCTTTTTCCTTTTGAAAATCGAATGCAGGTGGATTGAAAATTTTAAAAATAAAAAATGAGAGAATATAAATAGCCTCTATTTACTTCCATGATATAGAGATAGAGAACACTTTCCACATGCAGATGTCTTTTTTGGGTGAGATGTAAAGGAGAAAAAAGGTCAGTCCCACGAAGTCCTGAGGAAAGAGCCTGCAGACAGAGAGGTGTGTGTGCCAAGGCCTGAGGTGGAGAAGGGCTCCCTGGGTTGAAGGGATGAAATAGGGCCCGTGTGGCTGGAGGAAAGAGGAGAGTATGAGATAGGAAGTTGTGCAGGCCAACGGGGTCCCGAGCCTGCAGAGTCTTGTTCAGGCTGTAAAATTTATTCCAAGTGCCATGAGGCCTTTTAGAGGATTTTAAGTGAAAGATATTTAGCAACTATCTGTTTGTATTTGACAATAGTACTTTAATAATCAGATATGACAATAGTACTTTAATAATCAGATATGGCGGTTGCATTTTTGATCAGATGCTTTTTCAGTGCCTAGCACATTTTATTCACATTTATAAAGATACATTTTTAAATTTTATTCATTTTTATTTTTATTTTTTTGCAATTTTTTTATTAAGGTATTATATGTGTACATATCTTACCATTGCCCCCACACCCCACTCCCATACATGCCCTCAACCCCCAATATTTTGCATCCGTTGTGTACTCTTATATGCATGCATATAATTCCTTCGGTTGATCTCTTATTTACCCCACCTCTCCCTAACCTTCCTGCTGTAATTTGACAGTCTGTTTTATGCTTTACTGCCTCTGTATCTATCTTTTTGTTCATCAGTTTATAATGTTTTTTTGTTATCCACAAATGAGTGAGATCATGTGGTATTTTCTTTCATTGACTGGCTTATTTCACTTAGCATAAAGTTCTCCAATTCCATCCAGGTTGCTACAAATGGCAAGAATTCCTTCTTTTTTATGGCAGCATAGTATTCCATTGTGTAGATGTACCATTGTTTTCTGATCCAGTCATCTGCTGACGGACACCTAGGCTGTTTCCAAATCTTAGCTATTGTAAATTGTGCTGCTATGAACATAGGGATGCATATATCATTTCTGATTGGTGTTTCTAGTTTCTTAGGGTATATTCCTAGGAGTGGGATTACTGTGTCAAATGGGAGTTCCATTTTCAGCTTTTTGAGGAAACTCCATACTGTTCTCCACAGTGGCTGCACCAGTGTGCATTCCCACCAGCAGTGCACGAGGGTTCCTTTTTCTCCGCATCCTCGCCAACACTTGTCCTTTGTTGATTTGTTGATGATAGCCATTCTGACAGGTGTGAGATGGTATCGCATTGTCGTTTTGATTTGCAGATTTGCATCTCTCGGATAATTAGTGACTTTGAGCATGTTTTCATGTGTCTCTTGGCCTTCCTTCTGTCTTCTTTCAAAAAGATTCTATTTAGGTCCGTAGCCCATTTTTTTTTATTGGATCATTTATCTTCCTTTTATTAAGTTGTATAAACTGCCTGTAGATGTTGGAGATTAAACCTTTATCAGTGATAACATTTGCAGATAACATTCTCCCATACAGTGGGGTTTCTTGTTATTTTGTTGATGGTTTCTTTTGCTGTGCAAAAGCTTTTTATTTTGATGTAGTCCCATTTGTTTATTTTCTCTTTGGCTTCCATTGCCCTAGGGGCAGGATCAGTGAAGAAGTTCTTTCGGCATGTGTCTGAGACTTTGCTGCCTGTGGATTCCTCTAGTATTTTTATGGTTTCCGTCTTATGTTTAAGTCCTGTATCCATTATGAGTTTATTTTTGTGTATGGTGTAAGTTGGTGATCTAGTTTCATTTTTTTTTGCATGTATCTGTCCAATTTTCCCAACACCATTTATTGAAGAGACTGTCTTGACTCCATTGTATGTTCATGCCTCCTTTGTCAAATATTAATTGCGCATAGCGGTTTGGGTCGATATCTGGATTCTCTAATCTATTCCCTTGATCTATATGTCTATTCTTGTTCCAGTACCAGGCCGTTTTGAGGACAGTGGCTTTGTAATACAGCTTGAAATGTGGTATTGAGATCCCTCCTACTTTATTCCTCTTTCTCAGGATTGCTGTGGCTATTCGGGGTCTTTTTTTATTCCAGATGAATTTTTGGAGAGTTCTTTCTAGGTCTGTGAAATATGCCGTTGGTATTTTAATGGGGAGTGCATTGAATCTATAGATTGCTTTGGGTAGTATGAACATTTTAATGATGTTGATTCTCCCAATCCATGAACATGGTATGTTCTTCCATCTGTTTACGTCTTCCTCTCTCCCTTTTTTCAGTGTCCTGTAGTTTTCCGCGTATAGGTCTTTTACTTCCTTGGTTAAGTTTATCCCTAGGTATCTTAATTTTTTTGGTGCAATGGTAAATGGGATTGCCTTTTTAGTCTCTCTTTCTGTAAGAGGTGAAATAACAACAGATCCCGCCGAAATACAAAGGATTGTTAAAAAATACTAGGAACACTATTTACTATTTCACTATTGGTGTATAGAAATGCCATAGATTTCTTGGCGTTAATTTTGTATCCTGCTACATTGCCGAATTCATTTATTAAGTCTGTTAGTTTTTTGATGGAGTCTTTCGGGTTTTTTATGTACAATATCATGTCATCTGCAAATAAGGACAGTTTTACTTCTTCTTTTCCAATCTGGACGCCTTTTATTTCTTCTTCTTGTCTAATTGCAATGGCTAATACTTCCAGTACTATGTCAAACAGGAGTGGTGAGAGTGGGCATCCCTGTCTTGTTCCTGTTCTTAGGGGAAATGGTTTTAGTTTTTGCCCATTGAGTATGATGTTAGCTATGGGTTTATCATATATAGCTTTTATTATGTTGAGGTATGATCCTTCTATTCCACGTTGTTTTGAGTTTTTATCAAGAAAGGGTGTTGGATTTTGTCAAATGCTTTTTGTGCATCAATTGATATGACTATGTGATTTTTATCTCTCAATTTGTTTATGTGATGTATCACGTTAATTGATTTGCAGATATTGTTCCATCCTTGCATCCCTGGGATAAATCCTACTTGGTCATGGTGTATGATATTTCTGATGTACTGCTGGATCCGATTTGCTAGAATTTTGTTGAGGATTTTGGCATGTATGTTCATGAGGGATATTGGCCTATAATTCTCTGTCATTGCGTTGTCTTTATCTGGTTTTGGTATTAGGGTGATGTTGGCTTCATAGAAGGAGCTTGGAAGTGTTCCTTCCTCTTGAGTTTTTTGGAATAGTCTGAGGAGGATAGGTTTTAGTTCTTCCTTGAATGTTTGGTAAAACTCTCCTGTGAAGCCGTCTGACCCTGGCCTTTGTTTGCCGGAGGCTTTTTGAAGACTGCTTCAATTTCTTCCATAGTTACTGGCATATTGAGCTGTTTAGATTCTTCCTGATTGCGTTTTGGAAGGTTATATTTTTCTAGGAATATGTCCATTTCCTCCAGGTTGTCCAGTTTGTTGGAATAGAGTTGTTCCTAGTATTTTTTAACAATCCTTTGTATTTCGGCGGGATCTGTTGTTATTTCACCTCTTTCATTTCTGATTTTGTTTATTTGTGTCCTCTCTCTTTGCTTCTTGGTGAGCCTTGTAGAGGTTCATCAATCTTGTTTATCCTTTCAAAGAACCAGCTCTTGGTTTTGTTGATCTTTTATATTGTTTCTTTGGTCTCTATGTCATTTATCTCTGCTCTGATCTTTATTATTTCCCTGCTTCTGCTTACACTGGGCTTTTCTTGTTGCTCTTTTTCTAACTCTTTGAGTTGTAGGGTTAGGTAATTTATTACCATTGTTTCTTGTTTTTTTTTGTAGTAGGCTTATAGAGCTATGAACTTCCTTCTCAAGACTGCTTTCTCTGTGTCCCATAGATTTTGGATTGCTGTGGTTTCATTGTCATTTGTTGCCATGATGTTTTTTATTTCTTTCTCGATCTCTCTGGTAACACAGTCATTGTTTAATAGCATGCTGTTTAGTCTCCATGTGTTTGATTTCTTTGGATTGTTTTTATTGTAGTTGATTTCCAGTTTTATGCCACTGTAGTCTGAGAAGATGCTTGATATGATTTCTATCTTCTTGAATTTGAAGAGACTTTGCCTGTGTCTCACCATATGGTCTATCTTTGAAAATGACCCATGTGCACTTGAGAAGAATGTATATTCTGTGGCTTTGGGGTGAAATGTTCTGAAGATGTCAATTAATTCCATCTGGTCTAGTGAGTCATTTAGGATTGATGATTCTTTGCTGATTTTTTTTGTTTAGAGGATTTGTCCAATGGTGATAGTGGGGTATTAAATTCTCCTTCTATAATTGTATTGCTGTCAATCTCTCCCTTGATATCCTCCAGGAGATTTTTTATGTATTTGGGTGCTCCTGTATTGGGTGCATATATGTTTACCGGAGTTATTTCTTCTTGTTGGATTGCTCCCTTTAGTATTATGAAGTGGCCTTCGTTATCTCTTGTTATGTCCTTCACTTTGAGATCTAATTTGTCAGATATAAGTATTGCTACCCCAGCTTTTTTTTTTTTCATTTCCATTCGCCTGGAAAACCTTTTTCCATCTCTTTACCCTCAGTCTGTGTGTGTCTTTTATTCTGAAGTGGGTTTCTTGTAGTTTGCAGATATATGGGTCTTGTTTTCTTATCCAATCTGTTTCCCTATATCTTTTGATTGGGGCATTTAATCCATTTACATTTAAAGTTATTATTGGTAGGTACTTATTTGTCGCCATTTTTATTCTTTACCCCTGTGTTCCTTCTTCACTTCCTATTTTTTTCTTTTTTCCTTTTTTTTTTTTTTTTTTTAAAGCGGACCCTTTAGCATTTCTTGCATTGCTGGTTTGGTGGTAATAAATTCCCCTAGTCCTTTTTTTGTCTGTGAAGCTCCTGATTTCACCTTCAATTTTGCTTGATAGCCTTGCTGGGTACAGTATTCTTGGATTCAGACCCTTCCTTTGAATGACTCTGTATATTTCTTTCCATTCCCTTCTGGCCTGATGAGTTTCTGTTGAGAAATTAGTTGCTAGTCTGATGATGATTCCTTTGTATGTAACTTTCTCTCTCTCTCTTGCTGCTTTTAAGATTCTTACTTTGTTGTTGGTGTTTGCCAATTTAATGGTAATGTGCCTTGGTGTTGGTCTTTTTGGGTTTATTTTGCTTCGGACTCTGTGAGTTTCTTGGATTAGTGTGGGTTTTTTCTTCCCTATATCAGGGAAGTTTTCTGTCATTATTTCTTCAAAGAGGTTTTCTATTGCTTGCTCTGTTTCCTTTCCTTCTGGAACCCCTATTATGTGGATGTTGCTTTGTTTTGTGTTCTCCCTAAGTTCCCTTAGGCTCTCCTTCTGCTTTTATTTTCTTTTTTTTCCTAGAAGCTGCTCTACTTGGGTATTTTTTCCCATCTTGTTTTCTAACTCACTGATGCGGTCCTCTGCTTCTTCTAGTCTACTCTTGATGCTTTCTATTGAGTTCTTTACAGCAGCGATGTCATTTTTCATTTCTTCTTGGTTCTTCTTCATTTCCTCTTAGCTCTTACTCATATTGTCGAATTTGTCTTCCATTCTTTTCAGCCACCTTATGACCATTTCCCTGAATTCTTTCTCTAGAAGGTTGCTTGCCTCCATTTCCTTTACTTCTTTTTCTGGTGATGCCTGCTTTTCCTTCATATGTGGGCTGTTTCTTTGTCTCCCCATGGTCTCTCTTCTCCGGATGTCTGATTATTAGTTCTCTCTCTCCTGCGTTGTTTTAAAGGCACAAAATACAACACAACCAGGTACAACACACAAGGCACTGAACAGGAATGTATTCACGATATTAATAACCTCTAATAAAGGTGACCACCAGAGATAGGCAAATTAGGGGATAGGAGAGAAAGAAGAAGAGGAAAAAGAAAGAAAGAAAAGAAGGAGTGTCAAAATGAAATTGGGAAAAGGGAAAAAAAGTAAGAGAGAAAAGAAGGAGACTATGAGAGAAGGGGGAATACACTATATATATGGGGAGAAAACTGCAATATAATAGCCACTAATCCCAGCAAATGCCAGCAACAAGTACCTGAGGATTAATACAAACTACAACACCAACTAATATCAAGTGAGGCAAGGGAAAACAGAAGAAAAAACCAAAAAAACAAAGCAGTCAAAAAAACAAACAAAGAAGAATAAGCAAAACATTCTCTCAAAAAAGCATAACAATTCGATATAATCAACATTCAAGCAAACAACTACAAAAGGACAGAGAGAAAAACAATTTTTTGGATAGTTAAGACCGTGAAGAGAGAGGTGTGTATGGACTTGGAGCAGGGGATTGGAGATCAGATATATAAGTAGGGTGAAATTTTAACAGGGTAAAGAGAAAGAATAGGGAAAATCTAAAGCAAGAAAGGGGTAAAATAAGCAGGACAACAAAAGGGGAAAAGTTAGGAAGAGAGTGATGGCATAAAGGTAGAGTTGAGATAGAGCAAAATGATGTTAAAGGAAAGATGAGAATAGAATGTAGAACACTAATCCCAAAGTAAAATAAAGAGAAAATAAAATACTTAAAAAAAATAAAAAGATAAAATAGTAGTAGTAATAATGCTGATTGAAAATAAAAATGTAATAATTAAAAAGGTAAAATCAAGTGAGGAAAAAAGAAAAAAATTAGTGTTTTGAGTAAAAGATGCAAAAAATGAAAATAAAAAATAAAATAAAATGTGCAGTAGTGAAGGTCATTCACTTCCTCTATTGTTCTGTTTAGCACGCGTGTTTCTCAGTCAGTACAGTATGGCAGTTCCCTGCATTCCAGTGCTCCTCAGTGTTGTAAGCCAGTCCTGATTTTTAAGCAGGCAGTGTGTCTTAATTTCTTTATTCCTTTATTTTTGATTACACAAGAGTCAATTTGTGATTCAGCCCCTGGGTGGCAGTGTTTCTGGATTGACTTCCGGATCTCTTTGGCCTCTCTAGCCTGTATTTACATCCTTCTTTCCCTGTGGCACTCAATACCGGTTTGTGGAAGTGGGCTGCCTCAGAGCTGGCTCTCTGATGGTCACTCCCTGCTCTGATCCCCAGGTTTCAGAAAAACACTTTCCCCTGCAGTCTCCCAGGGTGTCCCCAACTGGGTGATCCTCTGTAGTGGGCTTAGTAATGAGAAGCAAGGATTTGAAGAGGAAAAAGCCCAAGTGTGTGAACAAAGGGTCTGCGCGCAAGTCTAAGCAGCCAGCACACCTTTGAAATTCTTAGGCTGTCCATGCATGTCAGATCAAAATGGGTTGCTTTTTAGAGATCCCTTCTGTTAGCAGCTCTGAGGACCCCCTTCCACATTCACGGATCATGCCAGCCCCACCAGCCACGGATTTTTCTAGGCACAGACTTCGCTGGTCCTCCAACTCCCACAAAACGCACGTTCCTCTCTCCGGCCCGGACCAGAGATCTCACCTTATCCCAGGCGAAATCTGACCTTTCTGTGGTGGAATGTACAGCTCCTCTGAATCTGCGTGTTTGCCCGAATTGGGGACCGGCGTTCTGGGGCTTGCAGCTGTTCCGTGGGTGCTGCAGTTGTGGATTTTCAGGCTTCCAATGAGCTCCACTTTCCCTTTCAAGATGGCGCAGTCTCCACGACCGAGCCCGTAGCTATGGGAGGGGACCCAGCCTCAGTGGAAGCTGCCCAGTCAGGGGAACCCCATTTAGCAGTGCCCCACCTTCTCCTGGAGTTTAGCTGTCCCTTAACTTGCCAACAAACACTCCTCGTGCGACCCTCAGCTGTTTTTTCTTTTTGCTCTCGGACAAGGCTCGGAACACGTCTGTCTATTCCGTCGCCATTTTTCTCCCCCCGGCCCCCATTTTTAAATTTTAGAATATTAATTCCTAGGTTTAGTTTTCTAAAGAACCTACAGCATCTAAGAAATTTATTTTTTTTATATTTATTTTTCATTTAAGTATAGTTGATATACAATCTTATATGTTTATATTGTTTCATGTCTATGATATAGTGATTTGACAATTTTATCACCTCACCAATTCTTATAACCATCTGTCACCATGCAAACTTATCACAATATTATTGACTATATTTCCCTTCCCCTTTTCACCCATCCCCCACACCCTCCCTTCTGATAACCATCCCCTTTGTCTCTTGTTTTATGAGTCTGTTTTTTTTTTATTCCACCTATAAATAAAACTCTATGGCAATTGTCTTTCTCTTCTTTACTTAGTTCACTTAGCATAATACCCTCTAGACCAACCCATGTTGTTGCAAATGGTAAGATTTCCTTCTTTTTCTATGTCCAGTAATATTCCATTGTACATATGCACCACATCATCTTTATCCATTCATCTGTTGATGGATACCTCGGTTACCCCGTATCTCAGCTATCCTATCTAACAAAAGAGTAATATGCAAATTAACCCTCATTCTGCTGCACCCACAAGCCTCGCCCACAAGCCACACCCACAAGCCAATCAGGAGTGAATATGCAAATAAACCCAACAAAGAAGGCTACGGCCACAGAGAGCAGGAGGGAGGCTTGCGTTTCCCCAGCAATGGAGGAAGCCAAACTTTCCGCCTGCCCTTGCCAGTCTAGGCCTCCACTCAAGGCTACAAAGTTTCAATGATAGAAGATACATAAAACCAAACAGAAATGGCGGCAGCCACGGAGGTGGAAAGAGCAGGAGGCTAGGGTTGCCCGCGGTGATGGAGGGAGCCAAGCTTCTGCAGCCCTGGCCGGCCCAGGCCTCAGCTTAAGGCTACAAAGTTTCAATTACAGAATATACATAAATCCCCCCCCCAAAATGGCTGCCGCCACAGAGCAAGCAGAACGTTTGGCTCCGCACCAGGCTACAAAGTTTCAATTGTAGAAGATAAATAAACCCCAGATACCAGGGTCTCCACTTGGGTCACCAGGGGGCGTGGCCGGCCTGCAAACCACCACAGGCCCATTGCCCAGGCTGCCCCATGCCCCAAGGGAACCCCCACCCTGATCTCGGACACCCTTCAGGGCAAACCAGCTGGCCCCCACCTGTGCACCAGGCCTCTATCCTATCTAATAAGAGAGTAATATGCAGATTGACCATCACTCCAACATACAAGATGGCTGCCACATGTGGTCAAAGATCCTGCCCCCATGTGGACACAAGATGGCCACCACAAGATGGCCAGCAAGGGAGGGCAGTTGGGAGGGACCAGGGCAAGGGAGGCCAGTTGTGGTCGATCAAGCCTGCAGGGCAGGGCAGTTAGGGGTGACCTAGCCAGCAGAGGAGGGAAGTTGAGGGTGACCAGGCCTGTAGGGAAAGGCAATTTGGAGGGACTCAGGCCTGCAGGGGAGTGCAGTTGGGGGGTGGGCAGGCCTGAGGGGAGGGCAGTTAGGGGTGACCAGGCCTGAAGGGGAGGGCAGTTGGGGGCGACCCAGGCCTGCAGGGGAGAGCTGTTGGGGTGGGGCCAGGCCTGCAGGTGAGGGTAGTTAGGGGTGACCAGGCCTGCAGGGGAGGGCAGTTAGGGGCAAACAGGCTGGCAGGGGAGCAGTGAGACATTAATCAGACTGGCAGAGGAGTGGTTAGGGGGTGATCAGGCTGGCAGGCAGAAGTGGTTAGGGGCAATCAGGAAGGCAGGCAGGCGAGCAGTTGGGAGCCAGCAGTCCTGGATTGTGAGAGGGATGTCCGACTGCCCGTTTAGGACCTATCCCAGTGGTGGGATCGGTCCTAAACGGGCAGTCGGACATCCCTCGAGTGGTCCCAGAATGGAGAGGGTGCAGGCTGGGCTGAAGAACCTCCTGTCCCCCATGCATGAATTTCGTGCACCGGGCCTCTAGTTGTAAATAATACTGCAGTGAACATAGGGGTAGTGCATATCACGTTTAATAGCTCTCCTAATATTAAACCATACTTGTGTTCCAGTATAAACTAATGAAGTACATATGCTAAAGTTTAATTAGTCTTTTGTAGTCATATTTATTAATAAGTTCGTCCACAGCTGGGTTTTTTTTATGTGCCAAACTCACTTTTTATTATGATATCTGTTGCATTAACTTCCATATTTAATTTGCTTTCACATGTGTTTATTTTTTACTATTTGGATTTTGTTGAATTTTCTTTAATATCATGAAATATAAAATGTAAAGGAAGTAAAAATCACCCCAGGTCTTATTAACGTTTTGGTGAAAATTCTTCCAATTTTGTTTTCTTACTAAATTATTTTTATTCACTCAATGTGCTGGTGAATATACTCTGTAAATATTTTCATCATTTTTAATGGCTGCATGTTATTACATTTTATGATTGCATCAGATATGTTTTTAATCAATATTGTGATGATGATATTTAGCCTGTCTCCTGTTTTCCCTACTACAGACAATGAATCAGTAAATGTCTTTGTACATCACCTTTGGATATAGTTCTAGGTACATTCAAAGGGAATCAGGCCTCATTGTTACACATATTGCCAGAGTGTCCTCCTGGGAGATAGTTTCAACTCGCATTCCCCAAGTTAATGGAAACTGTCAGGTTCATGCAGCCCTGCCAATCTGGTCTGTGAAACATGTTTAATTCTCACAGCACTCCTTACTGGTAAATCAAGATGAAGATAAATAAGTGTTTTTTTTTTTTTTTTTTTGTTTTTTAATTAACTCAGTATGTTAAGGAAAGAGCAAAAGGAACTTTTTGGAGCTAAATCACAAATATTGAGAAAGGTTTCACTGTAAGAAGCAAGGATAAGAATAATTAAGTATACTGACAATTATTGCAGATACTTGAGACCCAGAAACTGTTTGCTTTTATGCTAGAAATCATTGTGATCAGAGTAGACACTGAAGCAAATACCAAACTGATTTTAATTGTTCTTCCATTTTTTTGTAAGTTTAATTTTATATTTCTTGAAAGTCTTGGAAGTATGGTACACAGTCAACTCTCTCTATCTCTCTCTCTCTCTCTCTCTCTCTCTCTCTCACACACACACACACACACACTATTATATTTGTAAAATATTGTCCCAATATTACTAAGTATTTTTTCAAACACACCAAAAAGGAGAAAAATGTACATTCAACATTGTCATTTTGTGTCTTTAAAAAACAAACAAACAAACAAACAAAAAAACAAACAAACAGGACATGCTTTTGATTAGACAAATTCTAGTTCTAGAAACTTACCTTTATATATAAAACGAGCTAATATGCAAATGGATGTCACACCCTCACACCCTTGTGCCCTCGTGCTGGGGCCAGGGGATCTGAGGCCAGGCCAGTGGACCTGAGGCCGTGCCCCCGACCTGGCGGGGCTTGAAGGGGGTGGGGCCGGTCAGGCCTGGGTCTGACGTGATTTTGAGGCAAGTGCAGTGGCTGGGGACTTGACTCTGGCTCCCGAGGCATGTCCCAGACTCTGACAGGAGGGAGATTTTCATATACATTTTACTAATTTTCTTGCATCTCTGACACTCTATTATAAAGGGCAAATAGCAATATTAAAATATTTCCTCTAATTAATTTCCTTTTAATGTGCACTAATATCATGCAGTGGGCCACTAGTAAAAATATAATTATCTATGATGGCAAACATTGGGCTAGGTGCTGGGGATTCCACCATGGGCAGGATGGGTATGACTGCTTCCCCTCATGGAGTTTGTAAACGAGGACAGGAGAGAGCTCCTCAAAGCAAACAGATAGGACATAATAACCACAAACCAATAAATGCCACAAGGAATCAGTAATCTGAAATAGAGAGTCATGGGGGGTGGGGAGGAAAGGGCAACATCTTAGACTAGATGGTCAGGGAGGTTTTCTCAGAGAGACGTTTAAGCTGAGTCAGACAGCTGAGAGCGTCTGACACTCAGAGAGTTGGGAAAAGAGCTTTGCAAAGAAAAGGAAGAGCATATGCAAAGGCACAGAGTGTGCGTCAAGGACTGAAAGGAAGTCAGTGCTGGTGTTTGTGAGTGAGGCTGTGAGAGACTCTAGTTGAGGTTGGGAAGTCCCCGTGGCACAACAAGCCAGTGAGTCGTTCTGTTTTATGTTTTAAGGATAATGAGATGTCATAAAAGTGTCTTAAGCAGGTAGGGTGGGATGGTTGGTTTTAAGTTGAATGGATCACTCTGGTGGCCGGGAGAAGAACAGGTTGAAGACAGGAGAAGATCAGAAGCAGAGAGAGCAGTGGCCCAGCAGATGGGGAGGGTGGCCTGAACTAGGACAAGAGCAGGAAAGGCAGGAAAAGAACTAAGTCCAGTTGGAGGTGAAATCATGAAATATCAATGGTGGACTGGGTCCTGGAGATAAAATCATCTAGTTTTATTCATGTACTAGAGCAGTGGTCGGCAAACTCATTAGTCAACAGAGCCAAATATCAACAGTACAACGACTGAAATTTCTTTTGAGAGCGGAAAACCGACTTCTGCGCAGGGGCCACGAAGTTTCAATGGCACTGTACGTGCACACCCGCAGGTAGTATTTTGTGGAAGAGCCACACTCAAGGGGTCAAAGAGCCGCATGTGGCTTGCGAGCCGCAGTTTGCCGACCACTGTACTAGAGGTTCAGTGCACGGTAAAAACAATGATGACCCTTCATTTCAGACTAGGGGACCTCCAGGATGTCCATAAAGGGTTAATATGGGGAAGAGTTTGAACTCCTGAGAAGTGAGCAGGGGAGATGGCAAGAGGGTATTTAGATGCATGAGAAGTCTTGGATGTGGTATAAATTTGGAAGAGGACAAGTTACTGATAATAGAATCCAAATTGAGTAGGACAGGGAAACAGGACAAAGGAAAGTCACAGTACAGGTCAAGTTGGGGAATGAAAACCGAGACAGCAGCTCAGAAAATGTTACCACACTTTGAACACTGCATCAAAGCAACAAAGTCAGGAGCTCTTAAGTTATGAAGCCAGGGAAATGATTTTAACCATACTTTCCTTTGAAAATTTCAGGAAACATAATTTCACTTGCAGATGAGCAATAGGAAAAGCTGAATACTGAAAAGCGTGTGAAAAATGGCCACTCATACATTTTAGGGAAACATTTTATTGGGACAAGCTTATTAAAGAATAATTTAGAGCAGGGGTCTTCAAACTTTTTAAACATGGGGCCAGTTCACTGTCCCTCAGACCGTTGGAGGGCCGGACTATAGTTTAAAAAAAAAAACTATGAACAAATTCCTTTGCGCACTGCGGGCCCGGGACGAGTTGGCTGCTAAGCAGGACAGGCAGCGGCACCCGGCGGGCCGGATAAATGTCCTCGGCGGGCCGCATGTGGCCCGCTGGCCGTAGTTTGAGGACCCCAGATTTAGAGCATCCATACAAATTAAGATGTTCAGTCTTTTTGACACAATTCCACTCTTTGAACTGATTTTATAGGAATCCAAGAAACAGTGTAAAAATGAAAATGTATGAGTACTAGTAAATTTATGACAACATTGTCATCCTAAAAATTTGGAATTACTGCAACATTATCAGTAGACAACTGAGTAAAATATATTTCTGTACATACATAATGAAATACTTATGCAGTTGTAGAAAGGAGTCATGTTATCTTAAGGCAGATATGAAAAAATTTTCCATGATGAAGTTTAAATTAAAAGCACAAGTTTGTGTGATCCTATTTTTATTTACATATATGTGTGTTTGTATGTTACCAGAAAAACCTGCAAGTGCATTACCAAACCATTATGATTGGGAATTTTATTTTTAAATAAGAAGATATTAAAAGATCTATGGTTCATATAATTTGATTCTATAATTCTATTTCTACGGATAGAGATCCTAATAAATCATTCAAAATGGAATAAATTTTATAAAGAAAGATATCCATCACAGCATTATGTATGTTTTTTAAAAATAAAAAGAGCCTAAATACCCATCGTATAGGCAATGCTTAAGCACATGATGGTACCTAAAGAGGTGAAATATTATGCAGCATGTTTCTGGGCAACAGACATTTCTTGTGAGATAAAGATAACAAGACCAAAACTATTTCAACATGCACAGGAAAATACTAGAGGCAATTATGCTAATACTGTAGGTTGCATGTGATTGTCCCTGGGTGATGGGACTCGAGGTGATTTTACTTCTGTTTCTCAGTGGACTGAGACCCAGGACTTCTCCTGGGTAAGAATCACTCTTTCCTCTCAATGTCCCAAGGGCCCAGCCAAGGTCTTGGGGCCCAGAAGATCTGAGTACTGTCTGCCTAAAGGGAGATCATGTGGCTAAGCCTCCAGCAAGGATTGGCTTCCCCCAAGCTCCTTGCTCAGATATGAATCACTAAGAAACTACTACCCCCCAAGTAAGTAACATTGGGTGTTGGATTTTCGTGAACAGTGTCTGAGAATGTGGCTCTAGAGCGCCTCAGAGAAGCATGTCATTGGATAAAGCCACCATCCACTCAATTCTACCCACCGAGATTTTGTCTCTCAGGGCCAGACAGGGGAACAAAGGCACCAACTCAGCAAACTCTTTGAACACCACCTGAGAAATGCATTTGCAGAGCATGCCATGTGCTTCTCTGGGCACATGAAGAAAAACGTCGAGGGAAATCTCAAGGTCCTTGCCCCCAATCAAGGATTCAAGTGATCACTTTGATCCACAGGCATTTATTGATACCTAATGGGTGTCTACTGCTGCCCTGGGTCCCTGGGCACAGAGCTAGCAGACATGGTAGAAGTTTGGTCCCCAGATCTCCTGGGACCAGGTCAGAAACTTGTGCAAAGGGGATATAACAAGACAGGTTAACCTGGATTATCTCTGATCCCAGAGACAAGACCCAGCTCCATGGAGCCCCCAGGGAAAGGAGGAACTAGGCTGAGAAGGAGCATCAGGAGCACCCACCAGGTCAGGCATAAGGCTGCCTCAGTGCTCCCACCTGTGTCCTCACTAATGAGGCTCCTGGGAGATTCTGATTCCTCCTCCCTTCAGGTTCCTTGACTCAGATGCTGCATTAATCACTAGGAAGGTCTCTGCCATCCAGTTCAACCCACTTAGTGGGTAAAAGTTGGATTATTTGGAAGGTCTCTCAGAAAACCTGTTCCCCATCCCAGACATGGGTCTCCACAGGGCGAAAGAAAATATTGGGTAGGGAGGTGGGTGGTTGCTGTTGTTTTGATTTTTGTTTTCTTGGTTCAGGGCTCCATAAATTATATGCCTGAATTCATGACACCTGGTCACCACCATTCTTTGCAAGACAACTTCCAGGTTTTATTGTCTTTTATTACCGCTAATCTCCATTTCCTTCCTCTCCCTCCACATAGCAGCCACTTCAAAATTGGCATGTATGCTTGAAGAATTTATGTCTTTGTATGTCTGTGTGATTTATAGACACACGAAGTGTTGTGGTATAAATCCCATTGTGTTTTTAACTTTTTGTGTTGACACTATAATTTTTATATCCACTCTCCTTACTGTGTGGATACTCAAATCCCTGCTTCTCTTATATTTTTCCAAAGCATTCTCTCTACATAAAGACTAATTTTCTTAGTCTAAATTGAACCCTCCCACTTTCCTGCTTAAAGCATTTCAAAAACTTCCTATTACAATTAGGAAAAAATGGAAACCAGCTCATGAGGTCTACTTGTCTGGCTCCTACATACATCTCCAACCTCAAACAGTATCCTTCTCTTTCTTCTGCTCCCCACACTTCAGCCATACTGGCTTTCATTCAGTTTGTTGAATTCACAAAGCTCTTTCATCTCAGTGCCTTTGCCTTCTCCCCCTCCCCCACCTCACCTGTTGGAATGGCTTTCTCTTTCTCAGCCTTCAAGCCTCTCCTAACTGTGGACATTGCTGCAGCCCTTTTGGAGAGACGTTGGCAATATTAGTCATCTTGGGCCATGTTCCCTGGAAACAGTGACTCCTGGGAAATGGGACAGAGTTTAGTGAAGGAGTGACCTCAGGAGAAGAAGATGGAGGGAGGTGAGCAGAGATGTGGACTCAGCACATTATGTTCAGCCCGGTCTTGAGTGTGGATCTGAGACAGGAATGGTACCCATTGAATGAGTGCCATTGGAGGAAAGGAGCCAGGCTTGTCTACCCAGTGCCAGTCATTACTGGCCTCTGGCTGAGCCTACATCCCAGGGCAGTGGAGGGGGAGCACCTACCCAATCTAGACAGGGAATGGGCCGTCAGGAGCCGTGAGCAGCCAACATCCACAGCAGCTGGGAGCTGGGGATCGCTGAACCAGCCAGTGAAATTGCACCCACTAGTAAAACCTAAGGTGTGCACGGCCTTCCTCCTAGAAATTCATTCTTAGCAACATACTTTAGAGAACCTTCATTCACGTCCCCATGAAGGAGACAAGAAAGTCCATTTCAGCATTGTTTATGATGGTGGAAAACTGGAGATAACCTAAATGTCCTTCAATAGGAGAATAAAATAATCCTAGTTAATACCTACTAAAGCAGTAAAAGTAGTGGACTGGAGCATGTGTAGTAACATGGACAAATCTCAAAGCATGATTGAATGAAGAAGCAAGTTTCAGGGTACATTCTGAATGATGCTATTGAAATAAAATTTCAAAAATGCAAAATCAACACTAAATATAATTTGTGTGTATACAACTTTCGAGTAAAATTATAGAAACCGACTTAAGGACAAGCACAAAGTGGATGATAGTAAGTAGCTCTGGGGAAGGGAAAACTGGGATGGAATCAGGAGTTCAACGGTCTCCCAACTGTCACCCTAATGTTCTATTTAAAGACACACAGGCGATGGCAGCATTTTAAAATTTAGTAGTAACACAGGTGATCACAATTTATTCTACATATATTTTATTCTATTACATTTAATCTGAAATATTCACACTTTTAAAATTATAAAAAATATTTATGTGGCTCTATGTACACCTAGAGTGATACTTTTGTTTTTCCTGCGTTATCATTTTACTTGCAAATGACAACAGAAGTACACGGATGATCCATTTTCTTTTTTTAGGCTCCATCACAGCACTTTGCCGCATTTTATCATGTCACATGAGTTTGCTAGCCACGCTGTTCATATACAGTACAATTAACATCGCATGAGGATGTTTATGTCAGTGGGAAAATACTCATAAAAACGCTGAAGTTTCTGAGATGGAATTGACAGGATAAGGTTTGGGAACCCACTTATTCCAGGTGTTTCTTTGCTATGTATTCTATCAAATATTTCCAGTGGTCCATTCCCACCCAGTGATGCTGATCAGAAGAGCCAGTTTCATGCTCTTACACTCTGAGGGGCTATATTTTGACACAGAAGGCCTGCTTTTCCCCTGTGTCCCAGCTGAGGAAATGTTATTCAAAAAGTGATCAGTTCAAGCTTGAGAATGAGAGGCCTATCTTATAGGTTCTCCTATGGTGATTCTTCAGGCTCTTTGGACTTAGCAAAATTATATATATGAATATTCAAATATATAAGACCAAATTTAATTTTAATTTTGCTAAGTACTTATAGATGGGCCACCTGGGTGCCGCTACTAGTTTACAGTCCCACCGCAGTCCATGATGTTTCCATCTGTCCCATAGCCTCACCAACACTTGGCATCATCACACTCTAATCTGTCATGCAGATTGGTGTAAAGAGCGCCTCATGACTTCTCTGACTACAAGTGCAATTTAACATCTCTTCATATCTTGTTAACGTTTTGGGTTTCCCTTTATGAAATTCCCTTTTCATATACTCTACCCATTTTTTATGTGACAGACGTTCCTTACAAACTCTAGATATTAATCCCAACAAGGGATTTCAGAGAAAGCTTGCAAGTTTTAAGATAAAGCTCCTATAGACATTTGTGTTCAGGTTTTTGAGTGGATGAAAGTTTCCATTTCTCTGGGATAAGTGCCCAGGAGTGCAATAGCTGGGTTGTGTGGTAGTTGCATGTTTAGTTTTATAAGAAACAACCAAACTGCTTTCCCCAGTGGCTGTAATAGTCTACATTCCCACCAGTCCTGTCTGAGTGACAGTTTCTCCACCTCCTCACCAGCATTGAGTGTTACCACCGTCTTTTATTTTAGTTAGTCTCCTTGTGATTTAATTAACCTTTTCCTAATGGCTTATGATGTTGAACTTTTCAAGTGAGCAAGCGACATGTTATAGCCTCTTCAGTGAAGTGTCTGTTCATTTATTCCGTTTAATTCTCCAGTGAAACCACGTGGGCCTGGAAGCCCTTCATTAGAATGCTTTAACTACAAATTCAATCCCTTTAAGAGACTAGTCAGCGCATCACTTTCTTCTGAGGAAGGTTGTATAGTTTGTTTCTTTCCAGGAATCCGTCATTTCACCTAACCTGTTGGAACTATGTGCACAGCGCTCTTCTGTTTCTTGGTCAGACTGGCTAGAAATCTGTTTATTTTACCAATATTTCTAGAGAAGCAGTTTTCCAGTTTGTTGAGGGCTGTTCTGCAATTCTTTATTTTACTGATTTCTGCCATTATGTTTTCCCCCTTCCTTGGTTCTTCAAGGTCACTCTGTTGCTCTCTCTAATTTACTATTTGGACACTTAGATCTCTCTTCACCGCTGTAATTCTTCCCTTAGAAGTCTATTTTAAACTAAAACTCTCTCTTTTATGGCTGCTTTTGATTTGCAGCTATTCTTAATTGTTTTTTAGTTGTGAGTATTCCATAATCTCACTCATGATTTCCTTTGAACTCAGGGTTTATGTAGAATAAACTTCACTTCAGCTTCCGTTGTACCTTCTTCAGTGTCCAGATATTTGGCGATTTTAAAGCTATCCTTTATTATTAACTTCTTACCTTACTACATTATGGTTAAAGAACATATATGCATCATGCATTACGGTTCATGAACATGTCAATGGAGAACAAACATATATTTCTTCTTTGAAATTTATTGAGACTTCCTAGGTGGCATAGTAAGTGGTAATGATTTATTTTGTTTAAAAGACTGGGTATTATCTGTTAGTTTGATATAATATGTATAAGAATGCAAACAATAACTTGCATTTGTCAAATCTTCTTCTGATTTTTAGAAAATCATTTATTGCTTCTCATTTAATAGGTCCTATTTCTGGAGGCAGGTTTAAAATTAACGCATTCTATTTTGCAAGACAGGATTCTTTCCCTTAACTTAAAATACATTCATTTAAATGTATCCCTGTGGTTTCTTACACATGTCTATATTTTCCTCAGCAAGATAAGCTCCTTAACACGTCCTCCTGTTTTGTACTCCCCTATTCTCATCCACTACACAGTGCTGATACTATCTAGTATTTTAGAATTTTTTCACAATTTTTCTGTATTCTTTTTTTAAATAAATCTTTATTGTTCAGGTTATTACAATTATTCCTCTTTTATTCCCCCATAGCTCCCCTCCATCCAGTTCCCACCCCACCCTCTGCCCTTACCTCTCCACCACTGTCCTCATCCATAGGTGTACAATTTTTGTCCAGTCTCTTCCCGCACCCCCACACCCCTTTCTCCCCGAGAATTGTCAGTCCACTCCCTTTCTATGCCCCTGATTCTATTATACTCACCAGTTTATTCTGTTCATCAGATTTTTTATTCCCTTGATTTTTAGATTCACTTGTTGCTATATATGTATTTATTGTTCATAATTTTTGTCTTTACCTTTTTCTTCTTCTTCTCCTTCTTCTTCTTCTTCTTCTTCTTCTTCTTCTTCTTCTTCTTCTTCTTCTTCTTCTTCTTCTTCTTCTTCTTCTTCTTCTTCTTCTCTTCTTCTTCTTCTTCTTCTTCTTCTTCTTCTTCTTCTTCTTCTTCTTCTTCTTCTTCTTCTTCTTCAAGAATACCTTTCAGCATTTCATATAATACTGGTTTGGTGGTGATGAACTCCTTTAGCTTTTTCTTATCTGTGAAGCTTTTTATCTGCCCTTCTATTCTGAATGATCGCTTTGCTGGGTAGAGTAATCTTGGTTGTATGTTCTTGCTATTCATCACTTTGAAAATTTCTTGCCACTCCCGTCTGGCCTGCATAGTTTGTGTTGAGAAATCAGCTGACAATCATATGGGTGCTCCCTTTTAGGTAATTAACTGTTTTTCTCTTGCTGCTTTTAAGATTCTCTCTTTGTCTTTTGCTCTTGGCATTTTAATTATGATGTATCTTGGTGTGGTCCTCTTTGGATTCCTTTTGTTTGGGGTTCTGTGCACTTCCTGGACTTGTAAGTCTATTTCTTTCACCAGGTGGGGGAAGTTTTCGGTCATTATTTCTTCAAATAGGTTTTCAGTATCTTGCTCTCTCTCTTCTGGCACCCCCATAATTCGGATGCTGGTACGCTTGAAGTTGTCCCAGAGGCTCCTTACACTATCTTCAAATTTTTGTGTTATTTTTTCTTTTCTAGTTGGGTGTTTTTTTTTTACTTCTTTGTATTTCAAATCTTTGACTTGATTCTGGTGATCCTCTAGTCTGCTGTTGGATCTCTGTATATTATTTTTTATTTCAGTCAGTGTATGCTTAATTTCTAGTTGGTCCTTTTTCATATCCTTGAGTGTCTCACTATATTTCTCAGCCTTTTCTAGAAAATTCTTGAAAAACCTTATAACCGTGGTTTTGAACTCTATATCCAGTCGTTTGCTTTTCTTCATTTCTTTCATTTGGTCCTGTTTCTTTGTCTCCTCATTTTGGCTGCTTCCCTGAGTTGATAGAGTGGCTTTGTGTGCTAGGTGTCCTCTAGGGCCCAGTGGCTCAGCCTCCCCAGTTACCTGAGGTGGACACTCTTGGTGCACCCCTTTGTGGACTGTGTGCACAGTCTTGTTGTAGTTAAGCCTTGATTGTTGTTGGTATCACTGGGAGGAATTGACCTCCAGGCCAATTGGCTGTGAGGATCAGCTGTGTCTACGCTGGGAGAACTTCTGTGCTGGAGATAGCTTTATGAGACAAGAATTGCAAAATTGCAAAAGCCTCTGTGCTCAGCTTGGATGGGGCGCAGTCTCTGGTCGGAGCAGACAGCTTTGGCTTCCCGTCATCCCTGCCCTATGAGGCCCCTGTGTCTCAGTGTTTCTCAGTAATGGCTGTAAGCACCTCTGAGAGAAAGCCGCCCTCGAGTTTCATCCGCTGCCAGACAGTCCAGTTTCTCCCCAAATGAGTCTGGGTTCCCAGAGTCTTGCCCGGAACTGGAGTTCAGTGCAGCTGGAAGCTTCCATCCCTATCCCGCTTGAGAAAGCCAGCCAGGCACTCAGCCACCAGTCCTCTCCGCATGCGCGAGTCTCTGTACCTCAGCCTTTTGCAGCTCCTCTGAGTCTCAATGTGCTTTTCTCTTTCCTTCTAGTTGTAGAATTTCCACTCAGCCAGCTTTCCTGTGGTTCTGGATGGTGTTTGTTTTGTATTTTAGTTGTAGTTTTGAAATTGTTTTGCGAGGCAGCAGTTTAGGTGTTTACCTATGCCACCATCTTGGTTTCTCCTTCTGTATTCTTTTAGTCAAGTATAAACTTAGCATGGGGCCCCATTGCTTACTCCTGGGATTTTTGGTTCTGGCTTCACCCAGAACATGGACCCTCATAGAATTTCTAATCTCTGTATTTAAGGAGAAAAGAGCTTAGCCCAAGGCATCATGGAGAATCACAAATGAGGAACAGGCTTTGTCACGAGGAAGAGAAAATGGCCAATGAGCTCAAGCACAGCCCATCCAGCGGACCTCTCCACTGTCCAGGCACCCAGAGAGCACTTTCCAAGGAGGACCCCACTGAGTCTCTACAATAAACCTATGAGCTTGATCCTAGGCTCACCCCATGTGTAGAGGCACAAGCACTCAGAGACACGAAGTGACCTGAAGACTTACACAAGCATGTGGCCGAGTGACCACTGTGCTGTGGAGTGGTAGGGTGCTCACCTGGTAAATAGATGGTCCCACACCTGTTGGGTGGTACAAATGTTCTGTAATAACACAGAAATATGAGGCTGGAAGTGGAGTCCCTGCTCAGGAAGGTGGGCAGCTGGTATTCCACCAGTTTGTCTAGTCGGTGTGCCTGGGGGTCTGCACCATACAGGTATTTTTTTTAGGAAACCACGAGTGGGTGCTGGGGACACTTGGCTGGTTGGCAGCTGGGGCCCAGGGCTGGGCTGACTGGCCTCCGTGTTCTGCTTAGGATGCCCCCATTGGGAGGCCAGTCTTTGGCATCCGACCAGCAGCTCTGAATCCTGTGGGGGCAGAGTCCTGGCTTCCAGGAAGGGCAGGTGGAGAAGGTGAGAGGCCTTCTCACTGGGAGTGTTAGGGATCCTTGAGGCCAAACTCACCTTCCATGATTCTCCAGTTCAACAGTGCCCGCCTGATCTCCTACTCTCCAGAGAGTTCTGGGTAATCAGCAGAGCAGCTGGGGGCTCCCAATGGGGCCACCACCTTAGTTTCAGGCTGTGAGCACATTTGAACTTAAGAAGGTTTCTCTTTGTGTTTCCGGTTTCGGTCTCTGTACTGAACTGAAAGGTTAACAGAAAAGCAGTTAGGCCCTCCTATCTTGGCATCAGCAGGGCCACAGGCAGGGCTGGAAGGTAGAGTTGGAGTGTCTGGAGATGCAGATGGGGAAGTGCTGGACGTGGGAGGACCCCGGGCTGCCAGCTGGAAGAACTTCACGTCATTCCACACACCTTTGATGAGGACCCGCAGCATGTTCTGCTGGTGCTGGCCTGGCAGGTCAGGCGGCCTATGCCCTCCAGGCACTGGCTTTTGGCTTTTGGACTCCATGACCTTGTCCTTGGTTTTCTTGGGCAAAAATAGCACCTCTTATTCTTCTCCTTGGTGACCACTGTCATGGATGGTGGGTGTTGCTGTGGCCTCTCCACTGCTGGGCAGCCTGCTGACCTGGAGAGAGTGGAAGGTGCACTTGAGGGTGTTGTTGGCGGTAGGCAGGTCTTTGTTTTTCGAGTTTCTCTTCCTGTCTTGAGGGCTGGCTTCTGTCCAGTAATCCACCTGCCGCTCCATCAGCTTGGCGCCATCGCCCTGGCTGGGGGAGGACAGGCCCCACTCACTGACAAGATGAGTGGAATGACAAGGCCTCCTTGGCGATCAGAGGTATGGACAGAGGGAAGGATGAAAGCACGCTGCAGCCCAAGGGGTTCCATCATCTGAGTCTCCCGATGTGTCTGAGGACTGTTCTACTATCCCAACATTCACCACCTCTTCAAAAAGAATGAGCTGTAAGGACTCCTCGTTGGGGCTCTTCTGCTTGTAGGAGAGCAGAGCTTCCTTGATGGGCAACTGGTAGGCACAGTTGGCCTCGTGATGTACTGTGTGATTCTCATCACGATGTCCAGCGTGTCCTGCATGGCGCTCTCAGCTTCCAGCTTGTGGAACAGGTCCCGCCAGGCCAGGTCCTAGAAGAAGCTGTTGTAGCAATAATGCACGGAGCCCAGGTGCCTGGCCATGGGGTGGGAACCTAGTGGGATGACCAGGAAGCTCATGTAGCCCAGCTAGTCGAGCATCTTGTAGGACAGCAGCTCCAGGAAGATCCGGAGCACAGCGCTGAAGTAGTTGTGCCCCTGCCACCAGGATGTTTACCCGCTTCGGGGGCTGGGAATTATAGTGACAGTATGTCTGTATGTGCCAGATGATACAGCTGAAGGCCGCCTGGATGTCAGCCCTGGAGCAAGTGCACAGCAAGGCAGCGTGTGCCCTTGCAGGGTGTCCATGGGGAACTGCTCCTGCCAGTTGGAGGTGTTGACGAGGATGATGTTTTCAGGCAGATGGTCATCAGAGATGAGGATGTGGTTCAGCTGGTTGTACATGGTCTTCCTGGGGATCTGCGGCTGGCTCCCTGCGTCTGAACAGCACTCAATGTCTAGGCTGTTGACCTGCTTGTTCTGTGGTTGTGCCGTCTGCCGCTCCTTCAGGTATCTGCCCCGGCCATGGTGGCTGGGATGCTTCCTCTTGGCCTTTGGTGGAGGGGATGATGAGAGATTCGGTGTTGGTGATGGCTCACTGGGCAGCAGCTTCTTGGTGAGCATGTCCAGGGCTGAGGTCTCTGCCTCCGGGCTGTCCTTGGGCTGTGCTGGCTGCTGCCCTGGGTGGGCATGCTCTGAGGCGCTAAGTGGGAGACACTGTCACTTGGCTATTGCTGCCTGGGCTTGGTCTTCCCGGGCACTGCGGCCAGACTAGGAAGCTCCTCTGTTTTGCTTTGTTTGTTTTGTTAACCCTCACCAGAGGTGATTTTTCCACTGATTTTTTTAGAAAGAGTTGAAGCGAGGTGGAGAGACAGAGAGGGAGAGAAGCATCAATGTGAGAGAGACACGTGGATTGGTAGCCTCCTGCATGTGCCATGACCAGGGCTGGAGATCAGGCCTGTAATTGAGACAGGTGTGCCCTTGACCAGAATCGAACCTGGGACCCTTTAGTCCATAAGCCAACACCCTAGCCCCCAGTGAAACTACTAGGGCTCGGAAGCTCCTCCTGGCTCTGGGCACTGTGGATGCTCCCCATGTCCGTTTTCAAACTGAAATGTGGCAGGCCTTCCCAGTATGGCCTGAGCTTGGGCTTGATGGTGCTGGGAAGGCTGTCATCTTCCTCCCTGTCTGGACTATTGTTGCTGGTTCTCCAGCATGTTAGACAGAAGGTGCAGGTCCTCCTCCACTCGGGGACATGATCTGCAGGGTCCTGCTCTGAGTGTAGGACCTCCTCTGACACTTGTTCCCTGCTCAGCCAAGCCATGACTTTCTGATTTAAGTTTGGATGCCTTGTCATGGACATTGTTGTGACTATCAATAGTCGCTGCTTCCTGGTCTCCCTCACCTCAAAGTCATCCTGGTCCAGGTCCTACCCAGGGGTGGCATCTTCACCGGCCTCCAGCTCTGAGAAGCTCTCATACTCCTCCTTAGAGTAGTGATTTGTGGACTTGGGTCTTGGGCCGGCCCGCATGGTGCTGTCCTCATGGTGAATGGACTGGCTAGACATGGGAGGAGGTCCAGATTCAGGCGACTTTGGGAGAGGGGATGCTGTGGGCCACCGAGTTGGAAACACTGTCGCTGGGCTGTTTGTTGCCCGAGGGCCCACGTGTTCTCTTGTGCTTTGGCCAGATTTGCAGGCTATTGTTGGCTCAGGCCTGTGGATGCGCCCCATCTTTGTGAGCTGGAGTGTCCCAAGCCTTCAAAGAACAGTCTGAGCTTTGGCTTGGGGTGCTGAGGGTGCTGTTATCATCCTCCATGTCTGGGCCACTGTCACTGGGGTTTTGCAGTGTGTTAAATAGAAGGTCCCGGTCCTCATCCAACTCAGGGACATTTTCTGCTGTGTCCTGCTCAAGTCCACAGCCTCCTCTAACACTTCGAACTTTCCCAGCCATGCCACAACTTTTCTTGATATTTTGTGTCCTGGTAATGGACGTCTTTCCTAATATCCATGGCCTCTGCTTCTTGGGCATCTGTATGTCAATCCTCTCCTCAGCCAAGTCTGGCCCATAGATGGCATTGTTGCTGGCCTGTTGCTCAGAGGTGAAGCTCTGATATAGCCCCTTGGAGTAGTTAACCTTTTACTTAGCCTTGCATCTGGCCTGTATGGCATTGTCTTTCTGGTGGATGGGCTGGCTTGACAGGGAGCAGATCCAGAATTCGGCCATGTTGGCAGAAGCCTCCTTGATGCTGCTGCAGAGGCACAGCCCCTGGCCACCCTTGAGGGGTTGATGCCTGACCTTGGCCATGTGGATGGTGCCCACAGGGAGTGTCTTGTACATCCAGATGGTCTGGTTCTTAAAGCGCTTCCTCCAGCGCAACAGGACCTGTAGGTTGTTGCCTTCTCTCTTGAGGAAGTGGGGGTCCTGCAGTAAGGTCAGCCCCAAGTCTGTCTCCAGTTGTCCACTGGGGAACAGCACACTCACGTAGGATGTGTTTGTAGCCCTGCATCTTCACGGTGATCACCATTGATATGAGGTTGAAGCCCTGCAACTTCATGGCAATCATCAGGGAGATGAGGTCCTTCTCCAGCTCTTTGAAGACCACCATCTTCACTAAGGTCAGGTTGCACAACGTGGGCACGAATCTGAGGCTTGGCTATCCAACTCCCGAGTAGCAAACAGGTTCTTGGGCATTGGTGTGCTGAGCCTGGGCACGGGGCTGGGGGTGCAGGGGGTTGTGGAGACCAGGACTGTGGGCATCAAGGAAGCTGCAGCTGCTTGCCCCATACAGGTCCTTTCTGTATTCTGGGGTGATGGTTTCTTTTCCCTTGTTGGGACAGAGGAGATACATTCCGTCAGGGGCAGCTTATGAACTGCCAGGTGGGTTGGGGGCTGTAGTGCAGACCGAACCCCTAAGCACTCAGTGATTATTGTCAGGAGGTGGGACACGAGTGATCCAAGGACAGTGTGTGTGAAAAGGGACCACATGACTAGGTCAGGGAAGGCCTGTGTGGTGTTCTTGCAAACTCAGAGACCTAAAGTTATCACAAAGGATGTTCTGAAATGAAAACTTTTAAACTAAAAGCAGTTTATGGTGGGTAGTCATGTCCTAGGCTGGCATCTTCCCTGACTAAGGTCAATTTTTACCTTAACTGAGCCTGTCTATTGTCTTTTGGCACCTACAATAACATATCTTTGGAATGTCAAAGGAATTTCCCTTTTTCCGGACCCCTCAAAGCATAGGCAATGCTCTGTGAAGACCACAAATCCCCTCATTGTTACCGAGTTAATTGTTGACTTGTAACTATCCTATATCCACCTATGTAAAAGAAGTATGTCTGTGGCATTTTACTCTTTATGCAGTCACGGAGGATTCCACACTTTGATTTCTCTGGGATCCTAATGTATCACCACTGGATTTCATGTTACCAACATATAACTCCTGTTTTGATTGTAATGTATAAAATGAGGTGCAAAATTGCCATTCTCCAGAGCATTATCTCAATCTGCTGAGATTTTCTTCCCTCGAATTGTTGATAGCTGGGCTTAAATAAACTCACAAAAGTTCTTCACAGGTTTGAGTGTTTCTTACTTTGACATTTACTTGGTGTAGTGGGTCAGGATTCCAAAGAAGCTCATCGTGGACCAAACTGTGGACCTGGTGTTAGGATTCAACAAAAGACCCATTGAACCCACTGGTTCCCCACCCATCCGGTGAACCTGGGTGAGTTGTGTCTTAAATCCAGGACTTTTCCCTTGCTTGTGGTAGAGAGCTAGATTTGTTTGATCTGCATTTTTAAACACTCCAGGTGGAACTAAGATTAAGGGCTGAGGGATCTTAGGCTAAGACAAGACAGTAGGAAAAAAATGGGTGGCTGGTTTTAAATTGTGGCTTTCCAATAGGAATTGCTTTCTGATAATTTGAGGAAAAAACACACCTTTTTTGTGTAAATTAGAGTTGAATTCAATCAGCTCCAAAAATACAGGGGCATGTCCTTCCTCCAGCCCAAGTATCAGCTATTCTTAGTTGACTAAGAATCTCTGTGGAGGTGTCAGGTCATTCCTTATGACATGCAGGAGCCCCAAAGCAAAATTTCAGCTCAACTGCAATTAAAGTGACTCGTTCTTGTGGGGGATTACCCGTAAGGTTTGGTGACCACTCTCTGAACCCTCTGGTTGTTTTAGACAGCAGGGAGATAAACTGAGGCACATCAAAGGGTGGAATGTGATTTTCAGGGTGAGAGCCTCATGGAACTCAACCCATAAGCAACACATGTTGACCAACTACATTATATAACAATCCTAGAAACGTTGCTCAGAATCGGCAGATATCAGAAAACATACACACACACACACACACACACACACACACAAACAACTACAAAACAACAACAAAACACACCTAAAATTAACATGGGAAGTTGTGCCTACAAGGCCAGGAGATCCTAGATCCCAGCCCTCATTAATACTCCTGATAGGAAGCTTTTATTTGCAAGTGCTTTACAGAAATGGGAAGATTTAACTAGAAAATATCCACCTAAAAATGGCCCAAATACAGTTGTCTTTGTGTGCCTAAATTCATTTTTTGACATGCAATAAGAATTAGAAAAATGCAAGCTCTTACATTAAACTGAATGAATGAATGGAAACATATCTTGATTTGGAAACAAGGAGATTCTAAGGAGGAGCGCTAATAAATTCTTTTAAAAACAATTAAGGAATTAGAAATTTTAGAGACTGTCTCTGAACTCTTATGCAGCTAATAAATGCCAACACCCCATTCTTCCGCCTTCTCTAGCTCCCCCACTATATCCTTCACCCTTTCCCTTCCCTTCTTCCTTCCCCTCCACTACCACTCCCTACTGACTTAAGGAATATTGAGAACAGGAATTCCAAGAGCTCCCTTTGGAGAAAAGCTTATCTCAGCAAGAGAGGATCCAGCAATTGTTCCTGATTTTCTCAGTGACCCTGATGGGTTCACAAAGGCATTTACCTGTTAGGATATGTAATCCTGGCTATTCTAACCGATTCCAATGAATATAGCTAATGGTTTCTGCCAGCAAATGCAACACAATTTCTTAATAAAGTTTGCAAGAAAATTCCTGTAGAAAAATCTGTCCACTGTTAGAATCATAAGAAACTGAAATAAGATGTAGAAAAAGGGGGCGGGGGGCGGCACAAAAACAACCATCGGGTTGATCCAAGGGTGTTTCCCCTTCTCACTGATAGTTTGGGAGAAGTTGAAATTATCATAGAAACAGGAGCCACTAAGACCCCTATAGATAGTGGGGCTACTTTATTTGTTCCTAACCACATCCAACTAATTGTATTCTCCTTCAGAGTAAAGCTTCTGTGCAAATGGCAGGAATATTTAACCAATGTCTGTTTTTAATCAAAACCTGTTTCGAACCTGGGAATGTTATAGCCATATTAGCAAATATACATCTTTGCTCATCAAATCTGCCCCAATTCAACTTATAGGGAGAGGTGTTTTGTTTGTTCATTTGTTTGTTTTATGAAATTAGTGATACCCACACATAATTTTTCCAGAAGAGTAATGTGTATTTAGAAATAAATGAACAAGATACTGAGCCCAACAGAGCCTGAAATGAACCCAGTGGTGTGTCCTCAAAGTTGGGGTCCTGGCTGCACCCAGGTTTCCTCAGAGGCTCTGGAAGAGGATCTGCTGGTGGAGTCATGGACAGACATAGAGAGGCATGGGGGCGATGGTGAACATTCAGCAGGCAAGATGAGCATTTGGCCAGTATTTGTCTGAAAAGGAGCCCAGAGTTGGAACCGCATACGTGCACCTCTGTCCTATACCCACCCAGGGTGGAGGGAGCTGGGCCCCTTTGTTCTGAGCTCAGGCTTATGCAGTTCTGAACCCAACCCTCAATGGAAAATTGGGAAACTGGTGTCCACAGAGTGGCAGATATTACCTAATGTTCATGACATTCAGAGTCCAGAGTTCAGGAATGTTCAGACCTTCCAGGCCAAGGCTCCCACCTTTCCGACAGAGTTGGTCTGGACATTAGAAATCCTGACATACTGGACAGCTCCTGCCTGTTCCTCTGTTTCTAGGGGTCAGGGGACACTTTTTTTTTTTTAACTAAGAGGAATTTTTGTATTATTTTATTATGGTTTAAAGCATAACATATGTTTCCTTTTCCCCCCATGAGCCCCTCCCCGGCCACTTCCACCCCCCAGCAAATGCCCCCACTACCTCAGTGTCCCTGTCCATTGGTTCTGCTTATATGCATGCATACAAGTCCTTTGGTTGATCTCTTACTCTACCCCTGACTCTCCCCTGCCTTCCCACTGAGGTTTGAGGGTCTGTTTGATGCTTCTCTGTCTCTGAATCTATTTTTGTTCATCAGTTTATGTTGTTCATTATATTCGAAAAGTGAGTGTGATCATGTGATATTTATCT
Source organism: Plecotus auritus (assembly GCF_963455305.1). NCBI lineage: Eukaryota > Metazoa > Chordata > Mammalia > Chiroptera > Vespertilionidae > Plecotus > Plecotus auritus. The sequence continues at coordinate 43,455,913 of NC_137774.1, forward strand.
TTCTCCAACTGGCTTATTTCACTTAGCATAATGCTCTCCATGTCTTCCAAGCTGTTGTGAATGGTAGGAGTTCTTTCTTTTTTACAGCAGCATAGTATTCCATTGTGTAGATGTACCACAGTTTTTTCTACTCATCTGCTGATGGGCACTTAGGCTGATGGGCATTTAGGCTGTTTCCAAATCTTAGCTATTGTGCTGGTATGAACATAGGGCTGCATATATCCTTTCTGATTGGTGTTTCTGATTTCTTGGGATATATTCCTAGAAGTGGAATTACTGGGTCAAATGGGAGTTTCATTTTTAATATTTTAAAGAAACTCCATACTGTTTTCCACAGTGGCTGCACCAATCTGCATTCCCACCAGCAGTGCACGAGGGTTCCTTTATCTCCACATCCTCACCAGCATTTGTCCTTTCTTGATTTGTTGGTGATAGCCATTCTGACAGATGTGAAATGGTATCTCATTGTGTTTTTAAAAAATATATTTTTATTGATTTCAGAGAGAGATAGAAACATCAATGATGAAAGAATCATTGATTGGTTGCCTCCTGCATGACCCCTAATGGGTCAGATCCCCAAACCTGGGCATGTGCCCTTGACCGGAATCGAACCTGGGACCTTTCAATCCATAGGCCAACACTCTATCCACTGAGCCAAACCGGCTAGGGCGGTGGTAGGCAAACTCATTAGTCAACAGAGGCATGCATATGGGCATGACCGGTGGGTACAGACAGCAGGGGGTTGGTGGCATGTGTGGGGAGGGGGGATGAGGACAAATATGTGATATCTTAATCAATAAAGAAATTAAAAATAAAATAAAATAAAATAAAATAAAAATGCACCCCCCCCCCCAAAAAAAAACAAACAGAGCCAAATATCAACAGTACAACGATTGAAATTTCTTTTGAGAGCCAAATTTTTTAAACTTAAACTTCTTCTAATGCCACTTCTTCAAAATAGACTAACCCAGGCCGTGGTATTTTGTTGAAGAGCCCCACTCAAGGGGCCAAAGAGCCGCATGTGGCTTGCGAGCCCCAGTTTGCCGAACATGGGGCTAGGGCCCTCATTGTTTTGATTTGCAACTCTCAGGTGATTAATGACTTTGAGCATGTTTTCATAAGGCCATGAGACATATGAAAACAGATTTTTTTTTTTTGTGACTAACAAAAAGAATTTTATTAAACTCACTGAAGTCACATGTCCACATATAGCCATCCTCACTGTGGCCAGGTCAGTTCGATATGCTGATACCTCCACTCTGGGGCCCTGAGCCACACTCCCTAGAACCACCTGGATGTGGGAATTGGCAGCTGTTAGAAAGAAGGAAATGGAAGTCATGTCCACCACAGGCCATTGTCAAATAAAACATTGATTTCTGGTTTCCACTCCGACATATAAGAGCTTGGAAGTCCTTACTCTCATCCTTACAAGAAGAAAAAAGATGAACAATCCAAAACAACAGGAACTCTTTTTAGATCCATCAGATCATTGAAATCACATGGCTGGAAATTAACCTTTGCTGCTGCAAACCACTGAGATTCAGGCCTCCTTTAACGCAATACAACCTAGCACTAGCACGTGTGTGTGTGTGTGTGTGTGTGTGTGTGTGTGTGTGTGTGTGCGCGCGCGCGCACAAATGATTTTGGGTGAAATTAGAAGAAAAGCAGACACTGAGGAGGTGTCAATAGGAAGAAAAAGGAGGTTGGAGGCACTTCTGCCTTGTGACAGTCCTCTTCCTACTTGATAGCTACTCCCCCTCATGAGCCTGAACATCGCTAAGAAGCACATGCTGCAATAACCCATTGGGCAGGCAGGGGAGAGACAGGCTCTGACAGGTACAATGACTTATCCAGGATCAAGAAGAGGTAAGAATGAGGGGTTGAGTCTGAGCCCAGGTCTGTCTCCTCAAATCTGGGAACCTGGCTGCATCCAGACCTTAATGGCTATGGAGAGGGGTGTGTTGGTGTCACTGTGTACACGGTTGGTATTCCATGGAGAAGGTGAGTGAGCAGTCAGCAGCCCACAGGACTATCTATAGTTGTTATTAGGTGAGGGGTGTCGGGGGGGTGGCAATCCCAGGAAATGAGGTCACTTCCTAATAGAACTTGGAACCCCCGTAACCAGGCACCCACTTTCTAGCAACTGCCCAACCGCCACTCACTTGGCAAGAGCCAGTTGACAGTTCAACATGTTCTCTTGTTGTGTTTCCAGTTATCAGGGCTCTGGTTCCCGGAGACCCTGCAGTGAGAGTTGTTCCAGACTCTGTAGACGGTTCCACACTCGTGCCCGACATCTCTGGCCGTTTTCAAGAAGATCCCGTCAGGTAAGAGAAGGTGGCCTGGGTCAGACCCATTCAAGCCAGACCAGCCTCCTTTGTGCTCCATCCCTGAGTAGCCCGCATGCCCCTCCCCTTCACGTGGTGGGAAGAGGGACCTGAAGGGAGAACCCTGGGGCAGGAACATTTTTTAGGGCAGCTGATCACCTAGAGGTCCTGCTGTGATCACACCCCAGGGCAGGGCAGGGCAGGCAGTTGGAATGTGGTTCCAGAGGGGTCCCTTATCTGTGCCAATGGAAGTCCTAGCCCTCGAGCTGTCACGCCTTTTCCTCGCCAGTGGAGGTCTCAGCAGATCACACTGTGTGTGTGTCTGGAGTGGAGGGTCACAGAACCAGCAAAACAGGGCTCTGAGGCTTTCCCCCTGGTGACTGGGAACTGTCTTTACAGAGCTCCACACAGGAGAACAGAGAGGAGCTGACAGATGGGGTCCTCAACTCCATGCCCCTGCAGGAGGCACAGGTGCCCCATCCTTCTTCCAGCGTGCAGACCGGCAACAGGGTGAGTGTAGGTGCCCAGTTGACCCAAACGCCAGAACCCCAGGGAGTCAACGGGACTTGGGTTCCAGAAGGTTCCCTGCTACTCCCCTGATATCCCTCCTAGCATCCAGTTTCCAAAGGAATCTGGGTCCCCATCTCCTCCAGTCAGGAGCTGGGGCCTCCCTGGGCTGCACATAGTACCAGGACGGGGACTGCTTATCACGGCGATCCATGTCTTCATTGCTATGGGACCTGGACCTTATCCCCTTCTGTTGCCATGACAACGGTGCGACCCTGAACACACCACACGTCCTAATATCCAGACCCTCCAGCCCAGGAAAAGCCTCTGTGTCTCATCTTACATTGGGATGTTTTGTCAGAAATCACATGGGTGACACTGTTAATACAGCATGTGCTGTCTGTCCTATGCTAGGCAAATGACCTAAGATACTAATGTGTTTCATATTCCTCGCCTCCAATTCTACTTTTCCTGCCAAGAACCTTTTCTCTTATCAATGTGAAAAACATTCAAAGCTGTGAAAAAGTTTTGTGTGTTTATTTGAACCAAAGTGTCCACAATTGCCAGGGAGCAAAATCTCAATGGGTTGAGAGAATGCTCCAGAGAATGGCAATTTTGCACCTTATTTTATAAGTTACAAGCAAAGTGCAGACTTATGCGGGTTACATGAAATCCATGGGTGATAGATTAGGCAGAGAGGAGAGCGCAAGGTGTGGAAACTTCTGTGATTGGATCAACGGTAAAATGATAGGCACATACTTCCATAGGTGGATGTAGGATAGTTTCAAGTCAACAATGAACTGAATAACAGCGAAGGGATCCGTGATCTCCGCAGAGCACAGAGTGGTGCCTGTGCTTGAGTTGTCCAAAATAAGGAAGATTCCTTTGATAATCCAAAGATATGTTATCATAGATGTAAAAAGGCAGTACACAGGCTCAGTTAAGGTAAAGATTGACCTTTGTCAGGGAAGATGCCAGACTAGGACATGACTGCCCACCATGAGCTCCTTTTAGTTAGTATTTTAATTTCAGACCATCCTTTGTAGTTACTTAAGTTATCTGAATTTGCAGGACCTCCACGCAGGACTTTTCTGATCTAGTCAGGTTAGCATGTGGCCCCTTTTTTCGTCCATACATCCTCCTTTTGTTCAAAATCAATTCAAATTATGCATTGATGATCAGTGTTAGTGTTTTGTCTTGCTGAACAATGGACCATTGGGGATGAGGCAAGACTATAACCTTAAATGGTATTCAAGGTGCAATTATTATTCAAAATAAAAAGGCAGGTGAATGGGAGGCCATGAGATCCTATATGCCTTTGTTAAACAATATTCTGTATCGCCGAAACCGGTTTGGCTCAGTGGATAGGGCATTGGCCTGAGGACTGTAAGGGTCCCAGGTTCGATTCCGGTCAAGGGCATGTACCTTGGTTGCGGGCACATCCCCAGTGGGAGGTGTGCAGGAGGCAGCTGATCGATGTTTCTCTCTCATCGATGTTTCTAGCTCTCTATCCCTCTCCCTTCCTCTCTGTAAAATATCAATAAAATATTTAAAAGAAATATTCTGTATCAATTTTAAATTTTGAGCTACCATGGGCACAGTCCTTTTGCTGCTTATCTTAAGTTTTGGTGTTTTGCATCTAGTATAACATTTACATACCAGGAACAAAAGCAACAGCATTAAAGCAGTAACACCATTTAGGAATAGAAAAAGTCTAGTGCTAGACTGAGGGGAATAAGCATCTCAGCCAACCAAAAAACCCTTTGCATGCATTATCATAATTGTTTATTAAGCTAATGATATGTTTTCCTCCTCCATCCACTGCCCCTTGTACTTATGATATGTTTGGCCAGATGAATTAAGACTCTCTACTTTTTCATTATCATAACTGATCATCAGAATGTCATTGTCTAGTGGGTGGGAAAAATTTGCAGGTATCCAAATTCAACTTTTCATATGTAATAAGGGAGAGGCCTGGGGAGATAGATATTGTTTCCTTTAGGAAACCATGAAGAGGGTAATAACAATATAAAATCATTTGATGTACATTTAATCAATAACAATGAAGTGATAAAAGAACAAGGTTTGAGCAGCAGTAATTTGTGAGCATCCAGGCCTTGGCGACTTCTTGGGATAGCTGTCAGCCCCCATGGCCAGTGGTTTCTCATCCTTGAAAAGTCTTTGATCTCCATGGTGGATGGAGGCCAGTGTCAGAGACAGATGTCCATTTGTGGTAGGGCATCTGATAAGGTAACATCCTTTTTAACACGTTGGAAAGAGTCTTTAATTAATGTGTTTCAATAAACAAAAACTCTCCTGGTTGTAAGTTTTGGTCTTTGAAGTCTTTGTCTCTTGGGAGTACTGTGAAATGAATGTCACAAATTTATCAGTCCCTATAACCTTCTCAATGAGTCATTGATAGTAATGTAGAATGTCTGCTTTTAGTTTTTCTTATATTTGGAAAACAAAAAGATTTAAAAATAAGCAGTATTTTAAACAGAGTCATATAAACAATAATTATATTCACTTCATTTAGTCCAATACCCATTTTTTTTGTTTATCCTGATTATTTGCCAGTATTTTTATGAATTCAGTTATTCCTTAGAGTTCTATACATTTTCATTCAGTTCAAAGATATGACCTGCTTAGAAACCTGTAAATTTGAGTAAATCAGAATCCTTTTCATGGATTTTTCTAAAGATGTAACATATTTGAAAATGCATTAGAGTAAAACAATAACTATCTATGAATGACAAAACAAAGTGGCATGGTTATAGATTTGATTATAATGCAATTGATAAAAAAACTCTGCTTGTTTAGTAAGCTATATCATTTTAAGACAATGATTTTTTGAAAATAATAATTACTGTAAAGTGAGAGAGAATAATGTAATATATATATATACATATATATATATATATATATATATATATATGTACGTATATTTAGATTCAACACATAATTTCAATATAGAAAGAAAAAATAATATGTAAGATTTTAAAACATTGTCCATGGCTTCTTGTATTGAGCATTGGGTATAATTCATAAACTTCCAATGTTTGCGCCACAAATATCTGGAGTCTCACTGCCAGACACCCTCACAGGCAACCATCCCTCTTGGCTGGACTGGTGTCACTGACAGTCAACTGTTAACACCTGAGAGTATTTCATTTGAACTTTTCTTTGAATCTTGGTAGATCCCTCAGAGGGCAGGTTGAAATCTTTAGAACATCCATTTTAATAAAAGCATATGTACACAAATAGCACATTTTTATTTTTTAATTTAGCAAAGCTTCCCATGTAATTTCAAGTATATAAAATAGGCCTAATTTAGTTTAAAAACATTGCTTTAATAAGGATAGAGAATAAATCCTTGAGGTATTCCAGGGCCCGTTGGAATTAACTCAAAGTCATTCTTTTCTTTAAAAAGTCTCTTAAAATGGAAACTCTGGGAAGGTTGCAAATATACATATACAAAAGCTTATAGCCTGGACTTTTTGTAACTCGAAGTAAAGCAAACACAGACTTACGGTAATAACTCTAAAAGACATTAATCACACTAAAAACAGTTTTAATATTAAATATTTTGTCCAGACTACAGAATTCACCTTAATTTACCTAAGTATTTAATCTTTTTAGGCCAATAAAAGATTATATGCTAGTAATGCCTTCTGGAGGCTGAAAATTCACCACACACATCACATAGATGAACACATATCACATAAAGACCATACACATAATTTGAATTACTAATTTTTACAGAGAAAATGCAAGAATTTTCTTATAAAGTTAAACTTTCACAAAATTTTATAGCCTGTACTGTACCCCTTTTACAAACCTTTCGTCAACTTTCACAAACCTTACCCATTCAGAAATAACTATCCTTATAGAAACTTACATTTGTCCTTTTCCTTCAAATATGACTCCCTATACCTCAAGCCTTCTATTATCATAACTATATAATTTCTTCCAACTTAACTCGAACTTTTAACTCTTAGGAGTCTTAATTTGCAATGATAAGCACAAAAGTGGACAAACAGCATTCCTTAGATTGACGTTGATGAACATATTTTAATCACACTCTCATGTTCAAGAAACACACCTTCAACAAAGCACAAAACATTACATCAACAGCTCCAAATGCATTTTACAGACCTTCTGTAATGAAAAACCCAAAAGCAGGTGAACTTAAGATTTGCCTAGCAACCAATGTTTCAGTATTTCATGTTATTTCAATCTATCTAGATATTCCATAACTTTCATTAAAACTAAGTTAGAAAGAAATAGTTGAAATAAGCTAAAGTGATTTGTGTAGGTGGGTAAGGTAGTTTTTTCTATTGGGATAAGACATATCTTCCAGAGATTTGTATTTTTAAAAATGGCCTAGACAAGAGGTCTTGGTGAACTCAGGTATTTCCATTTCAAAGGTTCTGGGACTTTGGTTGCATAAAGCCAATTATCTACAAGCCTCTGAAATGAATAGGGGAGGTTTGGCAAGGTCAAAGGACATGGTGGGCTTTGAATTGTTTCTGGAACCAAACCTCTGGCCCCATGAAGACTTCATTTGTAAAACTAGGATAGCCATTTTCAATACTCAGGGTCTGGGTTGCCACCCAAATGTTGGCAAGGGACTGACAAATTCATGCACCCAATTTATATTGCGACCAGGTAGTGTAACAAAAGAAGACTGGATTTCTCTTGAGGGGTCAGGATTAAGTTTCTTCCGTTTGGTAAATATGTACCCAAAAGAGGTACATATTTTGTACCTCAAGTCATTGTGGGCTGGTTCCCCATCTACAGAAAGACATATGAGCAAGCCAAGTGTTAGAGGCATCTCTGCACATTTCTGGGCTGTTTGGGGCCATTCTGAGTAGGGTGAGTACCCTGTTAAGCCATCTCTCAGGCTCTCGTGGAAGTTAATAATGAAAAAAAGGTGATTATCAAATATTTGGTCAGTCTCAAGATCAGTTTCCTCTTGGGAGGTTCCTTTCAAATCATTATTTTCCCTTTTGGTTCAGTATCTGCTTCATTTATTCTAAATATGTATAACTATTCTAGAAAAAGCATATGTGGGATCACTCATTTCATAAAAAAAAAAAAGAAAAAGAAAAAGAAACCTCAGGTATTAAGTGAATTGGGGCAGATTTGATTAGCAAACCATATATATATATATTTCCGTGACATTTCCTAGTCGGAACGAAACAGTTTTTGATTAAAAAGCAGACATTTGTACAGGAGGTTTAGTCTGATGGAGAAAGTAATTAGTTGGTTGCGGTTAAGAATAAGTAAAGTAGCCCTAGTATCTACAGGGGCCTTAGTGGCTTCCCTTTTTACGATAATTTCAAATTCTCCCAAAATATCAGTGAGAAGGGGAAACACTCTTGGAGCAACCCTATGCTTGTTTTTGTTTATTAACTTTTTCTTAATCCTATTTCATTTTCCTATCATCCTTAAAGTGGGCAGACTTCTCTACAGGAGTTTCCTTACAACCTCATTAAGTAATTCTGTTGCTGTGTTGCGTTGTACCCCGAATCTCACAAAGACGCCTCAAAAAGTCGAATTATGGAGTCATTTATTAAAGGCCGGCGGCATACGAGAGGCAAAAGCTCCAGATCTCGCAGCCCTGAAAAGCTTGCCACATCTGGCTTATATTGGCAGAATATCACAAAGGTGTCGATTACATCTTTGGGTTTGGAATGAGGAACCTGGTTTGCACAAAGCAGTTACAGAAGTGAAATTGAGCAAGTTAGTTATCTATAGTTTTGGGTCTACGGATCACTGAATCAACAGAAACACATTATCTGGGGCCACTGAGGCAATTTAGAATAATTGTGCTGTCCACATTCCAGGACCACTGAGTCAACCAGAATGCATTATTTGTAGCTACTGAGACAATTTAGGGTAATTGAGCTGTCCTGGTCCCCAGAAGAATGTGCTTCAATAACCAGTGAGATCACAATCAAAGGGATATTCAAACCACCATCAATGGAGTGTTAAATCGATTGGGATAGCATACATAAGTTCAGAAAATCAAAATAACTTTTCTATTGTTTTAGCAAGCAAATAAGTACAGAAGCCAAACAGCAGGGTTAAAATATTAAACAGCATTTTTTACCCAAGCATGGTTGCTACCATGCTTCAGCTGGGCTCCCAGAAATCAGGAGTATATTAATTGGAATAGGTTAGAATAGCCAAGATTGCATTTTCTATCAGTTAAATTTCTTTGTGAATCAGTCAGGGCCATAGAGAAAATTGAGAATGTTTCCTGGTTCGTCTCTGGCTGAGAGCAGCTTTTCTCCAAAGGGAACTGGTTGAATTCCTATTCTCATTTTCCCTTAAGTCAGTAGGGAGGGGTAGTGGAGGTGACAGAAGGGGAAGGAAGAAGGGAGGGGAAAGAACACATCTGGACAAGGAAGCTCAGAGAGCAAAAGATGTAGTGGACGTGCTAAAGAAGGGGAGAATGGGGTGATAGCATTTATTAGCTTCAGGAGAGTTCAGAGATAGTCTCTACAATTTCTCATTAATTTATTTTTTAAAAGATTTTCTGTGTTTCTCTTTAGAAGCTTTGAATTTCCAAATTAAGATATGCTTCCTGTTCATTCAATCAGTTTCATTTTAGGGCTGACATTTTTCTAGTGTTTGTTTTTTTTTTTCCTGCAAAAAATTAATTTAGGCACCCAAAGACAACTGCATCTTGGCCATTTTTCAGTTGATATTTTCTTTTAAGTCTTCCCATTTCTGTAAAGCACTTGAAAGTCAAGGCTTCCTATCAGGGGTTAATGAGGGCTGGAGTCTGGGAGTTTCCTGCCTTGGAGGCACAACTTCCCATGTTAATTATAGTTGTGTTTGTTTTCATTGTTTTTGTTGTTATTTTATATCTGCAGAATCTGAGCAAATTTTCTAAGGATGTTATGTAGTGTGTTGAAGCATGCTGCTTATTGCTCCATGATGCTCACACCCCTCAAGTCTCATTCAACCCCCTTATGTGCCTCAGCTTCTCTCCCAGCTATCAAAGCTACCAGAAGGCCTCTAGCCACTTTGGCTCAGTGGGTAGAATGCAGGCCCTTAGAGGTCCTGGGTTTGATGGCAGGTCAAAGGCATGTACCTTGGCTGCAGCTTGATCCCTCACCCTTATTGGGGTGTGTGTGGGAGGCAACCAATCTATATGTCTCTCTCATTTTCTCTCTCTGTATCTCCCCCACCCCGTGTAGTCTCTCTAAAAACCAATGGCAAAAATATACTAGAATGAGGGCAAATAAATAAATTAAAAAAAAATAAAACAGCAGGAAGGGCTAGGAATGCTGATGCACCAAACCCTATGGGCTCTCCCCCAGAAGAGACAGTCAACTGAATTACAGTTGAGTTGGAATTTCCCTATGGGGCTCCTACTTGGCATGAGGAATGACCTCTGACACCTTGCAAAGATTCTTTTTATTTTTTATTTTTATTGTCTAAAGTTTTACATATGGCTCCTCCCCCAACCTCCATTGACCACCTCCTCCCCTCCCTCCCCAAGCCATTCCCACCCTGGAAAAGCCCCCACCGCCCCAGCATCTGTGTCCATTGGTTATGCTAATATGCATGCATACACGTCCTTAATTGCTTAAGAACAACTGAGATTCGGGTCAGAAGGAGGATGTGCCCTGTTATCTTTGAAGCTGAGCAAATTCAACTGTCACTTATACAGTGAAGGTTTTCTGCTCAGATTCTCAGAAAGCAATTCCAAATGAAAATCCATAATTAAAAACCAGCTACCCATGTTTCCTCTTGTCTCTCCTTAGACTGGGTTCTGTCAACCCTTAACCTTAATTCCACCTTGAGGATTTAAAAATACAGCTCAAATAAAGTCAGACCCTCTACCACAAGCAAAAGATCTTGGATATAATAGACGACGTAGCCAAATTCACCTGACAGGCCCAGGAAACTGGCGGGCCCAATGGGCCCTTTGTTAGGTCCTAGCACCGGGTCTGGGTCTGCAGGGCGGTCCTGTGTCAGCTTCTTTGGAATCCTGCCACAGGAAGCAAGTAAATATCAATGTAAGCCGCATTCAACCCTGTGCAGAGTTTCTCTGAGTTTATTGGAGCCCAACTGTCAAGAATGGCCAGAAAACAAAATCTCACTATTTTGAGGTAGTGCTCCAGAGAATGGCAGTATTGCACCTGCTTTTACACATTACAATCAAAAGTGGAGATGTATGTGGGTTACATGGAATCCATTGCTTAGAGAGGCAGGAGAAAACAAAGCAGGGAAATCTCTGGGATTAGATAAAAACTAAAACGATAGATACATGCCTCTCTTATACAGTTGCCTAGAGGCTAGTTAGCAGTCAGCAATGAACTCAATAGCAATGAGCAGATTTGTGGTGTCTGCAGAGCACAGAGAAGTGCCTGTGCTTGGAGGTGTCCAGAAAAAGGGAAATTCCTTTGACATTCCAAAGGTGTGTTATCCTGGATGCCAAAAGACAATAGACAGGCTCAGTTAAGGTAAAGATTGACCTTTGTCAGGGAAGACGCTGGCCTAGCACATGACCACACACCATAAACTGCTTTTAGATAACAAGTACTGATTTTAGGCCAACTTTGTGGTTAATTTAGGTCTCTGAGTTTGAAAGGCCACCATGCAGGCCTTACCTGTGCTAGTCACAGGCGAGCGTGTGACCATTTTTCATGCACTCTCTCCTTCGATCACTTGTGTCCCATCTCTTGCCACCAATCATGTCCCTCCTTTGTCCCACCACAGGGGGAGAAACCATTAAGTACCTGTATGCTGCAAGCAGCTGCAGCTTCCTCGTCACCTGCAGGCCTGGCCCGCTCGCCCACTGTGCTCAACAGCCCAGTGCCCATGAACCTCTTCTCTACCTGGGAGGTGGACTGCTCCAGCCCCAGCTGCGTGCCCAGGTTGTGCAGCCTGACTTTAAAGAAGCTGGTGGTCTTGAAGGAGCTGGAGAAGGAGCTCATCTCCATGGTGATAGCAGTGCAGATGCAGGGCTCCAAGGGCATCTTGAGATCCCACGAGATTGTGCTGCCTACTAGGGGACCAGTGGAGACTGACCTGGTGCTGACCTTCACCCTGCAGTACCCCCACTTCCTCAAGAGAGAAGGCAACAAGCTACAGATCATGCTGCAGCAGAGGAAGTGCCATAACAACCAGATCATCCTGGGCTACAAGACTTTGGCCACAGGTGCCATCCACATGGCCGAAGTGATGCAGCGAGCCCCCGAGGGTGGCCAGGTGCTGAGCCTCAGCAGCCGCATCCAGGAGTCCTCCATCAAGGTGGCTGAGATCTGGATCTCCTCCCTGTCCAGTCAGCCCATTTATTACGAGGCTGGCACCATGCAGGCCAGGCCCAAGGACAAGTCCACAGATAGCTACACCGAGGGGAAATCTGAGAGCTTCTCTGAGCTGGAGGCCAGCTACAAGGCGCCACACAGGCAGGACCTGGAAGAAGATGACTTCGACCTGGGGCAGTCCAAGAAGCAGCAGCGATGCATGCAAGGAAACTTGAAGCAGAAAGTCATGGCTCTGCTTCCCGGGTCCAACATGTCGGAAAAGGTCCTAGACTCAGATCAGGACCCTACAGAGCATGTCCCCGAGGTGCAGGAGGACCTGGACCTCCTGTATGACAACCTTGAGAATCCCAGTGACAGTGACCCAGACATTGAGGACGATGGCAGCATCCTCAGCAACACCAAGACCAAGACCAGACAATACTTTGAAGGCCTAGCACACTCCAGCTGGCAGACCGAGATGAGGAGCATACATGGTGCCCAGAGGCAGAAGGAGCCTCCTCGCCTGGCCGATATGCCTGCGAAGGCCCAGGGCCCGGGTAGCAAGCTATTCAGTGGCAGTGTCTCTGACTTGATGGCCTACAGCACCCCCACCACCATGGTGGACAAGACCCGGATCTTCTCCCTATCGAGCCACCCCATCAACCACCTGGACAGTGCCATGCCAGCCAGCAACAAGGCGGAGTCCACAGATAACTTCTCCGAGGGAGACTCTGAGATCGTCTTCTCTGAGCTGGAGGTCAGCTACAATGCCGCCCACAGGCATGACCTGGACAAGGATGACTTGGGCCTGGAGAAGCCGATAGGAAGAAGGAGGTCCATGACCAGGCAACAGAACTACCAGCAGAAAGTCGCAGAGTGGCTGTGCAGGTTTCAAATGACGGAGGAGGTCCTGGACTCAGAGCAGGACCCTGAGGAGCAAGTCCCCGATGTGGACAAAGACCTGGCTCGTCTGTTTTACAGGCTGGTGAACCCCAGCGACAGTAGCTCAGACATGGAAGATGATGACCGTCTCCTAACCCCTCCCATGCCTGAGCTCATGACATACTCTGATAGCCTGTCAAGCAGCCCAGATATGGAGAAGGATGACAGAGTCCAAGGCACCCCAAAGCCCAAGCCCAGGTCATACTTTGAAAGCCTGTCAAGCGACAGTGGCTCCGAATGGGTGGCCCACAGCATGCCCAACCCTGGGGAGCAGTCGGCACAGCCTGAGGACAGCCCGGAGGCAGAGACCTCTGCCCAGAACATGCCTTCTAAGAAGCTGCCACCCAGCAGGCGCACCACCAAGACCGAGTCTCTGGTCATCCCCTCCAGCAGCTCCAAGGGGAAGCAGCCTGCCTGCCGGGGCTGGAGCAGGTCCCTGAATGAGTCGTCCAACAGCCTGATCAAGGAGCGCTGCCCAGTCCCACAGAGCCAATTGCAGGTTCCCAGGAAGACTGTGTACGATCAACTGAACCATATCCTCATCTCCAACGACTGTCTGCCCAAGAATATCATCCTCATCAGCACCTCTGACAGGCAGGGGCAGTTCCTGTCGGACGTCCTGCAGCAGCACACGCTACCCGTAGTGTGCACCTGCTCCATGGTGGATGTCCAGGAGGCCTTCAGTTCCATCATCTCCTGGATACAAAGATACCGCAACTGCCATACTGAGGCCCCGATGCCAGTGAAGATCGCGGTGGCGGGGGCTCAGCACTACTTCAGCACAGTGCTGCGGGTCTTTGTGGAGCATCTGTCCCACCAGAGCCCTGACTGGCTGGGCTACCTGCACTTCCTGATCATCCCGCTGGGTTCCCACCCTGTGGCCAGCTACCTGAGCTCCGTGGATTACCGCTACAACAGCCTCTTCCAGGACCTGGCCTGGCTGGACATGTTCAACAACCTGGAGGCCCAGAGTGCTGTGCAGAACATAGTGTCAAGAATCACAGAGTACATCACAGGGGCCAACTGTGTCCACCAGCTGCCCATCGCAGAGGCCATGCTCATCTCTAAGCCGAAGAGCCCGGGCAAGTTGTCCTCACAGAAGTTCATTCCCTTTGTGGGGGCAGTGAAAGTGGGAAGAGTGCAACCAATTTCAGCCACGTCAGGAGACACAGATGATGCGGTCCCCTCATGCTCCAACGTGCTTTTGTCCACCGCCAGGGAGGCCTCACACAACCCAACCTCCTCCTCATCGGTGAGTGGAGGCCTGTCTTCCCCCAGCCAGGGTGTCAGTGCTGAGCTGATGGAGCTGCAGGTGGATTACTGGATGGCAGCCCAGCCCACAAACAGGAAGAGAAACAGGGAGAAGGAAGACCTTCCTACCACCAAAAACACACTCCAGTGCACCTTCCGGTCTCTCCAGGTCAGCAGGCTGCCCAGCAGTGGCGAGGATGCAGGCACGCCCACAATGTCCATGACTGTGGTCACCAAGGAGAAGAAAAAGAAGGTGCTGTTTTTGCCCAAGAAAGACAAAGGCAAGGACTTGGAGTCCAAAAGCCAGTGCATCCAGGGCATCGGCCGCTTGGTCTGCTCAGCCAAGAACCAGGAGAACAGGCAGCGGGTCCTCATTGATGGCGTGGAGTGGAACGACGTGACGTTCTTCCAGCTGGCAGCCCAGTGGCCTTCCCACGTCAAGCACTTCCCCATCTGCATTTTCGGACACTCCAATTCCACCTTCTAGCCCTGCCCCTCCCCCTGCCCTTCACCCTGCCTGGGCCAAGCCCAGAAGGGCCCAGCTGCCTTTCTGTTAACAGTTCAGTTTACTACAGACACAGACCCTGGAAACACAGAGAAACTGTTTTAAGTTAGAATGTGCGCACAGCCTGGAACCTAAGGGGGTTGTCCCCACTGGGACCCCCAAATTCTCTGTTTAATAACCAGAACATTTCGGCAGCTGGGAGGTCAGGTGGGCACCGTTGAGCTGGAGTATCATGGAAGGTGTGTTTTAGCCTCAGGATCCGCAACACTTTCAGTGAAAAGGGTTCTGGCCTTGGAGACCTGCCCTCCCTGGAAACCAGGGCTCTGCTTAACCCTGGGAGCTGGCTGCAGCCTGTGTTCAGACTCAGAGCTGGGCCACCAGAGGCAAAGGGCTGGCCTCCCTTTGGGGCATCCGGAGCATAATACGGAGGCCGGCCAGCCCAGCCTTGGACCCAGGCTGCCAACTAGCCAAGTGGCCCCAGAACCATCCACTTATGGTTCCCAATGAACTCCCGCCTCACAGGGCAAAATAACAAAAAAGAGCTGCATGGTGCAGACCCACAGGCACACGGGCTGGACAAACCAGTGCCCTCCTTCTTGGGCAGCGACCCACCTTCGTCCCTACCTCTTCATGTTATCACAGAACATTCGCAGCTACCCAACAGGTGTTGGACCAGCTATTGACAAGGTGAGCAACGAGCCTCTCCACAGCAGAATGGTCATTTGGCCACTTGCTGGCTGTGAACTCTCAGATCACTGCATCCCTCTGAGTGTTTGTTTCTAAGAACAGGAGGTGAACCAAGGAGCAACCTCATAGGGTTTTTGTAGGGACCCTGTAGGGTGTTCCCCTAAAGCCTTCTCTGGGAGCCTGGACAGTGGATAGGTCTGTGCTAATTGGTCCTTTTTCTTCCTCATATATGATTCTTCTTGGGGCCTTAGGCTAAGCT
The DNA here is from genome assembly GCF_963455305.1 of Plecotus auritus. NCBI lineage: Eukaryota > Metazoa > Chordata > Mammalia > Chiroptera > Vespertilionidae > Plecotus > Plecotus auritus. The sequence continues at coordinate 43,471,657 of NC_137774.1, forward strand.
CTTTTCTCATGTCACAACGAGCCTGGAGATTCTGTTATTGTGTGAAGCCAGAGCAGAAACCCCACGGGTGAGCAGTGGGGCCCAGGCTAACCCAGCTATCTGTGATGGGGCTGGTTTGGGCTCACTCATTTAGCAAATATGTGAGAAGCCCTGGCAGGTACAGACACGTCTCTAGGCACTGACCATATCCAGTGCACAGAGCAGACCCCAAGCCTGCACTTCAGACCTCCTAGTCCAGAGCGATTCAGTCATACTAGGCTGCACAGGCTCATAGTGTCCACAGGACAGTTGATGTGACATCCTCCTGGCCTCCTCTACCTATGGCTGCATCTTCCAGTACTGTGAAGAGGACGGGAGACCTTTGTTCCAGCAGAAAACGTGAGTCAGTTTTGGATCAGATCCAGGAGGGGAGTGTGGGGACCGTGAATTCAAGGTGCTGGCAGAACCCTGGATCCCACACATGGTGGGGTTTCTGCAAGAGGGCAGAGGTCTGAGGGCTTCTCCTAGAACAAAGGGAAGGAGTCAAAGAGAGCTGTGCATGTGGATATGTGTGGGGTGGGCGAGCAGTGGAGCTCAGTGGCAGAGTTAGCTTCTCAGAAAATTCATACACGTCTGCTCCTAATCCAAGTCTGCCTGCACCTTTAATCAGGGACCATGCTCACTAATTTGGTAGAACCTCTTCCATGGCAGCTTGAAAAGTGTACTCCACCCTGTGGGAGTTGAGTTTCAGTGGGAGGCGAAGAACCCCACAGGGCAGCTAGTGAATTAGGCAGCATGTAGGTCCAGGAGCCAAAGTTTGAGGTGATAGGAAGGTCCTGGGAAGCTAGGGATGGAGACAGAGTTTGTTTGCTCGCTCATTGGTCAGCTATTCCTGAAGCACCTACTGCGTGTCTATAAGTGACATGAACAGGGAGGACACCAGCCCTCTCAGTCCTAATGGGAGGGTCATGGGAGAGAGCATGGACACTGAGAGAGCATGTTAGGTTTCCCGGAAGAAGGGGACAGTTGGTTCCATTATTGATCAAGAGCTGTCAGTTAGGAGGGCTTTCTGCCAGGCCCTCCTGGGCGACCAGGCGCATCTCTGCCAGGATTGCCAGACTGAATGTGGACAAGGAGTAGGTCTGGTTTCTGGATGGGCAGGAGCAACAGACACAGGACCCCAGGCTCTCTGAGTGGTGCTCTGGGAGGGCCGTGTGGAAGGAAGGCCAGGCCTCAGACTCTGCTGTGTACCTCTCTCTCTCCCCAGGGCCATCTCCTGCACCCTGGGCATCTGGCTGGACCAGCACCTCCAGAATTTCCCAGCCTGATGATGCTGTTGGCCTCCATAGAACCAACATTCCAGTCTCTGACCTGCCAAACGAGGCCCAGTACCTCCAGTCACAGCAGGAGCACCTGAGCCCACTGAGGCCGAGACAGGAGGAGGAGGAGGCCTCCGGGGGTGGTGTGGGTGAGTGTGCCTTTGGAAGGCACACAAAAGGCAGTGAGGGTGGTAACATGTCCTCTTCTTGGATCTGCAGAACCAGCTCCAGAGCAAAATCAGGAAAACCCTCCAGAGGCAACGCCACCCTAGTGGCCTCTCCAGAGCCAGAGCCGGATCCAGGCCCAGCTTTCACTGAACTTCAAGAGGCAGAAGAACCACCTGCAGCATTTGAGCAACTCACCCAGCTCCTGCGAGGCCTGTGGTGTCAGATCCCGGGCCACAGCGGGTGTCAGCTGCATGGCAGAGAGGGCACCCCACCCCCATTTAGATGCAGTGTTAAAATTTTGTGTTCATGTTACATGTGCTTATAATTTTACTGTATTCTTTATGATATTTAGTAACAGAATGTATTGTTGAGAACATTTAATGAAATACTCGTAAACATAGCCTTAATTTAGATTCTATAAAATTTAACCCTATAAACCCTCAGAGCTTTGAGCAAGTCTGTTTTTCTGGAGCCTGACCCACTCAGGGAGAACTGTCCTGACCTTCTCCACCTGCCCTTCCTGGAGCCAGGACTCTGCTTCCCAGGGAGCTGGCTCCCCCTGTGCCCATACTTAGAGCTGGGTGGCCAGAGGCCAAGGGCTGGCCTCCCAGGGTGGGCATCCTCAGCCCAATATGGAGGTCAGTCAGCTCAGCCCTGGGCCTCAGCTGCAAACCAGCCAAGTGGCACCAGCACCACTCACTCTGGGTTCCAAATAAGCTTGACCCTCACGGGGCGGCGGGAGGAGAAGAAAGAAAAAGGAACCGTACAGTGCATACTGCCCAGGAACACGGATTAGACAAACTGGTCAAATACTTGGTCCCCACCCACCCTTCTGTGTTAATATAGAACATTTGCTACTAACCAACGTGTGTGGGACCAACCAAGGACCAGGTGAGCCCTGCCCCTCCACAGCACAGTGGTCACTCAGCCACCTGCTTGCTGTGAGAATTCAGGTCACTGCATCTCTCTGAGCGTTTGTTTCTGTGAACATGGGGAGAGCCTAGGCCCAACCTCATTGGGTTATTTTAGGGACTCGGTGGGAGGGCGGACCCCCTGGGAAAAGGCCCGCTGGGAGCCTGGACACTGGAGAGGTGGCAGGAGGGGCTGTGGTTGTTCTAATTGGCCATTTTCTCTTCTTCTTAAAGAAGCTTCTGCCTTATTTGTGATTCTCTTCAGGCTTTAGGCTAAGCTATTTTCTCTTTTGATAAAGACATTGGAGATTGCATTAGGGGTCCCTGTCCTGGGTGAAGCCAGATTAGAAATCCCAGGGGTGAGCAGGGGGACCCCATGCTCACCCAACTACCTGAGATGGGGCTCATTTAGGCTCATTCATTCAGCAAATGCCCTGCCCCCAGGACTGCACTCCAGTGCTTCTTTCCAGTCAGGAGTGACTCAGTCACACTGGGCTGCACAGGCAGGTAGCGTCCACAGGACAGTCAATGTGACTTCTTCCTCAAAGTATCGCTGCATCTACTACACGTATTGTGAAGCAGAAAGTATATCTCTAGACCAGCAGAAAAAGTGAGTGGGCTTTGGATCAGAGCCTTAAGGGGAATATGGGGACTGTGACTTGGAGAAGCTGGCAACACCCTGGGTCCCATGCCTTGTGGGATTTCTGCAAGATGGCAGAGGTCTGAGGGCTTCTCCTAGAAAAAATGGAAGGAGGCAGAGAGAGCTGTGCATGTGGATTTGGGTTGTATGGGTGAGTGGGGAGGGCATGTGGCTGGACCACACAGGAAAGAGATCCCAGAGGATGGGTTTTTCAGGAGCACAGAGGGTCTTGAACTGGGACTTCAGTGATGGAGATGGGAGGTTTCCTTCCTTGGAAGGCGCACAAAAGGCAGTCATGGTGTAACATGTTCTCCTTTTGGATGTACAGAAGCAGCTCCAGAGCAAGATCAAGAAACACCTGAAGAGGAAACGCCAACTCTGGTGCCCTCTCCAGAGCCAGAGCAGGCTCCAGGCACAGCTGTCACTGAACTTCCGATGTGGAACCACCGGCACCATTTGAGCAACTCACCTCAGCTCCTTTGAGACCTGATGTCCTAGATCCTGGGCCACAGCGTGTGTCAGCTGCCATGGCAGAGAGGGCTTTCCCTCATCCTTTATATGAAGTTTAAAAAATTTGTGTTCATCATATACATGTTTATAACTTCACTGTATTTTTCTTATACGATTCGGTAACCTACAGTCTAATGAAAGAAAATGTAATGAAATACTCCTAAACATAAATTTAATTTACATTAAATGAAATTTAACTCTATAAACCTTCAGAGCCTTGAGCAAGTCTGTTTCTTCTGGGCCTCCATGGTGTTACTATGAGACATAGGTTGGGAATAATTAGTGTCTCAGGAGCCACCTGCTCTAAGGATGTAACGTTCTTGAGCCCAGGACAATGGGACTTTGGGGGAAATCAAAGGATGAGCATTGGGGCAGGGACCCGTTATGTCAGGGCTGCCCCTGGGAACCCACATTTCATTTAACTTCATTTCCCACCAGTACATGGACAAAGCATGGCCTTACTCGCCCCCTGGCGTCCATGTTGCAGAATGCTGTAGGGTTTAACCAGCAGCAAGCAGTTCCTGAACACTGACTGCCACCTGCACCTGGACAGAAACTCCACCCTCCCCCACTCGCACTGAATAGCATTCTGAGCATCTCCTCTGTTGGCCCATAGCACTGAAGAGGGGACAGGGAATGTCCCTGAGCCTGGGGTCCACACTCATCTCCTCTACAGGCACCGCTTCCAAGTCTCCTCTGGGGTCAGAGCCTCTCTCCGCCCTCAGTCCCTGAGCTCTGGTTCAGCTGGGCTTTTTCCTGAGGCTATTCTGTCTCAGCAGAGCCCAGCGGCCATTCCTTCTCATGGCCCAAGGCTGAACAAGGTTGTGGAAACAGCCTGGCTTCTCCTTTTAAATCAATCCTTTTCGATGCTCTGAACCACCCTGGTGAGGATAGACTAACAGCCTTGTATGGCACCCCGCATGGCACAAGCTATAATGTCTCAGGACTAATGGGTATTAACTTTGGACTACACCCAGGGTCCCTGCTCTCAAGGAGTTCAGCCCTGTTGGTTGACACGGATAGAAAGGAAATTCTAATGGAGTGTGAGGAGTCCTAACGTTGACCCTGAGGTCCATAAGCACTGAGAACGTGAGCCCATCGCGGGAACATTGTACAGACTCTCTTTAGGATGCAATTCCTAAACTAGAAAGAAGAGTAAGTACTTGTCTACCTTCTTCATCCTGATTTCACAATGGCAGCCGATGAAAGCTTTGTGAAATTAAATGGAGGTCTGGAAATCAAGGGGCAGGTCTACCTTAGAGGTCCATGGTGATGGTCAGTGCACTTGTGCGCACTGGCAATGGGCCTGGAGGAGCAGCCACCCGCCTTGCGTGGAGCGTCTCCTCACCTTGGAAGCTCAGAACTGTGGTCTCAACAGATGCTGTTTCCTATTTTAAATTACACTTTTCAGTTTGGCTCTACTTTCCAGGGTCCTTTCCTAAGTTTCACAGCCATCCTCAAAACTGGAGGCAGAGGGTGTTAGAAATGAGAGGGTGGGGGCTGGAGGGACCTGGAAGGAGAAAAATGAGGGAGATAGGAGGGCAGGGCCAGGGCCTGGTGTGGGACGACCGTGCTAGTGATCTATTGCTGAGAGTTATCCCACACTAGAGACTTAACCAATACACACTTATTAGCTCACAGGTCTGTGACGAGGAATCCCTCATGGCTCAGCTGGGACTACTGTGGTCTCAACTGAGGCAGGATCCGTGTCACTGAGGGTCTGAGCTCACTCGGGGCGTCTTTGGGATTCAGTTTGGATGGAAGGCCTGACTTCCTCTCTATCTGTTGGTCTCTTTCAGTGCTAGGCCATGTGAGTCTCTCCAGATAGCAACTCACAGCACAGAGGCTTATTCCTGTGGGAGAGAGAGAGAGAGAGAGAGAGAGAGAGAGAGAGAGAGAGAGAGAGAGAGAGAGAGAGAGAAGAGCAGATCAGAGTGAGCAAGTGGGTAGGTACCAACTTTTAAAAAACTTTTCATGGTGGGAAGAGATCAACCAAAGAACGTGTGTGCATATATGCATAACTCAGGGACACAGATAGTAGGGTGGTGAAGGCCTGGGGCGGGGTGTCAGGGATCGGCTGGAAGTGGTCAATGGGGAAAAAATCGGACATATGTAACACTTTCAAAAATAAACATTAAAAAAATAAATGAAATGGATTTGCTTTAAAATGCTTAAATTAATTTTTTTTTCAAAAAATTAACTTGAGAGAGAGATAGAGATAGAGATAGAGATAGAGAGAGAGAGAGAGAGAGAGAGAGAGAGAGAGAGAGAGCAACATCAATGTGAGAGAGATGCATCAGTTGGTTGCCTCCTGTATGCACCCTGATTGGGGATCAAACCCATAACCTAGGTATGTGCCCTGACCAGGAACCGAACAGCAGTCTTTCAGTACACAGGATGATGCTCAAACACTCTGACTGGGCCGGACACGAACTTTGTAGAACCAAATCATGGAGGTTGTGTTGGATCCCTTTGCTGTCTTCTATGGAGTCACTAATGACACACAGACTTAAGGGAAGGGCACACATTCACACCATACGAGGAAGGTGAAGACCATGGAGAGTCACTGAGGAGAGAACTGGTGACCTGAGGGGTTCATGCCTTGCCCAGGATAACAGAGGATGAGAATGCAGAGTGTGAGATAAACCCAGCTGTGTGTCCTCAAGGTGGGGTCTTAAGTGCACCCAGGTTTCCTCAGGGGCTCTGGGAAAGGCTGTGCTGGTGGAATCGTGTACAGACATGGAGATGGCATGGGGAAGATGGTGGGCATTTGGCAGCCTAGACAGTATTTGTCTGAAAAGGCACCCCGATCTGGAATCATGAAGGTGCACCTCAGTCCACAATCCACCCACAGTGGACAAAGTCGGGCCCCCTTATACTGAGCTCATGCTTACATAGTCCTGAATCACATCCTTTTTGGATAATTGGGAAATGGAAACCCGTAGTTAGGCAGGGATTGGCCAGGGTACATGACATTCAGAGTTCAGAGTTCAGGAATGTTCAGACCTTCCAGGCCAAGGCTCCCACCTCCCCCACAGAGGTGGTCTGAAAATTAGAAATCCTGACATACTGGGCAGCTCCTGCCTGTTCCTCCCTATGTGGGGGCTGTTTTGCTCTGGGATCCAGAAAGGGAGCACTGGCATGCTTGTGCGCGCGTGCCAACACACACACACACACACACACACACACACACACACACACACACACACAGTCTAGATGTGATGACCTTGGATGGGATTAGAGGAAAAGCAGACACAGAGGAGGTGACGACAGGAAGGAAAAAGAGGTTGGAAGCACTACCTACATGTGACAGTCCTTCTCCTACTTTACAACTACTCCCCACATGAGCCTGAACAGCCCTAAGAAGCACTTGCTCTGGGGGAAGGTCAATGGGGAAATAAAAGGAGATATATGTACTACTATGTGCAATAGTTTAAACAATAAAATAAAATTAAAAATAAAGAAGCACTTGCTGCATAACCCATTGTGCAAGCAGGAGAGAGACGGGCTCTAACAGGCACAATGACTTACCCAGGATGAAGAAGAGGTAAGAATGAGGGGTTGAGTCTTAGCCCAGGTCGGTTTCCTCAACTCTGGAACCCTGGCTGCACCCAGAGCTTCTAGGGGGCTGGGGAGAGGGGTGTGTTGGTGCCCCTAGGGGTGTGTACTGATAAGGTGCTTCATGGAGAAGAGGGGTCTGCAGACAGCGGCCCACAGGACTATTTGCATAGCTGTCATGAGATGAGGGGACTCAGCAAGACAATCCTAGGAACTGAGGTCACTATCTAATAGGACTTGGCACCCCCGTAACCAGGCACCCACATCAGCCCCACAGGCAGCTCACTTGCCAAGAGGCATTTGCCAGTGCAAGATGTTCTCTTGCTGTGTTCCCAGTGATTGGTGCTCTTGCTTCTGAAGACCCCGCAGTGAGAGCTTTTCCAGAAGGTGCAGACGTTGGTTCAACCCTCATCCCTGACGTAGCTGGCCATGTTTTAGAATATGGCCTCAGGTAACACTAGGTGGCCTGGTTCAGACCCATTCAGGACAGGCCACCTCTGTGCGCCATCTCTGTGAAGCCCACATCCCCTCCTCTTCATGTGGTGGGACGAGGGAACTGAAGGGAGATCCCTGGGGCAGGAACAGCTTTTGGGGCAGTGGATCACCTAGAGGTCCTGCTGTGATCACACCCCAGGGCAGGGCAGGCAGTTGGAGATGTGGTTCCAGAGGGGTCCCTTATCTGTGCCAATGGGAATCCTAGGCCCGCACGCTGTCATGCCTTTTCCTCCGCAGTGGAGGTCTCAGCAGAACACACTGTGTGTGTGTGTGTGTCTGAAATGGAGGGTTACAGAACCAGCAAATTAGGGCTCTGAGGCTTTCCCCTGGTGACTGGGAACTGTCTTTACAGAGCTCCACACAGGAGAATGGACCGGAGCCGTCACATGGGGTCCTCAACTCCATGTCCCTGCAGGAGGCACAGGTGCCCCATATCTCCTCCAGTGTGCAGCACGGCCGCAGGGTGAGTGCAGGTGCTGGGTTGACCCAGACTCCAGGATCCCATGTAGTTGAAGAGAGCCCTGGGTTCCAGAAGCTGCCCTGCTACTCCCCTAGATCCCTCCTAGAGTCCAATTTCCAAAGGAATCTGGGGCCTGTATCCTCCCCACAACCCACTCTCACTGTCCAGCCCCTTTCAGAAGAGATGCAAAATCACTGCCCACAAAGTGTTAGGAATATGAGAAGGGAGACTTTGCTCCATTTCACGTCATGCTCAGTCAAGAGTAATTTTGCATTTTTCTATAGACTTTCCCTTTTAATGCCCATCTCCACGTGTCCATGTTGTCCCGACAATCCTTACACACCTTCTCCCACTCTTACACATCATCGTGATTAGTAGGGATGCTTTTCCCAAAAGGACATGGGGTTCAAGGTCCCAAGTCTGTTGCTTTGCCCTTTGCAGCCCCGAGAAGCAAATCCCCATGGTCCCTCCAGGTCAGGAGCTGGGGCCTCCCTGGGCTGCACAACATACCAGGAGGGGACCTTTTATCAGGGCTGGCGATCCAACTTCTCACTGCTGTGGGACCTGGATGTGATCCCCTCCTGTTGTCATGTCAACGGTGCTGCCCTGAACACCCCAGTTGTCCTAATATCCAGACCCTCCCACCCCAGGAAAAGCCTCTGTGTTCCCATCTTAGAATGGGATATTCTGTCAGAAATCCCAGGGTGATCTTGTTAACACAGGGAAGTGCTGTCCATCTTCTGCTAAGAAATGACTATATACCTATGTGTCTCATCATCACTCATCTCCAAGTCTACGTTGCCTGCCGAGAACCTTTTCTCTTGTCTATGTAGAAAACATGGAAACCTGTGCAGAATTTTTCTGAGTTTAGTTGAGCCAAAATGTAGACAATTGCAGTGAAGCAAAATCTCAACCGAATGAGATAATAATGCTCTGGAGAATGGCAGCTTTGCACCTTGTTTTGTACATTACAATCAAAAGTGGAGACTTGTGTGGGTCCCATGAAATCCATTGGTGATAGATTAGGGAAGCAGGAGAAATCACAGCAGGGAAATCACTGGTATGGAGAAAAGGTAAAATGGTAGACACGTACTTCTTTCACTCAAGTTGTGCAGGATGTTAACAGTCAACAATGAACTCAATGACAATGAGGGGATGTGTGGTCTCTGCAGAGAGCAGAGCAGTGCCTGTGCTTTGAGGGGTCTGAATAAAGGAAAATGACTTTGACATTACAAAAATATGTTCTTATAGATACAAAAAGACAATAGACAGGCTCAATTAAGATAAAGACAGACCTTTTTTCAGGGAAGATGACAACCTAGGACACCACTATCCACCAAAAGCTGCTTTTAGTTTAAAAAAAAAAACAACAACACCACACACAACACTTATTCAGACCATCCTTTGTGATTACTTTAGGTCTCTAGTTTGCAAGGCTGCCACGTTAGCATGTGGTCCCTGCGATCACTCCTGTCCCACCTCTTGCCACCAATCACTGAGTGCTTGGGGTTCAGTCTGAGCTGCAGCCCCCAACCCACCAGATAGTTTATGAGCTGCCTCTAATGGCATGTGCCCCCTCTCCCAACACAGGATAGAAATCATACCGCTATGTGGGCGCCTGTGGGCCTGGACAGCATGCCCGCGCACTCAACACACAGGTGCCCGTGAACTTGTTTTCCACCTGGGAGGTGGAATGCTCCAGCCCCACCTGCGTGCCCAGGCTGTGTAGCCTCACCTTAACCAAGCTGCTGATCTACAAGGGGCTGGAGAAGGAGCTCAGTGCTGTGGTGATCACTGTTAAAATGCAGGATTCCAAAAACATCTTCAGGTCTGACGAGATTCTGCTGCCCCCTAGTGGTCATGTGAAGACCGACCTGGCGCTGACCTTCTCCCTGCAGTACCTTCACTCCCTCAAGAGAGAAGGCAACAATTTACAGATCATGCTGCAGCAGAAGCAGCACCTTAAAAACCAGACCATCCTGGGTTACCAGACGCTCGCCGTGAGCACCATCGACATGGCTGAGGTGATGCAGCGACCCCTCGAGGGTGGCCAGATGCTGAGCCTCCATAGCACCATCACGGGGGCATCTGCCCATGTGGCTGAGGTCAGCATCTCCTCCCTGTCCAGCCAGCCCATCGACCCCGAGGATAGCACCCAGAAGGCCGGCCTCAAGGCCAAGTCTAGAGTTCATTATCTGGAGATGGAGTATGAAATCTTCTCGGAACAGCAGGCCAACCATGATTCCGGGCACGGGCAGGACCAAGAGGAGGAGGACTTCGACTTTGAGGAGCCCAAAAAGCAGCGCCAAGGAGAAGTAAGATCTCCATTCTTGACCAGGCAACAAGATGCCAACAAGAAAGTTGGGGCGCGGCTGCGCAGGGTGCAAGTGTGGAAGGAGGTCCTGGACTCAGAGCAGGAGTCTTCGGAGCAGGTCCCTGAGGTGGAGGACCTGGATCTTCTGTATGACTCACTAGGGAATCGTGACAGTGGCCCATGAGCGTGTCCTCAGGACCCTGAAGCCCTGGCTCAGGCCATACTTGGAAGACCTGTCCCAGCCCAGCTCTGAGATAAAGAGCTAGAGCATCCACAGTGCCAGCGCCAGAAGGAGCCTCCAGGTGCAACCCAGGTGACGGAGAAGACAAGCCTCAAGCAACCAGTGGGCACATCACCAAAACCGAGTCTCTCCTCATCCCCTCCACCAGATCCTAGGATCTAGGAGAAGCAGGTGGCTGCTGGGGCTGGAGCACATTCCTGAAGGAGTGGCAGGTGGCACAACCAAGAACAAGCGGGCCCACAGCCTGGACAACAAGCACTGCCGTGACCCACTGAGCCAGCTGCAGTTCCCCAGGGAGACGTTGTAGGACCAGCTGAACCACATCCTCATCTCTGACACCAGCTGCCCCAGAACATACTCCTCCTCAACGCCTCCGACTGGCAGGTGCAGTTTATATCTGAGTCTTGCAGGAACACATGCTGCCCGGGGGTGCACCTGCTCCAAAGCTGAGGTCCAGGTGGCCTTCAGCACCATCATCTTGTGGATTCAGAGATACTGTCACCTCAATTCCCAGCCCCCAAAGCCTGTGAAGATCGTGGTGGCAGGGGCACAGCAGTACATCAGCGCTGTGCTGTGGCTCTTCCTAGAGCTGCTGTCCTACAACCTGCTCCCCCCTGGCTGGGCTACATGCGCTTCCTGGTCATCCTGCTGGGTTTCCACCCCATGGCCAGGTACCTGGGCTCCGTGCATTACTGTTACAAGAGCTTCTTCCAGGACCTGGCCTGGCAGGACTTGTTCTACAAGAAGGCCCAGAGGGCTGTGCACGACAGGCTGGGCATGGTGTTGAGAATCACACAGTACGCCACAGGGGCCAATTGTGTCCACCACCTGCCCATTGTGGAGGCCACACTCACCTACAAACAGAAGAGCCCCAATGAGGAGTCAGTGACCATCATTCCCTGCGTGGGGGTGGTGGAACTGGAATTGTGGGACAATTCTGGGTTGCATCAGGACACTGAGACTATGTGGCCCGCTTGGGCTCTAGCGTGCTATTGTTCCCCCCACTTCCCCAGACCCGGCCATACAGGTCTGCGACAAACAAGGAGGCCTCTCACATCCTTCGGGGCTGGTGCTGATCTGATGGGGTTACAGGTGGATTACTGGATGGCAGCGCAGCCCACAGACAGAAAGAGAGACTCTGAGAACAAAGACCAGGCTACCGCCAGCAACACCCTCAAGTGCACCTTCCAGTCTCTGCAGGTCAGCAGGCTGCCCAGCTGGGGTGAGGCTGAAGCCACGCCCTCCAGGTCCATGACTGTGGACAAGGAGAACAACAAGAAGGTGATGTGTTTGCCCAGGAAAACCAAGGACAAGGACGTGGAGTACCAGAGCCAGTGCCGGGAGGGCATCAGCCGCCTGATCTGCAGGGCCAAGCACCCTCAGGACGCACTGCGGGTCCTCTTCGACGGCGTTGAGTGGAACAACGTGAAGCTCCCAAGTCAAGCACTTCCCCACCTGCATCTTCGGACGCTCCAATCCCACCTTCGAGCCTGCCCGTCCCCTTCTCTTCCCCTGCCCTGGCCAAGCCCGGGAAGGACCAGCGGCTTTTCTGTTCACATTTCAGTTTAGCACCGAGACAGACTCTGGAAACACAACGTGGAACCCTTTTCAGTGTGAATGAGCTCACAACCTGAAAAG